>NC_138205.1:114173306-115447456 GCF_964194415.1 Vipera berus | reverse complement strand
CCATTGAGAAACTAGTTCTTGAATAAATACTTAAGAGTTTGATAGAGCCTTCTCAGTGGGGGCGCCTGCCCTTTGGAACCAGCTGCCAGTGGAGCTGAGGACTGCCCCCGACCTCCGTTCATTCCGCCGGGACCTGAAGACCTGGCTCTTCGAGCTCTCTGGCCCAGGCTGAGGATTAATCTTATTTTAACTGGGGTTTTATTTATGCAGGGACAAATATAATTTTTTTAAATTTGTTTTTAACTTTTGTATCTTGGTTTTTTTAATCACCCTGTAAACCGCCCTGAGTCCTTCGGGAAAGGGCGGTATATAAATGTAATAAAATAAATAAATAAAATAAATAAGAACCTAGGTTAGAGCTATATCAGAAGCAAAGTTTCTGGAGATACTATAGTACATCTGAAGGTTCAAATCCAGCAACAGGCGTTTGAATCCCTGTTTCTGTTCTATAAGCAAGTACAAAAGCAAATAAAAATTCAAACAGCAAGATGGAAGACTGAATGAAAAATTCCCTAGATCCCAGTTCGGTATTTGAAATGTTTCATAATCATCAGTAGAACTATATTCTTATATAAAACATGTGCGTTCTGCTTTCTCCTGCTAATCATTTTAGAATTATCACAAATAATTTATATTCTGAAAGTGGTTGATTTATAGACCCCTGGGTCTAATTGGATCTGCTGATTTTGACTAAAATCCTATTCTGTCAACAGCTCAGCAGTAGTACCATACTAAAACTCTAATTAATCTAGCAATAATGAGAATCTGCCAGTCCAATATTTTTTTAAAAAAGCAATAAATCTCTCAGCAAAGTTATACTTTTCAGCAATCTTGGATTGAACAAAGATGTTGGCCAAAAATCTGCAATTACATTGACTGACTTTCTTATACAAGTTTCATTGTTTTCTGAAAATTTTAGTTTATTCAAAAAAGATTAAAATACAATTTTAATCTTATATATGTTTCATGAAGCTGGAGTTACTGACAGTCCAGGATGATAAGGTTATGAGACTGCTTATGATGTTGGCCCTGTTGTCAGAAAAACCAAAAGCTTGATTTGGTTTACTTTTGATTTACTTTTTTTTTGTATTCTTATTCTTAGGTTAGGTTAAAAGAAGTTATTTTTTGGTCTCTGGCTTCCTAATCTTTCAGAAGGTCCTGAAAGATTCCAACTCACTAAACATCCATGGTCGACCACTACATGAACAAGTTTTTGGATCTGTCCCAAGACCACAACCTGAAGCTAGAATTCCTATTAAACTTACATTAGAAACTGAATCTGCTACTGCCAATGAAGTAATAATCTTATAATCTTTTCTCAGTTTGGAATATTTTTCTCTGCTACTCCAACAGGCTTTTATTTAATGTAATTATTTTGCTAAAAGTGAGTGCTCCAGAGAAAAACAATTCACCATTTACATGTGACAGCATTCAGATTATGAGGAACAAAGATAAGTAGGTAGGCGAATGACGTAATGTAAGAACTCTATGTTGACAATCAGTAAGTATAATGGATATAAATATTCTCAGATCTGTGCAGCATTTGTTCAGAATACTGAAGCAGTTTCGTAATGCAAAGGTTTTCAGATGATACCAAAGGGCAACAAATGTTGCTATTTTTCACTATATTATTTCACTTCCAGGAAGGAGGAAATAACATTTTTGGTTCAGCACAAAAATTTAATAACAAATAGGAAGTTCTGTTTGCAACTTCAACCAGATATATACTTACAAAACATACACACAGGATATGATAGCTATGGTTCTCTTGATGCTTGGTCCCAGCATACAAATGATCTAGCATTTATCTGAACTCATGTGAATTAGTTTATATTATCACATCAGTCAAATCCTAGAAAATGAGATAGTTCTGCAAATAAGAAGCAAGAAAGAGGATTGGAGAGAAATTCTGAGAAGAGAAACAAGGTGAAAATTCATTAACAAGATTTAAGTGGTAACTATATTATAAGTGTTCCATTAAACAGCAAAAGCTCTAGGGATTAAAAGAGTCAGCTGCAGAACATACCAAATCTCTACTCAAGTTTAAACATATTTACAGGACAAGAAATGAATGAATGTATACTTGGAATGATTGACTGAAAAGCTAGAGGTATTTGTACCCTTGAGAATCTTTTTCCCAGTCTAAAATTTTTGCTAATGATGTACACGGAACCTATGAAGAAGAAATGTTGCTTAATTAGTTAATGTTTGTAATGTAAATGTTGATAAATTAGTTAATAGGCTAGATTCTCTCCCAGCAGAGAGATGTTGAAGTGGAAATCTTCAGGGATTTGGGAGTGGAACAAGCTGATGATTGCAAATGGAAAGGAGGGTGTGCTGAGATAATTTTTTTCCATGGATGTGCTGTTGGATGTGAATGTCATTGTGGTATCACCTGAATGGCCACAATTCTAGAGGCTGGAAAGTGGAGAGGATGAATTATTACCATTATTGAGACCAGAACTTCTGTTGCTAAGCAAGGTAGTTGTTAAGTGACCCACAGAATCTTAATCAAATCTGGCTACACCATTGACTTTGTCAGAAGCCAGCTGGGAAGATGGCAAATGAAGATCATATGACTCCAGGATGCTGCAACTTTTATGCTGGTCATAATTGCATGCCAGTTGCCAAACACCCAAATTTTGATCAAATGGCTGTGGGGATGCTACAAGTGCAAGGACCAGTTGTAAGTCATCTTCTTTTCAGTGCTGTTGTAACTTTGAATGGTTGCTAAACAAATAGTTGTAGTTTGAGGACTACCTGTAATTTGTCATCCTTCTGTGTTATTCTCTTAACAGGAAATATATTAGGATAATAAACTGAACACATTTATTCCATTAAATTTTGCAGTAGAATAAAATTTGAATGCCACTCCTATTTTTCCCCTGGTGGTTTAGCACCTCAATAGCTTTCAGGCTGACCCCACATTTCTTTTGAGCATTTGCCAGAGGCTGTAACTAGACTTGCAAAATAAAAAAAAAGATAGATAGGACTTCCAGGTTAGACATTGTGGCATAATGGGCTCAGGAAAACAGGGCTCCATTTTCCACATCCGATTTCACTCTGCTGGGGACCCTATAAAGGGTCTAAAGTCACCCCAGAGAGGTGACAAAGAAGAAGGGGATCCTCGTCGATTACAGAGCGGTGGCAGTCCTTCTGTTTGATCTCAGAAGGCCCTTCAAACCAGCGGAAGAAAGACTGGCTGCATTTATGTGGCCAGCCAGAAGCCACTGACAACCCAAGATAAGCACTATCAATTTCTGAACAACACTGATGGAACTGGGTGAGAACAATCCTCTCTTTATAACTTTAAAACCTTTCCCTGGAAAAAAAGAACTCCCAAAGCAAAAACTACAAGATTAATTTGGACTTAATATAGAAACATAGCTTTCTCAAATTTGGGAACTAAAAGTATTTTTAAGACTTTATTTTCGAAAAGATATTTGGAAAGTTGGTGAAATAGGTTTGGATTTAAAAGCTGGAATATGGATGTTAATGACATCTAGTGGTGAACCTTGGCATTACAATTTGTTATGCTTAAAGAAAATTTGGCACAAAGCCCGGACATAGATAAGGCTCTTTGTTGTTCCTGGAAACTTTCACTTTTGCAGACTGCAGCTAGGAAAAGGGGGGGAATCCTTGGGCTGTTTTATCTGTATGAAGGAGACAATAAAGCATTCTAAACTGGCCGGTCTGGATTTCAAATATTGACTGACTTTTAGTTTCAAGCATTATCAAGAAATATTAAGAAACAGTGGGAAAGTTGCTTCTAGACTATTTCTTTTTGGAAGAAATATGGATAATCAACAAGATGGACTTCAGAAAAAAATCCTTTCCATGTTGAAATTAATTCAAGAAACAATTGTTTTAAATTATGAGACTAAAAATAATTTAATTAACATAAATGAGCAACTCTCTAACTTAAACTTATAAGCAAGAAAGATTCAAAAAATGGCTATAAAAGAATGAACTAGAAACTGAGAAACCAGAAGAAAAAATAGAGGAAACTGACATAAAGATAGCGGATTCAAAAGAAGAAATCAACAGACAGGCACAGATAAATAAAAATTTGGATGACCCAGATATAACACTGGAAATGGGAAAGACATTTTACTTTTCAAGACTTCAGATCATATTTGAGGACAAGGAAGAAGATTTAATAGAATGGATGACAGAGCTGTTGGGAAAATGCTAAAAACTGGGGAACAAAAAATTAAAAGAGAAACTGAAGGAGAAAGAAAATGGAGGCTGTTTAACAAATATAAATGGATTAGGTTTTTTTTACGAAAACACTTTAATTAAATTGTCTTTTTTATTCCAAATAATATATACAGAAACAGAGGAAAAAATACTTGGTGATTTAAATGTACTGACTTGCAAAACTATTTAGTTTTAGTTTAGTTTAGTTTTATTTGATTTGTATACCGCCCTTCTCCCTAGGGACTCAGGGCGGTTCACAGGGCATATATAAATAACAATACAATACAATACAAAAGTTAAAAAAAAAGATTAAATCAATGCCCAGTTAAAACAGTAATACAATTCTAAAACAACAATTTAAAACCCAAATCCCCCGTCAGGCCAGACCAGCTAATTCAAATAAATGGGTCTTCAGGCCACAACGGAAAGTTCGGAGGTCTGATGCCATCCGGAGCTCCACCGGCAGTTGGTTCCACAAAGCCGGGGCACCCACAGAGAAGGCTCTCCCCCTGGGGGCCGCCAGTCGGCATTCCCTGACTGGAGGCACCCTGAGGAGGCCCTCTCTGTGGGAACGCACAGGGCGGAGGGGAGTTGACGCTGGCAGCAGGTGGTCCCCGAGGTAACCCGGACCCATGCCATGTAAGGACTTAAAGATCATAACCAAGACCTTGAACCTCACCCGGAAGACAACTGGTAGCCAATGCAGCTCGCGGAGCAAAGGTGTAACATGGGAGTACCGGGAAACTCCCAAGACAACTCTCGCGGCCGCATTCTGTACCAGTTGGAGCCTCCGAGTGGTCTTCAAGGGAAGCCCCATGTAGAGAGCATTACAGTAGTCAAGGCGAGAGGTCACGAGCGCATGAGTGACCGTGCACAGGGCATCCCGGTCCAGATAGGGCCGCAACTGGTGCACCAGGCGAACCTGGGCGAAAGCCCCCCTAGTCACGGCCACTATATGATCTTCCAGGGTAAGCCGTGAATCTAGGAGGACTCCCAAGTTGCGAGCCCTATCCACGGGGGGTAAGAGCTCACCCCCCATAGAAAGAGATGGAACGTTTTGAATGTCCCGGGATGCCGGAATGCACAGCCACTCAGTCTTGTCAGGGTTGAGTTGAAGTCTGTTCCTCCCCATCCAGACCCGAACCGCCTCCAGGCAACGGGACATCACAGCGAGGGCATCACTGGGGTGGTTTGGGGTCGAAAAGAAAAGTTGGGTATCATCGGCATATTGATGATACCCAACTCCAAAACCACGAATGATCTCACCCAGCGGTTTCATATAGATGTTGAACAGGAGAGGCGAGAGAACCGACCCCTGAGGAACTCCACAAACGAGAGACCTAGGGGCCGATCTCTGCCCCCCTGCCAACACCGACTGCGAGCGTCCCAGGAGATAGGAGGAGAACCACTGAAGAACTGTGCCTCCCACTCCCAATCCCCTAAGACGCCGTAGCAAGATACCATGGTCGATGGTATCGAAAGCCGCCGAGAGGTCTAATAGGACTAGGACAGAGGAAAGGAAGAAAGCTAGAGTAAGACTGAAGAAAATAGAGGTCCTGACTAATTAGATGAGGTATTACACCTTCTAATGCAGGCGTGTCAAACTGGGGATCGGATGCATCATAGTGAAACCGTGCCCACCCCATTGCTGGCAATGGCAAAAAAGTTGCGACACGTCGCAATATTTCACATGACATTGCGAGTTTTACACCCCTGATCTAATGGATGTTTGAATATGATTAAAATAATCGACAATTGTTAGAAATAAAAGAACCATTATAAAATAGAAGGATATGATTTGTAACTAGGATAACATAATTTTCTATAAGATGGGAAATATGAAAATATTAAGACAGTCGATATAAGGGAAGCTTTTAGTTACCCAAATGTAATTTATTATGAGAAAAATGATAATTGATAGTTATTTTGAATATTGATGAGAAATTAAAATTGAAGAAAAAGGAAAAAAAACAGGATACAGATTGAATAAGGAAACTCTGATTGCAAATACATTTGAGGTGTTTTGGTTAGAGAAGATATTATAAACTGATATTATTGACACTATATATAACATTAGAAACATGTGATGAAGAAGTTTACATTTAATTATATTAATAGCAGTAAGAATTATACTTGCATAGTGGAGAAAAATGATTATTATTGGAAGAAGAGAGGATCGATCAGGGAAATATTGGATGGTGTAGTATTGGATATTTTTAGTGAAAGTTAATATATACCATTGAATGATAAAGGAACCCAGGCACCTAATTGTTTATTAAGTACTTATATTATAAAATTTGAAATTAATAAAATATTTACAAAAATGATAGATAGATAGATAGATAGATAGATAGATAGATAGATAGATAGAGATAGATAACCTTTATTGTCATTTTTTATTGTGAGCACAAGGACACACATTAAAAATTAAATTTAGTTGCTTGCTCTCAAAGTGTACATATACATAACACACATTTAAACATATTATATACAATATATGTATAGACCTACCTGAGTGGTGGGATTCAAATATGTGAACAACTGGTTCTCTGTATGCATGCCGCTTACAGAAGTCCATTCTGGGCCTGGGCAACAAAAAGTAGCTACCGGTTCTGCCGAACTGGTGTGAACTGGCTGAATCCCACCACTGACCTACACCTTTACAAATAAGTAACCTATAAAAATTAATCACTGTCCATCTTGAATACATAACAGAAGGAAGGAAGCTTTAGAGTTCACAAGATTGATACTGTACGGAACAAAAGTGTGACTGAATCTGGATGTTCTGCTTTAGATACCATGAAGTAGTAGGTAAAAAGGAAATCAGAAGAAGAAAATTACAAATATGTTCTTATTCATGCCAATAAAAATGACATAATTGTGCCCATGAAGTAACCAGAAGTTGAACCCAATTAGAGGACTTTTTTTTTTTAGTAATCAAATCCAACACTCTTTGCACTGAAGTGCTGATGGGATTCCTGGAAGGAATACAAAGGATTGCATGCATGACTGTCTCATTTTAAAGTGTGTGAATAAACTAATGAAGTGACATAATAGATAAAAAATATGCCATAATGAATACTGTTTTTGTTGTGACAGGCTAACATGCAGTTCTTTCTGAAATGATTTCCCTTCAGTCATACCTGACTCTTTTGTTAAATGAAACTGACTATCCAAACTGGAGAAGATAAGGAGCAGTTGAGCCATTGCCTCCATCAGCCGTGTTTGTGGCTGTGAGAAAAAGAGAGTCAGTCCCTCAGTGTATGGAAAGTTCTCAGTTTGCTACATTGAATTTGCTACATTGAAAACATATTTAGGTCATCTGTTAGGTAAGGCATGATCTGTGTACAGGTCAACGTGCTGCTGTTCATTCTGCAATTATTCAAAGTTATAACATCAATGAAAAAAGTTGCTTACACCCAATCCTTGCACTTATGACCATCATCATGCTCAAAATTTGGATGCTTGGAAACCAAGATGTATTTACAATTGTTGGAGCAATCTAGAGTCATGTGACTGCCATTTGTGACTTTTCCAATTGGCTTCTGACAAGCAGTGTCAATGAAGGAAGCCAGTTTTGTTTAACAACTGCATAATTCACTTAATAACTGCAATGATTGCCTTAACAATTCCATTAGCAAAATGGGTTGTAAAATCAGGTGACTCACTTAACAACTGCCTGCTTAGCAATGGAAATTTGGGTCCCATTTATGGTCGCAAGTTGATAACTACCTGTATCTATGGTTCCTTAATTGACTTGGTTGGCTTCAACCAGGATGTTAAGCAATAAAATAACTTTAAAAACTAAATTTGCTAAGTCTATGTGCAATCAAATAAAACAAATTGTATGGTTTAATGCATTATATAACACAGGGCATTGAAATGTAGCCTGAATATTTGTGCATTGTATACAATAAAATTACTATCTGACTGCCACAGTGGTTCATGATAGAAGCACTGATTAGCTTTGAGAAATACTATATCCATGTGCGGGGAAATATGTTTTTATTGTAGTTAAAATATTTTTCTTTATAGCTGGCTTTTCCTCTAGGGGCTTTAAGACAGTACTGTATTATATCTTTCACCTTATAAAGTCTTGCAGTCACAGAGTGTCTGTCTTCACATAATGTACTTACCTTGGTTATTGAATTAATCTGTTTTTCTTGGTTTGCAAAATGCATTGAATCATAAACTAACCAAGGGGTTTGGTCTACAAATTGGACTAAGACAAAAAAGAAAGAAAGAAAATGAAAGAAAGAAAGAAAGAAATAAAGAAAGAAAGAAAGAAAGAAAGAAAGAAAGAAGGAAGGAAGGAAGGAAGGAAGGAAGGAAGGAAGGAAGGAAGGAAGGAAGGAAGGAAGGAAGGAAGGAAGGAAGACAGAGAGAAAGAGAGAAAGAAGAAAAACAAATTAAAATTAAGCTTGGTTTTAAATCTTAGCAAGTTGTAAGAATGTCATGTTTGATAAGATATTGCCTGACTTTGGGCTTTGAAGTTTTCTTTGGGATAGCCAATACAATTTGGTGCCCAGTGAATTTCATGCTTGGCAA
This sequence comes from Vipera berus, assembly GCF_964194415.1. NCBI lineage: Eukaryota > Metazoa > Chordata > Lepidosauria > Squamata > Viperidae > Vipera > Vipera berus. The sequence goes on along the minus strand of NC_138205.1, from coordinate 115,438,708 downwards.
TAAACAACATGTTGTTGTAGGAAGAATATATTTTAATGAGAGAAAATAAAACAAGTAAGTACCTTTATGCACTTGCTAGTCAAATCAGGAGGAGGGCAATAATAGCCACAAGGAAGGATGCTGTTATGAAAAGCTTCATCCCAGTTATTCTACCATTAGGTCAGTGTTTCTCAACCTTGGCAACTTTAAGACATATGGGCTTCAATACATGTGACTGGAAAAATTCTAGGAGTTCTAGTCTACAGATGAAACTCGAAAAATTAGAATATCGTGCAAAAGTTCATTTATTTCAGTAATGCAACTTAAAAGGGGAAACTAATATATGAGATAGACTCATTACATGCAAATCAAGATAGCTCAAGCCATGATTTGTCATAATTGTGATTATTATGAAAACCCCAAATCCACAATCTCAGAAAATTAGAATATTACATGCAATCAATAAAACAAGGAGTGTACATAGAACAATATCGGACCTCTGAAAAGTATAAGCATACATATGTACTCAGTACTTGGTTTGGGCCCCTTTTGCAGTAATTACTGCCTCAATGCGGCATGGCATGGAAGCTATCAGCCTGTGGCACTGTTGAGGTGTTATGGAAGACCAGGATGCTTCAATAGTGGCCTTCAGCTCTTCTGCATTGTTCGGTCTCATGTCTCTCATCTTTCTCTTTGCAATGCCCCATAGATTCTCTATGGGGTTCAGGTCAAGTGAGTTTGCTGGCCAATCAAGCACAGTAATCCCATGGTCATTGAACCAGGTTTTGGTGCTTTTGGCAGTGTGGGCAGGTGCCAAGTCCTGCTGGAAAATGGAGTCAGCATCCCCATAAAGCTCGTCTGTGGAAGGAAGCATGAAGTGCTCCAAAATCTCCTGGTAGATGGCTGCATTGACCCTGGACGTCATGAAGCACAGTGGACCAACACCACCAGATGACATGGCTCCCCAAATCAACACAGACTGTGGAAACTTCACACTGGACTTCAAGCATCTTGCAGTGTGTGCCTCTCCATTCTTCCTCCAGACTCTGGGTCCTTGGTTTCCAAATGAGATGCAAAAGTTGCTCTCATCAGAAAAGAGGACTTTGGACCACTGAGCAACAGACCAGGTCTGTTTTTCTTTAGCCCAGGTAAGACGCTTCTGATGTTGTTTGTTGTTCAGGAGCGGCTTGACAAGAGGAATACGACATTTGAAGCCCATGTCCAGGATCCGTCTGTGTGTGGTGGCTCTTGATGCACTGACTCCAGCCTCAGTCCACTCCTTGTGAAAGTCCCCAACACTTTTGAATGGCCTTTTCCTGACAATCCTATCCAGGCTGCGGTCATCCCGGCTGCTTGTGCACCTTTTTCTTCCACACTTCCCTTCCACATAACTTTCTATTAATGTGCTTTGATACAGCACTTTGGGAACATCCAACTTCTTTTGCAATTACCTTTTGAGGCTTTCCCTCCTTATGGAGGGTGTCAATGATGGTTTTCTGCACAACTGTCAGGTCAGCAGTCTTCCCCATGATTGTGATTCCTACTGAACCAGACTGAGAGACCATTTAAAGGCTCTGGAACCCTTTGCAGGTGTTATGGCTTAATTAGATGATTAGAGTGGGACACTTTGAGCCTAGACTATTGCACCTTTTCACAGTATTCTAATTTTCTGAGATTGTGGATTTGGGGTTTTCATGAGCTGTAAGCCATAATCATCACAATTATGACAAATCATGGCTTGAACTATCTTGCTTTGCATGTAATGAGTCTATCTCATATATTAGTTTCTCCTTTACTGAAATAAATGAACTTTTGCACGATATTCTAATTTTTCGAGTTTCACCTGTACATATCTTTGTTGTTGTTAGCTGCGAAGTCGTGTCCGACCCATCGCGACCCTATGGACAACATTCCTCCAGGCCTTCCTGTCCTCTACCATCTTCTGGAGTCCATTTAAGCTCACGCCTACTGCTTCAGTAACTCCATCCAGCCACCTCATTCTCTGTCGTCCCCTTCTTCTATTGCCCTCGATCTTTCCCAGCATTAGGCTCTTCTCCAGCGAGTCCTTCCTTCTCATTAGGTGGCCAAAGTACTTGAGTTTTAGCTTCAGGATCTGGCCTTCTAAAGAGCAGTCAGGATTGATCTCCTCTAGGACTGACCGGTTTGATCGCCTTGCGGTCCAAGGGACTCGCAGGAGTCTTCTCCAGCACCACAGTTCAAAGGCCTCAATTCTTTGGCGCTCAGCCTTTCTTATGGTCCAACTTTCACTGCCATACATTGCAACTGGGAAGACCATAGCCTTGACTATATGCACTTTTGTTGACAGGGTGATGTCTCTGCTTTTTAGTGTGCTGTCTAGATTTGCCATGGCTTTCCTCCCCAGGAGCAAGCGTCTTTTAATTTCTTGGCTACAGTCCCCATCTGCAGTGATCTTGGAGCCCAGGAAAATAAAATCTGTCACTACCTCCATTTCTTCCCCATCTATTTGCCAGGAATTGAGAGGGCCAGATGCCATGATCTTGGTTTTATTAATGTTAAGTTTCAACCCATGTTTTGCACTCTCCTTCTTCACCTGCAACAAGAGGCTCTTTAGTTCTTCTTCACTTTCTGCCATTAGAGTGGTATCATCTGCGTATCTTAGGTTGTTGATATTTCTTCCGGCAATCTTAATTCCAACTTTTGATTCATCTAGCCCTGCCTTTCTCATGATGTGCTCTGCATATAAGTTAAATAGGCAGGGCGACAGTATACAGCCTTGCCGGACTCCTTTCCCAATTTTGAACCAATCAGTGGTTCCATGTCCAGTTCTCACTGTTGCTTCTTGACCCGCATATAGGTTTCTCAAGAGACAAATAAGATGGTCTGGTACTCCCATCTCTTTAAGAACTTGCCACAGTTTGTTATGATCCACACAGTCAAATGCTTTAGCATAGTCAATGAAGCAGAAGTAGATGTTTTTCTGGAACTCCCTAGCTTTCTCCATGATCCAGCGTATGTTGGCAATTTGATCTCTAGTTCCTCTGCCTCTTCGAAATCCTGCCTGCACTTCTGGTAGTTCTCGATCCACATACTGCTGAAGTCTAGCTTGTAGGATTTTAAGCATGACTTTACTAGCATGAGAAATGAGTGCAATGGTGCGATAGTTTGAACATTCTTTGGCACTGCCTTTCTTTGGAATTGGAATGTAAACTGATCTTTTCCAATCCTGTGGCCATTGTTGAGTTTTCCAAATTTGCTGGCAAATTGAGTGTAGCACTTTTACTGCATTGTCTTTTAAGATTTTGAATAGCTCATCTGGAATACTGTCACTTCCACTAGCTTTGTTGTTGCTCAGCTTTTCTAAGGCCCACTTCACTTCACATTCTAGGATGTCTGGCTCGAGGTCAGTGACCACCTCATTGTGATTATCAGGGACGTTAAGCTCATTCTTGTATAGTTCTTCTGTGTAATTTTGCCACCTCTTCTTAATCTCTTCTGCCTCGGTTAGGTCCCTGCCATTTTGGTCCTTTATCATGCCCATTTTTGCATTAAACGTTCCCTTCATTTCTCCAATTTTCTTGAAAAGATCTCTGGTCCTCCCTATTCTATTGTTTTCTTCTATTTCTTTGCACTGTTCATTTAAGAAGGCATTCTTATCTCTTCTAGCTATTCTCTGGAATTCTGCATTCAATTGGGAGTATCTTTCTTTTTCTCCCTTGCCTTTCGCTTCCCTCCTTTCCTCAGCTATTTGCAAAGCTTCCTCAGACAGCCATTTTGCTTTCTTGCATTTCTTTTTCTTTGGGATGGTTTTGGTTGCTACCTGTTGTACAATGTCGCGAACCTCTGTCCATAGTTCTTCAGGCACTCTGTCTATCAGATCTAATTCCTTAAATCTATTTGTCACCTCTACTGTATATTCAACAGGTATATGATTTAATTCATACCTGAGTGGCCTAGTGCTTTTCCCTACTTTCTTCAGTTTAAGCCTAAACTTTCCAAGGAGAAGCTCATGGTCTGAGCCACAGTCAGCTCCTGGTCTTGTTTTTACTGACTGTATAGAGCTTCTCCATCTTTGGCTGCAGAGCATATAGTCAATCTGATTTCTGTGTTGGGTTGTTGGAAAAGAGTGTTTGCTATGACCATCGTATTCTCTTGACAGAATTCTATCAGCCTGTGCCCTGCTTCATTTTGCACTCCAAGGCCAAACTTGCCTGTTATTCCAGTTATCTTTTGGCTTCCTACTTTAGCATTCCAATCCCCCATGATGATAAGAACATCATTTTTTGGTGTTAGTTCTATAAGGTGCTGTAGTGCTTCATAGAACCGGTCAATTTCATCCTCTTCAGCGCTGGTGGTTGGGGCATAGACCTGGACTACTGTGATATTGAATGGTTTGCCTTGGATTCGAACTGAGATCATTCTGTCATTTTGAGGATTGTATCCCAGTATTGCTTTTCCTACTCTTTTATTGACTATGAAGGCTACTCCATTTCTTCTGAAGGATTCTTGCCCACAGTAGTATACCTGATGGTCATCTGAATTAAATTCACCCATTCCTGTCCATTTTAGTTCGCTGATACCTAAGATGTCAATGTTCAGTCTTGTCATCTCTTGTTTGACCACGTCCAGTTTTCCTTGATTCATGGATCTTACATTCCAGGTTCCTATGGAGAAAAAATCTTTACAGCATCGGACTTTCCTTTCACCACCAGACACATCCACAGCTGAGCGTCCTTTCGGCTTTGGCCCAGTCGCTTCATTCTTTCTGGCGCTACTAGTACTAGCCCTCTGCTCTTCCCCAGTAGCATATTGGACGCCTTCCGACCTGAGGGGCTCATCTTCCAGCGTCATATCGTTTTGCCTTTTGGTACTGTCCATAGGGTTTTCATGGCAAAGATACTGGAGTGGGTTGCCATTTCCTTCTCCAGTGGATCACGTTTTGTCAGAACTCTCTGCTATGACCTGTCCGTCTTGGGTGGCCCTGCACGGCATAGCTCATAGCTTCATTGAATTACGCAAGCCCCTTCGCCACGACAAGGCAGTAATCCATGAAGGGGTACATATCTTAAAAGTTGCCAAAATTGAGAAATATTGCATTAGGTAAACTGAAGTATTCACCTCAGCTGCCTGGAGTCTACCATGACAAATGTTCTTTGTTTAATTCCAAATTTATCTTAGGCTGGGAACTGGTAATTGGCCCAAACTCCTCAACTGAGTTTCCACTGAAGCAGGTGTACTCAGATTTGGGGCCCTCAAGTCCTAGTCCAATGTCCTGGCCACCAACCTTCTGCATTTGTTTTGGGTTTTTTTTTTCTTCCTCGACTTGCTTCAGATGCAACCCTTTTGACATTAGTGAAACCTTACATTGAAATAAGATTATCTATCTTTATCATTTTTTCCTGGTGGTATGTATGCAACATTCTTGGCATATATAGAATTGGGGATCCAGTTTCACAGTACGAAGGTATAATAGGGGTCCTCATTAAATCCTTCAGGTTCAAACATCCAGTTCTACCCTTCTTATCTTCATGGAAGAAACAAGATCAAATACGTACTAACTCTAATAAGGAAGTATTTTCTCTCCCCACACTTTCCTTGTTAAAAGGGAGCAAATAAAGGGGTCAAATAAATAGAAAAATCATGTATTTGAGAGGGCCAGACAGAAACGTATCTCTTGGCAGGTTTGGTCTGCAAGAGGACTGTAATCTGGCAGAGTTGCCATGAAAAGTACTGAACCCCATCCCCTGTGATTAAATCATATCAAGATGCTTTGGATATGAGAAATGGGTGAAAATAAGGAAATGCAGTTATTATGAAACACTTTTGTTGTGTTTTCCCCAAACCATGGTAGAAACCTTTAAATTAACAAACATCTAATTAAGAGGAAAAGTTATAGAGAATGCCTGTGAAGGCCATCCAGAAGAGCATGATTACCAAAATAGTTTTATTTTTCCCCAAATGGAAATTAAATAGTTAAAATTACACAAACTTTTCATATGTTCCTCTATGCTTTTATTGTTTGGAGTAAGCTTGGCTACATCAACTTTTCAAAGAAGCTGTAAGTTGGTTGATTGTAATCATAAAACTTATCCTTCCTCTAATTTATTGGAGTAGTAAGTAAGAAAGTTCTGAGTAGGAAGAAGTGCCAAATTGAGAAGGGTACGTTCTACATCTGTTCTCTCTGATGTGGAAAGTCATCCATAAAGATGAATGCCCACCGAGTTTCTACAAACTTAGGGAGGTGGATATCTGTACAATTATGGCGTCAGTTAAGGCAGGAAGTTAGATTTCTGTGAAAATATAAAACTAACAAATATCTCCTTCAAATTAAGCTGGTGATTTCACAGACACAAGTGTTCCTTTTCCCCTTTCTATTATAGATCAGAAATTATTTTATTGGTTAATGTTGGCCTCTTTGCTGTGTGATATGCTTTCTGAAGTGCTTCCTAATTTTATTAACTATCTTTACTGGGAGAGAAGACTATGCTCTACAATAGTTCAGCAACTCTGAGCTCATGGCCTAAAGTATGTCAATTAATTTAATTATATGATTCGGATCAGTTTAAATGTATTAAATCCATCCAGGGCAATTGACAAGAAATAGTAAATGCCTATAAATAATATAATAAGGCAGGCAGATTTTGCTTATTTATGGCCTGGGTTTTGCATAATGTCTCAAAGTTACATTCTTGGTGTTTGTTTGTTTTTTGATACTCTTAACACACTTTCTGGAAAAGAAATAAAATGCATTGAATTGATAAGTAATGCTTTTTTACTTTCTGATTTAGAAAGTTACATATGGAAATGAGAGAAAAATACTTCAAGGGCTTGCAATTATTCAAGGTCATATTTCAGTGAGAATCTACACAACAAAATATCCACTGTTGGAAGTTTTGGTTTCCATAGCATTTTTCCCTCCTGTGCTGTTGTACTGCTCACTTTATTATAGCTGTCACAGCTTGTTCTGCATCCAGTATGATTTAGATCCCCAATGAATTTAACCCCCCAAAACAAATTTCCTGTAAAAGGGATGTTTAGGATCTCTGTTTCATATACAGCACATTACCTGCTAATTATAAATTGTTCCATTCTCAAAAAGATCGTGACATGAAAACTAATTAGTTTCCTAATATTTGTTCTTGCTGATTGCAGATTTTAGACCACGTGAATCTGATAATGGTGTATTCATTGTGAATAACCACCTACCATTTATTCAACTGGTAATCAATATATACTAAATATAAGTAACAATAAACAATATCAGATTGGACAAATAGCAAAAGGTCATTGCCTGTAATTTATTTTTCACCTGTCAGCAACTTTCCTGGGCTCAATTTAATCAAATATTGTTCTAATGCTTTTATTCTTGTGGGATTTTATTCAAACAACCCCTTTTTATTTATTTATTTTTGGCCTGTTATCTCTTTCTGATTTTAATAGGTTGGTTAATTAATTCATTAAAATAAATAACACTCATTATTAACAGAAGCAATCATTTGATATTTCTACTGATTAATCCATCTATTAATTGAGAGCTTTTTATCTTAATTACATAATAGAGGAAAAACAACTGAGCATTTTAGGAAATGAAAATGAGAAGGAGCCAAATTTAGACATAGTTAAGTCTCATTGATTTCATGAATTAATTATAACTATTTTAACTCCTATTTATGTACTGACCTGATGTACATAACCTGTCTTTTTATCTCAATTGTCCCATTGAAAGCTTTCCTCCGTACATGGAAATTTGTCATCCTTGATCAAAATCTTTGTTCATTGAATACAATTTTGTGTGCTATTGGGAATGGCAATGTGATGCCCAAGACATGCTGTTTCATAAGTAACCCAAGCTGCATTTATAGCATCACAATTAATTAAAAAAATAAACAGAATTTTAAAAATTGCCATAAATTCACAAGAAAATGAAATTTTGGAAATTGTTCAGAATTTCTGAAATCTGGTAAAACATTGCATTTGAATTGTAGTGTTTGTACATAAGTTCTCATGAGATGCTGTTGTTCCCATACAAGATTCTGTGTGAATTAGGGGAAAGTTTACTTTGATCTAGTAATGTTTGCAAACTGTGAAAGATTTCAGATGAGTGGGAGCATCCTAGGGGATTTGTGATGTAACCCTGAGTTCAAATAATACATTATCTTGTCTACTCCCAATGGTCACCTCTGGAAATTCTGGTATTAGGTGCTCTGAACCTATGGCAATCACAGCAGCCATTTCCCTTTCCCTACATTTTGTCTGACAAGTGTGATGAGCTCAGTATGATAACAAGCAAGGAAAGTGCTTTGACCTCTTTTAGCTACTCAGCACCAGAGGAAATACTAATTAGAAGACTCAGAAATAAGGCCATTTAGAGGCCAATTTGGAGATGATAACCCTAGTGCAAAAAGACCACTCTGATTTTCATGTATCGTATTACTTGATTTCAAGTAAAAAGATTAAAAGAATTAAGATAAGGGCAGAAGAGTGCATGTATAAGGTTGTGTGAGAAGGGAAAGAGGGGGAAAAAAGCCATTTTCTGCCTCTTGTACTTCTTTGTGTGTCTTCATATCGTATTTCCACCTTAACCAACAACAGGAGACATTAAGTGAATGTAAGCACATGCTAGTAGACACAAAAGACTCCTAAATAATATCCCTCTTGAAAAGCAAAAAAGAAAAAAAAAGACTTCAGGAAAACAATTCAAGTTACCAGAGAAAAATGTATGAAGGCTTTACAAAGAAAAGAGTTTATTAAAAAGATGTTCTTAATGTGAAGCATATTATTATAAAGAAGCTCAAATGACTTTTTTTCCCATTTAGAGAGCTTAATCAAGTTCCAGGATCTCAGCCAACCAACCAAAGTATTGGCCTTTGAGTATCTAGTTTCTCCACTTCTTACCTGTCTGTTTGTAATAGTTTGTGCACATTTGAGATGAAACAGAAGAGAGATTTTAACCATTCATTTTAGATTAGCCTACAACTCCTATCATCTAATGAAATGAGAGAAGAGGGAAAAGGCAATATTTCTCACTGAAATTTAGTTTGAGGTGTTTCATTCAGTTTTTCTTCTATCCATTATTTACATTGTCCTGGCTTAAAACATAAATTAAAAATCAACTTGAAAGGATTTGCATTTAACTTGACAATACATTGCCCAGAGACAAAATCCCCTCTGCAACAGCACTAAAACGTACACGTGATTTTTCAAATTTAGATATCATTTAACTTCATAATGTTTATTTCTTTAAAAATCACTATAATCTCATGAGGTTTCAGCTTTCTGGCAAGAGACCCCACAGTGAGATTGCTGAACCCTCATTAGATTCTGTTTTTACATTTCAGAAAATATTTGGCACCACACTATTGTGCAACATCAACTATTGGTGCCCATAGTCAGATGATCCTTCATCTAATAATTCAGGAGGAGATATTTAAGCAAGATTTGATCTTATTCCCTGGAGTTGGATGATAAATAAAAACCAGAAAGAATCTCTCTGACCAGCCATGTCTCTGAATATCAGTTTATGGCCATAGCGATGTTATTATGTTCTTGGCCTTAATCAAATAAAACAAATTACAGAAGCTATGGGATAAGATCTATAAGAAAAAGCATGTGAGCAACCCATCTCCTCTAATCTTCAGTGGCTCCTTGTGTGTTTCACCTCAGGAAACTAAAACATTGTCATTCCCATCACCCAAGTTTCCTCTGTATTTGTGGATAAACAGAAAGGCATATTTTGTTACCATTATTTTTCAAAACAGTAGACAAACCTATTTGGGACCTTTTTGCTAAGTTGAAACTTTTATCGCAAATGAGTTCCATCTAATGGGACCCAGGTGGCTTACCTTTTCTGATATGATTCACTTCCTCATTATCCTGAGGTGAGGTTAGCCTCATCGCTATTAGCATTTCAGAAAACGTGGCTTTTCCAGCAACCATGAGGATCCCATACGGTGCTTGTACGATAATTATACTGTATTTAAATGGAAGTTCTTCTCCCACAATCTTGCTGTTATTTATATTTTAAGACATTTTTTAACAGCTGTGACATTTTTTGTCACCACTCAGAGTCATATTCCATGAGATGGGCAGCCTAAACAAACAAACAAACAAACAAACAAAAGCTTGCTTTAAATCACATATAACTGCATGGTGTTTTGAAAGACAGCCAAGAAAACAAACAAATGAATTGTCAAACAAGCCAGCCTAAAGTTCTCACATGCAACCCATGTCAGCACTGAAAACTAGACTTTTAAAATTTAAAAAAGATTCAAGGGCAGCAATGGCAGAATATTTCCTACTCTTGCAAAGAGAATTTCACCAGGTTTCCTTTCCAATTACCACTTAAATTCGATTTGAAGGCATCTTTACTTTTTAAAAAGAGTGTCTGTAAGGCATAGTCATAAAAGTCAAAATGGCTGCAACTGAAAGTGATTTGAGGCTTCATGTATATTATGTACATAAAAAATCAAGTTGAGCTTTATCATACTATTGTAACCATATTTTGATTTTTGTTTTCTTATGTCCTATGGACACCCATGCCATTTTAACATCTGTCACTCTGCCTAGAAACAGCTTTCCTGACAATCCTTACTTAAGGATACTTTTGATGTTAAGACATGTGTGTTTTACTGGATAATCAGACAAAGTGTGTGTGTGTGTGGGGGGGAAATCACCAGATTTAAATATGTTAAACTTCCAGTGATTATACACAACTTAGAAATCTGACTTTGGACATCAAAATATGGAGATCATGTGAATTGCTTAGGAAGATTTCTAAAAGGAAAAAAAAATATGAGGCATAAAGTTTGATCATTGCAGTAATCTTGCTGTGACAGCCTCAAGGGGTTTTGTTCTTCATTTTCATCATTCAAAGAAAAAAATAGGAAATAAGATATAGTGTATCTTGTGATCTATACATTAAATCTGAAGTGTACTGATAAAATCAGATGAGGTGATTTATCTGAGAGAAAATAATTAAGTAGTAGACATTGCAGTCAACTTCATTAAGCTATAGATGCCATCCTTGAGGCAGGCAAATAAGGAATTTAAAATGGATTTTGTGGAATGATAGTCAAGCCATGTAGGAAGAAAGCTAGAAGAAGCTATTGAAAAACACTTTGTTGGAAGAAAGTTGCTTAGTTTCATGAGCCTTGAGAATGATGAATATTAAAACATTTCCTAATATTAGCATCCCTCAAGGTCTTGAAGGCATTCATTGAGACCCTATGAAGTGCTTTCATATAACAGAGGTTGATGGGAACTTTTGAAGCAAAATCAGACAAGTCTAGTTTTGTTGATAGAGTTCCATAAGCAAATGAAAGACTGACAACAACAAATAGTTTTATAATCAAGGTATATCTATTTCTAGGTCTTGATTCCAAATTGCTACAAATTTTCTACAAGTTCTCTTAAAAGATAGCAGATATCAAAGCTTGGATAGATTGATCTATCCTCCATGATAGGATTTAAACCAAAAACACCAAAGGGTTTAAGGTAATCTGGACTGTTCTAGTCTAACTCCTGTAGTTAATTTCTAAACAGTGGAGTGGGACTGACTGGGATGGGTCATTTCATGGTGTGTGAAGGTACTTACTTAATATCCATTTTGGGTTTTCACCTTTGCATTATTACTTCCATTGCTATTTTCATAAATGCCTTGGATCTTTGGCTCTTTGACATATGTTTGGATTGCTACTATTGACAGTGGCTTTCAGGATCTCAGTGTGTTGGTGTTCTTTAGTTTTGTGGATGCAAAGCATCTGTTGCCCAACTGAACTATACAGCTTCCCTAGACCAATGTGCACTTGGTATGTTTTCATAATACCAAGATGTTAGTTTCTATGCTTTGTAGCTTTCCACAAACTAATCAAAATAATACCATTGCTTTGACTGACAACATGTTGAGTAACAGGTTATTTAGTCTTCACAGAATTCAATAGAACAGATATCGTAAGTTGAGTAATGGGGTATGGCAAGGATGCTATTCCCTGCTCTTTTTAATTTGTACATTCAATAACTGCCTGAAACTGTTTCTTGGAAATTCATTTATGCCTATGATATCAATCTCACAGCCCAAATAAACAACTTTGGTGATGCAAAGGACATCCTTTCTCAAGATCTGCAGAAGATGGATGATTACTTCAAAAAATGGCACCTCCAACCAAGCCCAACAAAAAACAGAAGTAGTCCTATTCCACTTCAGCAATAGGTATGCAAATTACCAGCCTTCAGTGAAATATGTATCCAATTTTACAATGTAATAATTATCTGAATTACCTGTGGGTAATACTGGACAGATCACTAACATTCTGATAACATCTGGATAAAACAGCTGCAAAATTGAAAAGCCACAACAATTTACTGAACAGAGTGGCTGGAACATCCTCGGGTGCTAACACCCTACAAACAATAGCCTTGACTTTGTTTTATTCCACAGCTGAATATTGTGCCAGCTTGTGGCTTAACAGTGCTCACACTCAAATGGTCAATGTCCAACTCTACGAGATAATGCATATAATTTCTCTCACATTGAATGCCACTCCTGTAAACTGGTTATCAGTACTTAACAGTATCATACCTATCCACATTAGAAGACAACAAGATCTCACTCAGCTATGGTCAAGGATGCTGAGCAACAAGGCCCTTCCTGTTCCCCAGGACAATGCTCAGTCCAAGATTGAAATCCCATATGAAAATCAGCTATTCACTTAATATCTACCCAGTTTAATCAGAAGATTGCTTGGAGTGAGGAAGGGTCCCATGTACCTTCTTGGAGACTGGTGGTTAGTGATTCTTCTACCAAACCACCTGGTTTTGATCTGCCTTGCTCTGTCTGCATGAAATTGAACAGAATTGGGTGTGATACTGGAAGAAGTGCCTTTGCCCTGTATCAAGATTCCCCCTTGTTGGGATTATGATGCTGATATGCAAACAATTAAACATATTGTACAAGATTGCCTAAAACATTCATTTTCTGGTTTCCTGTATGAAGTAACTCCAGAGGTGATTGACCGAGAGGCTGAATTGGATATCCACTTATGAGGCCACTGCCATAACCCTGCAGAAGTTTTGTATATCATTTTGTGAATATTGTGTATATGTTTACTTGTCTTCTGTCATGTTCTCATCATACAATAAATAACAATATGCTTTGTAGTGAGTTGTAGATGAGTGTTTCATGGAAAAAAACCTTTATTTACTGGTTTCACATACTGAGAAAACACCAGGTTTTGGATTAGATTTGATTTCCAAAGTGAGAAAGGTGCTAAACTGTAGGACCACATTAGAAATATCAATCAGAATAGGGCCAGAAGACCTTGGAGGTCTTCTAGTCCAACCCCCTGCTCAATCAGGATTCCCTATACCATTTCATACAAGTGGCTGTCCAGACCCTACTTAAAAACTTCCAATGATGTAGCACCCACAACTTCTGAAGGCAAGCTGTTCCACTACTTAATTGTCCTCACTGTTAGGAAGTTTCTCCTTAATTCCAGGTTGCTTTTTTCCTTGATTAGTTTCCAACCATTATTTCTTGTCTTGCCTTCTGGTGCTTTGGAAAATAAATTGACCCCCTCCTCTTTGTGGCAGCCCCTCAAATACTGGAATACTGCTATCATGTCGCCCCTAGTTCTTCTTTTCTCTAGACTGGCCATTCCCAAATTTTGCAACTGTTCTTCATATGTTTTAGTCCTCAGGCTTTTAATCCTCTTAGTTGCATTTTTACATTTTTTTCAAAGTCTCAACATCTTTTTTTGTAATGTGATGACCAAAATACACAGCAGATGATACTACAGATGGAGGATAGAATAATGGAAAGTGTTAAACTTTAGCTTAGTCTCCAGCTCTTTTCAAACCAAATTAGATTTGATATCCTGTTGCTACCAATAGCAAATATGTTTTGACACAAATACTCACATTGTTTATCTCATTTAAAGATCCTTTTACCAATGTGATCTCAAGAGTTTGCAACCATTATCACTAATGGGGAGGGGTCAAGACTCACTTTTGCCATCTACCTGTTTTTATACACTTGTTTGGTGGGAATATGGCAACTGTTGTACCAAGCTCAAAGTACAGGAAAACATAGGGACTGACAAATTCCTACCAGTGCAACCTGGTACTCTTAAATGGGGTAAGAGTAGAATATGTAAAGCTTAAGGGTGGGAAGTTACAGCAAATATATTGAGATAATTTGATTTTTATATAAGTAACATGCATATGCAAAGAATGGATAAACTATTATCCCATTACAAGTAGTTCTTGACTTATGACCACAACTGAGCCCAAAATTTCTGTTGTTAAGTAAGACACTTGCTAACTGAGTTTTGCCCCATTTTACAACCTTTCTTGCCACAGTTGTTAAGTGAATCACTGCACTTGTTAAATTAGCAATGTGGCTGTTAAAGGAATATGTCTTCCCTATTAACTTTGCATGTCAGAAGGCCACAAAAAGTGATGACATGATCCTAGGACACTGCAACCATCATAAATATGAGTCAGTTGCCAAGCATCTGAATTTCAACCGCATGACCATGGGGACACTCTAATAGTTGTAAGTGTGAAAAAGAGTCATAAGTCCCTTTTTTCAGTGATGTTGTAACTTCAAATGGTCACTAAATGAACTGTTGTAAGTCAAGGATTACTAGCACTGTGCATATTTTTTTATGTCTCCTACACTTGGCCTCATTAATATCTGTGACTTCACATTGTTGTAAACAGATAATAGTAGTAAAAAATAAAGTCATAGAAAATGAAGACGCTAAAGCACTCTGAGACTTCAGAATTCAAACCGACAGACATCTGCCACATAGCACTCCAGACTTAACAACTGTCAATAAAAAAGACAAAAAAGTCTGGATAGTGGATGTGGCAGTGCCTGGAGACAGCAGGATAGAAGAGAGGGAACTGGAGAAAAAAAACCAAAATAGAAATATCAAATAGAAATAGAATGGCTGTGGTAAAAGAAAGCAAAGACAATACCAATAGTAATAGGCACCCTGGGTGCAATCCCAAGCATCTGGAGCACAATTTGAACACCATCAACGTTGCCAAAATCCCCATCAGCAAAAGGCATACTTATTTGGAATAGCTTACATCCTGCGACAACACCTTTAAGACTATCAAAATCCATATCTGTCTATTCTACGTCCTTGGGAAGGCTTGAAAAGTGGACAAAAATGCCAAATACAGTCTGAACATCTGGCTGACTGTGCAACAAACCATACTAGTAATGGATGTCTTGGGTGCAATTGAAAACATTTGAAGCATCACTTGAATGTCATCGGGATTGACAAAATCACCACCAGTCAATTGCAAAAAGCAGCTTTACTTGGAACAGTTTACATCCCATGACAATACCTCTAATATCATTAAGCATCTTCCTGTCCCAGGTCCTTGGGAAGAACTCAATAGGTGGTCAAAAATACTAGACATCTGGCTGACTGTGTGACCAACCAAAATAAAGCCACCATGTTAGCTTGTTGTGTTAAACATTCAAGCCAACTAAGAACATTATTGGCATTTCACTAGGCCTGAATCTTCCTGCATTCAGTTCACTTTTGGTATTAACTCTAGAAAGTGGGACAACGTGGGAAGACTCTATTACTCCCCTGCCCCCCCCCAAGTAAGCCATCATCTATTTTCTTTAAATCCTACACTGCACATTGTGGAGTCATATATAATAAATGTAGTGTGAATTACAAATGTGAATATTTCCACATAAATTTCTTCCTTTTGTTCTGTCTCTCTGGAGGTTGATCAGTTCTGCTCCATATATTCAGTGTCTTTTGAAAAGAACTTTCCATGGAAAAGATAATCAACTAATGATTTTTAGCTAGGGGTGCAGCCAACACCCATTGGTATCAGTCAGCTTGGTAAAAAAAAAAAGCAGAACGCAACTTAGTTCTGCTCCATTTCAGAAGACTATACTTGTATAAGAGCGGAAAAATGGCACTCCAAACAATCAATCAGAATAGAGCTGGAAGGAAGGTCTTGGACGTCTTCTAGTCCAACCCCCTGCTCAAGCAGGAGACCCTGTAGCATTTCAGACAAGCGACTGTCCAGTCTTTTCTTAAAAACCTCCAGTAATGAAGCACCCACAACTTCTGTTTCACTGGTTAATTATTCTCACTGTTGGGAAGTTTCTCCTTAATTCCAGGTTGCTTCTCTCCTTGATTAGTTTCCATCCCTTGTTTCTTGTCTTGCCTTCTGGTGCTTTGGAAAATAAGTTGACCCCCTCTTCTTTGTGGCAGCCCCTCAAATACTGGAATACTGTTATATGTCATCTCTAGTCCTTCTTTTCTCTAGACTGCCCATACCCAATTCCTGCAACTGTTCTTCATATGCTTTAGTCTCCAGGCCCTTAATCATATTAGTTACTCTTCTCTGTACTTTTTCCAAAGTCTGTAATGTGGTGACCAAAACTGGGTGCAGAATTCCAGGTGTGGTCTTACTAAGGCTTTATAAAGCTGTACTAATACTTCATGTGATTTTGATTCTATGATATTGATATGATAGTGATTTTTTGTTTTTGATTCTGATGATACTAACTTCAGATCTTGTTACTGTACCCAGCCCAGCCAATGAAACCATAAAAATCTTCCTTTACTTTTTTTTTCCAAAAGAAAAATGCCTGAAGAGAAAGTGGACAAATATCCATTCACTTTCAGTGTGCTTGTTTTTCACTTCTGTTAACCACCGGCATGCTGTCGTTAATGCAGAGTGTATAGGAAAAAGTTGACGCTCCTTTGAATAGATTGGTCTTCCACAATCTGGTATCTTCCTTTGTTGAGGGTTCCTGCTTATAAAGCACTTGCCAATATGCACTAGCTTAGAACCTCCATCATTTGCTTCAGCTTAGAGTCTTGAGTCTCAGCCAGGCAAGTGTGTGCTTCTATTGGAAAAAGCAGATCAAAGCTAGCTGAGCAGTTTCTCAACAGATGAACACAAGTGGCTTTGGTCCCTTCTGTGCTTTTCAAATGGGGATAGCAGAACTGCTGTTGCCATGGAGAAAGGGAATAAGATCAGGTAAGGCCTCTCTACTGTGCAGCATGAGCCAAAAGAAGCAACAGAGAGAGAGAGAGAGCCACTGAGAGTGAGTGGACAGCCATATCAATTCAATTCAATTTAATTCAATAAACAAACAAACAAACAAATATTGTCTTTTCTGCATGAAAAGGAAGGCAGATACATCAGCCCCCCACTCCATCCAGCATCAGTTCATTACAAAGGGTGTGCACACACTGCAAAGCCTGTTTTGTGAAGGAAATTGTGGGTTTAAATCCTCACCTGTCTAAAACTATCACAGGGAATGTGTACTTTAGTCAGAAACTTTGAGGGTAATCTTTATCTCAGGATTGAGGTGAAGATTAAAAAGAAGAAGAATGCATGCTACTATAAGCTGTTTTCAAACCAGAAGGAGGAAGGGGAAAAAAGCTTATTTCTTCTCTATATGGGATTCTCCTTACCAGTAACACAAGGAAACCTGTAGATCTTTTGCTCCATTTAACTTCATAGAAAATAAGGGGCCATTTTTTTGTGTGTGGGAGGAGTTATGAAAGCTTGAACCAGTTTAGAAATGATGGTCAGAGAAAGGGAAAAGGAGATCAAGAAAACTGGATTTTACGTGATTGTTATGGCCTATTTGCCCAAAGCACTTATTCTGCATTTATATGAAAGAAAGAGTTTAAATTATCCATTAAATTACAGCAAAAGAGGCAGGCACATTTTCTTTTATTACTTTTAGGGGCTTACATTTTCTATTATGTAAATTTGGTATGTGAAACATCTCAAAGTCCAATCCAAACTGTCAATTTATTTCAACAAGGTTAATTCACTTTAAATCTTTTATTCAATTAAACAAGTCGAATCTGATTTATTAGAACATGTGTCTGAAGATGTACAAGACACTGTGTAGATCTGAGGCACCCAATTTGACATAGAGCACCAAATCAAGTCGACAATTTTATTCCAAAGGGTAAAATTGCCTTGGCAAGTTAGGTGGCATAGAAGTTTAATAATAAATAAATATAAAAAAATGATCAAAGCACAGACCAGGTAAATGCAGTCTTCACTACAGCTAAGATATTAGTGTACAAAAAACACTGAATCATAACAACTACATGCAGTATATTTGCTCTACCTATGATTTGCATTTTTGAGGGTAAGATGAGATTCTCAGTGTTTCAGTCTTAGAAAACTTTACCAGGATACGGAAATGTGGCAGGAGATAATATACTTTCTGGTTGGAATTTATGATTCATTCCCTGGATCCTCAGTGGGAATCTAACACCAGGTAGATGCCTTCCAATAAGAAAATTACTTTGCAAAACTCCTGGAGGACATATTTCTAGAAAGAAATGTTGCCTAATAAACTTGTTTATTCAGAATTCTGGGATTTATAGCCTAATTTAAGATTGGAAGGAGCACTTCTTCCTGTCATCTCCACAGCGTCCTTTTTATTCTCAAGATGAGCTTTTGGGCCTGGAGCAGATGAAAAGGACAAAAGCATTTCACAAGTATTTAGTGAGCTTATGGTTGTGTCTGTCTAGTAGATAACCACTTAAGTTATGAGCCAGCAGTGTACTACAACTGCCAAAACAGCAAATGCAATCCTAGGCTACATTACCAAAGGAATAATATCAAATTACATGAAATATTAGTACTACATTATACTGCTTTAGTGAGACCACACTTGAAATATTGCATCTGCAAAGTCGCGTGGTCACACAGAGAGACGGACACTGGAGCTGGGTAGTAACGTCTTTATTGGATCAGGAATGAAGCTGAGGCAAAAGGGGTTACTTGGCGTCTCTTTATACCTGCCCAGGTGAATCGCGACCAATAGATTCAAACCTGGGCTTCCCGCCAGTGCAGGTGGCCAATGGATTTAAACCCTGGCTTCCTGCCAGAGCTGACCATGCCCCGGGGCTGTCAACGACTTGCTCTATTCAGGCTTTCCCACCAAAAGCGGTTATAGCCTGGAGCTGTCCAGCCCCCTGCTGTGCTGACATTCCGTGTATGCTTTAAGAGCATACACTACACCCCTTCCCCCATAATGAGGAATTACCCTCTGTCATTCTGTCTCCCAACTATATACACTTATTTACACTATACAAAAATTTTACATTTGTTACTCCTTAGTTGCATCTCCACCTCCCTAAGAACACACATAGTCAGTGAGGTAGCTTGGAGCCTTGTGCGGCCTGCTTGATCTTCTTGGGACTGGTTCTCCTGGTGGTGTGTTGCTGTTTCTTGACTCTCTTCCTTGCTGTGATTGTTGTGGTGGATTGTGGTGTGTGTGTGTGTGTGTGTGTTGAGGTGCCTGGGTTTTGTGTTATGCTGGATTCTGGTGACTGCCTGTTTTCCCTGTTGCCTCTGTGCCCCTCTGGTGACCCTCCTGGGTGCTTGAGTTAGTGTTGTGGGTGTTTGTGTTAGTGTTGGCTCCTCCTCCTCAGCCCCCAGCGTGTCCTCAACAAACCTTTCAGGAGCCCTTTTCCTCAGCTGGTCCAGGTGCCTTTTCCAAATGAGTCCCCCCTCCACCCTTACCTTGTAGGAAAGGGGTCCTGTCCTGGCACCCATGGGTGACCTGAGCTATAGTTCCTAACCCAGATTGGGTCCCCCGTGTTGAAAATTGTTTTGATGTTTGGGGTACCAATGTCTGCTGCTACTCTGTCTGGGTGAAGCCTGTCCAGTGTCGTTATGAGACGCCTGCCCCATCTGAGTTCTGCTGGGCTTTTGCCTGTGGTGGTGCAGGGTGTTGTATGTTGGTGTAGGAGGAAGGTGGCCAGTCTTTGCTTCCAATTCCCCTGCACTATGTGTTTGAGGGCATCCTTTGTTGTCCGCACGAATCACTCTGCCAACCCATTACTGGCCGGGTGGAAAGGAGCCGAGGTGGCGTGTCTAATCCCCAAGGTCCTCAGGAACACCTGAAAATCCGAGGAGGTAAATTGTGTTCCATTATCTGACACGATCACATCCAGCAGACCATGCGTTGCAAACATCCCCCTCAATGCTTGGATGGTTCCTGCTGAGGTCATGTTGCCCACAGGCACTACCTCCAGCCATTCAGAATAGCTGTCTACCGCTACCAGAAATGTGTGACCTTGGAATGGGCCTGCATAGTCTATGTGCACCCTGGACCATGGGGGGTGTGTTTCCTCCCACTTGTGAACTGGTGCATGTGGCTGTTCTGGCCACGACCTCTGGCATGTGTAACACCCAGCTACTAACCCTTCTATCTCCTTGTCCAACGCTGGCCACCACAGGTAGCTCCTTGCCAGTGCCTTCATTCTTACTACTCCTGGGTGGCCCTCGTGTAACGACTGAAGGACACTTTCTCTAAACCTTGTGGGAATGATGACTCTACTCCCCCACAAGAGACATCCCTTGTGTGTTGATAGTTCATGCCTTCTGGAAAAGTATGCAATGAACTCTTGCCCTGGTGATTTGTCCTGCCACCCGCTGCTCACCCACGATTGTACCCTGCTCAGAACCTTGTCCTTGGGGGTCTCTGTGGCTATGTCCCTTGCGTTGAGGGGGCATTCTGGCAGTTCCTGTATTGCCAATATTTGGGCAGCAGGTGCTGGGTCCAGCTCAGTATCCCTTAGGGGGAGTCTGCTGAGGCCATCTGCGTGCCCCATCTCTTTGCCCGGCCTGTGTACCAGCTTGCATGAATATGCTGACAGGAAGATGGACCAGCGTAACATCCTGGGTGACAGGATTTGTGGTGTCTGCTTCTCTGTTGTAAACAACCCCAACAATGGCTTATGGTCCGTGTATATAAGGAACTCCCTACCATATAGGAAATCATGAAATTTTTTGACTCCTGCAACCACTGCCAGTGCCTCCTTATCTATCTGCGCGTAATTTCTTTCTGCAGCCGACAGGGTCCAGGAGTAGTATGCGATGGGGGCCTGGGTTCCATCCTCCTCTAAATGGCTGAGGACTGTCCCAATCCCATAAGGGGATGCATCACACGCAATGCAGATTGGCTTGTCCTCTCTGAGGTGTGTGACTGTAGCATTGCCTGCTAACAAGTCCTTCAGTGAGTTGAACGCGTTTGTGTGTGTGTGTCCGACCAGTCCCAGTGTGCCTGTTTGTCCAGCACCCTATGTAATGGTTCTGCAATGGTTGCCTTGTGTGGCAGGAATGCATGATAAAAGTTGAGGAGGCCCAGGAATGCCTGCAACTCAGACTTGTTTTTGGGAATTGGGGCTTCTTTGATTGCCCTGACCTTGGATGCAGCTGGATGGATGCCTCGAGCATTCGATCCTGAACCCCAGGAACTCTGTCTCCTTCACCCCAATCTTGCATTTTTCCTTTTTGAGTTTCAGACCTGCAGCCCTCAACCTCTGTAACACCGCTTTCAATCGGTCTGCCAAGACATCCTTGGAACTGGCTGCAATTAGGACGTCGTCAAAATAGGGGCAAACCCCTGGTATTCCCTTGAGGGTCCTTTCCATCACCTCCTGGAAAATTCCAGGAGCTACGCTAACCCCGAACTGCAGCCGGTCTACCCGGAACACCCCTTTGTGTGTGATTATTGTTTGTGCTTTAGCAGCCTCTGGGTCAACCGGCAGCTGCTGGTAAGCTTGGGCAAGATCCAGTTTTGCGAACACCGGCCCGCCTTGCAGGGATGCCAGGATGCTGCTTACCGCGGGGACAAGGTAGGAATGGGCACTCAAAGCTCGGTTGATGGTCCCCTTATAGTCAGCGCAAATTCTAATCTCGCCGTTCGCCTTGAGCGGCGTTACAATGGGGGTTTCCCAATCTGCTCCCTCGACTGGCGTTAACACCCCCTGGTCTACCAGCTTATCCAATTCCTGCTCTATCTTGTGTTTTAGCGCAAACGGGACTCTCCTAGCCTTCATTCTGATGGGCTGAACCTGGGGGTCTAATTTAAATGAAATTGGGGAACCGGTGTATGTATCTCCTTAGCTGCTCATCAAACACGTCTGCAAAGTCCTTGCAGATAACTTCAAGTAAAGGCAGCTCCGCGTCTGGTGAATCCCCGTGATTCCAATGCCCAGCTCCTTGAACCACCCTAACCCCACAAGGCTGGTTCGCTGCCCTTCGACGACCAACACGCTTAATTTGCCCGCAAACCCCTTGTACTGAACCAATACCGACGCCTCCCCCCAAATGTTAATGGGTGAGTTTTGGAAGTCACAGAGGGTCAACCTGGATGGCCTCAAGGGAACCCGTTGGCCGCTCCGCTTGCAAATGTCTTTAAATGTTCTGGTGGGGATGATTGACACGGCTGACCCTGAGTCCAGTTCCATTGTGCAGGGGACCCCTTGCTGCTTCACCCTCAATTTTATTTTCAGGGTTAGTGCCACAGGGCCCCCTGTTAAACAAACGTCCGGCCGTCCCTTCGTGTGGCTGACCATCAGTCTCAGCAACTGCTCCCTGGTACCTGTAGCGAACTGGAACTCCACCTCCACTTCGTGCAAGCTATCCCGCTGCTTGCTCCTGCAGACCGCAGCGATGTGCCCAGTTTTCCCACATGCCTGACACTTGGCCGACTTGAAACGGCAGGTAGATCGGGGATGCTGACCTCCGCAGCTGGTGCAACGGGTAGACTGGGAGCTGTTCGTGCTGCAGCCGGAGCACTGGGCAAACCGGGGTTGTCCGCAGCCGCTGTGCTGGGTAGACCGGGGGCCGCAACCACAATGCTGGGTAGACCGGGGCCGATTCGTGCTGTAGCCGGGAAGTTGGGTAGACCGGGGACCGTTCGCTCCGCACCTGCACTCCTGGCACCTCGGGTCCACTGCGGCTGGTCTTGGCTCCCTCACGTTGTCTTGGTTGGAGGTGATGGGTCGCTGTTGTCGGTGTATGGCGTCCACTTCAGACTCTGCCCCTTCTGCATCGCTGCAACCGCTCAACTGGTGGATAGATCCGCCCTCTCTTGCGTCGGACTCCTCAGCTGCGTCCCAGGCTAGGAATTCCTCTTGGACATCCCTCAGGGTTAACTTCTGCTTCATGAAAATTTTCTGGCGCAGCTTCCTATCCCGCAACCCACAGATGATCCAATCCCACAGCCGGATCTCTAAGTTTTCAAAGTTACAGAGTCGAGCTGCCTGCCTTAGGGCAGCCATGTATTGCTTGGCAGACTCACCCGGCTGCTGGTCCCGTTTCTCGAAACGATACCGCCACGCGATCTCGGACGTCTCGGGCTTGAGGTGCTCGGTCAGCTTCGCTAGCAACTCATTGTACCCGATGGTGTGGATGTTGTCGGGTGAGCAGAGACCGACTGCCAGCTGGTACGTTTCCGTGCCGCAGCTGCAGAATAGCGCCGCTGCTTTCTTCCGGTCATCTTTCACCCCGTTCGCCCTTAGGTAGTACTCGAGCTGCCCCACAAAGGCTTCCCACTCCTCTGGGCAGTTGCTATTGAAAAGGGGATACTGACCCAGTTGTGCCATACCACCGTCTCGGTCGTCCTGCGTCTTGATCTGGGGCTGCCGATAGGATTTCGTCCGCGGCTAGCGTTGTCCGGTGCAGGATCCCACCTTCGTCGCCAGTGCAAAGTCGCGTGGTCACACAGAGAGACGGACACTGGAGCTGGGTAGTAACATCTTTATTGGATCAGGAATGAAGCTGAGGCAAAAGGGGTTACTTGGCGTCTCTTTATACCTGCCCAGGTGAATCGCAACCAATAGATTCAAACCTGGGCTTCCCGCCAGTGCAGGTGGCCAATGGATTTAAACCCTGGCTTCCTGCCAGAGTTGACCATGCCCTGGGGCTGTCAACAACTTGCTCTATTCAGGCTTTCCCGCCAAAAGCGGTTATAGCCTGGAGCTGTCCAGCCCCCTGCTGTGCTGACATTCCGTGTATGCTTTAAGAGCATACACTACAGCATCCATTTTGATAATCACAAAACAGAAAATATATTGAGACTCTAGAAGGAGTGCGGAGAAAAGCAACAAATATGATAAGGGGACTGGAGGCTAAAACATGAAGAATAGCTGCAGGAACTGGTTATGTCTAGTCTAACCAAGAGAAAGACAGGGGTGACATGATAGCAGTCTTTCAATATTTGATAGTCACAGAGAAGAGGAGGTTGACTTCTTGGAAGCATATTGATGAAGCTTCTTGCATAAGAAGTGAAACACTTCTTCAGGAAAAAAAACCCTCCAGTGCCTTTTGAAAAAGCACCTTTGAGACAACTATGACCTGGACTGAATCAGGAGGTTGACTTATTCTCCAAAGCATCTGAGGGCAGGACAAAAGGTAATGGATGGAAACTTATCAAGGATTAATCCAACCTAGACCTAAGGAAAAATCTCTTGACAGTGAGAACAATTAATCAGTGAAGCTATGTGCCTCCAGAAGTAGTTGTGGTCCATCACTGGAGGTTTGTAGATAGCCATTTGTCTGGAATCTTATAGGATCTCCTGCTTAGGCATGGATTTGGACTAGAAGACCTCCAAGTCCATTTCAACTCTGTTATTCTGTATTCTGTAAAACCTTAAAGGTTCAGTTCATCTTGCTTGGGAATTTCAGTAGAATTTGACTGCCTGATTTAGAAAGAGAACTTCAGACTAGTCTTTGGAAGTTAGCCTGATCCAACAAGTTCCACCTATAGGGAGTCAACCATTTTTTAAAAAAGAGGATACATACAATTACTAGTGATTGAAATGCCTGAAGTAACATTTCCCTCCATACCAAATAGTCTGCATATTAAAATTGTGAATGGGCAATTTGCACTCTGCCGACAGCTCCTCAGCTCATTTTTTCCTAAGCTTTAGAAAATATCATGATTACACTGCTGCAATTTAACAGGAACCCATTTTTTTTGTCTGTGTGCTTAGTATACTGTTGTTCTTTACTATAGACACTGTCCAGAATTCGGCAGATATCCATGTGTATATGTGTGGGTTTGTGTGGGGGGGGTATATGGTATGATTTTTTATAACGAATAAATAACTTCTGCCAGCCCATCTTCCCCGTGCACAATCTTTCTTTCAATGACATCCTTGTGTCATTATCAAGTTGCTATGGCTTTAGCTGCTTCAAAACAGTTTTTGGAAACTGTAGGCAGAAAAGTGATTATTTGATTAAAACCATGAAATGAAATCTTTCTCCAAATATTCTCAAATAGAGCTATTGGGGAGCGAAGTGTGTCTGTCTGTCTGTCTATCTGTCCCTCTCTGTGTGTGTGTGTGTGTGTCTGCAACAGTGATTGAAGTTGTGGCTAGTTTTCCTTGTATCGGGTTCTTGATTTCGTGGTTCTGGCCTTGACTGTTTTGATACACATATTCAAACACACAAACACACACACACACACACACACAAACACTCCTGGACAGACACTGTTGCCTTGGAAGATGATTTTGTCTTTGGAACAACTGCATTGACGCTGACTTGACAGCCCTTTCAGTATTCGCCAAAACCTTTTCAAAATATATACAAAATTTTATCTGAAGTTGGCTATCTTATGCAGTCTTCAAGTACCTTTTCTATTTTACTGATTTAATAGCTAGTTGTTTTGTTTATATTAAATGCTTGCAGTTTTTGATTCGTTAATTCTGTCTGAATAAAAACTTTACAACTTTCTAATCAATAGACAAATACATATGTGAAGTACATTTTTTTCTCTTTATGTCCAGTTAAATACCATAATGGCTAATAATGAACGACTTTTAATAATAAATAACAATAATAATAAATCCAGTCTAAATCCAGTCGACTGTGGGACCAACTATAACAATACAGATAGTCCTTGACTTACAACAGTTCATTTAGTGATCATTCGAAGTTACAACAGCACTGAAAAAAGGACTTACGACTGTTTTTCACACTTACGAGCATTGCAGCATCCGCCTGGTCACATGATCAAAATTCGTATCCCTGGCAATTCACTCATTTTTATGATGGTTGTATGTCCAGGGATCATGTGATCAACTTTTGCAACCTTTTAACAAGCAAAGTCAATGGGAAGGCCAGATTCACTTAACAACAATGTTACTAATTGAACAACTGCAGTGATTCACTTAAACAACTGTGGCAAGAAAGATTGTAAAATGAGGCAAAATTCACTTAACAACTGTCTCACTTAGCAGCAGATATTTTGGGCTAAATTGTGATTGTAAGTTGACAACTACCTATATAGGGAAAGTAGATTTATATGTACATCTATCTATCTATCTATCTATCTATCTATCTATCTATCTATCTATCTATCTATCTATCTATCTATCTATCTATCTATCTATCTATCTATCTATCTATCTATCTATCTATCTCTATATCTATCTATCTATCTATCTATCTATCTATCTATCTATCTATCTATCTATCTATCTATCTATCTATCTATCTATCTCTATCTCTATCTATCTATCTCTATATCTATCTATCTATCTATCTATCTATCTATCTATCTATCTATCTATCTATCTATCTATCTATCATCTATCTATCTATCTATCTATCTATCTATCATCTATCTATCTATCTATCTATCTATCTATCTATCTATCTATCTATCTATCTCTATCTCTATCTATCTATCTCTATATCTATCTATACCTATATCATCTATATCTATTTCTATCTACACACACACACACACACACACACACACACACAGAGGAACACACCTATTTACTCTTCTGCTGCTATTGCTTTCTGCAATCATTGTATGCATACCTCTTCCCCATATTGTCATGTCTAATGTTTACAGGCTACATGTAATAAGTAATATGTGTGGAGTTCAATTCTCAGAATCCCTTGGTTTGTGAAACAATAATCAAAAGCAAAGTTAGCTCAAAATGTAGACATTCTATGCTCAATCATGTATCCTATAAATAATACAGTTGAAATGTATTTTTGTTTAGTTTTACTGCTGTTCTATTGTATGAAATAATTTATTTAAAATGTACCATATACCATTTGATTCAGGATTTATTTAAATGTCCAAGATACTGTTGCTTCACAAAACAAAGTTATCCTGTGGCAAAATGAGACCTTCTCAACTTACTCAGAGGCACAGCAAGAGGTAACAGGAATAGAAAAATAAAGTGAAACAATCAGCATACAATCATTTCTTTTTTGTCAGAAATATGGAAGCCAAGAAACTTTGGCCAAGGTACAACAATTTCTATTGTACAATATTCGCCTGACAAAATTCAATTGTATTGTTTCATATGCAGTATTGTATTTTACAAACGTGCATAATATTGTCTCTTAGCAGAGAGGAAGTTGTTAAAACAATCATACTTTTACATCTATCAGCTCAAGGCTATTCAGGCTTGTTCCAGTGCAAACTGAACATTTCAACTATTTCCTTCCTCTCTTTAATCTTATTCCTTCCGTCACAGGACCAGCCATTTACAGAAAAGGTAGGAACACAAATGTATTGTTGTGGTTCCTTGGGAATTCAGGGTATTCTTTACCAACATAAACATCTTGCATTTCTCACATATTTTTTTGTGTTTTATTACTTGCAGAGGTGATTCTCAAATTACCTTTGGGCACATTTTGCTCACAAATAATTATTTTTGTATCTTCTTTTCATGAAAACTTTCATAAAACATAAGCTAATAGTTTGCTGATATTTATTACAGTATTCCCTGTGATTTTTCACAAACATTGAAGTATCTCAGATAGTGAAGTTGCCATCCATGAATTATTCCAAATCAAAATGACCACTGAATCAAAATTTGCATGGGTAGTAAGGGAATCTTTTTTTTTTTAAATTCCATTTATATCCCGCCCTTCTCCGAAGACTCAGGGCGGCTTACAAGCTTGGCTGTGTGCTACACAGTACAGAATATTGATCTTATCTGAAGTTCCCAAGACAGAGAGCTGATCCTGTTCTCAAGAAAAAATAAAGAAAGGCAAAAAAAAAATCACATTTGGAGAACAATTTGCTTGATGGAATGAGTATATAAACAAGTACTTCTTTTTCCTGTAAAGCAAATGTGAGAAAAATAATTTTATTTTATAGCTGAATGCTTCTTCCTAGCAGAGGATCCACCCACATCTTTCAACTGATTATCTGAAGACATAGGCCAGTTTTGGCAAATAGTGTGCCAATTATGCTTCCTATTCTTTTTATATATGTATATGTAAAGGATATGCTTAGTTAAGTTTAAAAAAAAATCTCCAGAGACTAGATTAGAAAACACTATCATCTTATCACATAGTGATCTCAAGGAATAAAATAGAATTAAACAGCACAGCACAGCACAGCACAGCACAGCACAAAACAGAACAGAACAGAACAGAACAGAATTGGCCAAGTGTGATTGGAAACATAAGGAATTTGTCTCTGGTGCATAAGCTCTCAGTGTATACAGGCATGCATACATTCACACATACATACATACATACATTTATTTATTTATTTTATTTTAATTCCATTTATATCCCGCCCTTCTCCGAAGACTCAGGGCGGCTTACAAGCTTAGCAGTAGCCTTCATTCTATGTATATGCCTGCTTATTAGGGCTTTCACACACACCCCCCAAGCGGCATTATTACAAAGTCAGCTTAATTGCCCCCAACAATCTGGGTCCTCATTTTACCTACCTCGGAAGGATGGAAGGCTGAGTCAACCTTGAGCCTGGTGGGATGCGAACCTGTGTTTGTGTATGAGAGAGAGAAGTATGTTTTGTAGGTGCATGTAATACATATTGTCACAAACATAGATGCCTTTGTGTGTATTCAATACATGCACAGAATTTAAGTTATAAACATGCACAGGAATCATTTCCTATATTTATTTGTTAAAATCTCTGTATACAATGTACAGTTTCTATCACCAAGAGTCCACCTCTATCACCTCCTCCTCCACCTCTCCCCCGCCACCTCCCATGGGTACAAAGCCCTCTTTTTGAATGAACATTAAAATATCAATTGTGTCCTGTCCTTTGCTTTGTTCTCCCATGTAGGGATCTATTAAAGTGGTTGACAATGCAGGCAATAGTGTGGGGTCATGCTCTTAGGAAGTGGCCATATCACTGTAGATGTTTTTCCATACTTTCTCTGTTACTGGTACAAAGGCAGAATGTATTATTGCTGATATGGTTGAATAGGGAGAGGGCATTCCACAATTTTAGTGGTTGCCCAACACTTTACAGTGCTACTGGGCAAACCATTGTTCTATACACTTTCAAGTTTAAGTGAATTGGCATGTACTTGTCATAAAGCATTCCAGTGATAATCTTCCACTTCCATAAAAGCTATGTAGCACTTATTCTTCTGCACATATTCCCATTAACACCACTGTGATTTTGTAAATGAAATATTAAAAAAACAGAGTTTGTGTTCATTAGATCTTCATTGCTGACCTGTAGGGTGGAAGTGCCTGGGCTTAGATTTCTTGATATTGAAGTACCAATTGGCTTAGATGATTGTTCCAAGTCTGGAAACAGCTCAGTAGTTCTTTCCTGGGGGTAGCTGCAAGTAGGACACCATTGCTGGCTCTCTTATGGACTTCAACTCCCAGAATTTCTCAGCCAGCAAGGCCCAGAGGATACTATTATGCAAATTAAGTGTGATGGTATCCATAATGAAAATGAACAATGATGGTGATGATGCTAAGCCTTGGTGCAGGCCAACTTTCATAGGCAAGTTGTCAGAAAGGCTGGCAGCTCAGTTGGCTGCTGGTATTAATAGAGCATCTGGGCCTATTTTATGAGTAGCTTAGTCACACCATAGTCACCAATCTTTCCATCATTAATATACATAAGCTAAATTCAAAAAATCATGTATGTGGAATAGAGGACAAAGAAAGAATACAATAGTTTCCTTACCATCTTAATTACATCTTCTACAGCAAGCAAGGATTGTACATATATTTCTTTTCTCCAATTTGGATAAGATTAGGCCTGTGTAACCTTTTCTGTTGTAAACCAAAGGCTACTTTAATTAAGATTGCATATATCCTATTTAAATCAATGGGACGTGTTCACCCTGAACTTTGCATTAACTGCTGAAACCTGGATAATTATTGTATTTTATTGTGATCTCTTCACTCAGTAGATGCATTAACACTTCCAACAGTCAATAATGTGGACACCTGAAGTATAGAAATGTTGATTTGTTTTTATTGCTGCTGCTGTTGCTGTTATTAGTAGGAGAAAACTAATGAATATGCCACTAATCTGATAGAAGACAACAAGACAAGGCCAGAAAGGAAGTAGGCGAACCTCAGCCAGAAATCCATATCACCAATATTTTCAGCAACATAAATGGCAATCAGTTCAGTCTCCTATATATTAATACTAAATAGCAGTACTATTTAGTTCAGGCCTGGGAAATCTCCCACTCATAAGCCATACATTGCCTACTGCAGTGTTTCTCAACCTTGACAACTTGAAGATGGGTGGACTTCAACTTCAACATGCTGGTGGAGAATTTTGGAGTTGAAGTCCACCCATCTTCAAGTTGTCAAGGTTGAGAAACACTGGCCTACAGTAATTCCCAGTCTAGTCCATCATGTTTCTCTCTAAAGCTGTTTCTCCTTTTTCAAGTTTCATGTCCTGTCTCCAGGCCCTCTAGGCACATTGACAAGGGCTCTGGGAGAGATAACTGTCCCTCATAATAGAGGAGGAAAAATAGAATAATTTCTAATATTAGCATGCAATAGAATAAACATACACGATCACTTACACATATCAGTATGATAGTTCTGCGTAATTAAATTTTAATTAAATTTGCATGCTGCCCATCTTGCTTCCTATACTCAGTACTGCTGACCCATAATCAAAGCTTTTCAAGCAGAACCCCATGCTTTAATAAAAAAAATAGTCCTGAAATGTGAACTCCAATGTTATATTTTATAGACACCAAGGATTTTAGTCACCTATTCTACCTCTGAAGGCAGAAAACAATTTTTCCCACTTGGTTTTCTAGATGTTTCAGCTTTCTTTCCTAGCCTACAGACATGTCACATCTCCGCTCTTCAGGTCCAGTCCAAAGGCTTCTGGCACAAGGTGCAAGACACAGTCACACTTTGCTTGCAGACCTTCTTCGTTTTTCAAACCCAGCCATCTGCAGTGTCATGTAAACATATCTGCACAGATGGACTTGTTCTGCTCCTTTTGACAGCAAAAAAGAGTTTATGTTGGCGAAGGGAGTTGAGGAGATGGAGCAAGAAGGAAAGAAAGGAAGTAGTATAGGGCAGGGCTTTCCAACCTTTTCACCGATTGTACCACTTTTAGGATATGGCAATATTCTAGTACGACAAGTTGCCTAGCAAGGTGTCAAAAACTTGATGACCAAAAAAAAAAAAAAGGAAAAAAGTGATAAAGTACAGGTAGTCCTCGACTTACAAAGTGCACTTAGTGACTGTTTGAAATTACAACGGCACTGAAAAAAGTGACTTATGACCATTTTTCACACATGCAGCATCCCCAGGATCACATGATTTACATTTGGATGCTTGGCATATTTATGATGGTCCCAGGGTTACGTGATCTCCTTTTGCAACCTTCTGACAAGCAAAGTCAATGGGGACACCAGATTCATTTAACAACCCTATTACTAATTTAAAAACTGCAGTGATTCACCTAAGAAATGTGGCAAGAAAAGTCATAAAATGGGACATAACTCATTTAACAAGTTTCTCACCCCTTCTCCTTTTATATCTTCCTCTTCCCCCCACTTCCTCCTTTTATATCAGGGCTGTCAAACTTTATTTCATTGAGGGCCGCATCAGCATTGTGGTTACTGTCAGGAAGGGGTGGGGTGTGCATGTGGCCTCTCAATGTTGCTTAGGTCGGGGGGCACCTGTATGGGGGAACCAGGATCTCTGGTGGAGGGGTGTGGGACTGGGGTGGGTACCTGGGCATGGTCCACCAGAGGAGCCTCACTGTCCCTCTTGGGCCATGCAGGGGACTCTCAGAAGTGGTGTGGGCTGCCCTGGGCAGAGGGGCAAGGACCCAGCCCTCATTCACCAGGATCCTGCAGCCCAACCCAGTCCAGCCCCACTTCCCTGAGGGGGCATCCGGCTGCGTTTACCTCCTCCTCAAGGCTGCTGCTATGTTTGCTCTCCTTGCCCAGGTTGCTCATGGTGGGTGCAGGAGAGCAAAGTGCATGGGTCAGATGGAGGCCCACTCCCTCTCCAGCTTTGTAACAGAATCATCCTTAGCAATAAGATGGGAGACCACCACGATAGGCCAGGAGGAAGGGGCAAGGGGATGACGAAAGGGCAGAACGGCTGCTGTTGGCCAAGTGTTAAGGCAGGATTTTCCTCAGACCCACTCTCCCTCTCCTTCCTTCCTTCCTTCTTTCCTTCCTTCCTTCCTTCCTTCCTTCCTTCCTTCCTTCCTTCCTTCCTTCCTTCCTCTCTTCCTCCCTCCCAGTCTCCCTTCCTCTATCCCTACCCTCCTTCCTTCCCTGCTGCCCTCCTTCTCATTATCATCTTCTTCATTCCCTTTCTTCCTATTTCACTCCCTGCCTCTCTGCTTCTCATTCCTATCTCCTTCCTTCACTTTCTTCCTGTTTCTCCCTCCCTCTTTCCCTCCTTCCCTCCTTCCCTCCTTCTCTGCTTCCCTCTTTCTCATTCTCTTCTCTTCTCTTCTCTTCTCTTCTCTTCTCTTCTCTTCTCTTCTCTTCTCTTCTCTTCTCTTCTCTTCTCTTCTCTTCTCCCTTTCTCCTCCCTTTCTCTCACAAAAAGTCTTTTTTCTCTCTGCCTTTCTCATGCACACTTCTCTCCAAAAGCCTGCCCTTTCTCTCACACACATCTCTCCAAATCCTTCCCATTCTCATGGACAGGTCTCTCCAAAGCCACACACACCTCCCCAAAAGCCTTTTCTCTCTCTCTCTCTCTTCTCTCTCTCTCTCTCTCTCTCTCTCTCTGTCTCTCTCTCTCATCGCTTTTCTGACAAAAGCCTTTTCTATTCTGACTCTTTCTCCAGCATCTTACTTTCTTCTCCCTCTCCTGCCAAAACTGCCTCCTTTTATAGCCTCTCCTGTCTCCACCTCCCCTCCTTTCTTTGTCTCTCCCCAGCAGCTCTGAGGACTCCCTCATGGCAGATCCTGTGCTGCACTGCTTTGGCTCGTTCCCTCCCCCACTATACTTGCCTAGGCTTGGCAGGGTCGTGTACCACTTGCCAGGTGCCAATGTACCACCAGTTGAAAAGCCCTGGTATAGGGAAGTGGGGGCAGTACATGTACCAATGTGCCTGATACATTAAATACCTTGATCTTTAACTAATTCATAAATGTGGTGACAACATGAAATTACTAGAGTGTTGCCATGTATAAGGTATGTATGTAATAATGATGATGGAAACCTGAGTCTTGAATTTCATTTTATTTTCATGGATTTATGCACTCTGCTAACCATAAGCTTAAATTTCATTCTGAAATGTCTGAGTCAGGAACAAATAGCCATACTAGGTTTTATGTTAAATGAAATGGATTAGATGTTAGATGAAACTCTACTTCATGTAGAAATGTCTGCAAGAAAACAACCAAGCTCAAAGAATACCAAGGACCCTTCATTTCAATTCTGAGTACAAATATCTTCCTTTATTGAAACATATTGATGATATGGATTATGAAGTTTTTGACTCAAAGGTGCATAGAAGCAAAGTTTTCTGCCTTTCATCCCCCATGCACCCAAATAAAATCCTCTGTGGATGATTTGGGGAGCTTCTTGAATTTGTAGGATAGGTACATGGAGCTATAGAGAAAAGGATGAGACGAAAAGTGTTCTGCAAACATTTTCAAGTTAAATTACAATAAAATCTAAACTCAATGTTTATTTGACTAACACTACCTATACACACTCACATCATTTATATCCATCCTTTACTCAAATAATGAAAGCAGAAGGAGAAGAATTATTTCAAAACATGGATTAAAATGAATATATTTAGCAACTGAAAACAGAGCAACATAGATGTATTCTGATTGCTTACTAAAGGGAGGGAGAGAGAGAAAGGGAGGGAGGTAGAGAAAGAAAGAGACAGTGAGTGCCAAACAAAATTATTGAGGAAGTACTTTCTACAAAGCTTGGGAACAGTTCGGGAAGACAGCATCAAAATGCTAATTTACTATGAAACCATCTTCAGAAGGACCTCTGCTGCAGATGTCCAGGGCCAAGCAGGCATTGTGATGGAAAAAGAAGTTCTTCAAATAGACGCATTCTAAAATTAAGAGCCAGAGCAGATCTTTCAGTATTGACACCATAGGATTTTGCAACCATCTGCAACCTTGAGACACTTAAAAAAATAAGTCTATGGATTTGTTCATCCATCCATCCATCCATCCATCCATCCATCCCATCCCATCCCACCTCATCCCACCCCATCCCATATCATCTCATCCCAGAAATGAAATAGGATTTTCTGCTCGAGCAGGACTAGAAGACCTCCAAGGTCCCTTCCAGCTCTATTCTATTCTATTCTATTCTATTCTATTCTATTCTATTCTATTCTATTCTATTCTATTCTATTCTAAATTTATTTTAAGATATAAGTTAATGTAAGCAGACTTTATAAGTCAAAATTCTAAAACTAAAAGTTATTTTAGTTATACCATATATTTTATAGAATGCTTCAGTAATTACATATATTGAAATGCATATTTAGTATTTTAAGGATTGAAAATAAGTTGAAATAAGGCTTATACCATTAAAATAAAAATCTGGTGGGAGGCAAGTCAGGCTAATAAGATGTATAAAACATTAGATTAGTTATTATCTAATCCTATTTTGAAGTGCTGGAATATAGTAGGTAATGAGAAAAAGCAGGATTAATAAATATTGATCAGACGATGTCAGACCATGTTTCATTAATAACAAACAGATGTTTTTATGGATACTTCAGGCCTAGGCTTAAAAAATTAAAAAGCAGAATAATTCATTGTTTTGTGCTTTTCTTGTTAGAAAGAAACTTGTCTTTGTACCCATGCTTCTTAAAATACCCTTGTGTTTCCCAGGATGAAATTACTTAGAATTAATGAGCTAAGGAACTTCAATTCTGCTTTCTAGGTCATAAACCTAAGTCCATACAATGTTTTAGTGTATTTTTGTTTGCTTTTAATGGATACTCCTTCCTCCTTCAGCATTTCAGCTGGCACTTTTTTTTCACTATCACCTCTCATAAAATAGAATCCCTGAGCAAAATCAGCCTGTAGGATTAGATCAGCCTCTACTAAAGCCGCATTTAATATTGCTGTGTTCACACCTCATTCCCTTGGGTGAGATGTATGTGCGCATAACTAGAACCATTAGTTCCACCCCAGATTTCTGTTCTGAATGCAGGCAGGGAACCTGGTTCTGAGTCATTATTCACAACCTTTAGATAACATTGCATTTGCAAAAGAAATAGAATTTTATTTCTCTGGCTGCTGATTCAGTTTTAGTATGAGTCAAGCTATCTTTAAAATATATGGTTTGATTGCCTAATGTTTTAAAGTCTGTTCACGAATCCTTTTTCCTACTTATTTACTCATTTATCAGAAGATTATTTATGGATGCTTATCTCTTCAAGCTCCCACCCACCTCTTCCTTGTTAGCAAGCCACATTGCTTTTATAAATGTAGGCTGAAAAAGCATGTGTATTTTTTTGATAATTTAACCATTCATCTCTTGTCCATTATTTTTTTGAAGGCTTATTGTAATTCTTATTTCCTTCTTAGTCTTTTATTATCTGGGTTATGGACTGCAGGCCTGTTTTTAAAACAGTTTTAAAGCAATATATGCTTCTAGGGATTATTGTAGTGGAAAAGCCCACTTTTAGGAATTGAGTTTCAATCAGCTACTTCTGTTTTTTTTAAAACAACAAAAAATTAAAACAGAACATCTACCTTTAGAAGCACTAAATTATGGTGATGGATAGATGGAAATTGTACTTTATAAACTTTATAGAATGACTGAGCATTCTTCTTCCATAGGTTTTTTTTTAATTTTAAAACGCTGCTAGACCAGTGATGGTAAAAACTTTGGTTTGATGTGTCAAATATTTGGAAATGCCTAACTTAACTCTCCTAGTGTTTCCTCCTCACGTCTGAAAAAAAAGAGAAACAATTCTTTATATATTCATTTATTTAAAAGAATGTATATAGTCCAATCATGTGTGACAATAAATATTTTATAAAGAAATATCAATTAATTACAAAAAAGAAATCAAGTGAAACAAACTCATTTTCAGAGGATCCAAAGGCCCTGCAAGTACACACCAAATTCTCATGTAACCTCTATAATTTTTGAAAAACATGTAAGAATGGGATGTACTTTTGAAAATAATTGCTGTTAGTGTTGTTGTTAGTATGTCACACAAAATGTCATGGTGTGTGTCACCTTTAATACACATGTCATAGATTTCCCATCACTGTTCTAGACTTAGAATAGCATCTGACACTTTCTAAGTGGATGGTGATATCATGAAGCCCTTCCAGGAATTGCTCTATTTAGGTTTATCTCATCTGAGATCTACTGGCATTTAAATTTGTTCCCATCAGGATTCTGTGTAAAATTTATTTTACTTCTTATTGTATTTACATAACCTGAGATCTAGAAGAAGATGCAAAATGATTAGTCTTTTTAAAGATTATACAGATTTTACCATATACTAAGTTTCTAAGTTGCTCAGTGAGAGCCAGTGTTGTACCATTAAGAGGTCTGGCCTTTTTGCAAAGCTCAATAAAGTAGAAGAATATTGAGAAGACTTTTTAAGTCAAGGTGGAAGCTATTGTCTTCAAATGAAATAAAAACTCCAAATAAAAAGAAATATTATACATATTCATACATACTCATTTGTGACCATCCATAGATAAGCCATATCTTGAAATTTTAACCAAAATACTGTGGAAAATGTGTTAATATGTTTTAATTTTCACTATTGATTTATTCATGGATAACTCAACATTCTCAGCTTATTCAAACATATATATGGTAACACAGTGATAGAAATACTCTAGTTCAACCTATTAGTTACTGTTGGGTTAATGAGGATTAAAAATGGGTCTTCCTCTATTCTTTCTCAAATGGTACTAGTACTCACTTCTGTCTATTCAACATAGATAGATTAATGTCCATGTTTCATACTTTTTAATGATGTATCTCTCTTTGTATGTCAATCTCTCTCTCTCAATCTCTCTCTCTCTCTCTTAATTTCTCAAACTCTCTATCTTTCTATCAAAATTTACATATCATGTAATCAGGGCTTTTTTTGTCATAGAATGCCCAGAATGGAGTTCCAGCACCTTTTTTGGATGGAACCTTGTAGGGTAGGCAAGGCGGGTTGTATGACATGTGTGAGTTCCAGCACATTTTTTTTTACAAAAAAAGCACTGCCCATAATGCTCCACTTCTGATGACTTAGGACAAATGAGTTAAAAATCTTTTTAAAATGATAAAATCCATCCATAAAAACAATGCATAATAACTGAATAAACTCATAAAAAGGTAAAGGTTCCCCCGCACATGTGTGCTAGTCGTTTCCGACTCTAGGGGCCGGTGCTCATCTCCGTTTCAAAGCTGAAGAGCCAGCGCTTGTCCGAGGACGTCTCCGTGGTCATGTGGCCGGCATGACTAGATGCCAAAGGCGCACGGAACGCTGTTACCTTCCCACCGTAGTGGTCCCTATTTTTCTACTTGCATTTTTACGTGCTTTCGAACTGCTAGGTTGGCAGAAGCTGGGACGAGTAACAGGCGCTCACTCTGTTACGCGGCACTCGGGATTCGACCCGCCAAACTGCCGACCTTCTGATCGACAAGCTCAGCGTCCTAACCCACTGAGCCATCGCGTCCCTGAATAAACTCATAGCTGCCATCAAATGACTCCAAATGGATTTTTTAAAAAAGATTGCTATTACCATCTTCTGGAACATCATCAGGCTGGAGATTCAATTAACCTGGAAGGGCAGCTGGTCCATTGGGAAAGGCTATTACTGAGAAGGTCAATCTTGAGTCTCTAGCCTCCTCTGGTATCTTTCAAGGTAGATACAA
Organism: Vipera berus; assembly: GCF_964194415.1. Classification (NCBI taxonomy): domain Eukaryota; kingdom Metazoa; phylum Chordata; class Lepidosauria; order Squamata; family Viperidae; genus Vipera; species Vipera berus. The sequence goes on along the minus strand of NC_138205.1, from coordinate 115,400,842 downwards.
GAAGACCCTCTTTCTACCATATTAGATCATGGAAATTTTGAACAGTGAAGGCTACATCAGCTTAACCGCTCCTGGAATTCTTAGCTGAATGTTTGACTCCATGTGAGTTTTTTTTAAATGTAAAAGCAATGAGTAAGATTCTGAATTACTATTTAGAAATCATTGCATGAATATCCATATACCACTGCAAAATTACAGTATAGAGATTTTGACTTTGCTTTTTGATTTTGCTTTGCATGAGCATGCGAAGGAGGTATTGCCTCATGATGATGTATGTACTGATTAAAAGCTGATGTATGCATTTACATCAGATTGTTTATCTAAATATATGGTGGAAATATTTTCTGAAATGTTTGTATTTCTAGCTTGGTCACAAGAAACCCATTCATTACATTTCTCTCTCAGATCTAAAAGCAGGTGGATCTCACTCGCTCACTTTTTTTTCTTTTTAAGAAAGGTTTTCATATATTTTTTGATAGTGCATTGAAGGATATACAAATGGAAAGCTCAGTTACTGTATTTAACTCCTTTTGTCTGTTCAGAATTGTTTCCTATAGTACAGCATTATGTTCTAAACCTTTGTCTAGTCTAAACTCTAAATAATAATACATCAGTGCAAATGATTTGGTTTCTTCAGTGCTGCGCAACTGAAAAGCCTACTTAGGCCTGTACCAGGATATTTACTGGAAAAAAAGAGAAGAGATTGAATAGATATGATTGTATCTTGGCCTTTTTATGACACAAAGAAGACGGCAGAGGAAGCACTGGAGGTGTGATGTAGGAAGAAATATGTGTTTATTTAGCCTTAAGTATACAATCACAGAGAATGCCAAAATGTTCTGGATTATATCTCTTTATCTCACATTATCCAGGCTACATTTGTTTTCAAAAATGCTGGGATATTTATAACACCAGATCTTTTCATTCCAGCTTGGACTAACAGGTGATTACCATTTTTAATACTTCTTAGGTTTTTCTCTCCAGCTCTACACAATCCAGAGTGAAGACTTTTCATTCATGCTGGCAAGCTAGAAATAGTAATGTAGGGTTCTTCATGTATAAAAAGATAAAAGTAAGACCAGATTCTTTTTCCACCTCCCTCCAAAATTTGATGCTTCTGCATTTAGGAAAATAATTCAGCAGAAAAAAGGCTGAAGACAAAAATATTTTTCAAAGTTTTGGGTGTATCTACAAGCAGCTGACCCCTTAATGGATTACTGCCTTGTCGTGGCAAAGGGGCTTGTGTAATTCAATGAAGCTATGAGCTTGGGTGCAGGGCCACCCAAGATGGAAAGGTCATAGCAGAGAGTTCTGACAAAACGTGATCCACTGGAGAAGAAAATGGCAACCCACTCCAGTATCTTTGCCATGAAAACCCTATGGACAGTACCAAAATGCAAAACGATATGACACTGGAAGATGAGCCCCTCAGGTTGGAAGAAGTCCAATATGCTACTGGGGAAGAGCAGAGGACTAGTGCTAGTAGTGCCAGAAAGAATCAAGCGACTGGGCCAAAGCCAAAAGGACGCTCAGCTGTGGATATGTCTGGTGGTGAAAGGAAAGTCCGATGCCTTAAAGATTTTTTCTCCATAGGAACCTGGAATATAAGATCCATGAATCAAGGAAAGCTGGATGTGGTCAAACAAGAGATGACAAGACTGAACATCGACATCTTAGGTATCAGCAAACTAAAATGGACAGGAATGGGTGAATTTAATTCAGATGACCATCAGGTATACTACTGCGGGCAACAATCCCTCAGAAGAAATGGGGTAGCCTCCATAGTCAATAAAAGAGTAGGAAAAGCAATACTGGGATACAATCCCCAAAATGACAGAATGATCTCAGTTCGAATCCAAGGCAAACCACTCAATATCACAGTAGTCCAAGTCTATGCCCCAACCACCAGTGCTGAAGAGGATGAAATTGACCGGTTCTATGAAGCACTACAGCACCTTATAGAACTAACACCCAAAAACGATGTCCTTATCATCATGGGGGATTGGAATGCTAAAGGAAGCCAAAAGATAACTGGAATAACAGGCAGGTTTGCCCTTGGAGTGCAAAATGAAGCAGGGTACAGGCTGATAGAATTTTGTCAAGAGAATACGATGGTCATAGCAAACACTCTTTTCCAACAACCCAAGAGATGGCTCTACACATGGACATCACCACACGGTCAACACAGAAATCAGATTGACTATGTGCTCTGCAGCCAAAGATGGAGAAGCTCTATACAGTCAGTAAAAACAAGACCAGGAGCTGACTGTGGCTCAGACCATGAGCTTCTCATTGCAAAGTTTAGGCTTAAACTGAAGAAAGTAGGGAAAAGCACTAGGCCACTCAGGTATGAATTAAATCATATCCCTGTTGAATATACAGTAGAGGTGACAAATAGATTTAAGGAATTAGATCTGATAGACAGAGTGCCTGAAGAACTATGGACAGAGGTTCGCAACATTGTACAAAAGGTAGCAACCAAAACCATCCCAAAGAAAAAGAAATGCAAGAAAGCAAAATGGCTGTCTTAGGAAGCTTTGCAAATAGCTGAAGAAAGGAGGGAAGTGAAAGGCAAGGGAGAAAAAGAAAGATACGCCCAATTGAATGCAGAATTCCAGAGAATAGCTAGAAGAGATAAGAATGCCTTCTTAAATGAACAGTGCAAAGAAATAGAATAAAACAATAGAATAGGGAGGACCAGAGATCTTTTCAAGAAAATTGGAGAGATGAAGGGAACGTTTCATGCAAAAATGGGCATGATAAAGGACCAAAATGGCAGGGCCTAACAGAGGCAGAAGAGATTAAGAAGAGGTGGCAAAATTACACAGAAGAACTATACAAGAATGAGCTTAACATACCTGATAATCACAATGAGGTGGTCACTGACCTCGAGTCAGACATCCTAGAATGTGAAGTGAAGTGGGCCTTAGAAAAACTGAGCAACAACAAAGCTTGTGGAGGTGACAGTATTCCAGCTGAGCTATTCAATAAAAGTGCTACATTCAATTTGCCAGCAAATTTGGAAAACTCAACAGTGGCCACAGGATTGGAAAAGATCAGTTTACATTCCAATTCCAAAGAAAGGCAGTGCCAAAGAATGTTCAAACTATCGCACCATTGCACTCATTTATCATGCTAGTAAAGTTATGCTTAAAATCCTACAAGCTAGACTCCAGCAGTATGTGGATCGAGAACTACCAGAAGTACAGGCAGGATTTCGAACAGGCACAGGAACGAGAGATCAAATTGCCAACATACGCTGGATCATGGAGAAAGCTAGAGAGTTCCAGAAAAACATCTACTTCTGCTTCATTGACTATGCTAAAGCCTTTGATTGTGTGGATCATAACAAATTGTGGCAAGTTCTTAAAGAGATGGGCATACCAGACCATCTTATTTGTCTCTTGAGAAACCTATATGTGGGCCAAGAAGCAACAGTGAGAACTGGACACGGAAGCACTAATTGGTTCAAAATTGGGAAAGGAGTGCGGCAAGGCTGTATACTGTCGCCCTGCCTATTTAACTTATATGCAGACCACATCATGAGAAAGGCAGGGCTAGAGGAATCAAAAGTTGGAATTAAGATTGCCTAAAGAAATATGAACAACCTAAGATATGCTGATAATACCACTCTAATGGCAGAAAGTGAAGAAGAACTAAAGAGCCTCTTGTTGCGGGTGAAGAAGGAGAGTGCAAAAGTTAATGTTAAGTTGAAACTTAACATTAAGAAAACCAAGATCATGGCATCCAGCCCTCTCAATTGCTGGCCAATAGATGGGGAAGAAATGGAGGTAGTGACAGATTTTATTTTCCTGGGCTCCAAGATCACTGCAGATGGGGACTGTAGTCAAGAAATTAAAAGAGAAGAAGGGGATGACAGAGAATGAGGTGGCTGGATGGAGTCACTGAAGCAGTAGGCGTGAGCTTAAATGGACTCCAGAAGATGGTAGAGGACAGGAAGGCCTGGAGGAACGTTGTCCATAGGGTCGCAATGGGTCGGACACGACTTCGCAGCTAACAACAACAACAACAACAAGCAGCTGAATGCCCAGAGTGTATTTTTCACTCAGGAGTCAAAAGACTTAAGATGGTGTATGAGGTTTTGTATTGGCATCCCCCTAAGGCAGGGGTCAGCAACCCAAAACAGCAAAAGAGCCACTCGGAACCGATTCCGTCATACACACAAAAAAGTGGGAGCTGCAAAATGTGCACGCGCATGTGGGAATGCACGTGCATGCACAAAACAAGCAAAAAATACACCACCCCACATCCTGAGCTGCACGCACCTGTCGCTGCCCAGTGCTGCCAGCTTATGCGGGGGGGAAGAGACGGACTCGCAGGCGACGGGCACTGGGTTGGGCTTCGCTTTCAGCCCGGGCACCTCCAGAGCCACCCGAGCGCCCTCCCCCTCTCCCGGGACCTCCAAGCCTCTGCCTTTGATGAATGCAGCAGCTCTTCAAATGTGGAGGCGGAGGTTTGGGGAGCTGTGCAGCTCTCTAAACCGCCGCCGCCCCGTTTGCAGAGCTGCTGCATTCCTCCGCGTTTGAAAGAAACATGAACGAATGCAGCAGCTGTGCAAAGAGGATGGTAGCAGTTTGGAGAGTGCGTGCGCACCTCTCCAAACCGCCGTCGTCCCATTTGGAGACCTGCTGCGTTCGTTCATGTTTGACGAGCGCGGCAGACCTCCGAACAGGACGGTGGCAGTTTGGAGAGGTGCGCGTGCACTCTCCAAACCGCCGCCACCCGTTGGGAGACCTGCCGCGCTCGTCAAACATGGACGAACGCGGCAGCTGTTCAAACGGGACGGCAGCGGTTTGGAGAGTGCGCGCGCACCTCTCCAAACTGCCGCCATCCCGTTTGGAGATTATTAAATCTTGAGGGTCATGATTTGTTATTTGGATGGCATGCATATTTATTGTATGATAAGAAGGTGGATAATGTGTTTAAGATACATATTTTAAGGTATGCTCTGTTGCGAGTTTGGAAAAAGCACAGACACAAGTTAAATTATAAGATACCTATTTGGGCAATACCTAAACACGCAATAGATGTTGGATTTAAACATGATGTGACTACATATAAAGAAATTTTAAGTTTTGAGAGGAATGTATGGCAATTAAAGTCATATAATATTTTAAAAGAAGAAAAGATTGTACAAACCTGGTTTCAGTATGGGCAATTACAGGCTAGGTGGAAAGAGGACCAGAAAACTGGTTTTTCAATGATTGATGAAAATTTGGTAAAGCAAATTAGAGATCAAGGTCAAGCACATATAAAAAGGATATATCTTCCATTGATAGAAATTGATTCAGAGACGGAACTTGTTAAAGATTGTATGATAAAGTGGGCTCAGAATTTTCAAGAAGTTATTACAATGGATACTTGGGAAAAGATCTGGGTGAGAAATGTAAAATTTACACAGGCCCAAAACTTAAGAGAGAACTTTTACAAAATATTTTATAGGTGGCACTTAGATCCTAAAAAATTAGCAAGTATGTATCCGAACTGCCAGCCTAAATGTTGGAGGTGTGGTTGTGAGGATGCAACGTATTTTCATATATGGTGGACTTGTAAAAGGGTTAAAGCTTTTTGGATTAAAATTTGGTAGAATATGCAAAAAATATTCAAGAAAATGATAAAGTTTTGTCCGCAACTGTTTTTATTGGGTATTATCACAGATACTACCGTTGTGGACACTAAGTTGATGTTGAATTTAATTACGGCAGCGAGACTTTTAGTAGCGCAATATTGGAAGAAGGAAGAACTGCCGACTATAGAAGAACGGACTTTAAAAGTTTCCAACTTGGCGGAAATGGCAAAGATCTCAGCGTATTTGAAAGACCAATCGCAACAGAGATACATTGTGGAGTGGAGAAGATGGATTGATTATATCCAGAATAAATATGGGACTAAAAAGTTTCACTTAGCACTTGAATAAGTAGTGGATTTATATGATGTATAATTAGCTTGTAGTTATTTTATTAAGAGTTAAAGTGCGATAGAATTTAATATTTTATTGTTGTTTGCATATTTTAGATTATGTTTGTTTGTATTTTTATACCCTGTATTTAGCTCTGGGAAGTCGGGGAGGGGGGAGGGGAGGGGAGAGTTGGGGAGGTTTGGGGAGCGGGGAGGGGGAGGGGAGGGGTTTTGTATTCAAAAATGTACTGTAAAACTTTTCAGTAAAAAAAAGAAAGAAAGAAACATGAACGAATGCAGCAGCTGTGCAAAGAGGATGGTAGCAGTTTGGAGAGTGCGTGCACCTCTCCAAACCACCGCCGTCCCGTTTGGAGACCTGCTGCATTCGTTCATGTTTGATGAGCGCGGCAGACCTCCGAACAGGCCGGCGGCGGTTTGGAGAGGTGCACGCACTCTCCACACCGCCGCCACTCATTGGGAGACCTGCCGCGCTCGCCAAACATGGACGAACGTGGCAGCTGTGCAAACGGGCCACGGCAGCCTTCCCAACGAGCGGTGCCACTGCCCGTTCAGGCGGAGGTGCGCGCGCACCTCTCCAAACGTTTGGAGAGGTGTGCGCACACCACTGCCCGTTCAAAGAGGTGTGCGCACACCAGGTGACTGGGAGCCGCAGGAGACAGCTCAAAGAGCCGCATGCGGCTCCGGAGCCGCGGGTTGCCGACCCGTGCAAGGAACCCCCTGAGCCTAAGAGCCTTTCTGGACTCTTGTGTTGAATGCTATCTACCCATTCTTGTGTCAACAGAAAACACTGTCATTGCCAGTGCCTCTCCTACCTCTATTGTGTCTCTTCTGAGTCATCGCCAAACAGCACTGCCCTGGTTGAGTCCCTCTTGTTTGCTACCCTCTCTCTTCAACAGGTGCCAACTAGTGGTGAAAACATTCACCAAGCAAGAGACAGCAACAGAAATGGGCCTGGATTAACTGCAAGCTGTATTCATTATAACTCTCTACCAGCTCTATTGGCCCCTTGTTCTGTTGAAGTACAGAATAGCCCCAAGTCATAGTTCCAAAGGGACTCAAGCACCTACCCCCCACCCCCCACCCTTAGGATCTTCTTCCCCTCTCTCTATTGCTTTTATGCAGACAATATGCTTGTTTTTAAGTTGCATTCCAGGTTTCATTGTTTATTTTTATTTACTTATGTACTGTCTTGATCCTCATGATTTCTAGGCAGATAGCAATAAGTGTAAAATACATTTTGAAATTTCAGCAACAACACCAATACAAGTAACAACAAATAGGATATAGATCAGGGGTGTCAAACTCAATTTCATTGAGGGCCGCATCAGCATTGCGGTTGCCCTCAAGGGGCAGGGTGGGTATGGCCAGGGTGGGCGTGGCCTACTGGGTGAGCGTGGCTAGAGTGCATATGGCCTACTGGGTGGGCGTGGCCAGCTCTACATCCTTCGCATCAAGGGTGCCTATGGGGGCCTGGGCAGGAGTGGGACAGATCTGAGGGTCTCTGGCAGGAGGAGGGTCTCTGGGCCAGGGCCAAGGCAGTGGGGGCCGTTCCCTCACTGTTTCCAGGATGGCTTCGCGGGCCACATGAAACCACTTCGCGGGCCGGATCCGGCCCCCGGGCCTTGTGTTTGACATGTCTGATATAGATCAATGGTGGCGAACCTATGGCACGTGTGCCAGAGGTGGCACTCAGAGCCCTCTCTGTGGGCACGCACACCATGCCCCAGAGATGGCAACTGTCCCTCTTCAACCAACTGCCTGCTAACTCGCCGAGGTCCCATGTGGCCAGATGCATCCTGGCATGGCTGGTTTCTCTCCCCCCTGTCCCATTCCTCCTGGCCTCGCATGCTCTCCTTTTCCTAGGCACAACCCACTGCATCACCTCCTCAGCTGTCGGTCGGCCATCCAGCTCAGAGGCTGCTTCTTTGAGGGGCCAGCAGGCTCTGGCTGCTGACGGACACTGTCGGCCCCCATGCGCTCACTTGCCTCTGTGTGTGGGGGCCGATGGTGTCAGGCAGCAGCTGCCCTGGCCTTTGCCTTGCCCCATGGCAATGGTACCCCTGCCCTGCCTCACTTCACCCCACATGATGAGCCTCCTGTCTACTGCCCCACCTGCCAGAGACCTCCTGGATCTCCCCCAACCCTGCCCAGCACCCACAGGCATCCCCCCCACAAGCAACATTGAGGTGACCATGCCCACCTTGGCCACACCCACCCAATCTGCCATGACCACCACAGACATGCCCACCCATTGGGCCATGCCCACCTGGCACCCGGTGATAAATAAGTGGGTTTTGGGTTGCAGTTTGGGCACTCAGTCTCTATATACAGAGAAAAAGAAATACGCACATAGATAGTTATACACATATGGACATTCATACGCATATACAATGGCTCTTCAGAGGATCAAAAAAGTCAAAATAGCAGCCCAAACCATGTAATTCAGGACCCACCATTTTTTAATGTGCATTATGATGCAAATAGGGTGGGAGTTTGATTGTTGCTGCTGTCTCAATTACTTTGACCCCCTCACTATGGACACCCTTGTATGTGTATACACAAAAACAGTAATAGAAAAAATTCTTCCTGTATCACACTAGTTATGTTCCTTAATGGATAGGACCAGTAACATGCCTCTCCTGCTACAACTCATGTATAGACAAATCTGGAGAGAGGTAGCATTGCAAATAAACTGGACCATGCTATGGAGAGCATGGTGAACTAAACATGGATGCACAGTGACAACCAACCCAGCTCATGGAACAGAGGTGTTAACATGTGCAGATTAAGAGGTACCCATAACTGCTTGCACTGCTGTATTTTGAATGAACTGCAGCTTCTAGGTGTTCTTCAGAGAGATGCCCACCTCATTGCACTAGTCACCCTGTCTAGAAAAGGTTGTAACTGGCACATAACACAAAGTGAAGCAATTATTTTCCTGGTTGTGGCTGCTATCTGTGCTGCAAACAGAAGTAGCAAAACAAAGAGGACATTCATTCTGTCCATTGGTTCTTTCTATGTCCCATTCAGGACAAGAGGTAGAGAATACCAAAACAGCTGTTCCTGTGAATAAAGGTACTCAATATAGCCAGTTTGAATTAACCACACATGAAGCCAACCATTCAGAGCCTTGGTGGAGCAGTGGGCTAATGCCTCCTTAAGTAACACCAGCTGCCTGCAATTAGTGCAGGTTCGCATCCCACCAGGCTCAAGGTTGACTCAGCCTTCCATCCTTCCGAGGTAGGTAAAATGAGGACCCAGATTGTTGGGGGCAATTAAGCTGACTTTGTAATAATGCCGCTGGGGTGTGTGTGAAAGCCCTAATAAGCAGGCATATACATAGAATGAAGGCTACTGCTAAGCTTGTAAGCCGCCCTGAGTCTTCGGAGAAGGGCGGGATATAAATGGAATTTTAAAAAAAATTGTTTGAACTGGGAAAATGTCAGCATCCTAGACCAAGCTAAATCCCCAAACTGGAGAGAATTTCTGGATGCCTGGTTTTCAAACAACTCAGCCATTAACAGGCACATAGAGATAAACAACATTGATATACCATTCAAAAGAGATAATTAAAAAACTAAAACAGAATGAAAAAGAATAAAATACCTTCTTGTCGACAATCAGATAAATGGACATTAACATCAGAATTAATATCAGACAAACAACCAAATAGTAAGCAATATACTGCCTAACAAGGGACTATCAACTCAGACAAACAACCAAAAATTAAACAACTGCTCAAGGAATTATGAAAAAGACAACAGTTTCCCTAACAATACGGACAGGGCAACTATTGTATATAAATAGATAGCAAACCCCACTCCCTTCTATAACTGAAGATGTTATGTAGTTGATAACAAAATATCTGCAAGCAATCAAGCTCGGAGAGCACTAAGGAGTCCATACTTCAACCCTGAGTTACATATATTCTCTTTTATTAGTATCAGATTAGAATGTTTTTCTTTTCTTCCACTTGCCATTCTGTTCAGCACTTATTTTCCACAATTTTGAACTGAGATTTTCTTCATCCCAGTTATGTATAATCATTCATTATTAACAATGGTATCAAAGTTATGTATTTAAAAAAAGGATTGCATTCCTTCATTCATGTGGAATTGGATAACCAAATTCCTTTTGGCAACATTATGCTTTTTCTCATCTATAGAAGAGATTTCTTGTTTTTCATTGTTACCCTCAGGTCTGTTTAGTGGAGGTGTCTATGACATAAAGCATAAAGAGAATCTTATGGGATTTTTTGTTGAATATTCCATAATGTAATTCATGTTGGAATCAAATGTAGCAAATTAACTGTTTTCTTTTGCTTTAGAAACTGAGGATTTTCTTCCAGTGGTTCAGTGTTAGAGTGATATAGAAAACTGATTCAGATTGGCATACATTCTATGCTAAATCCTTTCAAATATTTGAAGAAAAGATTTCTGTACACATACAGTGTAGTGAAAAATGTATATGCAAATCTGCTACACACAGGTATTCATCTACATAGTGTATAACCTAAATAAAACGTGTTATTGTTTATCAGTTTCATGAACATTCACAGGAACCTGGCAAATCTAGGCTGCCAGCCTGTTGCCATTCTATGTTTCTGCCAATTTTCTACTTGTAGTTCCAAAAAAAACATATCAAAATGTCACACTAATGGAAATTAAGTCTGCACAATTCACACAATCCAAACCAGGAAGCATATCTCTAAATAGTTACAAGTCTCTTTGCAATGGGATATTGTTACAAATGATGGGGTCTGTATGCTTTTTATTGATGGAAAAATGTCCTGGAACTACAGAACACAAATTAGAATTAACCAGATGACTGCATGACTTAACATTATTTGAAGCAAATTTATTTGGTTTCATGGTTTTTGCAACTTTTCAGTAACAGCCTAATTCTATAAACTGCTGGCCAAAGAAATAAGTCTAGGATATAATAAAATGAAAGGCAACTTTAAAGGCACCAACCTGTTGATAAAAAAAACCCGTGAACCAAATTACTGAAACTGAGATTTTTACTTTAGTTTTAGGTTTTTGTTGTTGTTGTTGTTTAAATAATAAGGTTATGGAATAGAAACACTGATTTCTAATGAGCAAGGGTGGATTGCTCACTTAAGAAGGCTAAGATGCTTGATATATGATTATTCTATACTATTTCATGTTGAAAGTCTGTGGAAATACTTATTATTCATCAACTTCGGCAATGGGATTTTCTATCACTTCTGACAGCAGAAATATACATGAAACATAAGACAATCTTTAAGGAACAGGGGGTTCATATGGAAATGTCTAAGATGCTGCAAGTACTATTGCTCTTTTCAGCATAAACCATCTAAGATATTTGGATCACTATGTGTTGATAGAGCCAGCATGAGTGGCAATTGTATTAGATAATCAGAACCTAACCACTGGCATGTTCAGTTTTTTGCAATCTTTCAAAAATAATACGATGATCCAAATGCAAACATAATCATTCAAGGGCAATGATGTGATATGGTTGTCCTTGCTTGTAGTTAGATGTCATATTGAGTGTTCCATAAATCAAATGGTTAATTTTCCCTGCTATTATGCCAGGTGAAATTCTATGCTGAAAAGTTAAGGGTGTCAGATCATATCACCAGCCACCTTATTTTTATCAGGTTAAGATTTTCAGTTCTTGAGTTTCTGCAAGATTCCTCCTGCTGGATGCAAGAGAAGTCTTTTGGAAGTGGTATCTCCATTTCAGAGCCAATTTTAGACAATTTGTAGAATGCCATTTCCAGAAAGCAATATATCAAAATGTCATGCCTAATGTAAATTAAATCTGCACAATTTAATCAATTAGTACTAATATTTTCAAACTGATATAATCCTATTTGAATTACTGTATCTTTATAAACCCCTTCATGGATTACTGCCTTGTCGGGGTGAAGGGGCTTGTGTAATTCAATGAAGCTATGAGCTATGCCGTGCAGGGCCACCCAAGATGGAAAGGTCATAGCAGAGAGTTCTGACAAAATGTGATCCACTGGAGAAGGAAATGGCAACCCACTCCAGTATCATTGCCATGAAAACCCTATGGACAGTACCAAAAGGCAAAACAATATGACGCTGGAAGATGAGCCCCTCAGGTCGGAAGGCATCCAATATGCTACTGGGGAAGAGCAGAGGGCTAGTACTAGTAGCACCAGAAAGAATGAATCGACTGGGCCAAAGCCAAAAGGATACTCAGCTGTGGATGTGTCTGGTGGTGAAAGGAAAGTCCGATGCCGTAAAGATTTTTTCTCCATAGGAACCTGGAATGTAAGATCCATGAATCAAGGAAAGCTGGACGTGGTCAAACAAGAGATGACAAGACTGAACATCGACATCTTAGATATCAGCGAACTAAAATAGACAGGAATGGGTGAATTTAATTCAGATGACCATCAGGTATACTACTGCAGGCAACAATCCCTCAGAAGAAATGGGGTAGCCTCCATAGTCAATAAAAGAGTAGGAAAAGCAATACTGGAATACAATCCCCAAAATGACAGAATGATCTCAGTTCGAATCCAAGGCAAGCCATTCAATATCACAGTAGTCCAAGTCTATGCCCCAACCACCAGTGCTGAAGAGGATGAAATTGACCAGTGCTATGAATCCCTACAGCACCTTATAGAACTAACACCCAAAAACGATGTCCTTATCATCATGGGGGATTGGAATGCTAAAGTAGGAAGCCAAAGGTAACCGGAATAACAGGCAAGTTTGGCCTTGGAGTACAAAATGAAGCAGGGCACAGGCTGATAGAATTTTGTCAAGAGAATACGATGGTCATAGCAAACACTCTTTTCCAACAACCCAAGAGACGGCTCTACACATGGACATCACCAGACGGTCAACACAGAAATCAGATTGACTATGTGCTCTGCAGCCAAAGATAGAGGAGCTCTATACAGTCAGTAAAAACAAGACCAGGAGCTGACTGTGGCTCAGACCATGAGCTTCTCATTGCAAAGTTTAGGCTTAAACTGAAGAAAGTAGGAAAAAGCACTAGGCCACTCAGGTATGAATTAAATCATATCCCTGTTGAATATACAGTAGAGGTGACAAATAGATTTAAGGAATTAGATCTGATAGACAGAGTGCCTGAAGAACTATGGACAGAGGTTCGCAACATTGTACAACAGGTAGCAGCCCAAAGAAAAAGAAATGCAAGAAAGCAAAATGGCTGTCTGAGGAAGCTTTGCAAATAGCTGAGGAAAGGAGGGAAGCGAAAGGCAAGGGAGAAAAAGAAAGATACGCCCAATTGAATGCAGAATTCCAGAGAATAGCTAGAAGAGATAAGAATGCCTTCTTAAATGAACAGTGCAAAGAAATAGAAGAAGACAATAGAATAGGGAGGAAAATTCAAGAAAATTGGAGAGATGAAGGGAACGTTTCATGCAAAAATGGGCATGATAAAGGACCAAAATGGCAGGGACCTAACAGAGGCAGAAGAGATTAAGAAGAGGTGGCAAAATTACACAGAAGAACTATACAAGAATGAGCTTAACATACCTGATAATCACAATGAGGTGGTCACTGACCTCGAGTCAGACATCCTAGAATGTGAAGTGAAGTGAGCCTTAGAAAAACTGAGCAACAACAAAGCTAGTGGAGGTGACAGTATTCCAGCTGAGCTATTCAAAATCTTAAAAGACGATGCAATAAAAGTGCTACACTCAATTTGCCAGCATTTTTGGAAAACTCAATAGTGGCCACAGGATTGGAAAAGATCAGTTTACATTCCAATTCCAAAGAAAGGCGGTGCCAAAGAATGTTCCAACTATCGCACCATTGCACTCATTTCTCATGCTAGTAAAGTTATGCTTAAAATCCTACAAGCTAGACTCCAGCAGTATGTGGATCGAGAACTACCAGAAGTACAGGCAGGATTTCGAACAGGCACAGGAACGAGAGATCAAATTGCCAACATACGCTGGATCATGGAGAAAGCTAGGGAGTTCCAGAAAAACATCTGCTTCTGCTTCATTGACTATGCTAAAGCCTTTGATTGTGTGAATCATAACAAATTGTGGCAAGTTCTTAAAGAGATGGGCATACCAGACCATCTTATTTGTCTCTTGAGAAACCTATATGTGGGCCAAGAAGCAACAGTGAGAACTGGACACGGAACCACTGATTGGTTAAAAATTGGGAAAGGAGTCCGGCAAGGCTGTATACTGTCACCCTGCCTATTTAACTTATATGCAGAGCACATCATGAGAAAGGCAGGGTTAGAGGAATCAAAAGTTGGAATTAAGATTGCCTGAAGAAATATCAACAACCTAAGATATGCAGATGATACCACTCTAATGGCAGAAAGTGAAGAAGAACTAAAGAGCCTCTTGTTGCAGGTAAAGAAGGAGAGTGCAAAAGTTCGGTTGAAACTTAACATTAAGAAAACCAAGATCATGGCATCCAGCCCTCTCAATTCCTGGCAAATAGATGGGGAAGAAATGGAGGTAGTGACAGATTTTATTTTCCTGGGCTCCAAGATCACTGCAGATGGAGACTGCAGCCAAGAAATTAAAAGACGCTTGCTCCTGGGGTGGAAAGCAATGGCAAATCTAGACAGCACACTAAAAAGCAGAGACATCACCCTGTCAACAAAAGTGCGTATAGTCAAGGCTATGGTCTTCCCAGTTGCAATGTATGGCAGTGAAAGTTGGACCATAAAAAAGGCTGAGCACCAAAGAATTGAGGCCTTTGAACTATGGTGCTGGAGAAGACTCCTGCGAGTCCCTTGGACTGCAAGGCAATCAAATCAGTAAGTCCTAGAGGAGATCAATCCTGACTGCTCTTTAGAAGGCCAGATCCTGAAGCTAAAACTCAAATACTTTGGCCACCTAATGAGAAGGAAGGACTCACTGGAAAAGAGCCTAATGCTGGGAAAGATTGAGGGCAATAGAAGAAGGGGATGACAGAGAATGAGGTGGCTGGATAGAGTCACTGAAGCAGTAGGCATGGGCTTAAATGGACTCCAGAAGATGGTAGAGGACAGGAAGGCCTGGAGGAATGTTGTCTATAGGGTCACAATGAGTCGGACACAACTTCGCAGCTAACAACAATTTCTTTATAAATGATTGTCCCTCTGTCTTAATTTTGAAAGAAAATAATTTAATGGAAATATGCAGGCTAAACTGGAATTAGGTAGTTGTAATAACTAGAGATACAGTACCTATTCTCTACCTATTATGTTTTTCTTTAGATACCAGTGAATGATTTTATATATTTTTTTAAAAGGAAAGATAAAGTTTTCCCTTGTTCAGTTGTGTCTCATGCTGCTCCTGTCTGTTTCTTAGCTGAGGGAGCCCGTGTTCTTTGAAGACACTTCCCTGGTCATGTGGCCAGCATAACTTTATGCCGAAGTGCATGAAACACTGTTACTTTCACGCCAAAGCAGTATCTATTTATATACTTGCATTTGCAAGCTTTGGAACTGCTAAGTTGGCAGGAGTTGTGGCAAGAATGGGAGCTCATCCTGTCATGTGTTATTTGGGTCCTGAATTATCAACTTTGCAATCAACAAGCCCAACATCTTAACCACTAGGCCACTTCACCCCCTACACTTAAATTTACCCATTTTAAATTAATCCTTCAGGCTTGGGTAAATAAATTTGCATTGTCCATTGTCAAATTCCATGTAATAGCTATGTAATTCAAGAGAATGATACTCTCTGAAAATTTTAGACTTGTCACACAGTCATATTTATATAGTCCACTACTTTCTCCCAAAATGTAGTGAGTAAATACATGTGTTTTAAATAAATATAATTCCCATTACATCTTCAATGAAACATTGCCTTTATCCTTTATGTAAATGTGGCAAAGTACAACATATTCTAAATATTATTTTTTGTTGTTTAAGTTGTGGTCTTACTATGACCAAAGATTTATATTGCAGCATTGGAAAGATAAATGTATGGAACCCATTTATTTAATGGATTGAAAACCTGATTACATTTGCAATTTAAAAATGATTATCTATAGACATAGACTTTATATGAACTAATATAATGAAATGTGGAACTGATTTAAGAATGACAGTTATATAAATGTATTAGAAATGTACATAAGAATTTGAATAATATTTACATTAGATAGGTAATTGTAATTGTTAACTTTTACAAAGATATACTTTTTTCTATTGTATTTTTTCACTTTTTTAAAGCAGTGCTTGATTCCTTTTCTTTTTCAATAATAATAATAATAATAATAATAATAATAATAATAATAATAATAATAATAATTTAGATTATTTTAAAACATTTAATTTATTTAGAAGAAAATATCATCCTTCCAGTAGAACAGAAAGGGAATAAAAGAAAAAGTAGGATACAAATGATCAACTTCTGATTGATAAAATTAATGTGGAAAATTGCAAAAGGCAAAAAACCAATTTTCTATAGTTAAGGTTGATTGTAAAAAAAAGTTTGATTTATTACCATATAATGGGTATATCAAATTTTGGAAACAACTGATATCAGTAAAAACATTTGAATTTTATAGAAGAAATAATGAAACAATGGAAGACAGAATCGGTGGTTGGAAATGAAAAATATGAGCTGGTCCATTAGGAGAGCCATCATCCTTATTATTTGTCATTGCTATAATTTGTCATATGCTATATTTTCCGTGATTTTGTAGAAAACAAATTTTGGCTATCAATTAGCAAAAAAGAAAAATATCACAGTTGCTTTATATGGATAATCTGAAGTTTTATGGGAAATTAGAAATCAAAATCCAGTCATTGACAAACACTCTAAGAATTTTTAGCACAAATATAGCAATTAAATTTGGCCTGGAGAAATATGCTAAAGTAGCAATAAAGTTGAGTAAAATCATGAACAGTAATGGAATTTAAATGCTGAATGGCCATAACATCAGCCATCAGCCAATGGACTTTAACAGATAGGGTCTCTGTGAGTATTTTGGGACATAATTGTAAGGCAGGTAGCCAACACAAAATTTGGATAAAATCGAATGAGAAGATTTACAAATTCTGTCTCATTCTTAGTCATAAGATTTATCAACTGATGAACTACAGTCATATAGCATACACAGTTTCAGATCTGTATATCTGTAACTTACCCTGTTCTGTCTGCAAAGAGTATCTACATTTCCCTTGCAAATGTTATCATTTTCCAAGTCTTTTGCAAATGACTCTGGCACGTAAGATCTAATTACTTGTTGGATATTAATGAATTCTTTGTTCTTTTTATTTCAGAAAAAGCTGTTCTACTGGGAATGGCACTTCAAAAGGAGAAGTGATGGTGGATTTTTAACTACTTCATCTCTTTTCTCTAAGCACCTTTTCCCTTCCTAGGCAGGGAAATAAAAGGTAAGAATGATATTTGGAGTAGAAGAATGATAGAACTGCCTTAGCATACTGACTGGAGGAGATAATTAGCTTTACAATTGTAATCCACACTCCTTTCTGGAAGATCAAAGATCTCCTTATGAAGAAAATGAAAGGTTTATTCAGATTTTAGATATTGGTTGGATTAAATACAAGTTATATTTTTATTTACTTATTGGATATATAAGCTGCCTTTCCTCCCAACCTCAAAGCAATGTTCTTTGCTCCATTTATTTCCTTCACAAAAGCTTCTCACCCTGCAACTTAAATTTGATTGAGGGAAGTAACTTGTTTAGGGTAAGGGTGGACTTGAACCTGAGTCTCTATAGTCTGACACCTTACTTAACCATTACACTATCATGATTCATAATGTTGTCACAGTTTGCAAATAATCAAGTTATAGTGGCCATGATAACTGTTGTTAACATATTACATTTGGAAAATCCAACACTGAAGCTAAAAGCTGAACAAAAGCATTGGATTCTAAAGTAGCATATATTCTCAGGTGTCTTTATTTTGAGTAACTTTTATGAGAAATGACAGCAATACCATTGGCCAAATGTGATAAGCATTACAAAAATGCAAAAGTTCAACCTAATTAAAATAAAGTACATTGATTTAAGTATAATTAAACTAGTATAAATGGACTGTGTTTATTGGCTTAGTCACAAGCTTTTCACCTGATTATTCTTCAATGTATAACCAGCTTTCTAAATGGCCAAAGTACATACATTACTGCACTTATGAACTTTTAAATTTCAAACTTTCACCCATCTGACCAAACTTGTCTACAACATCAGTCTAGAAGGTTCCTGGAGTCACGAGAAAGTATACCGTAAACATACATTTTATTGCCTTCTCCTAACTTCCATTTGTATATCATTCACTGATCTTCATGCATACTGTACATTGTTTTGCTGTATATTGTCAGGATATGACATGTTCTGTATTGACTATGACTGTATGGAGTGATTTTTGTGCTTGTTTGGATTTACAAATAAGATGAACTTATGAACATCATCTTAGAATATAACCTGTAGTAGAGGATGTCTGTATGTGGTTGCAAGATTGGCTAATGTAGGCAGTATTTTTTTTGTAAAAGAAAAAGGTGCCGGAACTCACACATGTCATACAACCTGCCTTGCCTAACCTACAAGGTTCCATCCAAAAAAGGTGCCGGAACTCCGTTCTGAGCGTTCTATGACAAAAAAAGCCCTGAATGTAGGTATGTTGAATATTCTTGAAGGCTGTTGCTTTCTGTGATAGAATGGCAAACACTTGTAGTTTTTCATAGGAAACCAGAATAATAAAAGTGATATAAAATATCTATATTGTGGAAATGTTCTTGCTGTGGTGGCTTTTCAATATGCAAGACACCTTAAATTTACATCCACATGACTTTGAGAAAATACCTCCAGAATCCCAGAACTGGCTTATCATGAATCTCAGGGGGGGGGGGGACCCATCAGCATTTCAACAGTGGAGATACTCACAAATGAATATTTTTCAATTTTTCTCATGCCTATTTCATATTTCTTACTTGACAGATTTGTATGGTTACTGTTTTTCCAATATGTTCCTGCAAAATAACACTCAGATTCTGCAAACTTTGGAGATGTTATAGTACTATAACATGTTATAGTATAGAAAGATCTTACCAGGATAAATATGTACAGAAGAGATGTCATACTGCATAAAATTGATGACTACAAACCACTTTGCAAGGTCAAAAATTATATAAAAATCAAGTTACATGCCTGATTCTTTGGACAGACATGATTTCATCTTATAAAGGGAACCTGGCAGTATAAGACAAAAGGGAATGCAATAATTCTATCTTCTAATTTTCCAACATTCAGCAATATTGTCTGCCATTTACTGCTCTTCAATATTCCAGAAATGAATGGAATATATCAGTGTATGCCATGTGATGCAAGCACTTCTCAACACACCTATCCATAATTCCCTTAGCTCAGAAGGGTGAAGGCAGAGTACTATACAGACATGGAGATGAGCTGAGGTTGACAAGTGTAATGATACAGAAGTGCTTTTCAGAAATTTAATTTCCTACAGAACAGTTCTTCTCCCATGGTACTAACTTTTCTTTGTCTAATAGATATTCTGATGGAAACAATGAAAGTACACTAATAATTGCCTGCTCTTGTTATGGTTCATGAATCCAGATCTAAAATTTTAAAAAATGAAATGAAATGAAAATCTATTTGCTAAGGAGCTCTTTGAGCAACCAAAAGTATGCCAATAAGTCCTAGGATGATAAGGGTATCAAAATCATCTCAATTCCTCCATCAGTGGAAATCAGGAGCATCAGTCATATTTATATGTAAGGTGGTTTTCCATAATATTGTTTGGTACCTTCTTTCATTTCTAATCTGGTATTTATCTTTTTAGAATCTGGATGAGCTCAGTTATATAACACCAATAAGCAATATTTATTTGCAGCCTTCCCTTCCACCCTTATAAACAAAGAATCTGTATGAGATTGAAAATTTCAATTACCTTTTTGATTGAGTACATGCTTTCATTACAGCCAAACTCAAAATTATGAGACAATTCAGTTTCCTATAGGATGATTTCAAATTATCCTAGCTGGTTAAGACATAATTTAGATTAATTAATCATGGAAAAAGAAAAGCTTCTGATTTCTTGATCTGGAGGAAGAAAAGTCATCTCCAAAAAGTTGTTGGGAATTGATGGCCTGGTGGATCTGTTCCTTACAGTCAACAATCATGAGGAGATTGTGATTGTTTTCATTGGTGTGATGACAACTAAAAAAGTTTTATGATTATTACAGATAGACTTTTTGGTTGTAATTACTATAGCTACTGGGTTTTTTTCCTTTTATACTATTTGTAAACCTTTTGGAAGCTTTGATTGGGACTGAGTGGCAGAAAAATTGCAGCAATAAATAATAAAATGGGGTATAACACAAATGACATACATTCTCTGTTTACTTTTATACTGCTCAATAACAGGAATTCTCTGGTTTAATTAACTGTGTATGAGGCCACTATCATTGTCGTAGACATAATTTTTGGTAATAAAATTGTCAGTTATGTGCTTGGTTATTACTAAAGGGTCATTGCCAGGTTAAAAAAAATATTCCTTTTTTCCTGAATTACTTTTCCCAGTGGAGTCTTCTTAAGCAGATAGCTTTCTTTTCTAACACATTCATTCTACCAGGTTTTGACTTACATAAACTGTCTCCAGATATGTATCTCCAAGGCACCGTTGACCTTTGAAAAACTAAATGCCACAACCTTATCATCTTAGATTAGATATCAATTTGGCATCACACTGGCCTGACTTTAACTTAAACACTGTAAGTAGAAGCCCAGCATTCCAATTCCTTCACAAACTTTTCAAAAGTCAGGAGATAAGCTTGGAAGAAGTTAACATTTCAAATTGTATAAGTTCTTAAATACCAATATATAATATACAAACCTTCATATAAAATAGAAGATTAATTTACATTATCAAATAATATACATTATGAACACCCTCATTAACTAATTCATTATATTTATATTTATTTTATTTATTCATTGCTAATTTTATTTGATGCCTATGTCACCAAGGAGCTCTAGGCAGCTTACAGTAATGAAAAGAAGAAATGAAAAGAATATAAATAGAAGTAATATAATAGAACAATAAAATAAATAAAAAATGAAAAAAATCCACAACCATGAATAAATCAGCATGATAACCAAAAGATGGATGGGTGGAGAGCAATGACAAGAGGGGAGGTGGATTCTGCCATCAAAAGGCAGTCCCCTTTATTGGGGAATTCTCCCATTTGGTCCCCAGACCAACTGGCAGAGGCTGGTCTTCAGGGTCTTGTGGAAGGATAGGAAGATGGAGGAAAATCTTACTCTAGAGCAGGGGTGTCAAAATGCCAGCCCATGGGCCAGAAGTGTCATGTGGAAGCCATGCCTACCCCATTGCCACCAATTGGCAAAACTGTCCTGATACATCACACAATGTCATGTGATGTCGCGAGTTTGACATGTCTGCTCTAGAGGTTAGGATGTTCTAAAGCACGGGTGTCAAACTCACCATGACATGTGACATGGTGACCTATCACAACTTTTTTTCCACATTGCCAGATCTGAAGTGGGCACAGCTTCCACATGATGTAATTAGCCTGCGGGCCAGCAGTTTGACACCCCCTGTTCTAAAGGAGGGTGCTGCAGCAGAGAAGGCTGTTCTTCTGGACCCCAATAGAGTTCTTTGACTTATGGGATCTGAAATAGGCCCTCTCTGCCAGCATGACTAGGACAGGATAACTGGGCATGAAAACTTTGGTTACGGATGTGTAATATCATTTTTCCTTGATCCAACTAAGTGTGATTTAATTTGTGAAATGAAACTGGACAAAGCCAATATTAATCTCCATTCTTTGTTGACCAGCCCTTATGACTGTAATGTCTGTAATGTAGTGCCCACTAATAGTAGTCAGATATTGCATAAGGTGCAATATTAAATTAAAATACTAACTCCCTTTTGGTTAAAAAATCTTGCTTTCTTGCTATTGTTTACTCAAAAAAATCAACTCATTTATAATGAGATAAATACTGATGACATAAATTTTAGTGAGGGTTTCAAAGACTGTACTAAAACTGGCTAAAATACGACCAACTCTGTTCTTTATGATATGTGACAACATAGTTATAGGCTTCAACATTTTATGCTTGAAGCAATGAACTTGAACATTGCTCCTTATTTCACTATATTATCTAGAGGCAAATAGATATAAAGTAGAAACTTGAATCACTCTTCTGGATGTCCACAGCATGCTCTCACCAAATTATCTCATCAAGTGATAGTTCTGATTATTTCAGTTGAATTCTTGGAATCAAACCAGAATGCTGAATGTTTGAACATTCAAGAAACTGCATTGGGAGAAAACTACATTTAAAAAGAGGGGATATAAAATAACTATGCCAGAAAAAACAGACACATTAAATGTTGTACTACTTGGAAATATTTTACAATTTATTTGTGCTGAGTGAATTCTTCATACTGAAGTATTTTAGAGTTTCTGAATTTGGTGGGGTTTTTTGCCTCAATATTATTTGTTTGAAATGCATTTTAAAAGTCATGCTATATGGATAGTTACATCAGGCTACCCTTTAACTATTAGACCATGTCATTGGTCTAATTCAAATAAGGAATGAATTTAACATAAACAAGATTCCTCATACTAGAATCTGCAAAAATAAAAGGGCTAGAATTTCCTAAATCCTATCAAACATAGTTGTTGTCTATATTGTAAAAGTATTTGGGGTGATGTAATTCCAACACATCGGATGGAAGCAAGTTGGAGAAGATTGGGTTAAAAGATAGTTTTTCTCTCCACGGTGGTGGTGAGGAAATAAGTCAGACACAATATATGAAATCTGAAAATTAAATCATGTGAATTAGGGACCTGCATGGCAGAGCATTTTCATGAAATGGTTGTTTGTGATACTTATGCCTGCTTGCCAAATAAAGATTCTCATTAGTAGAAATATTAAACATTTCTTGCTTTTTTCTTCCCATTGATATTAGAATCTTTTGCCTATTTTTGGACACTTTCCTAGGCCTGTTGCTTCTTTAAACTTGTGATTTGGTAGCCTCACATTGTAATGAATAAGGACACACATTCAATTTTTCAGCCACTAAGATTGTTGGGCGAGCAGACACAAAAACAGCCAGTGAAGAATCAGGCCCCTTGTCAGTCAATAGGAGTGTTGATTTACCACCAGCTTATTAAGTACTTAGGAGCAGTAGTGGGATTCAGCCAGTTTGCACCAGTTCGGCAGAACCTGTAGCTAATTTTTTGTTGCCCAGGCCCAGAATGGACTTCCAAAAGCAGCATCCAAACAAAGAACTGGTTGTTCACATATTTGAATCCCACCAGTGCTTAGGAGGTGAGGGCTTGGCAGCAAAAGAAAACAGCAACCAACAACTTAATAGCAAGCCATCAACATCCCAATCAGCAACTAAAAAACCACACACAACAGGCACCATATACATATCTGCTAGGGAGAAGTTCCCTGAGGATGGGCTTCAGCATGAGTCCAAAACCCAGGCTGGATTCTGCAACATTATCCTGGGACATGTATATTCGCCTTCATTCATTGCAATTTAAACTTGTATTATTAACAATGCTCTTTTCCAAGAAACAATTCTCATGCTTTCTCGCTAAAAATGATAGGTCTTCCACGTGATGGGATATTCTTCCCTATTGTCGAGTTTAGAAATTATAACCCCAGAGAAAAATAAATGTATCTATGGCAATACTATGCCTCCAGGCCAACACATAAACCTAAAATAGGTGGAGGATATATGTAAGAAACTGTCTCATTTTGATAAATAGCAAACAAAGCAAAACTATAATAACTGGTGAAGCAAGGTAAATGGTATGAAAGGGACAACATTAGACCAAAAAGCAAAATGAACAAAAATGTACATCTCAATACACAGAGCAGCATAATGGATATTCTGATAGAAAACAATGTAATTATGCGGAAACAAGCAGGCATTTAAATGTCAGAGTTAGGAGATACTTAATAAAGTTAATAACAAAAGCAGTTTTGGATGTGAAAAAAAATTAAATAAATTCAATGTATTAGAAAAGAATAAAACCGCATGCTTAGCCTGACTAATGCTACTTTCAGAATGTTTAAAATTCTCAAATGCTGATTTTTTTAAAAAAAAACACACTAATTTTTCAGGCTCTGCAAATAACACATTTGTTCACTTCAAAACTTTAGGAAGAGCAGAAAAGTCAGAATCACATAGCTTATAAAATAGTCTAGGAATCATATAGACCTTGAGTAGTAGCCCAATTAAATTATTCAGGCTGAGAATGTAATTCATTAAAATGCCAGAGTAAGGGAATAGATTTTAACTGGGGAAGAGCAGATCGTAAAGCAATTAATCTACACATCCTTTGAAAACAATGCAATGCAATTAGTGTATATTAGCACGGATCTGTCAAATTTTCAAAGATTTTTCAGCATAAAACCCAGCAAATTTTCTGTTTTTATTGGGTAACTTCCTGAATTGATTAGGAATGTTGTGGAAATAATATATCTTGTTTTCAAGAATGGCTTTGACAAAACACCCTATAAAATTCAGTTCAGCTGGGATAAACCATGGACTAAGTAATATGTCTATTTCTTAATGGTTCCTCATCAAATAAGGACAAATATATTGTCTGAAAAATGAACTCACTTTGATTAGAATTTGGATGAAAAGGTAGAAGGAATGCTATGAAATTGTATGAAATTGATGTTTAAGTTTAAGTTTAAGTTTTATTTAATTTGTATACCGCCCTTCTCCTTGGTAGGGACTCAGGGCGGTTCACAGGGCATATATAAAAAAGACAATACAAAAATTAAAAAAGATTAAACCCATGCCCAGTTAAAACAGTAATACAAATCTAAAACAACAAATTAAAACCCATAATCCCCCGTCAGGCCAGACCAGCCATTTCAAATAGGTGGGTCTTCAGGCCACGACGGAAAGTTCGGAGGTCTGATGCCGTCCGGAGCTCTACCGGCAGTTGGTTCCATAATGCCAGAGCGCCCACAGAGAAGGCCCTCCCCCTGGGGGCCACCAGTCGGCATTCCTTGACTGGCGGCACCCTGAGGAGGCCCTCTCTGTGGGAACGCACAGGGCGGAGGGGAGTTGATGCCGGCAGCAGGTGGTCCCTGAGGACCACCTGCTACTATTCTGAAGTGAAAGAGCTAATACTTTAAAAAATATATCAAAATTATATCAATATATTTCAGATGTGGGCTAAAATAATGGAATAAAGTATATTAGAGTTAATGCAATTTTATTTTTCAGTACAGGTAGTCCTCAACTTATGACCAAAATTGAGCCCAAAGTTTATGTGGCTAAGCAATATATTTTAAAGTATGTTTTGCCCCATTTTATGATCTTTCTTGTCACAGTTGTTAAGTGAGTCACTGCAGTTGTTAAGTTAGTAACAGGGTTTTTAAATGAATTTGGCTTTGCCATTAACTTTGCCTGTCAGAAGTCACAAAAGCTGATGACCCAGGACACTGCAACTGTCACAAACATGAGTCAGTTGCCGAGATCTGAATTGTGATCAAATGCTGCAATGTTGTAAAAGTTTCTGTTCAGTGCTTTTGTAAT
Source organism: Vipera berus (assembly GCF_964194415.1). Lineage (NCBI taxonomy): Eukaryota > Metazoa > Chordata > Lepidosauria > Squamata > Viperidae > Vipera > Vipera berus. Next base: position 115,375,363 of record NC_138205.1, on the reverse strand, counting down.
TTTTGTAACTTTGAACTTTCACTAAATGAATTGTGGTAAGTTAAGGACTATCTATATAGGAAACATAAGAAAATAATTTTGGAATTGCAGATAATCATAAGATGAATTTGTTAGCAGTGTGGTATGACATAGAGAGCAAATAGAATTTTAGCTTTCATTAATGCAAATTTTGGATTTTAAGGAGGCAAATTTTGTGGATTTGGAGCAACTAAAACATTCCTGAAATCAGTTTGTGGGTTGGTGTGTGTGTGCTTTGTGGTGTGTGTGTGTGTGTGTGTGTGTGTGTGTGTGTGTGTGTGTGTGTACCTTTGGGTCAATGTTGACCCTTGCCATGTTGACCCCTGCCATTTTCTTGGCAAAATTTCAGAAGTGGTTTGCAAATGCTTCCTTTCTAGGGCTGGTCCTGAATTACCAACTGGATTTGTACCTAAGATAACACTAGAACTCATGGTCATCCAGTTTTCTAGTCTTTAACCACCATATCAAACTGGCTCTATTGTTTTTTTTAATTTAATTCATTTTAGGCACCTTTTAGATGTAGATTCAGAACTGGAAGGTAAATATCCACATGTAGACCCCCAAAATTTTGGGTGTGGCTCTTAAGCTATTTCAAGATTTGCCACTGAATTATAATTATTAACATAAGTGACAAAAGGAAAAATGGCTAAATATATGGAGAGTAATCATATTAACTACATATAATAATTTAATTTAGATTACATTCAAATTCAAATGCAATATAATCCTTCTTACATTTTGGTTGGCCTTGTCTATAATATAACATGATTCCTGACACACTGTTCAAGGATTAAGTGGATCCTCAACCCAAATAAAATTGAGATCCTTGTTCTTAGAGAAGCTAGTAGCTGTTTACAACAAAGTAACATTTCAGCAGCAAGTATAATGATATATCTGAATATCAAGAAACTAGAAATGCAATAATAGATCAAAGAATAAATGTCAGCCAGGCTGGCATTTGCACAGCAGTAGGTGGACATTGGAGTGATGTGTAAATATGGCACAATATGACTATCATAATTCTACAGTATAAGAAAGCATCAAATGTGGGAACAGAAAAAAATGTAGGTTGATTATTTACTGTAAAGTTCCATGAGATAATAAGAACTTTGGATTCAAGAACAAGCCTTCGATTTCAGCTAGATTGATTGAAGACTCCTGTAATTACATATTATTTCCCCATGTATCAAATGTTAATTGATCTCCAACAATCAAATCATGATTTGGAGATCAACACCTCTCAAAGTGTAAATTAGTTTCATATTTTTGGACAGATGAATGGAAATCTTTTGCTCAAAATTCAAAACCATCATCACCACCCCACCCAATTCTCAGTTTATATCAGATTTGATTTTGGTTCCTTGATAGCAGTACTGTGAGTTCAGTTTTGGTCTTCTAAGGACAAAGCTCCTAGATTGTCTCTCCCTGAAGCGGAGCAAAGCAAAATATCCATAACTTCCAGAATAAGATAAAATAAAATCAGATTATCTCTATCCTTTGCAGACTGGAGCTCTGATCCTTCTGTTGTGTTTGATATGAGATTAAAAAATACAATACATCAGTTACAGACTATACCATCCAAGGCTCTCCAGTTCCCTGCCTTTTATTTTGGTACTAACATTCTGAGTAAGTATAGTAGGTCAATGTAAGAAAGCTGAAGAGACTTGCCCAGGCAGTCACCAGGAGTCAAAAATGGACTGAAAGACCAAAATCAGCCATAAGGTCCCAATTGTTATTTACACTGGATGCCATACAAAAAAAATATGAAATTGGAGTGTGAAAATCTGTGCATTAACAAACTTTCCATCTGTCATTTACAAAAGGCATACCACTTGGATCTGCTTATATATCTTACCAAGACTTTATGACATACTAGATTTTCAATGGGTGTGAAAGCCAACACTGGATAAGGAATTGGCAGTAGTGATTTTGCGTTTTTGTGCTTATAATAATAATGCAGTGGACACCTGGTTAGCTGCTGCAAGAAGACTGCACAAACTGACTACAAACAATGGCATAACAGAGTAGCAGCAATAGTTCATTGGAAGATCTGCAAGAAACACTATTTGCTTGCCAGCAAGAACTTGAAGGCAAAGGTGAGACCATAAAATAGAGAAAAGTCTTAGAAAATGAAGAAGTTAAAGTGCTCTGGGATGTTAGAATTTAAACAGAAAGGCACCTGCCACATAATGCCCCAGACAACAAGGAAGACAAAAAAGTCTGGATAATAGATATGGCAGTTCAAAAATGTCTGGGTAATACATATGGCAGACAGCAGAAGAGAAGAGAAAGAACTGGAGAAAATAACAAAAGATACAAAAGATAACAATCTTGGGTGCAATCCCTAAATAACTGGAGACCACTTGAACCCCATCGACATTGACAAATTCACCATCAGTCAATTGCAAGAGGCAGTTTTACTTGGAACAGCTTACTTCTTGCAATAATACTTTTAACACCATCATACAACAATATCTGCCTATCTCAGGTCTTTGGGAAGGATTCAATGGGTAAATAAATATGCCAAATCCAGTCTGAATACCTGGCTGACTATGTATGAACTGTAGTAGTAGTAGTAGTAGTAGTAGTAGTAGTAGTAGTAGTAGTAGTAGTAGATTGTGAATATCTATAGATTACCCATACATAAAATAATGAAACAACATTTGCCTAGTCAAGATTCTTGGAAAGGACTTGATAAATGGGTAAAAGTGCTAAATCCACTCCAAACATCTGGTTGACCATGCAACCAATCATAATAATAAAACATAGTTTTGAGACAAATAAAGTATTACACAGCATAAGGAAATAGAACATTTATTTCTGAAAAATCAAAAAGAAACACAAAATGTTTGGATAATGAACATTGCACTACAGATCAAAACAGAAAAGAAAGAACTGGAGAAAATCACAAAGTACAAAAACCTACCATTAAAAGTATAAGGACTGTAGCAAAAGAAAGCAAAGATAGTATCAATAGTGATACGCACCTAGGGATACAATCCCAACACAATTGGGACACTACGTGAAGACCCTTGGCAGTGACAAATTCGCTACCTGTCAATTGCAAAAGGAAACTTTACTTGGGACAGCTTGGGACTCTAAACATCTGGAAGACTATGCAACCAACCATAATAATAATAATAATGATAAATGGGTTTAAGTCAAACAAAGAAATTCAGAGAGGATGAGGTTAGAAAATTTATATTTGACAAAAAATTGAAGAAAATCATGTTTTCTCTTAATGTAGACATATTGTTGTTTGGTTTAAAACTGTTTCCCCCTTTCTAGTCCATCACACATTTGTCAAAAGTTGTCCACCCAGGCTTTAATCTGTTATCCTAAGGTGCTTCTAATTGCTGCATTATTGGGAAAAATAAAGGATCCTCCTGAGTCAACTCAGCTAAAAGCATAAACTTGTTACCCGTAGAGCTGCTATAGCACCTACATAACAGTAAAGGTAACAAATAGCTGCTTTCATAAGATGGTGGTCCAAAAGCCATTTGTTATAGATCATAATTGTTTTGTTCCTGGTCTCAGTGAGTATTTATTGAAAATAGCATCATGACTACTGTGGGGTTGAAAAATGGGAATGACTATAATTGTCACCTTTGTGCAGCTTGGCATGTGTTCTCAGAAGCAGGTCAGGATGAACTTAATGGGGTTTACTCCCTTGAAACTGACCACAGGATTGCAGATTAATCATAATTTAGTTGATTTTTGCTTGAAGGATTAATGAAGGGTGGGGAGGCTGCCTTTAAATGAAAATGGAACAAAACTGCCAAAAGGCCAAGGGAAATTTTTCCTATGCCCAAGTACAGCTATGTATAACTGTATATATGGACATTTAAATTCTTTTTTTAAAAAAACAAGTTTTATTAATTTTCTAATTTTACATCCACATATTTTTGAAGCAATGTGGTGGTTGGGTGATCAAAGGTTAACAATAACAAATAACAAAATCTTTGGTAATCAGCTCAGGTTACATCAACAAGCGTTCCCTCTCCAGTTCCCTTAATTACAATAACATAATCAAATTAATACATTACTAATTGTAACATAATCAATTAGAACAATTTTCAATATATTTTCACTTATACATATCCAAGTCCTGTTGTTAAATTTTACCTAATCGCAATACAGTGTTCCAAAATAGCCTATAGTGTCTAGAAAACTTAATTTTCTGGTAACCCACATTTCCCCTATTTGATTATATAATAATTATCATGTCTAAAATACAAACATTGTTCATTTCAGTGCATTCTTATTTTATACAAATATATTCTGTTTATCATCTTAATAGTTCATCAATTATTGAAAAAAAATATCTTTTGTTATATCATTCCAAATTCTACGATACAATTCAGAGTTATATTCTAGTAGCTAATTTTTCTTTCCCTTAGAAATCTAAAATCTAAATATAAAATCAGTTTATATCTTTTGAAGATTTCCCTTGGTCCATTTTAAAAAAAATTTTTTTTAAAGCTCTGTCATTAGAAATCCCAAATTATTGAAAAAATATCTTTTGTTATATCATTCCACATTCTATGATATAATTCAGAGTTATGTTGTAATAGCTAGTTTTCCTTTTCTTTAGAAATCTAAAATCAAAATATAAAATCAGTTTATATCTTTTGAAGATTTCCCTTGGTCCAATTAAAGAAAATTTTAAGCTCTGTCATTAGAAATCCCAGCAAGTAGAAAGAAAAAAGAAAAAGAAAAACAAAGACCCCATTTTAAAAAACCTAACTCTTGCCTTCTTTTTGTGCCAAACAGGCTTCCATGTCAGTGCCTTTAAATTCTCAAATGTGTCTCCCTTTCTTACTACACATATTGTTTGAGTCCAGGGAGACCATCTAATTGTCAGTTTTTCAAAAGAAATCTCCCCTTTATAATCATTAAATTGTTACTTTAATAAATCAATTTTCGATGTTTGTTGTAGTATAGTTGTCATTAGTTCAATCTGATCTTTTTCTTCCAGTTCCATCTGGCTCAGGTAAGAGGTCATGTCCGGTGTTTTGGTTGTTGTTTGGTTGGCTAGATTCTCAATGTACTGTATTTGAAGGCCTTTGGCATCCTCCATCTTAGTGTTGCTTTCTGTGGCTTCTGTTGTTTTTTGGATTGTAGATTTTATAGTTGGAATCAAGATTTGGACATCAAGGTCCTCAGTAGATTGTATTTGCTGTTCTTTAGCATCTTCTAGTTTGATGTTAATATCCTTCTCTTCATTTGGTTTTTGAATTGTCAAATCATCAGTTAAAGTCACATTTTGGTTTGGTAGATTTGAGCTGTCAGATTTATTTTGCAGTCTGGCTTTCATTTGCTCAGCCACTGCCAGTATTGTTTCAAGTATGAGTTTATAGTCAAGTGGTGGAAAAAATTCTTCCATTTCTTTGGTGTTTACAGATAGGTGTTTCGTGGAGGCTATTTTTAATAAAAGCCAATAAATGTCCACCTCCACTATTCCTAAAAGTTGTTTTGCTAGGTGTTGCCAATTCTTATCTTTAAAGATAATATCAAGGTCAAATCTGAAATTGAGCCAAATCTCAGAACAGGGGAGAGGTTTACTTGCTGTATCCAGTATCTCCACAAGATGTCCTCACTGGCCTGTAATTTTTTTTCCAAAGTTATAAAAATCCTCTCTTTTTTACCTTTTTACCCTTCTTTCACAGCTTAAAAGGTAGATAGGATAGTAGAATCCTATAAAAATAAGGATTTTTTAAATAATCCAAGCGTTTCAAAAATACAAATATAATTGCTTAGTTGTTCAGTTAATAATTTCTGTTTTTTTAAGGCTTTAAAAATTTAATTCCCCAAGAAAGTAGTCACCACTCTTTCAAAAGGTGGGGGTAAAGACAATTTTCAGGAAAGTCCCACAGGAAAGTAGTTAGGGGAGTAAGAAAGGTAAGATCTCACCCAGCTCTTTCAGATTGCTTCATTTTGCTTGATGATACTTTTTGGCTTTCGGCAGGGAACAGCTTAATGATCGGCTATATTAATGGCTGATCTCTTCTTTGGGCCAGAGGAGCTGCTCTGGATCAAGTGGAGGGCTGCCACCCTTTTGCAATCGCAGAGAGGGCCTCCTCCAGGGCGACTTTTGACTCTTTTCAAAGTCCTCCGAGGATGAAAGATTAGACAGTGATCGGACAGAAAGGGTTCTTCTTTGATCGTCCGCTGGCGCCGCATGCGCAAACCAGAAGCCAACATTTAAATTCTTTATGTCATTTGATTTGCAAGACACATTGTTGCATGTAGTTCTGTGCAGGATGTGCTAAAAGAGAAAGACTTAGAATCATAGTTATCCAAATCATATCCATAATATCCATTAAGTGTTATGGATGTTCCTACTTATGGCTTTGTTGATTTGAGGCAGAATTCTAAATATTCTGTTCTACAGGGATTTGGAATATGTTCCTTAAGTTCTGCATATCATAAATATAAAAATATATATGCTTGGGGGCAGTGTACTATCAGTGTTGTGTAAAAAGAAAGAAGAACAGATAAGTTTATATTTTCCAACCTGGTGCCCTCCAAAAATTCACTAGTGTAGAGATTCTCTGCCATCCAGATTACAGTTATCTCAAAGATGCTTTTTCTTCAAAAGGCAACTGGACTGGTTTTTCCCCCAAAGAAGAAGAACACAAAGAAGAAAACATTTCACTTCTCATCTAAGATCAAACCCATCAGGACAAGATTCAATGGTCCTTCTGCATTTGAAAGACGAAAGTTACTCTGAAGACAGCAAAGTCCAAATTTTGGATAGAGAGGACCATTGGTTTGAAAGAGAGGTAAAAGAATCCATTTGTGTTAGAATTGAACACCTCTCCCTCAACAGAAGGAGAGGAATAAGACACCACCTATCTCCCGTCTACAATGCAGCCCTTGCAGCAGTTCCAAGAAGATTCCACAACCAATTGCACCCTGATTCAGGTTATCCTAAGGCAGGCATGTCAAACTCGTGACATCACATGACATCGCATGACATATCATGACTTTTTCCCCATTGCCAGCAATGGGGTGGGCATGGTTTCAGCATGATACATCCAGCCCGCAGGCTGGAAGTTTAACATGCCTGTAAGGGCACAGATAAACCCCCAAGTGGCCTCAACAGCTCTCAGAGAGTGCTAAAGACCAGATGATTGCAAAGAAATACAATTCTTCCATCCCCCCCCCCACATCCTATCAGAACTTATCTTTCCATCCCCTCACCATCTAGTCTTAACTGTCAGTACCTATCTGTATTGTAGCGGCAGGTTAAGGACCATGCGAGACAGCTGGCACTTCAATGAAGAGTTCTTTATTCAGGGAGAACCAGGTGGCTGACAGCGGGTTAAAGTCACCCTTTTATACACAAGCTGTCAAACCCTTGACCAATCCCTGTGGCGTGTTCTCCCACCACGGAAACTCTGACCAATCAGCTGTCGGCAGCCTTTGACAGCTCTGAGCTGTCATCCAGCTGCCGCGCGTGCGCGATCAGCTGGCGGCAGCTTTGACAGCTGTCAGCTGTCAACAGGCTGCCGAGTGTGCACCCGATCTGTCAGAATGCTGTCAGCGGTTTTACCTCATAACTACTGTTGTTCCATAAACCTTTAACACTTGAAGTAAACACAACACAATACAACACAACACCCCTAGTCAGGGGCTCTTCTGGTCCTGCAGGAACGGCAGAGGAGTACTCTGGTGTCATGTTCCCCTTCCGCCCTAATGGGAGAGGATGGTGGGGGTGTATATTTGGCCCCTATGTCCCCGGATGTTGGGTTGCTCTGTGGGGAAACAGCAGGGTTAGGGTCCTGAGGTGTATGCGTGGAAACAGAGGGGTACTGTTGACCCAGAGGCCTGTTTGTTACAGTGGGTGGTGATATGTCTCGGGGGGGGTGAGGGTGGTTCTGTATGCTGGTCCACATGTCTCCTGATGTGGCTTCCCCCCCAAGTCAATCATGTAAGATATGGGACCAGTTTGCTCGAGGATGACTCCCTGTACCCATTTGTTCCCCCCATAGTTCCTTGCCCAAACGAGTTGACCAGTGACAAATGTCCATAAAGGGATGGGTTGCTCAACTTCAGCTGCTGTCCTGTCCGGATGCAGTCTGTCCAGTTTGGTCACCAGTCCATGGCCCCAACGTAGTTCAGCAGGTGACTTCCCTGTGGTTGTGCAGGGGGTGGAATGCTGGGCCAGTAGAAACTGGGCCAGCCGCCGGTGCCAGTCCCCTCTGATAATCCTGCATAGTGCATCTTTAGTAGTCTTTACCATAACCTCTGCATGGCCGTTCGAAGACGGGTGGAAAGGGGCCGAAGTGACGTGTCTAATTGAGTTGTCCCTGATGAAAATCTGGAAATCATTAGAAGTAAATTGGGGGCTGTTGTCTGAGACCAGAACATCTGGAAGACCATGAGTTGTGAATACAACTCAGTACTTGTATGGTGGCAGCTGTGGTCATGCTGGTGACAGGGATGACCTCTAGCCATCTAGAGTAACTGTCCACCACTATAAGAAATACTTGTCCTTGGAAGGGCCCTGCAAAGTCTATGTGTATTCTGGACCAGGGTTTCCCACTTGTGAACTGGGGCATGGGGTTGTGCTGATCTAGATTGTTGGCATAGATAGCACCCGGCTACGTGTGCCTCTATATCTTGGTCTAGGCCTGCCCACCACACGTAGCTACGGGCCAGTGCCTTCATTTTGACTATCCCTGGGTGGCCATCGTGTAATGTTTGGAGGGCCCTATTTCTGTGTTTGGCTGGGATTACTACTCTGCTGCCCCACAGTATGCAACCTAAATGGGAGGACAATTCCTGTCACCTGGCAAAGTAAGCCTGGAATTCTGTTCCAGGGCTGTTTGCTTGCCATCCTGAGGAAACCCAGGCCAACACTCTGCTGAGGATTCTGTCTGTACCCGTTGCTGCAGCTATGCCTTTTGCTGAAAGTGGACACTCTGGCAGTTCTTGTATTGCCAAGATGTGACCTGCTGAGGCTGGGTCACGGTCGGTGCTAGGCAAGGGCAGTCTGCTTAGCCCATCTGCATGGCACATTTCGTTCCCTGGCTTGTTAACCAGCTTAAATGTGTAAGTTGATAAGAATGTTGTCCACCTCAAGATCCTGGGAGACAGGATTTGAGGTGTCTGTTTGTCACAGGTGAATAACCCTAGCAAGGGTTTGTGGTCAGTAAAAATTGTAAAGTGTCAGCCGTATAGGTAGTCGTGGAATTTTTTTTATACTAGCTATGATTGCTAATGCTTCCTTATCAATTTGGGTGTAATTGCGTTCTGCCTTGGAGAGTGTTCTTGAATAATAAGCGACAGGTGATTGTACCCCATCCCCTTGCAGGTGGCTTAGAACGGCTCCAATCCCATATGGAGAGGCATCAAAAGCTATGCATAGTGGCTTGTTTTCCATAAAATGGGTGATGGTGGAGTTGCTGGAGAGTATTTTTTTAGTTGCCTGAAACTATTCTCATGGAGTGAAGTCCACTGCCATGGGGCCCCCTTGTCGAGTAGTCTGTGTAGGGGTTCAGCAATGATTACCTTTTGGGGCAAGAAGGCATGATAGAAATTTAGGAGTCCCAGGAAGGCTTGCAATTCCATTTTATTTTTAGGAGCTGGAGCTGCTTTGATGGCTAGTATTTTAGAATTGGTGGGGTGGATTCCCTGAGCATCAATTCTATATCCTAAGAACTATGTAGAAGTCAACCCTATGGAGCATTTCTCCCATTTTAGCTTGAGACCTGCAGTGCAGAATCTGCTTAATACCTCCTGCAGTCTTGCCGCTAAAACTTCTTCTGTTTCCCCTACAATTAGTATATCATTGAAATAGGGGCAAACCCCAGGGATTCCCTTAAGGGTTTTTTCCATAACCTCCTGAAATATGCCCGGAGCCACTGAGATACCAAACTGCAGGCGGTTCACTTGAAAAGCCCCGTGGTGTGTCACTATGGTTTGCGCATCCGCCGTTTCCTTAGTGACGGGGAGCTGTAAGAACGCATGTGCCAAATCAAGCTTGGCAAAGATGGCGCCGGACCAGATTTCATAGAGGATGTCTTTGACTGTGGGGACCGGGTAAGCATGGGAGTTCAATGCGCGGTTGAGGGTCGCCTTATAGTCTGCGCAGATCCTTACTTCACCGTTAGGCTTAATTGGGGTGACGATAGGGGTTTCACAGGTTCCCCCTTCCACGGGTTCTAGCACTCCAGGTTTTACCAGTCGGTCCAGTTCATTCTCAATTTTACTTTTGAGGGCAAACGGGACCCTTCTGGCATTGATCCTGACTGGTAAAACTTTGGGCTTTAGTTTTAGCTCTACCGGGGGACCTGTGTATTTCCCTAAGGAGCCATCAAACACATCTGCAAATTGCTTGCAGATGGTTTCGAGGCCTCTGGCCTGGGTGGAGTTTATTCCTTCTAACCTGATTCCTAAGGCCTCAAACCACTCGAGGCCTACCAGACTGGCCCATTTCCCTTCTGTGATTTGGACTGTTAGCTCCCCTCAGAACCCCTTGAATTCTATCCATAGTTTAGCCTGCCCTCTTAGCTTAATCGGTGCCCTTTGGAAGTCAGCTAACAGAATTTGGGTGGGTTGTAGGGAAATTTGTCATCTGCTATGGCTACAAATTTCCTGAAGGGTTCTCCATGAAATGATGGAGACTGAGGACCCAGAGTCCACCTCCATTTCACATGGGACCCCTTGCAACCGGACCCTAATTCTCACCTTAGGCCTTAGCTGGTGGATTGATGGGGGTCCCCTGCCCATACAGACTGTCTGTACTGAGGACCAAGGGGGTTCTTTGATTTGGGGAGGGGTGAGTCTCCTACCTGGCGGCGATGTCTCTAACTCATGGAGGTTCTCCCTGTTCTGGCTGCGACAAATGGCATGGATGTGTCTGGTTTTTCTGCACCCGTGGCACTTGGCATTACGGAAATGGCAGGTGGCTCTGGCATGGGTTCTGCCACAGCTGGCACATCTTGATCTGATCTTGCGTTCTGGAAATTGGGGTTTTTGTTGGTGGCCCCTGGTTTGTTTGGTCTCTTGTCCCCATTGTGACAGTTTTGGAGCCTGTCAAACTTATGAAGGATGGCGTCTACTTCGGTCTCGTTCTCCTTTTCCCAATTGTCGTAATCTCTTACGATGTCCTGATGGACTGATCCGTTCGGGCCACTGCCTGGTGGGGCCGAGTTTTCTTGATGGCTGTCCTCGTATGCCATGATTTCCAGGGTGACCTCTGCTAGGTCCATTGTAGGCTTTGCGACTATTTTTCGCTGCAATCATTCGTTTCTTAGTCCCACTATTATCTGGTCCCAAATTCTGTCCTCGAGGTCGGGGAACTGGCATCTGCGGGCAGTGTGGCGTACCCCCACGATGAAGGCGGTTGCTGTTTTCCCCAGTAGTTGGCACCGATGGGCGAAGTTTAGGCACCAGTAGAGTTCCAACCGCCTTGGCATGAAATGCTTACAGAGACGCTCTGTCAGGTCTGCGTACGGCACAGCAGTGATCGCGTCTGGGCTGCAAAGTCTGACGGTGATGTCAAACACTGCCAGTCCACTGAGGCACAGCAATGCCGTGACTTTAAGCCAGTCTTCGGTGATCTTGTTCACCAGGAGGTATCCTTCTACCTGCCCCCAGTGTGGCTCTCAGCCCTCAGGGTGCCGGATGTCGAATTCCTGGATGTGTCCGAGGTTAGCCATGCTGTCCTAGTCCGATTTCTGCTTTACAAGAGAATTGGCAGAAAGGTTCCTTCTTCCACAGCCAGTGGCTCAGTGAGTGACTTCGCAGCGGCTGGTGGGATTGGTTCTCCTTTCTCGGCTCGGTGACTTCAGCTCAGTGACTTACCTCTGTGAAAGCAGACCGATCCCACCTTTGTCACCAGGTGTATTGTAGCGGCAGGTTAAGGACCACGCAAGACCGCTGGCACTTCAACGAAGAGTTCTTTATTCAGGGAGAACCAGGTGGGTGACATCGGGTTAAAGTCGCCCTTTTATACACAAGCTGTCTAACCCTTGACCAATCCCTGCGGCGTGTTCTCCCGCTGCAGAAACTGTGACCAATCAGCTGTCAGCAGTCTTTGACAGCTCCGAGCTGTCATCTGGCTGCCGCGCATGCGCGATCAGATGGCGGCTTTGACAGCTGTCAGCTGTCAACAGGCTGCCGCGTGTGTACCCGATCTGTCAGAACGCTGTCAGCGGTTTTTCCTCATAACTACTGTTGTTCCATAAACCTTTAACACTTGAAGTAAACACAACACAACACAACACTATCCTTTTGTTGTAAATTAAAAAATGATGAAGCTTCTTGCATGAGAAGTGAAACATTTTCTTCTTCCTCCTCAAGGAAAAAAGGGTAAAAAACCCCAATGTGATTTACAAAATCAACTGTAACAATTGCAACCAATTCTATGTGGGACATGCATCATATCAATTAAAAACCAGGATCTGGCTGGCAGTCGAACGCCACATCCCAAATCCTTAATGTCTAACCACACCAACACCAAACAGCACCAGTTCAATTGGAACAACACAGAAATCATTAGCCATGCTACCACCCGCCATGTTCATTGAAGCCTGGCACTCCACAAGCAATTATATCAACAGGCACATTGACCTACAATCAGCCTACGAATCTCTCAGAATCCAAACCAACCACACAGCTAACCAGAGACAGCACTGACCCTCAACCATCCCATGCAAGCCCCCCCATCGGCACTTCAGCTCCCGATGACCCTCACCTGATGTAACCTCCCTATCACAAGATCCATCACAAGACTCCCACTAATGACTCATACCTGACCCATCACAAGACCCATTACAAGATCCTCACACCCACACCTGACTCATCACAACATTGACATAGACATCCCCTAAACTCCACTGAAGATGTTACTTAGCCTGGTAACGAAGTGTTTGGAAACCAACCCACAAATGAACCTTCACCCTCAAACAAAACAAAACAAAACAAAAACAGTCCAGTTGCCTTTTGAAGAACAAAACACCTTTGAGGCACTAGTGAGAAGGTTTTCCTGCAGTGCCAGTCTATACAATGTGACTTTCAATAGTAAATATTAGAATAAACTCAAACTTTAATATTTAGCGATCATCCCAAATTTTGCAGCTTAGATCTGCAGTTTTAGCCAGAGTCAGAGACAACTAGGTTGGAGATTATATTAACCTGTTCCATGTTAAATCTACCCTGTTTTACTATCAGAGTACAGAGTAATAAAAGTCTATCAGTAGGTGTAAAGGACTTAATAATTTGCAACAAAAAGTTGGATGTCCCCTTTCTCTCATTGCATGTGCAGAAACTGCCTGGATAGCCAACTGAATCTTCTCCTTACTAGTGAAGAGCCATTATTTCATATCCAGGGATAGAAGATTCGGGATACCTATTTGTTCTCCAACTGTGAAGATCCGCTAAGTGATCTGAAGGAACTGGAGTCTGTTGCCACTGATATTCCAGAATAAGGAACTGCAAAAATAAAATAAAACAAAAAATAAAAATAAAAATCTATATAGCTTGAACCTATTTATCTTTAAAATCATAAAAAATCTTTACAGTTTGAAGATTAAATCCTTGATAAATTTAAATGGAAGAATGTGGATGAAATATCTTGTGGTGTGCTTTGTTTTTCCCATGAGATTTAAGACATATTGGTACATATTTTGAAACTGGGCAAATTCCCAATGCCAAATCATTGTTCAGTAAAGTCCTGAGAAAATTGAGTCATCACATTCAGTGTACATCAGTTTATTATTTTAGAGACAATGGAAGATGCGGTCTGAATGTAGCAATGTTGCCAGCCTGTATGCATCTAGCTTGTAAACTGTGCCAAAATTTTAATGTTGCATTGTGGGCTAGTGCAGTCTATTAGATATGACGATCAGGCTGTGAATCATTTCAACTAAGTAACTGTTATAAGCACATATTGTCCGGTAATCAGTGTTTTGTTTTGTTTTAAATCACAAGCCATCTTAGAGATAACAATATCATCAAGATGTGAAAAATTACTGCATCTTACATCTACTAAGATTATAGTTAATGCATTTTGTATAAAATCTGTAAAATTTGGGATTTTCATTTTGCTTCATCAGCTCCAAGGACATGTGGAGAAATACTCATTTATTTAAAAGGAGAGAGAAAGGACTGTAGATTATATGGCCATTCTATTTACTTGTGGGTGCTTCTTAAACTGAGAATAAAACCCATCATTTCAATTAAAAAACATTTTAACATCTGGGAGCCATTTGTTACAATGTAATCAGCATTGTGTGTGTTTTTAAATAGTAACTTCTGTTGTGGTTTAACCCATGCCTGACTGTATAATTTGCCAATTTAACCCTGACCAGCCTGTGAAATTTGTCATTTTTTGGCTGGTGACTTAACATAAAGACCTTTAAACAGGATGATTTATTTACACTAATTCTGCCTTGAAAACAATGGTGCCCTTGTCCAAAGCAGGATGTTGTAATTCATTCATTCCTTTGTCTTCCTCATCAAGACAATCGCAGAAAGTGAAGAGTCTTAAATTGCATGGAAAGGTCTGTGGGAACAGATCAGGCAGGATGGAAACACTCATAAAGAATCCCATCCTGGAAATATTAACAAAGCTGACTTAGTTCTGTTTAGTATTTCTTTTAAGAGGTCAAGGCTTTGATATCTTCTTAATGGTCCACCATAGTGGAAACAAGTAATCGGATGAAATATGCAAGTGAAAAAGCATGGAAACAATCAACAGAGATAATGAAAAGATGCACATGCTTTACTGGGCCAAGGGTTGCTTTAGTGGGTTAGGAGCTAAGCACAAACTGAAAAGAGAAAATTGGATTACAGGAATGGGATCTTATTTAATTTAGATCAGTTGCACTTCATTAGAATTAAGTTTGGCTAATATGGTTGATTGCTCAGCAATCTCATTTAATATTTTCCTCCATGATGTTAAAAAGGACCATTTGAAACCATAAGATAGGGTGGTTCTATAACTTTGGCAGGCAGCAGAGGACCAGGTAATGTTCTTAGGTGATGTACTTCAGATATATGAGAAGACAGATGTAGGTCTTTTTTTAAAACTAGGACTGGATAGTCTTGGAGTTGTCCTAACATCTGTTTCAGGGGATTTTGGTGATGAAAATTCTGCTGAGATATTCCTGGGCATTTGCACTGAACAAGATTATAGGGAGTGTTTTGTAGATCACAGCCAATTGAAAACTCTCTCAAAACATGAGTGGTTAAGCACTACACAAAAAAGTATTTGGTGATTTTTGATACCATCATTAATATCTTCTTATAGAAGTAACTCTGAATAGGAATCTTAGGCTTCTTTAAAAAAAGAAATAAACCCTCCAATGCATCTAATTTTAAAAGCTTTATTTCTAGTGCTGACTTCAGAATTAAGGCTATCACAACTGGATTGCATTCATCTTAATGATAAATGATAATAAAGATTTAGAGCTTTGGCATCTAGTAGTTATTTTGATTTCTACAGTCCAGTTTAAAGGAATTATTAGTGCTGCATCAGGTTAGGGGGTTATTTTGCTCATTTTGTTATTTTGTTATTTTGTAGGCATGTAGGTGAGATGATTTGCATGCAGAAGACCCCAGGATCAATATCCAGCTTTTTTAGGGAAAGAAAGCTGCGGAGACAGAGACCAATTGAAGATGCCAGCTTGTTTCATCGCTACATATATACACTGTCATGCTTTAGCAGCCATATGGAGTTTGCAAAAAGGATTAGAAAATGGTCATCAACCATACTGTTTTATTCTGTTCCATCTGCTGTTAATTGTTGTGTTCTGGTCAGTGAACAAAATAGTCACATCTGATGTTACCTAGTTGGCTAATGAAATGTCTGCAAGAAAACAGCCAATCTCAGAGAAGACCGAATTATTTTATAGCAAAATAATCTTTGTATGTTTTTCTCCTTGCAAATCTTTCCTGCTCTCATCTTGTTCTTTATATGGTGCCCTTTGTTTGTTATTCATTCCTGCATTACTAATCTTTTCCTCTGACGTCTGGCTATTCAGCATCTCTTCTGCTTTGCCCTAGGCTTTTAAGGGGCTTCTCTTTTCTCTTCTATTCACCTGCTATGTAACTAAGGGAGTAGGTGGAACATAATTCAGTCGGAACAAGAACCAACTATAAGAGCCAACAATAATAACTAACAGAGGACCTGTTTAAGATGTTGAAACCTTGTCAACAGTGCAAGGAAACAACTTCTGGATTTTTTTAGTTATAATGCAACACTTCCCACTGGATCTTTTTCCCCACTGAATAATTTCATTGTGATTGCAGCTGTATTTGAGCGTGATGCTATTAGACAGGCAAGTATGGTTAAATGAAAATTTCAATCAGCCTGATATTACAAATCTTGTTGCATACTGCAAATTGTGCAATTCCTATTTAGTCCCACACATTTGCTTCTTGTTCAAAACAAATTTTGAACCTACATGAAAAATGTGGGGAAACGGACTCCAAGATTTTTTTTTTGTTTTAAGTTTGGGGGAAGGTAAAGTATAGCATGTGGGATAAAGGGATTTCATAAGAGTTCCAATCAAGGTCAAAACAGTTGGGCTGAGGTCTTACCCCTCTCCAAAAGGCATGTTGATGAAAACAGGATTTTCTGCAGGTTTCTGTGACAGTAGTCTTGTACAGAGAAATGCTGAGTGATTAGGCTTCAGGTACTTAAGGAAGGAATAAGGAATGAGAAGAAGAACCCCTGTTTGATGATGTCAAAGGAATATGTTGCAGCCGGCTCTGTAAGTCTTGTGTCATTGTATAAAAGAAACCAAACCATTCCTTCCATTCAATCTTTCCAGGGCAAAAGGTGATGAATTCTAATAAAATAAAAGGTAATAAACTTGGTGAAGAGGTTGAACATGTACAATAAAAGAGAATATTTGTAGCTTGGATTAAACCATAGAATCCTTAGTAGCCTCTGAGCTTGGTTGTTTTCTTGCAGATATTTCATTTCCCAACAAGTTAACATCCTCAGTACTAATAGGGAGTTGGGTTTGCTGTCTGTTATATACAAGTGGCTAGCAACCAAACTCAGAGAGCATCAAGGACCCACTCCACTGGCTGAAATTGGCCAAAGGTGGCAGTCCATTCAGGTAAACATTCCTGTCAGAGATTCCACCCATTAATAAACCAAAGACCATTTCCTCCATTAGGCTGCCACTTCTATCTGTAACACTAATTGAAAAAGAGATAAGTGGAAAACTACAGATCAAAACCAGGTGGGATCTGACCGTAGAGCAGTGATGGTGAACCTTTTAGAGACCGAGTGCCCAAACTGCAAACCAAACCCCAATTATTTATTGTTGGGTGCTGGATGGGCATGGCCCTCTGGGTGGCCATGGCCTACTGGGTGGGTGTGGCTGGCATGGGTGTGGCCTACTGGGTGGGATGGCCAGCTCAATGTCACTCACATCAAGGGCACTTGTGCAGGCCTGGGCAGGACTGGAGCGGTTCTGAGGGTCTCCGATGGAGGGTGTGTGTGACCAGGGTGAGCACTAGGGTATGTTCCACTTGAGGAGCCTCACTGAGCCTCAGGCCATGCAGAGGGCCCCTGGATGGTGACACGGACTGCCCAGAGCCCTGGTCAGTGAAGGTCAAGCAACTGTGAGCTCCCATGGCACCACGACCCAACAGCCCTGCCTAGCCTAGCCACAGTTCCCTGAGTGGGTGCCCAGCTGTGTTTATCTCCTCCTCAAAGCTACTGCTTCTGTGCTCACTCTTCTTGGCTAGGTTGCTCATGGTGGGTGCAGGAGGGCAAAGTGTATAGGTCAGAGGGAAACCCACTGCCTCTCTATGCGAGACCTGACTTTGTAACCAAAGCATCCTCAGCAATAGGATGGGAGACCACCAGGGGATGGTGAAAGGGCAATAGTGCTGCTGGTGGCCAAGTGCTAAAGCAGGAATTCCCTCAGACCCTCCCTCTATCTTATTCCAATCTCCTTCCTTCCTTTTCCTTCCTTCCCTTTCTTCCTTCCTTCTTTCCTCCCTCCCCTCCTTCCCTGCCTCCCTCCTTTTCATTCCCATCTCCTTCCTTCCCTTTCTTCCTTCCTGTTTCCCTCCCCTCCTTCCTTCCTTCCCTCCCTCCCTCCTTCTCTCTGTGCCCAGGAAGGGATGAGGGGAAGGGGGAGAGGTTGGCAGCACTTCTCTCAAAGAAAAAGAGTTGGAAGAGAACTTTGAGCTCTTTAGTCCAAGCCCCTGCTCATTACCATTCCAGACAATGGAATATCCAATCTCTACTTAAAAGCCTCCAGTGATAGAGCATCCACAACTTCTGAAGGCAAGCCTTTTCACTGGTTAGTTGTTTTCACAAGTCCTTAGTTCTAGGCTGGTTTTCTTCTTGATTAGTTTCCATCTATTATTGCCTTCTGATGCTTTGGAAAATAGGTTGACCCCTTCTTCTCTGTGGCAGCCCATCAAATATTAGAACATTGCTATCATGTCACCACCCCTAGTCCTTTTCACTAAGGTAGACACACCCAATTCCCACAAACATTTGTCATATGTTTTACCTCCAGCCTCCTAATCATCTTTGTTTACCATCCATTTAAACCAGATGGTCCTCCTGGTTTGGTTTATAGAACAGTGGTCATGAGCAGAGCCTTCTCAGAGACAGCACCCCAATTATAGAACTTTCTCCCAAGGAAAATATGAACAGTGCATCCCTCACCTGTTTAGAGGCAACTCCAAACACACTGTTCAGCTAGGCCACGGGTCAGCAACCCGCAGCTCCGGAGCCGTATGTGGCTCTTTGAGCCGTCTCCTGCGGCTCCCAGTCGCCCAGTGCGCGCACACCTCTTCGAACAGGCAGTGGTGCGCGCGCACCTCTCCAAATGGAGAGTGGCACTACCTGTTCTGAGAGGTGTGCGTGCACCTTTCCGAAGGGCGGAGGTGCGCACGCACCTCTCCCAAACCGCTGCCGTCCCATTTGCACAGCTGCTGCATTCGTCCAAACGGGACGGCGGTGGCTTGGGAGAAGTGCGCGCGCACCTCTCCCAAGCTGGCGCCGTCCCTTTCGGAGACCTGCCGCGTTCGTCAAACATGGACGAACGTGGCAGCTGTGCAAACGGGATGGCGGCGACTTGGGAGAGGTGTGCGTGCACCTCTCCCAAACCACCGCCATCCTGTTTGCACAGCTGCCACGTTCGTCCATGTTTGACAAATGTGGCAGGTCTCCGAACGGGACGGCGCGCACCTCTCCAAAGGGGAGACCCGTCGCCACGCAGGTGCCTCCCATTTTTTTTTGCGCATGTGCGTGAGTGGACGCACGTGCACGCACTTTTTGCGGCTCCCACTTTTTTGTTTGTGTGATGGAACCGGTTCTGAGTGGCTCTTTTCCTTTTTCCGGTTGCCGACCCCTGAGCTAGGCATATGTAGAATAACAACACATTTTATGGTCAAACAGCACTAAGTACATTACTACTAATATTTTTCTTTCTTTATATACACATTTTTAATATTATTTTAAGCAGTGCTAGTGATGCTATACAATAGCTGTCTTTGAGGGTTTTTTTGTAAACCATCCTGGATTTCTCAGAAACATTTAATTTCGAATTAGATGTTGATTTAATAAATTAGGCAGAAGAAACAATGTTTAAATACATCTAAATCCCACAGACGTAGTGCCTCATAGGTGCATACTGCAGAGAAAATAAGGCATTGCATTTCTAGCCAGCATAGCCAAAGGATTTTGGGAACTGTGGTCCATGACATCCAAAAGACATTAATTTGGGTAAGGCTGGATTAAATTATAAAAGAGCAGATGAGAGGAAGTAGAAGCAAGAAACACTTTCCATGTCCGACAAAATAATTGGAGGGGGGAGTTGACCCGGCCTTTTAATTTCCACTCACGCCAATTCTCTCAACCTCCCAGTCAATCCAAAGAGTTCTATGACTTTAGGGAGGGGAGGTGGCAAGAATAGACCACAAAGCCAATCTGTGAGTTTGCTGTCTTGTCTGCCTGCACACAACCTCCCCAACGGAGCACGTGTATGTCTGTCTGTCTCTCTCTCTCTCTCTCTGTGTGTGTGTGTGTGTAAGAGAGAGAGAGAGAGAGAGAGAGAGAGAGAGAGAGAGAGAGAGAGAGAGAGAGAGAGAGAGAGAGAGATCCCCTTTTTGTAAGTTGCTTACTCCGCACTGCTTTCCTTTCCCCACACTTTTGCTTCCCTGGTGACTCAATCTCTCTCTCTTTCTCTCTCCCTCACACACAAAAATTCTCCCTGCTTTCTTCCCCTTCTCGCTGAAGCTGAATGGAGTGGGAGGAGGTTAAAAAAAAGAAATGGGGGAAGAAATGGGGAAGCTCCCCTTTTTTGTAACACCTCAGCTTCCTATTCTGCCTCCTCTCCTCCTGGCTCTCTCTCTCTCTCTCTCTCTCTCTCTCTCTCTCTCTCTCTCTCTCACACACACACACACACACACACACAAAGAGAGAGAGAGAGAGAGAGAGAGAGAGAGAGAGAGAGAGAGAAACCCTTCCTGTTTTCTCTTCCTTCTCACCCTTTCTCTCCAGCCACCACACATTGCTGGCCACCAGCAATACCAGGCTGTGGCTCTGCATGACTGCTGCATTCCCCTCTCTGGCCCTACAACCTGGTGGAGAGGGCGAATGGGAGCCAGCCAATGCTCGGCTTGCGCCACTGCATGCTCCCAACTCTGCGTCTTTCATCCCACAGGCCGGGCATGCCCTGGGGCACTAGGCTTAAAGGCCCAAGCAAGGAAAGGCATGCTGCAGCAAAACAGAGCCGGACGAGGAGAGGCCAGCAAAGTGGGAAATGGCCTGGCATGATGGGTGAGGCTGGAAGTGGCAGGGTGGGGTGGGGTGAGGCAAATGAGCTTCAGCTGCAAACCACCAGCCCCGAGCACTCACTGTTTCCTGTGTGTGCACTGGGAGGGCACCCAGCTGGGTTGGAGTGGGCCAGGGCTGGTGTAGCAGGGGGCAGTCCCTTGTCATTTCTGGGACAGCCCCTGGAGGCCAAATTTGGGCCCTCCCCAGTTCAGCCCTGGCCCGCAGGCCTTGTGTTTTACGTGTCTGAGCTACAGCTTTGGTGGCTCTGTAGGCTCTGTAGGCACCTGCTGCTTTGGTGGCTCTGTAGGAAAAGCTGCAAATTTCTCTTTTCTGTCAGATAAGAGAACTTTGCAGCTCTGCCTACAGAGCCACCAAAGCAGCAGATGGAGCTCGGAGGCTCGGGAGAAAGGGTGCTGAAGTGGGTGGTTGGGCCATTGGCAAGAGCAATGCATCTGAGTGGAAAGTGACCTTGGAACAAGTGGGGCAGGTAAGGAAAGAAATCCTCTCTCCCCCAGAAACTGCCTTTCTTTCCTTACCTGACTCCTGGCCCCGTGTCATTTCTCTTTCACGATCTGCCCCCTCCATGTGCAAGGAAACAAAGGAAGGTTTTTTTTTGGGGGGGGGACAAAGGTCAATCAATCAATTCCAGCTTCATGATCTTTCATGAGAAGTTGGAATTGATTGATTGACCTTTTTTCCCCCAAAAGAACTTCCTTTGTTTCCTTGCACATGGTAGCGGCAGCGGATCATGAAAGAGCTGGGAGTCAGCTGCATTCCATTTTTCCATTCGCTTCTCAGCCTTTGCCGCATGCTTGTGGGACTATCAGTAAAAAAAAAGGTTTCATCAGACTTTCTAACATCTTGAGATCTCGTGAGAAGTTAGAAAGTCTGATGGAACTTTCTTTTTTTAACAATAGTCCCACAAACACGCAGCAAAGGCTGAGAAGTGAATGGAGAAACAGAATGCAGCTGAAAGGCAGGTTAGTAAAAAAAAAAATGCTTGGTGGAGGCGAGGGCATCTGGGTGAGGGTGGGTGCAGCAACCTTACCCTGCGGTGTTTCAGCAGGTATTTGGCAGGGGGAGGGAAGCAACTGGTCTACCACCATGCTAGTATTGCTTCTCCACCCCATGCACAGGCCCTGCCCCACTCCTCACATGGAGTGCCCTGCTCCCACCATGCCCCCACCCCCACCCGGCACCTTCTTTCCAGCTCTGACGCATCACTCCGCTGCTGTGTGGGACTAAAAACAATCCATCAATTCCAACTTTGCAAGATCTTTTTTTCCCTGTGAGAAGTTGAAATTGATGGTTTGATTGAACTTTTTTTTTTGCACACAGTGGCGGAGGCCTAAAGCGAAAAGGTTTTATAAAACCTAGCTTGCCTGGGGAGGTTTTGATGCAGGTTGCTCATGGACAGGACTGAAGGCCTAGGACTCGGGTGACAGCGTGCATGCCCACAGAGAGGGCTCTCCGTGCCACCTGTGGCATGCATGCCATAGGTTCGCCACCATGGTCCTAGAGTGTCCCTTTTTGGATAACCAGTCAATTATACTTTCTTAGGATTTCTAAAGGGTAAGTTCTTTTGCTCCCACCTTCAGAGAACAAAGGCAAGATTTTCCTATATCAGGAGCTTGCAGGGGAGGGCATAATATTGAAACAATAGCAACAGCAATACCACTTAGAATTATATATTGCTTCATAGTATTTTACAACCTTCTTTAAGTGGTTTACAATGCCACCCTATTTCCCCCTTAAATCTGAGTCCTCATTTTACCAACCTTGGAAGGATGGAAGTCTGAGTCAAACTTAAGCAGGTGAGAATCAAACTCCTGGCAGTGACCTATGGTGCAGTGGTTAGAATGGAGTATAATAACAAATTTCGTCTCTGCTTCAAGCAACTGCCAGTGTGCTGTATTCTTTTTCTTATCCTGGCTCTCAATGAACTAGATTTTTTTCTAATGCCCTGAGGAAACTATCTCTGTTATTGTTCTTACCATAAATTGATAGAACTGAAAGGGAATTCAGAGGCCATCTAGTCCAGCTCCTTTCTCAGTGCAGGATTTCCTGAATGGTCTGCTATGTGATTTGAAGACATCTTCCTAATTGACATGAGAACTTATTGTGAACCAGCCCCAGGCAGGTTAAACTCAGAGGCCCTTTAACTGAACTCTTACTCAAAACAGTTAGCAACAGGGGACAAAATGGGAGAAATATATCTCTCTTACAGCAAGACTTAACAAAAGTAAAGCAGTAATGAGCTACAGAAAAGAAACAAAGAAAGAGAATGGGCCAGAGGAAGGCAGACTTAAAGCAGAGCTGAAGTCAAACTAGGGGATAAATCAGGCACGGAGTCCAGATGGAATGAATGTTAACAATCCTGAATGTGTTTGGAGAGAAGATTGTCAGCAGAGGCACAGTGGATCAGTTTTATTAACAGGAAACCTAAAGAAGTCTGGAACATATATTTCACAGAAAGAATAGTCAAGGAGAAATTTATCTACTCCATTGTGGGTAACGCTTGATTTGGAAGATTCAACCTTCAGCAAGGTTGAATACATTTGGGAGAAACATTTTTACTGATTGTCTGAATTATTTCAGTATTATTGTATTATTTTGATGCCCTGACTATAATTTTGAGAAGGAGAAATAACAAAGAATAAAAAATAAGAAAGAGTTCAGCTCAGATTCAATGCACAGGAGATTGTATTGGGGCCCTCGATCTCAGAGTCATGTATTAGATGGAGATAAGGCAGGAGCAGAGTCAAGATGATGGCCATAGTGGCAAAATGAAACCATGATTCTTTGTTTACATATCTTGTGCATAGAAAGCCCATAAAAGGAGCAGGACTTCAATGGCCATTTTGACCCTTTTGACTGAACCTCTACATGGATGCTTTTGCAAGTAGGTTTTCTGAGACAGAATTTCCTCAAAAGGAAGCAAACCTTCCCAATGTTTTTAAAGCAATTTAGCACTTCAAAGGATACAAGGAAGGGAGAATTTTGGTCTTCAAAAATGACTTTTTAATGTCAGTTTTCCTCACATAGGAAATCCACAGTAGGGAAGGAGATGAGATGAAGTGACTAACATGTTTATGATCAATAGCTGGGACAGGCAATCTGATGCCCTTCAATCATTTCAGATTTTAATTCTCACACTACTTAACTCTTAGTTAAGTCTAAGGTAAGTGGTAGAGCAAAGCCCTTAGAGAATCACAAATGGACTATTTGTATTCTATGATTTACCAGGACTTTTCATCACTGTGATTTAAGGCAGGGCTTTTCAACCTTTTCACCCATTGTACACTTTTAGGATATGGCAATATCTGAGTACCACCAGTCGCCTAGCAAGGTGTCAAAAACCTGATTACAAAAAAAAGGAAAAAAGTGATGAATTACCGGTAGTCCTCGACTTACAACAACTCACTTAGTGACTGGTGGAAGATATAATGGCACTGAAAAAAGTGCCCCCCAAGCCACAGCAGAGCAAGACACCTGCCTGCCCGCCTGGCGGCGCTCTTCCCCTGTCCAAGGTTTTCATTGTTGTGAGCATTTCTGTTGAGAATTGGCAGTGGGGATGGGGTGGGGGGTATGTTTGGTTTTTATTCCCCCCCATCTGCTGGGTGATTGTAACAGGTTTTGGTCACTTCACATGACCCCCGGACACTGTGACTGTCATAAATCAGTTGCCAAGCATCTGAATGTAAATCACAAGCCCCTGGGGATGCTGCAACATTCCAGCTGATAGGCGCTTCTTTTGGCCTCAAAAGCACCAGGATCAGTGCTGATCTCCAACTGGAGTCTGGCGCTGATCCTGGTGCTTCCACTGAGCCCTGACAGCCCTGAGGTAGCGCTGATCCTGGTGCTTCTGCTGAGCCCTGACAGCCCTGCAGCTCCAGCCATCTCTCGCTCAGGCTTGTGCGGTGCTACCACTGGTTCAGCTCATTCCTCTCCCCCGCTACTTTTCTAGGATGGTTACGTACTGCCTGCCAGGTGCCAATGTACCACAGGTGATACCTGTAACAATGGTTGAAAAGCCCTGAACTAGAGGATCCATTGGGAGATGAAGTGGAATCCCTAATACATAATTCACTATCTTTTGCACAGAAAAACTATCATTTCCTATTAGGAATTAGCCATTTTATAATGGTGGCTGTGGCTGTAAAACATCTGGAAAAACATCCCAATGACATTGATGAGTCATTTCTGACTGGCCATACCCATCTTTTATTTTAAATATTCTTCTAGCAGTCATTTTGATAAAGCAGCTACACCATCTTCTCTACATTTATTTACTCATCCAGGAACCAACCTTCCTTCCTTCCTTCCTTTTTTTTTAAGAAAATGAGTCTTTTCATTTTTCAGATGAGTTGTTATTCCTGTTATTAGATAATATATGTTACAGACAAAAAGCAAGACTGAAATGAACAACATAAAGCACAGAAATGGCCATATATTAGGAGATATTTTCTGAAAAATAAGCTTTTTAAACCTCCCTGTGCAAATTATTTATCACAGTTTCTTTAAATGGAGCTCCAATTAGGATATCAGGGAATTGGATATCGGTGAATACTGTCATTTTTGTTCAGAAAAACTTTGTAAAGAAAAAAATTCTGCTAATTCAAGAAGCAAAACTGATCTGGATGACAGTATGTTACTGCTGCTTATTAAAATTATTATCTAGATTAATATTCTTAAGATTTCATTAGATACAGATATTCTCTCATCTTATGGTTATCACAATAAAACTTGTTGAGGTGAAACTATTAGGAATTTAACCTTTGATCTCTATTTCCTCTTCTATATTTCTGCTTTAAATTTGTCTTGGTATTAAATATAATAAACAAAAAGGAAAAATTTGATCTGGAAGAAATATGGTTTGGAATGTTTCTAAAGTTTAGGGCACTGAAGAGGCAGTTGGAAATAATATACATTATTTTCAGATTGCAAATACATTTCATTTGTTTATTTAATTCTTCTGCTCTAATTCACCACAAAGAAAAAGCACAGATTTAAGAAAAAGTAAGCATCCTGTTGCCCAAGGACAACTGTGGATGAGAATTTAAAAAGTCAAGATGGTTGCTGAAGTGCTGTAGTTAAAGTCCTGTCCATTTTAGGGACACAACATATTAAAAAAAAGAGAACACTTTGATTGCACAGTTGCAGGTGCCATTTTGATTTTTTTTTTATCCCCTGTAGATGTCCTTGCATATATGTTATTCTAGGATTTTCCTCTTTCTGTGAACAGGCACAACCCAATGGCAAACACACCAGTATCCTCTTAATACTGTTAGAATCCACTGAGTTTAAAAGGAGAGACAATTAATTCATAATCCTGAAGTCAAGAGCAATGTCCGTTTACACTATTGAGGCCACTGTTTATTAAAGCACAATCTTGATGGTAAATTCCCTTTTGGGTACCTCCCTCTACATTCAGGATGTCAAATTCAGATTATTATCATGTGTCCAAGATACATGATAACCCTTTTTTGCTCATTGAAAAACTCATGATTCCACAGAGAGTGTATTCTGCTGCATCACACTCCATTCCTTGAAGTAATAAATGACAGCTTTTAACAAGGAAGAAAATTGGAGTTGATAAAAGGTTGATGGAATAGCAGCTACAGAATATCTTCTTTTTCCTTGAAGGATGCTTGGCTTGTAGCTTTGAAGGTTATTCAGAAAGTTCTAGGAAAATGGTCTACAGGAAAGCCCTAAGAATAGCATTTAGCAATAGCAGTAGCTTTTAGGCTTATATAACATCCCACAGTGTTTTATGACATTCTCTGGATGCATTTACAATATAAAATAATTATTTGCATATTGCCCCCAACAATCTGTGTCCTCATTTTACAGATCTCAGAAGAATGGAAGGTTGAGTCCATCTTGAGCCCCTTCAGGATTGATACAGGTTGTGGACAGAGCTTGCCTGCAATACTGCAGTCTTACCACTGCACCATAAGGGTTCCAATCCTAATAAGGATGCAAGATTCTATGATTTGAGACAGAAATGGAAAGAACATTATGAAACACAAAAGAACTAAGACAAAACTTATCCCTTAGTTCAGGGGGGGGTGTCAAACTGCCGGCCCATGAGCCGGATGCGTCACAAAAAACCCACGCCCACCCCATTGCCAGCAATGGGGAAAAAGCTCCGATATGTTTCACGATGTCATGTGACGTTGTGAGTGTGACATGTCTGCTCTAGTTTCTCACTCTAAGTCAATTTTCTAGTCAGGCTGTAGATCTGATTACCTGATCAGATTCAGTTGTGCAATTGATTAAGTTAGAATCTGGACATCCTGTTGACAGGTGAAATCAATGCTAATTATAGCTTAATTCCTAACCATAAGTACTCTCATGGAAGTTTAACTATTGTCTCCCTGTCCTCTGTGGCAGGCATTCATTTTAAAGACAACATTTTTTTTTTTAAAAAAAGAAAGGTATCTTTTTCAAAAATTGCAAAATTGATATAACCATGCAGAAAAACCAGGAACAACAATAAAACTCGGAAGCTCCTTTTTTAAAAAAAAAAAGTGAAAAGAATCTGTGTAACAAATAGAGTAAGGAAAATACAATATTGATCTCATAACCCATGTCCTATGACCTATGTCAATACAACTGAGTGTAAGTTGCACAGAATCTTTCCTTCTCTCTTGCAAAGAAAGTAAGGAAGGCTCATTTCTTGATTTGTAAGTAGTCCTTTCCAGTGAATGTGTTTTGGCAAATTCAATTACTACCAACTCCAGATATAATAATATATAGCTTTCTATAATGAACAGGCAGACTTTCTAGCTGCCCCTCCAGTTCTTCTTATTCTCTAAGTGCTAAGGTTTAAAAACGTTTTAAGATCTCCTCTCCTAACCTCTGACACATTGCATACTTGTTAATTTGGGGAATATAAACCAACACACATTCAGATTCACAGTTGCCTTGTTGTGGGAGCAGTTCATACTATAGTTTGATTGCCTCATTACTGATTCTACTCAGAATGGATGGGTATGACCAAAATGTTCACATATCCTTCCCCAGTTTTCTCCTATTGCCAGTCATGGATGGGGGGGGAGCCACAATTCTTTTAATATGGAAGGAGAAGATAGAATGGATTATTAGTGTTGATAGCAAGACAATTCCACAGTGATGCTTTTTTTGGCAGGTGAGAGAAAGATAAGGAACCTAATGTACTGGGTGCATCAGCCAAATCTGATGCATCTTTGACTAAAAAATAATCCACACTGATAACAAGTTTGTTCAGACCTTCAGCTTTAGTTCTTCAAAACTGATAAAAGGATTAGAACTACTATACCATACTAGGCATATGGTGTCTTGTTAAATTCAAATATTTCTTAATACGTCTTAATTGCAACTTAATGCTCTTTTCCCAATAACTTTTCCTCAGTGTGGAAATTCACTGACTGATTGATACCCATTGCCCTGAAAAGTGCTGTTCATACACTGAGGCTGCTGTATAAATGAAACTGTATCTCAGAGGGCACAAAATCCTTCATCTATTCTCTCAGGCTCAGAGAGCAACAGGAATGTGTTCAGAATACAGTTGATTAAAATGAGAAAACAGCCTTAGGGAAGTGACTTTCTGAATGGAGAACTGGGACTATGGGAAAGAATATAGTTTTAAACTCAGAATCCTCATACAGCTATTTTTCAATCTGGGTTGTTCCAGGCATACCTGCAAATATATGAAATCAGGTAGGGAAAGGATTTGGAAAGGAAAATAAATGAGTGACAAAGAGTTAACCTTTTTTTTCTGTCTGCCCCAATTTCCTCCAAAGCTGCTTTCCACTGGGGCTTCATTATAGACATATGTGTATTGTTTGCCTTTCAGCAAACTTTTGTTAAACTTGGTCAAAATTATTATCCCGGTATTTCAGGTTAGCTAATAGCTTGCCTAAAGCCACCTTGGAAAGTTATGGCGAAGGTGAGAATTCCACTGCTAGACAGTGTTTCTACAAGCAATAGAAGGAGATGATCAGGCTGAGCGGAGGGAGGGGTCAAATGCATCATCAGTCTCAAGTCCCATCACACCCCAAGAGATCTAAGTCCAGCCTACCTTTAATTCCATTGAGTCCTGATTTTCTGCCTTGACAGCTGAGAGTTCATGGCCCATGTATTGAGTATTGAAGATCCCATGTTCTAGCCTCTCTTGTTAAAATAGCATTGCATGCAAAGACCTCCAGAAAATCTGCTGTACATCATGAACTACATTGGGCTCAATGGATCAATGGAATCATTACAATTCAGTATACGACAGTCCATGTTTTCTAGACTCATTGGTGCCTCTCCAATTCTATTTATTTCTGTGAAGTACATCCCATTAAGGAATAAAAAGAGGAACTTGAAAGTAGCAGTAGTCTTTCAGACAGTGCCTACCCACTGCTTTGCAGATATCCAGAGTAACTAGTTTAGGAGATTGCTTTAGAGCATTGTCGTTAATTCTTATAGTACGTACCCCTACCCCCACCCCCACCCCCACCCCCACCCCCGGTTATTAGTTAAAAAAGCTTTAGGCCAATAACATCAGGAGTGACAAAGATGTTTTTCAAAATGCTACTAGACTTTCTTGGGTGTTTTTTCCTTGAAAATGTTTCACTTCTCATCCATGAAGTTTCTTCAGTGTTTCTTGGATAAGAAGCTAAACATTTTTAAGGGGAAAAAAGTCCAGTTGCCTTTTAAAAGCACCTTTGGGACAACCTTGACCTGGATGATTGAGAATCTCCATAGACATTGGGAGTGACGGCTCCTTCACAGTTACTTCAGATTATTACAGCCTGATGACACCTATATTACTTAACTACAAGGTGCCTCATACTATAAACTTCCTACAGTGGAAAATAAAATTCAAAGCAGCACAGTGAAGCATCAGTCCTGAGAAGATGGTTTGAATATCATGTTATACCACTTTATGGCTGAATCTTCTTTATCCTGCTGTTCATTGTCAAAGGTATCTCTATGGTGAGTTCACTATGTGCAAATCTAGGACCAGCAGCATGGAGTATGTGGAAGGAATATCACCCATATCCTAGAACAGGGGTGGGGAACAGTGGCCTTTTATGACTTGTGGATTTTAACTTCCAGAATTCCTGAGCCAGCCATGCTGTCTCTGGGATTCTGGGAGTTGAAGTCCACAAGTCATAAAAGGGCCATCATTCCTCACTTCTATCCTAGAGTGCATATATGACATTGTATTTCACATAGTTGCACCTCCACTTCTGCAAGCTATGAAGGAAAATCTTGCGGATGGAAGAAATGACTTGAATGTTTTGTAAGTGCAGTTTATATCCACTTCCACCACTGCCTGGAAAGGATGATGCTGGCAGTATTTTTCATTTAGCAGGATCCATAAAGGGATTTCTTGGATTTGCTGTATTATCCACCATAATCTCCAGATGGTGTGATTATTAAACTGGGTGGACCTTAACTCAAATATAAAGGAGGGCAATTTGAAAGTTTTTGTACTGTACCTGAACGCTATTTACTAAACTGCTTTCTGAGTTCCAGTTTTTGAATCTACATCTAAAATATCAACCATTACAGTTTCTTATTTTCAGGATCTCTACATCTTTCGGCATCATAAAATCTTCTGTTTGAAAACTGAGCATCCTGTCAAAGGGTAAAAACAGTATCCTTGTAAATGTGATCTTTCAAACTGGATGCCAAGTTTCTCAACTGGTCAAGGATTATCTGACAGCAGCAGGATGGAAAGTTTTATTAATGACAGTGTTTTGCAAAAGGCAGCTGATAGCAGAATGTATTTTGCTAGTCACGTTCACAGAATTATCTATATACCTCCCAGTCTGAAGAACAAATAATAAACCTAAAGCCAGCTCTTTGAAGATAGGGAGAGAAAAATAAATACTGGAGCATCTGCAACTAATCCCTTTTAGCTGCAAGAAAAACAGAGATTAATACAAATGACAATAAAAAATCACTGTTGTGCAGACACTTGTTGGCAATAGGAATAATTTGGAATATATTTTGTTACATTAAATGTTACATGAGAAAAGAATGGCACATGGCACACTGGTAGCAAGAATATTGAGAGAAATGGTGTTTTTCACACAATGCAAATAAGTAATACCAGTGATTTTAATTTATTTAATCTATCAAAATTTATGTACCTCCCATCTCATCTAACTGAATCTAAATAAATAAAAATTATATATTGTCTTCTAAAAATAAGGATATTTAGATACTATATTTAAATACTGATAATAGTTCAGGAAGTTAGTCACTGATAACGGATATGAACCAAGCTATGAAATCAACAGATGTTTTAACTAAATAGCTTTGACTTTGCATACTTTTAAATTCATCCCTAGGATTTTATTTTAACTTTGGTTATTGATTGGAACAAAGAATTCAACTCTTCTTTGGAGTCCACATAAAAGTTATTATTTGACTCCACTGAAATATTAGAAAAGAGTGGGATCTTTGTTCAGAAATAATTTCTGAACAAAGGATTCTGAATAATCTGGGGATTCTAAATTCACCAGATGGATTCATAACGCAGGTTAGTCAGACTGGATTTGCTCATATTTTGTGAAACCCCTGTCCCTGCTCCCAGATTCCAGGGTCAGGTTACAGGTAGCCCTCAATTTATGACAGTTACTTAGTGACCTTTTGAAATTATGATAAACACTCTCCCCTAAAAGCTACTTATGACCCAGTTCCGAAGTTATAATGTGCAAGCCCCCACGGTCATGTGATCACATTTTGGGCTGCATTTATATGGCCGTTTACAGTATCCTGCAGTTATGTGACTGAGATTTACACTGGCTTTTGTTTTTTAGAAACTGTGTTTATTTTCACGAAAGGTTGTAAAATTGGGTTTGCCCATGTGATGACCTGCTTTACAATTATCATGACTTATGATTGCAAAGCTTAATTATGCTCATAACTTGAGGACTAACTATAATGCCTACATCATTTGATTAAAGGTAGCTTCATTATTGTAGCCCCATTCAGCTAGAGCCATTACTTACCAACAGAAACTCTGTAGGGACTAAGACAACTTTAGTACATACAGCTTGCTAGCACCTGTCAGTTTAAAACATGTGTACCAAGCCTTATATATTTGGGAATTATGTGAACACAAAAGTGTACATCTGGGAAAGCTGCCTTTAAAATATAAAATGTTTATGCTCTGAAATATGACCTAAACACAGATTTACTAGCATTTAAAAAAATAATTTGCAGAGCAAACAGTTTTACACTGATTCACATATCATGACTCAAATTCTTTCAGAAAGAAGACTAGATTTATTTCACCAGTGCCAGAAAGAACAAAGCCAGTTTTCTTTGAATGTTACAATTGGAGAATATATTGAACCTAAATTGCTTTAATGCCATCTTTATATGTTTTCTTTGCTCATGTGTTGGTATCTCCTATTTGCATCCTTGGTGTGAAGTCCTGCATTTCCTTCTTCTGAACTACAGTGTTTAAGAAGGCTAAGCAAACTTTTACAGGAACTTATCTTAGTATTGCAATAGCTATTAAATGGTGCTACTGAATTTGCTGGCTAGCAATCACTTGGCCTAGAACACACGTTCCTTCTTTGTGGGCAACAGAAATGTAAAACTTCTCTCCTCGTCAAGGAGTAGCCATTATGTTTTGTCATTGCCTGAGTAACTGCAGGGATGCAGAAATGTATGGGCTTTCCTTACCAAATGGGGTTATATCTGCAGCTTCTGACTACTATCACAACATTTGGTCTATTCCTTGGCACATAGCACCACTGAGCTGAAGCACAACAGACCTTGCCAAAAGTCCATAATTCCCTGGGCTTCAGCAGCTACTTCTTATATCTGTTTCAAATGTACTTGTGTCTTATGAAGTTTCATTTATGAATCTGCCTTGATAAGAGCAGCAGGATGTGAAAATGACAAATATCATCTGGTGGTGCACCAGGTTGAACCGATACGGCTTTCACAATCTGTGAATCACATCTAATATGGATCCTACACAAGGATTTGAGGCAGCAGTCTTGTACTTGGAATACAGATAAGGATGGATAATTTGAATAATTCACCATGCAACTTTTTTGCTCATTTGCAGTTTACTAATTTGCTATTTGTTAATTTGTTCCAGTTAATGGGAAATGTCCATTGACTTGAATGATTCGTTGCTTGCTAAAGGAACTTCTGGCATCTTACTCTCCTGACAATTTTACAAAACCTGTTTTTTACTCGAAAGGCTTAGAAAACCGAATTCTACATACACAAGGGACTTTCACACCATGTGGTCTAACTCTTTACAGTAAACAGCATTCTCCACATTAAGAAGTTGTTTTGGGATTTTTTTCTTAAATTTGTGTGTGTGTGTGTGTGTGTGTGTGTGTGAGAGAGAGAGAGAGAGAGAGAGAGACAGACAGACAGACAGACAGACAGAGAAAGGGAGAGAGGGAGAGAGAAAGAGATCCTATGGGCACAGGGCACATCAGGCATGTATGCTCTGTTCACTGACATGTAAATAAAGGTAGGACTGAAATAAATAAATAAAATAAAATAAATAAATAAAATAAAATAAAATAAAAAATTGCCATGGTATGACTGCAACATGACTAAGCAGAAGTGGGTTCAGGAACTTAATTAAAGCATCAGATGGTTGCAAAAAGGAAAAAGCTAATATAAAAGTGACAGCATCTGAGAGAAAGAACTATGGGGAACATCTTTAGAAGTCTTCCCATAGTTAAATGGGTAAGTCTTGGTTATCATGGTCATTGTTTGAGGATATTAAAAAATGCAACCAATTTTGTAAAATTATTTACAACACATATTGAAAATTCCAATTATGCTAACCAGCCAATGTTTGCTCTAAACTAGGTTTATGTGTAGCCATGCTGTGACGGTGCATAAGGTCTGCTCTCCTGGTTACTATCAAAGATGTGCACTAATGAAATTGTTTCAGCAAAGGGGTAAATAAAGGAGAGAGACAGATTAAAATAGGATGGTGTGGGGGGAAAAGGAGCTAGGCAGAAATCATGGACCTAGAAGCTAGGCAGAAATCATGGACCTTTGTCGGGCTCCATACTAAAGGCAAAATTGAGAGGTAGTGTGAAAGAAAATGCAAAGCAACATAGAAAGATGGATGGAGAGGCAAAGAGTTAACCCGGACATTTTCTGGCCAGGCCAAAGAAGCAATGGAGCAGTTGGGGGGGGAATAAAGAAAGAGGAAAGAAAGCAGAGAGAAAATGCTGGGGGCTTCATACTTAGGAGCAACAGAGTAGTGACATGATAGCAGTATTCCAGTATTTGAGGAGTTGCCACAAAGAAGGGGAGGGGGAGGGGTCAACTTATTTTCCAGAACACCAGAAGGCAAGACAAGAAACAATGGATGGAAACTAATCAAGGAAAGAAGCATCCTGGAATTAAGGAGAAACTTTTTTTAAAAAAAAGACTGGACAGCCACCTATATGTAGGATCTCCTGCTTGAGCAGAGGGTTGAACTAGAAGACCTCCAAGTCCCTTTCAGCTCTATTCTCATTCATTCTGTTACCTAGACCAGGGGTAGACAACCTTGGCTCTTTTATGACTCGTGGACTTCAGAATTCTGGGAGTTGAAGTCCAAGAGTCATAAAAGAGCCAAGGTTGCCTACCCCTGACCTAGACCCATCACTTGCAACTCAGAAGACATCACGATTTCTTTTTCTGCTAACCTGGTTTAGAGAGAATGTTGTCCCTCGCCCAAAACAATGGCTGTTTTCCATGGGCTATGTTAGGTATATGTCTATGGCCTAACTGGTTGGGTTGGCAATATATACGAACTATGATTGTATCATTGTTATAGAACTGTAATGTATCACTTTAACTATGTAATGCATTGCATCATACCTTCTAATGATTGGCCAGTGCTGTTTCCTACAGCCATAAGAGGGAGCTAGAGACATAGCTTCTCTCTCTCTGTTATGTTCACTCTCGCTTGCTGTTACTTGCTGTTTATTGTGGTTTGTGGGTTTGCTACTGTTTTTGCTAAACCTGTAGAACTGTGTTTGACTTACAGACTGTTAAAAAGACTCTGTATCAGATAATCCTTGGACTGTTGTTATCTGCTATCTTTTTCATTACTCGTGTATGACCTGGACTGTTTTTTCCTGGACTGTGC
Source organism: Vipera berus (assembly GCF_964194415.1). Taxonomy (NCBI): domain Eukaryota; kingdom Metazoa; phylum Chordata; class Lepidosauria; order Squamata; family Viperidae; genus Vipera; species Vipera berus. The sequence continues at coordinate 115,340,456 of NC_138205.1, read as the reverse complement.
TATTGTCTTATCCCACAAGTAAAACATTTGTACACACCTCAGTGTATCTGTGTGGTTGCTGTGTAAACTGAACTACTCTCAGTATCCTCTTTTCTGTGCAAGCTCTCTTTTGCTCAAGAGTTGCTCTGCTCATCCTTGTCAGGCTACATTATTTTTTCCCTTTGAATTTCCATAGATAATTTTGGCACAATCTCTAGTTTGAGGTCATATCCTTGCTGATCTTGACAACTTTTTGTTATGATGTCATGAAACTATAGATTCTCTGCCTCTATTGGATGTCCCAGCAAAAACAAACAAACAAAGAAAAACCAAGGATACCTTTGACTTCTGAAAATTTCCTAAATGCTCTTTTGGTAGATCTGCTAATAAATGTACTATAGCCAGAACTAGGATTTATATTTTCCTATTGGCCATTGGAATGAGAAAAAGAACAGCATTCTTAATCTGGATTCTGTATACTATGAAACTTTAACAACAGAGAAAGATGTTCTTTTAGAACTATTGTACAAGGCAAAATACCTTATCAAATAGTGCTCAAAGATCTTATCATTATCACATGGAAGATAAAAAAAAGTCTCATCTCCTTTAGATTGTTCCAAGTTATTTTGGGAAAGGATTACAATTTTTCATCATTGGCTGTTTTGCATACTTACTGTAAAGGCTATCCCCTCCTCCCCCCCTTTTTTTTTAAAAAAAATGCTTTTTCCTAATTAAGCATTTGTTTGTTACATCTGTATGTCCTTGGCTATATGGAAAGTTTGTATTTTTTCTGCAGCTGTTCTTTCTCTTTGCCTCTTTATTCTTTCTTGAAAAATGAGCTTTATTTAAGATCCATGTATTCTTCTCATTTCTCCCACCCCAGTTTGTGTAACATTAACAATATTAAGTACATAATTAGCTTATATATATATTAAGTACATAATTAGCTTATATATATATATATATATATATATATATATATATATATATATATATATATATATATATATATATATATATATATGGACCTTTGGTCATTCGGGGTTTTTTCCCGCGTAGAAATGAAGGTGTAGGCTCAATGTTTCGACGGAATCCCATCCGTCATCATCAGGCTGGTGGCTTCTGCTTCCCTCCTCACATATGTGTGTGTGTGTGTGTGTGTGTTTGTTTTCTGAGGTTTTTGCAGGTGTTTGTATGTAGATCTTTGGTCATTCGGGTTTTTCCCCCACATAGAATTGGAGGTATCAGGGCAACATTTCGACTAAATCTCATCCGTCATCCTCAGGCTGGTGGCTTCAGCTTCATTCTTCTGGGAGAAGTGTGTGGTAGTGGCTGTTTGTTCTTCTTTTTTAAACTGCCAGAGGGGGTGTGTTCTGTGGGTGGAGGTGTGCTCTGATTGGGTGGGGGGTTAGCTGTGTTCTGATTGGGTGGGGTGTGTTTTGAATGGGGGCTGTGTTCTGATTGGGTGGGGGTGTGTTTTGAGTGGATGGGCTGGTCTCAGCTGCCAGCCTTAGACCTGAACTGGTGAGTTGTGCTGCTTTTGTTCGGCTCCGTGTTTGTGGTGGTGCCATGTTTTTATAGTGGGTGTCAGTTTGCTTATTGTGTGGTTTGGAGGGGTTTAAAGTGGCTGACGTTGCAGCTGTAGTTAGGTTTCTGTTTTGTGGTTGTGTGTCGTTATCGTTGTGGGTTCGGATTTGCTTTTTGAATGGTTGTGTGGTGGTGATGTCATGTGATGTTATCATGAGTTTGGGTCTGGTATCATTCTTGGTGGTTGGAACTCGTCTGTCAATCAAGGCGGGTTTCCAAATGGCTGGTAGGCGAGAGGTATCATCTCGTTTGTTCATGCTGTGGGGGCATTTTTCTATCTCGATGGCTTCTCTGATTATTCTGTTGTTAAAGTGTTCAATTTTGGCAATAGTTCTGGTTTTTTTAAAATCAATTTCATGTCCCGTGGCTTTAAAGTGTTGGAACAGGGATGAAGTTTGTTCTCCCTTTCTGAGTGAGTTCCTGTGCTCTTCAATGTGTGCACTTATTCTTCTGTTGGTCTGTCCGATGTATGTGGTGGGGCAGGTGGTGCATGGGATTTCGTATACTCCTTGGTTTTCTAACACAATTATGTCTTTGGGGTTTCTTACGATGGTGGATATTTTTCTGTCTGTGTAGAATGCTGTTTTGATGTTGTGTTTTTGGAGGATCTTGCTGATTCTGTCTGTGGTCCCTTTTAAGTATGGGAGGAGGGCTTTGCCATTTTCTTGTTCTCTGTCTTGGGTTTTTGTGGGTGTCTCTCTTCGGATATATATGTATATATCTGATGTTTAATTAGTCCATGCCAAAATAAAAATACTTTCCTTATTGTAGATTTGTGGTTTTGTTCTAAGTTTCCAGGCTTTTTCTTTTTATATTTTTAGTAACGTTGATATTGTTAATATATCACAAAGCTAATGTATACACTTTCATTGATATTTTTTTTAAAAAATAGATTGTTATCATAATGCACTAAAGTTAATGAATTGTATCCCACCTGAAGATTGTAGAATTACCAAGAATGTCCTGGGTGTCTTTGATTTGTGTTTGTTTGTGGTTGTGTGTGTGCTTTCTTTGTGTGTTTAATTTTTGTTTTGATTCAATCCAAGGTAATACAGCAATGCAGGTTTTGAAATGTAGGTCAACACATGAAATAAGCTTTGTGAATGGGATTAGCTGCAGTTTAAAACCAACCAACCAACCTCTTTGATTTACAGTTTTAGAAAATATTCACAGCATTTGCTTTGACTGTAGCATTATAAGAATTGGACTTCATTTTGTGAACAAGATATTCCATGTGACATGTTGGACTTGTCACCATCTGTAGAACAAAAGATATATCTTATCCAAGTATGCAAAAGTTATTCTTTCTGAAAATCAGCAGATACTTATGATATCCTTGTCCATTAGCTTGTTTTATTTCAGTGGGTTTAAAGGTTAAGCCACATATGGATTTAATAACATTATTGTACCCTTAATTGCAAAGTTATTTTTTCCTCTCAGGACAAGCCATTGTACTGGTGGTTTCCATGGTATATTGGAGGAATTCCCATTTTGCCCCATAATGCTTCACACCCAGGTAGGCATTGACTTAGTAACGGCACTTGTAAAAGGTTACATAATTCATGAAATTTTTTTAAAAAACATGTTTCACGGTTTTCTTTTCATAGTCTCTCTTTTATTTGAGCTGAATTAAAATTACACATGCACTTTGAAAATACGACATTTTTGAGTTAATAATGCAAATTAAGATTTAAGTATCAGGGTCACAATCCAGACAAGGAGGCAAGGGCACTCTAGGGAAGAGAGAAAATCTTTATTGAAAGATTGAAAAGGAAAACTTCAATGGATAAAAATTGAAGCATAGGCTGGGATTACATATAAGTGGACACATTAAATTTTTGTAATCTTAAGGAACAAAAAATAATGTATAAGGAAAAGAGATTATGTGATTTCCATCTTCAAAAAAGGAAAAAGACAGACCCAGGAAACTACAGACCAATCAGCCTAACTTCAATACTTGGCAAGATATAGGAAAAAATAATCAAAAAACAGATCTGTGAACATCTAGAAATAAATAAAGTTATAACTAGTAGCCATCACAGGTTTGTTAAAAACAGATCATGCCAAACCAATCTTATTTCATTTTTGACAAAGTGACTAAATTAGTAGACCAGTGAAATGCTGTGGACATAGTATGCTTAGACTTTAGCAAGACCACAACCTACTTCTTGATAAACTAGAAAAATGTGGGATAGACAACATCATCACCAGATGGATTTGTAACTAGTTGACAAACCGTACTCAAGGAGTATGGTACTACATCTACATAGAGGGAAATAAGCAATGGGGTACCACAAGGTTCTGTCTTAAGCCCAGTACTCTTCATAAATGACTTAGTTGAGGGAATAGAAGGGGGAACTCATCAAATTTGTAGATGACAGGAATAGCCAACACTCCAGAAGACAAGCTTAGGATCCAAAAACACTTGACAGACTTAAACAATGGGTCCTATCCAATGACATGAAATTTAATGTGGAAAAAAGCAAGGCAGGAAAACCAAAGTTACAAATACAGATTAGATGAAACCTGGCTCAAAATCTATAACTGTGAGAGGGATCTTGGAGTCCCAGTAGATGATCACAAACATGAGCCAGCAGTGTGCAGCAGCCGCCAAAAAAGCTAATATAATCCTTGGTTATATAAACAGAAGCATAGACTCAAAATCACATAAAGTATTAGTACCACTTTATAAATCCTTAGTAAGAACACACCTGGAATATTACATCCAGTTTTTGTCACCACATTAAAAAAAGATGTTGAGATTTTGGAAAAGGTACAAAGAAGAGCAACTAAGATGATTAAGGATCTGGAGACAAAAACATATGAAGAACAGTTGCAGGAATTGGGTATGGCCAATTTAGAGAAAAGAAGGACTAGTGTGACATGATAGCAGTAATTCAATATTTGAGAGGCTGCCACAAAGAAGAGGGGGTCAACTTATTTTCCAAAGTACCAGAAGGCAAGACAAGAAACAATGGATGAAAGCTACTCAAGTAAAGAAGCAACCTGGAATTAAGGAGAAACTACCTAATAGTGAGGACAATTAACCAATGGAACTACTTGCCTTCAGAAGTTGTAGGAGCTTCATCAGGTAGGTTTTTAAGAAAAGACTGGACAGCCACCTGTCTGAAATGATTTAGGGTTTCCTGCTTGACCATGGGGTTGGACTAGAAGACCTCCAAGGTCCCTTCCAATTCTATTCTGATTGTGATTCTAAGTTTCATGCATCTCTAGAGTTTCTTCTACATATTTTTGGCTAGCTGATTTATATTCTTAGCCATTTCATATATCATGTATACATAAGTAAACTATTTTGACTCCTAGCCTCTGTTTCTGGAATCAGGTGTCAGTCCTTCAGTCCTGAAACTCAAGACTTAATTCACATCTATTATAAATATAGGAAGATTCTTTCTTTGAATCTGATCATTGATCCAGCAAGACCAGCAACATCTTGCCAATGATGCTCCAGGATTTTAAGCAGAGAAAATCCACAACTCTGGGTAAAGCCTTCTTCACCCTACCCCATTCTTAATGTTTCCCACAAAGTCCACAAACAAGGCCAGAATTGCTGGTCATGATCCTTAAAGAGATATCAATGAAGATGATGTTATCCATTCAGTCATGTCCAACTTTTGGTAATTCTGTGGGTTAGGTCTCTCAGCATCTTCTGATCCTGCATTACTTCTTTGAATTGTTTTGTGCTCTGGCTGATGTCAACTTGATGGTATCCAACCACCATGTTCTTTGGTGAGCTGGTTTCCTTTTACCTGTAACTGTTCCAGCAATGGGAGGTTGGGAAGCCCCCACAAATGAAAGGCCAACAACTTCTGAGATTGCCCCAGCTAATAGAAGCCTTGCAACAGCTGGGGGTGGTGCAGAACCCTGGAGATCAGGAGCTGGTGGGAGGACAACAGCAAGGGTGGCAGCAGCAGGACCCAAATGTGCAATCCCTGAGCATACAGCAGGACCAGTGGGGCCAGCAGCAGAGGGGGCTGGCAGCCATTAAATCAGCAACCAAAGTGGGAGCAGCAGCAACTGGAGACACAACAACAGCAGTGGGGGCCCTGGCAGCTGGTGAATCAACAACCAGGAGGGGGCCAGCACCAACTGGGGGCACAAAAACAGCAGTGGGGGCCCCAGCAACTGTTGCTCCAACAACCAAAGGGGGGACATCAGCAATGGGGGCCCCAGCAGCTGTTGAACCAACAAACAAACTGGACCAACCTCCTCCCTTTCGCAGAGGTGGCTTACAATAATTCAGTACATAGCAGCACCAGCTACACTCCTTTGCGTGTAGCCACAGGGAAAGAATTCAACCCCATACCGGAATACCCTCAGTTACCCTCCACTTCCCAGGCTCTTGATCATTGGGTGAAGGGTTGGGAACAAGTTTGGAAAAATACAAAGGTGGCCTTAAAAAAGAATTTTGAGACCTACAAAAAGCAAGCTGACAGAAAGAGAGCTCCCCAAAGAACATTCCAAGTTAGAGAAAAGGTCTATTTGTTGACCAAATACTTACGCCTTAAACTACTTAATAAGTAGTTTAATAAATAAACTACTTAATTTCTTAATAAGAAATTGGGACCAAAATTCTTGGGGCCTTTCCCCATTATGAAAATCATCAACCCGGTCACAGTAAAATTGAAACTACCCAGACTTTTGGGGAAAATTCACCCGGTGTTCCATTGTAGCTTGCTGAAACTTTTTCGAATCTTCACTTTAAGACCTCCCCCTAAGAAAGTGCCTGAACCCCTCATAGTAGCAGGCCAGACCCATTATGAAGTGAAATGTATTCTTGACTGTAGAATCTTTAAGGGAAAATTGCAGTACCTAGTACAATGGAAGGGATACCCATTGTCTGAAGCCATTTGGGTGAAATCTACTGATGTGAAAGCTGACAGACTTATCAAAAGGTTTTACGAGAAACACCCCAACAAACCAAAAGCCAGTTCCTAACTTGTGTTTTGTTTACATTACAGGATTTGTCCTTTTTGTAAGGGGGGCCAGATGTCAACACTGCTAACATCGAATGTTATTGCTTGACAAGAGATGAAGAAATAGCCATTTCATATGTTAAACTTGTGTATTGCTTTAAGAGATTGGGAAGGGGGAAGAGGAGGATTGTTCCTCAAGGCCATCTGAAATAAAAGAAGATAAGAGCTTGGCGGGTTTTCTAACGGAAGAGAAACTGATTCTTTAAATTAATAGGGGAATATGATTAATGACAAAATTAGAAAGGTGGAGAATTATATTTTAATATATTGTGCAAGGGGGCGGAGATTTCAGATTCCAGCTTCCTTCAAGCAAGCATTTGCCGTGTATTAGGCTAATAAAGGACTTTTAAGGTAAACAATGCCTCAGAGTCACTTGAAAAGCCCATACATCGGAAACTTGACACCAAAATTATTTGTTTAATGTTTGTTTGGTTTTCTGAGCCATCAGTTCTCTATGAATATTGTAACTTGCCTGGCTTAGATGGCTGTACAATGAACAATTTGTGATGTACAAAGCTTATTAGTGTTGGACTCTCTATAAATGCAAAATTAGATGCATGAATAGCTTGATAGATGAATTAATTTATAATATAACATAAACATCAACAGGAATTTAATTTCTTTCATTAATGCCCTATTAACCCAGTAGCTGTGAGTTAGGTTTGTGACTCATACATGCAGAGTCTCACTTGTATGCAACATCCTGAAATCATGTAAAACCAACTGCAAGCTAATCAAAATATAGGTACTTGTATCACATTTCTTTATGAACCATCACCTTCTTGTTCAGTCTAAATTAGTTCTAAAACTCTAAGATTTACTGGTTAAATTCCAAATAGGTTTCATTAAAAAAGAAGAATATTTATTTAAATGAAGATTAATCAGAGGTAATAAAACAAATCATGATAAGGAATAACAAGATAAAAGAAACAGCAGCTACATGGGAGTATTTTTTATAATAAAAATTAAAGCATATATTGGGACTATGTATAGGTAGACATATTAAGTTTTTATAAATTTTTGTAATCTTAAGAAACCAAAACATAATACCCATAATTATACATTTTATTCAAAATATAAGAATCAATCTCATTTAGTTGCCTGAAACAAGTTCACTGATTTTAATTCCACAGCCTCCAAACATCCTTCACTGCGATTTGAGGTATTCATAAATGCAAAGCATTCTGACAGCTTTTGATGGATTTTGGAAATTCCTTCTTTACTCTGTGTTCATGAGTTATAGTTCATTGACTTTAAACAGTTCTCAATTTTAACATTATCTGATTTCTGGTTATAAGCATAACTTTCTGATTTCTCTACTTTCAATGAAGATTTGTAGGGTATTCTGAAAATAATGAAAAGCCAACTTCCATGGATGCAATATGCTTAAAGAAATGAGCTCCACAATTCACTGAAGGCTTACTCTCTTGAGAGCTACATTTGCTTACATTTAACATTTGCATCATGGTACATCTCCCCATTTGGTTGTAAAGCCCTGCTTGATTATTGCTCCATTTATTTATTCCCATGCTACTTTGACAGTTACCTACAAACAATGTGAAGTACATTTCAGTAGAAACATACATACATGTTTACATATTTTTCTTTTGTTTTAACCATAAGTGGCAAAAACCAAAGCTGATAATTTAATTCCCATTGCTGAATTATGATTCTGTATGCATCATTAGCTCAATCAAGAAGCAGTCACAATAGGAGCCAACAGTGTTTACAGCACAAGGCAGGAGAGGCTGCTCAATGAAGCAGTCAAGAGTATTTAATGTTATATTTGTTCTTCACTTTGAAAACAAACAAGAATGATCCTGACATACAGCAATCTAAATATTTTAGCCACAAAGGACAGTTCCAACACTTGGAAATTAAGCAACCTCCACAATTTTGAAAGAGCCATTTATTATTGTGGTTCTGAAACTAAGTCTTGATTGGATGGGCTCTAAAATGACAAGTTGTACATCAGACACTGATATCATACAAGCTTTGATAGATTGGCGTGATTTATAGCATAACATAGCAAAACTTTTCACATAGTTACTCTTCATACTTGCATGCATTCTATGGTTCTAGACCTCTTCTGTTCTTAACCTCAATATATACAGTATAGTAGATGGAAAAAAGAAGGGTGCAGGAGAAGGGTCTTCTCTACCATTGAGTCTGTCCTTTGAAACAGCTTGCAACAACAACAAATCCCCACCCCATGTGAGGTTGGCCCTGATCCTCCTAAGAGCCTAAAAACCTGGCTCTGCCATTTAGCTTGGGCTAATTCAATTTTAGTAGTAGGTATTAATTTATCATTTTAATGTGTGTGTATGTGTGCGTTATATACATATATTATTAATGCTTACATTTAATAAATAATCTTGTTGTTAGCTGCGAAGTTGTGCTTGACCCATTGCGACCCCATGGACAATGTTCCTCCAGGCCTTCCTGTCCTCTACCATCTTCTGTAGTCCATTTAGGCTCACTCCTACTGCTTCAGTGACTCCATCCAGCCACCTCATTCTCTGTCGTCCCCTTCTTCTCTTGCCCTCAATCTTTCCCAGCATTAGGCTCTTCTTTAGTGAGTCCTTCCTTCTCATTAGGTGACCAAAGTATTTGAGTTTCAACTTCAGGATCTGGCCTTCTAAAGAGCAGTCAGGGTTGATCTCCTCTAGGACTGAAATGAACCTTTATTGTCAAAGTACAACTATGTGTACATTGAGATTAGCTGAACCTCCCTTTGTGCTCCCACCCCCCAACACACAGTGACAACAAACCCTCCATCTTACTACACCATGTGAACCAACTACACCACACACCAGCCTCCCAATCCTATTTGATCACTTTGCAGTCCAAGGGACTCATAGGAGTCTTCTCCAGCACCATAGTTCAAAGGCTTCAATTCTTTGGCACTCAGCCTTTCTTATGGTCCAACTTTCACAGCCATACATTGCAACTGGGAAGACCATAGCCTTGACTATACACACTTTTGTTGGCAGAGTGCTGTCTAGATTTGCCATGGCTTTCCTCTCCAGGAGCAAGCGTCTTTCAATTTCTTGGCTACAGTCCCCATCTGCAGTGATCTTGGAGCCCAGGAAAATAAAATCTGTCACTACCTCCATTTCTTCCCCATCTATTTGCCAGGAATTGAGAGGGCCGGATGCCATGATCTTGGTTTTCTTAATGTTGAGTTTCAACCCAAGTTTTGCACTCTCCTTCTTCACCCGCAACAAGAGGTTCTTTAATTCCTCTTCACTTTCTGCCATTAGAGTAGTATCATACCACCAGATGGATTCGTAGCTGGCTGACAGGCCGTACTCAATGTGTGGTCCTCAATGGAACCGCATCTACATGGAAGGAAGTGTGTAGTGGGGTGCCCCAGGTGCTCTTCAATATCTTCATTAATGATTTGGATGAGGGGATAGATGGGGAACTCATCAAATTTGCAGATGACACCAAGCTGGCAGGAATAGCCAATACTCCAGAAGATAGGCTTAAGATACAGAAGGATCTGGACAGACTCGAACACTGGGCACTATCTAACAAAATGAAATTCAATGGTGAAAAAAGTAAGGTTCTACATTTAGGCAGGAAAAATCAAATGCATAGGTATAGTATAGGTGGTACCTTGCTCAATAGTAGTAACTGTGAGAGGGATCTCGGAGTCTTAGTAGACAATCACTTCAATATGAGCCAGCAGTGTGCTGCAGCTGCCAAAAAAGCCAACACAGTGCTAGGCTGCATTAACAGAGGGATAGAATCAAGATCAAGTGAAGTACTAATACCACTTTACAATGCTTTGGTAAGGCCACACCTGGAATACTGCATCCAGTTTTGGTCACCACAATGTAAAAAAGATGTCGAGACTCTAGAAAGGGTACAGAGAAAAGCAACAAAGATGATTAGGGGGCTGGAGGCTAAAACATATAGGGAACGGTTGCTGGAATTGGGTATGTGTAGTTTAATGAAGAGAAGGGTGAGGGGTGACATGATAGCAGTGTTCCAATATCTCAGGGGCTACCACAAAGAAGAGGGAGTCAAGCTATTCTCCAAAGCACCTGAAAGCAGGACAAGAAGCAACAGATGGAAACTAGTCAAGGAGAGAAGCAACCTAGAACTAAGGAGAAACTTCCTGACAGTTAGCACAATTAACCAGTGGAACAACCTGCCTCCAGAGGTGGTGAATGCTCCAACACTGGAGGTTTTTAAGAAGAGACTGGACAGCCATTTGTCTGAAATGGTATAAGGATTCCTGCCTGAGCAGGGGGTTGGACTAGATGACCTCCAAGGTCCCTTCCAACTTTATTGTTGTTGTTGTTGTTGTTGTTGTTGTTGTTGTTATTATTATTATTATTATTATTATTATTATTATTATTATTATTATTATTATTATTATTATTATTATTATTATTATTATTATTATTATCATATCCTAGGTTGTTGATATTTCTCCCGGCAATCTTAATTCCAACTTTTGATTCATCTAGCCCTGCCTTTCTCATGATGTGCTCTGCATATAAGTTAAATAGGCAGGGTGACAGTATACAGCAGACATGTCAAACAGAAGGCCTGGGGGCCAGATCCGGCCCATGAAGTGGTTTCAAGTGGTTTCCGCAAAGCCATCCTGGAAACAGTCAGGGAACAGCCCCCACTGCCTTGGCTCTGGCCCAGGCCGGCCAGGAGCCAATGTACAATTTTGTGGTGGTCATCTAGGCTGAAATACATTCAGTCTTAGCTCCACAAGGCCATCTGGAAACAGTGAGGGACCGGCCCCTGCCGCATCAGCCCTGCCCCCTGGGCGCACACTGGGGAGGTATCACCCTTTGTGAGGAATGAAGAAATGCACCATCGCCTGGAAGTGGCCAGCACATGGCCCTGTCTACTTCGGGCAGGCTAGGGGCTGGGCAGCGTTGTGCTTCTCTTCATATTTGTTCCACCCAACTCTGCCTCTTGGCGCTGTGAGGAGAGGGCCATGTGCTGGCCAGTTCCAGGCGATGGTACATTTCTTCATTCCTCATGAAGGATGACACTGCCCCAGCTCTGTTTCTTGCCTGTTTTTCTCCCTCCCTCATCTCAAATATTTTCCCATCACTCTGTTCTAAGGAAGGAAGGAAGGAAGGAAGGAAGGAAGGAAGGAAGGAAGGAAGGAAGGAAGGAAGGAAGGAAGGAAGGAAGGAAGGAGAGGGAGGGTCTGAGGGAAGTCCTACCTTAGTCCTTCCCTGCTGCCCTTTCACCATCCCCTTGCCCCCTCCTCCTGTCCTAACCTGGGTGGTCTCCCATCGTATTGCTAAGGAAGCTTTGGAAACAAAGCCAGGTCTCTTCACATGGAGAGGAAGTGGGCCTCCCTCTTGACTTTGCCCTCATACCCATCATGAGCAACCTGGGTAAGGAGAGCAAGCACAGCAGCTGGGCACCCCCTTGGGGAAGTGGGGGTGGGCTTAGTGCTGCGGGTGCTTGAGGGCTAGGCTGGGCATTTGACCTCCGCATCACCGTCCAGCCTCCCCCCCCTGCATGGCCTGAGAGGAACAGTGAGGCTCCTCCAGTGGAGCATGCCTCGGCACTTGCCGCAGTCCCATCTCCTTCTGCCAGAGACCCTCAGATTTGTCCCACTCCTGCCCAGGCCCCCATAGGCACCATTGACACGAACAATGTAGAGCTGGCCATGCCCACCCAGTAGGTCACACACACTCCAGCCACGCCCAACCAGTAGGCCACGCAGACCCTGGCCACACCCACCTGGCCCCTCAAGGGTAACTGCAATGCTGATGCGGCCCTCAATGTAATTGAGTTTGACACCCCTGGTATACAGCCTTGCCGGACTCCTTTCCCAATTTTGAACCAATTAGTGGTTCCGTGTCCAGTTCTCACTGTTGCTTCTTGACCCACATATAGGTTTCTCAAGAGACAAATGAGATGGTCTGGTACTCCCATCTCTTTAAGAACTTGTCACAGTTTGTTGTGATCCACACAATCAAAGGCTTTAGCATAGTCAACGAAGCAGAAGTAGATGTTTTTCTGGAACTCTCTAGCTTTCTCCATGATCCACCGTATGTTGGCAATTTGATCTCTAGTTCCTCTGCCTCTTCAAAATCCTGCCTGTACTTCTGGTAGTTCTTGATCCACATACTGCTGGAGTCTAGCTTGTAGGATTTTAAGCATAACTTTACTAGCATGTGAAATGACAGCAATGGTGCAATAGTTTGAACATTCTTTGGCACTGCCTTTCTTTGGAATTGGAATGTAAACTGGTCTTTTCAATCCTGTGGCCACTGTTGAGTTTTCCAAATTTGCTGGCAAATTGAGTGTAGCACTTTTACTGCATCATCTTTTAAGATTTTGAATAGTTCAGCTGGAATACTGTCACCTCCACTAGCTTTGTTGTTCAGCTTTCATAAGGCCCACTTCACTTCACATTCTAGGATGTCTGGCTTGAGGTCAGTGACCACCTCATTGTGGTTATCAGGGACGTTAAGCTCATTCTCGTATAGTTCTTCTGTGTAATTTTCCCACCTCTTCTTAATCTCTTCTGCCTCTGTTAGGTCCCTGCCATTTTTGGTCCTTTATCATGCCCATTTTTGCATGAAACGTTCCCTTCATCTCTCCAATTTTCTTGAGTCCTCCCTATTCTATTGTTTTCTTCTATTTCTTTGCACTGTTTATTTAAGAAGGCATTCTTATATCTTCTAGCTATTCTCTGGAATTCTGCATTCAATTGGGTGTATTTTTCTTTTTCTCCCTTGCCTTTCACTTCCTTCCTTTCCTCAGCTATTTGCAAAGCTTCCTCAGACAGCCATTTTGCTTTCTTGCATTTCTTTTTCCTTTGGGATGGTTTTAGTTGCTACCTCTTTTACAATGTTGTGAACCTCTGTCCATAGTTCTTCAGGCACTCTGTCTATCAGATCTAATTCCTTAAATCTATTTGTCACCTCTACTGTATATTCATCAGGGATATAATTTAGTTCATACCTTTGTGGCCTAGTGCTTTTCCCTACTTTCTTCAGTTTAAGCCTAAATTTTGCAACAAGAAGCTCATGGTCTGAGCCACAGTCAGCTCCTGGTCTTGTTTTTACTGACTGTATAGAGCTTCTCCATCTTTGGCTGCAGAGCACATAGTCAATCTGATTTCTGTGTTGACCATCTGGTGATGTCCATGTGTAGAGCTGTCTCTTGGGTTGCTGGAAAAGTGTGTTTGCTATGATCATCGTATTCTCTTGACAAAATTCTCTCAGCCTGTGCCTTGCTTCAGTTTGTACTCCAAGGCCAAACATGCCCAATATTCCAGTTATCTTTTGGCTTCCTACTTTAGCATTCCAATCCCTCATGATGATAAGATCATCAATTTTTGATGTTAGTTCTATATGGTGCTGTAGGGCTTCATAGAACTGGTCAATTTCATCATCTTCAGCACCGGTGGTTGGGGCATAGACTTGGACTATTGTGATATTGAATGGTTTGCCTTGGATTCGAACTGAGATCATTCTGTCATTTTGGGGATTGTATCCCAGTATTGCTTTTCCTACTCTTTTATTGACTATGAAGGCTGCTTCATTTCTTCTGAGGGATTCTTGCCCACAGTAATATACCTGATGGTCATCTGAATTAAATTCACCCATTCCTGTCCATTTTAGTTCGCTGATTCCTAAGATGTCGATGTTCAGTCTTGTCATCTCTTGTTTGACCACATCCAGCTTTCCTTGATTCATGGATCTTACATTCCAGGTTCCTATGGAGAAAAAATCTTTACAGCATCGGACTTTCCTTCCACCACCAGATACATCCATAGCTGAGTGTCCTTTCAGCTTTGGCCTAGTCGCTTCATTCTTTCTGGCACTACTAGTACTAGCCCTCTGCCCTTCCCCAGTAGCATATTGGATGCCTTCTGACCTGAGGGGCTCATCTTCCAGCGTCATATCTTTTTGCCTTTTGATACTGTCCATGAGGTTTTCATGGAATGGGTTGCAGTGGAGTGGGTTGCCATTTCCTTCTCCAGTGGATCACATTTTGTCAGGACTCTTTGCTATGACCTGTCCATCTTGGGTGGGCCTGTACAGCATAGCTCATAGCTTCATTGAATTACACAAGCCCCTTCACCACGACAAAGCAGTAATTCATGAAGGGGAATAAATAATAAAACAAAATAAAATAATTATAAATTATAATTATAAAATAATTTTAATAAATAATGAAATAATGAAATAAAATAAAGTAAAATAAAATAGTAAAAAAAACAAAATAAACATTTCATGTGGTGGCAATGGTTGATCTCTGCTGGCTCATATGAAGATCACTATGGGGCTTATGAAGGCACATAAATGCATTTAAGATTTTCTGACATGCTGTTGAAATTTCTGATCATATAGAAAAATCCCTCCCTGGGCTATATCCATGTGGTCCAGTTCTTTCTTTTCCCCATTTTCTTTTCAACATGCAGTACACACAAGGCTTAGTTGACTTGAAACTTGACAAATGGTGGCCTAAAATGTCAATGGACTGACTGCTGAAATGCATTCTGTGGAAAAAGATATGCAAGCAGCTTTTCTCAGCCTTTACTCCTAAATATTTGCAGTTTTAATCTTCACTTCACTTTTTCACTTCATATATTGGCTTGTTTGTGGGTGGCACTCAGCAGCAATGAATATTTTCTGAGCTCCCAGACAATCTGTAGTTTTGTTACATCAAGTGCTACAGCCCTTCAAACCCACTAATATTATCCCTTTCCTTAACAATATACATAGCAATAGTCTTCAGCTTTTCAGAGGCATTGTGTTTAAATCATGCCAGAGAGAATTTGCCTAGTTCTCTGTAATGATGGAAGAAATAATATCCTATGTATTGTTGTTTCTTCATTTCAGAAACATATCTTAAAAAACTTTCTTGAGTATTTCTCCTTTTTCCCCAGCTTTATCCCGAACTCTGCTATTTCTCTGTGAAACTTAATTAGCAGAACCTTTCCACTGATCAGGACCAAATGATCTGAAATTCAGTCTTCTATAATTGTAAGAAGAAATGGCAAAGACTTCAGTCTGAAATATTGGGAAACTTCTACCAGATAATTTTCAAATTTAGACAAAGCAACGGATTCAACAGAAATGGGCAAAAAACTCTTGGCGTGTGTGTGGGGAGGAGGAGTCTGGGACAGAGAGAATTCTCCTGATTTGATTTCTCTGGTAAAGAAAAAAAAATGATAAAAGGTTTATCATTTGCAAATAGATAAACCTCATTTGTTGCAAATGGATTACATGAAAGAGAAAAGAAATATTTGCTTGTGCTGAATTTTGATCCTACATTCAGTGTTTTGCACTTATTCATGAGTGGTTGGCAGGGTAATGAGAACTAAAACATCACCTCAAATGGATATAGTCCAACTTGTTGTCCATTTTATAGATACCCGCATTCAATATTTTACTTGGAAGGAATAAACTGATCTTTACAAGGAACACGATCCAATTTACTGCTGTGGTATATTTGGCACTATTTGTATGCTTTCTTCCTGCAGCCAAAAATTTCCCAAAAAATGTTAAATCTTAAAGAATGCCTACCAGATGGGATAGATCTTTTAAAATCTGACACCTCTAGTTTAGTCATTCAAGTAAAAATATTAACGCCAATGCTGTATTATTATATGGAGATAACTGAGAATTTTGTTTGGTTTCTTCTTTTGATAAGAACTTGCAGATGTGGTAGAATTATTCATAAACAGAAGAGAACAAAGTTAAGATTTTAAAACTTTAAATTGACAGATTCATCCATCCAGAGATATTTGAGCACTTAGCTCTTAAAACTTTAGAAGCTTTCAACCATATTTGGAGTATAAAATCAAGGTTGTAGCTTTCTGTGGCAGGTTCCTTTTTTAACTGTTCATGTCTATACAAAATGTTTGTCCCCATGCTTAGAAATACTTCTGTATTTCCGGAACTCACACATGTCATACAACCTGCCTTGCCTACTCTACAAGATTCCATCCAAAAAAGGCAGCGCCTTTCTTCCTTTTTTGCATTGCTCGTGCTGCAGTGCGTGTCCACATGCCTAAAAAGTGTTCTAATACAGCTGACCTTGTGAGTAGCGGGGTGATTGCTCTTGAAATGGAGTATCCTGTCTGTATGAGTGGATTTACGACAAACAGACGTGTGGAGGGAACCATCAGATTGGTGGTTGACCAGCACATCTAGAAAGGCCAGAGCCCAATTGGCCTCATCCTCCACACTAAAGCAGATGTCAGGATAGATGGAATTAAGTTCTCTCATCAGCCTGTCCTTGTCCTGCCTCTTGACGACTACAAAAGTGTCATCCACGTATCTCACCCAAATCTTGGGGTGATATGTGGACATTACCCGGGTCTCCAATTGCTGCAGGACTGCCAGCTCAATGACACCAGAGATGGGAGACCCCATGGGGTGCCCTTCACCTGTTCCTAAATGGTGCTTTGAAACGTAAAAAACATTTTCAGGCATAGCTCATCAGCTGTAAGAGGTCTTTGTTACTAAGTGTATCATGATGCCGCCCCACCCTATGCTGTTGTAAGCAGTCCTTAATTACCACAAGTGCTAGGTCCTACAGAATTGAGGTGAATAGGGAGGTGACATCATAGGAAACCATGATCTCATCCTCCTCTATGCTGACAGATCTGGTCTTATCTAAGAATTCATTTGAGGAACTTACAGTGGTGTCATTATCCATTACTAAGACCAGGGTACACGAACATGAGCTTGCCATTAAAAGACAAGAACAGCACTCACAGGTGTGGACACACATGGCCACACACAATCACACCTTCAATTTGGCTGGGGCCGAGTTGATCGCCTGTGATAAACCAAGGGCGGATGATTATTCAAGGAAGCTTGGTTTTCTGACCACTCCTCGATCAATCGGGATATTGATCTCCCCCCTGTGTATCAAGCCCTCAGGGGTTGGGAAGAGGAGCAGCATGCATGATGCAAATGCAGACAATGCGAGCACTCACAGGGCGCTCCGTTAAACCAAGACCAGAACAGCATAATTACACAATTACCCTCCACCACAGAATGTAAAAAAGAGGAAGAACAAATATTTAGAGCCTCCGGCATGAAAACATAGGCAATGACAAGAGCAATGACTACAGCTAATAGGACTGACAGCAATCCTCTTCCGACAGCAGGCACTCAGAGAAAAATCACACTCCATAGAAATGAGTGCGAGGCGACTCGAAAGAATACGGCTGGTTGAAACAAACAGAGTGGTGACGTGCTGTATGAGTGGAGTGCACAAAAGCTGATAATATAAATGCAGTCTCCCTACTCCGATGATTTCATCCTGACGACGTTGATAGTTAGCCAACGAAAGCTTGATTTTTAACAAAACTGTTTTAGTTTTCTACCTTATCCCAGTGTTCGGATTTCTTGTTCTGATTTAAATATGCCTGGGATTTGTATTTTTAATTTGATTAAGGAGTGTGTGTGTGTGTGTATCATGGTGTCAACATGGATAGAAAGTGAAAGAGTTCTATCATGGAGCAAAGCAAAACTGAATGATTCTTCTATTCCTAGTCACAGCTATTGATAAGTTGAAACTGGCAGCCTAATTCTAGAAAAATAAAGATTTCTTCAAGTTAAACTTGATTCCTGGTGTTTACATCTCTGTAGTTGCCAGTCTTGTGGAATAGTTCCAAATGGAACAATAGTTTTGGAATTCCCTTTTAGTCTCGTATCCAAGTATCATCCAAGGTCAACCTTACTTAGCTTCCAAGATAAACTAAAGTAAGACATTCTATAAAACCAGTAACAAATAGTCATTGCTGCAGGTTTACTAAGGACAAGGAAAAGTCCAGGTCCACACTGAAAGTTTTATGACATACCACTAAAAGAAAAAGATCAACAAACTCAGCTGTGCTTCTAGTAAAAACATGAAGCTTTCTCAGTCACTATGATTAATGGTTGTTTTGCTATTGCTATTCTACTCTGTAGATTTCTCTCATCAACATTGGCTGGTTGAAGGAATGGAGTTGGCTGGAGCACAGAATCTCTGAATCCTCACCAAAAGATTTTCTGAATGCTTCTGCTTAGCATCTGCTTAAACCTAACCAACAATTTTGTGGTGTAAGACACAAGCATCAGTTTACCCCACTGTGGCATGTACACTGTGAGTAGGCCCCAAAAATATTTGTCTGCCAAGAGGCAGTCCTTGTCCTAGAGAGATGCTGATCCTCTCATTTCCTTAGGAATGTTTTATTGGCATATATTTATCCTAAAAACAGCCATTAGGCTAAAAAGGACATAAATAGTACTCAGGTTTATGTCATTATATTTCCTTCAAAAGGCAATACAAATGTCTATGCAACTATAAATACCACAGCCTAACTCCTTATCTGCTAGTCAAAGTGGCAGTTTCCTAACCTCATACATTAACTCTTGTGGTATGTAATCTTTCACCTCTATCTGGCTTACAGGCACTGTTTTCTTAGGTTTCTTGACCGAGCACACACAAAAATTAGTCAGACTCCTGGAAAAAAAAAAACACAAGGTTGTGGTTACTGATCAGAAGTCTGTTTGTTTAGCCATTAGCCTGAGTAACTGCACACCAAGCTTTCACTGATTTTGTTTGTTAAGAATATGTACAAGATGCAAAACCAGAAGAGATTTTTTCATTGCTATTCAGAGTTGCTCATTTTTAGACCCATATATGCGTGTGTATGTATTTGTGCTTAGTAGATGAAATTCTTCCTTTTATGCCACTCTTACATCTGAGTGGTCCTTTAAGATAAGTGTACCTATTGTAATCAGGCTTTTCCCCAAATTAAATAGACCAAAAAAATGCTGCTTTCAAGACATATACTTGTAAATTGGCTTGGCTTATAAAGCAGTTTATAGGAACCATTTGGCTGCTTACAAAAGTTCTGAGGTCCACAATTTGAGTCAAGTTCAAAAGAGAAGCTTGGGCAGGTGATCTATGTTCTTCCAAAAATCTGATAAGTACCAGAATAAAAATCTGCATAATAGTGTCTTGATTTTCTCACATACATTATTTTTTCTAATTATGGATTGTATGTTCACTGTCTCTTTTCTCTGACAGTGTATATGCAATCCATAGTGTTTTAAACAGTACTAACAACATAACCTCTTTGCAGAAAGAGTGACTGACCCAAATCTGCCTAGCCAGTTCTATGGTCAAGCAGGAATTTGGATCTAAATCTCCTTAGTTCAAGTATAATACTGTACAGGTAGCTGTCAACCTCTGTCCATAACTGAACCCAACATTTCTGTTGCTAAGTGAAACAATTGTTAAGTGAATTTTGCCCCAATTTACAACCTTTATTATCATAGTTGTTAAATGAATCACTGCAGTTGTTAAAATTAGTAACAGGGAAGTGAACCTGGTTTCCCCATTGACTTTGCTTGTCAGAAGGTCACAAAAGGTGAATATGTGATCCCGGAACATCATAAATACAAGTCAATTGCCAAGCATCTGAATGTTGATCAGATGACCATACAGATGCTGCAATATTTCTAAATGTGAAAAATGGTCCTAGGTCACTTTTTTCAGTGTTGTTGTAACTTTGAATGGTCACTAAATGAACTATTGTAAGTCAAAGACTACCTTGTACTCATTCTATAGATGTAGGTCTCAGCAATATCTGCAGAGGGAGGCAAGGGGATTAAAGTAATAAAGGCATCATTGTGACAATGCAGCAAAGTCCTACTTTCTTTCTACATGGACACCTTGATGTTTTAGAAATCAGTTCAACTAAGTTCCTACACCATGAAATCTAATATTATGGAGTTGAGCACCTCATCCCAGAGTTGCTGTTGGTCCCCACAGGGCAAAACATACAGTTGTCTCTACAAGATTTCATAATTTTGCATATTTTGCTTAGGGTTCAAAAGAAAAAGAAATCTATCACCAGCCAGGATGGTGGGAAAAAAGGCACACATTTGCATTGCATTTGCATACACCAAGGAATAGGTCTAGATAAAATTTTGGAAGGAGTAACCGTAATTTAAGTGGAAATGTAGTACATCTCACCTTAGTGGGAAAGACACACAACTTGCATTCCTGCAACTCATTCAGGGCAATTTCAAGAGTCTATCACTTTCTTTTTTTCAGTTCTTTGTCTTAAACTACTAGAACTTTACTCAGCAGTCTTGTACATTAGGGTTACCTTGCTTTTTAGTTTTACTCTACATAGCAATGCTTCCCAAACCTGGGTGAATTACCTAAATTGGGTAACAGTGATTTTTTCTTGGAGTGATGACACACAAATCCTTTACGCAATCACAACAGGAACTTTCTGATACAAGCTTTTGTGTAATGAAGGAAAAAGGTTGCAAAGTAGTACTATAGAGTAAATAGGCATTGAGGCTACTTGTGCACGCCTATTTCAAACAGAAAATGGAATGAAGAAAAAAATTAAGACCCTTTACAAGTGGTTCTTGACTTAAACTGAACCAGTCATGATGGTCATTAAATGGGTCATCACATGACCAGTTTCATTACCTTTTTTGGAGGTGATTGTTAAGCAAATCCATTAGTTGTAAAGTGAATGCTGTGATCATTAAGCAAATCCTTTGTCCACAGTGGGGATTTTTTTCTCTGGAAATTGAAAGTAAATACCCGTTTCTGGCAAAAAAACATAAACCATGTGACCATTTGTCACTGCAAACAGCTGTAAAAGACAGCCTGGCTGCTGAGCACCCAAAATATAATCAAATGACCATAGGAATGTGTCTGGTCACCAGAATGTTGAATCTAGGTCATACGTAGTCCTAGAGAGGTCCTTTGTAACTTCAAACAGTTGTGAAGAGACCAGTTGTAAGTCAAGGACTACTTATATCCTTAGCACTCAAAAAAAAAAGACAGTACAGATGGCACCACAGATCAGATCAACCAATCTAGTTCTTTCATTTAGATTAGTGTTTTCAACTTTAGCAACTTTAAGACATGTGGACTTTAGCTCCGAGTATTCCCCATGCTGGTTGGGAAATTCTTGGAGTTGAAGTTCACTTAGTTTTTAAGTTGCCAAGATTAAAAACCATTTAGATAATGCAGGAAGAAAGTTATTTTAATTGATGATTGAAAGTCAGGAATGCTACCAAACGTTTTATTATTCTCCCTATTGTTTACTGCTTTTAAAATCTGCAGTAAGGATCAGAGACCCAACCAGAATATGCCAATCTCTACTGGGTGTACAGCAGATCTCATGGTGGATGTATCCCTTCCATATGAACCCAAGCTTTGTGTGAGACTCCCACAACAATTCCAAAAAATGCTGCTGTGAATTGCAGTGTTGTTTAGTATGACAGAAAGCAAAACCTAGCACCAATGAATTCAATTGAAACTGGATCAGCAGGCAGCAGCAGGAGACCACCAAGGGACTGGATCTCAGGACCATAGGATAAATCTAAGAAGTTGATATAATATCTCCCCTTCTCCAAATAAGAAGCCAGTTTTGGTAATGTTACCAGGAAGCTATCTGAATTTGTCCATGAAATCACCAGGAGCAGCTTAAAGCTGACGCTCTTTTGAACAATTTCTGCTAATATTACATTTTCAATTAATAAAAAATCAGTCCTTTCACTTTTAAGAGTGTGATCGGCAGCATTCAGTTTTATGATCAAGTATGGTTTTTGTCCTGATTGAGGGGAACAATGTGCTTTAACAAGCACTCAGCTTTATCCAGCCTCTCTCCCCCACCCTCTTTTCTTTCAAAAGAAAGCTGTTTCTGCTGGCTACAAAATGAATGATTTTCTCTCTCTCCCTAAGTCAGAAGGCAAGCCTCTCTTTCCATGTAGAATGTCAGTCAAGAAATGGCTTGGATGTTTTCAATGGTAGCTAATGGCAGCTAAATTGGTCTTGAAGAGAGCAGTGCTCTTGGCTACAAGCCATTAGTAAGTGACCTCTTGGAAGCTGAAGGGAAAACCTCCTACACGCATCCAACCTGTCATAACTGTGTGATTGGAATCATATGCTCAGCTTTCCTGGGGGGGGGGAAAGTAGTAGATTGGTGAAGAACAAAATCATTCTGCTTAACATTTTCCAGAATTGACACTGGTTCTCATTAGCTGGTGCACATGGCATGTCTAACATTCAGCTGAAGACATTTGATTTGCATCAGGCACTTTTAATGCTGAAAACTCTTCAGTAATATAGATTTTTTATATTCCAAAAAATAGGTTGAAGACTGTTCACCATTTCCCTCCCCACCCCTTTTCTTTTCGTTCACCCCATTTTAAGACATTTTGTTGATGGCAGCCATAATATGTGAGCTGAAGAACAGAGTACACCGAGTACTTCATGGTCTTAAACTGAAAATGAGTACCTTTTGTTAGCCCATTTTTCAATTCTTGGCTGTACTTTCCATCTGGTAAATGTCGTATTCTCACAGAACATGGCCATAGATGATTTCACTAGAATCTAGACTTGGGCCAGAAGCAGCTCGAGGAAGAGCTTGAACAACAGTTTTAACTTTTTATATGTCCTCCCTTTCTTGAGGAAGATATACAGATTCTGTATATTTCATTTATTCACGTAACAAACTAATGAGATAAGTAATATTCAAATGTTGTAATTCAAATTCATCTGGTTAGCTTTGTAGCTTAGTTATAATTTGGACTTTCACCTTATTAGCATCCCTTCCTATCCATCATGGCAAGAAAATGGTGGAAAATGTTGTGATCACAGTTCCACTTTTTCATACTTGCATGACAGAATTATGTGTGCTTATGTAAGGGAATGAGTTTGCATCTTGAAATTGTGATGTCTTCAGTCACTGGATCCCTTCCCCCACAGATGTCTGTGCCAGGATCTTTCCAGTCATTCCCAACATTTGCACTGTTCAGACCTTATAGATTATTTTTATAAAGACATCAAAATTAAAATACAGAATTAAATAAAAGCAAGAGATTTGACCATGTAATCCATGGATTTTGACTAGTTTATTTTTATTTATTTTAATTCCATTTATATCCCACCCTTCTCCAAAGACTCAGGGCGGCTTACAAGCTTAGCAGTAGCCTTCATTCTATGTATATGCCTGCTTATTAGGGCTTTCACACAAACCCCAAGCGGCATTATTACAAAGTCAGCTTAATTGCCCCCAACAATCTGGGTCCTCATTTTACCTACCTCGGAAGGATGGAAGGCTGAGTCAACCTTGAGCCTGGTGGGATGCGAACCTGCACTAATTGCAGGCAGCTGGTGTTACTTAAGGAGGCATTAGCCCACTGCTCCACCAAGGCTGGTTAATACAAGTTGTTAATACAAGTTGTCCTCAACTAACAACAATTCATTTAGTGACTATTTGAAATTACAACATCATTGAAAATGGTGGCTTATGACCACTTTTCACACTTATGACCATTGCTCCATTCCCATGGTCATTTAGATAACCAAAAGACAATAACAAATCATGCCACATTTAGGCAAGAAAAACCAAATGCATAGGTATAGTATAGGTGGTACCTTGTTCAATAGTAGTAACTTTGAGAGGGATCTCAGAGTCCTAGTGGACAATCACTTCAATATGAGCCAGCAGCATGCTGCAACTGCCAACACAGTGCTAGGTTGCCTTAACAGAGGGATAGAATCAAGATCATGTGAAGTATTAATACCACTTTATAATGCCTTGGTAAGACCACACTTGGAATGCTGTATCCAGTTTTACGATGTAAAAAAGATGTTGAAATTCTAGAAATAGTACAGAGAAGAGCAACAAAGATGATTAGGGGACTGGAGGCTAAAACATACAAAGAATGGTTGGTGGAATTGGGTACGTCTAGTTTAATGAAAAGAAGGAGTAAGGGAGACATGGTAGCAGTGCTCCAATATGTAAACGATTCTCACAAATGCTTGTTTCTTTGCTGGGAATAATTGTGCTTCTTGAAATAAACTTAATTTAGTTTGTTTGGTAAATGCTTGTGAGCCTTGGTGGAGCAGTGGGCTAATGCCTCCTTAAGTAACACCAGCTGCCTGCAATTAGTGCAGGTTCGAGTCCCACCAGGCTCAAGGTTGACTCAGCCTTCCATCCTTCCGAGGTAGGTAAAATGAGGACCCAGATTGTTGGGGGCAATTAAGCTGACTTTGTAATAATGCCGCTTGGGGTGTGTGTGAAAGCCCTAATAAGCAGGCATATACATAGAATGAAGGCTACTGCTAAGCTTGTAAGCCGCCCTGAGTCTTCGGAGAAGGGCGGGATATAAATGGAATTAAAAAAAAATTTTTACAAGTATTTCTACATTAGAAAAGAATGATTCTGAGGATTTTCTAACTGCATGCAGGAAAAAGCACAATTTGTTATATTCATAGCAACTGAGCACACTGATGTATCCAGTCAATTCTTCCTCAATTCTTTTTCATTAGCAGTGTACCAATAAAGCAACATTCATCTATCCTGAATAAAGTATATACTTAGTGTGAGACAAGCAGGGTTGACTCACTGAATTCTATGTCTTAAAACAGTTTTCAAATATGCAAAAGTCTTTTGGTTTCTACTTTCTGATTAAGTGGCCAAATTTAAAATTCAATGGTGCATATCTGCCATGTCCCATATGCAAAGAGAGTGGGCTGGGAACGGAGCTGGTGAGTCAGGCCAATGGCTCATTGCACGTGTTAATATCGTGTGGGAGTAAAAATAAGGCAATTTTCCCAGGAACAGCAAGTTTCCACATGTAGCTGTATAATATAGGAGATACTCTTTCTCTGAGTCAATTACACAGTTCTTTGGCTCATTTTGCTTTTCTCAAGTGGGAAATTCCTTTCTCTGGGAATTTTGGTTGGCCTTCTGGACCTCTAAATTGGATCTTGCAGTTTTTGCTCCAGAAGATTTTTGCATTATCATATTTCGAAGGTTTTGTCCACAGATATGGTTGAAGGAGGGGGAGGATGGATTAATTAAAATTTAATTTTAGATCCTTTTTAAAAACTTAATATGCTTCTGGTAGGTGGAAATTTGGACATTGTAAACCCAAGGCTGGAAACTCTGAGTATAATGGAAGAAACTTCCCAAAGACTCATATTTTTCAAAATAAATACACGAGCAAATCCATTCTTTTTATTTATTTTCTTTGACAAGCATGACTTAAAAGTATATATTGCCTTTGTTGGCTAAGATTTCTGGGAATTGTAGTCACAAAAACACTGGAAATCTGTTTCATACACTCAAGATTACTGGGGGGGGGGGAAACCAAAAGTCTTAGTTATATAAATATAAAGGATATTTATAGGTATAATGTCCTATAAATAAAAGACCCCAAATATGTAAGAATCTTAGATATTGTACAAATATTATTCTTACATCTGGAATTTGTATTAGTCCTGAGCTGAATTCAATAACTCTTCTTGCTAGTTTTATTGAGAAATTATAAGAGCCTTGGTGGAGCAGTGGGCTAATGCCTCCTTAAGTAACACCAGCTGCCTGCAATTAGTGCAGGTTCGAATCCCACCAGGCTCAAGGTTGACTCAGCCTTCCATCCTTCCGAGGTCGGTAAAATGAGGACCCAGATTGTTGGGGGCAATTAAGCTGACTTTGTAATAATGCCGCTTGGGGTGTGTGTGAAAGCCCTAATAAGCAGGCATATACATAGAATGAAGGCTACTGCTAAGCTTGTAAGCCGCCCTGAGTCTTCGGAGAAGGGCGGGATATAAATGGAATTAAAATAAATAAAATAAATAAATAAATAAATATTTCCTTCAATGTTAGCAAAGTTGAGGAATTGTGAACCTCAGTGTGAAGTTATATTTTGGAAGAATATGCAAGTGGCATTGTATTTTCCAAATTTAAAATAGCCATCAGCTGAGAGAAAAAAGAAAACCAACTGAAATACTTTGTCATGCTTTTATTATTTCATTAAAAATTATGGAAACTGTGACAGACTTATAGAGACAAATATGCAGAAGTGTCATTGTAAACAAATTAATTCATCCATTTGGAAGGTATACGAAATGAGCGTCCCCTAACTGAAATCTAATATAGTTATGAAATCAAATAAGAAACTACTGTATCAGGAACTGAACAATTTGTGATCTCTCTAAATAGCAGATTTGCCCTGTCTGTTTTGAATGTCCTTCTAATAAAGCTTATATCACCAGCATAACATTTAGAAATATTTCCTTAAAATAATAATTATGGTACTAAATAGACAGTTATTTCTGAGGGAATAAATCAGCTCCAGGCAAAATTAATCTTTCAAGGATGCCCCTGAATCTCACCCTAAGTATGAAAAACTTCCTGAGAAAATAGAAAACCAGATCACTGGTTTCTTTAGAGTACCCAACATACTCTATATTTCCAAAAAGATGAAGCAAAATTGAGGTTGCAGAGAAACAGAAGTGGATATTTGAGATGTGGCAGGAAGCAATTTCATTCGTTGCTTTGTCATAAATGTATGATTTGCAATTGGCCATGCCTACTATGTTAGCTATTTGGGGAAAGTGCTTATAATGTGATGTCAACATCCCACTGTTCTCCTGGCCTCAAATGGGGGCTCCTTTGATACTACCCCCTTTCTATTGTAGATCATTACTGAAGTCATAGAGGGTCAACCTATTACTCACCTTGGATTCATCCACTTCCCATTTGCTACTGAATTAGATAACTTTTGCTTGCAAATGATAGTTCAGTGAACATTTCTTTCATCTACCAGAGTAGGCACTGAAAATTAGACCAGACATTTCCTTGGGTCAAGCAATTTTCCTGACATCTGTATTCTACTAACTTTCTATATGCTTGAACTATACTCTGAATAAGCTCTCAGCTTGATTCTTTCTTCTTGGTCCTTGTAGCTATTTCCCTCTTGTCAATTAGCTGGACAGAAAGGTCCTTTCCTTTAAAAACAAAGAAAATGTAGAAAATGGCTACAACGAGGTCTTAGGCAGGGGGTCCTTTAATTGGGATAGATAAGCTACCTGCTGCAGTTCTGCATTAATAGAAGGTGCTGTAATTGCTTTGTGAAAAGTGACTTATCAGATTCAGCTTTCTTGGGGAAGATAAATAAATACACTTGATGTCATTCACCCATCACTGTTTAAGGTTCTTCTTGTGGCAGAAATGGAGAAAGGGTTTTAATTATAATAACCAGATATGATTTAGAATCAAGACAGTTATCTACATAAGGATTTTGACTATGTAAGCAAATCCACACATTCAGCCGATCTCTAGCTTGTCTGAATACCAATTATTCTGATCCTCTGATAAGTTAAGCCATTTGCAGATGATATTGCTGATATACTGATATGCACAAGGGCAAGGATTCAGATTTGCACCTGCTGTTTCTTTCTCTCTTCTATTCACATTTAGTCCACTCTTCTCCCCAAGCATCATGCTTTTTACTCTAATTCAGGATCAAAAAGCAAAAAATATGCTTGTCACACAATATTTAAATGATTTTTCTGTTTACATGAATATCTATTGGTCTTACACTGGCTTTATTGCCAGTTTGTATATATTGTATATATATATTAAGATAGGTGGACCACTCCTAGAATTCTCCAGTCAGCTAGGAATTCTGGAAGTTGAAGACTCCTTGTGTTAAAATTGAAGAAACTCTGCTCTACTATACATCGGTATGTGCCTATATGGATAAACTACTTGTGGACTGTTGCTACTTTCTTATAAATGGCTTAGATGAGTTGGGAATAAATGGTGTAACACAGTTAATAAAAAGCAACCAACCAAGCAAATTATTTAACATAAGCCACATAATGGAGCAAATTTATTTTTCTGTGCTACCCACTAGGTCAGGGGTAGGCAACCTTAGCTCTTTTATGACTCATGGACTTCAGCTCCCAGAATTCTTGAGCCAGCATGGCTGGCTCAGGAATTCTGGGAGTTGAAGTCCATGAGTCATAAAAGAGCCAAGGTTGCCTACCCCTGCACTAGGAGCACAGAAAATGCATCCACTAGGTGCATTTGAAAAAAACCCAGCTGCTATGTATTTGAGTTGCATCAGCAAGGCACTCATTTTGATAGATAGAAGATTTTTTGGAGAATATGTAAAAAACTATCTCTGTGGAACTTCACATATCCGCCTCTGCCTATATCTTTAGCTTGTTATAGATGTCAAGCTTGTTAGAAGTCATGTATGCTATCAAATGGAAATGACAATGAATATAGTTGTGAGTATTCGCTCTCGTTCAGCACATCCACATGCTGTGCCTTCTCTAAGGTGCTCCTGATAGATTTCTGGAAGATAGGAATTCTCAGATTACTGTAGAAAAAAACAGTGGATTGTTTTGACAGTGCAGGTAGAGCTCAATTTACAACCGGTCATTCAGACTGTTCAAAGTTACAACAACACTTTAAAAACTTACAACTGGTCCTAACATTTATGACCATTACAGTAATGTGATCAAAATAAGAGCTCTTGGTAATGGGCATGTACTTATCATGGTTGCAGTGTCCCAGGGTCGTGATCACTGTTCACAACCTTCTCAGCTGGCTTCTAACGGGCAAAGTCAATGAGGGAAGCTGTATTTGTTTAACAAACTCATGATTTACTTTACAACTTCAATTATTCATGCACCAACCATGGCAAAATAGGTTGTAAAATAGGCATGACTCACTTAGAAGCCGTATTGCATAGCAAGGGAAATTATGGTCCCAATTATTGTTGTACATCAAAGACTGTCTATACTTCAAGAAAACTAATTTCTTTATTGTAGTAGATACATGAGTTGGGCATTTTTCATTTGATAGGAATGATTAGACAAAAAAACCACCACTTAATATTGTTTATAAAGGATGGCAGCAAGGTGGGTTATACAATTATGGCAGTACTAAAATCATAGACAGTTTCTTCCTGCTAGTCTCCATGCAGTTTGACTAAGAATAGTTGAGTCCAACTAAGAAGTCAAAGAGCTTCCGATGAATGGCTGAGATCCTCATGCTTATTTTTCCCATTATTTCTCTCACCATTTTGAAATTAGGAACTTGTATGGAAACAGCAGGAAAAATTGCAGCCTGGCACAATTTCTATCCCCAGCAATCCTGAGTTGTTTTTTTTATTCCTGTGAGAAGTCCTGCTGCCTCTATTTTCAGAGGAAGCCAGCAAGAAACAGGACGGCATGAAGGGTAGATGGTTAAAGAACGTGCATTCAGTTGAGATGGTAGGCCATTCTTCCAGTAAGAAAGCTGCCTCAATAGAAAGCACAGAACAGTCATTTTCAAAAGGCAAAATAATGGCTCTCTGAATTCTTAGATTTCTCTTCCAAAATGTGAAATGGTTTGTAAATATCAACAGAGACCAGACTTTTCATTAGCGTGGTATGGAGAAAATTTCATCTTTCTCTTTGCACATGAACATTGATTTTTTTTAGAATAAAGGGCATTCCAGCTTAAGTCTGCAGAATGAGAGTAGGGGAAATACTGAAATCCTTTAAAAAGCAGTGTCTTCTTCATATTTATTAGCCTTGGTGTTACCTTTACAAATCCCACTATTACTAAGCACGATTCTGTATATTAAGCAATACTACAGCCTTCACACTGAAAGCATGAGGGATTGTTAAGGTCAAATATTTGTTGTGTTGAGCCTGTTGCCCAGTTGAAATGGGATTACATTTAACATTTCCCCATGATTTAATCACTAACTAGTTAAGTGTAATCCCATAAAGATTTGGATCCAAATAAATAATTGAGCAATAAAATGAAGGTATTACATTCAGTTGCCTTGATGAAGCTTGAGCACAAGACTATAAAACATACTGTATCTATAAAAGGAAACAAAAGAAAAGAAAACATCCTAATGAAGAAATTATTGAGCATAAATTTAAAAGGGGGAACTGGAGAAAATAGTCTTGACCCATGGCAGTATCACAGACAAATACCTTATGAGGGTGACAAAACTTAAATTGTGTGATCCTTGGTGCTCTCTGAGCTTGGTTGTTTTCTTGCAGATGTTTCATTACCCTGCTAGGTAATATCTTCATTACTAGAGGGCAGTAGAGTTTGTTGAACACTGACAGGGCAAAATACTTCATATAAACAGCAAACAAATTCTATTCTCTTCTAGCATTGATGATGTTACCTAGTTGGGTAATGAAATGTCTACAAGAAAACAACCATACCAAGGACTCCACAGTTCAATCCTCAGCTACAATGATTCTGTTTCTGGATCTTATCGATCTGTAGACAAGTCACAACACTCTCTTCATTGTAGTATTATGGAATTTTCCTGGAGCCAAAGACTTTTCCTGGAGCCATTGAAGGTTATGCTTGGACAACACTTCAGAGTACACAAGACCAAGACAGACAAGTCCAAGACAAAAATTACATTTGATTTAATTTACATCTCTGTTTAAATTCAAAGCATCTTTTCAAATTACAATTATTTACCTCCATTTAATGTCTTTGGGATCAGAAAGCTGAAGCTGCCATCTTTACTTTTTTAAACCTTTCCCAGTAACCATGTGTTTATTTAATAGTTTCTCCCCCACCCAAGTAACATTGACAGTGATAATCTATGAGAATTTCTGAACAGAATTTGGAAACCATAATCATATGTGGCACTTGTAAGCTTAGGTCATATATATTCCTGCAAGGGTAGCTAGGTGCCTGAGGAAAGATTGATCTTGGATTGTGTTTAATTTCTCTCCCTCCTACTTCTCCAGCTATTCTTCATCAACTATTCTTTTCAGCACAAAATCATAGACATTATATCACTGTCTGATGGAGGTCATAAAATAGGTCTTTATAACATCTGCAGTGCTACCTGTTGTTCTTATTTGTCCAGAGTATCAGTAAACAGAAAGAACAACACAGGTTCATTGTTCATTTTGTGAATCTAATTACTGTTTATTTACAAATATGCATGCTGATATGCTCCAACCCAACTCAAAGTCTATTGGCCCAGTTGAATCTGAGGTTTAGAAAAATCCATCACATAGAAGATCTTGTTCCAAAAGGTTATAATTTTTATCCATTTTTTAATAATTTCCACCAAAGCTTGACAAGTTTTATCTTAAACTCTTTTCTGGTACTTTTCTTTTGAGTGTCATTGCTGCATCAAGATCATGTAAGTATCATTTCTTTTTTTAAGAACCACTTTGAAAACCACTTTTTTACTATATCTTTTTAGAAGTCTTCATTCTGATATTTTTCAGTATGCTACATAAAATAGATAGATGCTGAATTTTTACAACATATGATAACTAACTTATATTACAGGAAACAAAATTGTGATTCCTTCCTTTTCAAGCATACAGTCCAAGGCACCATGATACATTTGTAAATAGGTTGATGTTGATCATGTAGGAAAAAAACTATGCCAACATTTGTCTACAATAGTAGGACAAAGGGATAAGGAATGAATCAATCTATTGTCATGAGAAAAAGATTAACAGATACCACATGTGACATATGGAGCTGGCATCAGACACTTGTAAGATAGATTGCCTGAATTAGTTGCATTCCCCTCAGGGGTGTTTGTGAGAATAACTCAGCAAAGTGTTGATGTGTAATATATGCTACTAGGACTGCATGATATTATGGTGAATCATTAGTAACTGATGGGTGGGATAAATTAATATTAAGGTGAGGTCACATTGATACCCTGATAATGAAATATGTATAGTTCAGATATCCCAAGTTTATAACTGTTTCCACAGGCCTAAGTTTGGATATATGTATAATAAACCAAATCAAATTAATTTGATGAGTTGTACTTTTGTAAGAATTGGGGGAAATTGCAGTTAAATTTGCCACCTCCCTAGCAGTTAAATTCAAGTTGTATATTCTCCAAAAACAATGACTAAGTGCCAGTTGGTACATTTGTGTAGGATAGCCCCATTGGTTAATTCATACTGGAATTTCTTCAGACTTTCCCCCCCCCAAGCATGCTAAGTGAACCATTGTTTTTCTCCTGTAATATGGATTCCCTATCATTATTCCCAAACATTTCTGCCCATTATCATGGTGCCAGTAGGCCTGCGCACCCTAGCAGCAACCTGATGCAGATAAATGAATAATAATAATAATAATAAACCATCTGAAATAAAAATTGTTTACTGATACAGTCTTTAACTTGGCTTCATTTCTTACTGTATTGTCACCTGACAAAGTAACGCTCTGTGTGTGTGTGTGTGTGTGTGTGTGTGTGTGTGTGTGAAATATTAAACCTTGATCATTTAATACTATTCCCATTCCCAATATATCTATATTATAACAAAGGCTAAACTGAGCATCTGAAAGGGGCAGAATGAAGTAAGGGGAAAGGAATCTGTAGGTCACAAGTAGAAAGGCAGAGAATAGATTCTCATCCCTAAATAATTTCATGCATCACAGATCACACAGTCATTCATTGGCTTTATGTAGTTATTTTGGGCTGTTGAGCAAAAGGAATATTACTGACAGGGAATTTCTTTTCTTATCTGTTTTTGCAAAGTAATGGCTTTTCACATTTCCCTTCATCTTGGGCCTGCAATAAATGAAGGGCAAGAAAGACTTAGCTGGGATTGGCATCATAATCAGTGCAGTGATGGGTACAAAAATCGAGAGACACAAACAGGAATTTGTACTTTAGAAGCAAAATGACAGCGATTTTCTTCACAAGCTTATCATTCTTCAGTTGTATCATACTGCTGCATGCCTTCAAAAAAATACAAAACATGCAACATTTGTGTGTGTGTGTGTGTGTGTGTGAATTAATGCAATTGGACAATCTGGGTTACAGAGGATGTATGGGGGAAGGACCTTTAAAAATCACTAAGAAAGCCAATAATAATTCTGAAAAAGCACAAGAAAGTTGAGTTTCAGAACAAAGAGATTTCAATTGTTCTTTTTTTTCTAACCAGGACCTTTTTGTGAATGGAGACCTATAGTGGTTATGAATCATGTTGCGAGGACAACTGTGCTATATATAGACAGCCAATTCTCCCTTAAAAGGGATGCGGTGGTTCAGTGGGTTAGGATGCTGAGCTTGTCAATCAGAAGGTCAGCAGTTTGGTGGGTCGAATCCTGAGTGCTACGTAACAGAGTGAGTGCCTGTTATTTGTCCCAGCTTCTGCCAACCTAGCAGATCGAAAGCACGTAAAAATGCAAGTAGAAAAATAGGGACCACTACGGTGGGAAGGTAACAGTGTTCCGTGCACCTTTGGCGTCTAGTCATGCCGGCCACATGACCACGGAGACGTCCTCGGACAAGCGCTGGCTCTTTGGCTTTGAAACGGAAATGAGCACTGGCCCCTAGAGTTGGAAACGACTAGCACGCATGTGTGGGGGAACCTTTACCTTTTTAATTCTCCCTTATAAGCAAAAAAAGAATACATATGTTCTTTCTGCTGTTGTAAAGGAGGGGTGTGGTTTCTTCTTATTGAATAGGATACTGATGCATAGGTATTATAAATAACTTTTATACCCCATATTTCCTACACCAAGCTGAAGGAGATAGGCATCCTTCTCCTTTGACCCTCACCTGCCTCTTTCAGGTGGAGAAATCTCAGCCTATTGGAGATAACTCATCCCAATAACATTCATTTGTAGCATGCCTCTTTCAAATTACGTAAGAAGCATCTGTTCAAAATATTGCAATGTTAGAGAACTAGGTTTGCTAGAAATCTTCATTCAATAAAATTACAAAACCCTGTTCAATTTGCAGTAAATAAAACTGCATGTTTGTTGTTGTACACATTTCAGTATCCTTCAAGATTGAATGTGCTCTAAGAATTATTGAATCAATTAATAAGGCAAAGTAATTAAATAGTATATGCCATTGCATATTACACACAAAGTGCCAGTAAGGCAATCAAAAAGTAAACCTAGATTAGAGTCCTCTAATTCTCTAATAAAAGGACACTGAAGCTTTTATTAATTTATTTTTATTTTACTTTATTTTATTATTTAATTAAAATATTTTTTGTTTACTTAAAATATTTATCTGCCACTTCATATTTTAAAGATCTTTTTTAAAAAACCCTTCTTTCTAAGATCACATTTCCTGTTACCCGGTAGAGTTGCCAAGCCCAAATATCAAAACTGCTCAGATTTGTTCCTAAACCCTAACTGGATAGGAAAGTTGGTTGAGAAAAAAGGAATTTAGTTTCATAAGAGGTCACAAAACATTTGATTGAGGCTTGTGAAATTTTCTGTCAGAAATGTCAGGATAATAGGAAGAAAAATGTTATTTACTTCTCTACCTTAGGCAGTGGAACTTGCCTTATTATCCCTTTAAAAGCTTACCTCAAATGGAAATATTGATAATGATGATGAAGATGATGATGATGATGATGATAATAATAATAATAATAATAATAATAATAATAATAATAATAATAATAATAATAATACCAAATGAAGAACAGAATAGAGGCATGGGAAGACAAAGCACTACATGGCCAGTACATTAAAAAATAGCTGGGAAAGCAGATAATAACAAGACCTGGCAATGGCTAAGAGCAGGAAAGTTGAAGAAAGAGACCAAGGGACTAATTCTGGCTGCATAAGACCAAGCCTTAAGGACAAATGCATACAAAGTCAAAATTGAGAAGACAGCAACAGACGGTAAGTGCTGCCTATGCAAAGAAGCTGAAGTGGACCACCTGGTAAGCTGCTGCAAGATCACACAGACTGACTACAAGCAGCAGCATGACAAAGTAGCAACAATGGTGCATTGGAAGATCTGCAAGAAATTTCATTTGCCTGTAAGCAAGAACTGATGGGATCATAAAATAGAGAAAGTCATAGAAAATGATAAAGTTAAACTGCTCTGGGACTTCAGAATTCAAACAGACAAGCACCTGCAACGTAACACCCTGGACTTAACAATTGTCGATAAGAAAGACAAAAAAGACTGGATAGTGGATGTGGTAGTGCCTGGAGACAGCAGAATAGACGAGAAAGAACTGGAGAAGATAACAAAATACAAAGACCTACAAATAGAAATAGAAAGACTGTGGCAAAGGCAAGCAAGGGTAGTACCAATAGTAATAGGTGCCTTGAGTGCAATCCCAAAACAACTGGAGCACCACTTGAACACCATTGGCATTGACAAATTCGCTATTAGTCAATTAATCAAGTAAGGCAAAAGGTGGCCTTACTAGGAACTGCTTCCATCCTGCAACGATATCTATAATACCATCAAACATCCACATCTGCCTATCCCAGGTCCTTGGTAAGGACTCGATAGGTAGACAAAAATGCCAAATCCAGTCTGAACATCTGGCTGACTGTGTGAATAATAATAATAATAATAATAATAATAATAATAATAATAATAATAATAATAATAATAATAATAATAATAATTATATATATATATATATATATATATATATATATATATATATATATATATATATATATATATATATATATATATATATATATATATATATATATATATATATATATATATATATATATATATATATATATATATATATATATATAATAATAATAAATATTATAAATATAATGTTGGAAGGGACCGTGGAGGTCTTCTAGTCCAACCCCCTGCTCAGGCAGGAAACCCTTTACCATTTCAGACAAATGGCTGTCCAGTCTCTTCTTAAAAACTTCCCTTGTTGGAGCACCCACAACTTCTGGAGCAGGTATTGTTGTTCCTGATTAGCTATTAGCATTTGATTTTCTAAGACTTTGATTGTCTTGATTGGTTAAATTTGGGGGTTCCTTCAACTCATTTTTCAGGATAAAGTTTATCCCCATTCACTACTGTTATATATTGTCTTTCATTTCTAATGCATAGAAAATCTCAGCTTATTAGGATAAATTGTAACCGTAAATTCTTATTGATTTTTTATGAGGTCTTAAAATTGCATACGAATTATCACCCTGAAATACAGAGAGTAAATCTACACCCAATTTCAACTGGTCTGTTCATTCCAAGCAGTCAGAATGCAAGACCCAAGGGGAAATCTGTGAAAAAACAGTACATTTCTACCTTCTATAATCATTTCACATACAACTATAAAACTGGAGAGCAACTTGGTAAATACATGAAAAAGGATTTTAGACCATCACCATAAAGTAGGCATAAAGTAGTTTTTGAAAGTTAATGTGAAATCAAGGGGGTCAGTATGGTCTAATGGTTAGGTACCCAACTAGAAAGCAGGAGATCATGAGTTCAAATCCCAACTTAGCCATGAAAGTTAGTTGGGTGGTTTTGAGTTGTTGTTGTAGAGAAAATTAGGAAGAGAAAGGTGTGTTGGATATATCTGCCATCTTAATTTATTTGTAAAAAAATAACTGTTATTTGTAAAAAAAAAAAAAAGGTGGGGCATAAAAAATCAAAAGGACATGGAGGAAAATACATTAAGGACATGTTAGAAACCAAATTAGAGGCTTAGACATTTATTACAGCACGGTCTTCAAAAACAAATGGTAAGTTTATGTATTTGAAAGCTGTTAAATGGAATGGTGTGTGCATAATTTAATTTTATATATAGCCACCAAATCCATAAGACAGTGACTCTGGGTAGCATACAACGTTTAATCAAGAAAAAGGCAAAAGAGATTTCATATTTCCTATTTTTTAAAATGTTGAACCTCCTTCATAGTTATGAGGAGGAAGGGTGTGTGTGTGTGTGTGTGTAATTGTGTAACATATCTTGCCATAAAGTTTCCCTGTTCTGAAAAAAAAACCAATAATGTCACAATAATGTTAATTAATAACAATAACAATAACAATAACAATAACAATAACAATAACAATAACAATAACAATAACAATAACAATAACAATAACAATAACAATAACAATAACAATAATAATAATAATAATAATAATAATAATAATAATAATAATTTCTATACCGCCCTTCTCCCGAAGGACTCAGGGCGGTGTACAGGGCAATAAATACAATAAAAAATACAGTATACAAAAGTTAAGATAGAATTAAATATTAAGCCCAATTACAATAAAATTAATTAAAATTAATATTAAAATTCCCAAACCCGTCAGACCAGGCCAGCTGATTCAAATAAATAAGTTTTTAGATCTCGGCGGAAGGAGCGAAGTTCAGGAGCCGCCCGGAGCTCAACCGGTAAATGGTTCCAAAGGTCTGGCGCACCCACAGAGAACGCCCTCCCCCTGGGGGTCATCAGTCGACACTCTCTGACCGATGGCACCCTGAGGAGGCCCTCTCTGTGGGAGCGCACTGGACAAAGGGAAGTTTATGCCGGCAGCAGTTGTTCCCGTAAGTAAACCGGACCCATGACATTTAGGGCTTTATAGGTCATCACCAGCACCTTGAATCTCACCCGGAGGGCAACCGGAAGCCAATGCAGCTCGCGGAGTAGAGGTGTTACATGGGAGTATCGGGAAACCCCCAACACCACTCGCGCAGCTGCATTCTGCACCAGCTGAAGCCTCCACGTGGTCCTCAAGGGCAGCCCCATGTAGAGAGCATTGCAGTAGTCTAAACGAGTAGTCTAAATGAACTGTAGGAAGTCCAAGAAGGCTGCAGATTATTGTAGAGATGATGGCACACTTACAAACATTAACACACATGAGAAATTCACCAACATTTTTTTTAAAATTCCATTTATATCCCGCCCTTCTCCGAAGACTCAGGGTGGCTTACAAGCTTAGCAGTAGCCTTCATTCTATGTATATGCCTGCTTATTAGGGCTTTCGCCCCCCCCCCCCAAGATTTTCTTTTTTATTGGGGAAAAATAAAATAAAAGCCCTTTAATTTCTATCAAATGGTAACAGAGTGATAAAACACATTAAAGGAAGCACACTGAGTGCTGAATGGCCTTTCCTTTCTCAAGGAGATATATTTATCCACATTTTAGCATCAAATTTATAACTAAGAATGGCATATTGGGTTTAACTTTTTCTACTGCAGAAATTAATGCTAAATAGGAGGACATTTCATCCCATTTCCCCTGTGAGACAAAACTAGCATATTTCTGTTGTGATTTATCTTCCTTGAAATCTACTTCACTGGAGTTCTTTGTCTATCATTATTATACTGCTTGGTCTATCATATTAGGCAAATTATTCTCTTCTGTCATCATCTGCAAAATAAGCCTTGCTTCCTTCAGGGCTTTAAGTGTGTGTATGCATCTGTATGTGTGTAATCCGAACAAAGCAGTTTTGCGCAAAGTTTTTTTTTCATTTTCTCTCTCTGGCATTGAATAAAATGACCATTAAGAGGAATTAGCAATGTGTAATTATCCCCGATAATAATTAAAAAAATATTTCCAAAGGACCAGCACCTCTGTTGCTCATTTAAATTTTCTTTCCCTATTACCTGTTTCTTTGTGTCTATAACAAGCAGCAAAGCCCATTTCAGACCCTCAAGTAGACAATTTGTACTCTTCTGGGTATTTTTTTTTCCTTTTTTTCTTTCAAGCTCTCAGGTTGGTTTTTTTCCCCCTTCAACCTGCTCTCAACCTGCCTACTCTCAAGCCAGTGAAGAAACATGAGGGTTTAGACAAGAATATGAAATTATATCCCCATTAAGGATTTTGTTCCCAGTTGTAAAAACCTTCCCCATCATGAGAATACTTTGGAAAACCTTCACAAATGCAGGCGGGTAACGGACACATCCAACCTGAAGGAGCTGCTTTGTGACAGATTAATATTAATTTAGCATCTTGGACATTATACAGAAAAAGGTAGGGGAAAAACCAGCCCCACAGCTAATAGGAAAGGGAAATATAACCTAGAAAACATTTATGTGTGCAGGTGTGTGTGGGGGTGTGTCTGTGTGTGCACCTCTCCCTCTCTCCTTTGCTCTCTGTAATGTATTGGGATTTTACTCGAACTGTTCATGTGTCTGTTTGAATGCTGCTTAAGGTTGTACAATTGGTGTGTCTGTGTAATGGTCACTGACTAGCCAGACTTGCTGTCTCCAAGAAGATCATTGGATGATTTGGGGGTGGGAATGGGTTCCTTTAAACCTATTGGCCACCGCCTAGTGGCCAACCATATAAGTAGATGCTCAGAAGCCTCTGTTTCAGTTCTGTTCTTGTTTGCCTCAATAAAGCAATTTTCCTGTTTGCAACCTCTCGTCTCGCTTACTGCGTCCAAAGAACTCACTACACAATACTGGCAACGAAGGTGGGATGCTGCTTCTCCGAAAGAGCTGAAAGTCACGAGAGGGTGAGGCCAGCACAGCGCCTGGCAGGAACCACATTCCCCCATATATAAATACACATGTATTTATATAATAATGATAATAATGATAATGATAATGATAATGATAATGATAATGATAATGATAATGATAATGATAATGATAATAATAATAATAATAATAATAATAATAATAATAATAATAATAATAATAATAATAACAACAACAACAACAACAACAATAATAAAGTTGGAAGGGACCTTGGAGGTCATCTAGTCCAACCCCCTGCTCAGGCAGGAATCCTTATACCATTTCAGACAAATGGCTGTCCAGTCTCTTCTTAAAAACCTCCAGTGTTGGAGCATTCACCACCTCTGGAGGCAGGTTGTTCCACTGGTTAATTGTGCTAACTGTCAGGAAGTTTCTCCTTAGTTCTAGGTTGCTTCTCTCCTTTACTAGTTTCCATCCGTTGCTTCTTGTCCTGCTTTCAGGTGCTTTGGAGAATAGCTTGACTCCCTCTTCTTTGTGGCAGCCATTGATATTGGAACACTGCTATCATGTCACCCCTCACCCTTCTCTTCGTTAAACTACACATACCCAATTCCAGCAACCGTTCCCTATATGTTTTAGCCTCCAGTCCCCCAATCATCTTTGTTGCTCTTCTCTGTACCCTTTCTAGAGTCTCAACATCTTTTTTACATTGTGGTGACCAAAACTGGATGCAGTATTCCAGGTGTGGCCTTACAAAAGCATTGTAAAGTGGTATTAGTACTTCACTTGATCTTGATTCTATCCCTCTGTTAATGCAGCCTAGCAGTGTGTTGGCTTTTTTGGCAGCTGCAGCACACTGCTGGCTCATATTGAAGTGATTGTCTACTAGGACTCTGAGATCCCTCTCACAGTTACTACTATTGAGCAAGGTACCACCTATACTATACCTGTGCATTTGATTTTTCCTGCCTAAATGTAGAACCTTACTTTTTTCACCATTGAATTTCATTTTGTTAGATAGCACCCAGTGTTCGAGTCTGTCCAGATCCTCCTGTATCTTAAGCCTTTCTTCTGGAGTATTGGCTATTCCTGCCAGCTTGGTGTCGTCTGCAAATTTGATGAGTTCCCCATCTATCCCCTCATCCAAATCGTTAATGAAGATATTGAAGAGCACTGGGCCCAGAACAGAGCCCTGGGGCACCCCACTACACACTTCCTTCCATGTAGATGCAGTTCCATTGAGGACCACACGCTGAGTACGGCCTGTCAGCCAGCTACGAATCCATCTGGTGGTGATGCTATCTAACCCACATTTTTCTATCTTATCAAGTATTAGGTTGTGATCTACTTTATCAAATGCCTTACTAAAGTCCAAGTAAATTATATCTACAGCATTCCTCTGGTCCACTAATTTTGTCACTTGGTCAAAGAATGTGATAAGATTTGTCTGGCATGATCTGTTTTTGACAAACCCATGTTGACTTTTAGTGATGACTTTGTTTGTATCTAGGTGTTTGCTGATTTGTTGTTTGATTATCTTTTCCAGAATCTTCCCAGGTATTGAGGTCAGGCTGATAGGTCTGTAGTTTCCTGGATCTATTTTTTCCCCTTTTTTGAAGATGGGAACTACATCAGCTCTCTTCCAGTCCTCTGGTAGTTCCCCAGTGCTCCAGGATCTTTGAAAAATATAATTCAGTGGTTCTGAGATCACATCTGCCAGTTCCTTGAGAAATTTGGGGTGTAATCCATCTGGTCCTGGTGATTTGAACTCGTCTAGGCTGGACAGGTGTTCACTTACCATTTTTTGCCTATCTTAACTTGCGTTTCTATTCTGTTTTTTATGGCACTGGTTTTGGTAGGTTGGACTGTTTTTTCCCTTTGTGTAAAGTCAGATGCAAAAAACGAGTTAAATAGTTCTGCTTTCTCCATATGTATGTATGTATGTATAAATGTACCTGTTTACTTTTCCCCAAAAGTAAACCAATCCCCGAAAGTAAGCCCCAGCTGATTTTTGGGGTGGTGGGCCTAAGATAAGCTCTCCCCTGAAAGTAAGCTCTACTTAAGGGTCTGCAAGGATGGCCTGCCTGTGACAAGGCGAAGCCGATGGGGGAGGAGGGATCTGACCCATGGTACTGGTATACCGGTTCCTTACTGCCTCCTCGCTTGTTCCAAGGCCTCATGGCAGCGGCATTGGCCAGGAGGCAGCAAATGGCCATTTTTGGCATAACATGGCACAATGCTGCTGCCATGAGGCCTGGCGGATCCTCTCCCATTGTGAGCCATGTGCCATTATACTGGTTCCCTACCACTGCCTGGCTTGTTCTGTGGCCTCATGGCAGTGGCATTGGGTGTGATGCATAAGGCGGCAATGAATGGCCTTGCATGGGAACGGCACATGCCTCACTCTCCCACCACCATGCAGGGTAAGGTTGCTGTGCTCGCCCCTCTCCATATGCCCTCACCTCCCCCAAACATTTTTTTTTACTAACCTGCGTTTCAGCTACATTCCATTTCTCTGTTTGCTTCTCAGCCTTCGCCACTTGTTTGTGGGACTACCGGTAAAAAAAAAATCAATCAGACTTTCTAACTTCTTGAGATCTCATGAGAAGTTAGAAAGTCTGATTGAACTTTTTTTTTGTCCCACAAACACATGGCTAAGGCTGAGAAGTGAACTGAAAAATGGAATGCAGCTGAAAGGAAGGTTAGTAAAAAAGAACGCTTGGGGAAGACGAGGCAATCTGGGCAGGGGCGGGCACGGCAACCTTACCCTGTGTGGTTTTAGCAAGTATCTAGCAGGTGGAGGGAAGCAACTGGTCCGTCACCATGCTCTTGCTGCCATGTTGCTTCTACACCCCATGCACAGGCCCTACCCCACCCCTGTGCACTCATGGCCTATTGTGTGTGTGTGTGTATGCATATATATATGTATGTATGTATATGTATATAGCATGTATATATGTGTGTTATGTATGTGTAAGCGTAGATATATACTTTCCTTTGAAAGCAGGCAATATCTTATCTTATCTGATCTTATCTCATCTCATCTCATCTCACCTTACCTTACCTTATCTTATCTTCTCATAACATATTATGGTTTCAAGCTAGTTTGATTCATGATGCCTACATGGATAAGTCCTTGCAGTTTTTCTGGCAACATTTTCAGAAATGGCTTGCTATTGCCTTTACCTAGGGTTGAGACAAAAGTCTGGCCAAAGGTCAGGCAGCTGATTCTTTGGTTAAGGACTGGACTAAAACATGGCTTTTCCTTTACTAGTCAATCACTTTAAGGACTCAACCAATGTTTCTCAACTTTAAGATGGGCAGATTTCAACTCCCAGTATGCCTCAACCAGTATGCTTACTGGGGAATTCTGGGAGTTGAAGTCCAGACATCTTAAAGTTGCCAAGGCTAAGAAACACTGTACTGGACCAAATTAGTTCTCCTAATGAAACTAGGATAGATTTGTTAAAAAAAAATAGAGCTGACAATAAAAGGAGATCCAATCAACTGTTTTCTTTAATAAGTTCACTAATCAAACTGAAGTGTTAAAATAAATCAACTATAAAACACTTTGCTTGCTAAAATTGAGAATTAACAAAAATTGTTGTTGCTGTTGTTTGACCAATTTCATCTAGAAGCTGAAAAAGGTTATTACCATCTACTGCAAAATTCTACACATCTCTGGGAAACCACGGGAAAGGTATTTGCTTCAGAGCCATTACTATAATATCTGCTAAGATGTTCATTTCTCTAATTAGGATTTTGATGTAGCTTCAACTAGGTTATATACATAACTGTATTCATCCAAAAGCTTTGACAGATGACAATGCTGGATAGTTTCATATTTTTCCTTTCATCTCAAGAGACTAATGTCAGAATATTTTCAAAATTTAGATATGTCATCTTTCCCTTTATATCTGACAGTTGGTGGGTATATTATAAAAAATGAGTCTATCTTTGGAGGCATTAAGATCATTACGAATATTGTTAACAGCAACAATAGTAGGAAATCTTCCTATATTTAGTCAAGCTGGATTTAAAATCCATGTAAAGATGTGCAGTACAGCAAAATTACAATGAACAAATTTGGAGCAGGTTCATAATGCTCTCCAAATACTACAGTATTATAAATTCATTACACATTAATCTTCGTCCCCATAATGGAGGTTTGCATTTCTATGTTTTATATGCAGCAGCAAAAAATGTGTGTGTGAGAGAGAGAAAGACGGGGGGGGGGACGGAGGGAGGGAGGGACGGGGAAAGAGAGAGAGAGAGAGAGAGAGAGATTTGCAAGTCCCAGAATATTCCATTTCTTTTATGGTTATAAATAATCAAATACAATTTGTGACTCTGTGGTCTGTAATGCATTTAGATTGACTTGGAGTATGATAGAAGGGAGAAAATTTGGTCTGTACTTGATTTCACCAAAGGAGTGCAATTCCCTGGACATCTTCTCTCTCTCCCTCCTCCCCACCTTCCTCATTATATAGCACACTCTTGTGTGTTCAGCA
Source organism: Vipera berus (assembly GCF_964194415.1). Lineage (NCBI taxonomy): Eukaryota > Metazoa > Chordata > Lepidosauria > Squamata > Viperidae > Vipera > Vipera berus. Next base: position 115,296,400 of record NC_138205.1, on the reverse strand, counting down.
GCCTCTCTGCAGACTCAAGGGAAAACAAAGCTATCATTAGACATGTCCCAATGAGCACTGCTGATGGGAACTGGTTTTGCAGGGCAGACTGGCAGACTGTGATGAGGAAAAAAAAGATTTTACCAAGACTGGTCAGCTACTAGTTGCTACAGGTTTTGAACTGAAAACTCTTGATGCAAACTAAAATGCATGGTGATAATGCACAGTCTGAATCTGCTCTGACAGAAATATGGTCAATAGCATGTTTTTTTACAGTTCAGCAAACATTTATTTCAAGGATGAGAGGAGCAAGTCATGGAAATTTCAAACCCGTTTTGGTGTTTTGAGGTCAAAGATACATAATAGACTAAGTTTTCACTCCATCTCTCTCTCTCTCTCTCTCTCTCTCTCTCTCTCTCTCACACACACACACACACACACACACACACACACACACACACACACACATTTTTCATCCTCAAAGTTTCTGATTTATGTTTAGTATTGTTTCCTTTTTATAGTCAATTTGGTCTAGTGGTTAAAGGGAGACTGCGAGTTCTAATTCTGACTTAGGCATCAAAGTCAATTGGGTGACATTGGGCCAATCACTCTGTCTCAGCCCAACCCATATCACAGACTTCTTGTTCAGGGCACAAAAGGAGGAGGAAGGAAAATTATGCATATTTGCTACCTTGAGTTATTTACAAAAGCATGGATGGAAAAGTGACTTAAATGAAGTTGATAACTCTGAGATTTACACTGGAGGGTACAACAGTACATTAGTTCAGGGGTGCCTATTTCTAAATAGAAGACCATCTGACTTAATTCTGTGATGCTGAATCAAGACTCGGGCACCAAGAAGTTGAGAGTGAGAGTATTAAAGATCACATGCATCCAAGTGTTTTGCCTTACATGCTCTAGTTATGATTCAGGAAATTATGTCAGTTCCATTGGCATTGAAATTAGGGGGGAACCAAGTTCAAGGGCAGTCATTGCCAACATGTTCTCTACATCTTTTCTAAATTTTGGCATAGTTGGGTTATAGTTTTGGGAACTGAAGCCAAATATATGCAAACATGTTTCAATCATAAATCCTTATCTGTTAATTTAGAACACGCATCATGTATATATGTATATACAAATATCATTTGTATACATATATAATGGTACCTTGTATACATATACCTCTGGTTCCTTCAGTGCCAGAGCCCTGGTATTCAACAGCTTTGAAACTGATTGAATTCAGTACTCAACAGATTTTGATGCAAAAATTTTGTTCCAGTACTCATTTATTTGGCATTCAATGCACAAGCTAGAACTTGTCAGTGTCGGCACCTTGTGGCTCACTAAATTATCCTTCATGGGTGTATATGCATATACACAGAGACACAAATGCAAACACACTATTGTATTAACAAATATTGTGTATGTTATAGAACATACTCACCACCCCAAAAAAATAATAAAATAAAAAGGTGGTTAACAGGTGAGTTCCACCCCATTTTATAACCTTTTTTCAACAGTTGTTAAGCCAATCATCACAGTTAAGCTAATCATGCAATAATTGAAGAAATCCAGCTTCATTGGCTTTGCTTGTTGGAAGCTGGCTGCAAAGATTCCAAATAGCACTAGCAAAAGCACTTAGACATATATACCACTTCACAGTGCTTTACAGCCCTCTCCAAGTGGTTTTACAGAGTCATCACATTGCCTCTAACAATCTGGGTCCTCATTTTACTGACCTCGGAAGGATGACTTCACATGACTTCAGAATGTTGCAACCAACATAAATACATGCTGGTTGCCAAGTGTCTGAATTTTGATCATGCAACCATGGAGAGGCTCCAATGGTCATGAGTATGAGGACTGATTATAAGTCATTTTTAGTGCCATTGTTACTTTGAAGAGTTGCTAAGTGAATGGTTGTAAATGAAGTATGAGTGAGGGCTTAAATTCTGACTTAATGACTATGACATTTACTTAATGACTGCAGCAAAAAATGTCATAAAATTGGGTTGGTCATATATGCCTTGACTTATGAATGTCATGACTTCCAATGGAAGTTCTAGGCTCCATTATAGTTATAAGCAGAGGAGTATCTGTACTGGGTTTAAATATATCCATTGTCTAAGTCAATTTTCAGTATCATTATGCTAGGCTGTTTTATTCCAATGGTAGATACTCTTTTCAGTGGAGACATATTTGAAGTGTTGAAAGAGTGTGTGATTAACAAAGACACAAAGTTTTCTGTCAAAGGAAATTTGCCCATTCATAGAGTGTGGCTGCCATGATATGCATGACTTTTATAAAATAAACATTTATGTGAGGTGACCTAGCCTTTGAGCATTATATTTACTGCACCAATAGCCCCATGATGGAGTCCAGAGGTAGTGATGCATATATAGCAAATATATAGTTCTGGAAGCTTATGCTTTGATTTCCAGCATGTTATCTTCCTAATTATTTTAAATAAGCTTGGTTTTAAAAATCAGGTGACCCAGGAAGATTAATTAGCATCCCCCAAAAAAGGTGCATAGCTGTCTATGAGCACCCTGTATTCTTTATTGAAACGAATTTTAGCTTGTTACTAAGCAAAATTGTTTGCCTTCTTAGATAATTCACAAAACATACACATGGACTATATTAGTCGGCCAGACAAGCAATTCATAATGATATTTTTACCAAAATAGGATTTGGATTTTACTTATGCAGAAAGCTGTCACTCCTAAATGTATTCTCATCTAATACCAATTAAGCCCAATGAGGAAAACATTTTCTTGGGTCTAATGGAGTTTTGACATGATCCTATGAAGTGGGAGATATTATAGATTTACTTCTCTACCTCCTCTGGCAAGGTTAATAGATGCCCCTGCAGTAAATAGTGCGGAAGAGGGCCTTTTAAGGAAAAAAAAACACGTCAGATGCTTTTCAAAACAGTTTACATCCACTAAGGTTACCACTGCTGCTCTGGTTAAGTTCCTCTGCTCAACCGCAGTATCAAAAAACATTCCTTTGGTACCTGGCCCTTAGTTAGAAGTTCAAATCTTTGCTCACTTTCATTTGTAGCAAACTCAGGCTGCCTTGTAGAAAAGTTCCTCTCTGTTTTACTTCCTGGAATTTGACTGCCTTCCTCAAGGCAGCCTATTTTGCTTTTTCATTCCTTGTTTTGGTCCTGTGAGAATGACCACCAGATTTGTTAAAATCAGTTTCTCTCCTGTTCATTCTCACAACCTGACCAAAGTCTAGCTTCTTTAAACAAAGTTCCACATAGTAGCAGGTATATAAAATGTAATGTTACATACAGTGGTGGGATTCAAATATGTGAACAACTGGTTCTCTGTGTGGATGCCACCTCCAGAAGTCCATTCTGGGCCTGGGCAACAAAAAACTAGCTACCGGCCGAACTGGTGTGAACCAGCTGAATACCACCACCACATACCTACTGTTAAATAGTGGGTTCTTGGCACAGGAATGAAGACGTGAAGCTGAGTACAAGGTAACTCATAGTTTATTTCATGCAGAAACTGTACTGGGGAAAAGGCTGCAACTAGCCGCAATATATTGTCTATCCCCTAGGCGGCAGCCAATAGGTTTAAATCAACCATTGCCGCCTGGAGATAGCCAATTGCAGCACAGGAGACTTGTAGTCTGGGTTGCTGGAGAGCTGTTAGCTGCTCCAGCAGCCCACTTTTATTCTTTAAGAGCCCAGTACATAACACCCCTCCCCTCTTAGACCAAACCATAATAACACCAATTAGTCTCAACAATTGTCAAGACTCATTATCCAAACACATTAAAATAAAAGTGATAATAATAATAAAAGTAAAAAAAAAAAACAATGTAGGTTACAATGTTATTAAACAATGTCTCAATGAATAGGCTTCAAAAATGGCACTATTAGACAGTTACATCATAGCACTAGTTTCTGTAGTGTAGTGCAACAGAAATTACAACAATATATATAGCTCTTTATTTTACAACATAATCTGCAAGATATGAAGGAGGCTTGTGTGCCCTAGAGGAACGTCTTGGAGTTCCCATCACTTTGTGGTCTACCAGCTTACCCACTGGGCTGGGTAGACTTGTGTTGCACTCCAGGGCTCCCCAGTTTTCCCTCCGGTTCTGCGTCAGTTAAGAAGGGAAAGTCCTGATAGTCCATGTTAGGACTAGCTTGGCCGCAAGTTTGAGGACCTTGGGAGGGACTTATGATTCAGTCCTCACTTACTGGCCGTTCTGGAAACTGTTTTCTGAGCTGATCAATGTGTCGTCTGACAACTCGCCCTCCCTCCAACCCCACTTCATAAGATAGGGGTCTGGATGCCTTGGTAATTTGACCAGGAACCCACAGATTCCCATGACCATAGTTCCTGGCCCAAACCCAATTGCCCTTGTGCAACCCCCTTGGGGGTTTTGGTAAAGAGGCTTCTGCTGCCACTCTATCTGGAGGCAACCTGTCCAGTTTAGTAATCAAATGCCTCCCCCAACGTAGTTCTGCAGCACTTTTGCCTGAAGCAGTTCAGGGCATAGAATGCTGGCAGAGTAAAAAAATCTGCCAATCTGTGATGCCAGTCACCTGGCATCACAGATTGGCGCTTGAGTGCTTCATTCATTGTCCTCACCATGCATTCAGCTTGACCATTAGAAAATGGATGAAAATGCACAGACATTGCATGTTTGATGAGATTAGTTCTAAGGAAGGCCTGAAATTCAGCAGCAGTGAATTGGGCCCCACTGTCTGAAACTAAGACATCTGGCAACCCATGTGTTGCAAAGAGTTTTCTCAACACCTGGATGGTCCTAGCAGTAGTCATATTAGGAACTGGAATTACTTCCAGCCATTTTGAGTGGCTATCCACTACTATAAGGAAGAGCTGTCCCTGAAAGGGCCCAGCGTAGTCTATGTGAACCCTAGTCCAGGGAGTGTGCGTTTCTTCCCGCCTGTGGCATTTCAGGCCTAGATTGATGGCATGTATAACAACCATGGACTTGAGCCTCAATGTCCTTATCAAGGCCAGGCCACCAGAGGTAGCTTCTAGCTAAAGCTTTCATTCTGACAATGCCTGGATGGCCTTTATGTAATGATTGTAAAACCCTGTCTCTTAGGGAAGTGGGAATTATGACTCTGTTTCCCCATAAAATGCACGCTTTATGGGCAGATAACTCATGCCTTTTGACAAAATAGCTCTGAAATTCTGAGCCTGGACTTTTATCCAACCAGCCCATGTGTACCCAAGACAACACTCTACTAAGTATTTTATCTGTGGCAGTTTCAGCAGCAATGTCCCCTGCATGGAGGCAAAATTCAGGTAGGTCTTGTATGGACAATATTCTAGCATCTGGAGCCAGATCAGGATCCATTAGTGGCAGTGGTAGTCTACTGAGGCCATCCGCATGGCCCATTTCCTTACCCGGTTTGTGAATTAATTAAAAATTGTATGCAGATAGGAAAATAGACCATCTCAGAATTCTTGGAGATAGTATGTGGGGGGTTTGTTTGTCCGTTGTGAAAAGTCCCAACAGAGGTTTGTGGTCAGTGTATACCATGAAATCCCTGTCATATAAATAGTCATGGAATTTTTTTATTCCAGCAACGATGGCCAGGGCCTCTTTGTCAATATGAGCATAGTTGCGCTCAGCAGAGGACAATGTCCTTGAGTAAAATGCTACAGGAACCTGTTTCCCATTTTTTCTATGTGACTTAAAACTGCCCCCACCCCATAGGGAGATGCATCACATGCAAGACATACAGGTTTAGACTCTTTGTAGTGAGTTCTAGTGGACTTTTCTGACAATAGTCCTGGAAACTTTTTTCATGTAAGTTAGTCCATTTCCATGGAGCTTTCTTATCTAGAAGCCTGTGGAGGGGCTCTGCTATTGCTGCGTTATGAGGTAGAAATGTGTGATAGACGTTTAGGAGGCCCAAGCATGCTTATAGCTCTTCTTTTGATTTGGGCCTAGGAGCCATTTTAATGGCCTTCACTTTTGAATCAGTGGGGTGAATGCTGTTAGCATCAATTCGGAAACCCAGGAATTCTGTTGAAGAAACCCCAATATTACACTTGTTCTTTTTTAATTTGAGGCCTGCTTCACGAAGCCTCTGCAAGACAGCCCTGAGCCTACTGGCCAACACTTCTGGGGATTCCCCTGCAATAAGAACATCACCAAAATAAGGGCAGACACCCTGAATACCCTTGAGTGTACACTCCATGATTCCCTGAAAAATACCTGGTGCAACACTGACTCCAAACTGTAAGCATTTAACTTTGAAAGCCCCCCTGTGAGTCACGATCATTTGAGCCATGGCTGTGGCCTCATCAACCAGCAATTGCTGATAGGTCTGTGCTAAAACAAGTTTAGCAAAAATAGTGCCCCCTTGCAAGGAGGCTAAAATATAGTTGACGACTGGGACCGGGTAAGCATGTTGCTTGAGGGATTTATTTAGTGTGCATTTATAGTCAGCACAAATGCACATTTCCCCATTGGCTTTACGTGGAGTAACTATAGGAGTTTCCCACTCCCCACCATCAACAGGCTGTAACATGCCCTGTTCTACCAGCTTATCAATTTTGGAATCAATTTTATGTTTTAAGGCAAAGGGGACCCTACGAGGCTTAACCCTGATTGGAACTACGTTGAGATCAAGCTTAAATGAGATAGGTGGGCCTGTGTATGTTCCGAGGGTTGAATCAAAAACATCCGCATATTCCTCACATACTAATGCGAGGTCTGCAGTTTGCATCCAGTTTATGCCAGTAATCTGAATACCTAAGGCATCAAACCAATTGAGTCCAATGAGACTCATTCTCTGCCCCCCAATACTATTACATCCAGGTGCCCCAAAAACCCTTTAAACTTTACCAACAAAGTGGCTTCTCCCATGACTTTAATGTGAGCATTTTGAAAATCCGTTAGGATTATATCTGAGGGTCTTAGTTTGGCCCAATTGTTACTGCACCTACACATGAAGTTAAAAGTGTGTTGAGAAATAATTGAAACTGCTGAGACAGAGTCCAATTCCATCTTACATGGAACTCCTTGTAGCTCTATCATGAGCTTAAATTTTGGTTTGAGAGGGTGTCGAGCCCCGGTGTGGCATACACTTCTACAGCTTCTGAAAAACCCATACTAACTGGACCCTGGGCCCCAGTACCTCTCCTAGTCAGTTCCTCCGACTGGTGTTTGGGTAGCCAGTCTCTCTGGCGGGATCTGCAAACCACTGCGATGTGGCCTGCCCTTCTGCAAGCTCTGCATGTGGCTGATCAAAATCTGCAGTTGGCGTGAAAATGGTTGCTGCCGCACCCCTTACATCTTGGTAAGAGAGCTGCCTTGTAATTGTCCTCTTGCTGCTGGCTGTTTCGGTGTTGCATGTTGGGTTGCTTTTGGAGTCGGTTGATTTCAGGTTCTTCTTCCTCAGAGAATTCTTTGGTGCATTTGGCATCCTCATGGTGGACCGTTTCTTCAAACTTTGTTGATTTGGCGGGCTGCACTGTTTGAACAGCACCCCTGGCAGCTTCGTCGGCCATCACCTTGTCTTGTGCTTCAGAAAACATTAAATTTGGCCTAGCAAAGAGTCTCTGCTGAAGCGTTCTGTCCCATAGGCCGCAGATGAGCCGGTCTCGTAGTTGCTCTTCTAAATTTGAAAATTTGCAAAGGCATGCAGCCTGCCTCATGCCCACTATGAACTCAGAAGCTGATTCACCCGGTTGCTGCACTCTTTGGTCAAACTTGAACCACCAAGCCATTTTAGACATCTTGCGCTGGAAGTGCCCAGTTAGCTTCTTTCTGAGGTCTGCGTAGGAGACTGCTTCAATCAGTGTCAGCGCGAAAAGGTTCTCGGCCAAATCAAAGGTTGCTGGGCCGCACACGCAGAGTAGCGTTGCAGCCTTCAGTCCTTCTTCTGCGATCTGATTGCCCCTGAGGTAGTTTTCTACTTGTGATAGATATGATGGCCATTCCTCTGGGTCTTTCACGTCAAATTCTCTCAGTTTCCTGACCTTCGGCATTCTTTTGCTGGTTCCTGCGTTCTTCCAGATCCTACTTCCAGGCTCAGGGAATGAGTCCACTGAGCATGAGGTCGCTAGCATGGCTTGCTAGCCGACCTTGAGAGAGGGGGGGAAATGCCTTTTCCCTCTGACGTGCGCTGCCTTTCCCTCGTAGACTTCAACTCTTAATTAGTGAATCAGGATCCCACCTTCGTTGCCATTGTTAAATAGTGGGTTCTTGGCACAGGAATGAAGACACGAAGCTGAGTACAAGGTAACTCATAGTTTATATCGTGCAGAAACTGTACTGGGGAAAAGGCTGCAACTAGCCGCAATATATAGTCTAGCCCCTAGGCAGTAGCCAATTGGTTTGTATCAACCTTTGCTGCCTGGAGATAGCCAATTGCAGCACAGGAGACTTGTAGTCTGGGTTGCTGGAGAGCCGTTAGCTGCTCCAGCAACCCACATGGTATTATTTAAGAGCCCAGTACATAACACCTATCACTTATTCTCAGTCGTCCAGGTCATGGTTGTCCCAAAGATGCTTTTTCAGGAAGCAACTGGACTTTCTTCTTTTTCTTTGAAGACTTTCCACATCTTATCTAAGAAACGTCTTCAGCTCTGACTGGATGATGAAGAACAGAAGGATTTATATTCCTTGCAGACAGCTGGTCATTTGCATTCTTTTAGAGAAAGGGTCTCAAACTACCAGCCCATGGGCCAGTTGCCTCATATGGAGGCTGCACCCACCCCAGCTCTGGCAATGCAAAAATAGTTGTGATACGTCGCAACACATCACAGGACATGGCGAGTTTGACACCTGTGTTTTAGAGGCTATTGAGGCCATTTGGAGGTCTTCAAAGAAAAAGAAGAAAGTCCAGTTGCCTCCTGAAAAAGCACCTTTGGGATCACTTAAATATGTTAAATGTAAGCAAGGCATTGGTGATCCAGACATGTTTAGACCATGATTGTCTTCTTCCCAATTTATCAGTATGGAATGAATATATTTCTTTTCTAACTGCTGCATTCAGCCGTCTTGCTATAGAATTACAGTCTGATCACTATTGATCTTAGATCTATTGTAGCTTAATGTTTCAAAACATATTTCTATTCAGTGTATGTTCCACTTTTTCTTTGCTAGTTTTTTCCCCTCATAGCTAGACTCATTACCTTGCATTATGTACTTTGAATTTCATAAGCTACTTATCTCACTCTGTTCTGAATTTGGTTGCCCTTCCTCTTTGTTTTGACTGCCCTGCCACTTTCTGTCAGTGGTGAATATAATCCACTTATCACTTCTTCTTGCTTGATACATAAAGTGAACAAAATTGATCTTAATGCTAATCCTTGTGACTTTCTTCTAGTCACTGCCCGACATGTTGAGCTCACATTTGCCTTTTCTTTCTGATGTTCAAGTAAGCCCTTTCCTTCCTTGAAGTCAATTATCATTTCCAAAATTCCAGACAGATTTGAATGTCAGGCAGCAATTGGACTGCACACATGAATCCCATATATTCAAGAAGACAGATTATAACTAATAATATGCCTGTTTAAATGATACAGTAGAGGTTTTCCTATTGGCCTTAATCCAGAGATGCTTTTGTACATTTCTGGAAGAACATTTTCATATATGTTATTGGCTGATTCATAAGCCCATCTTACAGAGCCAGTGCTGCCTATGCAGAGATACTCTCTGCACTACTCCTCAATCTTTGTTTTCCTGAACTAACCAACTTCTAACCAAGTTCTTACTGTAGGTTATAAATTCTGAAGTTTTTGAGCTGTGATGAGCGAATTTGAAATGTTGAAGGCATATTATTATAATTTTTATTACAGTTTGCACAAGGAGGCTCACATAAGGTTGACTGTATGCCATCCAGAAGGCTCCTGCTAAAAATCAAAGAAAAATTACAATACTGCAATATTAGTTAATAAATAAATATGAAAACATTTTACATTGTAACATTGTAAATTAATTCAAAAGCAGAAGCTTCTAGCTAATAGAAAATAAAATCATATGTAATACTGTCCATAACATTTTGCAACAAACATTGAATAATATTTTCAAACTAATATTTCTAGATTAAGCCCAACATTCTATACAAATAAATTTACCACAGGCTAGAGTTATCCTGAAAAACACTTTCCTTTATTCAAGATTGCTTGCTAATCTTGAAGAGTATTCTTAAAAAGCATCAGTATTTTTTAAAAAAAACATTAATTCTTTAAATTCTTGCATGTTAGTTTGATTAAGCTGCCTTTCTCAGCTGAATGCTCTCCATGTACTGGACTGGCAACTCACCAGGATGGCTTCTGAAAATTGTAGGTTTAGCACCCTCAATGACATTGCTGGAAAGTTATATTCTGGTCCAATTTTATTTTGCTGCTGGTCAATCAATCTAATCTATAGTTCAATTTGTAACTGGAAAACATACAGAAACTCTTAAGACTGGATGGCATACACCTGTATTGTAAATATAGTGGCATTTATTATTCATTTTATAGTTATTCAGGACAGCTAATAGCAGTACTTGTAATAGTAATATGATTAACATTGATTTATATCTATTGATATAAAGCTAATTGATAATAATAATAATAATAATAATAATAATAATAATAATAATAATAATAATAATAATACCCTTTCATTGTTGAGAACATAGCTTGTTGCAAAATTTGGCATCTTCTTTCTGAGATGTCTGCTATTGTCCAAAGGAAACTCTTTCTTACTTTTACAAAAATAGGTTACTTTTCATCCTTTTACCAAGCTCAGAAGGGGCGGCTGGGGAGGGGAGAAAGAGCTCTATGCGTGGGTTTGCATAAAAATCCAGGTAAATTGGAAGCCTCTCTTTCTCTGTCAGCAGTTTTTATTACAGCTCCGGAAATCCCATTATCGTTTGTTAAGCACGAATTCCCTTTTGTGAATCCATGCTGACTTTTCCTAATTAAATTGTTATTCCCTTTATTCTCTCCCTGACTAGTACTTGGAGTTCTTTTTATGCAGCCAGCTAACAGGTGTGTGAAAAATACAAGCCCTTTGTTTTGTTAGATTACCTCTTGTTTCTGAACTACACCAAGATGTATTTTGCATAGAAAGATGGACAGAAAACTAGTCTCTTGTCCAGATGATCTGGTTCAGCTCCCATGCCTGCCAAAGTCTTCCTATGTGATTATTTGTTTAATGAGACATGTATATCAACTCTTTCTCAACCATAGAATAAGAGGGTTAATCTTTTTTGAAAGACTCAACTCGATGTTTTTCTACAACACCCCAGCATTTTGACTTATTGAGGTAAGCCCAGTTGCAATCCCTCACATAGCTGTAACTCACAGATTGGGAACCCCTGGACTAGAAGACCTCCAAAGTCCCTTCCAACACTGTCATTCTGTGTTTACATTTTGAAATAGAGTGCAGGAATAGTCATTCAATATCCCCCTTGAATACAGAAAAAGCCAGCCTGATTTGGGTAGGTTTAAAGGTTTGAAGTACACTTACAACCTCTGCAAGTCTTACAGCACATGTTTTATTTCTGAATTCTCCCATATAAATGCAAAAAATAAAGGCTATCCCACAAATGCACATATACATACACACATTCAATATTTCAAGGACTCCAGGCATTTTTTTGTCCTTGAAAGTGATATTATAGGCAGATGCAATATTCCAAGAACTGACTTCTATTCATATTGAATCCAAGCTGAAAAAAGCTAATGGTAACCATGATGTTCTGCCCATTCCAGGTCTTGAATGAAAAAAAAAATTGATTAATAGAGTTGTGAAGCTTTACTCAATCACAAAATGAATGTTGGAAGAGAGAGGGAGAATGTAAGTCCTACAACAAAAGTCCAGGAGGAACTGCAAAGCTCTTTAAAAAAAAACAAAACCTCAGGCACACTAAAACAGCTTTTGTGTTTCTTGAAGGTCACAGGCGCTAGAATAATGCTGGGAATAAAACTCCAGGGTAATGACTTGCTAACCTCTGGTCTAATCACCAGCAAATATCTCCAAAACTGTCTTTTTTATTTTTAAATACGAAGAAGACATATAAATGAAATCTATGAGGTTTAGTCAAAGCCCAGAGCGTATTCCAGTAAATGTGTAATGTGTTTAGCTTTTGAACAGTGACATTTCCAGAAAAACAAATTTGTGATGAATCACAGATTTGGAAAACAGGAACAGAGTTAAACAACAACCACTAAAAATATTAAAAATATTGCAGCTATGATTAATCTTCTACTAGTTAAAGATGAAATATCTATACCAATCTTTTCAGACAGCATAAGATTGCAACTCTCAGAATTCCTAACCAGCACAGAAGTCTAGAAGTTTTAGACTTAATACATTTGAAAATCGCCAATTTTGGGATTAGCATAATATGACATTTTTATGCGGTTGGTTTCGATACCAACTAGTATCTAAATAGGATCACCCAGCTCAGTACTGAGTGAAATTGTGGTGATAACTTTGGGAACAATGAGAATCACTCCTTTAAATCAGGAAATAAAGTCTTCAAATAAATTGGAAAACAAACTAGTGGCAAAGTTTAGGCTGTTTGTAATACCTATTGCTAATGGCTTATACGTAGGTTGAAGGAACACACAAAAAAGCAAAAAAATATTATTTTTATCAATAGCAATAACAATAACATTAAGTAAAGGAAAAGTAGAATATATAATATTAAGTATTCCTCAAGTGCAGAATCTATGGGTATGTTTTTGCCAATACATATGTACTCTCTTCCAATCTCAAACCATCTAGATTGCAACAGTTCCTGAAATTTTTAATTTTAATTTTTAGCCAGGATTTCTGGGAATTGCAATCCCAACATCTTGGGAGATGTAAGGTACCCTAATGGGAAAGGTTGGTCTGGATCTGCAGGGTGCTCTGGAAGAATTCCCCTCCTAGTCAGGGATAACTTAGTGCAGTGATGGCGAACCTTTTAGAAACCAAGTGCCCAAACTGCAACCCAAACTCCACTTATGTATTGTCATGTGCCAGGTGGGTGTGGCCCATTGGGTGTGTGTGGTCAATTGGGTGGGCGTGGCTCATTGGGTGGGCGTGGCTGCAGTGGTAACGGCAGAATGGGTGGGACTAAAAAGTTCAATCAATCAATTCCAACTTTGCAAGAACCTTTTTTTGCCTGAGAGAATTTCAAATTGATTGATTGATTGAACATTTTTTAAATTTTGCACACGGCGGTGGAGGCCTAAAGTGAAAAGGTTTTATAAAACCCAGCTGAAGGCCTAGGACTGGGGTGATGGTATACGTGCCCAGAGAGAGGGCTCTGCGTGCCACCTGTGGCACGCATGACATACGTTTGCCACCACAGGCTTAGTGAAATGTTTCTGAACCTTTTAAGATTGTGGATTTCAATTCCCAGAATTCTCCAGCCAGTAATTCTGGGAACTGAAGTCCACACATCTTAAAGTTCCCAAGGTTGAGAAACATAGACTTAATGAATTTCTGCAGTCATCAGGGAGTTGAACTGAATGACCTTCATGCCTTCCCTAATCGTATATTCTATAAGTCTCTGATTTATTCTCTTTCTCTCTCCTTCTCCCTTCCTCTTTTATACACTGTCTGACATGTACATAGTTCCCTGCTGGGATGAAAGCATTTCTATTTTTCAGACATTTCAGTTTCTTGATTATGTGTTAGGTCATGACTTTCATCCTCTTTTATTTCCTTCTCCCCCCTCCCTCTCCCCCACACACTCCCCAAATATATTTCTTCCTCTCTAGGGAAAATTCTTTGTATTTCTGACAAGTTTATGACTTCTGACTCCTCTACTATTCTTTTGTGCCATTCAAGTTAAATTCACTTATTTATTGCTGTAATGTGCTTTCTGTTTAAGAACTAAAGTAGGTCTTCCTTTTGGATCAGTGGGATCTACCTGAGTGCACTTACAGTTCCAGCATAACAGCATATCAGTTTCTGAATTCTTATTAAAATGGCCCTTCAAAGTCAGGGTTCGCTTTCACTGTTATTAAAAATATCTTTGGTGTGTTTGCATAATGGATAGACAACTTCCTGGTGGACTACATATATTTCTGCTGGTGGTGAGTGTCTGTGGCTACTTAGAGATCTGTACCAAAGGTGCTTTTTTCAAAAGGCAACTGGACTTTTTTTTTGTTTGAAGATGTTTTGCTTGTCATCCAAGAAGCTTCTTTGGTTCTGTTCAATTCTTCAGAACTGAAGAAGCTTCTCAGATGAGAAGCGAAATGTCTTCAAGCAGAAACAAAGAAAGTCCAGTTGCCTTATGAAAAGCACCTTTGGGACAGCCATGAACTGGATGAATGAGAATCTCTATAGACATTTAGAAAATATGTAATAATCCTGTATTAAACATTCTAGTATTTTTGCCAAAAATATATTGGTTCGCACGACTTCCTTACCTTCAGTCTGTATTCTTTTCTTTTCCTGAAATTGAATGAAAACCCAGATTTTGAACTGATATAACCACATTGTCTTCCCTTGAGCCCTTTCTTGGAATTTATCTTTCTAGGCTTAAAAGGTCTTATCAGCCTTACTGAGGGACTAGAAAAGGGGGCAGGAACCACTTCATTATAGAAAAAAAAATGGATTATTTTTTTCCCTGGCCATGGCTACTATTACAGCCATTTTGTTAATTCAAAATGTCAGTGGCCTTATTATGTCGTGGGCTCTGATGAGCAGGAACGAGAACACGCAGAGGAGTACAGACAAACTCATACTTTATTTAAGCAGAAACTGTACCAAGAGATTGGAGTCACCCTGCTTCAATATATAGCCAGGCCCTATGGTATTAACCAATCGGATTGAAGCTATACTTGCCACCCAAAGTTGACCAATGGCAGGACCGGAGACGTCCTGTCTGGGTTGCTGGAGAACCGTTAGTTCTCCAGCAACACAGGTGGTGATATTCCAAAAGCCCAGTATATAACAGGCCTGTCATTGAATGAAGGACAAATGGGAGAAGATAACTTTAAAGAACCTTTAAGGTCATTTATTTTCTGAGCTACTCTCCTGCTCTAATGTTTTGTTCTTGGTATTTAACTTTTTTTTGCGATAGCTATACATTTATGTTAAAATGATTTTGAATAATGATATGATTAAAGATTTTGTAAACAGCTTAGTTACAGATTATTTTATACTGATCACTGCTCTATAGGAAAGTTCAAGTCTTATTTTATTTTCTTTGCTGGATTAAAATATACTTTGAATTTACTTTCAAGTGCATGATATCTATGAAAAGTGTTCTAGATGGCAGATCTCATAACTCCAATAGGCTGGTTTTGAACTATACTTCACTGAAAAATATAATCTAATAAATGGTGCTTAATTCCTTTAAGAATAAGAATCTTTGTGTATATTGTGTTACAATTGTATTTTAAGAAATATACCCTGAACACAAACCAATATCTGGTTCTTAAGATTTACATTAAGTAGATATTACCTCAAGTTCAGTGGAATAGTTCAGAATTCTGCCATCTTAGATCTATCCAAATGTATTAGATTATAACTCAGCATAATTCCCAAAGGATTCTGAGTGTTGTAGTGTGAAAGCTTACATCAGAGTAGACAATCTTTCAATGTCCAAGAATGAGATTTTATGTTTCTAGGGACTGAAATGGACACAATAACATACAGCAGCTGAAACTATCTTTCTCTCTGTGTAGGAGGCTTAGATTTTCTTATTTTAATTTACAGAGAAATCATGCTTTTTCCAAGTGTTATGCAAAATCTTATTTTAGAGCTTTCAACAAATAATAGTCTCAAAATAAATAGAAGATATGATGTCATGTTTAAGATCCATGAGGCTTCAGTTACATATTGCTCAGCTATCTATCTATAGTGGCTAGATAGTCAAGTATTAGACTTTTCTAGACAATTGCATCTCAGCCCTACAAGCATATATTCATGTACTTTTATGTATTACTATATTGTAAGAAGTCTTCTTATGTATAGTATATGAAAATGCTGTTTTTGGAAAGAGGTTCTCACTTTCTCCTTGATGTTCTGGGCAGGTTTACTCCTTGGGAATATGCATTTCTGCCTTTTGTGCCACTAGATTATATGTAGACAAGAAAGGAAAGACAGGAAAGAAAGAAAAAATCAAACAAGATAAAAAAATATATGAAGCCATTTAGATTCCACTTCAATTTGAAGAGGCTCCCTTTTTACAATAATTGATATTTCTTATTTATATAAGAAATAACATGAAGGAAATGAGTAAGAAGGGGATTTAGTCAAATAACAAGGTTATGAGTATACATACATACATACATACATACATACATACATACATACATACATATGTGTGTGTGTAAATTTTAGATTGCTAACAAAAAATTAAAGGGAGACTGATATGCATTTCAAACTTATTTGTTTTCATCAGTCAGCCATACCCTTCCGAGATTCGAACCTGGGCTGATTGCACATTAGGCAGTAGTTTTAACCTCTATCTAAAATTTACACAAATATGAGCTGTCACTGTTGTGGCTAATGCCTGTCGATGGCCTTCGGTTAGGCCGAAACAGGAAATAAAGATTTGTCCCATGTTTGGGGCCTGGCAAGGTAATCTAAATAGTTAACAATCCCAATCTTATTCCGAGTTGCCTTTTAAATGAGCTCAGCACTGCCAAAAGGTGTGAATCTGAAGAATAACAGGCTAGGAAAGTCTGAAATATACCATTAAAATATGTTCTTCTGAAGAAAGCTGCCCTGAAGAATACCTAAACATGGTACCTCTTCCAGCATTTTAAGTGCCCTTCATTAAGTTCTGAGAAAGATTCCTAGCTGGCCAAGTAAACACGAATTTAGATTTTTCTATATTACTTATTTTCAAGGGAAATAGTGGGCAGATAGGGAATTCCATATACCAATTTCATTCTTTTGGCACAGCTGAGGATGATCCAAGATAAAAACAGAACTCACTCAATTACTAAAGAATAACAATAAAAAGCAACAGAGAAGTGATAAAGGGTTTTTGCAGGCTAATTGATATGCATTAAATGGGGGATAAATTCTCAAGTATCGGGAGACTCTTTTGGGTTGGAGCCTGCAGTAATGAAATGTGCAGAGAATACAGCTTCAGTTATCTCATTAAGTTACAATCCCATGCACCCTCTGACATATTACGTTGAATAAAGCAAGCCAGACTTTGGCATCTCAGCATAATTTATGCAAACCCCAATCAGTAATTAAAATGCCTAATTAGCCACTGGTATCAGATTCTCTAATAATCTGGAAAGTGAGATAACAGACACAAAGCACAAAAGTCCTCAGTGCTGCCCATAATAAAGAGTTTGGTCTGCATAACCTGGCAGTGATCATTAATTTGGCTCTGTTCTGATGTCGTGTTTGCATTAATATATTCCAGCATGTTTGAAGATCTGAAGTTAACACCTGGCATGCAAACTGCTTCCTCGGCAGAGCCAAATGGGAATTTGCTTTTCTTGGTGTGGGAGTATTCCCATAAAAAAGAGTTGTAGGATTTGAAACAGCCAAAGGTACACTTAGCAAAATGAGTGAGTTGAAACAAAAGTGAAAGGTGACCACACAGTGATATACAGAAGATAAAGACTGGACAGCAATTGATCCTTGCCACAAAGTTCAAAGTCATTTTTTTTAAGAAGAGTCTCCTCCTGCTAGAACCACCACCATGTTCAGAAAGATAGCATGCGTACAACTTTGCAGAAATAACTTTTTTGTATCTGGGTGTCTTTGAGTCAGTGTTAATCTTACAGTTTTCTTGGCAAGATTTCAGAATGGTTTCTGCCATTGCCTCCTTACGAGGGTTGAGAGAGAGGGACTGGCCCAGTGCCGCCCAGCTGGCTTTCATGGCTAAGGTGTTTGCCAAAAAGTGGGACTAGAACTCAAGATCTTTTAATTTATAATCTGATATCTTCAACACTACGCTAACATGGCTCTTAATGTTAACAATGCACACTCCTTGCCAAATAAATAAATATATGTCAGGGACAGGGCTTTTTTTGTCATAGAACGCTCAGAACGGAGTTCCGGCACCTTTTTTGGATGGAACCTTGTAGGGTAGGCAAGGCGGGTTGTATGACATGTGTGAGTTCTGGCACCTTTTTCTTTTACAAAAAAAGCACTGGTCAGGGATATTAGTGGGCTATTACAATCAGTGAACTTAAAGGCAAGAATCAATCAACCTCCTACTACCCAGCAGCCTTTCAGATATTGGGACGCTCCAGTACAGATATGTATTATGCAACAAGCTTCATTCAGAGGTTTAATTTTTTTGTTTTTGTTTTAATGGAATGTGAAGAAGATGCAAAGAAGCTATGTAATGAAGAAATGGCCATCTTTCTCTTGTCTATTTTTTTGTCTACAAAGACTTGTTTCCCATTGATTTACAAGCCAAAAGACTCCTAAAGCTATTTATGGAAAAATAATTGCAATACTTGCTTATGCTTGAAATATAATGCAAAGTCTTATTCTCTTTGTTCTTGCTCGTTTTATATTGCTAGAGCCCTAATCTACCATAGGTTATTATCATGAGGCAATATATAACAGTCCAAGCCCTATAAGGAAGAATAACAAAAAACTAAACCCTATGTATTTAATTTTTCCATGCTTCTATAATCCATCAAAGGTATGTATTATATAACACATTTTCTTCTGTTGCAATAACCAATGAGTAGAATAAGAATAAACCAGTGCTGCTTATTTTAGCTGTACCTTAAAAATGAACAAAATGTTGTACACTGTCACATAATGTTGTACACGACCCCACCGGATGGAGATCCTTTTTACGACCATCTGCTGACCGACACCGTTCTTTGGTGGCGAGGAGCCTCCTTCTTCTCCCGGATGGTGGTTGCAGATTGTGGGCCTGGTCATCGGCCCCGGCGGACATGTTAGTGAATTCCAGGACCCAACATGACTGCTGGGATCACTTCTTTCCGCCGTTGAAGGATGGCTTGGACTGGTGGATGGACATTGGGGAGAGAATGTTTTGTTCTCCCCCCCCCCGAGACTGGCGGTGTGGGCTGGCGTTGTGAGGATTGACAGAGGCCTGGCCTGCCTGTTCCTTACTTCTTTTGTTGACAGGCAGGCATTACGGCTAGCTCCATACCTGATGGGAACTAAGATCCCCCTATGGATAATCCAGTGTGGACGGGACCGAACCGTGGTGGGAGGACGGTTCTGGACTGGTCAGCGACCACCTCTCTGGTGTGGGAGACCAGTTGGGGTGGGCCTGGCTTAGGACTCCCCTTTTCTCTCTCTGTTCCAGCTAGACTCCTCAGCCGGAGTGAGAGGACGGCTGAGGTTGTCCCTTGGAACTCCATCTCGGGTGAGAGCTGAGATGGCTTTGCAGATTGAGAGATATGCCCACTGGACCTGTTCTTTTTCCATCTTCGTACCATCAATGAACAATCCTTTGGCCATATTTTCAACATCGGCCCCAAGAGACTAATTGAGTGCTATATGATCCATCGTTATTCCGAAGCGGACTTGTATGCCCTTAGGGCGGTTCCTGCCTCATGGGCGCGACCTGTCGCCTGTTTTCATACTCCCCTTAATGACGGGCCCAAGCCTTGGGACTCCGAGAGGTGGTTGGGCTTGGATAGGGGCCTCGAGTTAAGACGCGCTAAGAGGCCCCTGATCAGATTTTTAGCCGGTTATTTTAGGAGGTTAGGGAGGGGGAGGGAGGGGGGGATGGGGAGGGAACTTGTAACCGGCACTCAGTCTGGTCCTGTTAGAGGTCCTGGTGGGACGGGGTTGGGGGAGGTGGCTGCTGGCGCTGGGAATGTGGGGGTGGGGTATCGAATCCCCACGGCGATAGGGTATGGCAGCAGGTGTTTGCGAGGAGGGTCATATCAACATCTGGGATCGCGCCCCCGCTATCTTCGAGCGGTGGCGCGCTCCGACCCTCCGGTTAGCACCCTCTTACCCGGGGATGAGGGTGATCAGGCCCCTGAGCTCAGGCTGGTCTATTTTAACGCTAGATCTGTAGTTAATAAAGCTCCCCTCATCCGTGATCGGATTGAGGAGGAATGTGCGGATCTAGCGTGCATCACGGAAACTTGGCTGGGCTCGGAGGGAGGGGTGCCTCTCACCGAGTTATGCCCGCCGGGTTTCCGGGTGCTGCACCAGCCACGGGCTCAGGGCAGGGGTGGTGGGGTGGCAGTGGTTATTCAGGAGACATTGTGTCCCCGGGAGGCCACCATTGTCCAGATGGCCGGGAGTGAGACCCTCCTCTTGAGGTGTGGTCCTCGGGTTCAGTTGGGCTTGTTGCTTACATACCTGGCGCCCAGCTGTGTGGCAACAGCCCTGTCCGAGCTGCTCGACACCCTCTCAGGGTTGGCGGTGGAGTTCCCCAGGCTCGTAGTCCTGGGTGACTTCAACCTGCCATCACTGGGAGGGTCGTCGGAGTTAGCTCGGGAGTTCATGGCTTCCATGACAGCCATGGGCCTGACCCAGGTTATTGAGGGCCCGACTCATGAGGGGGGTCACACTCTTGACCTGGTGTTTCTGTCTGGACAGTGGTTGGATGATCTGGGAGGGGGTTCTCCATCCATCACCCCTCTGTCATGGTCAGACCATTACCTCCTGAGGCTAGTTTTCCGTCATGCCATCCCCCGCCGCTGGGCGGCGGAGCCGACCAGGTGGTTCCGCCCCAGGCGCCTAATGGACCCAGATCGGTTCCAGAGGGCGCTTGGGCCTATACCTATCACCCTTACCCACAGCCCAGTCGATGCCCTGGTGGAGGCCTGGGAAACGGCAGCCACCAGGGCACTCGACTGCGTTGTACCCATGCGACCTCTGACCCGACGCAGATCCCGTTGGGCCCCATGGTTCTCTGTGGAGCTCCGGGAGATGAAGCGGCGGAGACGAGGTCTAGAGAGCGGTTGGAGATCCAGCCGATCCGAATCCGACCGATTGCAGTTAAGAACCTTTATAAGGTCTTATCTTGTGGCGATAAGGACGGCGAAGTCTAACTACTTTGCCGCCCTTATCGCGTCCGCAGATAATCGCCTGGCCGCCCTGTTTAGGGTGACTCGCTCCCTCCTTAATCAGGAGGTGAGAGAGGATCCCTTGCAGGGACGAGCCGAGGAGTTTAGTCATCATCTGGCGGACAAAATCGCTCGGATCCGGACCGGCTTGGACTCTGACTGGGCAGAGTCTAATGTGGAGGAATCAGGCGGTCTTGAGCACGTTATCTGGAATGAGTTCGACCCTGTTTCCCCTGATGATGTGGACAGGATCATGGGGAGACTGAGCACCACCACCTGTTTGTTGGATCCGTGCCCCTCCTGGCTAGCTTATGCGGCTTGGGAAGGAACACGAGGCTGGTTCCATGCAGTAATAACTGCTTCCTTGAAGGAGGGTGTCTTTCCTGCCACCTTGAAGGAGGCGGTGGTGAGACCCCTTCTCAAGAAGCCTGCTTTGGACCCGGCTGTTTTAAACAACTACCGTCCAGTCTCCAACCTTCGCTTTCTGGCGAAGGTTGTCGAGAGTGTGGTGGCGCATCAGCTCCCTCTGTTCCTGGAGGAAACTGATTATCTGGACCCGTACCAATCGGGCTTCAGGCCCGGACACAGCACGGAGACGGCATTGGTCGCGCTGGTGAATGATCTCTGGAGGGCTAGGGACAGGGGTTGCTCCTCTGTCCTGGTCCTATTAGATCTCTCAGCGGCGTTCGATACCATCGACCATGGTATCTTACTGCGGTGTCTCAGGGGGCTGGGAGTGGGAGGCACCATTTTACGGTGGTTCTCCTCCTACCTCCAGGGCCGCTCGCAGTCGGTGTTGACAGGAGGGCAGAGATCCGCCCCGAGGTCTCTCATTTGTGGAGTCCCTCAGGGGTCGGTTCTCTCGCCTCTCCTGTTCAACATCTATATGAAGCCGCTGGGCGAGATCATTCGTGGTTTTGGGGTGGGGTATCATCAGTACGCTGATGATACCCAACTTTTTCTTTCCACCCCGAACCAACCCAGTGATGCCCTCTCCGTGATGTCCCGGTGCCTGGAGGCGGTTCAGGTCTGGATGGGGAGAAACAGGCTTCGTCTCAATCCCGCCAAGACTGAGTGGCTGTGCATATCGGCATCTCGGGTTAACCAAGTTATTCCATCCTTAATGATGGGGGGTGAGGTGTTACCCCCCCGTCGATAGGGCTCGCAACTTGGGCGTCCTCCTGGATTCACGGCTCAATTTCGAAGACCATATAGGAGCCGTGACCAGGGGGGCTTTTGCCCAGGTTCGCCTGGTGCGCCAGTTGCGTCCCTATCTGGACCGAGACGCCCTACGCACAGTTACTCATGCGCTTGTGACCTCCCGTTTGGACTACTGTAACGCTCTCTACATGGGGCTGCCCTTGAAGACCACTCGGAGGCTTCAACTGGTGCAGAATGCGGCCGCGTGAGTTGTAATGGGGGTTTCCCGATACTCCCATGTAACACCTCTACTCCGTGAGCTGCATTGGCTTCCGGTTGCCCTCCGGGTGAAATTCAAGGTGCTGGTTATCACCTATAAAGCCCTACATGGCCTGGGTCCGGGATATCTGAGGGAACACCTGCTGCCGGCATCAACTTCCCTTCACCCAGTGCGCTCCCACAGGGAGGGTCTGCTCAGGGTCCCGCCGGTAAGAGACTGCCGGCGGGTGACACCCAGGGATAGGGCCTTCTCGGTGGGAGCGCCTGCCCTCTGGAACCAGCTGCCGGTGGAGCTGAGAACTGCCCCCGACCTTCGATCATTCCGCCGGGGCCTGAAGACCTGGCTCTTCGAGCTCTCGGGCCCAGACTGAGGAGGAATTTTTAATTTGGGGTTCTTTTTAACTGACTACAGGGTTAATTTAATATTTTTTAATTTGGTTCTTAATTTTTGTATTTTGGATTTTTAATTCCCTGTAAACCGCCCTGAGTCCTCAGGGAATAGGGCGGTATATAAATATAACTAAATAAAATAAATAAATAAATAAATACCTCTAAACATGCAACATTAGATCATTCTTATGTGGTTGAGATATTTGATGAGTTGCAGGCAAATTCTGCATTTAATTCTGGCAATTAATATCTATTTGGGGCTGAGTAAAAGTGGCCTGCAGTTTTGCATTTGTTGGAAAATTAACTGAACGTTTTCTTCAAGCTCTATATTAAAGCTTTTCTTTCTTTACTTCTATCTATAAATTGGAGTTGCATTTGTTATTGGTTCATCCTATGTAGGGGAGCACTCTGGTAAAAAAAAGATTATTGTATTATGTATTATTGTATTTGGAAAGTGGTTTTTGAGAAGGTAGGAGAAAAAATAATAATTTAAATACTACATATATCTTTTAGTATCAGTGTAATGTAGATATCAAAATATTAGACAAGATCCAGTAAGACCCGAACGGAAGTCCACTTTTAGCCATAGATGCTCACTGGGTGACATTCAGGCTCAAATCCTGCCAGATTATTACTATAAAAAATTGAAGTAACAATGATGCCTTGAGTTCCTGGAGGAAAATTAGAAGTTTATATAACAAAGAATAAAATACATAAATAGCCAAAAACAAACAGTAACAAGATGCTACTATCTCATAGTTTGCTTGTGATCTTTTATACTGATCATATGCAATCTCGTGCCATATTGAATTATAAAAATGCTACTATGTTAGGTTGGGGAAAGCTAGGGCTATATTTAATACATTTAAATATCTGAATGTTTTAGTGGGCAGAGGTAATTCCACAATGTAGATAAACTAAGTATTTTCTGATTGGTTGTTTTTTTTCTGTCCCAATAAGAGATGGATTGTTTTCTTTTAAAATCTGATTTGCACCTATTCTAGTTATACTTTTGTGAGTCAAAATATCAAAAATGATTAAGAATACCAAGAAACTGAAATTCAGTGGTTCAGTTGGATACAGCTCCCAAAAAAATGCAAAAAAGAGATAGGAATTGCAAGGACCTTGCACAAACTGATTCATACATTATTGAAGGGTTGAGTTGAATGGTTGATCCAATAGGGCATTTGTACCTATTTTTTAAACTTTTTTCTCATTCTCTCTTATCTGATTGCAGATCTCTCTGCATCTGATCAAGATGCAGAAACTTTTAGAGCAGCCTTATTGCCAGAAGCAGCACATTTCCATGCCTTTCATTCATGAAATAAGCATATCTGTCTGCAGAAGGTATGTGAAACTTCAGCAGGAGTCCACCAATCCACAAGGTGTCTGCTGAGCTAGAAGGTTGTCTAATTAATGCACTGCTGCATGTCCTTTGGAGCTGAATGGGATAGGAATATAAACAATAAATGAGCTCCACATGCTTAAACAGATCTTCCTGAGGCCAGTGGGAAAACAAACAGAAAGGGAAATGGATTCCCAAATTCATGTCTTGGTTTGAAGTGGGATTAGCTCAGAATGTCTGTTAGTCAATCTCTTGTATGCTATGATTCAGAACAGAAGTTTATACACAATGGAATTTTTCTACAGCAACCAAGAATGAGATTAAAGATACTACAAAAGTCTGCTGAAACAACTCCCATTTAGCTTTTGTAGAAAAATCCAAAGGCAACCACATATTACCAGATCCACATATGATAATGAACCATGGTTTAACCTTGTTAAGACAAGCTATGCACATTTTTCATTGTCTCCCTGGTGAAATATATGTATTCCAGTGATTGGGAAGGAACTGGAATACCAAGTAGAACATATAAGAACAAGAAGTATTGCCTAATTAACTGTGGATAGAAGTGAAAAAATAAAATCATAAGACAATTGTCTCATATTAGAATTGAATGACAAATTCTAGATTAGGGAAATGTACAGGAACATAATTGAGGCAAACAAGATCCTAGATCTAATAGAATATCTCACAAGTTAGCTTCCTTCTAAGAACAACCTGTGGCCCACAAGGAGCAAGAAGGCAGCTGGAACCTAAGAATATTTTATGTCTGGTCTAGCCTAGTCCAAAAGCTCAATGTTTTAAGCAGACCCATACTGAAAGAAAGGTTCCTGCTTGTTGCCTACTCAGCTCTTCATATAATTCTTAAGCTACCATATTTTAAGGACCTCATTGCAATATGTGCCATGTTTAACAGTGCCACAGAAAATGTTTAGTGGTCATTTATAACACTTCCAAGCCACATCTTTCATCAAATTATAAGGGCTCTGCTGGCTATTCACATTGTGCTTATCTGAAAAAAGGAGAATATCTTAGTAGCTCAGGGTTGAACTATTAGTTCTTGGTGCTTTCTGAGCTTGACTGTTTTCTTGCAGAAGTTTTATTATCATGAGAGTTAATGTCACCAATAGATATTAGCCTAGCCTAGAAATGAAATGTCTACAAGTAAAGAACCAGACTTGAGAAACACCAAGCACCCAACAATGGGAATATATTTTATTTACACTATTATTGACATAAAAGGACTTCCTCAAAGAAAGAGAAATCAATACATATAATGAGCAACAAATGTTGATAGGATGCTTATCAATCGAAGCTGGAAAGCTTCAAGTGAATTCATTGGTTGAATCTTCCATATCCAAACAAACCTTTAATACCAGATAGTGAAATGGCTTTCAAATAAACAGTTCTCATAAGAACGTGAACCGTTCCTCTTCTATGCTCATTTTTCTTTTGCTTTGCTGACAAGGAGATAAGCTGTTAAGTGTGCAGCTGGTGGCGGTGCAAAGCAAACAGTTGCAAATTCACAAATCTGCATTCCTTCATTGTGAAGCTGCTGGAAGCTGCACATGTGTCTCATTTCATTGTACACAGAGCCTCCAGGGGAAATCCAGCTCTTGACAGCTGGCCAAGGAAGGGTCCTGATGTCACCAGCAGAACCAGCCGATCGTTTATAAACCCAAGCTGCAAAAATTGCTTTTAACAGTACTCACAAAGGATAGAACAATTAGTAGGATAGAAATGTACTGAATTGGAAGACGGTCTTGAATAATAATATTTCTGATGATATAAAGAAAATACTCTAACAAAATCATAGTTCTTCTTATCCATTTTAAATATTTCTGCAAACCATTGACAAGTATGACTTTCCATTTCCAGTTCTTTCCTTGTTTTTAATTTAGGTTCTCTTTTAAGAAAATTAAAAATGATATTGTAAGGGAGAAAACTGATTTTGAATTAGTGTCAGGACCCAACTCAATCCATGTCTTAGGAAAACAAAAACTCTTGGAGTCAGTTCTAGTCCAAAACGAATTTTTACTAGGACATGTTTGGTTGTGGAAATACAAGACAGGACCTGGTATTGTTTTACAGATTGAAACTTTATAAAGAGTTCCTGGTTCAACCCCCCTTCCCTCAACCCCATTTGGACAGCCCCCATCATTTACTTCGTGCCATCCCTTTCGTGGGAAAAAGGGAACTTCAGATCTTTACGGTTATTGCCTTCTTCCTTTATAGATTGAAATGGAGACACAGGCCAGATGCCTTCTTCCCTAACCCTCCCCTTTGTTCCCCCAGTTCAAAAGGTTTCCCTTGGTCTTTGAAATAACCTAAGGCAGGCTGAATCCACATCCGCTCCTCCTTCCTGGGAGATGGCAGAATCCAGGGGGATGGGATAATGTTTTAAACATACATTTATGAATGTGATATAAATGGATTCTGACAATTAGATTTGTGTACCAGTGGTGAGCATGTTGTCAGTAAGATGGATAAACTTTTATTGAAAATTAATATGGAAGATGAGTATATTAAGGACTATATAATTAAACAGGCAATTTTTTAGATACAGTGCTTGACCAATGGAAGAACATATGGAGTAAACATTGAAATTTACATTGAATTATAATTTGGTCAAGAATTTTTACAAAATGATGAAACGTTGGTATATAATAACTGATAAATTCTCAGATATGTATAAGGAAGTGTCATGTATATATTGGATATTCAAACAATGTGACAATTCTTTTTTCATCTTTGATGGATATTTAAGAAAGCTAAGAAACATTGGGATTAGATTGGTACTTTAATTCAGAAAATTCTTTAAATATACTATTAAAGTCACAGGTTTTCCTTGTAGGCTTGATAGATAGATTGCAAGAAAGCATGGGACTTTGTTTCTATATTTGACAATAGCAGCAGGATGTCTGATGGTACAAAAGTTGAAAGACTTACAATTTCTTACAAAGAGCCATGGTGGCATAGTGGTTAGAATACAGTATTGCAAGCTAATTCTGCCCACTGCTAGGATTTTGATCCTGACAAGTTCAAAGTTGACCTAGCCTTTCATCCTTCTGAGGTCATTAAAATGAGGACCCAGATTGTTGGGGCAATGTGTTGACTTTGTAAACTACTTAGAGAGGGCTATAAAGCACTATGAAGTGGTATATAAGTGTAAGTGCTATTCCTATTACTATATAAGTGTAAGTGCTGTTGCTATTCCTACAATGGAAGAATGGGATGTTGAAGTTGGATTTGGCTGAAATGATAATACAATTTGTATTATCTTTTAATAAAAATATAAAACAACCATGTTTTGAAAATATATAACAAACATGTTTGGAAAAAAAGAAATTAAATTTATTGGCCACCCAACTCCAGTAGAATCCTTTCTACTAAATTCTACTAAATTCTTTTTATTACCCAGTTTTACTGGCACAGGTTGCCAGTATGGTTAGAGTAATATATGCTGCATTTTACATTTTTGCAGTTCCTTTTCCAGAAAATTTAAAACTTACCCCAATGTGTTTAGGCTTGAAATCCCAAGATTTGCTGAAAAAAATAATAAATCACAAAGATAAAGCCTGTTTGTGTCACATAGTATAATGTATCCTATCTGCATATTAAAGAATCAGTAAATGAAGTGAAAAGACAAACTTGTTTTTTATCTTTCTCAAAATATATTATGACGATATAAAAGTACATAAAATAGAGTACATTAAATGGATCGTGCAAGCATTGTAATGTGCAAAAAGCATACATTGCAAAGACTAGAACTTTTTATCTTAAGAGGATTGATCAGACACATAATTTAACAATCTAACATTTGTTTTGCTTGCAAAATAGAATCACCTATCATTCTATGCATCTCTAATTATTCCATGCTAAGTCAAAAAGACATCAGCACACACAAGAGTTTTTAATACCTCACAGAAAACAATTGTATCAACAATACATTTTGCTCTCTATTTCATTATAAGGCAGGGGGGGATCATGTTTTTCATTCTTAGAAACATTTCCTGTGGTTTTCGTCTCTTGACTCAAAGCTTTCACCATGTTTGCTTGTCTAATCTCAAGTTTGTGGTTGAAACCACAAAATACTGACCTAGTTGTAGCATTTTTTCCATGACACCAGTTTGGAGACTGATCAACTCATTTCTTGAAATTGAGTCTTAAAGACAATAATTTCCTGCCTCTAGGAAATCAGAGGAACCTATTTGTTATCCCAGAATACTATGCAGAGATAAATCCAAATTTGCCACCAACATTTAGATAACAGGCATTTGCATCTGATCACCTTTCCTTCATTGGCATCTTGCTTCATGATAAATAGGGGTGCAAACAAGGTGAACTGAATTTTCAGAGACAAAGATTTACAAAGCAAACATGGAGTGAAATGGAAGTGAAGTCTGAGAAAGGTTTTACAATGGTATGAAAATCTAGAAGTTAAAGTGACTCAGCAGTTAAAGATGCTGAGGTTCTCAGCTGAAAGCCCATGTTCGAGATCTGATAAAACTTCCTTATGCCAACACTATTGTGTAGTGGGTCCGACGCAAGAGAGACGCCAGCCGGTGTGTGAGTTCAGCTCTTTATTGGAAGGGGAAGTGAACTGAGGAATGAGGGCTACCTGGCCTCCTTATATACCTGGCCAGGTAAGCTAACAGCCAATGGGGTTGGCCCTAGGTTTCCCGCCGAAACTGTCCAGGCCAACGCCCCCTGATGGCTGTTGCTATGCAGATGCCTGCATACATAACACCCCTCCCCCCTTAGAGAAGACCCACATAACAACAACAACATGCAACTACTATAACTATGAGTATATATATAAGAAAAACAGTGGTGTCCTTGTGTGAGGGTCACTTGCACACATAGTCCGACAGGTAGGCTGGTGTCCTGTGTGGACGGGTGGATCGTCTGGGTGTGCTTGGCCCCTGGGCTTGGACCGTGGGTTCCTGAGGCCTTTGTGCAGGGCTGCAAGGAGCCGGCATCAGGAAGTCCTCCTCCTCTGGTCCCTGCCCTGTGACGTCCTCAGCTGGGTTGACCCCTCCTGGAGTGTGGTCCTCCTGTTGATCGTGTGCATTGAGTTCAGGGACGTGTGTGACGCGCTCAGGGGCGTGTGTGACATGCTCAGGGACTCTTCCTCTGAGCTGATCGATGTGTCGCCTTATGCGTCTGTCCCCCTCCACCCCTACAATGTACGAAAGGGGTCCTGTTTTCCCGACCACTGTCCCTGGAACCCAAGGATGTCCAGCCCCATAGTTCCTTGCCCAGACCAGGTCCCCCAGGTTGAGGACCCTGTGTGTGGGTGATGATGGCAATGGTGATGGTAGTGATGCTGGTGGTGATGGTGATGATGGTGATGATGGTGATGTTGCCCTACCGGTTTCGGCTGCTACCCGGTCTGGGTGTAGGCGGTCCAGCTTGGTGATGAGGCGCCGTCCCCATCGCAGTTCTGCTGGGTTCTTGCCGGTAGCCACGCATGGTGTTGTGTGTTGGGCTAGTAAAAATTTGGCCAGTCTGTGGTGCCAGTCCCCGCTGATGATGCGCCGGAGTGCGTCTTTGGTCGTCCTTACCATCTGTTCAGCCTGCCCGTTGGTAGATGGATGGAAAGGCGCAGAGGTGATGTGCCTAATCCAGTTCACCTTCAAGAACGCCTGGAAATCAGCAGCAGTAAACTGAGGCCCATTATCAGACACAATTACGTCGGGGAGGCCGTGTGTGGCAAAGAGAGCTCTGAGCACCTGGATTGTCCTCCCCGAGGTCATGTTGGGGACAGGGACTACCTCTAACCACTTGGAGTGACTGTCCACCACTACTAAAAATAGTTGACCCTGGAATGGCCCCGCATAGTCAATGTGAATGCGGGACCATGGCGTGTGTGTGGCCTCCCACCGGTGTACTGGTGCATGTGGCACTTCTGGCCTGGATCTCTGGCACGTATAACAGGCCTTGACCTGATCCTCAACCTCCTTGTCCAACCTGGGCCACCAGAGGTAGCTCCTAGCCAGTGCCTTCATCCTGACCACCCCCGGGTGCCCTTCGTGTAAGGAGTCCAATACCCTGGAGCGTAGTGCGGGTGGAATGATGACCCTGCTACCCCAAAGGAGGCACCCTTTGTGTGTGGAGATTTCATCGCGTCTAATGAAATAGGCCTGAAACTCTGGTCCCGGGGATTTGTCCTGCCACCCTGTGCAAACCCATGAGTGCACCCTGCCCATGATGTTGTCTGTGGCTGTGTGGCTGGCAATGTCCTTGGCAAGAACTGGGCACTCGGGTAGTTCCTGCAGGGCTAGGATCTGTGTGGCTGGTGCTGGGTCTGGGTCGTGTGTGTCTAGGAGGAGCCTACTTAGACCGTCTGCGTGGCCCATCTCCTTCCCTGGCTTGTGTACCAGCTTGCAATTGTATGCTGCAAGGAAGATGGACCACCGGAGCATCCTGGGGGACAGAATCTGGGGAGTTTGCCTGTCTGTGGTGAACAGGCCCAGGAGTGGTTTGTGGTCCGTGAAGACAGTGAACTCCCTCCCATATAAGTAATCGTGGAATTTCTTGATTCCTGCCACGATTGCCAGGGCTTCTTTGTCTATTTGGGCATAGTTTCTTTCTGCTCCAGACAGTGTCCTAGAATAGTATGCTATGGGGACTTGTGCCCCGTTGGGCTCAAGGTGGCTTAGGACAGCGCCCACACCATAAGGGGATGCATTGCAGGCGATACAAATGGGCTTGGACTCGATGAAATGGGTTACTGTGGACTTGTCTGACAGCAATGCCTTCAGGGCCTTGAAGCTCTGATCATGGGTGGCCGTCCAGGCCCATGTTGCCTGTTTGTCTAGCAGCCTGTGAAGCGGTTCAGCAATGGCTGCCTTGTGTGGGAGGAATGTATGGTAGAAATTCAGCAGACCCAGGAATGCCTGAAGCTCTGCTTTGTTCTTGGGTGTGGGTGCTAGTTTGATGGCCCTCACCTTGGATTCTGTGGGGTGGATTCCCCTGGCGTCTACTCTGAACCCCAAAAATTCTGTGGAAGGAACGCCTATGCTGCATTTTTCCTTTTTGAGTTTGAGGCCGGCTGTGCGCAGCCTTGCCAGCACTTCCCTAACCCTCCCTGCCAGTTCCTCTGCTGATGCTCCTGCGATCAGGATGTCATCAAAATAGGGGCAGACTCCTGGAATGCCCTTGAGTGTCTTTTCCATAACCTCCTGGAAAATGCCGGGAGCAACGCTGACTCCAAACTGCAGCCTGTTCACCCGGAACGCCCCCCTATGGGTTACTATAGTTTGGATGTCAGCTGTTTCCCTAGTGACCGTGAGTTGCTGGTACGCCTGTGCAAGATCTAGCCTTGCAAAAATGGCGCCGCCTTGGAGGGAAGCGAGAACGTGGCTGACCGCGGGAACCGGGTAAGCGTGCGGGTTTAGGGCGCGGTTCACCGAGCACTTATAGTCGGCGCAGATCCTTATTTCCCCATTGTATTTGAGGGGGGTCACGATGGGGGTTTCCCACTCCCCTCCATCTACAGGCTCTAAGATTCCCTGGGCCACCAACTTGTCTAGTTTGCGCTCGATTTTGTGTTTGAGCGCAAACGGGACTCGCCGCAGCCGGACCCTAATGGGGGAGACGTTCGAGTTAAGCTTGAATGATATGGGGGGCCCGGTGTACTTGCCTAATGACCCGTCGAAGACGTCGGTGAACTCCCGGCAAACGGCCTCAATGGAGTCCCCCTGGATCCAATGGATCCCGGATACTGAGATTCCCAGGGCCTCAAACCAGTCCAGCCCGACCAGGCTGGCTCTGTGGCCCTCTACCACTACAACGTCCAGGTGCCCTTCGCGACCCTTAAACCCCACTGAAATGGTGGCCTCCCCCTTCACCTTGACCGGCGAATTCTGAAAATCGGTCAGGGTTAATTTAGTAGGCCGTAATTTAATCCGTTGCTTGCTCCGGCTAATTATGTGGTTAAGGGTCTCTTCCGAAATAATCGAGACCGCTGATCCGGAGTCAAGCTCCATGCTGCAAGGGACAATTTGCAAACGGATTGTTAATCTAATTTTGGGTTTGAGCAGCCGGCGGCTACCCGTGTGGTTAATGGCCAGCCGGCTCTCGACATAGCCATTTTTTGTTTTGGTGGGGGCCCCAGTACCTTCGAACGGCGGTTCCTCCGGCTGCAGCTCATGGATCTCCTCTCGGGGGCGGCGGCTACGGCAGACGGCGGCTATGTGGCCTGTTTTCTTGCAGGCCCGGCACGTGGCGGACCGGAACTTGCAGAGGCTGCGCATGTGGTTCCCACCACACCCTGCGCACCTCTGGGGAACGGCAGTGTTGCTGGGAGGCCTGGGCCTGTCTGGGCATCTGGCTCGCTGGTCGGGGGTCGACTTCCGCTGGAGGAGGTTGATGCTCAGGTCGTCCTCCTCTGTGGCCCCTTGCCGGTGGACGCTGGTTGCCTGGTTGCCGGGCCAGGTTCCCTGGCAGGCTTGGACGGCCCCGCAGGCCGCTTCGTGGGCTAGGATGGCGTCCTCGGCTTCCTGGAGAGAGACCTCCTCTCTTTCGAACAGGCGCTCCTGCAACCGCCTGTTGCGTAGGCCGCAAATCAGCCAGTCCCGTAGTCGCTCCTCCAAATTTGTGAACCTGCAAGCGACGGCAGCTTCCCGTAGGGCGGCGAGGAAGAAGAGGCGGCATGTTGTTGGAGTTGCAGCCCTCCATTTTCCAACTAAGCTTCGGTGTCTTCATCTCGGAGGCCCTGGTGGAGCTGGGAGGAGCCGCGGCTTGGAGGGCTCCGAATGGTAGATCTTCGGGGCCGATAGAGCCGCGGCCTAGAGTGGCCTCCAATATACCCGTTTGCTGAAATGGTGACTGACTCGGCGTTGGGATAGAACGGTGGAGTGATCGACAGAGAGCGGAATGGGGAGCGTTTTGCAGGCTCGTGGCCTCTGCGCGGTCTGTGGAGGATTGTTTGAAGTTATTTTGGCCTGTTTTCGACCGGGGAGGCCTGCGGCTGGCGTGGGATTGCCTGACTTCTGGTGCTGTGTGTGGCTGGCTGGGCGATGTGCTTTTTGCCTCAGGTTTTCAGCCCCCTGCATCGGGGTCCATCGATCTGCCGTCCGGCGTCTCCTGCTCTCCCCGCTTTGCTCTTCCCGCCTTGAGATGAACTCTGCTCTCCAACCTAACTATGGTTACCCTCAAGTTAACCCTGATAACTGCTGCTCTTCTCTTTCTCCCTCTATGGTCCCTACTGAAGCAAGAAGGTCTTGGACGAGCCTCTGTGAGAGGGCGGCTCGTATATGTTATCATCTATACCAACCAACTACCATCTGCTGCCTCCCTAGAGGTGAGAGATCTAGGGAGGTATGCCTTTCTGAGTTGGTATTTGTCCATCCCATGGTAGATCTGGGCCCTTCGTGAGAGGGAGGTGCCTGTTCTATTTCAGAGTCATCTGATTGGTACCCAGCTCAGTGGCAGGGAGCTAGTGAATTGGACACTCTTGACCTTGGACATTCTTGACCAGCTTTTCAGCTTTCCAACTTTTGACTGATGGACTGCCTGACTGGACTCCCCCGGACTAATGGTTTTATCTTACTCCAGCACAGCCTTACTGGTGCTCAGGGGTGCCCCCTCTCCTGGGTGCGACCCGCCTGCCTTTCCATCGGACCTCTTGATGACGGGCCCAATTATTGGGACCCCGAGAGATGGCTGGGCAGGGACAGGAGCCTCTCTTTCAAATTTAACAAGAGGCCCCTGGTGTGTTTTTTAGCTAAATGTTTTGAGGGGTTAGGGAGGGGGGTGGGTTTACCGGTTCGGTTGGAAACTAGGGGGGTTCTGCCAACCGTTTCTCAGACCAGGTCAGGGATTGATCGCGCTGTGGTGGGAGTTGGGCTGGGGGCCTACGGGGCCCCGGGGCGGGGTGTGGGATTATCTATTCCCACGGCGGTTGGGAATGGCCACAGGTGTAGGAACAGAGGGCCACATCAATTCCCGGGGGGGTGTCCCCGCTGTCTTCAAGCGGTGATGCGCTCCGACCCTCTGATTTCAGCACGTGGTACTGGGAGCGAGGATGTGCAGCCACCTGAGCTCAGGCTCGTGTATTTCAATGCCAGGTCCGTTATGAATAAAGCACCTCTCATTCGTGATCTGATTGAGGAGGAGCATGCGGACCTGGCTTGCATTACGGAGACCTGGTTGGGCCCAGAGGGCGGAGTCCCCCTGGTTGATCTTAGCCCATCAGGTTTCCGGGTGCTGCACCAGCCTAGGGCTCAGGGTAGGGGCGGTGGAGTGGCAGTTGTTGTGAGGGAGACCCTATGTCC
The DNA here is from genome assembly GCF_964194415.1 of Vipera berus. Classification (NCBI taxonomy): domain Eukaryota; kingdom Metazoa; phylum Chordata; class Lepidosauria; order Squamata; family Viperidae; genus Vipera; species Vipera berus. The sequence continues at coordinate 115,262,033 of NC_138205.1, read as the reverse complement.
GCGGGAGGCCACCACAGTCCAGATAGCCGGGTGTGAGTCCCTCCTCCTGATATGTGGTCCCAGAGCTCAGTTGGGCTTGCTGCTGGTGTACGTTTCACCTAGACACGTGGCAGCAGCCCTGCCTGAGCTTCTCAATATCCTCTCAGGGTTGGTGGTTGAGTTCCCCAAACTTATAGTTTTGGGTGACTTCAACCTACCATCCCTGGAGGGATCATCTGAGTTAGCTCGGGAGTTCATGGCTTCCATGACGGCCATGGACCTGAAGCAGGTTATTCTGGGCCCAACTCACGGGGGGGGGGGTGTCACACGCTCGATCTGGTTTTTCTATCCGGACGGTGGTTGGATGATCTTGGGGGGGGGGTTTCCCCAATTAATTCACCCCTGTCATGGACCGATCATCATCTCCTGCGGATGGTCTTCCGTTTTACCACTCCCTGCCGTGGGGTTGCTGAGCCAACAAGATGGTTCCGCCCTAGACGCCTTATGGACCCTGAGCGGTTCCAAATGGCGCTTGGGCCCCCACCTGCCTCCTTTGCTCACAGCTCGGTTGATGCCCTAGTGGAAGCCTGGGAAAGGGCAGCCACAGAGGCACTCGACCAAGTTGTACCCATGCGGCCCTTGACCCGACGCAGATCCCAACGGGCCCCATGGTTCTCCATGGAGCTCCGTGAGATGAAGCATCGGAGACGGGGCCTAGAGAGCTGTTGGAGGTCCAGCCGATCCGAATCCGACCGGTTACGACTAAGGTCGTTTACGAGAACTTATCTCGCAGCGTTGAGGGTGGCTAGGTCTAACCACTTTGCCACCCTCATCGCGTCCGCAGATAATCGCCCGGCCGCCCTGTTTAGGGTAACTCGCTCTCTTCTTAATCAGGAGGTGAGGGAGGAACCCTTGCAGGGTTGAGCTGAGGAATTTAGCCGATTTCTGTCGGACAAAAACGCTCGGATCCGGACCGGTTTGGACTCCGACTGGGCAGAGTCTGACGAAGAGGATACGGGCGGCCTTGTCGATTTAATCTGGGAAGAGTTCGATCCTGTGACTCCTGAAGAAGTGGACAAGATCATGGGGAAGCTGAGCTCCACCACGTGTTTGTTGGACCCGTGCCCATCCTGGCTGACTTATGCAGCCCGGGATGGGACACGAGGCTGGCTCTAGGCAGTGATTACTGCCTCTTTGAGTCAGGGTAGTTTTCCCTCCGCCTTGAAGGAGGCGGTGGTGAGACCCCTCCTCAAGAAGCCTGCCTTGGACCCAGCAATTTTAAACAACTATCGTCCGGTCTCCAATCTTCGCTTTTTGGCGAAGGTTGTTGAGAGCGTGGTGGCGCAGCAGCTCCCTTTGTTCTTGGATGAAGCTGACTACCTAGACCCATACCAATCGGGTTTCAGGCCCGGGTACAGCACGGAGACGGCATTGGTCGCACTAGCGAATGATCTCTGGCGGGCTCGGGACAGAGGTTGCTCCTCTGTCCTAGTCCTTTTAGACCTCTCAGCGGCTTTTGATACCATCGACCATGGTATCCTGCTGCGGCGTCTCAGAGGGTTAGGCGTGGGAGGCACAGTTCTCCAGTGGTTCTCCTCTTACCTTCTGGGACGTTCGCAGTCGGTGTTGGCAGGGGGGCAGAGATCGACCTTGAGACCTCTCATTTGTGGAGTTCCTCAGGGATCGGTTCTCTCGCCTCTCCTGTTCAACATCTATATGAAGCCGCTGGGTGAGATCATTCGTGGTTTTGGAGTTGGGTATCACCAATATGCTGATGATACCCAACTTTTTATTTCTACCCCAAACCACCCCAGCGATGCCCTCGACGTGATGTCCCATTGCCTGGAGGCGGTCCGGGTCTGGATGGGGAGGAACAGGCTTCGACTCAACCCTGACAAGACTGAGTGGCTGTTCGTGCTGGCATCCCAGGAAATTCCGATTATCCCATCATTGGCCATGGGGGGTGAGCTATTACCCCCCGTAGATAGGGCCCGCAACTTGGGGATCCTTCTAGATTCACAGCTCTCTTTGGAAGAGCATATTGGAGCTGTGACTAGGGGGGCCTTTGCCCAGGTTCGCCTGGTGCGCCAGTTGCGGCCCTATCTAGACCGGGATGCCTTGCGCACAGTCACTCATGCGCTCGTGACCTCTCGTCTAGACTACTGTAATGCTCTCTACATGGGGCTGCCCTTGAGGTCCACCCGGAGACTCCAGCTGGTGCAGAATGCAGCCGCGCGAGTTGTCTTGGGAGTTTCCCGATACTCCCATGTTACACCTTTGCTCCGCGAGCTGCATTGGCTACCGGTTGCTCTCCGGGTGAGGTTCAAGGTGTTAGTGATGACTTACAAAGCCCTTCATGGCATGGGTCCGGATTTTTATAAATAGTTTTAATTGTAATATGTATTAATTTTAAGGGCATAATGTTTAATGGCTTTTTAATTTTTGTATAATATTTTATTGTGTATTGCCCTGTTCACCGCCCTGAGTCCTTCGGGAGAAGGGCGGTATAGAAATCAAATTATTAAATTAAATTAAATTATTTTCTCGAATTGTGACCGTGCGGCCACCTTGGAGCGCCGGGGCCTGAAATGTGCGTTGAGCCTGGCCACGAGGTCTCGGTACGCGACGATGTTGATGGCCTCCTGGGGAAACAGGTTCGCGGCGACTTCCAGCAGCGCTGGTCCCCCAAGGCAGAGCAGGGCGGCCGCCTTTGCACCGTCCTCCGATATCTGATTGAACCGCATGTACAGTTCAACGTGAGCCAGGTAACGGGTCCAGGTTTCGGGGCGGCGGGTCTTGAATTCACGGGGTTGTCCGGCTCTAGCCATGGCGGCAGTTGGTCGTGGATGTGGCGCTTGGCGTTGCCGGTTCGGCTGGCGGTCGTGGGGGGAAGAAGGAAAAATGCCTTTCCCTTCAGCTCGCAGAGCGTTTCCCCAGTGACTTCAGCTCTTGGTCAGCAGCAATCCCACCTTCGTCGCCACTATTGTGTAGTGGGTCCGACGCAAGAGAGACGCCAGCCGGTGTGTGAGTTCAGCTCTTTATTGGAAGGGGAAGTGAACTGAGGAATGAGGGCTACCTGGCCTCCTTATATACCTGGCCAGGTAAGCTAACAGCCAATGGGGTTGGTCCTAGGTTCCCGCCGAAACTGTCCAGGCCAACGCCCCCTGATGGCTGTTGCTATGCAGATGCCTGCATACATAACAAACACTACTCACTATACCCACCATTCCATCAGCTCAGCTCATCACACACTGTTTCATATTGTTTAAACTTTTCTTCAAAAATTAAAAGCTTTGCAGGTAGAAATCGTAGGATACCAATCTCACTACAGGTAGTCCTTGATTTTCAACCATTCATTTAGTGACCATTCAAAGCCATGATGACACTGAAAAAAGAATAGCAACAAAAGATTGTCCAAACAAGTCATCTTCAGTAACTAAATATTTCATGAATTTAATACATGCTTATCAAAGCAGACTGTGGGAAAAGTCTCAGAAAACGGTGATTTGAGTTGAATCGTTGAGTGTGAGATTATGATCCGAAATGGTTTCAGGCCTTGATTTTCTCCAATGCCAATTAAGTTGTTTCTTGCATTTAATGTAAATCTGGTTTGGTAGCTGCATCACTCTCTACAGTCTCAATTGTCCAAGAAAAACTTTTAAGTTATGCCAACTTTCAACCTCTCCTTTATCATAAAGATGCAGCTGTAATAATCATTCATAGTAACCATGAAAGTGACCTGCTTTTTCCTTTCAATGTAACCCTGTGTTATATAATGCAAGAATGACTTAAGAAATGTATGAAGTGGTTTGCAGAGCATCCACCTCTTCTATATTGAGTGGTAATGTTTATTTCTTAGGGCATACATTAGAGGTATAATAAATTGGCTAATTCATTATAGATTTTTGATAACCATCCACTCCCATCAATGCATCAGGATATGTCTCAGTATATTAACCTTTCCTATCCAAAACTGAGATTTTAAGCAAAACTGTTCTGCAGGCTAAAATCGTAGCAAAACCTAGATATGAGATGCTAAAAAGCATGTAATACAACATGTTAAGTCACAGTATGGTTTTGGTTTACTGCGTTCTAAATTTAATCAATGGGAGAGGATTACCATGATACATTGCTTGATGTATTTTGCAGTTAATTTTGGTTTATTCATTAAATTCTGGTTTGTTGAAGTAAACCATGGCTTAACATGCTGTCTGTATGCCTCTTGCTATTGTTCTGGTTTTATAATTTTTAGTGATGTAGATTCTTTACATTTCTTTTGGATGTGCTGCTTTAGGATTTTTTTTTTACTAAAAGACAGCATACTTAATTAAATAATGGTAATAAATATCCATTTGTACATGTTAGATTGATGATAAAGTAACAAATTGCAAAGATTGCTAATAAATAATGCCTGTTTTCATGATCTAGTTTGTTTTGAAAAAGATGGCTCAGTCCAAGAATAGTGTAATAAGCTGTCAATATTTATAACCAATTAAGCATTTCCTTTTGCAGAAAGCCATAATGATGTAGAAATAAATATAAGGTATTATGTTACTATCAGTAGGAATGATCTGCTTTTGTTTACTTGTTTGGAGCAAATTACAATCATTCATGCTCTGGTCACCTTCTGGTTGGACTACTGTAATCATTCTACATAGTACTGCCCTTGAAGAATATACAGATGTTTCAGATTTCTGCAGCATATGTGGTTCTTAATTGAACTGCATTGGTGTTTCCGGTCTGTTTCCAGGTCATATTCAAGGTTCTGGTTTTGACCTTTAAAGTTCTACAGAGTAGGTGACCCGATTATTTGAAGAACCATGTCTTCCCAATTACAGTTATCCATCATGCCAGATTCAATAGAGAGAACACATTCCAGGTTCCATCAGCTAGGGAGCTTTTTGTGTGTGTGGATCTTAAGTGATGGTTCTTCTCTGTTGTGGCCACTGCTTTATGGAACATCTTCCCTTCCTCACATGAGTTTGGCCTCATTCCTCTTAACTTTCCAGAAGTTCTTCAGGACCTGGTTGTGACAACAAGCCCAGACTCCAAGAAACTGGCATAATATTGATATGGCTCTTGGGTAATTAACATTATTTTTGCCCAGTCTCTTTTTATTCTGTTTTTTGTGCTTTTTATAATTTTAAGGTTTTTAATATTAATATAAATTCATATGTACTGCTTTTAGCTTTTTTGTTTACTGCCCAGAGATACTTGATTGTAAGATATGCAGCAATATAAATACAATGGAAGAATGCATGCTTGCATGAATGAATATCTAAAGAGAATATAATTCAACCTTCCATCTGCCAAATGTGTTGGGACTACAACTCCTAGAATTCTGAAGAATAACCCAGATTAATGGTACCATTTGGGGGAAGACTGATGAAGTTTAATGATAAAATACTGAACTGCATTTACATCTGACTTGTCCTTTTATGCTGCAGATATTAGATCTATCTGCCATAATCATCAATATTATTTTTCAGTCAAATGATGTTAATCTACAACGATGTTTCTCAACCTTAACATCTTTAAGACTCATGGTGGCATGCTGTGATTGTTGACATTCCCTCTTCTTGTCCAAAATTAAGAATTTAGATTGCTTCAATTTTAGAAGCATCTTCACCTGGTATGTCACTTTCCCCATCTTAAATATTGGCTAGAGAATTCTGGGATTTGAAGTCTACACATCTTAAAATTGCTGAGGTTGAGAAGTACTGATTTGCAATATTCAAATAAAAAAAGAAAAAAGACTTACAATTCTTCAGACTCTTTTTTATGAAGAAAACTCAATCTCATCAAGACATGTAAATATTTAATTATTGTATAAATTGAATTCAAGAAAACATGTTCCAGTACGCTGACTGTAGTTCACATGGAAACCCATATACATGCGTGATCAAATCCTACATTTCACAAAACAAATCAATATGTACTGTATTTCACCAGGAAAGGGGAAAACATCCAGGTGAAGGAATTAATTAAAATAATACCTGAAGCCTATCAGAGAAATGTAAGGAAATGAGTGAAACCTGAGAAATGTTTTAACTAATCATTGAACAAAAACAGAAATTTCTGCCAATTTCTCCATCATTTTATGAGATTATTCTCTTCAATGCATCACCAGAGCAGCTTTCCAAGACAGAGGAATCTTCAAAAGCAAAGGAATCTCATTCCATTTCGGTTGAGTTAGAAGAGCATTCCTGTTGTGTAGCCGGTTCTTGCAGGCATTAAGCGAGATGGAAGGTTCAAAACAGCAACATATTTTATTGAAGGTCAAACAGAACAGATGCAACAAGGGAGCTGCTGTGCAGCTATTTATATGGTTGGCCAATAGGTGGTGTCCAATAGGTTTGAAGCATAGGTTTCCCACCCAAAGACCTACTTAGCCATCTAGAGACAACCAGTCTGGGCCAGCTAGTAATCGTTACAACATACATGTGAACTATTGAATGCAAGCAGTTAGCAAGCAGTGCAACAAGAGCAAACAAAACATATACAAAAGGCCAATACATTAGACCCCTTCTCCCTGGATGGAACACACAATTATTTGGTTACAAAATCTTGATGATATTTGGGAGGTCTTCAGGCTCGTTCACAGCATCGAGGGGTTGCCAGAATCTCCCAGTCTACCGGTTCATCTGCCATGCTTGGTAGACCCGAGCTCTGTAGTTCGGTGGAGTCAAAACAACTTGAGTCCCTTTGGCTGGCCTGTCCCGGTCAGCCTAGCCCAAAGTCTAATGGTGCCGCTAAATCAGCATGGTTCCTGCTGGGCGTTGGGTGACTGCCCAGCCCCTGCGGTCCGGTTGGGGGAAGTGCTTTTATGGCCCTATCCCTGTTCTCTGTCATGCAAAATATCTCAAAGCGTCTGAACTGCTCTGCTGAAGTGTGAGGTTGTGGGCTCCAGGTCTGCTCCCCTTGGAAGTCCTGAGCCAATGACTGTTCCTCTAGTCACTGGCGCAACTGATTGATATGTCAGCGAATGACTTGCCCATCTTCCAGGACCACCTCATAGGAGAGTGGTCCTGACACTTTAACAACTTTTGCTGGTACCCACAACTGCCCTTGCCCATAGTTCCGAGTCCAAACCTGGTCCCCCACCTGTAAATGCCTAGATGCCTTCACGCATGCTGTGTTGGAGGTTACTCTATCTGGGCTCAGTCTGTCCAGTTTTGTTATTAGTCTCTTGCCCCAGCGCAGCTCTGTGGGGCTCTTGCCAGTAGCCATACAAGGCGTTCTATGCTGACATAACAAGAAGTCGGCCAGCCTGTGGTGCCAGTCCCCTGTAGTAATGCATTTGAGGGACTCTTTGGTTGTGCGAATCATCCGTTCTGCTTGCCTGTTTGACGATGGGTGAAAGGGAGCCGATGTGGCATGCCTAATGAGATTGGCCCTGAGGAAGGCCTGGAATTCTGACGCAGTGAACTGGGCTCCGTTGTTGGAGACTAAGATGTCCGGAAGCCCATGCATTGCAAACAGTGACTGCAACAGCTGGATGGTCCTTGCAGTAGTCATATTGGGAATTGGAACCACCTCTAACCATTTAGAGTGACTATTGACCACTATTAAAAACAATTGTCTCTGAAAGGGCCTGGCAAAATCTACGTGGAACCTTGACAACAGTGTATGTGTTTCCTCCCAATGGTGGACAGGGGCCTGCAGTACCTCTGGTCTGGACTGTTGACACGTGTAACACCTGTGTACTTGGGCCCTGATAGCTTTATCTAGCCCTGGCCACCAGAGGTAGCTCCTCACCAGTGCCTTCATCCGGACGATGCCCGGATGGCCTTCATGCAGAAACTGGAGAACTCTGGGTCTGAGTGAACTGCAGACTATGACACTGCTTCCCCAAAGGATGCAACCCTTGTGAGCTGAAAGCTTATTTTTTCAACTGAAAAAACTCTGGAACTTGGGGCCCTCACTATTTTCCAGCCACCTTGTGTGAATCCAGGCCAACACACAACTTAGGATTTTGTCGGCTGCCGTTTCTGCAGTGACATCTCCCGCAGAAACGGCAAGTCTTTAATTGCTAAAATGCATGCAGCTGGAGCTGGATCAGTCTCCACATGTGCAATGGTAATCTTCTAAGGCCATCTGCATGGCCCATCTCTTTGCCAGTTTTGTGAACCAGCCTGTAGTTGTAGGCCAAAAGGAAGATAGACCACCTCAATATTCATGGCAACAGAATTTTTGGGGTCTGCTTGTCCATTGTGAACAAGCCTAGCAAGGGTTGTGGTCAAAAAAGACCATGAAACGCCTCCCATATAAATAGTCATGGAACTTCTTAACCCCAGCCATAATGGACAATGCCTCTTTGTTGATTTGCGCATAGTTGCACTCCACTGAGAACAAGGTCCTTGAGTAATAGGTGATGGGTTACTGTCTCCCATTCTCCGACAAGTGACTCAGCACAGCTCCAACCCCATATGGGGATGCATCACAACGATGCAAACTGGCAGCTTTTCGTTAAAGTGCGTGAGCACTAAGTTCAAGGACAACAACGCCTTGACTGCCTGAAAACTGCTTTCGTGGAGCTTGGTCCACTGCCATGGGGAGTTTTTGTCTACGAGCTGGTGTAGCGGCTCTGCCACTGCAGTCTTGCTGGGGAGGAATGAATGATAAAAATTCAGGAGGCCCAAGAAGGCTTGAAGCTCTCCCTTGGACCTAGGGCTTGGTGCCAGCTGAATTGCTTTCAGATTTGACTCTGCAAGATGGATGCCCTTGGCATCGATTCTAAACCCAAGGAATTCTGTGGACAGAACCCCAGTCTTACATTTGTCTCTCCTTAATCTAAGCCCCACAGAGCGGAACCACTGAAGAACGGTTCTAAGCCGCTCAGCCAGAACTTCTGTGGACTCCCTGGCAGTGAGTACATCGTCAAAGTATGGGCAGACCCCTGAAATATCCTTGAGCGTGCACTCCATGATCCCCTGAAAAATCCCTGGGGCTACACCTACCCTGAATTGATGGCGCTTTACCTTGAAGGCCCCCCTGTGTGTAACAATCATTCGTGCAGCTGCTGTGATCGCATCCACCGGCAGCTGTTGGTAGGGCTGCGCTAAATCTAATTTAGTGAACATGCAGCCACCTTGCAATGACGCCAGAATATGGCTGATGACTGGGACGAGGTACTCGTGCTGCTGTAGTGCTTGGTTAATGGTACACTTGTAGTCAGCACATATTTGTACCTCTCTGTTGGCCTTGAGTGGCATTACAATGGGGGTCTCCCACTCCCCATTGTCTACAGGCTCTAAAAGCCCCTGACTAACAAGCTTGTCCAAGTCTGCATCGATTTTATGCTTTAATACAAATGGCACATGGCGGGGCTTAACCCGAATTGGCACAACCTGGGGATTAAGTTTAAAAGCTTTCGGAGTACCCTTGTACTCTCCCAAACTTGGGCTGAAACATCTGCAAATTCCTCGCAGACAGAAGACAAATCTGTTGTTTGAGTCCGGTGAATGCCGGTGACCTGAATGCCCAATGCATTGAACCAATCGAGCCCTATGAGGCTCTTTCATTGGCCATCTACCACAATAACATCTAGCAGGCCTGAAAACACCTTGAACTTCACCACAAGTGTGGCCTCGCCCATGACTGCCACTCTGGAATTCTGGAAGTTGGTAAGTAGGCTATTAGATGGTCATAGCTTGACCCATCTGTTACTATGGCTGCAAATGTGCTGAAAAGTTCCAATGGAGATGATGGATATAGCAGAACCTGTGTCCAGTTCCATTTTACATGGAATGCCTTGAAGTTCGACCTGCAATCGCAACTTCTGTTTAAGAGGTCGATGGGCACCCATGCGAAAAATGCTCCGGCAGCTGGAGCAGAACCCTACTCGATGTTGCCCTGGGGCCCTGGTTCCTCTCCTGAAAGTCTCGTCTGGCTGGTGGTCCCTCTGGCGACTTTGACAGACGGCGGCAATATGGCCTGGTTTTCCACACAGCCGGCATGTGGCTGTCCTAAAACAGCAATCCACGGGTTGATGGCAGCCTCTGCAGCCCAAACACCTTAGGAACAGAACTGCCTTGTCAGCCAGCCTCGTTCCTCTTTTGTGGTGCCACTGAATTTTGTCAACTCATTCAGCATCCTTGTGGTGGATGATTTCTGTAGATGGCATGCTTTTCGAGGGCCACAATGCCTTCATGGCCCCTCCAGCAGCTTCGTCCACCATAACTTTCTTTAAGGCTTCTTGAAGTGAGAAAGTCTCCTTCCAAATAGTTTTTTTGTTGGAGCTCTCTGTTCCTGAGTCCACAGACTAAGCGGTCTCTTAGTCGCTCCTCTAGGTCAAAGAAATTGCAGAGTCGCAAAGCTTGACAAAGCACTGCAATGAATTCTGTTGCTGACTTGCTGGGTTGCTGTTTGTGTTGTTCAAAGGCGTGCCTCCACACTATCACTGAAAGCTTTGGTTTGAAATGGTCATGCAGCTTCTTCTTTAGTTCTGCATATGTGATGGCTTCCAATGGCACCAGGGTGACCAGGTTCTCTGTGATTTCAAAGGTGGCTGGGCTGCACACGCAGAGGAGGGTTGTGGCCTTCAGCCCATCTTTGCTGACTTGCTTTGCATGCAGGTAGTTCTCTATGTGGGAAATGTAGGACGATCATCTCTTTGGGTGCGTCACGTCGAATTCTTCGAGCTTTCTGACCTTTGCCATTGTGAGAAGTCTTTGTGGCTCATGTCTTGCATTGCCTCGTACTGCTGGCTTCTGCGTAGGCCCTGGGACTGATCCTCAGGGTGGGGTGGTCTCCAGCATGGCTTGCTAGGCAGACCGAGGGGGGGAACGCTTTTCCATACCAGGTTCTGTGCTGCTCTCACCCCCTAGTGACTTCAGGCTCTTATGAAGAAGCAGCACATCCCACCTTCATCATCAGTGTTGTGTAGCTGGTTCTTGCAGGCATTGAGCAAGACATAAGGTTCAAAACAGCAACATACTTTATTGAAGGTCAAACAGAACAGAAGCAACAAGGGAGCTGCTGCACAGCTATTTATACGGTTGGCCGATAGGCAGCGATCAATAGGTTTGAAGCATAGGTTTCCCACCCAAAGACCTACTTAGCCATCTGGAGACAACCAGTCTGGGCCGGCTAGCAACCGTTACAACATAATTGTGAACTAGCACTATCAATTGAATGCAAGCATTTAGCAAGCAGTGCAACAAGAGCAAACACTTACAACATATACAAAAGGCCAATACATTACAATTCCATAAGCAGAACTCTACACAAAGTATATATAGATTCCATCAGGGGATTTATCTGCCAAATTAACTTAATAGTATTGGAGTCTGTTGCTGGTATCCATTCTAAGCTGACATACCTGGACATCAATTGAGACTTCTCAGTCTTGCTCACATCCTTACCATTTCAGCATGCACAAATATATGTAAGAATCACAACAGGTAGCTGGCTCACTAGCTACAGAAAACAATTCTATTGTTCTCTTTAATAGCTGCATAGTAGAAGGGATGACAAGATGCCACTGTGCAGTAGAACAGTGTGACATGTTGGGGTTGCTGACATTCCTTCTTCTCCACCAACATTAAGAATTCAGATTGCTCCAATTCTGGTGCCATCTTCACCTAGTATGTCACTTACCACTTTCAGAGCAACAAAAGTCTTTCTCTAAAAAGCACAATATCTGCATATTACTGTCCTGCAGTTCTCTTTGTCAGAATTCATAATGGTTAATTGTTTCATTAATTGTGCAATGTAGCTACCAATATTGCAGCAGTAAATGTATTTATTTAGTGAGGAATAGAAAGATCCCTCTGAAAATACATTTTAGAATTAATTTAGCAGAAAAATATTTTCCATATCGACATTCATATATTCCATATATATTAGTAAATGGGGATATAGATTCAAGTTAATAGGTGGTCTTTCCATGTCATGTTATTTCTGTCAAATTTCCAAATCATTCTGAGAATTGAGAAAAATGGAAAGGAAATTCACATTATTTTTTGTTTCTTTCCCTAATATAAACATTTTAAGCTGAAAACTGTAACAAGGGCCATGGAAATATAATTGCACACTATTCTATGCAGTAGCCCAGGTAATACAAATTATATCTAATTAATTATCTAGTGACATATCTTCATCATGAATCAGCAAAGGAAGACTTTATACTAGAAATGGGAGTGTAAATTTGAATTGAACTCCCATAGTAAATCATCCTGTACACTCCAAACTAGCTTCAAATTTGACAGACTTATTTTGTAAGCATAGGAAACTGGGTGGTCTTTTTAACCATGGGGATAATGATTCAAGTGTGAACTGCTCACCCAAATATAAAATTTGACATGTTGCACTATGAATGATTTTATTTATTTAAGATGAGGAGTGGATAAACTCCAAGCTAGAGGTGCAACAGAGAACTATAAGTGAGAAAGAATATATATTGATAATCCATGGAGAAACCTTCCTCAAAAACTAACTCATTAGTGGCTTTACACTTTTTGTTCAGTTTTGCCTGAAAGTTATCGCTGATTTGCTCAAGATTCCTGGTGAGTTTTTTCCCCCTTGTAAGTATCTTGTTGAGGAACTCTTCCCCTTTGCTCAAAGGGGAAGAGTTTGATGGGTAGATAAGGCTTCAGGACTACACACAATCCTGAACCTTTGATCTTTTATAAATATCACTAGTACAGATATGTTTTATTTCTTTGTTACATCTATACTGTGAATTTCTTTAGATAAGTCAAAGAGGCTAAGGTGGTGAAAGAGTTCTCCCTATTTTTTCCCCCAAGGAAAATCCTTTAAAGTAGCTGAGCTGAGATATAACAGTTGGACCAATTACCTAGTAATCTCATGTAAGTGGGGTCTTCTGCCAGAATCCTGCCACTTCAAAATTGAAAACAAAAAAACAAAACAAAATTCTAGCTCATTTATTGGGGTCATTCTGTTGACCCCAATAAATGGGGTAAAAGCATTAGGATCAAACCATTAGACTGGGATCTTTGGCATAGATATATGTAATAGATGTGTTGTATTTTTAATACAAAAGGGCCTTAGTGATATTATAGGGCTTCATTACTAATGTTTATATTTCACCACTTAGAGTGGGCCTCTCTTGGGCAACGGTGATGTCACTGCTAATCTTTTCAAACCGGAACTGCCTCTACACTGCCAACATGAGCGTTATGCAAACACTTAAGGTTTCATCAGATAGATGGGCAGCCCTTAAAACATGGTAAATTAAATAGATGGTCATCTTAGTAGGTCACATCTTCACTCTAAAACCTTTAAATGTAGTCCTAGCACTCCTCGGCTTAAACTAATCTGATACTTCTAATGACAGAACTGTTGACAGAACTGTTGAACTAAACAAACGTTGATTTCCAAGGCTGAATTTATAATGTCATAGGACCATTTTAAGATGGAATGGTGAGTGGAATGTAAATACATACACTCAGAGATATACACAGAGACCCTTGTCCAATGCAGAAATTCCAAATTAAAACATTTATGACAGATGTCTGGCTTCCACTCCGATACATCCAGTGAAGGGGAACCCATCACTTGTTTGCTTAATTGGTTCCATTATCATTCTATTCTTCTTCCCAGGAAGTTTCATTTAATATTCAGTCAGAATCCATATTTCTATACCTTTAATTCCTTACTTCATGTCCTACAGTCTGGAACAATGAAGAACTGCTGGCAACCTTTTTAGGATTTCAAATTCACCCTTCTTTTTCATAGCTAAATATTCCCAGGGTATTCAATCTTTCTTCTTAACACTGTAATTATTCTTGAACTGGACTTCAGATGGGATCTGATAAGCTGAGACAAAAGTGGATTTGTTAGATCTCATATTTTGGAAATTAAACTTTGGTTGATCAGTCTAAAACTGCCTTTGCCTTTTTCTGCAGCTCATCACACTGTTGACTCACATTCAGTTTGCAATCAGATTTTATAGATGACAGAGGGAGAGAGGAAGGGAGTTTAAAGATAAATACAGGGGGAAAAATAACAGAATAACAGAGTAGGAAGATCTTGGAGATCTTTTAGTCCAACTCCCTGCTAAAGCAGGAGACCCTATACCATTTCAGATAAATGACTGTCCAATCTCTTCTTAAAAATCTCCAGTGAAGAAGCACTCACAACTTCTGAAGGCAATTCACTCCATTGATTACTTGTTCTGTCAGGAAATTTCTCCTTATTTCTAGGTTGGTTCTCTCCTCGATTAGTTTCCACCCATTGCTTCTTTTCTGCCTTCAGGTGTTTTGGAGAACAGGTTGACCATCCTCTTTTTTGTGGCAGCCCATTAGAAAAAAAATAAACTTTAAATTTAAATAAAAATTAAAAACTAAAATAGCTCAGAAAACAAGAAATAAAAGTGCAGAGAAGAGAAAAAGAAGTAAGACAAATAGAAAAAGAATGTCTTCTGACTTTCTATGGTATAGACATAGTTAAAAACATACATCAAACTCTTATTCTAAGATTAACATTTGTCTACATTATTTCCATGGTCCCAAATAATTCTAATCAATAAAACCCAAGATCACTTCATTTCTTTCAGATTCTCACAAAAAAAGTCTAAAAGTGGTTTTCAAGTAGAAATAAAATTTGTCAGTCTTCTTCTATCAAGGCTGTTAATTTTTCCATATCCACCAATTCCACCAGCTTCATCATTCATTCTTCCATTGTAGGTATTTGTAAGGGACTTAGAGCATATAAAAGTCTTCTGTTATGCAGTATGTGAAAACAAAGGTTTATAAGATATTCCCATTTGTTTGCTCCTTAAGCCCCAAAGAAAAGTCTCTGGTTTCAATTGTACATTCACTTAAAATATTTTGCATCAGAATACATACTTGATCTCACTATTTTCTAGCTCTGTTGCATGTCCATCATAAGAAAGTACCCTCAGTTTGATTACATTTCTTAAAAAAAATTGAAATTCTGTTGTACATTTTTGACATTTTACCTGATGTCATATATCAATGATGCATTTTTTTAAAAAAATGTTTTTAGGTTTATAATTCAGTGAAAATTTCAGGCCATGGTTTCCTTTTGGTCTAAATGTATATTACTTTTTTGCCCATTTCATCATACCATCTTTAAATTGTTTGTGCTCTGTTTCCATTTTTAATAAAAACTTTGTACAACTTGGCAATAACATGATCATGATTTGTAAAGAATTCTACATTAATTTCAGTCTTACTCTTTTTGGATTCATAATTCTTCTTGTGTAACTGAGTCCATACTGCAACGCTCTCTACATGGGGCTGCCCTTGAGGACCACCCGGAAGCTCCAACTGGTACAGAATGCAGCCGCGAGAGTGGTGTTGGGAGTCTCCCGATACTCCCACGTTACACCTCTGCTCCGTGAGCTGCATTGGTTGCCAGTTGTCTTCCGGGTGAGATTCAAGGTACTGGTAACAGTGTTCAAAGCACTCCATGGCATGGGGCCGGAGTACCTCAGGGAACATCTGCTGCCGGCATCAAGCTCCCTGCGCCCTGTGCGTTCCCACAGAGAGGGCCTCCTCAGGGTGCCACCGATCAGAGAATGTCGATTGGTGGCCCCCAGGGGGAGATCCTTCTCT
The DNA here is from genome assembly GCF_964194415.1 of Vipera berus. NCBI lineage: Eukaryota > Metazoa > Chordata > Lepidosauria > Squamata > Viperidae > Vipera > Vipera berus. The sequence continues at coordinate 115,246,509 of NC_138205.1, read as the reverse complement.
GTGGGCGCTCCGGAGCTGTGGAATCAGCTACCGGTAGAGCTCCGGATGGCGCCCGATCTTCGCTCCTTTCGCCGCGATCTCAAGACATTTCTGTTTGTACAAGCTGGCCTAGCCTGATGGGGATTGTTGGGGTTGTTTTATCTTTGGTCTTTTAATTTGTCTTGGGGTTTTTAGCACTGTATTTCCATTGTTTTTAACTAGGGCAATTGTTTAATCTTTTTTAATGTTTGTATTTGCTATTTTATTCTGCCCTGTGAACCGCCCTGAGTCCTCAGGGAGAAGGGCGGTATATAAATGTTATTAAATTAAATTAAATTAAATACTATCACCAACTCAGGTATCTCCCAATCTATATCTGATTTGATTTCTGTTTCCTAAGTTTCCCCTGTTAGGCTTCATTCTGTTATTTTCAACTCTTTTCTCTAATCAATCAAGATCACTTTGGGTTTCATTTCTGTCTTCTGGTGTGTTGGTCCTCCTAGCCAATTTTGTGTCATCTACGCATTGGTAAACATCTTCACCTTTTATAGGGACAAACATCAAAAATCTGTTCCTGTCCTTTGTGGAGTTTCAGAAGAGACAGAAGCCAACTGTTTGTGCAGGCTATGCACATTACTATAGTTTCTTCCTACAGTTGCTGGTTAATGATGCTCTCCGTACTTGTTTTTCACCCTTGAATAGAAGCTATCGGGGACAATCATTATTTGAAATCCCTTGGCTTTAACATTAACAGTGGCAAATAGATTAGACTTCACTAATGGCTACGTTTGCATTGGCCGCTTTTCAGCATGTAATGCTCCATGCACACATTGTGTAGCCAATGGTTCGTGTAAAGTGTATCCCAGAATGTTCTGCAGGGTCAGTTCCTATATTCCAAACTTACAATTGATTTAGCTACAACAGTGAAAATAAACTGGTTATGGAAAGAATGCATATTTGTTAGGAGTGTGTCTGAAAATAAATATGGCTGAGTTCATACAACACAGTTAAGCATATTATGTAAACCCACTAATCCATGCAACACCAGGTTACAAGAGGTGCATTCTCCAGGACATCTTGAAAGTATGGTATCCTGGATGCTTGTTAATTAATCAGTTCTTCTGATAACCTATTGAGGGAGCATCAGACCTATAAAATTCCTATCAGGAGGTTGTCAAGGGTCCAAGAACTATTGATTTTTTAAATCCAATTTATATACATGTAAGCTGGTATGCTTGATCTTTATTTTGAAGTCAGTTCACAAATCTGAAGTCATCAATTGAGAAATAATTGAATAGCTCTTCAAACAGACCCTTTCTATCTGACATTGCTATGATTTGTGAGTTATAAAGCAAATCAACATACATTCTGCAAATGAGAGCTGAGTTGTGGTACTTGAAACAGTTTATTTGCAAAAGACAATATTTGACAGCACCTGGTTCTGATATTGTCCTCTACAGCAATAGAGAACAAGTCTATCATTGATGATGGTATCTACTTTGGGTAATGAAAAATCTGCAAGAAAACAGTCGAGCTCAGAGAGCACCAAGGACCCCTCATTTCAACCCTGAGCTACAAATATTCTCCTTTATTGTTATCAATTTCTCCACTCAGTTTCTCTTCAGGAAGCTAAGAATACCAGGTTGATTTAATATGTCCTCATAGGACTTGGTTTCTACATAGTTCTGTCCCCATTTTGCTAGGCTTTGTGTGTACTCATTCCAGTTTGTTGGTATTCTTTTTAGAATGAATAGTGAAGCCCCAAATTGGATATAATATTGCAAGTGGACCTGATCAAAACAAAGCATTCACTATTGTGAAACCAGATTTTGATGTTGTTACTAAAGCCTAGACCAGGGCTTTTCAACCTTTTCACAGATTGTACCACTTTTAGGAGATGACAATATTTGAGTACCACCAGTAGTTAGCAAGCCTAACCCTCACTTTTTTCTCCTTTTTCCTCTCCACTGTATCCTACTATTTGCTTTTGTATTTTTGTATTTTATTCTATAATCTAATAAAATGTTACAAACTGTAGAAAAAAGTACTGGTTTTAATTTTTCGGTGGCTGTTCCTTTGCTGAATCACTTTCCCTTTGCACTGACAAATGGATGATTAATTTATCCATGTTTATTAATATGCACCACTACCAGCTAGCTCAAAAGTCTTCAAACTTGGCACTTTTAAGACTTGTGGACTTCAATTCCTCTGTAGAAAGTAGTAAGGACAGGGGAAGGAAGATGTGCTTTTCTCATGTGATGCAGAAAGTCCAAGTGTTGCTGTGCCCGCTTCACCAGTGTCTCGCTGTTGAGCGACCAAGCCAGCCCACTTATTAATTGCACACCCAAAAATATGATGCTGGTAACCGTCTCCACACAAAATGTAGAAATCTATAGGGAAAGGTAGAGATAGAAGTAGATTGGAATTTTGATTTATATTACATACAACTATTTTATCTTTTCCTATGCTATTCTTGAAGATGGTAGAGGACAGGAAGGCCTGGAGAAATGTTGTCCATGGGGTCGCAATGGGTTGGACACAACTTCGCAACTAACAACAACAACAACAACATGCTATTCTTGTTTTATATTTGTTTTGTTTGTGTATATGATGTTGTTGAAAGAGCAGCAGTTCATCATCCCAGTTATTATTTACTCCTCTGTCTTACCTTTCTTCATTTAACTTCACCATAACTTCCTCTTAATTATTTTTTTCTTGATACAACTACATAATAAAGACTTGATTCTATATTCTATATTTACAAAATGAATAACAATAACTGTATCTTTATTTCTGAAGTGATGGTAGAAGGCAGGTAGTAAGCATCACAGAATCCTGTTTCTCACCAATTATTCTATAGGAAAGTTCCTAGAACTTCCTTTGTTTTTCATCAGAATTGATTGTATGTCTATTTAAAAAGGTAAAGATTTCCCTCTCCACTCAGATCTGACTCAAGAAGTGGTGCTTATCTCTGTTTCCTAGCCAAGGGAGCCAGCATTGTCCAAAGACATTTCCATCAAGGCACATGGAACTCTGTTACCTTCCTACCAAAATGGTGTCTATTTATTTACTCTCCTTTGCATGCTTTCAAACTACTAAGTTAGCTTGAGCTGGGGCCACGTCGGAAGCTCACCCAGTCACAAAGTGCTTGGTCTTGAACTGCCAAACTTCCGGTCTACAAGAACAGCATCTTAATCACTAGGCCACCTCACTGCCTTTTTTCACATCTCCTTTTATTGTCTATAAAAGGTTTTGGACAATGTTATCCTGACCTAAAAATACATAAAGGATTGGAATGCATAAATAAAATATGCAAATTTTCTTTAGAAACTGATTTTCTCTATATTAGCAATTTCTTATACTCCCCCCTCAAATGTAGTCCTTTTCTTTTACATATTGTTTCTCTTTATGCTTACTGAAAGAAACTTTATTTTTCTTCATTCTTTTCTTCGTGGCCTCTCCCTTGAGTGCCTATGCATAATTTTTACCACTCATAAATATCATATGTTTAATAAAGAATAGTTTGGACCTTCTGGGCCCACAGTCTCTCATCGGTTTAGTTCATCTTTCTTCTTCATGTCAGCTTCTTCCCCATTTTTATTTCTTTGCAATAAGACACAGAAAGTCCCCCCCCAAAAAAAAATCCCCCACACCAAAAAATAAAGCTGCATAGAAAAAAGAAATGGCTTGAATAATATTTAAATGGCTTAATTTTCAACATTTGAAGGAATAACATTCAGATGTTTCCATGCTCATCTCAGTGTGGGTGAATATTTCAAGTTCTTGGAAAATGCACCATACAATTTCCAAAAGATAGAAATTTTAATCTCTTTCATCTGCTACTGACTATATATATTCTTTTTGATGCCTCTAAGTCGATTGACTTTTTATTTAAAAAAAGCCAAGGATCATGCAGTACATCTGTCATTTATTGTGACAAATGATCTTGGATTTTTCCCATAAGAAATAAGAAGGCAAACTGATGCATAAATGGGGTTGAAATATGTACTGGAAATCTACGTGCATTGTTTGGAACACAGCCATGTGTTTGCAGTTACATATGTAGTCCAAAACTGGAGTTTTTACAACTGGTCTTCTCTTTAAAGCAATCAGGGATGGCCATTTTAATCAAGCCTCCATTCTAAAATGAGGACAGCTTTGTATATGGTTCCAACCATTCATCTGTACTCATCTGAAGAATTAGGAATTAAGGCAATAGGAATCTCCACAATATTGTAAATTCTTTTCTAAAAGCGAAAGCTGTATTGCTGTCCATTTGATAATAAATTTAGAAAGTATTTTTAATTGTTTTTATATTTTATAATGTACATCACTCAGAGTCACTTGTTGAAATGGGTAGCTCTAGAAATTGAATGAATGAATGAATGAATGAATGAATGAATGAATGAATGAAAAGCAGAGTTCACACCTTCTTTTTTATTCACAGGTTTTTTCCTTATATCCCTGAAAATAAAATAGAACAAATATAATGTAAATACATATGGTTCTAACACTAAACTATTTGCAAATAGTTAAGCAACTTGATTTGAACTGGTAAAAATGTTTATCATTCTCTGCATCATAACTTATTTCAAGAAGGAGGAGGAGGAGGGGAAGGGGAAGGGGAAGGGGAAGGAGAAGGAGGAGGAGGAGGAGGAGGAGAAGGAGGAGGAGGAGGAAGAGGAGGAGGAGGAGGTGGAGGAGGAGGAGAAGAAGAAGAAGAAGAAGAAGGAGGAGGAGGGGGAGGAGGAGGAGGAGGAGGAGGAGGGAAGGGAGGAAGGAACGAAGGAAGGAAGGAACGAAGGAAGGAACGAAGGAAGGAAGGAAAGAAAAGTGCCCTGGAAAGTAATTGAATTACTGGTAGAATTTGCTTGTTCAAAAAAGGAGGCACTTGCATTGGATTTATAGTCCTGGGATATACAGACAAATGCCATAGCTGATAGATAGTTTACATGGCAATATAATTTGGCCACAGTTGCTCTGAAGAATTTCATTGTAGAGCTTCTGTGGACCAAAAATGCAGGTATTAGTAAATGAACCATTGGAGATTCTCCTGCCATCGAACTCGGCAGGTGATCAAAAGTAAGCTTCTCTTGACTAGACACACTTTATATCACCGTTAGTTTACTATGCTCTGTTGCCTCCAAGCAATTCTTCAAAAGGTGAGATTTTGCCAAACATAGCTCTTGGACAGCAGGCAGTGCAATAACACAGTGGCATCAACGTAATTGAAGCAACAGTGGGCAATTGCAACATAATGAAGGTAGCTCAAGATAAGGCTACAGCATCTGTGGGAGTGAGATCTACAATCAGAGGAGCAGCCATTAACTTTCCATGTCCTGAGCCTTTCCATTATTTTTGAAGGCTTTATCCCTGATGAGTAGATCACACTTAGCAGGTAGGGCAGTGAGAGATGGGTGAGAGAGGATTTAGTGAGATGCTTTTCACAGAGGGAAGTATGTGACAAATGGCTCACTCAAGGTAACATAATGCTACAAGCGTGCGGTACTCAGCAGGTTGCACACATTTGGCATTACACAGTCTTAGTTACCAAGCTTCAATTTGGCATTTTGAAATTCAGGGATCAGAGTGGTACAATTTAGGACCTTATGTAACATGATTATTACAAAGGAATAAAATACACTTCTTATTAAAATCATAACTGAGATGTCAGATTACTTAACTGCCTTGTTTTATAGATGCCAGAGGAGAAAAGCTAATATTAATTGATTTACCTGCTTTAGAGTTGAAGAATTGAAGCATTTAATTATCTTAAGATGACCTTTTCCCCTGAAAATTCCACCCTGATTTGAGTGGACATCTGACATATAATTCTTTTCTTACTCTACTCAGGAATCTAGACCTGATACCTGCCCATCTTAGTCACAGCATAACAACTTGCTCAATACTAGTAGCTATAGGTAACCACTAGTTGAAAAAAAGATACACATTTCACTCAGAAAAGAATTTGAATCAGTTCTCCTCCACCGCCACTTTCTCTCTCTCCTTCTCCCTGCTCCCTGCTCCCTCTCTTTCTCCTTTTTCTTCTTCTCCCTTTTCTTCTCCTTCTCCTTCTGTTTCTCTTTCTATTTTCCCTTATTATAATTAGTCATAGTCAGGCAGATCTTTAGACTGGATCTGACATTTTGACACCTTTTGAGACCTTCCCCCCAAATTTCCAATATATTATATTAGTTATTATTATTGTTGTTATTATTATTAATAATAATAATATGTACCTGAAAGGAAGGTTGAAAGAGTCAAGTTTGCAATTGTGACAGTAATAACAATCCCTTTTTACAAGCATTGTTCATGCAGCCCTTATATTGATTTTTCTGACATTCACCTGCAGATATCCATGCTATTAATCCTCCTTTTTTGCATTTGGGGCAATTTGTTTCCATATTCTATAAATAGCTCCTTATATTGCCCATCAAAAAGTGCCAGGCAACTATTCCATGATATGGTCACCTTCTTGACCTCTTTGACCTTCTCCCTTTTCCTGTGGCTATTTCAGAATAGGCTCCACACTCATTTTCTGCAGTGCGTGACATTTCCTTTCATCATTCCACCATTTCTAGGCATGGATATTCATGCAAACAGCAATATTAAGTTAAAATAATGGCTTAGGATTGCCAACAACACTTCCTATCCAAAACTCGTCAAAGAAGATAAGCTGAAGTCATCCTAATTTCATAGACATGAGTCATCTGGTTGATGCCATTATCTTGCCCACTGTATATCCAACACTATGCTATGTTTTCTGGAAATATCAGTTCTAGATGTCTAAATGTTCATCTTTCTGACCCATTATATAGCAGAAACAATGTGGTAGAGAAGCAAAATCATTTTCCCCCTGCTGCGATGACAAGAACATTATCTGTAAGTGGCAAAGCACAGTCCTCTGATTGAATGAGCCAGATAAGTGTAAAGCGCACATCAATTTAATTATTTACCATCATTGGCTCACTAATTGCCAAAGTTAAAGACCTAAGAAAGCAAGGAGCATGAGAAACATGGCAGCAATTTCGGCACGGAAAGCAAATGAGTATTTTAATTTACACAAGGGCAACTAATAATACAGAAGTTCAGAAATAAGGGTCTGTTCCAGTTCTTTGATTTGTAAATGGTTTTTTATTTGCCAGCAAATTTAACAAAAAACAAAAAAACCTCTGCAGGGCATTTTAAAACTTGGTGGATTTCATCTTGATTGTTATGTTTAACAGTTTTCAGTAATGTGGCCCCCAGTTTTCCACTTACAAATGAATTGCATATGTCGCATGCTCTGATAAAAGTGATAAAGGACACGAAGCTGAAGTAGCTTGAAACATATAACAAGGAGGTCCAAAAAGACTGGGTTTCAGCTAAACAGTGTTACTATCCGGTGGACAAATATTTATTGAATTTTCATATATATATATATTATCTATTAATCTGCACTACCCAAATTTAATTTAATTTTAATTTAATTTATTATCATTTCTATACCGCCCTTCTCCCGAAGGACTCAGGGCGGTGTACAGGGCAAGAATAAAACACAGAAATTTACAAAAATTAAAAGATAATTAAATGCATGCCCGATTAAAATACAATTGATACATAGTAAAACCCCCAATAAGAATGATAAAAAACCCCACCAATCCCCCCTCAGGCCAGGCCGGCTTGCTCGAACAAGTATGTTTTCAGATCGCGGCGAAAGGAGCGCAGATCGGGCGCCGTCCGGAGCTCAACCGGTAACTGGTTCCATAGCTCCGGGGCGCCCACAGAGAAGGATCTCCCACTGGGGGCCACCAGACGGCATTCTCTGACCGGTGGCACCCTGAAGAGGCCCTCTCTGTGGGAACGCACAGGGTGCAGGGAGCTTGATGCCGGCAGCAGATGTTCCCTGAGGTACAAATAATTTCAGGAGGCCAAATATATTCATCCTTCAGCATATGCATTTCACAGCATTTTCTTAATGCCATTCTGAGGTTTTTAAGGTTTAAAATAAATGCGAAAGTACAGGAGAAGATGGAAAAAGATATTCTGGGGAAAAAAATATAAGAAAGAGCATTACGTGAAGAAAAAATTATGTGCAAAATTGTGTACATGGTTGAGGTATACCTGTAAATATATAAACAGGAGCACAAACTGAGAAAAATTGCATATGATTGAATTAAACTGAGATTGGGAAAATGAAAAATAGAAAGCAGAAAACTACGCTAATAAGATTATGACTACGATCCTGTCTCCCCACCCAATAAATTTTCTGTGCTATTTAATAATTTCATTGGACTAGAATAGTCTTTGCAGTGTCTGCTGCAAGTCCATCCATCTTTGACATTGATACTAATGATGGACTCCGGGCATGAACATTGTCTTAAGGAATATAAGTTGCCTTACAATAAGCACACTGTGTTTGTTTTTTCTAGTATATGTATATTAGAAGAGTAAATAGAGACCTGTTTGTAGCTTCTGGGTTTCTGTGATTTTTTTTATAACGTGTACTTTGGATTATTAAATCTTCTGCATTGTCTTTGGATGTTATTACTGCTTAGCAACTTAGAACCATAAAAAAGGTCCTACAGGTATCCATGATGGCAAGCAGGAAAAATTGCTCCAGGATACAACTTCAAAAAACAATTACCACAAAATAGTTGTGATGTGGAATCAAATTAAGGATATCTAGGAGAAAACCAATGATCAACATCTTAGCAGCAGCTGACAAGAAAAGGAAGATATAATGACAACATATTTGGGCTTGCATAAATGCATTTGCAATCATGAATCGATATTCTAATCCCCAAAGATATTAAAACAATAAACCTTATTAAGTACATACAATAACACTTGGTTTTCTGATATTATGGAAACTGGAGGAACAGGAGTATATGGCATATTACAACAGAAAGGAGAAAAGAATCACTAATCAAGGATCATTAATCAAATTATAAAACATTGCATTCAATTAAATAATCTTTTCATAAATTATTGCCAACTAGATATGATCAGGAAAATTGAAAGGCTGTCATGCTTTTCTTTAGTCTTTTAGCTCAGACATGAACCTATGCATTTCCAAAATAAGAAACAGATTTAACTTGCACATATTTGTCAGAAATTGGAGGATCAGCTGTTGGTTTGTCCAAAATGCTACCTGCAAGATGATGCCTGCTTACTTTTCTTCTTTCAGTTTCTACTTTCCATCTAGAAAACATCCCCTATAGTGCAGTCCTCATGATCACAACATCTAACTTAAGTTCTACACTGTCTTGTTCTCTCCCCATACCTTCCTTTTTCCCTTTTTCTTTTTAACTGTGTGACCTGATATTGACTTGCAGACGATCGGAAAACTTTGAATATTGTGACATCCTTGATGTTCTCTTAGCTTGGTTGTTTTCTTTCAGATGTTTCATTATGCCACTAGGTAACATCTTCTGTGCAAGCCACTGTATAGAAAGACCAAGCCACTTTGTATAAACAGACAGCAGACTCCATTCCCTTTTAGCACTAAAGATATTGCTTGGGAGGTGCAATAGCTGAGTGGTTAAAGACACTGAGCATCTCAGCTGGAAACTTGACAGCCCAGGTTTGAGACCTGAGCACCATGCGACAGGGTGAACTCCCATTGCTTTCCCCAGGTCTGGCCAACCTAGCAGTTTGAAAATATGCAAATGTGAGTAGATAAATAGGTACCACTTCAATGGGAAAGTAACAACATTCCATGCTGGTCACATGACCATTGAAATGTCTTTGGGCAATTCTGGATCCCTTGAGTAAGAAAAGATGAGCATCACTGGGCAGGGGAAACATTTACCTTTGTGCTACCTAGTTTCATAATGAAACATCTGCAAAAAACAACCAAGCTCAGAGAGCACCAAGGACTCCAGTTCAAACATGAGCTATATTTTTTTCTATTTTTCTATTGGTATTTTGAGCATTATATTGTGGTGTCTTGCTTTGTTCTATTAAAGTAATAGTTGAATAGACAAGAATCAGACATGGCTTAGCAACTGAACAACAAATTCTATATCCAATAAGACTGACTTCATGGGCTCAGATGTATCCTATTTAAAAAAAAACACCTTAATTTTAAGAATGAGCACACTGTATCTCAGCAAACAGTGAACTCTGCATTACATCAGCTTATGTACATTGTGTTTACTTAATCAATGGAGATTAGTTTCAACTACTGTTTGGTTCTTCGGACCATCATAACTGCCTATATTGATTTATTGACATTCCTGTGAATTGGAAGGAATTGGAATTTATCATTTTTATGGCAACAGCTATGGTCTTACTAAGATTTAAATTTATGGAGAACATCGCTAGCAGAAGTCACACCAGGTCATTGATCTAAGAATAAAGTCAGTGAAGAGTGAAAAATAGAGCAAGTGCTACAGGCTGACAGTTTGGTCAACAATTTCTAAGAAAATCAAGAAATAAAAATTTAGGATGGAGTTTTAGTACAAAGCAAAGGCAGCATATGTCTATATTCTATAAAATATTTCATTTTTGGACCATTAAAACTTGTAATACGTTGCAATTTAAAACATGGAATAAAGCCAAAGATCGAATGTTACACATTTAAAAGCAAATTTGTTTGATTCATTTTTATTTCTGTTTTCCAGTTCATCATGTTTAGTTATTTTCAAAACTAGAACAATTTAGTTCAGTTTTCATGTATGTTAGTTCTTTCTCAGTTAAAATGCATGCATACAGATGCATACAATTTGTTCAGCTGGGATAACATACATCACGGTAAATTTATTAGGAAAATAGTTGCATCTGCAAAAAAAAAAAGTGGCAAGTAGTTCTTATGATGTGAGGATGAAATCTTAAGTCAACTGCAGCAATGTCCCAGAAGCCATTGGGTAACCCCTTTCCCAGTCACTGGAGACCATCCAGCATTTTTTCCATTCACCAGGCCTACTCTTTCATTTTCTTTTCTATGACAGTTGACAGGGGTGGCACAATGGCTCAGTGGTTAAGACACTGAACTTGTCAGCTGGAAAGCCAGCAGCTCATGTCTGAGACCCACACGACAGGTGAACTCTGGTCCTCACCCCAGCTCCTGCCAACCTAGCAGTTCAAAAGCATGCCAATGTGAGTAGATTAATAGGTACCACTTCAATGGGAATGTAACAGTGGTCCGTGATGTCATGCTGGCCACAAGACCATGGAAATGTCTTCAGAGAGTGCTGAGTCAATGGTTTTGAAAGGGAAATGAGCACTGCCTCCGATAGTCAGCAGTTGACATGTTCTAAAAACCTTGGTTGGTTTTAGTTTCCATTGTAACCTTAAGTTTTTTCTTTTATTTCAGCTTATCTAATTCTCTTTCTGCCGATATTAACTAATGCTGATAAATTTCCTTAGTGAATAGGCCCAGCTTCCAGTTCCTATATGAGTTCCTGTAAAATCTTAGTTCAGTTGAATTCATATAGTTCCCTAAACTGCCCTTATTTTTTAAAACCATTGGAATTTTGTGTAATTGCACTTCTACAATATTGTTATTTGAAACTTCCAAACCTCTTGTGCTCCCTTCACCTAGTATTTCTCAAGCTTGTTGAAATTGCTTTTACTGAAATCTAATAGGCATCTATGTCTACACTTCAGTTTCTCTTTCCATATTATTTTGAAACTGAAGTTGATTGGGTTGTTTTCTTCCAAAATTCCCATTAAATTTATTTCTATAACTAGAAATAAATAGGATTAACTACAAGGGACCTGATTTTCTCACTTGTCATTTAACCTTCTGGAAAATGAAACAGTCTACAAGAGCACTGGAGATTTTTGTGGTCCTAATATATTGACCAAGTTGGATTCCAAGCAGAAATCCAAATATTTGATATCTCCCATTATTATTGCATCATTCCTTGAAAATTCTATTATCTGGTCCAGGATGGTTATCCAAATCTTCTGAGTAGCTTTGTGAATTATAGCATTTTCTGACTATCTTTGTTTTGCTTCCTTTCTAGTATTTTTACCTAGATGCTTTTTACTGGATCTTCAGTTTCAAAATCCTGGATCTTGGTATACTGAAGAGAAAAATTCAATTTCTAATTCTCACTAAAACCCTCATAGATTTCTACAGTTTTGTGTTGACACATCGTTAACAGAGAAGAGAATTAGGCCAAAAAGAATTGGAGGTTTGGTATTAAATGAATAACATTTAGAACACATCAAAAGTAGCTCACAGAAAATGTTCTCATGCCAGCTGGCCTAATTTCATATATGTGGAGTGGTAAATATTTTTATATTCAAAGACTCTTAACCATTGACAAGTCAGGGTGTACTGCCTACTCTGCCTTCTGAGTAATCTGCTTCTTAAAAGACAAAAATAATGGTTTTATTTTTTGAATTTTACAAAACAAAAATCACCAAATAAGATGAGAGGTCTATTTTTTTCACATTCACAGCCACCATATTAATCACAGAACTAAGCTTTCACTCTCTATGCATTTCACTTTTGAAATAAGTCAATTCTCTCATGCTGAAAATGGGAGTGTGAAAGTGATCACTATAACAGAAATTAAAAATGCACAGGTAAAGCTTGATTTCTTGTGATTTCGTAATGAGAGTTCTTGGTTTGCTGTTGACATTTTTGGGAATGTTTTTTATTTTTCAATCTAGCCTACAGCTTGGAAATGTGCCAGTAATTTTCCATCCAGGTACTCTTAGAACTGACCCTGCTGCTATTAGTACATGTAACATTAAATATCCACTCTCCTTATCATATCTGACACAAGAAGTATTAATTAAGAAAATATTTGATTGTGCAGAAATGGATAGACTAACCTTAGAGTTTAAAGAGAAAGAGTACCGTAGTTTCCGGCATATAAGACTACTTTTTAACCCATGAAAATCTTCTCAAAAGTCAGGGATCGTCTTATACGCCGGGTGCTGAAAATTTAGGGACAGGGCTGGCTGGAAAACCTGGAGCGGATCTCCCATTTAGTCTGCACAGGGAAAGCGGGACCAATTGGAGAAAAAGCTGCAGTCTGTGATTTTTTACAGGCTGGTGTCTTGGCGTCTTTCCTTCTAAAGTTGAAGAGCAGCTGTAGTATATCCCAACTTGAAAGGCAGGTGGGGAAGGCAGCAGCCAGAGCAGTGGCTTAGCTCTAAGGACACATTTGACTCAGGAACTGGGCGGGCTGGCTGGAAAACCTGGAGCGGATCTCCCATTTGGTCTTTTTTTTTAAAATCCCATTTATATCCTGCCCTTCTCCGAAGACTCAGGGTGGCTTACAATTTAAAGCACAAATCAATGTGCTTAGCAACAGCCTTCATTCTGTGTATATGCCTGTTTATTAGGGCTTTCACCCCCCCCCAAGCAGCATTATTATTTAATTAAATTAAATTATTACAAAGTCAGCTTATTGCCCCCAACAATCTGGGTCCTCATTTTACCTACCTTGGAAGGATGGAAAGCTGAGTCAACCTTGAGCCTGGTGGGATGCAAACCTGCACTAATTGCAGGCAGCTGGTGTTACTTAAGGCTCTGTGCAGGGAAAGCTTTAGAGTGAATTAGGAAAAGTGAAAAAGTGAATTAGGAAAATAGGGAACGGTTGCTGGAATTGGGTATGTGTAGTTTAACGAAGAGAAGGGTGAGGGGTGACATGATAGCAGTGATCCAATATCTCAGGGGCTGCCACAAAGCAGAGGGAGCCAAGCTATTCTCCAAAGCACCTGAAAGCAGGACAAGAAGCAATGGATGGAAAGTAGTCAAGGAGAGAAGCAACCTAGAACTAAGGAGAAACTTCCTGACAGTTAGAACAATTAACCAGTGGAACAACCTGCCTCCAGAAGTGGTGAATGCTCCAACACTGGAAGTTTTTAAGAAGAGACTGGACAGCCATTTGTCTGAAATGGTATAGGGTTTCCTGCCTTAGCAGGGGGTTGGACTAGATGACCTCCAAGGTCCCCTCCAACTTATTATTATTATTATTATTATTATTATTATTATTATTATTATTATTATTATTATTATTATTATTATTTAATCCACTTGCACTGTTTTATGTTTACATGTTTGATGACAAACAGCCTTATGTTTATAAGTGACAGTTTTCCTACTAAGCACCTGCATGTCATAAGCATTTGAATTAAAATTACCATATTAAAATCAAATCTGATGTTTTTTAATTTTTATTTGGTGTGCGTTGGAAGAGGGGTAGTCTTATACAGCGAGTATAGCCCAAACCCTATAATTTAACAGGAAATGTAGGGGGTCGTCTTATACGCCCAGTCGTCTTATATGCTGGAAAATACAGTATTCAGTTTACTATAAAACTTGGAATAAATTTTATCAGTGGCTAGAAAAACGAATTAGAGAGAAAGGAATGTATCAATCATTAGTTTTATTATTCTCACTTATATATATCTACCCAGACAATATGCTGTTTGCCAAATACTGAATGTTATTGGGGGAAACCCCAACTGTCATCCCAACCTCCCTTGTACCCCAACCCTAATCCCCAAACCACCATTCCTTTCCCAACCCTATAAAATCCAATAAAAAATTTAAAAAAAAAAGAACTAACCCTGCTTAGCTTTTCAAGGTCAGATAAAAGCTAATGATCACTATTTCATATAGATCTAAGTTGTATTGTCTGCAACTGAAAGATCCTTGTTTGTATGCTAGCAAAGATATTGTGGAATTAAGGAGGAATGATGAGAGAGGCACTTGATGCTTCTTCTGAGATTTGCATATTGTATTTGACCAAGAATTTTGGAAGGATCCAAGTGAAGAAACTTTGTTTGCAATTTTGAGAGCAATTACAATGACCACATTTCAGAAATAAGAATGTGCAATGTTTTCCAAATAGGGTAGCAACAATGTTAAAATGGGAGGTGATTAAAGACCCCTTCCTTTCTAACATGTGCTGCACACATCATAAACACATAAAAAGAGCAGCATTTAAAACACCCAATTGTACCCACCCTTTTGACATCTGCACACCTTATTAAAAAAATGCTCCTGTTTCTGACACCAAAAATCTAAAATGTCAGTGAAGAAGCCTAGTAAAACCTCACAGTGAGATTCAAGGGCCTAAGCAACCCAAAATAATATTTCTCAAACTTATCAGATTTAGAGTAATGTCCAAAGAACATATATCTCCTTGTGAAAAGTTATTAAATATCAAGGAATGCCATTTATCACCCAGAGAGGCTTTCACAGTTGCTCCTTGACTCTCAATGTAACATCAACATCATTCCCTGAAAGGAGACTGAACAATTGTCTCAGGAACTGAGTCTGGGATTATAAGGTCTGAAAAGACAGAAAAGAATAACAAACTGTAGTTTGCAATTTTGTATTTATGTTGCGCTCTGAAGAGTAGAACTTCCTTCTTGCCACCCACAAAAAGTGTAATACTTGTGGAGCATGAATGACCAGGCTCAAATTACCTTATCTCACGTATTTCATACAAAGACCTGGCTCTGTGGAAAAGGCTTTTGATGACAACCAGAAGAAGGATAGATGGACTTAGTTAAAGTGGTGATGGCAGCCCAATTAGAAGACCTGAATTATCAGGATAGAGATGGATTGTCATAGAAAAAAATCTTTATATGATCACTATGAAATGAGACTGATTTGATGGCACATAATCAGTTACATTGATAATATAGATAGCCCTCACTTAGTGATGGTAATTGGGAACAGATTGCCCATTGTTAAGCAATGCTGTGGTGAGCAATATCACATGACTGTACTGCTTAATGAAAGTAATTCTGGCACTTCTAGTTGAATTCCATGACACTGTTAAGCATGACATCATATGGGACCTTGTCCATTGACTTTTCCTGTCAGAGGCAAATGATGACCATGGGAATGCTACAATTTCCGTAGTTTTGAGGACTGTTCAACACCATTGTAAGTTGAGACACTGAAGGGCTGCTTGTTAAGAAAAAACTATCTGTACTTAAGTTTGTATACATAAAAATATTATAAAGGACATGTACTAGGGTGCTCCACATGAAATTATTTGGGATGCTAGTTCCCGCTATGTCAAAAGATAAAAACCCATATACAATGGTTAGATGGTTGTCACATATATGAACAACCAAAAGAGAGAAATTCATAACTCTTGAAGCAAGTAAGAAAAAAGTATGTAAGTAGATAGTGCTGTCATATTTGATGTGTCTTGGGTATTTCACAAAGTAGAAAGGAGGAGGTATAAATTTAATAAATAAAAAAAACAATTGACTCTCTTATAAGGCCATTAGCAAGCCTGGTGAATCTGAACTGGTTTGAAAAATGGCTGTTGGCCATTCTTGCTTTAATTGTTTTCCTAGGTATATAAAATCAAATTATCAAGTTCTTCAGTGATTCTGTTGGAATCTGCCTCCTGGCTCTACAAACAGATCATATTTCTGCCTTAAGGACCATCTCAAAATATGCATTCTCTCTTCCTTATTACAATAATTATTTAATGATTTCCTCATGTGAACAATGTTTCTCCACTAATGTCCATGCCCCTTAAAACTCTAAAGCCCTGCAAAAAAGTAACAGTATATAAATAACTCCATTGTGATGAAAACAGCCTCAAGCATGTTTTCTTAGAGAATGTATTAACAGCTTCTCCTTGTTGTCTTTTTATTATTTATTTTTAAAATGGGAATCAGATTTTATTGTGCCATGTTCAATAGTTGGCTGTAAAATATGTATGGCCAGTTGAATTTGTGCAGCTGCCACTCTTAGTTGATTTACAGAAGGAAATACAGAGGCATTAGAAGCAGAAATGTTAGTGACATGTGACTCGTAAGTGGCACAATATGACAATAAACATGCAGTTGTGCCTAAATCTTCTTGTAAATGCCTTTGGAAAAAGAGGACATGCTCAGGCTGGATGTGTTTAGGATGTACACAAAGTATGAGATCACAAGTGGTTACATGTGGTGTTTTACATGTGTGAACTCCAATTTCTTCATTGAGGCAGTATAGCCAAAGGATGAATGAGTTACAGCCAATAACTCAAGGCAGTGAATATATTCAACACATCTTCCTCTTCCTCACAACAACAACATCAATCCTGTGAGATGGGTTGGGCTGAGAGAAAGTGACTGACTCAAACTCACCCAGTTTTCATGGCTAAAACAGTACTTGAACTCACAGTCCCCTGCTTTCTAGGTTGGTATCTTAACCACAAGACCAAACTGGCTCCATTATATGATAGCTTTGCAAGATTATTATGAAGTGATTATCCAACATCCAAGAACACAACTCCTGAAGTAGACAATAGCATTCATTAACATTTTTGTCTGTAAAAGAAGACGAAAGTTATGTGGACAAGGCAGAATTCTTGAACAACATACTGGCAATAGACAATAAGAGCCTTGATAGTACAGTGGTTAGAGTGTAGTATTATATGCTAATTCTGCTGACTGCCATCTGTTAGCAGTTTGGCAATTCAATTCTCACTGGCTCAAGGTTGACTCAGTCTTCCATCCTTCTGAGATCAGTAAATTGAGGGCCCGGACTGTTGGGGGCAATATGTTGACTGTATAAAACACTTAGAGAGGGCTGTAAAGCCCTGTGAAGTGGTAAGACCTTGCAGAAATCTTAATCTTGCAAGATCTCCATCTTAGATGTTCACTCTGCCTAATATCCTCTAACTCTGAATGATAGTTTTTCTTGTAATTAGAGAAGAAAATGATAGAAATCACCCAGCAGGTTTTTCATCTCAACTCCAGGACCATTTTCAGTTTCATTCAGCAACTGTGTCTTGGTTGAGTCTTCCAGCAGATGAATTGAGCTTTGCTGGATTCTCAGCTTCATTTGGAAGCTGTGCTTCTGATAGTTTTTCTGAGTCCTGATTTAACTCATTGGATGAATTAAAGAGGTAGGGATGATAATATCTACTGATGACCCTTAAATCTCAGTTCCTGCAGTACTTACTTTTAAGATAACTGTGATGAAAGAATCAAGAGGATGATTATAAAATCTGCAAATGTTTTGTGCATAGGAGAAGTAGCTAACAGTTTAGAAAATATGTAAAAAAATAATGCTACATAGCAGCAATCCACCCAGTTCTTTTCAATTCCTATACACCATGGGCCATAAAAAGCACCTCTTCAATATCTCAAAAGGTGGTATTGATTTTAGGAAGTCCTTTCACAACAGAACTATAAAAACATGATACTCCTTCTCCAGAAAAAGCTACTGTACAATCAGTCACTTAATTTTGTGATTATAGCTATTATTGATTTCCCTGCAGAATGAAATGTATCAATATCTTTGGTTTCAGAGGAACATACAGCAACAAGAAAACATACATTAAAAAAATCCTGGGCACAAAATGAGGTGCTTTATTTTAGATTTGCTGATTCTTCTAAGCGTACTGTTAGAAGCACCCTTTCATTGCATTTATAGAGAGAAGCAAAAATGTCTAGTGCCTGTTGATTGACAAGCTTACCCTTTTTAACTTTGGAAAACACTGTTTAGCAATTAGAAGGACTAATATTATGCTTTTAAGTTACCAGACAAATTCCTCTAAATGATATAATAAATCAAGTAAGCTGATATTTGCTATGCATCCAGAATAGACATTTATGTTTGCCCCCAAAGACTTCTTTCATCAGAGTTGTATGCATGCACAAAATTCTCCTTCTCTTTCTCAAAAGTCTTACAGTCTCTTGGGGTTTAAAGTAAATAGTGAAACCCAAAGCCTGACTCATCATAACTATGACTTCTGTAGTATTGATAAATCTGTACCAGTAATACAGATTACAGTAATTTAAAGATAGGAAGTAAACAATGAAGCACTTCCAACTGATACAGAACCTGAGTTATAAGTTAATGTTTTGAGTTTTTGAAAAGTAGCAAATATAGTATGTCAACTTAACATATGTAAACCATTAAAATCTATAACGTACCTCATACATATTGGATTTCCTCAACCTGCTGTGTGTATTGGACATAGATGACAATGACAGTTCAAATCACCTGAAAGACTTATGATTTTGCTATGAATGTGTGTGTGTGTGTATGTGTGTGTGTGTATGTAAAGAGAGAGAGAGAGAGAGTTTTTCCAGACGATCAAAGTGCAAACTAACATGAGTGGATGAAATCTTGCAAAAGTGAAATACTGTAGTATCTATGGGATAGTCCAGCGAAGCATCTGTTTTTCTTATAAATGGGATATTATATTTTTATGATACTGTTGCTGCATTTTAAATATGTCTCAGAACATGCAGAAAAGCTGATCTTAGGCCATAATAAAGAATTATGGAATTGTACACTACAAAAAAGAATTGTGGAATTCTTTTTGGAAGCCTTTCTTTATTGTACTGGCATTTGTAGCACCTTAATAGACAAACTGTTTTTTAAAATAAGACTTAATTGGTTTCAGATTAAGAGCTATTATGTTCTGGTTCCATTTTCTGGGATCATACAAGCCTCTTTTCCTTCTTGGTTCTACTGTGAAATTATACTTCTGCTAGATAACTTAATATAGTTGTCAGGGTTACAGCTCTACTAATGCTGCCCACCATCCAATATATTTTTATGCCTGATTAATAAATCATACATTAATGCTGCCAACACATTAAAGATATGCTATAGATGGGCCTTAAAAATATGAAAAACCTCCATTAATCTTTTCTGGCCATCTGATCTGCTATAGGATTATAGAAACATTGGCGATTATTAGTTACCCTGCTTGTTTTTCATCCCAACATAAGAAATTCTAAACATGAGTCCATTCATTTAATATGTGACCTATTTACTTAGAAACAGACTGTAGGCAAAATGATTTTTAAAGGAATGTTCTGTTTGGCTGTGAATTAATAGGAAACTAAAGATAATATAATGTTGGGTCATAGCTATTCCCGGTACTGGTGTTTTTCCAAATTCTGGCATTCATTTTTCTATTTAACAAAATGAGTTAAAACGTGTCCTTTAGCACACATTGGGCAAAACAAGCATATTCCATAAAAATGCAAATAAATTGTACTGCAATAAAACTTGTACCATGTCTTAAAATGGAAAGAATATGGAATGGATGACAAACTGAATGCAGACAAACTTGATATGGAAAAGGCATTCATTCATCAATCCCTCCAAACACTCAGCAATAAGAATTGCTGAGAATAAGAAATAAGAAAGAATGAGTTTTTTTAAGTGCCAAAGAAGGAATTACCATATTTGTATGTGTCATTGTATCCTCTGTTTATCAGTCTGCAGTGCACTCCCAGATGTTTAAAAACATTAATAGTGTTGAATATGAATTAAACATCCAGAATCCCAAATCCACACACTTAATTCTTATTTAATAATTTGTTAAGCTTGCATGCTGCCCAATTCCCAATGACAATAAAGCAAAGAAATTACAATAAAAGATGAAAGGTGACCATGTGTGACATATCAGATAGAATGAAGCAAGGGTTCTCCTTCTCTCTCACCAAAGGCCAGGGTGAAGAATCAGGTCTCCACAACAGCAGAGAAGAAGCCATCTTGATCTCATGGGAACATTTATTCCAGAGGGCAGATGTTGCTACCAAGAGGGTGCACTTTCAGGATCTGAAAGATGATATTGTTTAATCCAGCGGTCTTCAAACTTGACAACTTTGGCTGAGGAATTCTGGGAGTTGAAGTCCACAAGTCTTAAAGTTGCCAAGTTTGAAGGCCCCTGGTTTAATCAAAGGATTCCAGAGTTTGCCAACTAAGCAAGATCAAATCAGTTGGGCAGATATTATGAGAGACTGGGAGTATCTCACTGAGTGCCAGTTTAGTGTAGGGAATAAAGGCATCAAACTGTGACAGCCGTGAGTTCTAATCTTAACTTAAGCATGAAGACAGCTGGGTGACCTTGGGCCAGTTGTCCTCTCTCAGCCCTAGGAAGAAGGCAACACCAAACATTTCTGAAAACATTGCCAAGAAAATGGTCTGGATTTGTCCAGGAGTCAAGACTGATTTGAAGGCACAAACCCACAAAATAAATCTTTTTTAATAATTACAAGCTTTCCAATTATCCAGAATTCTCCAAGTGAAATCTTTTTTAAAAAGCCAGAATCCAGAAGCTTTCTAATTTCCATTTAAATCTGAAGTATGGTGTTGTGATTCAGGGTCAGCCTGTGGGTTCGGCAGTTGGGTCGGACGATTCAGAGGAGGAGGAGGGGGTGTTGGAGAGCCTGCAGAGGACAGCCCTGAGGCTTCGCAGAGCCCTCAGCCAGGCCCCTCTCATCTGGTCACTACGCAGACCCAGCTGTGTGAGCCTGACAGCATGGATGAAGATGACCCACAGCTGGCCCTGTTCAAGGACGCCCGATGCAGGAGGCAGTCAATCAGGAGTAAACAGAGGAAGGCAATGGGGCACCTCGGAAGGAGGCAGAGAGAAGCCACACCTTGAACTGTTTAAAAGGGGAATGTGTGGGAGGGCTGGTTTGCTGAAGGCAACCATTTGAATAGCTCCTGTTTCATGGTTCATGTTTTGGTTTTGCTCTGTTTGCTCTGTTTTGTGTCAATAAATTTGGCAGCCTTAGTTCCAGCCTCTTGCCTTTTTGTAAAGGGGTTGTCCCTGCCTTTTCTGCAGGGCCGGTAGTAGGCTGGTACAGAACATATGGTACAAGCATAGTTTCAACACTAGTTTTATTTTCTTTAGAAAAAAATTTCTTTCCCGCTCTCCATTCCATCATTTAGTGGTTGGAATTAATCAAGAACAGGCACAGCTCCACTAAATTAGAACACAATTAAAAGATTCCAAATGTAACCCTCATCTTTCAGCTGAAATGAAGAACCCAGCATCAGTAACCAATTTCACAACTAAGATTACATGGGAAGTCTTGCGTCAACAGTTAGCCTCTCTGTGTAGCTACCCTGTAGGGAATTAATTTCCCCCGAGTCCCTTCTAAGAGCCATAATGCTTAGAGGACCATTTTGATGTTTGTCCAAAACAAACCCACAAAGGTCCTCCTGAAAAATGAACACTTTTGCACAAACTTGTAATGTAATTTAGATTCTGGCTGATATTTAAAGCTTTCCCTAGAGAACATTTGTGGGAAAGCTCAACTCTTTCTGAAAGTCTTACTAGCTTCTATTATTGATACACATGCAAGCAAATATCAGACACATGCTTTATCACATTTTTCTGTAGTTCACTTATCTTACTGATTGTAATGAGCAGGACTCTGACAAAAAAGAAGCAAAAATAGGAACATTTTAAGATGTTTTATTTACACACCTGAGCTAGAATGTCTGATACTTTTATCTCTTTAATCCTGGTTGTAGTGACAGGATAACATTAAAAATATAAATGTCCTTCTACTTCAGTGATGATGAACAATTTAGGCTCGGTAGGTCAAAAATTCAGAAAATACATAATTTCACATCGCTGGTGTGTCACATATCACATCCTGAACAAAAGAGAAACAATTCTTTACATTTCATTTCATTTTGGAAAAATAATATCCAATCCAATCATGTGTGGTACACAAATTTGTAATGTAAGTTTGACATCGTAAGAAGTCAAAAAATTACATAAAATGAAATATCAAGGGTCTGGAAGCCAAATGAGAGTACATCTAATTCTTGTGCACCCCTTCCACAACTTCTGAAAATTGTATGAGAATGGAGCATGCTTTTGAAAGTAGCTGTTTCATGTTGATGAACACCCGCATGTCATCCCAAACATGTTGGTGGGTCACCTTTCCCATTTTGTATCGTCTGAAATCTGCTATCTGATATAAACCTACTTTAGCCAATAGTAGGACTGTCCCTGAGTGGAAGTAGGCAGAGGAAGGAAAAGTGCTAACTGCTGGCTGTCAGTCCAAAATCAAGGATGACATTTGACTATTTGTCCAAGCTAAGTTCATTATTGTTTCATACCTACAGACAAAATCTTGCCAGACTGAGGACTCTATGATCTGCATCTACAATATACTCTGTGAACTGTTAGGAAGGTACTGCCTACACCCTCTTTCTCTCACACATAATATCTGGGTTGAGTGGCCCCCTCAATGGGGATTCACCTCCTCACTACATTCCCTCACATTTCTGATCATCAAAGGAATAAAATTTACACTATTAAACTCCAAGGTGTAGTTTGGCAACTTTTGTGGCTACTTTTGTGGAGATTCTCAGTCATCCAGCTCATGGTTATCCCAAAGGTGCTTTTTCAAGAAGAAATTTCACTTCTCATCCAAGGAGCTTCCTCAGTTCTGAACAGTTCTTCAGTTCTGACTGAAGACCTGCTCTTGCTTCTTGAAAAGCACCATTGGGTCTTGTCGCTAACATTTAGGCTCTTAAGAAAATAGCTTTTTAAATTTGCTTCCTTTCTGGACAAGATGACTTTATCTTTCAGCTTTCTCTCTTGCTATCTTTCTCCTAGTGAAGTAGGGAATATGTGGGAAAGATACAAATTTTCGTTTCAGCCCATCAAGGCACCTTATTAACATTGCAAGATTGTACCTCTGATCACATTTCTTTTCTGATTGAATTTATGCCTACAGGGAACATTTCAAGGTCCCTATGAACATGTCAGCTTCAACAGAAAATATATATATCTGAGTCATAGATGTAGAAAATTCACTTCTATGCTAAAAATCCATGCTCTGATAGCAAAGCACTTTTATGACTTGCGTGCATTTACTATAAACAGAACGCATTTGTTTTTGCATATGAATAAGATTAAGTACAATACAAAACACAGGCACTAACTTCCACATGCCTTTGATTTGTCACTGATGTTTCTAAGCAAGCAACACTGGTTGTAATTGTATTTTTGATGTTTAGAAAACACGATGCTATATCTGTTAAGGCAGCAGATCGGAGCCACTCTCAAAAACAATTTTTGCAAGCAGCTGGTGACAGTAAAGGGTGTTGGGATCACCCATCATAAAGTCCTCTTTTAAGCCAGCTGCTAAATCTACAACAGCATACAGCTCTAGTCATACTATGGAAAAGCACCAAACACTGTGGGGCTGAGATAATTGGTACCAGGTGGGCCACAGATGTGGATTTCCAGTGTGCTTAGAAGGTGGCCTCTCAGCTTGCTAAGATGCTAATTTGTAACCACGATATAATGCAAAGGATGTGAAGTGCTTGTATTAACTCCATAAAGGTTTGCCACTTTGATGTTCCTTATTCAATTACTCTATAGCAGCAAGAACCATGGAAACTCATAATCACTCTTAATTCTGGATTTGCTTAAGAAATGTTTCCCCAAACATTAGTATTTGAACTGAGTAGAATTCAGTTTATCCATAGCTGTGGTCAGGATCTTGCAATTGGGAGAATGAGGATCAGGTCTGGATTGGGAATGTTATATGAGTCCTTTAAACAAACACACAAACAAACAAAATCCAAGGCTAAAAAGAAAGAAAATCAAGAGAGAGAGAGAGAGAGAGAGAGAGAGAGAGAGAAAGAGAGAGAGAGAGATACATTGTGGTGATGCTTGGTCAGCTGCCAAAATAAAGAGACTCGCAGATTTCTAGAGATGAGAGGCCATGAGAAAAGAATGCTTGGTGTTTTCAAGCAAACAAAATATACTAAAATATATTTGTGTGCACTCATCAAAGATTCAATAGACAAATTAAACAGATCTCAAACCAAGCAATTAAAAGTACAGGTGTTACAAAACAAGAGCAACTTTTTAAATGAAGATCAGAAAGCAAAGAGTTAAGGGAACCTGGGTTGCAGTTTCTAAATGAGATTTAAATTTTTTTAAAAAAACTGGTTGCAGGAAGTTCAATTTTTTGTTTCAGAAATGTAAATGAAAGATTCTGCTGATTTTTGATTTAGGTATCAAACCAACTTAATCACCATTTCCAATTATGTCCATTTACTCTGCCTTTTCAAGAGCACCCATAAGGTCTGTAAATCAAAAGGCAAGATGGTGACTTCACTATTGTAATTAAAGTCCTACCACATACACAGAGCATGTAAAAAGAGGTTCCTTTCTCTACAGATAGCTCTAATGTTCTTAGAGAACTCTATCTACTTTCCCTTACCTCACAACTGAATACAATATTACCCCAAACAACCTTTGTCTAAACTGTTGAACAAAATTCCTTGGAGAAAGCCAGCTCCTGGTGCCTGTTATTTACCATGTTGAGTTGTCCTTCTGACAGGAAGTGGGAAATAACCCTGAGAATAAGGGAAATCTGTACACTCTTTAATCTTTTATTTTTATCATATTATAGGTCAATGGAATCCTTATTCTTTTAACAGGAAAGAGTGAAATAATTCAGTCAAAATGGATTAAGCCATATAAAACCGAAAATAAATTAACAAATTCCATATGTATTTCCTGTAAGAAGAGAAGGAATTTATTTTCTGTTTTAAGCCATAGATCATCCATTTCCTTGATGAATAACAGTTATCAGCCATATCCATGTAAACTTTATGTAGAGAAATATGCCAGCAGTCAAAGGAGAATATTCTTTCATTCATCCCCGGTATTTCTTGCTTTGTAGAACTTTTGACATGATTGATGAGTTGGTGGAGGAGATGAAAATCAAGCTTGCCAATTCACAGAGCAAGTCATGTTGGTGTTGGTGTGATCACTAGCAAAAAAAAGGATTCGTTCATTGTCATAGTTCCACAAATATTTCAGTGTTCCAGAAAAATGAAACAAATTAATTTCTCAGGCTGGGTGGAAACTGGCAAAAAGATGGAGAAGGCCATCTTAAGACCTGATCCAAAAATCCATTCTAATTAAGGAGGAAACACCCACTGGGAATGGAGAATGTTGTAACAAGAGATTCTTTCCCAACTATTGTTCTCTGAGAAGGAAATTTGGTGAGAAACCTGAAGGCATAGTTCTACAACTTTGAGTGTGCCTTTGTTCAACGTTGCATAATGGCTGAAAAAAAGTTACAGATATATGTCTGATCATTACTTACCCATTTCTATATTGTACATACTTCCATATTGTCTCCAGTCTGACATTTCTGTTTTAGGAGCAGGAAACTACCTTTATCACATTTTTATTATTATTTTAAATTTAAAGAATTTCCCTTTTCTTCTGTTTTAACTCTGCTGCTAAAATTTTAAACTGCTGAAAAGGAACACAATTTTTTTTAATTTGCTAGGGTCCAGCTTAGAATAGATGATATATTGAATACACTGTGTATTCTATAGCCTGGCACTCCAAATAAGATTGGAAACCAACCAAACCTGGCAAAGATGTGGCAAATCAGCATTGAGTATACTGGTATCAAGCACAGGAAATCAGGAGTCCAGACATTTCAAATGATTACAGGTTTATTGCATGTTAATATTCTCTACAAGAATCTGAACTACTAATGATCAAGGCAAATTGGAGGTAGATAAGTAATTCTCAACTTACGATCAATCTTCAAAGTTATGATGGACTCTCAAAAAAAGGATTAATGACATGAATTCAAAGTTCCAATAGTTGCACACACACATATACCCCCCTCCATAGTAACATGATTGCATTTGCAATGTCCTGCTGTCACATAACTGCAATTTATGATGTTTTTTGCTGGAAACCAGCATTTAGTGGTGACACAGTGGTTAGAATGCAGTACTGCAGTTTGATTATGAGCAGCTCAAGATTGACTCAGCCTTCCATCCTTTCAAGGTCAGTAAAATAAGGACTCAGATTGTTGGGAGCATTATACTGACCCTGTAAACCTTAGAGAAGGCTGTAAAGCACTATGAAGTGGTATATAAGTCTAAGTGCTATTGCTATTTACTTTTGGTTCCCGGTAAAATTGCCCATTTTAGATAATGGATTTGTTTAACACTGTGTTGTTCATTTAATGAATGCAACATTTGCTTTTACAATCATCATAATCACTTAATGACCACTGCAAAAAATGTGATAAGTTAGAGTTGGTTGCTTAGGTGCCTCAGCGTATGACCATCATAACATATGACAGAAATTCTGTGCTCCATTGTGGTTGTAAGTTCAACACTACCTATAGTCTTCCTCTTCTCTGTAAAGGTAAACAAATATTTTAATGCCTCTAATACAGTTCTGATGCAAGTTCCTAGATTTAAAATCTAAATAGTGAACCAATTTAACATAATATTATCATCCCTTTTTACACATGACCAGAGACTTCAAATAATTAAAGTTGGGAATATCATGAAAACTTTCTGCTACTTATTATTTTGCTATTTAGATGTGCATTTAAAGTTGCTCTGACAATTTCCAAGTGAAATTCAACTATCTCAACCTTCTGTTCTAAGCCTATGCAAATTCTTGGATCTTACCACTTTCTTAAGCTCTAATAGTTTTCTTCATGTTGAGTCCTCAGCATTCACTCTAGTGTTTCGCTTTAAAAAGAATAGTTCTAACAATTTAAAATAAGTCCCAAGAGCCAAAAGCAATTAGGAACATTCACAGTTCCCAGAAAGAACAGTGGAATATTTCCAGGAATTCTATCTTTCTGGAAAAGTTCAAGTTTTCCAAGGTTCCAGTGACAGAAGTCAAAAAATAAGTGCAAAAAAGATTTTCCAGAAAAAAAAACTTAAATATTCTAAGGGGGAAAGTATTGATTCTCTCAGTCAAGTTTTTCTAAGTAAAATGCAATTGGTCTTAGCTCTGTTCTTGTGAGCAAAGATAGTGCTAATCATCACTTTCCGGACAATCACAACAGAAGATGTTAAAGACAAAATGGGCAAAAAGCTTTTTTTGCTCTGCAGCTAGTGCTACATGAAGGATGATGAGTTGCCACTGTTATGTTCAATGGGTTGAAAATTCAGAACTTCAGAGCTGTCAAGCTGACACATTTCACCAGTAATGACAGTTATTATAAAATATTTCTAAGAATGCAGGACTGGCAAGGTTTGTTCTTTCATCCCAAGGTGATGAAATGGTGATATAATTTTGCCATACTGTCTTGCAAGTACAGATATGTTAGTACTGAAGAAATTACTTAGTCCAATATTTCTAACTACCAGAAAGTTGCTGGTAAATTATTTACTAAGCCTAATATGAATTAGACTCTGCCATGTAGATCTAATTCCCTAAACAAACATGGACTTAAATATAATACTTTTGGTAGAATGTTCATATCTTTCCATGTTACAATCCAGATTGTGGTTGAAAATGGTCGGAAATGAGTGCAATGGTGTGATAGTTTGAACATTCTTTGGCACTGCCTTTCTTTGGAATTGGAATGTAAACTGATCTTTTCCAATCCTGTAGCCATTGTTGAGTTTTCCAAATTTGCTGGCAAATTGAGTGTAGCACTTTTACTGCATCGTCTTTTAAGATTTTGAATAGCTCAGCTGGAATACTGTCACCTCCACTAGCTTTGTTGTTGCTCAGCTTTCCTAAAGCCCACTTCACTTCACATTCTAGGATGTCTGGCTTGAGGTCAGTGACCACCTCATTGTGGTTATCAGGGACGTAAAGCTCATTCTTGTATAGTTCTTCTGTGTAATTTTGCCACCTCTTGGCTTCATATGTTCATTATAATTCCCATGTTCATAGAACATTAATTGACCATAGTACTAGTAAAAAGGTAAAGTTGTCCCTGCAGATTTTACTCTGCTAGTCATTGCTGACCATAGAGGGGAGGTGCTTATCTCCATTTCAAGGCCATTGAGCCAGTGCTATCTGAAGACATTTCTGCAGTCAACTTCCTACCGAAGTGGTACCTATTTATCTACTTGCATTTTTATGTTTTTGAACTGTTAAGTTGGCAGGAGCTGGGACAAGGACAGGAGCTCACCCAACACGTGGAGCTCAGGTCTTGAACCTGGGTTGCTGTCTTTCCAGTATCTTAACTGCAGAGTGATTGTGCCACTCCACAGCACTAATGCTTCTTACATATTGGGCATACACAAACCCACACATATGGACATGGGGCCAAGTTGCTTGCAGAACCATTTTAATCACACCACATCGGTCCCTCTCATGTAGTCAGGCATGTTGCAGACTCCATCAGTTAAAGAATTCAAATTGGCAAGGTCCAGGAAGAGGGTTTTCTCTACTGTGGAATATTCTTCACCTCCAGAGGCTAGGTGGAATCCTGGCTTTTCCTGGTTCTGTCATCTTCCTTGAGGTTCACAAAGAAACATGCAGACATATGGCTGGTTAGTACCCTGAAGGTCCTCTAAACCTTTTTAATTAACTTTTAATATCAAATTTTAATTATCTTTACCTCTATTTTAAATTTTTACACTCAATTTTAATGTTTTTATTATCTGATGGTCCCTCTTTGAGGGGATGGGCAGTTTCTCAATGTGATAAATACCGTATATAAATAAACATACATATACATTGTCTCTTATTTCTTTTCCTGCTTATTATCATTGGTAATGAATAAAATCAATAGCGGTCATGAATTGCATTTGACTGGAAGATTAGGTGTAAAATCAAAAACCTTGCAAAAAGCTGTCCAGACAGCACATTAAGAAGTTGCCTTTAGCTTTTAATAATTCTTTATTATTAATAATGCTTAATGGGAGCTGTTTTCCTACTTACATCTCAGGAACAGCTCATCTTCATTATGCTTTTTTAAATTCAAAGAAGAAAAAAAACCACAGAATCAACTGAGTCTTAAAAAATAAACAATAAACAATACATTTGCAATGCAACATGAAACAACTGTTTTCGCTGGCACACCTTCATAATGGATTCTTTATGCAAACTTTATAGCCTAAGTAGCATTTTCAAGCAATTTCATTTCCAGTACATTTCATTCAATGAATGCCGCAGCAAACCTTGTGAGCAGTTTTAAACACTGGTCTTTAACCCCAATCTTTGGGATGTGCATTTACATTAATAATTAGTATAAATTCCCAGTGTCAGAAAGAAAATAAAATACTCTCCTTAAGCTATATCCCTTAGAAAACAGATATCAGTTCCCATTGATTATGAGCTATTCCAATCTTTCTTGAACATCCTACTTTGAATTTTTGAACAATGAAAGGCTGGGAAACTGTGAGATCTGGTCCTGCCTTAAGGACAAATGGAGCTGGATGACTTTGGACCAGACTTTTCTCTCAGCCTTTGAAGGAGTCTATGGCAAGCTGCTTTTGAAATCTGCCAAGAAAGCTCCAGGAGCAGTCCAGTATTGCTGCAAGTCAACACTACATCAAAGCCACACACACAAAACATACGGACACAAAGCAAAATAAGTTCACTGGAAATGCTAATTGGCATCCAGAAGACCTGGCTAAATCTTTTAACCTTCTCTCAATCAGAAATAAACCTGATGGCTTTGTGTGTCCTGATGGGTCACAGCAGGTGTCACCGTAAGGAAGATCAAGAAATCAAGATGGACCTTTTATTAATGTGCACTGCCCACATTGTATACACATTTTTTTTCTAAAAGAAAAAAAATTCCAGCGAATGAGTAAAGGCACAGCCCCCATTGTGAGTTCCTTTACTGCTTCCCATGGATATTCCAGATTTATACAACACCCCATCTAGCTTGATGAGAGACAAAGAGGATAGGATAGGATAGGATAGGATAGGATAGGATAGGATAGGATAGGATAGGATAGGATAGGATAGGATAGGATAGGATAGGATGCCATGCCATGCCATGCCTTACCATACCATACCATACCATACCACACCACACCACACCACACCACATCATACCATTCAATACAATACAATACAATACAATACAATACAATACAATACAATACAATACAATACAATACAATACAATACAATACAATACAATACAATACAATACAATACAATACTTTATTGGCCAAGTGTGTTTAGACACATAAGGAATTTGTTTCTGGTGAAAAAGCTCTCAGTGTAAGTTGATTTTATCAAAATAAAATAATTGTGGAACTTTTAAGGTACTGCTTTCCTTGTCCTGCTTTTCAACATCTATGACAAAGATACTAGAAACAAATTTACTTGCAGTGTTGTGATTCTGTAGTATTTTGCTTTGGGCTAGCTACAATTTCTGTACAAACACAATAACAGACCAATTTCTTATTGTCACCAGGAGAACAACACACATTTGTCCATGTAATGAAAAGAAGCTGAGCTGAACCCCAGGAAGTCTTTCCTTTTTAACCATACCTGTCAGATTTTTCCAAGCACAATCTGGACCAAAGTAACTCTTACACAGAGTCCTAGTTGCATTTCTGGCAGTGAAATCAGGGAGACATTAAAAAAATATATGAATATGGACTGCTTGATGCCCACTGCCATTTTACCATTTATTTATTAAATATATTTCTGTGCTCCACAATCAAAAAGACACTGAGCAGCTTACATAGAAGCAGTAGAATTTTAAACATTCACAGTAAAAGTTAAAACAAAACAAAACATTATGATAATACAATACAGCAAAAAAAAAATACTAAAGCACACAAATACTGTAACCTGCATACAAAGTACAACCATACAAAATAAAATTAAGAATGAAGATGGCTACATCATCTAATAAACTAAATAACTCAGGCTTCAAGACCTTCCAAAGGATCAGAAAAGAAGGAGTTAGCCTGATCTGCAAGGCATCCTGTTCCACAATGTTGAGCTTCCCAAATTCTTACTAATTCCACAATGCTGGGATCTAATTCTTACTAACAGAGAAGTGATAGAGGGAGATGAAGTTCCCAGAACTTTGGGCAAGAGTGACCAGGTCATATTGGAATTCAACATAATGCAAACACAAGCAACAGAACATAATCTAGCCAGTGTCTTAAACTTCAAAAGAGCTGATTTTAACAAACTCAGAGACAATCTAAGAAAAATCCCTTTCCAGAACAATGCCATTTAAATATGAGCAGTGTGCGGCAGAACCAAAAAAGCAAATACAATTCTTAATTGTATAAACAGAGGCATAGAATCAAAATCACATGAATTATTAGTACCGCTTTAGAAAGACCATACCTGGAATACTGCATCCAGACTTGAACAAAGGGGCCTATACAACAAAATGAAATTTAATGTGGAGATGTGGATGATCATTTAAATGTAACCAGCAGCTGCCACAAGGAGGAGGGTGTCAACTTATATTCCAAAGCACCAGGACAAGAAACAGTGGATGGAAGGTAATCAAGGAGAGAAGCAACTCTCCTTGAGAAAAAAAAGTAAGGAGAAACTTCCTAACAGTGAGAACAATTAACCACTGGAACAGCTTGCCATCAGAAATCTTCATCATTGGAGGTTTTTAAGAAGAGACTGGATAGTCACTTTTCTGAAATGTTATAGGGCCCCTTGCTTGAGCAGGGGGTTGGACTAGAAGACCTCAAATGTTCCTTCCAACTCTATTCTGATTCTGAAATCTTTCACACAAACATACCCAAAGTTTGACCCCATCAAAAAAACAAGCAAACAATTATTTCAATGTCTCCTGTCAATTGTCCAAACTATGGGATTATAATGGGGGAAATATTAAAATTATACATAACTGACCACCATCTATCTCCCTACCCCATTGTGACCTCAAAACCACACACTTATTAAACAGCTGTTAAGGAACAAATGCATCCCAAAGAACAGAAATGACCAATGGTCACTGGGAATTGAAGACCACTCATTTTATAGTTGCTAAGTTCAAAAACAATGGGACAGGAGAAGT
Source organism: Vipera berus (assembly GCF_964194415.1). Lineage (NCBI taxonomy): Eukaryota > Metazoa > Chordata > Lepidosauria > Squamata > Viperidae > Vipera > Vipera berus. The sequence continues at coordinate 115,214,073 of NC_138205.1, read as the reverse complement.
TAAATACCTAACGCTGGCCTTGACATCTAGTTTATCATGGATATACTATTCTTGTTAAATCATCCTTTTTGAAAAGTTTACAGTTAGAGTGATAAGCTAAGCTAACAGTTCTCAACTTTGGCAACATTAAGATGTGTGGACTTCAACTTTCAGAATTCCCCAGCTGGCAATAAGATGAAAGATGCAGAAGTAGGCATTTAAAATATATACTGTATATTTTTTTCTTCTTCTTCAGTTACAAAATTGTTGGGGTTTTTTCCCTTCTACAAGACTGGGCTCAGTGACAATAGAAAGCTTCTTTCAACTCACTTCCCCTTTCCTTGGTACAGCTGATTCAGACAGAGTATGTTTCCTTTTAAAAGGATGACGCTTAATATAGAGTGAATTACCTAAGGTAGACAGAGTAATTTATTCTGTAAAGCCTTGTGTTGTGAGCTGAAATTGCTTTTTCTCCTTCTGGCATGTGGCTATCCAGAGTACCCCTGTTGATGCATAGCCCACAATGACTAATGTAAGAAACAGCAGCAGCAGCCTGATGTTAAAACTTGATCACATTACTGGTGGCAATGCTTATGAAGTAGGACTGCAGAAAGAATGGGAACCAATCTTTTTCTTGTCCCTGCAGTGAAAGATTTTGAAGAAACTTAAGACATCTGCTTGATAAATCCTTAATATGTTAAAGACATTTTTTTAAAAAAAAAATTCCCGTGTAGAATTTTGAAGAGGGATCACACTACCTTGTTATCAAAAGCAAACATTCCTAAATACAGTAGGCTGTGTCCTAATTAGCTGCAGACCACTGCCTACTTTATTCATATGTCAACTAAGAAAATTCTATTTATTCTGGTGAAAGAGGAGAGGAGAGGAGAGGAAAATCTTTATTTAGTCATTTGACCATATTGATAGTATAAAACTAAAATAAATATATAAGTATATACAAAGAAAACAGTATGACATGTTCATAATAAATATATTAATTGTTTTACAGGGCAGTTATTGCTATATAGGGCTCATAACCTATAATGTTGCCCAGAAATTTTTGAAGTATGATGCAAACAGAGGACCAGAACAAAGCTACTTGCTCTCACACATGGCAAAGCCCTCCAGAGGTCCCCAGATTCAGGAGACCAGATTTAGATGAAGCAGAATAGTAGGACCAGACTTAAATGAAACAGAATAGTAGTTCAAATATAGAAGGCAGATCATAGAATCAGAGAGTTGGATGGAATCTTGGGGGTTTTCTAGCCCAACTTTCTGTCCAGGGCAAACCATATTAAGCAAATCTTTATTTTGGACACTTTCAAAGGTAGAGCTTTGAAAGCTCTAGAAGGCAAGCTGTTCCATTGCTTAACAGTTCATATGATCAAGAAATCCCACCCCCTTATTTTTAATTTCAAAGATCTTCCCTAGAAAATAGACAAGCAAAATAGGTATGGAGTATTCAGGAGCAGCAAAAGAAGGCTTAGATATTTAGAAATAAGGAAGGAAGGCTGTTGTTGTTAGCTGCGAAGTCGTGTCCGACCCATCGCGACCCTATGGACAACATTCCTCCAGGCCTTCCTGTCTTCTACCATCTTCTGGAGTCCATTTAAGCTAACGCCTACTGCTTCAGTGACTCCATCCAGCCACCTCATTCTCTGTCGTCCCCTTCTTCTATTGCCCTCGATCTTTCCCAGCATTAGGCTCTTCTCCAGTGAGTCCTTCCTTCTCATTAGGTGGCCAAAGTATTTGAGTTTTAGCTTCAGGATCTGGCCTTCTAAAGAGCAGTCAGGATTGATCTCCTCTAGGACTATCCATCTATCTTTATCATCTTTAATCTTTACTGTCCATAGAATCTGGAGTCATTTCCCCTAAAATCCTCTTTTTTTTATATTGACATTTGTTTTCTTGTCTAAGTGCTTCTGACTGCATTAGCATCTGCTACTCCAAGTATGCTAACTTCTTATAACACCTTTTTAAAAGGCAAAGACAATACAAATCTTTACAGACACCAATATTCAAAAGAAATCTGGGGAGTTTGAAAACTGTACCTTTCTATATACATGTCATTTTAGGAATGGTGTTACAAAATTATGTTTTCACAACAACAAAGCAACATCCCTCCTCTGGTCCAGCAATAGTTGTATTATAAAGATATGTCATCTTATTCCTCAGCACAGGCAACTTTGTCTAGGCCTAATAATTCAATGAAGCTATGAGCTATGCCGTGCAGGGCCACCCAAGACGGACAGGTGATAGCTGAGAGTTCTGACAAAACGTGATCCACTGGAGAAGGAAATGGCAACCCACTCCAGTATCTTTGCCATGAAAATCCTATGGACAGTACCAAAAGGCAAAACGATATGACGCTGGAAGATGAGCCCCTCAGGTCGGAAGGCGTCCAATATGCTACTGGGGAAGAGCAGAGGGCTAGTACTAGTAGCGCCAGAAAGAATGAAGCGACTGGGCCAAAGCCGAAAGGATGCTCAGCTGTGGATATGTCTGGTGGTGAAAGGAAAGTCCGATGCTGTAAAGATTTTTTCTCCATAGGAACCTGGAATGTAAGATCCATGAATCAAGGAAAGCTGGACGTGGTCAAACAAGAGATGACAAGACTGAACATCAACATCTTAGGTATCAGCGAACTAAAATGGACAGGAATGGGTGAATTTAATTCAGATGACCATCAGGTATACTACTGCGGGCAAGAATCCCTCAGAAGAAATGGAGTAGCCTTCATAGTCAATAAAAGAGTAGGAAAATCAATACTGGGATACAATCCTCAAAATGACAGAATGATCTCAGTTCGAATCCAAGGCAAACCATTCAATATCACAGTAGTCCAAGTCTATGCCCCAACCACCAGTGCTGAAGAGGATGAAATTGACCGGTTCTATGAAGCCCTACAGCACCTTATAGAAGTAACACCAAAAAATGATGTCCTTATCATCATGGGGGATTGGAATGCTAAAGTAGGAAGCCAAAAGATAACTGGAATAACAGGCAAGTTTGGCCTTGGAGTACAAAATGAAGCAGGGCACAGGCTGATAGAATTTTGTCAAGAGAATACGATGGTCATAGCAAACACTCTTTTCCAACAACCCAAGAGACGGCTCTACACATGGACATCACCAGACGGTCAACACAGAAATCAGATTGACTATATGCTCTGCAGCCAAAGATGGAGAAGCTCTATACAGTCGGTAAAAACAAGACCAGGAGCTGACTGTGGCTCAGACCATGAGCTTCTCCTTGCAAAGTTTAGGCTTAAACTGAAGAAAGTAGGGGAAAGCACTAGGCCACTCAGGTATGAATTAAATCATATCCCTGTTGAATATACAGTAGAGGTGACAAATAGATTTAAGGAATTAGATCTGATAGACAGAGTGCCTGAAGAACTATGGACAGAGGTTTGCGACATTGTACAACAGGTAGCAACCAAAACCATCCCAAAGAAAAAGAAATGCAAGAAAGCAAAATGGCTGTCTGAGGAAGCTTTGCAAATAGCTGAGGAAAGGAGGGAAGCAAAAGGCAAGGGAGAAAAACATAGATATGCCCAATTGAATGCAGAATTCCAGAGAATAGCTAGAAGAGATAAGAATGCCTTCTTAAATGAACAGTGCAAAGAAATTGAAGAAAACAATAGAATAGGGAGGACCAGAGATCTTTTCAAGAAAATTGGAGAGATGAAGGGAACGTTTAATGCAAAAATGGGCATGATAAAGGACCAAAATGGCAGGGACCTAACAGAGGCAGAAGAAATTAAGAAGAGGTGGCAAAATTACACAGAAGAACTATACAAGAATGAGCTTAACGTCCCAGATAATCACAATGAGGTGGTCACTGACCTCGAGCCAGACATCCTAGAATGTGAGGTGAAGTGGGCCTTAGAAAAGCTGAGCAACAACAAAGCTAGTGGAGGTGACAGTATTCCAGCTGAGCTATTCAAAATCTTAAAAGACAGTGCAGTAAAAGTGCTACACTCAATTTGCCAGCAAATTTGGAAAACTCAACAGTGGCCACAGGATTGGAAAAGATCAGTTTACATTCCAATTCCAAAGAAAGGCAGTGCCAAAGAATGTTCAAACTATCGCACCATTGCACTCATTTCTCATGCTAGTAAAGTCATGCTTAAAATCCTACAAGCTAGACTTCAGCAGTATGTGGATCGAGAACTACCAGAAGTACAGGCAGGATTTCGAAGAGGCAGAGGAACTAGAGATCAAATTGCCAACATATGCTGGATCATGGAGAAAGCTAGGGAGTTCCAGAAAAACATCTACTTCTGCTTCATTGACTATGCTAAAGCCTTTGATTGTGTGGATCATAACAAACTGTGGCAAGTTCTTAAAGAGATGGGAGTACCAGACCATCTTATTTGTCTCTTGAGAAACCTATATGCGGGTCAAGAAGCAACAGTGAGAACTGGACACGGAACCACTGATTGGTTCAAAATTGGGAAAGGAGTCCGGCAAGGCTGTATACTGTCGCCCTGCCTGTTTAACTTATATGCAGAGCACATCATGAGAAAGGCAGGGCTAGATGAATCAAAAGTTGGAATTAAGATTGCCGGAAGAAATATCAACAACCTAAGATACGCAGATGATACCACTCTAATGGCAGAAAGTGAAGAAGAACTAAAGAGCCTCTTGTTGCGGGTGAAGAAGGAGAGTGCAAAACGTGGGTTGAAACTTAACATTAAGAAAATCAAGATCATGGCATCCAGCCTTCTCAATTCCTGGCCAATAGATGGGGAAGAAATGGAGGTAGTGACAGATTTTGTTTTCCTGGGCTCCAAGATCACTGCAGATGGGGACTGTAGCCAAGAAATTAAAAGATGCTTGCTCCTGGGGAGGAAAGCCATGGCAAATCTAGACAGCACACTAAAAAGCAGAGACATCACCCTGTCAACAAAAGTGCATATAGTCAAGGCTATGGTCTTCCCAGTTGCAATGTATGGCAGTGAAAGTTGGACCATAAGAAAGGCTGAGCGCCAAAGAATTGAGGCCTTTGAACTATGGTGCTGGAGAAGACTCCTGCGAGTCCCTTGGACTGCAAGGCAATCAAACCGGTCAGTCCTAGAGGAGATCAATCCTGACTGCTCTTTAGAAGGCCAGATCCTGAAGCTAAAACTCAAATACTTTGGCCACCTAATGAGAAGGAAGGACTCACTGGAGAAGAGCCTAATGCTGGGAAAGACTGAGGGCAAGAGAAGAAGGGGATGACAGAGAATGAGGTGGCTGGATGGAGTCACTGAAGCAGTAGGCGTGAGCTTAAATGGACTCCAGAAAATGGTAGAGGACAGGAAGGCCTGGAGGAACATTGTCCATGGTGTCGCGATGGGTCGGACATGACTTTGCAGCTAACAACAACATTCTAATTTAATCATTTTGGTGATCTGCTTAAGTTCTTTAAAATAAAATTGATTATTCCACTTTGGAATTTTCACATTGAATATTACATTTCTAACAAAAAGTTCTATTATTGGGGTGTATTCTGATCTCCTTGCAAGGAAAGTCAGTAGCCTGGATTTCAATACTTAGGTATTATTATTCCTTTCCTCTGTCCTTAGAGAGGTCTCTAAGACTACTAGAGGCTAAATTCCCACTGGATAAGCCAGTCTTTTCCTGATTAAAATATAGAAATATCCCTGAAATGTGCAAATTTCAGTCCAATTCTAAAGCTTTATTGAAGACAAAGAATGAAATGAATGAAATGAATGAATGAATGAATGAATAAATAAATAAATAAATAAATAAATAAATAAATAAATAAATAAATAAATAAATAAGGAAAAGGTAAAGTATGAATTCAAACAGTTAATAAAATGTTACACCAATATTGTCAGTATATTACAATATATTACAGTACCTTCATTTAAAATGTCTTTTGTAAGAACAAAAAGAAATGCCACGAACAAAGGGGTTTTGTTGGCATGAATCAAGTTGACAATTATTTGACATCTGCCCAAATAGACAATAGGATATATCGGCAAGAGAAATACTATCATTCTCCTTACAAAGGGAATGGGGAAAAGCTCAGAGAATGAGATGATGTGGAGGACCTTCTCCAGCCAATTTATATTCTGAAGTCATCACTTTGATATTTCTCATGTTCTTTTCTTACTACCTTCTAATGATAGCACTTGCCAAACCACTTCTTTCTATTTCTTTTGTTAAACCACAATATTCTGCTCTTAAGGACAGTTGCCTTAACATTTGTTGCCTTTCTTCTAACATGGTTTGAAGGAAGTCCTGACTATGATCTGTGATGCATTAAACCCTCTAGTTAAGTTGTGATTCTTCATCCAATTTTCAAAGTCTGGGTTCACACAACACTATGATATTTGTTTATTATTAAGTTTATAATCAAAGCACTATCAGATGTTACAAGTTAGGATCTGTAGCTGGTACAATAAATCAAGGAGACCTACTGGATTAACACATTAACTGGATGGGATCTTCTTCTCCTTCTCCTCCTTTTCCTCGGAACAAAAACAAATTTTGCTGATATGGCTTGGGTTGACAGTTATCTGACATCTGCCCAAATAGGCAATAGCACATATTGACAAGAGAAGATGACATTCAGTTTCAAAGAAATCAGAAATGGGGAAAATGCCATATATATGAGGATTTGAGCCCAGGGAGGAAGCTCAAAGGCAGTGCAAAGATAAATAAGGATATTGATTTTTCACAGAATGTTGGCTGAGTATTTAAATAAGGAGGGATGGGAAAGCATCACGGTGGGAGGAGGAACACACCTAGTAGATTGCAGTCCAAAGCAGGACCACACCACAATTCAAGACCAACCATGCATAATGCCCTTCATTCATCCTAGCCCACTTCACATCTGATATTACAGGAGTTCAGACATGGTGCTAAGCTATGATTTGTTGAACATGTTATGTTGAACTGAACTAATACACATATATGTTAGTTCACATGTCACAAATCATGGACATGTTCAAGTAAAACCAAAACTTCATGTACAATGTGTGAATTAGATATCAGTGGCAAAAGGTCTTCTGCAACAATGCAAGTGATATTCCTCAAGATGTCTTTGCTTGGATCATTAGCAGGATTAGCAAATGCACCTTTCCTCAAGATGTATACACAGTACCTTGGTCAAATTATACTGATATAGAAATCATGTAACTTTTCTCCTTTTCTATGGCCCTAATGAATATACTGTATACCTTTGAACTCTAAAAATATAGTTTGAGACATATTTTCTGTTGTGAAACAGCCTCTAATTTCAGGATGGATCAAAATGAAATTTTTGGACTTTGCTTGTGAACATGATTAGAATGGCATCAACAGTTTTCTCCTACCCAGGTTGCCTACCATGTTTTGGGCCTTCTACCTACATTTTGGAAGTTATAATCCCAGGAAAACTGGAGGCCACTAAGTTTAGGCTGTATATTGTTGCATTTAAAACTTAGCAACTTAAAACAGGATGTTGCCAAATTGACACTCAAAGGATTAGTACATGATTCCTATTTTGCATTATAAATCTAAATCATTCTTGTAGAATTTTGGACTATATCCTCTGAGGCTACTGGCTGTTCTATGGTACTGCTATTGCCTTTAATTTATATTATTATCTTGCTACTTCAGAAGATGAAGTTAAGATGTGGTATAGAAAAGTTGACATTAATTAATTATCATGAATGAATCATCCCAAGATAAATGTAGGGTCTTTAGAAGAAGCTAGTTCCCCAGCTTTCATTTCTTTATTATTGCTTACTCCACCCTGCCTGTTTGGAAAACGTGTCCCATATCTGCTTATTATTCTACCATGGAACTCATTTTCAATTTGGAAAGTTTACCTATAATTCAGCATAGGCAGAACAATCTCATATTCTTTACACATCTGTTGATGCTGAATGGTCTTTATGTTCCATATCCATAAAATTTAATTGGATTGACTTACTACATCAAATTCTCAACCATGCTTCCATCATTTCTCTCCTTCCAAAATCCATTCTTCCAGCAAGTTCTTGAGGATGTTGGGTCTGAATATTTTAAAAACATATGTACATTACATTTCTAGTCACATACAAGGAGAACAAAAAAACCAACACCTTTTTTCTGTCGAGCCTAGCATTGAGTCAATTACTAGAAGTATAATTCTTGAACTTATGTTTCCTGCCCTGGAACACTAATATGGAAAGTACAGATTTTCTGTATATTTTTCAATTCAGCTAGTATTATTTCCATTATGTGATAATGGGTCAAACCAAACTACAATTTGTAAAATAGTGGTGATGAACTATTTGGTTTTTATGATAATGCTTTTTTTTTTTAAGGGAGGGTCTTTCTCCTCTTCTCTTCTCTTCTCTTCTCTTCTCTTCTCTTCTCTTCTCTTCTCTTCTCTTCTCTTCTCTCTCTCTCTCCACAACTATGCTCAATAAATGGTTTTGTTCATTCCATCCATTTTTATTATTCTATTAAAAAACCTTTATCTCTTCAGTGATTTTGAAAACAAATCCTTTTTAAAGCTTTACTTTATTATTGTAAGAACAGTTGCCTGAAGTATATGGATGCATCTCAGAGTTAATGAATTAGAAAATGAGCAAGTAAACATTTGAAATTACCTAATTGTCTTAACTTTAAAAATCTATGTATTAATGAATTCCATTAATTCAGCTGCCATTTATTGCCTTTGACATATCCTTTATAGGATGTCTTTGGTGTCTGTGTTTTAGTGGTTAGTGCATGGAACAAATGAAGGGAAGTGATTTACACCAGGTTTGCTGCAGAATGTGCTTGTAAAAATCAGGAGCTTCTTAACTCCATCATCTAATAGCGGTATATAAATACCTTGAGGTCTACTGGAAAAACACAAATGAAAAAATAATCAAGAATAGTTCTAAAGCTGATATCCCAAGGCTGAATACTATCCACAGTGAGGTAACATCACAATGAGAGGGGGTTTATCCATCATGCTAAGATATGGTTTGTTTGGAATATGGTTTCTTCAGCAATCCTGGGGTTAGTTTCATACAACTAGCCAAGCTGGTATATAATTTTTTGGCTTTGCCTTAATATAAGGTAAGGATATAGCCATTCTTCTTGTCATGCCTTCTGGTGCTTTGGAGAAATAGGTTGACCCCTCTTCTTTGTGGCAACCCCTCAAATATTGGAATATTGCTATCATGTCACCACAGTCCTTCTTTTCACTAGACTAGACATACTCAATTCCTACAACTTTTCTTCATAAGTTTTAGTCTCCATTCCCTAATCATCTTCACTGCTCTTCTCTGCACTCTTTCCAGAGTCTCAACATCTTTTTTATATTGTGGTGACCAAAACTGGAGACAATATTCCAAGTGTGGTCCCTCTTATTTTTCTTTGAAGATATTTTGCTTCTCATCCAAGAAGCTTCTTCAGCTCTGACTGGATGGTGGGGAATGAAAGGATTTATACTCCTTGCAGAGAGCTGGTCATTTGCATTCTTTTAGAGAGCTGTTGAGACCACCTGGAGGTTTATGTGTGTCATCAGGGTCACCTGAGTAGTGCAAATGGATGTGGAGCCTTCTTGGAACTGCTGAAAGGACTGTGTTGTAGACTGTAGATAGATGATGTGTATTGCTCCCCCTTGTTGAGACAGGGCTCTTCAGTTTTGATACAGATGGCCTCTTTGACCCCTCTTTCAAACCAGTGGTCCTCTCTTTCCAAATTTTGGACTTTGCTTCGAAGGAGTGTCCTTTGTCTTTTAAATGCAGATGGACTGCTGAATCTGGTCCTGATGGGTTTGTTTTCCTATGTTGTACCATACGTTTATGAAGTTGTTGTTTCATTTCCCCAATGTACAGATCTTCACATGGCTCACTGCATTGTACTACATATACTATGTTGCTCAGTTTGTGTGGGGGTGTTTTATCCTTGGTGTGGACAAGCTTCTGTCTTAGTTTTTTCATAGAAGTGTGCACATATGTTGTGTTGGCTGAAGATCGTCCTGAGAGACTGCTGATTTGAAAGACGGGTCAAAGAGGCTATGTATGTCAAAATTTAACAGCCCTCTCTCAACAGACGGGGAGGGATACGACATCATCTACCTCCAGTCCTTTCAGCAGTTCCAAGAAAGCAGTTCTCATTTGCGCTACTCAAGTTACCTTGATAACAGAGTAAACCTCCAGGGGCTTCAACTTCTCACCAAAAGAATGCAAATGACCAGCTGTTTGCAAGGAGTATAAATCCTTCCATTTCCCACCATCCAGTCAGAGCTGAAGAAGCTTCTTGGATGAGAAGTGAAATGTCTTCAAAGAAAAACAAGAAAGTCAAGTTGCCTCATGAAAAAGTACCTTTGGGATAACTATTACCTGGATGACTGAGAATCTCCATATACTTCCAAGTGTGGTCTTACCAAGGCATTGTAAAACAGTACTAACACTTCACATGATCTAGATTCAATCCCTCTATTAATGCAGTTTAGGATTGTGTTAGCTTTTCTTGTAGTTGCACCATAAAGCTGTCTCATATTTAAGTGATTGTCCATTAGAACTCTAAGATCTCTCTCACAGTCACTGCTATTGAGCCACAGCTATTAATCTGTACCTGTACACTTAGTTTTACTTGTGTAAGTATAAACTCTTATTTTTCTCTACACTGAATTTCATTTTGTTAGATAAGGCCCAGTGTTCAAGTCTGTCAAGATCCATCTGGATCATGAGCCTATATATTCTGGGGTGTTGGCTATTCCTGCCAATTTGGTGTCATCTGCAAATATTTGGGAGCACTCTGAGGTTTGAAAAATATGTTCAGATCCTTGCATAACAGCTGTGCTATGAGTTATCCACCCTGCATGATTAAGAATACTATCATAAAGAGTGAATTCGGTCATTCACAATGAGTGCAAGATACAATGACATCATAGAGTTCATGGTTGTATCATGTAATAGGATTGATTCATAGAAGTCATTACACTTCTGCAATTATGTCATGACTTCTGTGATATCACTTGCCTCCTATGACACTCATGAATGCAGAATCAGGAGCAATGCTAACACACGGGATGCTAAGCAACATTCGAGAAACCAGCAAGAGTTGTATTTGTACCTTGTGCTCAGCTAGAGCCAAATGACCTTGCCTAAAGCTGCTTTAATATCCAGGTTCAGATGACATGACTGATTTACTCCTGTGCATCTGCATCACACATCATTACTTGATGAGTTCAGAAGAGACTTTATTTTACCTTTTCCAGTTGTAATAAAAAAGGTTGTCTCCCCCTCCCTTTTTTTCTCTTTGCCAGAGCAAAAATAACCCACCTAAATATACATAATGATGTAACTGAGGTCAGTTTTTTTATGGGGGGGGGGAAAGGGAAATAAAATGATAGAGAAGCTACGCCTAGAGAAATGCCTAATTATTTGAACTCTCAGAAGGAGGAAGACAAAATTAATTCCCCAATCTGTAAGTCTGCATAACCTGGTTGATCAGGGAGTTAATTTAGCATCTGACAATCCCAGAGCTGTCTGGAACTAGAGTTAGTGATTGTAATGTTCACAAAACATATAACTGATGATATGAGCAACTGAAAAACCCTTCCAACTGAATTCAGATGGAAGGATTGAGTGGCTACACTTTTGTGTCGAATTTAGCATGTTTCTTAAAACCTCTCCTTGCATGTCTCTTTTGAACCCGAAGATACTTCCAAAGTAAAGAAAGCAGGAAATTTCTAGTTCTTTTGGTTGGCAAATATAAGCTCTTTGATACTCTTAAAGATTTTGGCTGTGCTTGCAGCATATGCCTCACCCATCTGGTGTTAATGAGAGTAACATGATGGTAACTGTAGTGAAGGTTAACACATGCTTGTTGGATTAGTTCATCTGAGTGGCTGAACTGATAAATGCATATGCACAAGCAAAAATATTACTAAGGGAATAGGAATTCTCTCTCATTCTATACACACATACATACATTCACTTAACCACACACACAAACCCATACACCTCACTCATACTCAGCAGAGAATTCTACATAAGAGAAAGCTATTTATTTTTTCACCATTAATATTCTCCTGCCAGAAAGAAGCAGTGCACATTTAAATAACAATGCTTTATTTTTCTGTCTTCAGGGAAGAAACTAAGAACAGTTGAAAATGTGTTTATGGATGCAATATACCTTGGATTAACTTGCAAGTCTTTTTTTATCAAGGATGGCCTTGTTACAGATGTTACAAACACCTGTTGAGGATGAAAGGAATTAAAAACATAGCTGATAAGATTCCTCCAATTCTTTTAACCCTCCCACATACACACACACACACAAAATCTCTTTGAGCAATTTAATACTCAGAGGCAAAAGGAGGGCTTGGGTTAGAATTTATTATTAATAATAAAAAGCTTAGATCTTTGTGACTGTTAACTTTTTTCTCTGACTATTAATTAGCTTTCACAACTTTTAAAAATTATTCATTTTTAAAAGAATTGGCTTGCTCTAAGCACTAGTTTCTTTTTTCTTATTCTTATTAGGTCTTTTTGCTACAACATCAAAAGGATTTCCAATTATTTCTCAATTGCTCCTAGTCTAATTCTTTCTTCTGTTCATGAGAGGGTGGGAGAGTCCTACTCTGCAGTGGACAATTAACCTGACCCAAATTAAATAATGTTGGAGAAAGAAAAAATCATATCCTCCATCTAATTCTGAAGTAGATCATCATCACCTTCTCTCATGAGCCTGAAAACTCCTATGATTAGTGGCTACTACAATAGCCATTGCTGCTCCTTTATCTTGCTAAGTTGTTTTTCAGGTTTTCTCTTCATCTTCTCAGGATTTAAACCATTGAGATATTCCTGTTAAAGAGAATAATATACTTTCAATTAAAACCAAGGTACTATAACTCTACTAACATGCTAATAGTGAAACATAGATCTGGTGAAGACCTATCTGTCTTACACACTGTGTAATGTGGGGGAAAAGTTACACATTAGCTTGCTAATGGAAAACAGTTAAATAGTAGCTGCCAGAAACAACAAAAGTAACTCAAGTTTTGATGGGAAGGAGAAAGTCAACCCTCAGGATCATGGGTAGAAGTGAAATCCCAAATAATGAAAACATCTAAGAATGAGGGCTTGCGCAAAGAATAAATGTGCATATGATAGAACATTGTGATGAAGATCATGACAACAAGATCTGGAGTTTACCATTCTTGCTATTTAAAACTCATCAGTTTTAAATACGAGATATAGAATCAAGGTCACCCAGATAAGTCTTAATCAGCATAGCAACACAAACTGCCTTCTCTCAATCTACAGATAACTTCTAGATCCTACTATTTCCTTGCTTCTGAGACTCTAAGTCAGGGGTGTCAAACTTGCAACGTCACATTCAGTAAGGCAACAATCTTCCTTCCTTCCTTCTATCCATCTTTCTAGCATAAATAAAATCTATGTGGCATATGAAAAGATATGAAAATTCATTAACATAAGAGTGTCTCAAAGAGTTCTGATAACACAAATAGCTATGATCACAGGTTCTATGATGATGATGATGATGATGATGATGTCATCATCGTCAGAAGGGACCTTGGAGGTCATCTAGTCCAACCCCCTGCTCAGGCAGGAACTCTATTCTATTTCAGACAAATGGCTGTCCAGTCTCTTCTTAAAAACTTCCAGTGTTGGAGCATTCAAAACTTCTGGAGGCAGGTTGTTCCACTGGTTAATTGTTCTAAGTGTCAGGAAATTTCTCCTTAGTTTTAGGTTACTTCTCTCTTTGGTTGAATTGATCTTCTCAGTCAATTCACATAGGAAAAGACTATGTTTACACAGTATGTAGAAGCAATTCTTAGTTGTGGCTTATTGAAAATCACACTTCTTTGAAATCTAAAATGTCTGATGTATAACTAGGGAGAGATATTCTGCCTAAGCCAGAGCTGAAGCCCACAATTCCTGTAACTGATTTAAATCAGAAGGAATTTATATTATTAATTCATTGTGTTGAATTCAAATGATTTATCCCAAGTATCATAAACATGTAGTTAGATATACAGAATTTTTTTTCCAAGTGGGGTTATACTTGAACAAGGAAGCTTTTTCAAGCAGACTTCTGTCAATGTGCTGTCAGAAACCTAGGCAATGTAATTTGGAACTAAATAGTGGAAATAAATTTTTGGAATGTGATTATATATATAAAAAGATTCAGTCTTTTCACTATCTACTTCTTACACAGTTTAATCCATGTGAATGATACTTGAGTTTGAACAGTGCAGCTGAGCATTATAGGCAGTTCTTGGACAATAAAAATAATTTAGAAACATGAAAACACATAAGAAAATGAAACCAGATGAAGACTTGGATATCACATTCAATGGGTTGGGTTTTTTTTGGTGTTTTTTTTAAAAAAAGATTGGTAGAAAAAGCCGTGGCTATCATGCTTGTGCTGCAAAACCCTTGATAAGCATTAGATTTGCTGCATCTAGTAGCATCCAGATTATTGCTGTCCATATCTTCAAAAACACAGAAATGCACTTTCTATAAAAACAGTCAAACAAAAACTTGTTACCTATTGCAACTTAAATATTGATTGTGATTTAGCAAACACCTTTTAATATAATTGCTCATATACTTTTATATTTAACCTAATCACAAAGTTATGATATTCTGGAATTCCTGTCTGTTAATGATGAGGATTGCAAAACCTCCTCAAACTTAGACATTCTCCAGCCACTATAGCCTGGTGATTGAGAAATTTTGGTAGTTGAATATCCAGAAGACATCCTGGTTTAGAAAAGCAGTTGCAAAAAATTAGGATTTCTCCTCTACTAACTTTTTTGTTTCTCTGTTATGATGGAAATTTGGTATTTGATTTTACAATTTCTCAGACTTGGACTAGTACAAAAAAGCAGATTGTTATAGGAGGATGCTTAAGGAGGATACCATGATTCATTACAATCATGTATCCCAACCAATAATTAATGTGCTTTTGACAATTAGCATTTTTCCCTCTCTTCCCTTAATTATAGTTCTGAAACTATAGTTTTCAGAAAACACATAAACACTTTTTTCCCTAGCACTTTGGTTTACATTGTGAGATTTCATACTAAAAAGGAAGGGATAATAAGTAAATAACTCTTCACCCTATGTCCTCTTGATGGTAAACTTCACTTGTGGTTCTTTGTTACTAATCATTATCTTTCTCAGCTGCTGCTTAAGCACTGTTATTCAGTGTCATTAAATAGCATGTTCTTCTTGGGTCTAATGATTCCAGGCCATCAGGGATCATGTATCTGGAATTATAGCTAATCAGACACAGCTACCAGGTGATATCAGGTGGATGCTACGATCTCTCTTTGGGTGTCAAGGGGCAAAGAAAATAACACATTTCTGCTGCCAAAACATTTCATCTCATCCTGCTGTTGTCCAGTTGGCCCTGCAATGTTTTTATTATTTGACTTCACTATAGTATTCTTGTCTACTCTCAGGAAATAGAAAGACAACAAGACATTTCCTATTCCAGTTTTATTTTGCTTTTGTTAAAACTAACCATTTAATCTTGATGTAAATAGAACCTGAAACAGTTTTTTACACCAAATATACATCTTTCCTAAGATGATATAAAATAACTAATTTTGAGGATTTTTTTAAAAAAAATACTTTAATATTTTAATTCAACTGGTGTGCTTATGTCAAAATATATACAATTTTCTGGAATTTCAAGACTGAGAAATCTTATCCAATGTAATGTTACTTGATTTTGCACAATTCAGTGAGATATCTTACATACTTCCCATTTTCCATATGGGAAACCGAGGTTGGAGGATAGTGGTATAATATGAAGCCCAATTTCCAAAATAAAGCACAGTTTTATTCCTGTGTTTCATATGGTCTTCTGTGCTAACATTAGAGGGTAGTTTCTGAAAATCTGAAAGTAACATTTCTTTATAATACCATTATGCTAATGGATGATACACATGACTCTCAAGGGAATTTCACTTTGTCAGTGTGCTGGGAAAACTGATTAAGGAAGCTTTTTTAAAAAATAAAAATCAATATTCAGGATTCTGAAAATGAATCAGTTTGTAAAATCCATGTGTCCTGATTTGCAAGGCTTACAAGAGATCGGGGGATCTGACTATTTTCTCAAAATAAATCCTTAAAAAAATATTGTGGGACTTAAATGATGATATTCAACAAGTACCACTTTCCTAGCTTGTTCATTAGCATATTTGAAACATACCTGATAATCTTTCCCCTAGCACTATTTCCAATAATAATTCTATTTAATTCAGATACAAAAGGTATGAAAAAGGTAACCACTTTATTCATTTTTCCTTCAATAGTAGAACTACATTAAAACTTGATAAATCTCAACATTTAATGTCTGTTATTATGCAGGGGTATGGAAATTACCTGCTTCTTAGAATCAACCAAAGTTTTTTTAATCATTTTACTATCACAGAAAGGAATACTTCTAAAGAAAGTGATCTTTGATGGAGGACCTCTGGATATTGCTGAACTAGAGCTTGCCTATCAACAGACATAAAAGCATGGGCAGAAGGAAAGATTTTGGTAGATATAATTCAACATTCCCTTTTACCCTGGCTTATTTGAAACAGTTATTATACTATAGTTATGAGTTGTATGAAAAACTTAATTGGAACTACTGATTTCAAGAAGTTCAGCAAATCTGGTTATTTTTAAGATCTGTACCAGAAGTGTACATTGTATCATTGAGTTCCAATGTAAAAGAAAGCTGGATACAATCGTGATAAATAAGTGCCATTTGAACTGGCTTTTTGTGGGCTAGAGTATACAGATTGGCATATACAAGAAAAGTATATTTGAGTATTACTGTAAGTGTCTGGATTGCTGGTTCCCATGCCTTTTCTAGGAAATTTGCTTCTTTTTCTGGTGGTAAAGTGCCTATTGCAATGATGTTAGAAAGGTTTTATTCCATAAAGTGAACAAAGAAAATTTGAAATAAATGGTTAGATTGCTATTGCATTCTCTTTTTTTCCTGCATGTCATTGGTATCTGTGCACTGAAATTCAAGGGGTAAGAAGAATGATGTGAAAACAGTTGTCTTCAAATCTAAAAAAAAACAATTTTTTTTAAAAAAAATAATTACACTTTTACATTTTCTAAATTGCTTTTTTAACTGGCAACTAAGTGGTTTATTGGAAATTTCCTAATTGCTTGTTCCCAACTTCATTTGCAATATCTACAGCGATGTAAGTCTATGGCTTGACTGGAAAGGTGACCCCTGCAAATAACTGCATGTTTTAAGAACCCAGGAGACTGTGACCTATGTGACAATTTATTATGATCAATTTGCTCTCATGGTGCAACCCATAATGATCACTCTGTGTAATGTACCATTTTCCGGTGAATGTAAGCTCTATAATAAGTAAGAATTGATTTTGCATCTGCCACAGTTTTCTGGTGATTGGAAATAATATATTGATTTTTTAAAATTAAAGCCATCTTCACATCCTTAATGGAAGGTTCTACCCTCGTTGAAATTTATTGCCAAAGCCCCCTGGGTAGAAGATTGGTCTACTTGGAATGTGTGGAATAGGAAAATGGGCTACTTAGGCAGATTTTTTTTGTTTTTTTTTTCCTTTTTAAAGTTTTATTTTGCTTTGGCTGTTAATAGACTTTACTGATAAAACAGAACCTTCTACATATGTGCTCAGAGGGGGGGGGAAATGGCACAGAAAAGCAATTCAAGTCCTCATTTGCAAAGTGACACCTGTTTTCTCACACACTAGTCATGTCAGCCATGTATTGTCAGTCAACATGAAGAAATCACACCAAAGCTAAGAATCTGCAGATCAGCATAAATCTGCATAGAATCAGCATTAAGTGAACTCACAGACACTTTAGGAGAGACAACACAATGCCACAAAGTAAGAAAATTGTTGGGAATTGCTAAATGTTGCCTGGATACCGTGCTGGTGAATTTTAGATTCTAAAGTAGTGCAAAGTTGGATGACTTCATAAACAAATGTGAGCAATAAGTTTTTCAACTGTCAGAAGCTGGAATTTGACAGCTTTAGAAAGAATGCTTACTTTCCTTGAAAACCCCAGATTGATTTCCTTTTTAAAATATATATATGTTTGTGTGTGTGTGTGTATGTGTATCTATCTATATCTATATCTATATCTATATCTATATCATCTATATCTATATCTATATCTATATCTATATCTATATCTATATCTATATCTATATCTATATCTATATCTATATCTATATCTATATCTATATCTATATCTATATCTATATATATCTATATCTATATATATCTATCTATATCAGTAGTTGTCATGACTTGGAAATTACCACTAAAATAATCTGACAATCATTTTGCATCTTTGGCATATGAGTAATGTTGTACTGAGTAATTAATTTTTGAGTTTGAGAGATATTTTTGCTGGCTACTCCTGTTATGCAGGGAAGAAAAAGAATTTCCAACCTTTTGGGAAGCTGTTGGGGGAAAAAGCAACCATATCGGTAACCAGTGCAAAGTACTTAATAATTATAGTCTTATCGGATGATACAATTTAGCTACCGGTAATTCAACTCCTGTAACTGATCAGTACTCATATAGACTGAATGTCTATGGAGATTCTCAGTCACCCAGGTCATAAATGTCTCAAAGGTGCTTTTATGTTTTTTCAAAAGGTAACTAGATAGTTTTTTTTCCTTGACAAAGAAATAGAAGATGTTTCGTTTCACATCCAAGAAGCTCAACTGATGCCTTCTGAGGAAAAAAAGCACCTTTCAGACTTATAGTCTTGTTTTATTAAGAAAAATAATAAATAGTTATGAGCTCTTGTCACTTGGCATGTGCTCCACTGAATTTGCAAAATATACCAAAAGAAATGTCAAAGATTTTTTTTTAAAAAAACTCTATTACTTTTTATATTTGCATTTTTATTCCTATGATCTTTAATCTGCAAGGTGCCAATCACTGTGTTTTTTTAACTAAAGTTGTTTATAGAAGAATATTAAAGTGTCCAGAATTTGTAGGACAGAAATATATTTGGAATCTCTGACAAGGAACCTGTATATTTATCCTTGGACAAAAGCAGACTATTATTTTACAATATTTTGGGTTAAATTTGTTCCCTTCCACCCAATTCTTTTGTCTTACATTACTCTATAGGGCTGAGATTCTAATTAAGGAAAGTAGTCTACACTGCCTGATAGTAGGTTCTCATAGATATCTGCTTTGTCAGATCCTGAAGTCATTTTGATTTTTCTCACATGAATTGAGTCACTGGGCCAACAGCTATCGATCAACCTGTCTTCCATGAATTCATCCAATTCTTTTTTAAGGCTTTCCAAGTTAGCAGCCATCACTATGACTATAATGAATTCTGCAAGTCTGTTATAAATTGTTTGAAGAATTGCATCTCTCTCTCTCTCTCTCTCTCTCTCTCTCTCTCTCTGTGTGTGTGTGTGTGTGTGTGTGTGAATATGTGTGTGGCTTTGAGTCTGTTTTGACCCACAGTGATTATCTAGACTAAGGACATGTCCTGGGACGTGTATATTTGCCTTCATTCATGTTCTCCTCAGTTGCCTTTTTATCAGAATTTAATGTCCATAATATTTTATAAATTTTATATAATATTTTATAAATTATTGTATAAAAGTTGATAGCTTTGTTGTTCTCTTCTGCATCTTTCCCAGCTTATTCTTTATTCTTTTTCAAATAGTGCAACCAGAACTATACACAGGATCCAAAATTG
This sequence comes from Vipera berus, assembly GCF_964194415.1. Classification (NCBI taxonomy): domain Eukaryota; kingdom Metazoa; phylum Chordata; class Lepidosauria; order Squamata; family Viperidae; genus Vipera; species Vipera berus. The sequence continues at coordinate 115,194,392 of NC_138205.1, read as the reverse complement.
GGACATACCACAAATTTGTTTATAGGCATTATAACACTGGCATTTTTAATTTCAGTCTCTTTTACGTGTGTGTGTGTGTGTGTGTGTGTGGATTTTGCCTTTTTTCACAACTGCTGCACATTGCACTGACATCTTCTATTGAACCAACAATGATAACTTCAGAGTTATTTTCCTGGTTGGTTTCACACTGCTTAGATCCAATAACCCTTCTTTGTGGACTCTGTTGCAGAGACTGAGGTTTATATCCTCATTAAAAATGTTCAAGGTGGCAGTGAAAATGCACACATCCTATAGATGTAGTATATACAGTACTCTATATGCTGCTGCATATTACTGCTTTTGTCCAACACCATGATGACGAACTCAGATGTCAAGGATGTGGCTGTAAACAATCCAAATTAAATATTTTATTTATAGTTCTAAAAATTCCTTCCTATTGGAATGAATTACAGAGGAAAAGGAAAATGTGACCTGTTTCATCTTCCACATTGTGCACTGAAATACTTACTAATGTCTGCTCTACCAGTAAATTGCTCTTACAGTACCTCCTTCCCCATAAAATTGGATTGCTCAAGCAATCTAATTGTTAAAACTATAGGCAATATACTCTTGAAAATAGAGGCAAACATAGCTTTCTAAGCCAAAATGGAATGCAATATTATATGAAATTCAAGAGTTGCTTTTAATATACACCCAAAGGTTTCTTTATATATATAAATCTCTGCATTAAGGAAAAGAGTTTTGCAACTTGGAACCTTTGTAACATTGAACTGTACATCCAAAGAACAAGAAACAGTCAAATGAAAGCCAAAAATGACAATTGCCAAAAACACATTTGTGTTGCAACCTCCACATTGCAAAGTATATATTTCTCAACACAAAATTTAATTTCCATGTCAAGAATAATATACTATGAAAAGTGACCCTGGAGTTACTACAGACGATCAAAGTTATACATATCTTTCTGAATGATTCCTTCTTGTTTTACTTATGATTTAATATTGGTTGATTCAGATGATATCATGTTGAGAAGTTAAAATAAATAAATAGATAGATGATAGATAGATAGATAGATAGATAGATAGATAGATAGATAGATAGATAGATAGATAGATAGATAATATAAAGCAAAAATGGTTTGTGCTAAATATGAATAAAACTTATTTTCTTTTATTTGTTTTTGTTTAGAAAACTATTTTCATCCAACTTTTGTACAGGTCCACAAAATAAAAGCTAGGGCTAAAGCTTTGTTTCCTCCAAATAATACTTCATTATTGTTAGGACTTGAAACAGTCAGCTTTTCAGAAACTACCTTTAGATACAAAGTGACCAGAAGTTAGTTAATTGGAAACTTAACTTCTTTTCCTTCAAAATAAACTATTGTAAATAACAGATTTGCCATTGCTTCAAGCACTAGAAGAGTTCTTACAACAGAAAGAGGAGAAAACTAGTTACATCATGATGCAATAAAATTCCCAAGGGTGCTATGGGTGGGTAGGGGAGAAGAAATAGTTGGAGGTGTTTAACCATTCACAAGTTTATGAATCTTGTTTGGTTTTTAAAAAGTGGGTATCTTGGTACAGAGCAGTACCAGGAAATTATTACAGTGTGATCCAGCAGTTGTGGAGAAAGAGGTTTTGGAAGGTTGATCTAGCACTTCAGCTGTCAGTCATAAATGCAGGGCTTTTTTTCTCATAGAACTCTCAGAATGGAGTTCCGGCACCTTTTTTGGATGGAACCTTGTAGGGTAAGCAAGGCAGGTTGTATAACATGTGTGAGTTCCGGCACCTTTTTCTTTTACAAAAAAAAGCACTGCATAAATGTATCTTGGAAATAAGACATTGTAGGAAGAGAGCTATGTTCAACTATGATATCAGGTTTCTGATTTTATGCTAGGAAATAAGGACTGTCTCAGAATGACAGCATTGTTTATCCCTTAGATTTCCTGAATGCAAAATCTACCTAGATTCCTGTATAAAGAATTTTACATTTTAATAGCTATATGAGCCTATTATATGATAAAAGATACTAATTTAGTTAAATATAACATTAACTTATAAGAAAAGTCTAGAATACATAGTTTGATTTTCTTTCCCCATCTCCATCTGCTTTCAAATATATGCAAGCATCCAGTTTTAATCTCAGCTATCCTGTTAGCTTTTTAGGTAGACTTCCTGCTTTATTTTGGTAACTTGGCATTAAAAAGAAACAGAATAATCCTTTTCTCCACCCTGAATTAAACTACTAAGAGGCATGCTCCTCCCTTATTATAAGTAACTTAAAAAAAACTTTTGAGATTTTCTAGATCTGAAAGGGATAATTTTGGGAAGAAAATATAAATGGTATGTTTCCTCTTTCAAACAAAGCAACTCTTTGCATATTTTAAATGCATTATAAAACACTCTAGACAAAACATTGAATGCCATTTCCTAGCAGAACATCTAAAGAATGAATTCAGCTACAAAAGAAGCTTATTAAAGAGTAATGAAGACTGTCAAAAATTGTACACTTAAAAGCTAGTAAATAACAAAGTGAAGCTTTTAGCCATTCTGGATGGACTATGTGAGGTCAGAAAGAAACAACACATTCAAGCAGGGCTGCCACAGACTTTTGAAGCTGCCCATTTGTTTGTTTAGAAAAAGCAGAGATATTTAAATATCCTATGTGAACTGCCTAATGCCAATATCCTTGTAGCCATTGTTTTTATTCAAGCGGTAGAGTAGAAATATCAGAAGCATTGCAATAGCATGCTGATTTTTATCTCTATGGAGATAAAAAAAGATTTTTTTTCAATTATAGAAACAGAATTATAATGTGTCATTGAGAACACTGAGCCCAATTCCCTTCTTAAAGAAAAATGAGATCAAAATATCTTCAATAAATGGCAATCTAGACCAGGAGTGTCAAACTGCCAGCCAGTGGGCTGGATGCGTCATCCAGAAGCCGCACCCACCCCATGGACAGCAATGGCGAAAAGGGTCCAACTTGTTGCGTGACGTCACATGATGTCACGAGTTTGACATGTCTGATCTAGACAATCCTGTGAAACTAATTACACCATCTTTATTAGAAGGAGAAGGTTCTAGTGCCAATAGAACATATTTGTTGGGAAGAAAGATAGAAAAAATGTTAATTTAATCTAATTCTTTTGTTAGGGAGGTATTTTAACATTTTAGTACCTTCTATCTTTGAGTGACTTAAGAAATTTTTTTAGACTAGATTTGCATTTATTTGTTTTGTCTGGATAAGATCACTTAATGCTTTCTAGAGTTGAAAAGGATTTTAGTACGTGATGTAAGACTACAAAAACATAAGAAAACTCCATATAGGATCTGGCCCAGGAACCATGTAGCATTCTATGTCATACTGTAGGCAACAGTTCAAAAGCAGAACAAGAAGCCCAACAGTTGGTACCTCAAACAGGTTATCCATGGTTCAGACAATAACAAGTAGCCATTGAAAGATTGATCTTTATGAATTTGTCCAGTCCACCTTTAAATTCCTTTGAATTTTGAACCATCAGTGTCATACTTGATGACAATAACTTCTCAATTGTTTTATGGGTTATGTACTTCCTTTGATTGGCTCTGAATATTATTATTTTTTGTTCTAGTGGATGATGCCTCTAACCCAAGTTCTAGCTCTGTGACCAAAGAGGAAAAATGGTCATTATGTTATATTTGATGGATATACTTACCCTCACTTGGGTCTCATTCATCTTTTATTCTGTTTGGAAAGGTAAGAGGTCATGATGAGATAAAACTTTAATCAATTCCATATATTTATTATTTATTTATTTATTAATTCGGTTTATATACTGCCCTACTCCCAAAGGACTCAGGACAGTTTACAAGGCAAAATTTAAAAACAATACAATATAAAATTAAAATTAAATTAAATTAAGTCTAGCAGCAAAAAATTAAAATCACAATTTAAAAACATTAAACCCCTCAGTCCAGACCAGATAGCTCAAAGAGCCAGGTTTTTAGGTCCCAGCGAAATGAACGAAGGTCGGGGGCAGTCCGGAGTTCCATTGGCAGTTGATTCCATAGGGCAGGCATGCCCACAGAGTACGCCCTCCCCCTGGGGATTGCCCGTCAGCAATCCTTGACCGGCGGTACCCTGAGGAGGCCCTCCCTGTGGGAGCGCACAGGACGATGGGAAATTGACGCTGGCAGCAGGTGCTCCCTCAGATAATACGGGCCCATGCCATTTAGGGCTTTATAGGTCATCACCAGCACCTTGAATCTCACCCAGAGGGCAACTATTATATTGCTCTTATTTTCTAAGCTAGCTATAATATCACTTCTATTAATACAGATTCCAGCAAAACATATTTTTAATTATCTTCTTTTTATGGTCATTTCTTTGAACCTACAGTTCATAGGCATAGTTGATCTTCCAATGCTAATCTTCTTTTCTAGAGCAAAGAAGCTAGGAATTAAGAATTAAGTTAATGTCATTATAGTTGCAGTGGAAGGTTTTTTTCGGGTGATAGCCAATCTGTTATAGGATTGCTTATTCTTTTGAGAATAGTTTCAATTTGATTAGTTAATAGGCTAAATCCTGTGTCATGGTAAACATTTCCCAAGTCTTAGTTTTCTCTGTTTTAATAGCTATGCCATAATTGTGCAGAGTGCCTTGAGCAAAACTTAATTCACTTGGACTGATTTACATCTCTATGTCCTGATGGGGCTAGCTATTTTGAATGTAATGGTGCAACAAGAACATGTAGCAATAGAGAAATGAATGGTTTGGGTTAAGATGGAAGTTAAATTGAATTAAGGTTTTTTTATTGATTTGGCATAAGATTTCTTCAGATTCCAACTGTTTACTACCTATTATAATGGCAAAGCCCTCTGTCCTCTTATGCAGTTCATCTTCAGTATTAGTTGATGAATGTAAAATTAACAATGGAAGATTCACCAACATACTATAATATGAGTAGCACCTAGGCAACTTCTGTTCATACATGTGAGTATGAATTTAAAATGCTGAAATCTCTGAGCACAGACACACGTACTTTTTTATATACATGGCAAATGGTGTGTTTTTTTGTTTTGAATACAAAACAGTTGTCTTATCTTGCAAATGTGTATCTAAGAAAAATGTGGGTGGATATTGCAGTGCAATCTGATATGATTATTCAAATGTATATCTTACTGACCTAAAAGGGACCGATAACCATGAGCAAATAGCTATGTAAAGAAATAGTATAATACCTGATTCTGCATTATCAAATACAGTGTCTGTGTGTGTGTGTGTGTGTGTGTGTGGTATGTACATGTGCAGGCATCCTTTTTTAAAAAAAATCATAAAACCTGGAAACTGGCATATATATAGTCCCATACCAAGGAATATATGCAGCTAATTTAAACAGCTAAACCAAAACAGTTTTTTTAAAAAATGTTTCTTATAGGTTCTCAAGAAAACAACCAAATTCAGAAAGTACAAGGACCCACAGTTTAATACTGAGCTACAAATATTCTTTTCTATTGTAACTTTTCCTGATAGGCCTTCCTATTCCTGTCTGGCATTTGTAATCAGTTCAGTGTATTCACCACTGCACACACAACATTCTCCATTGACCCAAGACAAAAAGACAAACAATAGTCCAATGATGAAACTATGGAATCATACAAAGTATGCCTTTAAAGGGAGTATACCTCATTTAATTTAACTTTCTTCTCAGTGCTAAATTACCCTCAATAGGTCAATTTCCTCTTAAACATAATACCTTTTAGATAAGTGAAACTGCTATTATATCTTTTCCTTGGCCTTCTCTTTTGCAAGCAAAACATGTCAGCTCCTTCAACTCACTGAGTTTGGTTTTCAGAGAGCTTATCATGCTGGTGTCTTTCCTTTGAACCCGTTCCAACTCCTCAATATCCTATTTAAAGTGCAGTACATATAATTGGATACAGTACTCTAAATACCGCTTACTCCAGTCAAAGTACAATGCAACTATTATTTCTAAGATTTTGGACACAGTATTTTGTTAATGCAATTCAAGCATTTTAACTGCTGTATCACACTGCTTGCTTACATTCAATTGGTGGTAAACTGGCATTTCTGGAGTATTCTCACACATATTGCTACCTACCCAAATCTCCCCCATCCTGTACTTATGCTTTTCCTACTTTCTACCCAGATACCAAATCTTGTATTTTCTATCATTAATGATCATCCCATTGAATTGCAATATTCAAGCTTGATGAGCTGAATTGAATCCTGACTTTAATCTCTAAACTGTTAGCCAAACCCTATACTTTGATATCCTCTGAAAACCTAGGGCTTCCCTTCTATATTTTCCTCCCTGGCAATTCAGAACAACTTACAATCATCCTCTAAGTATGGTTGGCCAACCAATTGCAAATTCAATGGGCCATAACCCCCTCCAAATCATATCTATGCATTTTGTCCATAAAACATATATTTGATATTTTGGCAATTCCTTTATTGAGAACAAAATATACTAAATTTACATTATTCTATGGCTCTATCAAACCACTCTATTATAAAAGGAGAGAAGGTTGATTTTGACTCAATTTGTTTCAACAAACCTATGATAAAGCCTTGCAAATTCTTGCAAATGTGCACTTCTGATTTTTTTTGCAGTGGATATCAGAGTTGTGGCAGTATAGAAAGCAGACATCAATTGAATAAGTCAGGTTTGAAGCTACTTAAGAAAACCTAAGGTTTCTTGGTCTAAAGTAGACTTTCATAATGGGGCACTCTCCAAATATGCTGAATTGCAATACACAGATTTCCCTGCCATCATACAACATCACACTGTTTTCCAAAATATTTCATTTCAAATCCAAGCTGAACCAAAATGTATCTGAAAATATTTTGTTACTGCAGCTTTGTATATGTCCCTTTTTGGCAGGGGTTCTAAGAGGCACATCTGATGCTATAACAGGATACAAGATACCAGCATACAAACACACATAGAGCAATTTCAAATAGAAATGATTGATTTGTATTTTGCCCTTAATTCTCTGAAAACAACAGAATGATTGTTCATCATAGCTCATTTATTATTTACATTTTATGGATGTTGCCTTTACATATTATGGAATTTGCAGACTAATCTCAATTTGTATCTGGTTAGAAATTAGCCCTATAGAATGCAGAAATAACTGTTCCCTCATGCACATATACAGGTGTTCAGCCTTGCTAAATTCCTTGGCCTCTAATTTGCATATGAAAACTAAGGTTGCAATGGAGTGAGTAGTAACAATCATGACATTGAAATATGCCATCATCTGAGCAGTGATCCTCGCCTTGGACATTATTGAAATCATAGTTTGTTTTCTTTTATATTACATTTTCATTTGATTTATAAAAAATCACAGTCCTTCCCACAACACCCAAAAACCATGCTCAGATAAGTGAAGGAAGATCTTCAGCCTGCCAAGGTCAAGGCAGGTGGGAAGAAGTGGTAAAGGAATATTTCTTTACTGCAGTCAAAGACCAAAAATAAACAAATCAGACAACTAATAAAGTAGATAAAAACAACCATATCAATAAAACTTAAATATATACAGCCAATACTAAACAAATTCTGCAAAATATAGAAATGATTGTAGAGGTTAAGTCTTTCTTTTAATAGTAATTTTATTAAAAATTGCAATGTCAAAATTACAAACTAATACAAATTAAAAAGAAAAAGAAAAAAATAGAAGGTGAGGAATAGAAAAGAAAAAAAATAGAAAGAACATATGGGAAGGGCAGCTTTCATCCTTTGACAAAACTGTTGGATTCTGTGGGTGTAAGGGAGATGAAGGAAATAAGAGCAGAGAACTGAAATATTCTTTAAGTCCTAGGAAGCAAGATAATATTCAGAATAGCAATTGCACTAAGACTTATATACTGCTCCATAGTGCTTTGCAGCACTTTTTGAGTGCTTTACAATGTCAGCATTTTTGCCCCCAACAATCTGGGTCCTCATTTTACCAACCTTGGAAGGATGGAAGGCTCAGTTAACCTTGAGCCAGTCAGGACTGAACTTCTGACTGTGGGCAGAGTTAGCCTGCAATACTGCATTTTCACGATTGCCATTAGAATGCTCCTTGTATCACTGAGGTATTAGAAGGTGGGAAAGTCAAGCACAATCAGGCTTCCAAAACTCTATTATTATAGCCTAGCTCAATAAAATAGAAGTCTAAGGCTCCTGTGAAGTTGATTTTAATGTCTGATCTACATAATGGAGCTGACGATGCCTGTCTGAATGGTATGGATAAAAAAAAAGATGACAGAATTAAACTGGTGTATTTACATGTGCCATAAAGACCAAAGTGAAAATGTAGGACCTCCGGATCCAAATTAAAGCTTTTGGGTTATTCCCTTTCCTTTGCAATTCCATCTCAGTTGGACCTGGTGCTCTTATTTTTCCATTTGTTCCTGCTCCTTGTTCAGTATTTTCCATCTTCCTTCTGGACAAAGATGGGAAAAAATCTAGTAGGAGGTCTGGAAAGGAGTCATAGCCTGAGTTGGTATTTCTTCATCCCTTTAATGTATCCATCAGTCGGCATATCACTGACAGCATCTTTCTTCAGCTTTCCTGTTAGTGAGCTTTGCCTAAAATGTTTTTCTAACGGGATCAAAAGGGAACTGCTTTTCTTTTCTGCAATAGCTCTGGGGCTCTCACTTTTGGCTTGCAGCAAAGGAGCAAGAAACAAACAAATAAACAAACAAACAGAACTAGGTGGCTGTTGGCAACTGTTTTGTCTGGGTTTCTGTTATCAGGCCAAACACATGCAAACAATGTGAATAAATAACATGCAAATATCCCAGAGCAGGGCAAATGTTACGTTTATCTGATTATTTCCAAGCTAGCTTTCAACTAAATTTAATGTCACCGAAACCTTTTGTAGTGGCTGCCACAGGAAAAAAAAATCCATTGCAAAAATATACAGAAGGGCTTAGATTGCTTTCTTTCTTCTCCCTCATCTCCTTCTATTTTTAGTTTTACAAGTAGTACCACTATTAGTAATAGAATTTGTATATTTCAGTGCCTATAATGTAAGAGTTCATTAGAATCCGCACTCTCCCAAAATAATAGAGCACACTGATAGGATGCCAATCACCCTTCTCCTTTAACAGTGGGATTATTCTGCTGTCATGCTCTTCTGTGAGCCATTAAATCAACAATTTCATCAAAATCTATCAACAAAATGTATTTATCTTTCGAGGATTGGCTCCAACACACTGTTGAAAGATACAGTGATCCTTGAAGAACTAGATCCATTCTAGAACCCGTGTGACATAAAAGGTATACAGGCTTTCCTCAACTTATGACCATTCATTCAACAATCATTCAGAAATATAGCAGCACTGAATAATGTGCCTTACAACTGGTTCTTGCACTTACAACTGTTGCAGCATCCTCTCCATCACATGATCAAGATTTGGGTGCTTGGAAACCAGCATGTATTTACAACATTTAAGCATCCTAGATTCATGTGATCACCCTTTGCAATCTTTCCAGCTGGATTCTGTTGAGCAATGGGGGGAGTTAAATTTGTCTGTCTGTCTGTCTGTCTTACCGACTGACTCTGTCTATCTATCCAATCTATCATCTCTCTATCTAATTTGCATCCCATTTTTTTATTATTTTTACAAATAACTCAAGGCAATGAATACATCTCCCTTCTTCTATTTTCCTCACAACAACAACGACCCTGTGAGGTGGGCTGGCCTGGGAGAAAGTGACTGGCCCAAACTCACTCAGCTGGCTTTCATGGCTAAGCAGGGCTTGAATTCACAGTCTGCTGCTTTTTAACTTGGTGTCTTATCAACTAGACCAAATTGTCTCAACAAACCCATGATTCACTTAAGAATTGCAGACTTGCTTAACAACTGTGGCAAAAAAAGTTGTAAAATCAGGCATGAGTCAATACCCATTGCTTAGTAATGTAAATTCTGGTCATGAATTTATGTAGATTTATGTAGATCAGGACAAGATAACCAATAAATATAATCACAAACAGGAGAGTTCAACTTCCAAACCTTGGGTTACCTGCATTTTTTTCTCAGTTCAGTCATTGATTGAGATTCTCAGTCCCAAAGGTGCTTTTTCAAGAGGCAACTGGACTTTCATTGGTTTTTTTTCCTTGAAGAGAAAAAAAAAACAAAGGAAAAAACTAAGAAAGTCCAGTTGCTTCTTGAAAAAGCACCTTTGGGACTTTCAGTTCAATCTATAGTGAGCATGTCTTCAGAGGAGTAACTGAATGCCATGTTATACTCCCAGAGGAAAAAGTAGATTAAACAGGTTTAACAAAAAAGAAAAAGAAAAAGTGCCAATGCATTTTAGTTTCAGATTGGCTTCCCAAAACTGATTCATTGAGATGTGGCTTATTGAAATTCACCACAATGACTTTTTGTTCCCGTTCAAAATTCTTAAGTTATTTAAAACTTGGCATTTGGCTTCAACCATGTGACTTATATTTTGTAATACTTCCTGGGGTAGTCATGAATAAACAACCACATAATCCAACAGGCTTTCCATTGCAGGTTTTCAAAAAGCAGGGTGCCAAAAATCACTTTCAAGATTAGAAGAGCAAATTAGCTTCTGTGACTGCTTTCTGCCAAGATCATGAGGAATTAAAATTTCAGTTTTTAAAGCAATGGAATTAAATAGATGTAAATACATTTTGAATTACCTCCCTTTTGTACCCATGATTGTATCCATTTCATGCAAGTCCATCATAGCCTTTTCTGAATATGTATCTGCAACATTATTCAACCCTTGTTTTAAAACTGCAAGAAAATCTTCCAAATCCCAAATATTTGTTCCCAAAAAAAGAAAAAGGACATTTTCTTTTTCTTTTCTTTTTTGCAGGAAATAGTGTGAATAAAGTGCTATATAGGACAACACTCATTAATAATTATATAGTTTTGTACATTCCTATATTCTTAGAAAAGAGAAATTATTTGCACTAAAGCTTGGTGAAATTTATCATGGAACAGACATTTGTCACCATCCAGATTGGAGGTTTCCCAAATGGATCTAATTTTGAGACAATGATCTCTTTGTTTACAGTGACCCAGAATTAAGCATCCTGAAGTTGCACAATTGTTGTAGCACCCAAAATTTACCTATAGTCCTCAGAGGCCCTTGTTGCACTTTAGAATGTTATTATAGGCCCACAGCATAACCACATGAATTCTATTTAATAATATGCCATATAACTTTCAATCACACTTAGTTTGTTTTTCAGAATTCTCACCATTTCTTTTTCTGCCCAGTGCCTGCTTTTTTGGAAAGTAGTCCCTGGAATTAATTCAAAGATCAGACCTAGGTTCTTGGGCCAAAAATGTTGCCTATTGCAATATTATACATAGTGATCCATGCAAGATTATGCTTTAACAAATATGTCAATGTGCCACAAAAATATGACTTGTTCCTCTGGATGATGTAATGATATACTGTTATTTAGTAACAAAACATAGTACTTAGACTTATATACCGCTTCACAGTGCTTTCAACCTATTGCTCCCAACAATCTGGATCCTTGTTTTACCAACTTTGGAAGGATGGAAGGCTGAGTCAACCTTGATCCAATCAAGATCAAACTCCTGGCAGTGGACAGAGTCAAACTGCAATAGTTATTTAACTATTTACGTTTATTAGCTACCGGTCTCTAGTGAACTCTGGGGCGGTGCACAAACCTAAAAAGACAAAAAAACAGGATATTAAATGAAGAGAAAGTCCAGTCTAAGATGTTCTAATAACAAAATTCACAAAACAAAACTGGAAAAAAATAACCAACACCAATCCCAAGCCTGGCACCGAAATCAGATTTTCAAAACTTTCTAGAACCCTAGGAGAAAGGATATTATTATAGATGGTTTCTAACAGAACTCTAAGTAGACACTCATTCTGAAAAATACTATCTGACTGTGTCAAAAGTTCCACAGATAATAAATGTCACTTAATAGTAGTCCAACATGTCGAATTGTAGTAGAGCTATTAATATTTCTTATACATTTTTTAAAAATAATCAGTTCCACTGTACACATATTTTCCTCCAAACTATTTTGTCTCTCCATCAGGTTTTTTTTTCACCCCAAGGCATCTGTCCCTGTGCAGCACCTGAAACCTTTATTACTAAAGTTAATAGTAGTCACCTTATTCTGGCCACCTAATTTCATAACAAGTTATGCAAAAATTGATATTAGCCTGCCCAGAGGTAGAGGACCTGGCTCACATCCTATTTGACTGTTGTCTGTATAAGAGGGTGAGAGACAGGTATCTTGGTCTATATACCAAACGAATGACCCATTGGGATCCCCATATCAAAATAACTTACCTTATGTCTAGCCAGAACTTGAAAATAACATTCAACATAGCACAGTATTTAAACAAAATGATCCGGTTAAGATCTGCATATGTGGGACTGATTGGGGTAGATTGTAAGGGCGACTCTGAAATATAATGTTATCATATTTTATCTATATCTTAAATTTGTATTTTATTACTATTTCAACTTAAATTGTATTTTAATTCCATTTTAAATTGTATTTTATCAAATTCCATTTTGGATTGCTTTTATCAAGTTTTGGTGACGGTTTGTTGCTGGAACTTTGTATTTTGATATGGCCCAAGGGCTAATCAATAAAGTTGTTGTTGTTGTTGATATTAGCCTGTTTGTATTCTTTGATTTACATTATATATTCTGGTCAGGGAATCTGACATTTCTGCTCTATGGGATTGGTCATTCTGCAAAATATTGTTAGCAGAATAAATTATGCAAGTTGCACAAATTTAAAATTAAATGAATGGTTTATTTTATTTTAAGATTAATCTTAACTTTTTTTTTAAAGAACAGGTGTGTGATGTATGCAGAATACATGTAGTCTTCCTATACGCTTGTATCTAGACTTTGCAGCAATGAATTTTGTAGTCTTAGACTAAACAAGATGAGTTATGACTCAAGGGAGACATAAATATTGAATACAATATTTGAAAATTTAGCCATTCTTTTCTCCTGGTAAATGGTGCTTAGTATTTACACACAAATCTCTTTCTTTCTCTGGATAGTAGCTGAATGTTTAATGCCATTTTGTTAACATGCTATGAGTTTGCTTTAGTTTATATGATACTTAGAGTTGTGATTCTAATTGCTTTTTAGAGAAATTCTACATGAATCCAGATTTCATTTAGTTTGCAAATAAAGCCTTAAATTCCAGGGAAAATGTACCAATATCTCAGTATAAATGATTGCAAACAGAACTACATATCAGAAATTTTGAAAATGAAAGATAAAGATACCGCTACAAAGCAAATGCGTTCGTTTCATCTGACTGTCACTTCTAGGGTAAACTTGACTATACAAGCTTTTGACCCTTAAAAACCTCCAAATTCTGTTTAACAGCACTGTAATTTTCTCTGTTGCAGAACTTTTAGCAAGTCCTTTGGGATTGGAGAAGTTATATGTTATAAATAAAATAAAATTTGGCAGAGTGGAAATCACCCATTTCTAGCTAATGCTATATTCATTATCATTCAAGGTTGTTGTTTGTTTTCCACAATTATTTCAGGAAAATCAACTCATGATTACTATCATCTTTGAACTTCCAGCAACAAATGAACCATAAATTGTCAGACACTGCTCAGTTTCAACATATCTCAGTGACATTTGTCCTAGAAAACTTCACAGAGGAACTAGAAATAATAATGTAAATAAGCTCTTTTAAAATCCAAGCCAAGTATCTAGTTTCATAGGGGAAGTTTATATTTTAGTCTCAAAATCAGAAAGTTACACAGAGTTTTAAAAGAATAGAGAGATATTATTTTCAGCAGTTTATAAAATAAATGCTTTATAAATTCATAGTTTGCTCTTTTATTTTGCAAAGAGTAAAAAAATGTTATATTTCCTCTTAAGATAATTAATTTTTTTGTATGTATTTTTTTTATTTCCTGTTGTGAGGTTAAACTTTCTTACTTTTTCAGAAAGCAACAGAATTGCTGAAACATATAAAACTTGTAATTATTTCTGATTGGCTTCCTGCTTTTTTATATGCTCAGCTGTTAAAGTTTCCATGTTATAGAGTAATTGTCTGATTATTTTTGCTCATTCAGTAAGGCAACAATCTTCCTTCCTTCCTTCTATCCATCTTTCTAGCATAAATAAAATCTATGTGGCATATGAAAAGATATGAAAATTCATTAACATAAGAGTGGCTCGAAGAGTTCTGATAACACAAATAGCTATGATCACAGGTTAATCTATTATCTTCTGTCTCCAAATGATTTGAACAATTTCCCATAAACTCTTACATGGAAACTAAAAAGCATCTGAAAATAATAATAACAACAGCAGCAGCAGCAGCAGCAACAACAACGACAACAATAATAATTATAATAATGTCAGAAGGAGAACTTGGAGATCATCTAGTCCAACCCCCTGCTCAGGCAGGAAATCCTCTACCACTTCAGACAAATGGCTGTCCAGTCTATTCTTACAAACTTCCAGTGTTGGAGCATTCACAGCTTCTGGAGACAGGTTGTTCCACTGGTTAATTGTTCTAACTGTTGGGAAATTTTGTCCTTAGCTCTAGATTGCTTCTCTCTTTGATTAGTTTCCTTTCATTGCTTCTTGTCTTGCCTTCAGGTCCTTTGCAGAATAGCTGGACCCCCTCTTCTTTGTGGCAACCCCTGAAATATTGGAACACTGCTATCACGGCACTCCTCGTCCTTTTCTTCTAAACTAGACATACCCAATTCCAGCAACCATTCCTTGTATGTTTTAGCCTCTTCTACCCTAATCACCTTTGTTGCTCTTCTCTGTACTCTTTCCAGAGTCTCAACATCTTTTTTACATCGTGGTGACCAAAACTGGATGCAGTATTCCAAGTGTGGCCTTACCAAGGCATTGGAAAGTGATATTATTCACGTTATTCTGATTCTATCCCTCTGTTAATGCAGACTAGCACTGTGTTGGCTTTTTTGGCAGCTGCAGCACATTGCTGGCTTATATTTAAGTGATTGTCCACTAGGACTCTGAGATCCCTATCACAGTTACTACTATTGAGCAAGGTACCACCTATACTATACCTGTACATTTGGTTTTTCTTGCATAAATGTAGAACGTTACTTTTTCACTATTGAATTTCATTTTATTAGATAGTGCCCAATATTCGAGTCTGTCAAGATCCTCCTGTATCTTAAGCCTATCTTCTGGTAGTTCCCCAGTGCTCCAGGATCTTTGTAAAACATAGTGCAGTGGTTCTGAGATCACATCTATCAGTTCCTTCAGAACCTTGGGGTGTAATCCATCTGGTCCTGGTGATTGAATTCATCTAGGGCGGACAAGTGCTCATTTACCATTTTCTTGCCTATCTTAACTTGTGTTTCTAAACTGTTTTTTTACGATATTGTTTTTGATAGGTTGGACTGTTTTTTCCCTTTGTGTAAAGACGGATGCAAAAAATGAGTTAAATAGTTCTGCTTTCTCTCTGTTGCTTGTCACCTTTTTGCCACTTTCTCCCACTAATGAACCAATTATTCCTTTAACCTTTTTCTTGTTTTTTATATGTTGAAAGAAGCTTTTTTTGTTATTTTTGACTTTCATCACAATCCTTAGTTCATTTTGAGCCTTAGCTTTCCTCACTTCATCTTCACATGCTCAGGCTATTTGCTGATATTCTGCCTTGGCTATAGATTTCCATGCAACAAGGGTGTGTATTCTACATAGTATGTATTAAGGGAAAAAGTCATACATGGTTATAATTATAGAGTTGCAAGGGACTAAACAAGCTGTTTAATTCAATATTTTGCTTGGTACTAGATCCACTACAGTATCTCTAAGAGATTCAGCTGCTACTTAAAGATCTCTAATGAACTAAACCAGTGTTTCTTAACTCAGCAACTTTAAGATGGATGGACTTCAATTCTCAGAAAATTCTCAGTATTAAAATCCACCCATCTTGAAGTTGCTGAGGTTGAGAAACACTGAACTAAACTATATTTACTGTATAATGAGGTTCCTCTTGATGTTTAGTCTGAACTTCCTTCCTGCAGTTTTAATCCATTAATTCTGGTCATACTCTGTAGGGCAGTGAAGAATATGTCTATTCCCTCTTCCGTTTGAAAATACTTTGGATGTTTGAAGACTGCTACCATAAAACCTCTCAGCTGTCTTGTCTCTAGGCTAAACTTAGTCATATTCTTTAACTATACCACAGAGACTTGGTTTCTAAAGCCTTCATCATTTTGGTAGCTCTCCTCTAAACTTGCTCCAGTTTGCCACTATGTCCAGTTTGTCTGGGCACCACTGAACAATGGTGCCCAGAATTTGACACTTTACTCCAAATAGGTCTGATATTAATTGTTAACTAGTTCTATTGTCTAATGAATTAGATATGAAGAACATTTAACTAATTAGCCTATGTCCTAGCCTTGTCCAGTTCTAGACTGCAATATGTGGCATATTACTCAAAATTCAGATAGACTTTGGGACCAAGAGAGTTATGGAGCCTTGTTTGCTATTACTGGTGCTGTGTTAGTCCTATTGATCTATGGTAACACCTTTAAAAAGTCAGATTAATCGAAAGTAGCCTATTGAATAGAAAGATTGTACTCTATTAATTAGATTGTAGCTGGCAGTTCTGGGAATTAGGCTATACAAACTAAACAGATGATTTGACCTGATGCTTTAGTATCATTCCAGGAACTAGTAAGAGCAATTTACAGGCACAGATAGCAGTTTTTCTTCTGAATAAACCCCCAAATATCTCTGGAAATATTTACATTTACATACTAATACTTAAACAATGCATATTCTTTCTTTTTAAGTTCCCTTAAATTTGTTTCTGCACTTTGTATTAAAATAAGTAGTTCAGCATGGTGTATTCTGGCATTTTCTTAGGCACCTGCAATACCTGATTTTATTTTTTTCAAGATTGAGACTGATTGAGGAATGCTGGGAGTTAAAATTCTCACATCTTATAGTTGACAAGATTGAGAAATAGTGCAATAGGAAATAGCAGTATAATTTAAGAATATCATTAAACTTTTTTACACTAGCCCTATAGATAGATAACATTTTTAAATGATATGAAAGCTAAACTGCTGTTGCACATTCATTAAAAACACGATAAAGTAGTGTCTGATTCCATTCACAGCTCTAGGGGCTAGCAAACAGCTTATAGTAAAAATGCCAAATAACATAAAAAGTGATTAGGGTTTTTTTATAAAATAGAATCTATTGCTATATTCAAAAGTCTTTGCTTTAGAATTCAGCAAGTTTTATTGCCAAATAAATTGTTGATAAACCCTATAAACTCCTGACTTGAATGCAGTGGGTTCCTTTGCAGTGAGTAAAATCGTTCTGCCTTTTATTTTACGCTGGAAAAGCTAAGCTGTTAAACTGCCTCTTCTGTTTAAAATGTATACAGAAAATTGGATAGTTATTTTAAAAAGAGCAAAACAAATCTTGGAGGATATTTGGCTGGATCAAACAGAACACAACAGCTGTTGGAATGTCATTGTCTCAATGTACTTGAACTTAAGAGTTACCATGTTTGCCATATTAATTATACCAATACTTGATATTTCAAAGGGCACTGTGGTTATGCCAAAATAATGAACTACTGAGAGACAAAGTTTCATTCATTACATGCATGTCAATTAAAAGGGGAAAAAATAACAAATCCTGTTTGATGACTATCTAGTGCAATAAGATACATATGCATTTTTTTGCCTTCAGAATCACTTGCTTTTCTTCTCTCTATCCACATTATCTACCATTGGTTGAGAAAGTTCAGTTTACAACAGATTAAATAAAAAGGGTGTCCCTCCTAGCCATTTTAGGAATGTGTTTTCCAGAGTTCCTTAAATAGGATGAAGGACCTGACCATAGTTAACAAGAAGAATCAAGTGCCATAATTAAAACAGATGCTCTAAGTTTGAACTTCACATTCATAGTCTGCTGAAGCTGTCAAGTTCAACTGTTTTGAAAAAAACTAAACTTAGTTTACTGGACATGCATGTATACATTTCATGGGAAGAATAGCACATACAGTGGCTATTGGGTACCATTATTTGCATACATTTTCCTATAATCTTTGAAGTCAAAATTATCACAAAAATAATATTCAGTGTATTTTTTGTTTGATTGATTGAATATCAAAATTAGGTACATACCACCATGTGCCTGTCACATGCAATAGCATCTCACAGTATTTCACAAGAGATAGTGAGAGGGGATTGAGAGTATGAGAGAAAGAAAAAAGATTAGTTTTCATGTAAGAAAAAGGGCAATTCATTTTTGAAAAAAAAGTAAATGTTTGTCTGAAATCAATTTTTTTAATTATTTGACAAAGGTATGCAGCACAGTTCTGAAAAAGGTTTAGTCGTTCTGTACACACTGACTTTTGAAATGTAAAATAAACTTTTACTTAACAGAACTCAAGGCTGCAACTTTCTGATATAATTACAGTTTCTGTAATCAAATGCTTATTGCAGCTTCTATGTGCAAAAAATAAACTTCTGGTGCCAAGTCTTCAGAAAATGACAACATGATTATTAACAATTCAATAAACTTTAGAAAGGGGAAGGGGAATAAACACTCAGCACTTTAAAATATTTAGGAGGCATAAACTGTTTAATAACTCATATTTATTTTTTAAAAATAAGTTCCTTCCTTAGTCAGCCCTCACTTTTGATATATTTGAGTGATGTGGAAGTTTTTGCTTATGATAAATGTCACATTTTTCATCTGCAAGAACATATATTTTAGATTATTTCTAGGTGACTGTGAAGTGTTTTTTTTAAAAAAATAATAATAATAACGAATAATCCAGATATTGCACTGTGAAGTAGTGTCATCTCCCTACATAAAATATATTATTAAATCCAAACATATGTTTTCTTATCTTATTTGATGGAAGAAGCTTGTCTCCTGAAAACTTCACACTAAGCACAAACATCCTTTTCCACTGGAAATTCTCCATCAGATTTGTTGCCAGAAAAATCTGTTGAATGATTTCTCCTAATTTCTCTGGGAAATTCTCAGGTTCCCAAAGGCAGATTTCCGGTCAGGGTGAGAATTGTACTATGACTGTAAAAGCCCAATGGGAGAAAATCCATAATTTATGGCTTTCTGCATTAAACAAACGGCAATGAATTGAACTGAAATGTGAGAAACTAAGAAAGTACAGACTGCTGGAGAAATAACTGGATAGTGCAAATCAGGAATTCACAAACATCCTTCATCATTAAATAAGAATGTTAGTCTTTAACCATGACAGTTCTCTTGTCCTTTGAAAGAATGGCAAAAGTAATTTTTCTCTCATCTTACTGAATTAAAAACTGGTAGGAAAAAATACAGGAGACTGTATGAAACTGAAAAGTAGTCATATGCAGCAGACCCAATAAGAAAGGAATTGGGCCAAATTCTATCATTATTAGCCTGCACATATTCATTCAGAAGCTCATGGCTCATTGCAAATCTATCTCTGCTGCCTTGCACATGTACATGTACAAGAGTTTAGACTATGACACATCTACTTCCTCCCCAATAACAAACACCCAAAGACAAACACACAGAGTTTTAGTCCTAGGCTAGATGTATTTTTTAACTGTCAATTCTAACCAGTGCTTTTTTTGTATAAGAAAAAGGTGCCGGAACTCACACATGTCATACAACCCGCCTTGCCTACCCTACAAGGTTCCATCCAAAAAAGGTGCTGGAACTCCGTTCTGAGCGTTCTATGAGGAAAAAAAGCCCTGTTTCTAACTATATCAGTACATCAAGGAAATCATTATTTATCTGAGTTCTGATTTCTTATGCAGCAATTTTCCTCATTTTCCCCCAACCAATATAGATGATGTTAATAATAATAATAATAATAATAATAATAATAATAATAATAATAATAATAATAATAATAATAATAATAATAATAAGAAGAAGAAGAAGAAGAAGAAGAAGAAGAAGAAGAAGAAGAAGAAGAAGAAGAAGTTGAAGTTGTTGGAAGGGACCTTGGAGGTCATATAGTCCAACCTGCTCAGGCAGGAAACCCTATACCATTTCAGGCAAATGGCTGTCCAGTCTCTTCTTAAAAACTTCCAGTGTTGGAGCATTCACCACTTCTGGAGGCAGGTTGTTCCACTGGTTAATTGTTCTAACTGTCAGGAAGCTTAGTTCTAGGTTGCTTCTCTCCTTGATTAGTTTCCATCCATTGCTTCTTGTCCTGCCTTCAGGCACTTTGGAGAATAGCTTGACTCCCTCTTCTTTGGGGGCAGACCCTGAGATATTGGGAAGAGTGCTATCATGTCACCCCTCACCCTTCTCTTTGTTAAACTACACATACCCAATTCTAGCAACCGTTCCCTATGTTTTAGCCTCCAGTCCCCCAATCATCTTTGTTGCTCTTCTCTGTAACCTTTCTAGAGTCTCAACATCTTTTTTACATCGTGGTGACCAAAACTGGATGCAGTATTCCAAGTGTGGCCTTACCAAGGCATTGTAAAGTGGTATTAGTACTTCACATTATCTTGATTCTATCCCTCTGTTAATGCAGCCTAGCACTGTGTTGGCTTTTTTGGCAGCTGCAGCACACTGCTGGCTCATATTGAAGTGATTGTCTACTAAGACTCTGAGATCCCTCTCACAGTTACTACTATTGAGCAAGGTACCACCTATACTATACCTGTACATTTGATTTTTCCTGCCTAAATGTAGAACCTTGCTTTTTTCACCATTGAATTTCATTTTGTTAGATAGCGCCCAGTGTTCGAGTCTGTCCAGATCCTCCTGTATTTTAAGCCTATCTTGGCTATTCCTGCCAGATTGGCGTCATCTGCAAATTTGATGAGTTCCCCATCTATCCCCTCATTCAAATCATTGATGAAGATGTTGAAGAGCACTGGGCCCAGAACAGAGCCCTGTGGCACCCCACTACACACTTCCTTCCATGTAGATGCATTTCCATTGAGGACCACATGCTGAGAACGGCCTGTCAGCCAGTTACAAATCCATCAAGTTGTGATGCTATCTAACCCATATTTTTCTATCTTATCAAGTAGTAGGTTGTGATCTACTTTATCAAATGAAGTCCAAGTAAGAGACTGTTAACTCTCAATTTTTTCCTTTGAGTGTGATCTTATTATGCAACATAGCCTCTGTCTGATCTTGTGAATGGTTTAGCATGCACTTCTATCAACTTGAGATGATTCAAGTTAGTTTTGAGAGTAAGCATGTTGAGGCCATGTTGTCCATGATTGAAACTGTTATGGTCACATCATCTCAAGATGTTTCTACAAAACTGTAGAAATCAGAATAACAGAATTGGAGGTCTTCTTGCTCAGGTGAGAAACCATGTACCATTTCAGACATGTATTTGTCCAATTACTTCTTAAAAACCTCCAGTGTTGGAGCACACCCACAACTTCTGAAGGCAAGTCATTCCACTGACTAATTGTTATAACTGTCAGGAAATTTCTCCTTACTTCGAGATTGGTTCTCTTCTTGATTAGTTTCCATTCATTGCTTCCTGTCCTATCTTTAGGTGTTCTGGAGAATAGGTTGACCTGCTCTTGTTTTGTGGCAGCACTTTAGATATTGGAACACTGCTATCATGTCAGCCCTAGTTCTTCTTTCATTAAATTAGACATACCCAATTTCTGCTACCATTCTTCATATATTTTATCTGAATGCAGCATCTGCACAAATTTGTTATAGTAAATTGTTGCTCACAATGTAATATTTTTATGTGGCTATACGAAATCAGAACCTCATTCTATTTGTACTTCAAAATAAGTATTTCCTTGATGGGGACATTGTAAGTATTGTTTGGGCATCATTTATTTTATCTAAAGTTATAGTAATGATTTCCAAACTGTCATCTATGTTGTCAAATTCTTATCAAATCAATGTTTGGATAATGTGCTGCTGTTTCATTTCCTTCTCCTTCTCAACATCTAATTGACCAGAATAATGGGTTAACTGGCAAAACTAATTGTTGAATTCTATATTTTTGCTTCTTAGAACAGTAACACTAAAAATGCTCTTATGATGGTTTATAGAGTTCCTGCAAATATAACCTCTGGTTTGATTGACTCAAGAAGAAAGAAGTCCAAACATATCCTTGTCAGAGTTTGAACTGCCAGTTGGCAAGGTTTGGTAGCTGCTAACACCATCTGAGCTGTGAGTCCTGTACACATGGTCACCCAGCTGCTGTACAAATCCACAATCTGCTCATATTTCTCATTTTCCACCTCCTCCACCTAAGCTCCTTCTACAACTTTCCAATTTTTCCCTCTGGACAGTGGTCATTGCCTAAAAGTCTGGCTTTGAGCCTTCCTCCACATCAGTAATAATCAAATTAACTCTCCCTTAACTTATAGTATAAATACTATTGATGTTTCCAGCAGCAAATTTTACTTATATGTTTGTTTACTCTTTACTCTTGGAATTAGTTGATTTTTCCTTAGGATCTAATTTAAGATGAAGCCAAAATCAGGAAGGAAGGAAGGAAGGAAGGAAGGAAGGAAGGAAGGAAGGAAGGAAGGAAGGAAGAAAGAAAGAAAGAAAGAAAGAAAGAAAGAAAGAAAGAAAGAAAGAAAGAAAGAAAGAAAGAAAGAAAGAAAGAAAGAAAGAATATGAGTAAGACACTGTTCTTGACTCTGGATTAAAAGTTTATTTAGTAATTTGGTGGCTTGCCCTTATTCCTTTGAAAATTGTAGGGGTAATTGTTGTAAAAAATTATGGGGCAAGCTTGTGGGTTTTACTAAAGTCCCCTTGTTTTTTTTACCACATAATTCATAATTCACTGAGACTGACTACTAAACAAGTATTTTTGTGGTTCAAGTAGTAAAATAAAAATGGTTTTGCATTGAGTTTGTCTACTGCTGAATGCATAAGTGCAGTATTTGTTGTGATCTTAATGAAAGTGTTTTCCCACTACTTTTTTCCAAAATTTTATATTATATTTCTCAGCCCTTGAATTCCAAGGTGGTCCTCCATGTTTGGCTCCATGTTCGTTGAATTGTGGTTTCATAGTTTGATTGAGGCAAAGAGAGATCCTGGCCTTTTGTAAAACATAAAAACAAATGCAATATTAGAAATAAACTATTGGATCATTAGATTCAGAAGACTTGCCAGACTAAATAGTGGAGGGATAATTCAATGCTTGATATTTCCAACTAGGGTTGATAAAGGCTGCTGAAGAGATAATGCTTCATGGTGTTATTTTGTTTTTGTTTTATTTTTCAATATTGATTAACTATATGATGATGCGTGATATGGGAACAGGAAACCAATTTAAATTGAAATGTTGGTTTCATTTCACAGCATCCCCAACAAATATTAGGTAAAGGTAAAGGTTCCCCCGCACATGCGTGCTAGTTGTTTCCAACTCTAGGGGGCGGTGCTCATCTCCGTTTCAAAGCCGAAGAGCCAGCGTTTGTCCGAGGACGTCTCCGTGGTCATGTGGCCGGCATGACTAGACGCCAAAGGTGCACGGAACACTGTTACCTTCCCACTCTAGTGGTCCCTATTTTTCTACTTGCATTTTTACATGCTTTCGAACTGCTAGGTTGGCAGAAGCTAGGACAAGTAACAGGTGCTCACTCTGTTACGCGGCACTCAGGATTCAACCCGCCAAACTGCCAACCTTCTGATTGACAAGCTCAGCGTACTAACCCACTGAGCCACCGTGTCCCTCCTCAACAAATATTACCAACAGTCAAGGATGTGGGGATAAGAGTTCACCATCACAATTTTATCCATGCAAATTAAAGGACAACTTTCTAAGAAGCTTACAAGTTAATTTTAGGAAAATGTGGCTGAAAATTTCTTTCTCCCAACTTACTCAAAAATGTGTATGTTAAATAGTCACAAACTGTCACTTTAGACATTAATTATTACTATTATATAGCCTCTGGTTTCAACAAGTGATATCACTTAACTGGCATTAGTTGATGTCAAAAAAGTAAGCAGAATAGAGTTTAGTTAATACTCAATGATGAGGGATCAAGAATTCCCAGGGCTATAAACTAGATGGGGAAGTTGAGAAAGCATTCCAGGAAAAGTCAATGGCAAGCCATGTCCATGTAACTGCCCGGAAAAATGGATGAAGTCACCCATGATTGTAATTCTTTGTCCAAGAGCAGAACACAGTTAAAAGGATGGCCCAAACCCTCCAAAATGCTTGATTTGTTATCCATCAGGTATCAAGGAAAGCTATCTTGAACTTCCATGGCAGAAGCCACATTTCTAATTTGCTGCAGGCTACCATGATGCCCATAAGCCATATAATTTACAGCAAGTGTTCATCCATCCTGTCTTTGTTGATCTTTAGACAATGGATCCTCTTCTACCAAACTTTTTTCCTAATCCGTGGTGAATATTTTTTTCCAGAGATTATTATGGGCCAAGGGAAGAGATCATGTCTGTGACTGGATCCAAGCCAAGTGCCTTTTGCTGTTTGTAGGCATGGGTGGCCTTCAGCCAAATGCTGCTTTGAGCATGGCATAATTTCAAGCCACTCTTAAATTCTAATTAATTAGGAATAAGCATTAAATGAGCAACTCTGCAGTACCCTTTCATTCTGGGCACAACCAGCCCCCAGGCTAGTCCAGTTTGATGGTCCTTTGCTCAAGTGCCTATCATGCTATTATAATACACTCTGCTCCTTGATGCAGTGTTTGGCTGGTAATCCCACAGTTCTTTTTGTCAAACCACAGCCAGCAACATAAAATCAAATGGAAAGGGGCCATGCTGTGAGAGGGCACTCACATTTATTGATGCATTTTTTATTATTATTTAGAAAATGAATCTGTCAGATTTGTGAGCAAAAAAAACACAAACTAGTGTGGGCAAATAATAAACAAATAAAGTTGCATATCACAAAAAAAGAAGATGAAGCAGGCTGAGATAATAATGTCCACAAATCAACCTTGTACGCTCAGCAGGTTGTGATACAGGTTTTTTTATCAATTTGTTGGGCATAATTATGAGGAAGAACCTCTGCAAAATGACATATTTTTTAAATTTAATCCCAGTAAATGGCACAAGAGTTTGAATGGGCTTACTTTCCAATCATTAAAGATGCATATATACATATACATTTGTATTATGTTATAAATCTCAGTACAGTGTTATGTTCATATGCTGATTTTGTATATTTAGAAATTATTAACATGCTATTATTTAGGACGTCCGGGTGGCAAGGCTCCGTTGACGGCAGCCATTTCGGCTGTCAGCCCCGCTGTCTATGTAGAGCCGCCAAAAACAGTGACGATCAGCTGTTTGGTGGCTCGGAAGCCTGCTCCTCAGGAGAAGAGGAGGGGGTGAGCGCCCAGGCAGGGGTAGCGCTCCCCCGGACTGCCAGAGTTGAAACTTTGGTGGCTGAAGGGTTGAGCCCCCCCGCAGCCTGAGTTTGCTCCGGACTCCGGGACGCCTCTGCTCCAAGGCTTTGGAGCAGAGCAGGACGCTGCAACCATCCCTGCCAGCAAGAGTGAACTTTGGATTACTTGGATGCAGGCAGAGCTGTGCAGGAGAATGCTGTCAGAGCAAGTATTTGAACTTTAACTCAATAAACTTTTTGGAGACTTAAAAGTGAAAGTGCGCAATAGAATTAAGTGGGTGAAAATGGCTGCCAAGTCAACTAAACTTCCTAGAAACACGGGGGCTTCGCCAGTTCAGCAATCTTCATTACAGAATTTAATGCCCCCCCTCCGGCACCCGCACCTGCACCAGCCTTGACAATAAAAGATTTGCAGGATGTTTTGCAAGAGGCTTTGAAAAAGCAATCTCAGCAATTAGCTGAGCTTATCGAGGAGAAGAATACAGAAATAAGGGCAGACATCTTACTTGCACTTCAAGGCATGGCTGTTTGTATTGAACGTCTGGATGAGAAAGTGGAAGATCTTAGCCAAAATAATATGAGATTAGATGCCAAAATGATGGATGCTGAAACAGTGATGGAAAAGATTGACAACGATTTACTATTGGTCCAGCATAGAGAGATGGAGTTTGCTGTGAGAATTAGAGGGTTGAAGGAAGACCCTAAGGAAAATTTGAAAAAAAGTAGTTTCAGAAGCTCTTGAACAGGTTCTGGGGCGCTCAGCAGAAGATGTTATGGTGGATATAGATAAAATATTTCGTGTTAATTCCTGGATTGCAATACAAAGGAAGCTACCTAGAAATGTGGTGGTTTATTTTACAAAGAGAGCAATTAGAAATGAGGTTATTCAAGCCTTTTATAATAACAAATTTATAGTTGCAGAGCAAGAAGTTTTAATTTTAAAGGAGATCCCTCCAAGAATTTTAAGGAGAAGGAAAGAATTTGCTTTTCTGGCAGAAGAATTAAGAAGACGGGATATCCAGTTCAGATGAGAGATACCAATAGGTATGGTGGTGATGTATGCAGGCACGAGATACCATCTCCTCACAGTTTTACAGGCACGTGATTTTTATGCTAATATTTTGAAGGCAGGCCCCATACCACTTCTGGAATCTAAAAGGAAGAATGGCGAAGGAGAGTGTCAACCACAAAGTGAGAGTATACAAGGTGCTGAAGGAGTTACGCAGTTGAAAGATGGAGAATTCCAGAAAGCTACAGGAGTGGATCAGATTTCAGTACCAACGGAGGAATGGCAAAAAGGAATTAATAAATTTGTTTGGGCAGGGAAAAAGCCACGAGTTAAATTTAAGATAATGCAAGATATGCGTGAAAGAGGTGGTCTTAAGATGCCTAATTTTAAAATATATTATAAGGCTGCTGGTTTGTCATCGATAAGTGATTGGTTTAATTTAACACAAGGGAGATTATTAAATCTTGAGGGTCATGATTTGT
The DNA here is from genome assembly GCF_964194415.1 of Vipera berus. Lineage (NCBI taxonomy): Eukaryota > Metazoa > Chordata > Lepidosauria > Squamata > Viperidae > Vipera > Vipera berus. The sequence continues at coordinate 115,167,578 of NC_138205.1, read as the reverse complement.
TATTTGGTTGGCATGCATATTTATTGTATGATAAGAAGGTGGATAATGTGTTTAAGATACATATTTTAAGGTATGCTCTGTTGCGAGTTTGGAAAAAGTATAGACATAAGTTAAATTATAAGATACCAATTTGGGCAATACCTAAACCTCTGTTCAAGCCAGTGCCGATGTAGATCGCAGAGGGGAGGAGCGGGGGTCGGTTGCCTCCGGGGCTTCAGGGCTGGTCGTGGGGTTACCTATTCCCACGACATCAGGGTATGGCAGCAGATGTAGGAGCAGAGGGCCGTATCGATCTCAGGGAAGGCCTCTCCGCTGCTTACAAGCGGTGGGGCACTCCGGTCCTCTGGCTCCGCCCCAAGGTCCCGGGAGTGAGGGTGTGCAGCCTCCCGAGCTCCGGCTGGTGTACTTGAATGCCAGGTCTGCCGCTAATAAGGCTCCTCTCGTCCGCGACTTGGTCGAGGGTGAGCAGGCGGACCTGGGTTGCATCACGGAGACTTGGTTGGGCCCAGAGGGCGGGATTCCTCTGGTTGACCTTTGCCCACCAGGTTTCCGGGTGCTACACCGGCCTCTAGTTTTGGGGGACTTCAATCTACCATCGCTGGGAGGATCATCTGAGTTGGCTCGGGAGTTCATGGCTTCCATGACGGCCATGGACCTGACGCAAGAAATTTTGGGACCGACTCATGAGGGAGGCCACACCCTTGACTTAGTTTTCTTATCTGGACGGTGGTTAGATGATCTTGGAGGGGGCTCTCCAATTATTATGCCCCTGTCATGGACCGATCATCATCTCCTGCGGCTGGTCTTCCGTTTTGCCACCCCCCGCCGTGGGTGTATGGAACCAATTAAATGGTACTGCCCCAGACGCTTAATGGATCCCCAGAGGTTCCAGGCGGCGCTGGGGTCCCCACATGCCTCCCTTGCTCACAGCTCGGCAGATGCCTTAGTGGAAGCCTGGGAAAGGACGGCCACTGAGGCTCTTGACCGAGTTGTACCCCTGCGGCCCCTGACCCGGTGCAGATCCCGTCAAGCTCCATGGTTCTCTGCGGAGCTCCGGGAGATGAAGCATCGGAGACGGGGCCTAGAGAGCGGTTGGAGATCCAGCCGATCCGAATCCGACCGATTGCGACTAAGAGCCCACATTAGGTCTTATCTCGCTGCGATAAGGGAGGCGAGGTCTAACCACTTTGCCACCCTTATCGCATCCGCAGATAATCGCCCGGCCGCCCTGTTTAGGGTGACTCGCTCCCTCCTAAATCAGGAGGTGAGGGAGGATCCTTTGCAGGGTCGTGCTGAGGAGTTTAACCAACATCTGTCGGACAAAATCGCTCGGATTCGGACCGGTCTGGACTCTGACTGGGCAGAGTCTGGCGATCAGGACACGGGCGGTCTTGTCGATACCACCTGGGATGAGTTTGATTCTGTGACTCCGGAGGAAGTGAACAGGATCATGGGGAGGCTGAGCACCACCACATGTTTATTGGACCCGTGCCCTTCCTGGCTGGTTTATGCAGCCCGGGAGAGGACACGCAGCTGGTTCCAGGCAGTTATATCGGCTTCTTTGAACGAGGGTAGCTTCCCCGCCGTCTTGAAAGAGGCGGTGGTGAGGCCCCTCCTCAAGAAGCCTGCCTTGGACCCAGCTGTATTGAATAACTTCCGTCCTGTCTCCAACCTTCGCTTTCTTCGAAGGTTGTTGAGAGTGTGGTGGCACATCAGCTCCCTCTGGTCCTGGATGAAGCGGATTATCTAGACCCGTACCAATCGGGTTTCAGGCCCGGGCACAGCACGGAGACAGCATTGGTAGCGCTGGTGAATGATCTCTGGAGGGCTCGGGACAGGGGACATTCCTCTGTTCTAGTCCTATTAGACCTCTCAGCGGCTTTCGATACCATCGACCATGGTATCTTGCTGCAGCGTCTCAGGGGATTGGGAGTGGGAGGCACGGTTTTACAGTGGTTCTCCTCCTATCTCCAGGGACATTCGCAGTCGGTGTTGGCAGGAGGGCAGAGGTCGACCGCGAGGTCTCTCGTTTGTGGAGTTCCTCAGGGGTCGGTCCTCTCGCCTCTCCTGTTCAACATCTACATGAAACCGCTGGGTGAGATCATTTGTGGTTTTGGAGTTGGGTATCATCAGTATGCTGATGATACCCAGCTTTTCCTTTCGACCCCAAACCACCCCAGTGATGCCCTCAACGTGATGTCCCGTTGCCTGGAGGCGGTTCGGGTCTGGATGGGGAGGAACAGACTTCAACTCAACCCTGACAAGACTGAGTGGCTTTGCATACCTTCATCCCGGGTTTATTCGGACATTCCACCTCTTGCTATGGGGGGTGAACTATTACCCCCCGTAGATAGGGCTCGCAACTTGGGAGTCCTCCTAGATTCACGGCTCACCTTGGAAGACCATATAGGAGCTGTGACTAGGGGGGCTTTCGCCCAGGTTCGCCTGGTGCGCCAGTTGCGGCCCTATCTAAGCCGGGATGATTTATGCACGGTCACTCATGCGCTCGTGGCCTCTCGTCTGGACTACTGCAACGCCCTCTACATGGGGCTGCCCTTGAGGACCACCCGGAAGCTCCAACTGGTACAGAATGCAGCCGCGAGAGTTGTGTTGGGAGTCTCCCGATACTCCCACGTTACACCTTTGCTCCGTGAGCTGCATTGGTTACCAGTTGCCTTCCGGGTAAGATTCAAGGTACTAGTAATGGTGTTCAAAGCCCTCCATGGCAGGGGGCCGGAGTACCTCAGGGAACATCTGCTGCCAGCATCAAGCTCCCTGTGCCCTGTGCGTTCCCACAGAGAGGGCCTCCTCAGGGTGCCACTGATCAGAGAATGTCGATTGGTGGCCCCCAGGGGGAGAGCCTTCTCTGTGGGCGCTCCGGAGCTGTGGAATCAGTTACCGGTAGAGCTCCGGATGGCGCCCGATCTTCACTCCTTTCGTCGCGATCTCAAGACGTTTTTGTTTGTACAAGCCGGCCTAGCCTGATGGGGATTGGTGGGTTTTTTTATTTTTTGTATTCTTAATTTTATCTTTGGGGTTTTATAATTGTATACCAATTGTTTTAAAATTGGGCAATCATTTAATTTCTTTTTAATATTTGTATTTTGTATTTTACTCTTGCCCTGTGAACCGCCCTGAGTCCTCAGGGAGAAGGGCGGTATAGAAATATTATTAAATTAAAAATTAAATTAAATTAAACATGCAATAGAAAATATAAATGTGGGATTCAAACAGGATGAGACTACATATAAGGAAATTTTAAGTCTAGAAAGGAATGTATGGCAATTAAAGCCATATAATATTTTAAAAGAAGAAAAGATTGTACAAACTTGGTTTCAGTATGGGCAATTACAGGCAAGATGGAAAGAGGACCAGAAATCTGGCCTTTCAATGACTGATGAAAATTTGGTAAAACAAATTAGAGATCAAGGCCAAGCACATATTAAAAGGATATATAATGCATTGATAGAAATTGACTCAGAAACGGAACTTGTTAAAGATTGTATGATAAAGTGGGCCCAGAATTTTCAAGAAGTTATAACAATGGACACTTGGGAAAAGATCTGGGTTAGAAACATAAAATTTACACAGGCCCAAAACTTAAGAGAGAATTTTTATAAAATGCTTTATAGGTGGCGCTTAGACCCTAAAAAATTAGCAAGTATGTATCCGAACTGCCAGCCCAAATGTTGGAGGTGTGGTTGTGAGGATGCAACATATTTTCATAAATGGTGGACTTGTAAAAAGGTTAAAGCTTTTTGGATTAAAATTTGGTGGAATATGCAAAAGATATTTAAGAAAAGGATAAAGTTTTCCCCACAATTGTTTTTATTGGGTATTATTACAGATACTACTGTAATAGACACTAAATTGATGTTGAATTTAATTATGGCGGCAAGAATTTTAGTTGCGCAATACTGGAAGAAGGAGGAATTGCCGACTATAGAAGAGTGGACTTTGAAAGTTTCCAATTTGGCGGAAATGGCAAAGATTTCGGCATATTTGAAAGATCAATCGCAACAGAGATATATTGTGGAATGGAGAAGATGGATTGAATATATTCAGAATAAATATGGGACTAAAAAGTTTCATTTAGCATTTGAATAAGTAGTGGATTTTTATGATGTATGATTAGTCATTTGTTACTTTATTAATATTATGACTATGGAGAGTTAAAGTCCGATAGAACTTAATATGTTATTTTTGTTATTAGCATATTTTAGTTTATGTTTGTATTATTATACCCTGTATTCAGCTCTGGGAAGTCGGGGAGGGGGAAGGGGAGGGGAGGGGAGGGTTGGGGAGAGGGGAGGGGGAGCAGGGAGTTTTTTGTATTTAAAAATGTATTGTAAAACTTTTCAATAAAAAAACATGCTATTATTTAGTTTGATAAGAATATTGAAAATAATGTTACAAGCATAAGATTATTTAGCCTTTTCACCTGAAGTTAAATATACTCTGATTTCTCTTCAGATTGTACAAATATTTTGCCTTAGAGGATATTTGGTGCCTTTCTTCTTTAAACGAACTTTGATCTTATTCTACAGCTTACCCATTGTGTACAAGTGGAGTTTGAGGACTTACATTTTTGAAGATTGGTGAAGTTCCGGTCGTGAAAGAAACTGGAATGTAAAATTATTTTTTAATTGCCTGGTAGATCTGTCCATGCAAGGTGAAACCTGTGATAGATAGAAAAAGACTACTGCTTTAAGGCAAAAGCCTCAAGTATCTGTCACCTCGGGTGATATAATAAATCGCTTGCAGGTGTTTTGTGGAGTAGGTAGTGTTTTCTTTACAGATGCTCCATCAGAACGATTGCATTTTGGAACCTAATCCCTGTTACCAGTGATTTCAACGGTGCAACAGGATGTGGCTGACATGATTTCATAGTATGCCTTTGGCAGGCAGGTGTAGGGAAAAATGCAACAAGGGGGCAGGCAGGGCTTGGGAACTAAAAGGAGATGCACTGAGTCTATCAATCACAGCAGGAATTATGAGTCACAGTTGTAACTATAGCGGTGAGCTATATTTGCAAAGATACTGTTGAGTGAAAAATCTTCATCAGTTCATGCTGGAAATAAACAAAATGGAGATTGCTTTAGAAAGAAGGTTGCAGTTTACTGAAGGACAGAGCCAGACAAATGCATGGCTCTGGGAAAGCTGAACACATGTAGTAGGGAGTGGTGGGTCTTTATACCTTCTTGAGTTTTTGTTTGGAGTTGTTCCTGTGGCATGAACTTTGACCTAAGTCTGACTGTGCCTTTCTGGTATTCTGATGGTGGTGGGTTAATCTTATTATGTCCCAAAGGTCATATCCTGCTTCCCTGGGGGTGTGGCTGATGGTAATGTCCTGTGTTGGATTTTTTGGTATGAGGGATTGTTGATTCTAGGGATCTTTGTCTTTCTAATCCAAGCTTCCTGGCTCCAATCTTTCTGACAAGATTACCACATCTGCATTTCTGCAGACCTGGTTTCTGTTTGAGGCAGAGAGACTTGAGGGGGGGGGGGTTCTGCCTTTAAGATCCTTTGGGAAAATATAATATTCTGCCTTTTAAATATTCCCAAAATATTTTTATCTCTTGGGGGGGTATATGTGTGTGCTGTCCTCCCACAATACAGACAGCCTTTTCTGAGAGGAAGACAGAAATTTTGCAGAACTGTAAAGGGAGGGAAGAGCAGGGGTCAATGAAAGCTGAGAGAAAGGAGGGGGGAAGAGCCTCTAATGTTGGGGCCCATTGTTATATTTTCAGTTCTTTAGGCATTAAGCGAGACGAAGTGTTGAAACAGCAAACAAGTTTATTAACTCAGAACAGAAGCAACCCTAATGGCTGCTGTGTAGCTATTTATACGGTTAGCCTCTAGGTGACCAATAGATTTAAAGTAACAGTTTCCTGCCCCAAACCTAATTATCAGCCTGGAGACAGCAAGTCTGGCTTTCAGTAACAGTAAATGTTACATAACAGAGAAATATAGGTCAGACATTAAGCAAGTGATTTAAAACAATTACGGCCAATACATTACACTCCTTCCCCCTAGATAGCTCAAATCCTCAATTGTTTGACATAAACTTGCAGATATTTAAGTGGCCTTCTTGACTGTTCAGAATGTCTAAGGGTTGCAGGGATCTGCTCACCTGCCAGGCTGGGTAGACCAGGGCTCTGAGGTTCAGTGGAGTCAGATTGACTTGAGTCCCTTTAGCTGGCCAGTTCCAATTGGTCCAAATCAAAGTCCAATTGTGCAGCAAAGTCTGCAGGGCTGTTTCTCAGCAGAGTTTACCTGTCCTGATCAGCAGATACAGTCTGTGTGTCCAGAGGAGACTCTTCTACAGCCATTCCCCCGTCTCCTTGAGCAAGAGTTTTGTCAAAGCGTACAAGCTGCTCTGATGGACCACTGTCATGTGGGCCCTGTGTTCAACCCTCTTGGGAGTGACTGATCCCCTAGCCGCCAATGCAGCTGGTCAATGTGCTGGTGAATGACTCACCCATCTTCCAGAACCACCTCACAGGAGAGTGGTACTGACACCTTAAAAACCACTGCTGCCACCCACAAAACCCCTTACCTGTAATTCCGTGTTCAAACCCGGTCACCCACTTGTAAGCTTCTTGGTGCCTTTGGCTGTGCAGTGTCTGAGGTGACTCTGTCGGATTGTAGCCTGTCTAGTTTGTGAATCAGCCTGTAGCTGTAGGCTGAAAGGAAAATAGACCACCTCAGCATTCGAGGAGACAGAATCTGAGGTGTCTGCTTGTTCATAGTGAACAACCCTAGAAGTGGCTTGTGATCAATAAAGACTGTGAAGTGGCGGCCATACAAATAGTCATGGAACTTTTTTACTCTGGCCACAATGGCCAAGGCCTCCTTCTCAATCTGCACATAATTGCGCTCTGCAGAAGACTGGGTCCTAGAATAGTAGGTGATGGGAGACTGTTTCCCATCAGCAGACAAATGGCTCAACACAGCCCCAACTCCATATGGTGATGCATCACACATGATGCAGACTGGCAACTTCTCATTAAAGTGAGTGAGTACAGAGTTCGAGGACAGCAGTGATTTGACTGCCTGGAAACTCCTTTTGTGGACATTGGTCCACTGCCACTGAGCCTTTTTGTCTAAGAGCCGGTGTAATGGCTCTGCCACTTTGGCCTTATGTGGGAAGAATGCATGATAAAAATTAAGAAGGCCCAAGAAGTCTTGAAGCTCTCCCTTGGACTTCGGACTTGGGGCCTGCTGAATCGCTTTCATCTTTGAGTCCACCAGATGAATGCCATCGGCATCAATGCAGAACCCCAGGAACTCAGTTGACTCTACCTCAATCTTGCACTTATCTTTTTTTTAATTTAAGTCCCACTGAGCAGAACCGCTGAAGGACGGCTCTAAGCCATTCAGCCAGTACTTCTACAGTGGTACCTCTCCTGACTGGATCTTCCTGTAGATGGTCCCTCTGGCAACCTTGGCAGATGGCGGCAATGTGGCCTGGTTTGCCGCAGGCCTGGCACATGGCTGTTTGGAATCGGCATTCCGTGCATTGATGGTGGCCTCCGCAGCCCATGCATCTAAGGAACAGAACTGCCTTCTCAGCTGGCTGCATTCCCTTCTCCTGGTGCTTCTGTAGCTTGTCAACTTTGTAGTCTGAGTCAGTGTCTTCCATCAGTTCAGCGTCCTTGTGGTGGACAGCTTCGGTGCTTGAAGTGGTTTTGGAGGGCTGCAGCGGTTTAACGGCCCTTCCGGCGGCTTTGTCTGCCCTGACCTCCTTTAAGGCCTCCTATAGCGAGAGAGTCTCGACGAACAGTTTTTGTTGGAGAACTCAGTTCTGGAGTCCGCAGACTAAACAGTCTCTTAGTCTCTCCTCCAAATCCATGAACTTGCAGAGTTGGGATGCTTGATGGAGAGCGGCGATGAATTCTGTAGCAGACTCGGTGGTTTGTTGCTCCCACTGCTCAAAAGCATGCCTCCATGCTATGATGGATAATTTGGGCTCAAAGTGGTCTCAGAGCTTTTTCTTCAAGTCTACGTAGGTGACGGACTCAAGCGGCATTGGTGCGACCAGGTTCTAGGCAATGTCGAAGGTGGTGGGACCACATGCAGAGGAAGGTCGTGGCCTTCAACCCATTGTCGCTGACCTGGTGGGCGCGGAGGTAATTTTCGATGTGGGAAATGTAGGACCCCCATCTCTCCAGGTATGTGACCTCGAACTCTTCAAGTTTCCCTACTTTCACCATGGTGAGTTGCTTATGTTTCTTGTTGCTCGCATTGCCTTGTGCTGCTGGCTTCTGCATAGGCCCTAGGACAGATCCTTAGGGTGAGGTGGCCTCTAGCGTGTCTTGCTGGCAGACTGAGGGGGGGGAATGTGGTCCCTGCCAGGCTCTGTGCTGGCCTCACCCCCTAGTGACTTCAGACTTTCACAATGAAGCAGCACATCCCACCTTCATCGCCACTGTTATATTTCCGGTTCTTTAGGCATTAAGTGAGATAAAGTGTTGAAACAGCAAACAAGTTTATTAACTCAGAAAAGAAGCAGCCCTAATGGCTGCTGCACAGCTATTTGTACAGTTAGCCTCTAGGTGGTGACCAATAGGTTTAAAGTAACAATTTCCCACCCCAAACCTAATTATCAGCCTGGAGACAGAAAGTCTGGCTTTCAGTAACAGCAACCGTTACATAACAGAGAAATCTAGGTCAGACATTAAGCAAGTGATTTAAAACAATTATGGCCAATACATTACACCCGTGATTTCTAAAGAAGAAATAGGAGTATTGTGGCCTTCCAAAAAATTCTGAACTAGGCCTAGCAATCTGACTAATGATACTGATTGCTGTAGTTCACTCTCATTTGGAAAACTACAAGTCCCACAGATTTGCTCTTTGGAAAGGATGGTTAACCTATGATCCCAAGTTCCTTCTTTTTGTGGCAGGCTCAAGAATGACATGAGAAGCTACTTCCAAATTGTTTCTTTATAGTTTCTAATCTATAGACAGGAATCTTGACAGATTAAAGCACAAATCTGCAAAATCATTAGATATACCATTTGAAATGCTAGGGAGTTGCTGCCTTTGTTCTCTTCCCACATACCAAAGATTTCAAACTGAACTGTCTCTTTGTTCCTCCTGTGACTCTGTTGTACATTCTGCCACATTTTGTGGTCTTCAAAACTAATTGCTTAAAAATGCCATTTTAAGTTAGTAAAACTACAATAGATTTTAAAAGAAGCATATGACATAAAACACCCAAACCTTCTAAGAAATGCAGCTTTGTCAACAAAAATGTTCCATGCCCTAATCTAAAAATCCAACAGCTCAAAAAGAGAAGGATCAATTCTCTTCCCCATGTGGTTCTCGTACATTTCTGCACTTGGTTGATTATTATGTGTATTTTTCCTGGCCCCTACCATGTCTTTCTAGAGAAAATGCATACACATAACCAGATTTGTTTATGAACCAGAATAACTTTTCAGATTATTTAAGAACAATATCCTGCTTATAAGATAGCAATAGTTCCTATTCATATCTTATTCCATTACAAATCTTCCACCAATCTTAACAGTGGTTTTTCCACTGAGAGCTATTATTTGCATATAACAATAACAACAATAATAATAACAATAGCAATAATAGCAATAATAGAGTTGGAAGGGAACTTGGAGGTCTTCTAGTCCAACCCCCTGCTCAGGCAGGAAACCCTATACCATTTCAGACAAATGGCTGTCTGTCCAGTCTCTTCTTAAAAACTTCTGGTGTTGGAGCATTCACAGCCTCTGGGGGCAGGCTGTTCCAGTGATTAATTGTTCTAACTGTCAGGAAGTTTCTCCTTAGTTCTAGGTTGCTTCTCTCCTTGACTAGTTTCCATCCATTGTTTCTTGTCCTACCTTCAGGTGCTTTGGAGAATAGCTTGACTCCCTCTTCTTTGTGGCAGTCCCTGAGATATTGGAACATGGTTATCATGTCCCCCCTCATCCTCCTCTTCATTAAACTAGACATACCTAATTCCAGCAACTGTTCTTTATATGTTTTAGCCTCCAGTCCCCTATTTTAGCCTCCAGTTCCTCATTATTTTTTAAAAAAATCACTCAGACTATAATATGGCATTCTCCTGAACCAATGCAATTAGGTCATAGTGAGTTTTGAAATCCAAATGATAATGCATAAACAAAACAGAGAGAGGGAGTGGTAAAAGGAAATTAAGAGAAACATTCATGTTTCCTCAGTTCAAAATATGGAACCTATTAAAAATTAGCATCTGGCCATGGTAGTAAAATAATGGCAGGAATTTAACTTCATCCTGTATCTATTTATGACAGGAGCCTTGAGTTAACCATAACTCCAAATGTATTAAACTAACTAAATGAATAAAGAATCAGAAAAAGAATAAAATTAAGATGTGATGTATGCATGTAAAATATATATGGAAGAATCTATTGTGTGTATTTTATTTTATTTCTTTTATATTATAGTTTGCTAATTTTTTTAATCTGGAGAGCTCTCAAATAAGTCTTAGAAATTCTGTCCAGACTCATTTATACCCTCTTTATGTCTCAGGAGAACTCTGATAAATGGTTTCAACCAAAGATAAACTAGTCACTGTAGAAATGTCCATTATTTCTGAAACCAGTAATAAATCAAAATCTAATGACCAGACGCTCCATAAGCTCCCCAAACAATGATCAAACAAACTTTTTTTAAAAAAAGACTGTGAGATTTAACCTACAACATTTTCTATGTTAGAGTATCCTGGGAGAAGTGTTTAAGCACAGTTTTCAGAATCCAGATGTGTGCACTGTAACAACCATCATGGGCAATAAGGTCAGCAAACTTTCTTTCTCTGTTGTACATTTATATACACCTTTCCAATCTGCTATTATAGAATCTTTTTAGGCTACTATCCTATGCTCTTAGCACATAGGTGACAATCAGTGACTTGAGAGCCATATGTGACAAAAAGCTACTGTCAAAGACATTCTGAATCAATTCAGACTTCTAAGAAGAGTTATCTATCCATTCTCTGGAAATGCCAGAAGCAACAACAGGAAGATGATTGGGAGAAAGCAGGACTTTGTTCACCAACTTTGGACTGTGGTTGCATCTACTAATGAAATTCCATTGACAAGTCATTTTCAGGAGCCATTCTATTTTTAGATATGAGCTCAAGAGCTAGAGAAGCATCTGACTGCTTTTTTAATGGCCAGTCATAATTATGACTTCAGCCCTTTCTGTATTGACATGGCAATAAATCTCCTTGAATCCAATGAGAGTTATGTTTACATATAAAATATTCCACTGAAAGCTGTCATTGTTCAGATTTGTAGAATCCATGTACTTGGATGGCATAGTATCACAGACATGGGGAAAGAATTAAAGAACAAATATGCTTTTAAAAAAAGTTTCTTACAGAGCAATTGTCATGCATTGACATACCAGGATTCAAATGAAATAGCAATACAACAGAATACAAATGAAATATATATGGAAGTTGAGATCACAATTCTATGTGCACAAACATGGAAATAAATCTAGTGATAAGAATGGAACTCAATGCCCTGTCACTGCAACTATTCTTTACAAGTGGATGGGTGATCAAATGTGTTTTATTGCCCCTTGATTGAAAATGGTTAAGGCTACCAAGGGTGAGATAAAGGTGATTTGGTGGGTAGAGTTGACTGCTGTTGGCTGTTATTCACTCTGGGTATTTTGGAGACATGTGTTGAAATTGTTCTTCTGGATTTACAAATAACTTTTTGGAGACTATGATAAATCTCTCAGATTCAGCCGCACTTTATCTACACATTTGTTGGCTTGCTAAAATATAACTTCTCCATAACCAAGTTCCTCCCAGAGGGACAATTTAATGCAGAGAAGCATTTGCAGTCTGGCCTATCTCACAGAGGAGTCCATTCCTCCTTCCCCCACCCCCACTCCAACGATGTTAGAGAACTATAAATCTTCACCCGTGACATCATAATCTGTTGCTCTGGGAATGCTTGTGGTAGCACAAAGAGAGGATTACAGCCTTAACCTGGGGTAAACAGAAAAAATAGATAGGCTCAGCAAGAAAAATGCCATCATTGCTGAGGGCATACAGATCATCCTCCCAACCCCTCTCTCACATCTTATAAAACTGGTATCAGATTCCTCTTTGCTTTGTCAGAGGATCCACAGAACTTTGTTTTTAAGAGAGAGAAAGAAAAAGAACAAGAGAACAAGCCTGGTTAAAATAAGATGCTTGTCTCTTTTGAAGGAATTGAATGGCAATAATAGTGAGTGTTGCTTAGAAAGACTAACATTTGGATGGGCCCAAGTTTTTTTGCAATCCAGTATTTGAATTCCATTATAAATACTCCATTCCTCTCTTTAAGAAACTTCTGCTAATCCAATAGTAGCACTCTAACCAGAGTGTTGCTATAGTGTTACATCATAAAACATCATAAAATTCTCAGCTGTGCATATTTTCACCTATATTTCACCAGTTGTGTCTGAATAGTAGAGAAACCAACTTTGGAAAAGGTAGGCCTACTGATATTTTGCCTGACAATCAATATTAAATCTAATAAATAAAGAAGAAGATCAACAATGAAAGAAGATGGAATAATAGGCAGGTTATATCTTTCATGAAAATGCAAGGAAACCACCATCTAAACCCTCACCCATTTGAAGAGACAAGAATACTGAGGGCAAAAATGTTTTACATAGTCCATACCTGTAATACAATGTTTGAACAGAAGTTGATGCATTAGAAAAAAGTGGAATCTCAAACTTTCTGCCTTAGGAGCTCTGCATATATTTAGGATGAGCAGCATGGAGGTAAAACCAGAATGAAACCTTTTCAAACCTGAAAAAGGAGCCTTTAGACATCCTTTTTTCCCCATAGATACACATAAGCCTGAAAAAAGTCATGCTTCAGTGCATTGCAGAGGTTGTTGCATACCTGCAAGATTCAAAGTCCTCCTTCTGAATCATTTTCATATCATGCACAGCCTTCCTATACTGAAGCAAGCCACTATAGATAGCTATGTGATTTTATAGAGTACAATTCCATTCAACTGCGTAGGTTAAAAAAGTGCCCTCATAAAATCTCAGCCCTTCCTTGACTGATTCTGAAAAGCTGAGCAAAGCTGATTAGTAATTTGCAATCACCAAGAAATACTTCTGCCATAGTCTAAATTTAAAAGGCAGTGTCAAACCCCACCAGTAATGCTGCTCATGGAAATTGTTGTTGTTGTTGTTGTTAGCTGCGAAGTCGTGTCCGACCCATCGCGACCCTATGGACAACATTCCTCCAGGCCTTCCTGTCTTCTACCATCTTCTGGAGTCCATTTAAGCTCACGCCTACTGCTTCAGTGACTCCATCCAGCCACCTCATTCTCTGTCGTCCCCTTCTTCTATTGCCCTCGATCTTTCCCAGCATTAGGCTCTTCTCCAGTGAGTCCTTCCTTCTCATTAGGTGGCCAAAGTATTTGAGTTTTAGCTTCAGGATCTGGCCTTCTAAAGAGCAGTCAGGATTGATCTCCTCTAGGACTGACCGGTTTGATCGCCTTGCAGTCCAAGGGACTCGCAGGAGTCTTCTCCAGCACCATAGTTCAAAGGCCTCAATTCTTTGGCGCTCAGCCTTTCTTATGGTCCAACTTTCACTGCCATACATTGCAACTGGGAAGACCATAGCCTTGACTATACGCACTTTTGTTGACAGGGTGATGTCTCTGCTTTTTAGTGTGCTGTCTAGATTTGCCATGGCTTTCCTCCCCAGGAGCAAGCGTCTTTTAATTTCTTGGCTACAGTCCCCATCTGCAGTGATCTTGGAGCCCAGGAAAACAAAATCTGTCACTACCTCCATTTCTTCCCCATCTATTTGCCAGGAATTGAGAGGGCCAGTTGCCATGATCTTGGTTTTCTTAATGTTAAGTTTCAACCCAAGTTTTGCACTCTCCTTCTTCACCCGCAACAAGAGGCTCTTTAGTTCTTCTTCACTTTCTGCCATTAGAGTGGTATCATCTGCGTATCTTAGGTTGTTGATATTTCTTCCGGCAATCTTAATTCCAACTTTTGATTCATCTAGCCCTGCCTTTCTCATGATGTGCTCTGCATATAAGTTAAATAGGCAGGGCGACAGTATACAGCCTTGCCGGACTCCTTTCCCAATTTTGAACCAATCAGTGGTTCCGTGTCCAGTTCTCACTGTTGCTTCTTGACCCGCATATAGGTTTCTCAAGAGACAAATAAGATGGTCTGGTACTCCCATCTCTTTAAGAACTTGCCACAGTTTGTTATGATCCACACAATCAAAGGCTTTAGCATAGTCAATGAAGCAGAAGTAGATGTTTTTCTGGAACTCCCTAGCTTTCTCCATGATCCAGCGTATGTTGGCAATTTGATCTCTAGTTCCTCTGCCTCTTCGAAATCCTGCCTGTACTTCTGGTAGTTCTCGATCCACATACTGCTGAAGTCTAGCTTGTAGGATTTTAAGCATGACTTTACTAGCATGAGAAATGAGTGCAATGGTGCGATAGTTTGAACATTCTTTGGCACTGCCTTTCTTTGGAATTGGAATGTAAACTGATCTTTTCCAATCCTGTGGCCACTGTTGAGTTTTCCAAATTTGCTGGCAAATTGAGTGTAGCACTTTTACTGCACTGTCTTTTAAGATTTTGAATAGCTCAGCTGGAATACTGTCACCTCCACTAGCTTTGTTGTTGCTCAGCTTTTCTAAGGCCCACTTCACCTCACATTCTAGGATGTCTGGCTCGAGGTCAGTGACCACATCATTGTGATTATCTGGGACGTTAAGCTCATTCTTGTATAGTTCTTCTGTGTAATTTTGCCACCTCTTCTTAATCTCTTCTGCCTCTGTTAGGTCCCTGCCATTTTGGTCCTTTATCATGCCCATTTTTGCATGAAACGTTCCCTTCATCTCTCCAATTGTCTTGAAAAGATCTCTGGTCCTCCCTATTCTATTGTTTTCTTCTATTTCTTTGCACTGTTCATTTAAGAAGGCATTCTTATCTCTTCTAGCTATTCTCTGGAATTCTGCATTCAATTGGGCATATCTATGTTTTTCTCCCTTGCCTTTCGCTTCCCTCCTTTCCTCAGCTATTTGCAAAGCTTCCTCAGACAGCCATTTTGCTTTCTTGCATTTCTTTTTCTTTGGGATAGTTTTGGTTGCTACCTGTTGTACAATGTCGCGAACCTCTGTCCATAGTTCTTCAGGCACTCTGTCTATCAGATCTAATTCCTTAAATCTATTTGTCACCTCTACTGTATATTCAACAGGGATATGATTTAATTCATACCTGACTGGCCTAGTGCTTTTCCCTACTTTCTTCAGTTTAAGCCTAAACTTTGCAAGGAGAAGCTCATGGTCTGAGCCACAGTCAGCTCCTGGTCTTGTTTTTACCGACTGTATAGAGCTTCTCCATCTTTGGCTGCAGAGCATATAGTCAATCTGATTTCTGTGTTGACCGTCTGGTGATGTCCATGTGTAGAGCCGTCTCTTGGGTTGTTGGAAAAGAGTGTTTGTTATGACCATCGTATTCTCTTGACAAAATTCTATCAGCCTGTGCCCTGCTTCATTTTGTACTCCAAGGCCAAACTTGCCTGTTATTCCAGTTATCTTTTGGCTTCCTACTTTAGCATTCCAATCCCCCATGATGATAAGGACATCATTTTTTGGTGTTACTTCTATAAGGTGCTGTAGGGCTTCATAGAACCGGTCAATTTCATCCTCTTCAGCACTGGTGGTTGGGGCATAGACTTGGACTACTGTGATATTGAATGGTTTGCCTTGGATTCGAACTGAGATCATTCTGTCATTTTGAGGATTGTATCCCAGTATTGCTTTTCCTACTCTTTTATTGACTATGAAGGCTACTCCATTTCTTCTGAGGGATTCTTGCCCGCAGTAGTATACCTGATGGTCATCTGAATTAAATTCACCCATTCCTGTCCATTTTAGTTCGCTGATACCTAAGATGTCGATGTTCAGTCTTGTCATCTCTTGTTTGACCACGTCCAGCTTTCCTTGATTCATGGATCTTACATTCCAGGTTCCTATGGAGAAAAAATCTTTACAGCATCGGACTTTCCTCATGGAAATACCTATTGTCAATAGGAGTCAAGCTAAACTTGAAGGTGATTTTTCTTTTATCTGACATATAAGGAGTGTCATGCCTGTTGAAAAAACCTATGACAATTAGCAGGTTATTCAGGGATTCCAGTCTAAAGGGAGATGGACTATAACATTCCATTGTCTCCAGAAGAAGCTAGTATACTCTGAGAAACCATTGCCCTGTATAAAGCTGTAAAAAAAATATTTGCAGAGAGCAAACAATCTCCTCTCAGCTAAACTAACAATGTTCTCTTTGCCTCTTTGTCCCCTTGTCACTCATTCCCAGATTGCTCAATGTATTGTTACCAAGAGGGGCTGCCAGAAAAATTACTGGTTCCCATCCATGCCTTGCCAGTCTTGGTGGGCAACTGAAAAGTACAGGCAAGGTTATATACAGTATATTACATTTTGAGAGAGTGTTATGCTGAAAAGTACTTTGGGACTCTGAAACAGTTGTTGAAAGCTATTTGTTGTCTGGTTTCTAGGAGACAGCATGACTCCTAGCACCTTCCTTTATGTCTACCCTTCTCAACCATTCATCAACTAATGTTCTTGATGAAGACAGATAAAATCTGGGGCAGGGGGGAGAAGGAGGCTATGAAATCATTACTGAAGATAAGGAGTGCTCAAGCAAGCCCCAAGGGAATATTGTTTCTGGGAGAGGACTTATATGATGGGATTTGGAATAGAAACATGCAAAATAATTTATGCTTATTCCTTGCTCCCTGCCAAAATTTTAAGCATGTTTACACAATGTTTTAAAAAAGGAGAAAGTAAACTTATGTCTCAAAAACTTAATGTAATATATTAATTTTCTACAAAGTAGGAAGTGATGGGGAGGGAGGGAGGGAGGAACGAAGGAGAGGAGAGGAGAGGAGAGGAGAGGAGAGGAGAGGAGAGGAGAGGAAAGGAAAGGAGAGGAGAGGAGAGGAGAGGAAAGGAAAGGAAAGGAAAGGAAAGGAAAGGAAAGGAAAGGAAAGGAAAGGAAAGGAAAGGAAAGGAAAGGAAAGGAAAGGAAAGGAAAGGAAAGGAAAGGAAAGGAAAGGAAAGGAAAGGAATATTATTAGGAGTTCATATTTTTATATAGAAAATGAATTCCACTGCATTTACATATATTTCAGTAATAAATCTACTGTTCTTCATGTCTTAATACATTGGACTATATTATTGTGGATTGGACTCTACTGCTACCCCCTTAAAAAAAATCCTGATATCCATAAGGCCTAAGCATCATAAAATTGCTGGTGTTCTAATTTAACAAAGAATACTGACATTGTACTGGGAGGTGTTGAATAATATGATATTCTACCAAATTGTAACAGAAATAAGAACTGAAAACAAGAGTTGTAAGTATCTTTCCAGTTATTTTGGCATCCATGGTAAAATGCTAAGATTCAACTCTTGAGAAATGTATCTTCTCCCAAGTATTATTGAAACCACCAACGCTATTGATTTCTTGTTGGACTATTTCATTTTCTGCTAATATAAACTCTTAGGTGCACATATTTTGACTTAAAACAAAGTTTCGTATAGTAGCTGACTTGCAACCACAATTTTGAATTGGAAGTTTCATTAAGTGAGCAGTAGATAAGTGAGTCACAGCTGATTTTTTAAACCATTTTATTTATTTATTTTTTGCGAAGAAAATCACACAGTTGTTAAGAGAATCTGGCTTGCTCCATTGAAGGCCAGATGAGAAGGTTGCAAGTGATTACATGACCCTGGAATACGGCCACTGACAAAAATACATGTCAGTTGTCAAGTGTCCACATTTGAATCACTGGACCATGGGGATGCTATGACATAATCTGAGGACTGGTTACAAGTCACTTTGAATGGTCACTAAATGAATGGCCATAAGTCAAGGACTATATGTACATCAAACTCATGTATTAGGTGAGGATTACAATACATAATTGGAAAATGTGTTAATATTTTCCCATTGGAATGGTCCCACACTTGCAGTCTGAAATCAGTTGTGTGGTCTAAGGGTCTTTTATTTGCCTTGAAACATTCCTGTTAGAACTGTTTGACTTTGGTTTGAATAAGATAGAAACAAAATAAGAAAAAGAGTGCATTCAATATCAGACTGAATATTACAATATGTAATACTTACCAAATATGTATACACAAGGAAAAGTTCAGAATTGCTGCTTTAAATATCCATTTGTGTACATTTGCCTATGGAATAAATACTGCTGATCAATTGGATTCCTTCTCTACAAATCTGTTCTGCAGTATCCTCTGAAATTGATTTGGGTGTCATGTTAAGGAGGATCAGATGTAGCTACCATATGGATAGGATTGGAGACTATTAGGAAATCTTGGATTTGTAATTAGATCAAAATAGGAGAAATCATTGCTGAAAGTAACAGCAGCAAACATTTCTAAGAAAACCATAGCAGCATGTTAAAAAAATCTTTTTAAGATGCTGAACAATAATGGTGCATGAGAACAGTTTGTGGCTGAAATGGTCAATAGCTTGGAGCTCAGCTCATGAAAGATGCAATCCAGGATGCAGAATAGTAAACAGATAGAGATAGATTTCTGCAGGCTACAAAAAAGTGTAAACAGCTATTGTAAAGTATATTGATTCTATCTAATAAAAAGAGAGAAGTATCTGAATGCATTTCGATAAAAATAAGTAACTGTGGTCATTTAAGAGACTCATGAAATAAGACCTTCAGTCTAGCAGTTGAAGAAGATAGCTGTGTTATTGACAATAGACTAGAAAAGAGAAGAGATTGTGACCATAATAGAAAAATATAATCCTTGTTGACTAAAGGAAAACATTTTAATGTATTTGTTAGGTTATCAAATATTACAGTGTCATTGAAAATTTGTCAGGCTTCATATTTATTCTGATTGTGAGTGAAACCCAAAGTCCAAAAACTATTTTCAAATCTGAGAGGGAGGGGAATGTGAGAGTGGGGAAGGAAGGGAGAGAGAGAGAGAGAGAGAGAAGAGAGAGAGAGAGAAAGAGAAGGATTCTGCATATATGTTGATAGTCTTGCCAGATTATTCTGCTAGTTTGAAAACATGTTGAAATAATTCTTTAAAATTAAACACCTTATACTCAAGTTCACTTTAATTGTTACAAAACTATGGCCTTATGTTGACATTTAAATAAAGTATAAATCAGAGCCAATAGGATCCCATACTCCAGTCCCTCCTCAGCATCTGCAGAATTTTTGTTCTGAAAGCCATGAAAAATATAAACTTATGCCATCAACTATATTTAAACATGTCTTGGAAAACCATCCTATCCAGTTCGTGAAAACTGCAGGTGAAACAGTGCATATGGGTTTAAATACAAGATCTCTTTCCTAATCTGTTTTATGCCTTCATTGCATCTTCTCCAGATATTGTATTTAAATAGAACCTATAAGAAAAGGCTATTTTAACAACAACAAAAAACCTTTTGTGTGTTAGACTGTTTTTTTTTCCAGGTTAAAGACTGGATGCATAACAATACATCTTACAACCACATTTAAAATGGTCTCTTGTTCTTAGATATAGTAGCAATTAGATCTTCCAGGCAAAGATAGGATTTTGATAAATCTACACCAGCAAAGAAATAGCATCTTATGCTTATGACCTATGGAGCAGATTGATGGCTTTCCTCACTTTCCAGTTCCTGTGGTGGCAACAGGGTGGAACTCTTTTTTAAAAAAGGAATCCAAGGCTACAATCCCCAACCTGTCAATATTAGGAAACTGGAAGCCAATGAAGAATCATTGCTATGGAATGTAGGAAGGCTTTGAGAGTTTTTATGCGTTTCTTCTTTAACAAGCCATCAGAAAGATTGCCCTCAAGCCGGGTTGCCAAACTAAGAATGTTCACAAACATCTCTGCAGAAAAGTAAGAAAATGTCTGCCTTTTCTAATTATAAAGAGGGGGCAGTTATTGTCTTCACAAAACCTGAAGAGAAAGGACAATGCATTTCATTATTGACCAGCTGGAAAGATCACCAAGCGGGTCTGATGGTTTTCAGTGAAACTTGCAAAGATATAAACATGATCGTAGTCTCTTAATATTCATATAGCAAATAGCTAAAATATCAGTCTCATGTACACTTTAAGCTGGACTGAGAAAGAAGGGGAGATGGAGCGCACAGTCACTCATGCGCTCATGACCTCCCATTTGGACTACTGCAATGCTCTCTACATGGGGCTGCCCTTGAGGACTACTCGGAGGCTTCAGCTGGTGCAGAATGCAGAGGCGTGAGTGGTGGTGGGGGTTTCCTGATACTCCCATGTAACACATCTACTCCGCAAGCTGCATTGGCTTCCGGTTGCCCTCTGGGTGAGATTCAAGGTGCTGGTAATGACCTATAAAGCCCTAAATGGCTTGGGTCCGGGATACTTACGGGAGCACCTGCTACCGGCATCAACTTCCCTTCGTCCAGTGCGCTCCCACAGAGAGGGCCTCCTTAGGGTGCCGTCGGTCAAAGAGTGTCGACTGGTGACCCACAGGGGGAGGGCATTCTCTGTGGGCACGCCAGACCTTTGGAACCGTTTACCGGTTGAGCTCCGGATGGCTCCCGACCTTTGCTCCTTCCGACGTGACCTAAAAACATACTTATTTGAACAAGCTGGCCGGGTCTGATGGGTTTGGGGTATTTTAAACATTATTGTCCTAATTTATTGGATTTGGGCTGCAGTATTTAGGTTTTTTTAACTTTTGTATATTGTATTTTTATTGTATTGCCCTGTACACCACCCTGAGTCCTTCGGGAGAAGGGCGGTATAGAAATTAAATAAAATAAAAAAATAAATAAAAGTACAAAGAGTGGCTTTCCAAGTAGCTTTCGGCAGAGAAGGACAAGTCCACGGCAGGAATTCAGTGAGGCTTATAACAACATTACAAATGCAGAGAAAACTGTCAACAAACTAGTTTTTCTTAAGAAAACTTCAGAAATCCCAAGTCTGTTCTGATGGAACCAGAGAGGTTTGCCTATTACTGATGATATTAAACATTTGGTTTTACAAGATTGCCCATTTTTTAACCTGAAAATGTATGTAAGAAAATCACTTTTAAAGGATATCTTCGAAGCAAGTCTAGTTAAAATCAATGGAGTATTTCTATATAAATACAGTTAAGGATCAAGTTGTTCCAGCTAAACATGAGACCTGAGTTGCTGTTGCACTGCACTAAAAAAAGGCCATGAATGTTTAACCTGAAGTTTTTATTAGAGAACGGTAGCCTTTCCACCTGGATGCCCTTAAATGTGTAGACTTCAGTTCCAGAATTTAGAATGATTCTGGAATCAATAAATCTGCAAGAAACTTAGATTGTGGAAGAGTTTTGTAGAATATCAAAGAAGAGGAAAGGTTCTGTCCAAGTATACAAGTGTTGTGTACTTTAAGCAAAATTAAGGCAATGTGGTGTACACAGGAAGCAGATGTTGTTTTCAAACAGTGAGGGAAAATTGACCACAAATTACTGCTTACTTTACATATCATATGTGGCTTTCCTACTGGTTACGTAACTTTTACTTAGATAACAAGGGAAAGTTCATAGAAGACAAATTATGTGCTTAACCTGGTATAAGCCAATCACAAGCCATCTTGGCTTCCAAAGCTGGAGAAAATCAGCCAACATTCTCTCCATTAAATGATCTAAATAGAAACAGATTCAGAGGGAAGTGGAGTATGTGCACTGTTATAAATAAAATCCAGAACAATTGCTGTTTTTGAACCAGCTTCATGACTTGTATTTAGTTTAGAACTGAAAGTACCTAAGGTCCTTTTAGAACATTTTACCTGGAGACACAAAGAGCCAACAGGTCAATATCATCAAAGTAAACAAGCATTTGCTGCAAGTTCAAGTCCCCCAAGCTATCTTCTTGCCACAATTCTATAAAAGACATTGTAGAAAAGATCTTCAGAATACTCATGTAATGACATGCTAAATTGGGCAGATTAATCATCATTCTTCACAGATGGGGCTGGGAACCTACTTATCTTAATGTGCAAAATGCAAGTTTCCACTTAGTATGGCTTGACATAGTCTCAGTAGTTCCTTTTAACCTGGGGGGAAAAAACAGGAAAATGTGCTGATGCCTAAACCCTCCAATGGCTGAATACGTAGGATCCCCTGGTACATTTGATTAAAGCCAATGATCAATATTCAACTTTGAGAAGAAACTGGTGTAGGGTATATAACAGATGACATCCCATGAATAAATAAACTTTGATAATGGCACTTGTCTTACAACAGAGTTCATGTATAATTGAGCACAAATAATGCCCATTAAAAGAACACCTAACATGCTCACTGCCAAAAAAAAAAGAGTTAATTGATTTCAGTCTTCTGGGAATTCTCTCATAATAGGAATAAGAAAAACAGTTGTCTACTGTATATAATGAATGTAAAGTACCTGTTTGGTGCATTATTATTTTTTTCTTTCAATTGCCATTTAATGGACTCTTTAGGATCCAACTTCTTTAACTTCCTAAAGGTTTTAGATAGGTCCCTTTCTTCACATCTGGAGAAAAATGGTCTAGGATCTGATCCAATTTTTTTTTAAAATCAAAGGGAACTCACTTTGGTCTCTGGTTGGCTTTATGGAAAAGATAATCTCTTTCTGCTTGTAAATTTATTTAAGTGAATCAAAATAGACTCAAAAGGACATTTGAAGAAGAATAAACCTAGTTCAGAACTGGAAAAAAAAGATGTGGCTGTCTATTCTTTAACATCTGTGTATGTTAATTCCATTATGCTTCCTTTTCCATTTTTGCTTCCTCTTCATATTTGAAGATGGCTAAATTCAAAGCT
The DNA here is from genome assembly GCF_964194415.1 of Vipera berus. Taxonomy (NCBI): domain Eukaryota; kingdom Metazoa; phylum Chordata; class Lepidosauria; order Squamata; family Viperidae; genus Vipera; species Vipera berus. Next base: position 115,144,711 of record NC_138205.1, on the reverse strand, counting down.
AGTAATATTTCCTTTCTTTATCAGGTCAAAAAATGCTGTGTTGAACAAAATTAATAAAAGGAGTATTGCATGTATATTTAATTTCAGGATCACAGTGCTGAAATCAGAGTGAAATTTTATATTCTATGAAAATTGCATAGCATTCCCATTTCATGTCTACATTTACAAGGTATGACAAGCAGCTTTTTTTTTACATTTTTCATGGTTCTCTGACACAGACACAGCCATTTCTTATACAGCCAGCTTTTATGTGTGCCACTTTTCAAGGTGAATAGAGCTTTCAAACAAATTGGCCAGCAACAAACAGACAGATAGATATCAAATGGGTGATTTCTTTCATCTCCAAAAAGGAAACATTTAAGCATTTCTTTTGTGCAATATTTTCAGTCTCCTTCCCTGGAAGATAAGTAGACAGATTTAAGTTACATTTCATCTTCAGCTCAATAAAGGTAGTCCTTGACTTACAACAGTTCATTTAATGATCCTTCAAAGTTACAACAGCACTGGAAAAAGTGACTTAGGCCATTTTTCAAACTTATGAACATTGCAGCATCCCATTGATCACATGGTCAAACTTCACATGATTGGCAACTGGTTCATATTTATTTATTGACAGTTGCACTGTTTTGGGGTCATGTGATCCTCTTTTGTAAACTTCTGACAAGTAAAGTCAATGGGGAAGCCAGATTCATTTATAACCGTGTTACTAACTAAACAACTATAGCAATTCATTTAGCAAATGTAGCAAGAAAGATTATAAAATAGGGCAAAACTCACTTAACAGATGTCTCACTTAGCAACAGAAATTCTAGGCTCAGTTGAGGACTATGAGGACTACCTATAATTGGAATCATTTCAGCACATGATAGAACCTCAACAGTATATCTATTTTTATATCCCCTCTTCAGTTGTCATTTCCTCTTTGCTGTCTACATATGCTGAACTTGAAAGTTGTGTTTCAATGTGATTGTCCCTATATGAATGTTGTTATTATTAACATTATTGTTGTGGTTATTGAAAAGAAAAAAGTTCTTGATTTGTTCATTCAGCAAAACAAGTTGAAGTAATAGTTAGCAGCCATGATCCTAGGTGGATAGATGAAAATGGAAATGTGCAGCCATGCACAGCCATTTGAAAGATAATGACATGTATGAACACTTTGCACTGGTGAATTGCTGTCACAAAATATTGAGTGAGGAGGCAAAGAAAAGATAGAAATACAAAGCCATATAGATACTATAGACACCTGTACCATACATTAGCCTCCAATAAGCAGCAAAAGGGAAAGCCATAGATTATTAATATTATAGAGTCATCCTTGGCAGCCACCATGCAGTCATTACTTTGTAGCTGGACTCCTGGGGCCAATCTGCTCATCTCTTAGCAAATGCAATCTACAGAAGGCTTTTCTTTTAACAATATGTGACTGGGAAAAGCATTCTTCCTATCCACCATAAATACTAGAGATTCAGACTCATCAAGGTGTTTATGTTACTGTTTCTATCCTGAAGTGTAGGTGTGGAAGATGAACAGAAATATAGGATCCTTAATTGGATTGTATTAAGGATTTGGGGTGTTATGCATGGCATGGATTAGTTTATCCTAGCCTTGAGCTAATTTCTTTTCTCTGATTTTCCTAAAAAGGAGCATAGTATTCTGATGAATGACCCAAACTGATGAACGAATCCTCTTTGCTATCAATTGAGTTATACCATGTTTCCCCAAAAATAAGACCCGGTCTTATTTTTTTTTATTTTTTTGCCTCCAAAAGAGACACCATGTCTTTTTTTTGGGGGGGTGCCTTTTCAACTCCCTTCGTGATGGCAGCACGAACAGCCCTGCCCAGCTGGCCCACTTCTTCTGCAACCGAAGGAGCAACTTCATTCTGCAGCTGAGAATGGAGTTCTGGCCTGCATTTCACAGTCATAGAATACATAGCTCAGTTCTTGGCTGCAGAGGCCTTTCTGGAAGGCCTCTGACTGTGAAATGCAGGCCGGAGCTCCATTCGCAGCTGTAGAATGAAGCTTCTCCTTTGGCTGCAGAAGAAGTGGGCCAGTGAGGCAAGTGTCAATCCATGAGAGGCCCAGCTGCAATCATAATCTCCACCCCCCCATCCTAGCTTGATTTCTAGGCATGTGCCTCACCCCAAATTAGGACTTATTTTTGGGATAGGGCTTATATTAGGTCCACCCCCAAAAATCAAGCTAGGACTTATTTTCGGAGTAGGTCTTACTTTCGGGAAACACAGTATATAGCTTTGGAGGTTCCACTTTGTGCAGAGATGGTATCTGATAGATAAACAATGGGAAAAAGAGTATTGGTTTTGAAAACTTTAGAAAAAACCATCATTATTTTTTTTATTTTTTTTAAAATTCCATTTATATCCCGCCCTTCTCCGAAGACTCAGGGCGGCTTACAAATTATGCAACTAATACTTCTTGTTTCATGGAAGAATGACCTTCAACCACAAAGCAAGAAATCAGTTCTGTTCCCAGAAAACTTGTCACCATTGTTTCTTTGAGCAAAACCTCAAGTGTCTCTAACATCAATCCTGTTGTTTCAGAACACCCCAGGAGGGAAGGAAAGTACACATATTAGAGTACTACATTGGGAGACAAGGTGCCTGAAGGGATTGGAATCAGAATAAAAACCCTTTTGTGGGGTCACTGTTTTCACTTTCAACTCATCTAATGACTTTGATTGGTAACTGAGATGGTGTTAGTGCTGTTCAAAAAGGATATGTGTCAACATTATAGAAACAAGAATCACTAATTGGCACTCCAGTTACTAATAAAAGATGGGAGGCCAAAGACTCTGAGAGCACAGAGGCTGAACTTATCCTCACTTCTCAGCCTACATGCTCTCCTTAGGAGTTCAGGATACTGACAATGTAATTGTGAAAATTCACACTGCTACTCTGCACAGGAATACAGGGGAGGGAAGTCCCTAAAGATGTCTGTCTGACATCTTTAATGAGGTCCAACCTCTGAAGAGCAAGAAAGGAAAACCTTTGTACCAGCAAAGGAAATTTCCCCAATTAGGGTCTAATATTTCCTACAGAGAGAAATCTCACAGATATAGTAGACAGTGGAAGAAGAGAAGCAGATCTTTGTAGTGCTCCCTATCTCCTTAGTTGGTCCAATACTCCTTTTGTAAGCAAGGCTGATTGATTTATCTCTCTGAAGCATAAAGAGCTACACAGTTCTAAAAACTGACTGAAGAAAGGACCAGAGTTGGCTTCCTTGCCAGATTAGAAAGTGAGAGAGAAATCACAGTTTGCTTTAATTGTAAAGACTGAATCAGAAAGTACTTTACTGCTCTTTAAGAATAGTCCCAAACTCCAGGCAGTTGGTGACCCCATGATAAAATAAATTGGCAAATGGTGGATCAAAGAGAGAGTAGATTAGGTGGTTCACTGGCAGGAAATACCAACTCCTACTATGGAGTGATAAAAGAGCAAAGAACACTGTTAGTAGAATAGTTGGAACATGCAGTGGAAAACTGGGTATATCTGCAAACAATATAAAGTTATTGATTGCATAGCAGCACCTCACCATCATAGGATGAATGAGAAATGTCAGGAGTATTTGCAAGTCAGTAAACTCATTAAGCCCCTTCATGGATTACTGCCTTGTCGTGGCGAAGGGGCTTGCGTAATTCAATGAAGCTATGAGCTATGCCGTGCAGGGCCACCCAAGACGGACAGGTCATAGCAGAAAGTTCTGACAAAACGTGATCCACTGGAGAAGGAAATGGCAAACCACTCCAGTATCTTTGCCATGAAAACCCTATGGACAGTACCAAAAGGCAAAACGATATGACGCTGGAAGATGAGCCCCTCAGGTCGGAAGGCGTCCAATATGGTACTGGGGAAGAGCAGAGGGCTAGTACTAGTAGCGCCAGAAAGAATGAAGCGACTGGACCAAAGCCGAAAGGACGCTCAGCTGTGGATGTGTCTGGTGGTGAAAGGAAAGTCCAATGCTGTAAAGATGTTTTCTCCATAGGAACCTGGAATGTAAGGTCCATGAATCAAGGAAAGCTGGAGGTGGTCAAACAAGAGATGACAAGACTGAATATCGACATCTTAGGAATCAGTGAACTAAAATGGACAGGAATGGGTGAATTTAATTCAGATGACCATCAGGTATACTACTGTGGGCAAGAATCCCTCAGAAGAAATGGAGTAGCCTTCATAGTCAATAAAAGAGTAGGAAAAGCAATACTGGAATACAATCCCCAAAATGACAGAATGATCTCAGTTCGAATCCAAGGCAAACCATTCAATATCACAGTAGTCCAAGTCTATGCCCCAACCACCAGTGCTGAAGAGGATGAAATTGACCAGTTCTATGAAGCCCTACAGCACCTTATAGAACTAACACCAAAAAAATGATGTCCTTATCATTATGGGGGATTGGAATGCTAAAGTAGGAAGCCAAAAGATAACCGGAATAACAGGCAGGTTTGGCCTTGGAGTACAAAATGAAGCAGGGCACAGGCTGATAGAATTTTGTCAAGAGAATATGATGGTCATAGCAAACACTCTTTTCCAACAACCCAAAAGACGGCTTTACACATGGACATCACCAGACAGTCAACACAGAAATCAGATTGATTATATGCTCTGCAGCCGAAGATGGAGAAGCTCTATACAGTCAGTAAAAACAAGACCAGGAGCTGACTGTGGCTCAGACCATGAGCTTCTCATTGCAAAGTTTAGGCTTAAATTGAAGAAAGTAGGGAAAAGCACTAGGCCACTCAGGTATGAATTAAATCATATTCCTGTTGAATATACAGTAGAGGTGACAAATAGATTTAAGGAATTAGATCTGATAGACAGAGTGCCTGAAGAACTATGAACAGAGGTTCACAACATTGTACAACAGGTAGCAACCAAAACCATGCCAAAGAAAAAGAAATGCAAGAAAGCAAAATGGCTGTCTGAGGAAGCTTTGCAAATAGCTGAAGAAAGGAGGGAAGCGAAAGGCAAGGGAGAAAAAGAAAGATACACCCAATTGAATGCAGAATTCCAGAGAATAGCTAGAAGAGATAAGAATGCCTTCTTAAATGAACAGTGCAAAGAAATAGAAGAAAACAATAGAATAGGGAGGACCAGAGATCTTTTTAAGAAAATTGGAGGGATGAAGGGAACGTTTAATGCAAAAATGGGCATGATAAAGGACCAAAATGGCAGGGACCTAACAGAGGCAGAAGAAATTAAGAAGAGGTGGCAAAATTACACAGAAGAACTATACAAGAATGAGCTTAACGTCCCTGATAATCACAATGAGGTGGTCACTGACCCCGAGCCAGACATCCTAGAATGTGAAGTGAAGTGGGCCTTAGAAAAGCTGAGCAACAACAAAGCTAGTGGAGGTGACAGTATTCCAGCTGAGCTATTCAAAATCTTAAAAGATGATGCAGTAAAAGTGCTACACCTCATTTGCCAGCAAATTTGGAAAACTCAACGGTGGCCAAAGGATTGGAAAAGATCAGTTTACATTCCAATTCCAAAGAAAGGCAGTGCCAAAGAATGTTCAAACTATTGCACCATTGTTGTCATTTCTCATGCTAGTAAAGTTATGCTTAAAATCCTACAAACTAGACTCCAGCAGTATGTGGATCGAGAACTACCAGAAGTACAGGCAGGATTTCGAAGAGGCAGAGGAACTAGAGATTAAATTGCCAACATACACTGGATCATGGAGAAAGCTAGAGAGTTCCAGAAAAACATCTACTTCTCTTCATTGACTATGCTAAAGCCTTTGATTGTGTGGATCACAACAAACTGTGGCAGGTTCTTAAAGAGATGGGCGTACCAGACCATCTTATTTGTCTCTTGAGAAACCTTTATGCGGGCCAAGAAGCAACAGTGAGAACTGGACACAGAACCACTGATTGGTTCAATATTGGGAAAGGAGTCCGGCAGGGCTGTATACTGTCGCCCTGCCTATTTAACTTATATGCAGAGCACATCATGAGAAAGGCAGGGCTAGATGAATCAAAAGTTGGAATTAAGATTGGTGGGAGAAATATCAACAACCTAAGATATGCAGATGATACGACTCTAATGGCAGAAAGTGAAGAGGAACTAAAGAGCCTCTTGTTGTGGGTGAAGAAGAGAGTGCAAAATTTGGGTTGAAACTTAACATTAAGAAAACCAAGATCATGGCAACTGGCCCTCTCAATTCCTGGCAAATAGATGGGGAAGAAATGGAGGTAGTGAAAGATTTTATTTTCCTGGGCTCCAAGATCACTGCAGATGGGGACTGTAGCCAAGAAATTAAAAGACGCTTGCTCCTGGGGAGGAAAGCCATGGCAAATCTAGACAGCACACTAAAAAGCAGAGACATCACCCTTTCAACAAAAGTGCATATAGTCAAGGCTATGGTCTTCCCAGTTGCAATGTATGGCAGTGAAAGCTGGACCATAAGAAAGGCTGACCGCCAAAGAATTGAAGCCTTTGAACTATGGTGCTGGAGAAGACTCCTGCGAGTCCCTGGGACTGCAAGGTGATCAAACTGGTCAGTCCTAGAGGAAATCAACCCTGACTGCTCTTTAGAAGGCCAGATTCTGAAGCTAAAACTCAAATACTTTGGCCACCTAATGAGAAGGAAGGACTCCCTGGAGAAGAGCCTAATGCTGGGAAAGATTGAGGGCAATAGAAGAAGGGGATGACAGAGAATGAGGTGGCTGGATGGAGTCACAGAAGCAGTAGGTGTGAGCTTAAATGGACTCCAGAAGATTGTAGAGGACAGGAAGGCCTGGAGGAACGTTGTCCATAGGGTCGCGATGGGTCGGACACGACTTCGCAGCTAACAACAACAACAAAACTCATTAAGATGATATAGGTACTACTAGATAGATCACTGGAGATAAGTATGTCGCCACACTTCCTCTTTTAGTGCATTCTAATCTCCTGGCAATTAATTTGCATTTTATTGCTCTGCCATGCAGAGAGTAATTGATCCCCTATCAAAAAGTGATGCTTCTTCTGAAATCAGTGTCAGTTACTTTTTTGAACCTGTTGTCTTCAACCCTTAACCCTAGTGAGCCCAGGAAAATGACCTTGCAATTTTATTGGCAACAATAAAATGTTCAGAAGTAGTTTGCCTTTGCCTTCTCCCAAGGTCTGAGAGAAAATAGACATGACCCAAAGTCACTCAGCTGGCTTCAAGCCTAAGGAAGGACTAGAACTGATGGGTCTTTTGGTTTCAGATCCAGTGCCTTAACCGCATTAGACCAATATGGCTTTCATTTTCACATCCTTGATATCTCCACATGCAAATACATAAAAACCCTTCAGGTACTTGATCCTCATACCATCATTTTGGGCAGGTTATTTTGAATCACCTATTTACATTCAGAGCTGGAAAAACTATTACATTCCTCCAGGTTTATAGATCTAATTCATGTGACAACCCAACTGAACTGGTAATTGCGTAAAATAAGAAAATACTTCATTATCGAAGAAGATCCTGATTCATAAGTTTATACTGAATACCATTTATAGAATTCTCAAGACAAACTTTTCCCTACTCCAATTTTCAAAATTACATTATTAGCTAGTGTCCTTTCAGTTATAACCAAGAAGTCTACGATCATCATGAACAAGTAACGAAGTCCTTTGTTATGAGAGAAGCATATTCTTTAAAGTATGATTCATCTTCATCAGAACTGCCTTACCGTCTGCTTCCCAATATTAAATAGCCAGCTCCAGCTATTTCTCTCTTTCTTCTTGATTCCATTAAAAATTACAAGAAAGAGATATCTAGCTGACAATTGTGAGAGAGACGAGGGAGACTCTAAGATCACTGAAAATTCAATTTATAAAGCTCAACATATATTCCTTGTGAGAAATGCAGGTAAAAGCAAGACAACCATCTGCTCTCAATGAGCTGTGGTATCAGTTGAGAAGTACAAACTCCCTGGGCAACTGACTTGCAGTTTTATAGTTTGGCGAGGAAAATTTGCCAGATGTAAGCAGAGAAAGACTCACAAACACCTGCTACCTCCTGAGACTTTTGTGAAAATGAGGTGCTACATCTCCTGAGCATAATCTTGGCAAAATGTATTTTGTAAACAAAGGCTACGTGCACTTGCACACAAATGCACGCATACACATTTTCTTCCAGGATGAAGAACACTTTATGCATAGGAAATTAGGGAAAATCTTTAATTAAAGTCAAATACTCTGGGGAGGAGAAAGGCCTTGGTCTGTTTTTGTTCTGTTCTTACAAAGTTTGTCTTCTTTCTTTGTCTCGTCTCTGGGCTTCCTGTCAGCTCAGAAAGCTGGTTCTACATGGCAATTATATTATTGGCAGCTGTTAAGCTTGTCATGAATCTATTAGGAAAACTATACACTTAGTAAACCTAGAGGAGTGAATTTTATAGAATTTCTATACTGAAATATCTGTCTAATTGTCCAATGAAACCCAACATTTTGGCCATAACACAGCTTTTTGATCAAGAGAAAAGAAACATACAAGAGTCCTAAAAGAAAATGATAAAAATTTCCATCCCTCTTGCTTCTCATCCCCTCCTATTTCTTATAGGAGTGCATCTGCCTTATTGTTCAGCAGATGGCCTAGTAGTTAGCCACTGTTAACAAACTATAAAAAGAGCTACAGTATTCCTATCTTAATATCACGCGACCACTAATTTAAGTTGTCTAAAAGTTTATAGTACATTCGTATTAAAGGGGATGACATTATATTTTCCACTGCAAATTTTTTAGATTCTCAAAGTGATTTTCAACAGTTTCACTACAAGGCAATCAATTGTTTGAAGAAGAAAAATTGGAGACCATTTCATAAGGAAAAAAAAAGCTGTATACTTTACAAAAAATCCCAAAAGACAACAACATAGTAAGTTCTTTTACTCAAGATAATTCAGAGGAACATGGTAGGTAGTAAGAAAACAGAGAATAGTATGTTTGAGATTCCGGTAGGACAATTTAATTTAATTTATTTAGACGTTTAACCTGCCCTGCTTCTGGCAGCTCAGAGCAGGTGGCAACATTAAAACCAATTTATAACATAGCATTTAAAATGTTGTGCGATAAAAATTTGCATGATAAGAGAACAGTTTAATTTACTTAGATGTTTACTTTGCCCTACCTTAGAGGGCTCAGAGCAGGTGGCAAATTTTATTACTTATTTGTCATAATTATGTCTTTGATTGTTGTTTATAACTATGTTTATGTTGTCTTGTAACCCATCCTGCCAGCAATTGCTGGCAAACTGTTAATATAAAAAATTAACAAACAAATAATTATACACATGTTTTATAGTTAATAATTAATATATTAACAAATATTAAGTTAATAATAGTTCATAAGAACAGTAAAACACAACATTGAAATATATTTGTAAAAAGCCTAGTTTACTAGCTAACTTCATCAATTAGCATTTTCTGTTAAAATGAAAGTAACTTTTAAAAATGACAGTTACTGTTTTGCCTTGGTCAAATATCATAGGAAAAGCTGTAGTAGCTATAATACCTCACAAAAGGAGTTTATTTTCCATATTCAGCAGAATAGGTTAGCTGTACTGAGTTAAAATAATTGAGGAATTGCTATCAAATTTTCAGATGGCATAAAATGGGGAGGTTTAAATAATATCCAAGATAACTGGAGATTTCAATCTAATGTGGACTGAGAGTAACAAGATTTCAACAGGAAATAATGTAGGTATTATGTTTAAGGAGAAGAATATAAGGCCCATAAAAAGGAGGTTATTCATGGCTTGTAAGCAACATATTGGAGAAAGAGTATATAGAATTTGACAACAATTTGAAGGTGAGCCAGCTACACTTCCAAGATGCACTAGAAAAAATATTGTATAAACAACATCTAAATATCTTTAGTCTCCTTCGCTCTTCATCGGTGAGACCACACTGGGAGTACTCTGTATAATTCTGTGCTCTGTATTTTCAGAAGGATACAGACAAGTTAGAACCATTATAGAGCAAGCAACAAAGGGCATAGAAATTTGAAGAAGTGCCAAAGAAGATCAGACTGAACAAGCCTGGGATATTCAGCCTGATACGTTATTGGGATTTGGATATATAAAAGGCGCCATAAAGAAGATGGTCAAAATTTCCATTGTTATATTACCCTACACATATTTTGCTTAAATATAAGCAGAAATCTTTCTAACAGTATGATCTGTACAACAGTCAAACAATCTCCCTAAGTGGGTTGTCCATTTCTACAAGTTTTTAAGAAGTCTGGAAAACTATATTTCAAGATGGTTTAACTGGTTTTCTTGCAGAGAGCAGAGGGTCCCTAAACTCTTCAGCTTACTGACCTCTTCATGAGACTTCAGATAGTTCATCAATCTCCAAACATTTATTATATGAAAATAATTTAATAAATACTATTTTAAGAGTACCATGAGTAAGAACAATAGCAACAATGGATAGTCTCATTGACTCTTGGGAGTTGATGTCGACCACTTTGGGTTTTTGGACTCTGGATTAGATGGTCCTTTCCAGCTGCATAGTTCTTTGATTCTATAGTTTGTTTTAGTGAGAAAAAAGCAAGAATAGTCTCTCTAGCTTAGCTAACTGGCAGTATGGTACCACATAGTTCCTTTAAGCAACCTTTTCCAATATTTCCAATATCTTTCTCATTCAAGCTAATAGAATAACACAGTTTGGAGGGAACTTGGAGGTGTTCTAGTCAAACTTGCTGCACAAGCAGGAGACTGTATACCATTCTGGACAAAGGGCTGTCCAATCTCTCTTAAAAACCTCCAGTGATGGAGCACCCACAACTTTTGAAGCCAACCTGTTCCACTGATTAACAGTTATCACTGTTGGAAAATTTCTTGTTAGTTCTAGGTTGCTTCCCTCCTTGATTAGTTTCCATCCTTTGCTTCTTGTCCTGCCTTCTATGGCTTTGGAAAATTAAATTTGTGGCAGCCTCTATTCTTTGTGGCAGCCCCTTAAATATTGGAACGCTGCTATAATGTCACCCAAGTCACTCAATATTGCTAACATGATTTAAGACTGTTCTAAGATCTTTAATACTTTATTTTTTATTTTTTTTAGGAACCTCACTCCCTTTTTGCAGTGATCTTGCCTACTTTTTTCCAAGCCCTTCCACTTTTTGAATGAATCTTGGATTGTCATAGCAGTGTGTAGTCCTCATCTAGAATGTGATTCCTAATCTATGTCCTAAATTCATTCATTAGTTTATGTTGAATAACGTGTTTTGTATTCAGGTCGGCAAGGTAGGTTGTTTTTGTCTCCAAGTTCCAAAGACATCAAAGAACAGTAGAATATTCACAGAAGTGAAATGTGGTTTAGGATTCCAATTTATATAAGTAAATTAGGGTCTGCAGAAGTAATATATATACATGTTTTAATGTTTTAATGCAGACATGTCAAACACAAGGCCCGGGGGCCGGATGAGGCCCACAAAGTGGTTTCATGTGGCCCGCGAAGCCATCCTGGAAACAGTGAGGGAACAGCCCCCACTGCCTTGGCCCTGACCCAGAGACCCTCCTCCTGCCAGACCCTCAGATCTGTCCCACTCCTGCCCAGGCCCCCATAGGCACCCTTGATGCGAATGATGTAGAGCTGGCCACGCCCACCCAGTAGGCCGTACACACTCTAGCCACGCCCACCCAGTAGGCCACGCCCACCCAGGCCACAGCCACCCGGCCCCTTGAGGGCAACCGCAATGCTGATGTGGCCCTCAATGAAATTGAGTTTGACACCCCTGTTTTAATGTATTTGTATGAAACTTCATTTTATATCATTTCAAGGATAAATTGCAATCATCCATTTTAATTAAATTATAAAATCATACAACATGGAATTACAGAATCATAAAATCATAGAATCATAGGTCTCGAAGGTTATTTGGAGGTCTTCTAGTACAACCCCCCCCCTGCCCAAGGCAGGAGTCCTTACACCAAATTATTGTCCAATCTTTTTGTGAATGCTTTCAGTGATGGACCACCTACAACTCTTGGAGGAAGCTATTCAATTGATTAATCATTCTCACTGTCAGGAAATTCCTCCATATTTCCATATTTTTTAATTTTCTTATGATGAAATTCCTCCTATTGCTACTTGTCCTGCCCTCATGTTCTATGATGCTTTTTTCCCTGTGACATTCCTTCAAATATTAGAAGACTGCTATCATGTTTCTCTTAGCCATTCATTGTATGGTTTATATCATATAAAAGGGGAGGCTCCAGACCCCTTATCATTTTTCTTGCTCTTCTCTGCATTTTTGTTTTGTGGTGACCAAGACTGGAGGTAGTAATCCAAGTGTGGTCTTACCAGTGCAGTATAAAATGATACTAGCACTTTACGGGATCATGCTACTATCTGTCCATTGATGTAGCCTAGAACAGTATTGGCTTTTTTGGCATTTGCTGGACACTGCTAACTCATATTTAAGTGATGATCTACAAGGACATTTAGATTCCTCTCCCAGTCACTACTGTTGAGCCAAGTACCTCCTATTTTATATTTGATTTTTTTCTACCTAAGTGCAAGATTTTACTCTGCATCTTATTGGACAGCACCCAATGCTCAAGTCTATCCAAATTTTCTGAACCTTGAGTCTGTCTTCCAAATTGTTGGCAATTCCCCCCAACTTGATGTTGTTTGCAAATTTTATTTTCCTTTCTATCCTCTCATCTAGATCATTTTCCTTTCTATCCTCTCATCTAGATCACTTATGAGGAGTACCAGGTCAAGGCAGAACCTTGAGGTACCCCACCACATGCTTCTCTCCATGTAGATATACCTTGAGGATTGCATGTCAAACATGGTTGGTTAGCCATTTGCAAATCCATCTGTTGGTGGTACTGTCTATCCCACATTGTTCTTTCTCACCAGAAAATAAGCTGTGGTCTACTTTATCATATGCCTTACTGAGGTTCAACTATACTATATCCACAGCATTTCCTTGATCCACTAATTTAGAACTTTATCAAAGAAGGCAATAATGTTTGTCATGCCAAAAGAATTTTTTTATAATTCTGTTCTTGAAACATATCTATGTCTTAGTGGTGCTTAGAACCCTGTGGTGCTTCGAATTGCTACTTAAAAACAGTGTCCAGATAAACCTAGTCTATTCTCCTTAGGAATTACTGATTCATATGCACAACCTGGACAATAAAAACTCTAACCCAGTACTGCTACTATTATCTTCACTGAAAATAAGAAGTAAACAGTTGATGGTGTAACAACATTCCAGAAATATATGAAGATTTCAAATCAATCAGTGTATCTAAACTATAGAATATTTTTCAGTGCTAAAAGGATTTTTCCTAAAGACAGAGGAGCCAATGGAAAACATTGACAGAATAAGATCACTCCTCATTGCCTATTGTTTACAAGTTTCTAGATAACTGAATCCTAAAGTAAAAAGATAAGAGAGTCGTAAGATATACTATTTGAAACAAAGAGATCAGAGTTTCTATTATCTGGTATTGACAGAGGTCTTCTGATAAGAAAGTAGATGATTCTGTGCACTTTCTATAATAGAGGAAGTATGCGAAAAGATAACTTAGTACTAAAGAAATAACTTGGCCAATGCTATCCTATCATTCCTTTTATGTGTGATGGAACGCAGCAAAGTTTATCTAACTATGTTGTGGTGATAACTGGTGTAATCAAGCAGCTCCTGACAATGTAGTTGTATCCATCAGTGAATTTACAGGTGCTTATCGTGTTGTAAATAGCTGTCTCTTTTCTGGCATTAGGACAATAGATTGAACACATAGAAAGATGCTGAACTCCAAGTGCCATCACCCCTAGCCAGCATGAACAAAGATGCAGATCATGGCAGTTGCATTCCAACAGTATCTGGAGCTGCAGTTCAACAGCATGACAGCCAGTTTGCTACAGTGATTAAGATACCAGGCTAGAAACCAAAGACCTAAATTCTAGTCCTGCCTTAGGCAAAAAGCCAGCTCAGGGACCTTGGCTCAGCTCTTCTGTCTCATCCCTAAGAAAATAAAGACAGTGGCAAATTACTTCTGAAACACTTGTCAAGAAAACTGCAAGGATTGGTCCAAGCTGTCTCCAGGAGTCAATACTGACTCAAAGGCACATGCTCACAAAAAATCCAACAACATCCCTGGAAAGGGTATCTCATGTTAAACAACTGTGCTAAAGTTCAAATATTTAAAAACAGTATTCAGATATGCATAAGACTATTCTCAACAGTAATCCTCTCCTACTTTGTCTTTTGACAATAATATCCCAGTATCAGCAAAAAAAAAGGACTATGGCACAATTAAACAATTCAAAAGCCTGTTTGGCATATAACACTGAGTATTTACTTCTTATTTCTTTGGAACCTGGTGTCTGTAGCTTGCAGTTTTAAATAACGAGGAACCTGGGGTTTATGTATGTATACATATGTATGTCTGAAGTTACAACACTGAAAAAAGTGACTTAACACTGATCATCTCATGACTGTTTTAGCATCCCTGCAGTCACATATAACAACAACAAAAAAAACAATGTTGGAAGGGACTTGGAGGTCATCTAGTCCAACCCCCTGCTCAGGCAGGAAACCCTATAACATTTCAGACAAATGGCTGTCCAGTCTCCTCTTAAAAACTTCCAGTGTTGGAGCATTCACAGCTTCTGGAGGCAGATTGTTCCACTGGTTAATTGTTTTCACTGTCAGAAAGTTTCTAGGTTGCTTCTCTCCTTGATAGTTTCCATCCATTGCTTCTTGTCCTGCCTTCAGGCACTTTGGAGAATAGCTTGACTCCCTCTTCTTTGTGGCAGCCCCTGAGATATTGGAACACTGCTATCATGTCCCCCCTCATCCTTCTCTTCATGAAACCAGACATACCCAATTCCAGCAGCCGTTCCTTATATGTTTTAGTCTCCAGTCCCCTGATCATCATTGTTGCTCTTCTCTGTACTCTTTCTAGAGTTTCATCATCTTTTTTGCATTGTGGTGACCAAAACTGGATGCAGTATTCCAAGTGTGGCCTTACCAAGGCATTGTAAAGTGGTATTAATACTTCACGTGATCTTGATTCTATCCCTCTGTTAATGCAGCCTAGCACTGTGTTGGCTTTTTTGGCAGCTGCAGCACACTGCTGGCTCATATTTAAGTGATTGTCCACTAGGACTCCGTGATCCCTCTCACAGTTACTACTATTGAGCAAGGTACCCCCTATACTATACCTGTACATTTGGTTTTTCTTGCCTAAATGTAGAACATTATTTTTTTCACGATTGAATTTCATTCTGTTAGATAGCGCCCAGTGTTCAAGTCTGTCCAGATCCTCCTGTATCTTAAGCCTGTCTTCTGGAGTGTTGGCTATTCCTGCCAGATTGTTGTTGTCTGCAAATTTGATGAGTTCCCCATCTATCCCCTCATCCAAATCATTGATGAAGATGTTGAAGAGCACTGGGCCCAGAACAGAGCCCTGGGGCACCCCACTACACACTTCCTTCCATGTAGATGCGGTTCCATTGAGGACCAGATGATGAGTACGGCTGGTCAGCCAGCTACGAATCCATCAGGTGGTGATGCTGTCTAACCCACATTTTTCTATCTTATCAAGTAGTAGGTTGTGACCTACTTTATCAAATGCCTTACTGAAGTCCAAGTAAATTATATCCACAGCATTCCTCTGATCCATTAATTTTGTCACTTGGTCAAAGTATGCAATAAGATTTGTCTGGCATGATCTGTTTTTGACAAACCCATGATGACTTTTAGTAATGACTTTGTTTGCCTCTAGGTGCTCACTGATTCATTGTCTGATTATCTTTTCCAGAATCTTCCCAGGTATTGAGGTCAGTCTGATAGGTCTGTAATTTCCTGGATCCATTTTTTCCCCTTTTTTGAAGATGGGAAATACATCAGCTCTTTTCCAGTCCTCTGGTAGTTGCCCAGTGCTCCAGGATCTTTGAAAAATATAGTTCAGTGGTTCTGTGATCACATCTGCCAGTTCCTTGAGAACCTTGGGGTGTAATCCATCTGGTCCTGGTGATTTGAACTCGTCTAGGCTCGACAGGTGCTCACTTACCATTTTTTTTGCCTATCTTAACTTGTGTTTCTATTCTGTTTTTATGGCACTATTTTTGATAGGTTGATCTGAATTTCACATGAAATAAGAGCCAATATGGTATAGTAAATAAGGCACTGGACAAAATATTGTGGGACCATGACTTCTAGTCTTCCCTGGACTGAACTAACGTCTCTTTCTTTCTGTATGTCTACCTGTTTCTCTCCACAATCTAGCTTTTGTGGGAAAATAGGAGCAGGATATTCCATATACAGTACTGAATTGTATAAAATAAAGTAGGTATAAATCAAATAAATAAAGTGCTGTTAATACAGCCCTGGAATCTAGGCTGCCCTCTGTTTACCAAGGCTTTCATTCATCTTCAGCAATGACAAATCATGGTCCAGTTTGTTTTCTAATATGGTACATGTTTATATATTGAGCTTATGCTGTCCAGAATTCTGTTTTAATAGTAGAGGTTCCATGGATTGTCTGAAAACCACTTTGGCACAGACTTTCCCTCTGCATTGTTCTGCCTTTGTTTAACTAATAGCTGCTTGGTACAGTAGTGGTTCATGAGTTGGGCTAAAAACAGGGTAACTCAGGTTCAGTTCCTTTCCCACAACCAGAGAAGGCCTGTCTGTCTATTGGCTTTTGTTCTCTCCTCAACCCCCACTCACCAAAAAAAAATAGAAGAAAGGAAAATAGGAAGGGGACGTGCTATGCATATTAGTAGTGATCCTGAACTCAAGGTAAGTATACAATCAACAAATATGCTTCTGACACTAATTCAAGGTCTTGTTATCACCTTTAAACCCTACATAGTATGGGGCCAGGTTACCTGCACAACCAAATTCTCATAACATCACCCATCCCTTCAGATAGACATAGTCAGTGGTGGGATTCAGCCAGTTTGCACCAGTTTGGCAGAACTGGTAGCTAATCTTTTGTTGCCCAGGCCCAGAATGGACTTCCAAAAGTGGCATCCACACAGAGAACCAGTTGTTCACATATTTGAATCCCATCACTGGACATAGTATGTTCCAGAACCCCTAGTTAAAAAAACATTTGATTGAAGGAGTCCAAGAAGACAGGGTTGTCTACTGTAGCCTTCACCCCTTGCAAAACCCACTCTCCTGACCTTTTAGGAGAGATTGAAGACCTGGCTCTGCTGATTCACATGGGCACCCCAGAAGACCACACAACCTTTGTGTTGGCTAGAGCTTTGATGTCCTTTCCCCACCTTTTTAACTTCTATTATTTTATTCCTACTTTAACTGCCTCCTATTAGAAAACAATATTTATATGTTTGTCAGGACCCACCCCAAACCACGTCTTAGGAAGACAAAACTCTTGGAGCCAAATCTTAGTCCAAAAGGAATCTTTACTATGACATGCTTGGTTGTAGGAGGCGAGACAGGACTTAATATTTCCACAAAGTAAACCCTTATAAAGAGTTCCCGGTTTAACCCCCCTTAATCCCCATTTGGTCAGTCCCCCATCCTTCCTCTCGTATCATCCATCTCGTGGGAAAAAGGAAGTTAGGACCCTTTTGTTTATTGCTGTCTTCCGTGACAAAAGCCAGATGCTAGCCCCCCCCTTTTGTTTCCCCAGTTCAAAAGGCTTCTCCTTTTCTTTGAAATGCCTATTGCCGGTTCAATACACATTTATCCTCTTCTCTTCGGGAGATGGCAGAATCCATGGGATAATGTTTGAAACATTCCATTTATGAATATGATATAAATGGATTCTGACAGTCCGCTCTCCTTAGAAAAAAGATGTGTCCATCTGTAGGGGGAGAAAAGAAAAGAGAAGAAAAAAACATGTGTAAATGTTAACTCGGTTTGTTTGGATATTCTGTATGAAATCTCTTAAGCAGCTTTGGTGCTTTAACGTGGTGTTTGCTGACCCATTCATTTTCTGAGGAGGGGAGGTGTTTCCAAGCCACTAGATATTGAGTTGTTCCATGATGTTTCCTGGAATCCAGAATTTCCTTCACCTCGAAATGTTGTTCTCCTTCCACCATGATGGGAGGTGGTGGTGGTGGAATTTTTGTTCGTAGGGGAGATTGTTGTTCTCTCTTTATTAGACTGCAGTGAAAGATTGGGTGTATTCGTCTAAGATTTTTAGGTAGTTCTAATTCAACTGTTACTGGTTTTATGATTCTTTTAATTGGAAAAGGTCCAATGTATTTTGGTCCTAGTTTTTTACAGGGTTGGAGAGACTTAAGGTATTCTGTAGACAGATATACCATTTCTCCCACCTTGAACGGTGTGGGATCGGCTCTTTTCTTGTCTGCCTGTGTCTTGTGTGCTAATCTAGCCTCTGTTAATGCTTTTCTGACAATAGGCCAGGTGTATTGTAACTGAGCAATCCATTCCTTTAGTTCTGGAATTACCGGTTCTTTTGGAGTTAGATCAGGTATTGGGTTGAAGCTCTGGCCTGTGGCTACTTGAAAAGAAGTGTAACCTGTGCTGGAGTGAATTGCGTTGTTATATGCCACTTCTGCGAAAGGCAGCAGGTCTGTCCAATTGTTCTGCTGAAAATGTACATAACATCTTAAATATTGCTCAAGTACAGAGTTAGCCCTTTCCGCTTGCCCGTTACCCTGAGGATGATGACTAGATGTCAGTCCTTGGGTAGTTCCTAACAGAGATAAAAATTCCTTCCAGAATTCTGAGGTAAATTGCACCCCCCTGTCAGATATGATGCAGATTGCCCCATGCAATCTGTAAATATGTTGTACAAAAAGTTTTGCTAATGCTTTTGCAGTTGGAATTTTTGGGCAAGGTATGAAATGGACTTGCTTAGAGAACAGATCAGTAACAGTCCAGATAACGGTGTTTCCGTTGCTTTCTGGTAGTTCCACAATAAAATCCATGGCTATTTCTTTCCATGGGGCTGAGGGATTCGCCACTGGTTGTAACAGTCCTGGCGATTTCCCTTGTAACCTCTTGGCCATTGTGCAAATTTGACAACTACCCACATAGCTTTCTATGTCCTTTTTCATAGATGGCCACCAAAATTGCCTTTTAGTTAAGTGTAAGGTTTTTACAAAGCCAAAGTGTCCTGCTGATTTTGTATCATGGCACAGTTGCATGAAATTGATTCTCTGTGTGGCCGGTATATATAGCTTCTCCCCCACCCATGGCAGTCCATCTTTAATTGTGCACACATGTTTATTTTTCTGGAACCATTCATCACTTTCAAAAGATTTCCTGAATTCTATTCCAGTTTGGCTATCTACCTTCGGCTTCATTTTTTCTTGTGCCCTGGTGGTGACTGGTGCTGCCAGTTGTTGTTCCAATACAAGTGGTTTAAAGTCAGTAACTCTTGTGCTGTTATATTGGGGCATGTGGGATAATGCATCTGCCAGGAAGTTCCTCCCCCCCGGTAAGTGTTTGAGAGTGAAATTGAATCGGTGAAAGTGTTGGGACCAGTGGGCTTGCTTAGGAGTGAGCTTCCTGGGCGTTTTTAGTGCTTCTAAATTTTTGTGGTCAGTCCAGACCTGGAAAGGTATTTTATTTCCTTCCAAAAATTGACGCCAAGTTAATAATGACCACCTTAATGAGAATGCTTCCTTCTCCCATATTGGCCATCGTTGTTCAGTTTCTGTAAGTTTCCTGGATGTATATGCGCAAGGTTGCAATGCCCCCTCATCATTTTCCTGTAGTAATATGGCTCCGACTGCTACGTCGCTCGCATCTGCCTGTATTACAAAAGGTTTGTTGGGATCTGGGTGTTTAAGTACAGGTTCTGCAGAAAAGAGTCTCTTTAGCCTCTCAAATGCTGCTTGACATTCCATTGACCATTTTAGAGGATGGCTGGGTTTCACGGGTGACCCCCCCCCTTCGTTTTCAACAAATTTGTGAGGGGCATGGCTATTTGGCCAAATGCGGGGATGAATTGGCGGTAGAAATTTGCAAACCCCAGGAAACTTTGCAATTGCTTTCGTGTGCGGGGGGTGCCCACTCTAGTACTGCCCTGACCTTCTCTGGGTCCATTTCGATGCCCTCTGGGGATATGCGATATCCCAGGTAGTCGATTTTTTCCTGATGGAATTCACACTTCGATAATTTAGCATATAAATGGGCAGCTCGCAATTTCTTCAGGACTGCTCTGGCTAGTTTGATATGTTCCTCTTTGGTTTCTGTGAAGATAAGGATGTCATCGAGGTAAACCAGGACCCCCTTATATAGGTGCTCTCTCAGTACGTCATTAATTAATTGCATAAAGACTGCGGGGGCCCCTTGCAGTCCGAATGGCAATACTTTGCATTGATAGCACCCCATTGGGCAGTTGAATGCAGTTTTCCATTCGTCTCCTTCCTTAATCCTAATACGGTAGTATGCTTCCCTCAGGTCTTGTTTGGTAAAAATCTTTCCTTTCGATAGGTGGGATAGCATATCCTTCATTAGGGGAAGGGGGTACAGATTACATTCACTAATTGTATTTAGGTTTCGGTAATCTACGCACAAGCGAAAAGACCCAACCTTCTTCTCCCTGAACAGAACCGGGGCGGCTATTTTGGGTTTGGCGGGCTCAATAAATCCTCTTTCTAAGTTTTTTGTTATGAATCTTTCCATTTCTGCCATTTCCCTTGGGCTCATGGCATACATCCTGGGTTTTGGGAGTTTTGCCCCAGGTTTGAATTCTATGGTGCAGTCTGTGGGGCGGTGGGGGGGGAGCTCATCTGCTCTTTCCTCACCGAAAACCTCAGCCAGGTCCCTGTATTCCTCCGGTATCTCTGTTAGCCCCTTCTCTTCCCCCACTGCTGCTGTTTCCTCCCTCTGGGTTGGGGGGGTGTTTGGGGGTTTTACGTTTTCCTGTTCCCCTTTTGGGAAGTTGAGTTCTGCAGTCCTCCAGTTTATCCCGGGGTTCCATTTCTTCAGCCATTCCAGTCCTAAAATCATTGGGCATTCCATGCCTGGGGCCACTATAAATGTTATGTCTTCCTCATGGGACCCCAGGGACATGTGGAGTGGTAGAGTGGCTAGGGTAGCTGGTCCCCCCCCCTGCTATAGACCCATCTAATTGACTGAAGGAGATTGATTGTTTTAGCCTCCTCACTGGGATGCTCAGTTCCTCCACCAGCGTTGGGCTGATGAGGCAGTGGATGCAGCCAGAGTCTATCAGAGCTTTTATTTCATTGGCTTTTTGGTGCAGAGGAAGCTAATATAGTCACTGTCTTAAGTATGGGTGGAAGAGGTCCACTTACCAAAGGTTCTCCCTCTGAGCTGTCTTCCGAGGTGTCCACCGCCCCTGCAGTGTAGGCTGGAGTCCAATCCCAGGTTTTGGCAGGAATTGTGGACTCTACAGCCTCTGTCCCCTTCATGGAAGATTCTTTTGGGTTGCCTTGAGACTTCCCCAGCTTTTTGGAAGATGGTGCCTCTGTTTTGCGTGGAGGGGCTTTCGAACGACATTCTGCAGCACGGTGGCCCTCTCTCCCGCAATTGAAACATCCCTTTGATTTTTTAGCCGTGGCCGGTGGGTTTTCCCCCTCACGTGTTTGCTCGAGTGGCGGGCGGCCCCATGGTTTTCCTCTGCGTTGTCTCTTCAATAGGTCTATTTCCACTTCCTCTGCCAGGACATACCAGTCATCGAGATGGTAGGGGTCTCCCCGAGGCAGGCAAGCGTCATACAGGTCGTAGTTTAGACCATCTTTGAAATGGCTGAGGAGGATGTCTTCTGGCCAGTTCAGCTTGCTGGCGATGGCTCGGAATTCTTGGGTATATTCGGCCACTGTTCTCCTGCCCTGCCTCACCGTCTTGATTCTCTCCTGGGCCTTCTGGTCACCCAAAGGGTCCTCGAATCGTCACCTCAAGGATGACATGAATCGGTTGAAGTCATTGAGTTCTGGGGCGTTGGAGTCATGCAGGTTCACCACCCAGTCTGCAGCCGTCCCGTCCAGGGCAGATTGCATAATTCGGATGCGTGTTTTGTCACTGGGGATGTCCCGTCCATACTCTTCCATGTAGCTGAGGACTTGGGTTAGGAAAAATCCTAGTCGTGATGGCTCCCCCTTGAATTTTGCTTCCAGGGGTGAGAATCTTTGGCTGGATCGTTGTCTGCGCCGTGTATCGCTCCTCATCTCGATCCCCGTCTGTGGGTCTGGGGGGGGTGGGTAACGCTGAGTCAGCGGCTCCTGTTCCATTGGACGGCCCTGGGGTTTCAGGTGTTGGATCCCTTCCATTACCCCTCCAGTTGCGACCCCAGGTGTTGTGGTTTCCAGCTCTCTCCTCCCTTAGTGAGCTCAGGGTTGTTTTCATCAAGTCAATAGCTTTTTCCAGAATCCGCTCTTCCTCACTGGCGTGCAGGGAGTTCTCCATCTCTTGTTTCCATTCCGGTTGGTGGTCACTCCGTCTCAGGGTCACTTCTCTCGAAGCCTTTTCCCACTCACTTTTCTTTCCAACGCCCATTGACCACCGGGGTTTCCGTTCGTGCTGCTCCGCCGTTTCCTCCCAGGAGGAATATGATGCTTCAGCTTCCCAATGTTTCTGGGAATTCGGCTGGGAAGAAGGCTCCTTCTCCGTGGGGCTTCCTTCCCTTCTTGCTTCATCGTCAGACATCATATTTATTTGCAAAGTCCCCCGGTAAGGTTCTTCTTCCCGGGTTGACTTTCAGTGCAAGTCCTGTCTAATGTCAGGACCCACCCCAAACCACGTCTTAGGAAGACAAAACTCTTGGAGCCAAATCTTAGTCCAAAAGGAATCTTCACTATGACATGCTTGGTTGTAGGAGGCGAGACAGGACTTAATATTTCCACGAAGTAAACCCTTATAAAGAGTTCCCGGTTTAACCCCCCTTAATCCCCATTTGGTCAGTCCCCCATCCTTCCTCTCGTATCATCCATCTCGTGGGAAAAAGGAAGTTAGGACCCTTTTGTTTATTGCTGTCTTCCGTGACAAAAGCCAGATGCTAGCCCCCCTTTTTGTTTCCCCAGTTCAAAAGGCTTCTCCTTTCCTTTGAAATGCCTATTGCCGGTTCAATACACATTTATCCTCTTCTCTTCGGGAGATGGCAGAATCCATGGGATAATGTTTGAAACATTCCATTTATGAATATGATATAAATGGATTCTGACAGTGGTTTTTATTTTTTAATTATATACCACTCAGACTAATTCTATGAATGAAAATGACAATCTCCAAATTTCATGCATAAGTAAATAATAAACAATTAATAAATAAACAGATAGGGCTGTCCCCAAGCAAACCAAGCCAGTTACCCAACCATGTTAAAGAGTACCAGAGCACCACTTGTGCCCTTTTGCTAAAATATCAGGGGACTGATATTTTGAACTGTTGCCCAACCTTTGAAATACTATAACATAATGTAATGAGTCTACAAGGCCAGTATCTGATTCTTGACTTGGGGAAAAATCCTAAACTAGTTATTAATCTAGGCTGCAAAGAAGCTAGTAACCCAACATTAGTATGATACTGAAGTATCAATGGGCTAGAAAATAATGCTATTTGAAAGAGTTTTTTAATGAATGTATTCCTAGCTTCATAAAGGGAAGCATCTTTAGACAGAAATAGTATTTATTCCACGAAGGCTCACTCTCAGGTAAAAATGACATCTATGGTATAGTGCAACAAAGATAATCAAGCAACAGATCTGTGAACACAGAAACAGAAAAACACAGAAACAAGTAAAGCTATTATTAGAAGCCAGCATGGGTTTGTCAAAAACAGATCATGACAGACATACCTTATTGCATTCTTTGACAAAGTGACTTTATTAATGGATCAGTCAACTATTGTAGACATAGTTTACTTAGATTTCAGTAAGGTATTTGACAAAGTAGACCACAGTGTATTTCTTGATAAGATAGAAAATGTGGGACAGGCAGCATCACTACCAAATGGATTCATAACTGGCTGATCAACCACATTCAACATGTAGTCCTTAATGGAATTCATCAACCTGGAGAGAAGTATGCAGTGGGGTACATCAAAGTATTGTCTTAGCCCAGTACTCTTCAACATCTTCATAAACAATTTAGATGAGGGGATAGAAGAGGAATTCATCAAATCTGCAGATGACTCCAACTTCTAAATATGACAATAAGGGGAAGATTGATACGAATAAAAATTTTTGCTATATAAATGTAATTAATACTGAGAAAATTGTAACTGACAAAGATACTTTAAATATTGATGGGAAAACAAACTTTAACAAGAGCACAAAAACAGGATATTGATTTATGAATTGATATTATTGTTATTTGTATACTATTAGTAAAATGTGATGAAGATGTTTATATCTAACTTTGTATACATCAATAATATCAAGAATTGTAATTGTGTAATGAGGGGAAAATGGAAAAATAGGAAGAAGAAAGGAGGATCAGGGAAAAAATACTGGATTATGCAGTGATGAATAGATTTATATTGAAGAAGTTAATGTTAAATATGTGAACCCAGCTAACATGTTATTTACTAAGCTCTAAAAATTGTAATTCTTAAAAATTAATAAAACTTTTTAAAAAAGAAGAAAAAGATAGAGTCAAGTTTTGGAAGGATCTTGACAGATCTGAGCATTGGGCCCTATCCAAAGGAAGATCTTATGCTTAGGCAAGAAAAACCAAATGCACAGATATAGAATAAGTGATACCTGGATCAACAACAGTAATTGTGAAAGTTATCCTAGTGGACAACGATTGAAGTACACTTAGCAGTGTTCTTCAGCTGCCAGAAAAGCCAATACATTTTTAGGCTGCATCAACATAGGGATAGTGTCAAGATCAGGTGAACTTCTAATATCATTTTATACTGCTATCATTTTACTAACTACTCTGTAAGATTGCATTTCCAATTTTTGGTCACCACAGTACAATCCAGTTTTGGTCACCACAATACAAAAAAGATATTGAGACTCTAGAAAGGGTGTAAAAAAGATCAACAAAGACAATAAGAGCTCTGGAAGCTAAACCATATGATAAATCTAGTCCAACGAAGAGAATGATGAGGGGTGACATGAGAGCAGTCTTCCAATATTTGAGAAACTTCCTAACAGTTAGAACAATTAAGCAGTGGAACATCTTGCCTCTAGAAACTGTGGTTGCTCCACCAAGTAGAGATTGGACAACCATTGTCTGGAATGGGGTCTATGCTTGAACAGGTACCTTCCAACTCTATTATTCTGTATTCTATACTGTATAAGTAAAATTGCATAGAATTCCAGTCATTTGGGGGGAAGTTAAGAAACATATTCTTCAGCAAGAAAACTGGAGGATGTTCTGTATTATCATGGGAAAAAGAAAAACCAGAATTGTACCCAGTGTGCTTTATAAAGCTTATGCAATTCCCTCTTCTTTTTAATTTTCCTTTTAGTCTGAGTTTTAGTTAACAATTTCTATCATTCACATTGTGATTATTGGGAGGAACATTTCAAGTCACTTTTTTTGCTATCACAAAGCCATGGCACTCTCTTCTTCTAATGAAAATATATGGTCTGCACATTAGCTGCACAGTCCAAATAGTACAATACAGGGAGAAAGCTGTTTCCTACTATTTTTTCACTGAAGCATCTCCTTGACTTTAGCTCTCAATACAAAAGGCATACGTGAAAAGCCTGTTCCTGCTTAAAAGATTGCTCTCCCAATTCTTAGCCTGCTTTCCTTCAGTAAACACATCTTGAGAATTATTTTGCAATAATTATCTGTGACCTGCAAGTAGTTAAGTCTCATTCAAGGAAAACAATGAGGGTAGGATTCTTACCTTATTTAAGGAACAGAATCAAATTAGATGTACTGAATTATGGTGCTATTCCATGTTTTTAAGGAAATTCCAGCCATACAAACCTTTCCTGGTAGATCAAGCAATATATTTTGGGCATAACAATAGAAAGACAATCAAAATTAAGTGTCCTTTTCATAAAGTAAGGTAGAATATTAAGCTTTTCAAGAGAAGAAAATATGTCCTTGTTCTGTAAGAATTAAAAACATGGGCTTGAACGGTATCTGACTTTCAAAAAAGACAATAGAAATGTATGCTTTATCTGTGGGAACAATAATTGCTATTTTATGGAAGCCGTTTCTGTGAAGGGTTTTGGAAAGGTGGATAACACTATTGTCTTTGCTAGAACTCAGCACCATTCATTGTTCCAAACCAGACTATACTCTTTAAATAATATTGTAATGAGCAAAGGTGATTTGATTTTTTTAAAAAAGCTCAGTAATTGGAACATTTGTCCACTGTTATATTCTTTTAACTTAAACATTTCTTAACACAAAGGTTCTAAAATTCTACTGCATTGAATAAGTGGACTGCAGTAATAAAAATGAACAATACACATCCTTTCTTACAATTATATCTCATTGCATAAATCTACCAGACAATGTACAACCTCAACACAGATGTATTTTGAGGACTAAAAACAGTAATGATTGAACACTGCTTGGAATTATCTCAAGCAACTGTGAATTTTCTCAGTGAGCTATTGGAAAATTTCCCAAGAGTTCTTGTTCAAGCTTGTGATATTGGTGCACATGAAAAGGTCACATGCTCTTTCCTCATTGTATAACTGACTGGGAATTGTATTTCTAAATGCAGTCTGTCTCAATGATAGCACAAAATTGCTTGGGAAGTCAATTTCCAGCTCCTAAAATAAATATAACTCAAAACAAGAGAGTTTTAGATATAAAAGGGAAACAATAGCTACATACGCACCTGCAACAAAGTGAATCTTAACAGAGGAAACCATTTGGTTGTATAGCCTAGTCCATAGTTAGCAATAAAAATCTCACTGAGGAATCTCAAATGAAAAATAAGGGAGAAGCTCACAGAATTTTGTCAATTTCGTCTCTGCTTGTTTGGCTTAAGAGAACCCATCAAGAATTGGTTTGGGTAGATGAAGCTAAAGAACTGGAGACAGAGATATGTCAAGTGTTTCTTCTACTTTAAAATAGAAGAGTTTCAGGAGTTTGGTTCAGCCGCCAAAAATAAATAATAGTCTGGGATCACAAAGTTATGGAAGAAATCAAAATCTACCAGCTGCAAGGAACTCAGCTCAGCTCCTCACTTAGTAGACTTCCTAACTGTAAGCTTTTAGTCTAATATACTATAATGGAAGAAGAACAGGAAGGGATTTCTCCTACAGAGGAAGAACAGGAACAAACTCTTTGTATGTTAAAAGCGATTATCCAAACTCTTCTTACAATTGGTGATGAACTAAGAAATGGCAGGAAAAGAACAAGAAAGCAGTCTGGATATGCAAACTCAAATTATGACTTCAACCAAAGAATCATCTATACAGATTTGATTTCTACAGAGAAAGTGAAACAACCAAATGCCATGACAGAAGATTTAGCTACTCAACAAATACAGATAATGGAAAATGCAAAAAAGAAACTGATAATAGAGAACAAGGAAAAGACTTTTCTTATAAACTAGAAGGAAACTGAAGATAAAAAAAACAGATGAAAGAGAAGATAAATATTGGACAACTACATCAAGATAGAAAAATAAGGAGACAAACTGCTAGATCAGCTAGTCCTCTTAGGAAAACACCAACTGGATACTTTTTTCAATAACAAACAATACCCACAACAACACAAGGAGATCTTTTTGATGATTTAAAAGCAAAGAGATGAAAGATGATTTGGCAAAGAAAAAAAGCTAGAATAAGACTGAAAAGGATTGGGGTTTTGATTTACACATGAGATCTAAAATAGAATATATCCAAATGGATAGAATATGTATTCTGAATACAAGATATTGTAATGACCTGAGATAAAGACAATTTTGGTTGTATAAAATCTAGAAGTATAAACATTGAAATAAGAATATTATATTGCTTTACTAATTTATTAAGGTAGATGGCAATAATCTGTACATAAGGTGTGTATTTTAAATATTATTTGTATGAGGAATTGTGATAAAGGAATTGTGGTTAATTAAAAATTTTGAAAAAAAATATTAAATGTTAAATTAAAATATTAAGGGAAAATTAACTAGCAGGTCGCCAATTGGCTAAATTTTTGAATGTTTAAAAATAACTAAGATTTGAACTTAAGACAAAGATTAAGTAAAACTTAGAAGTATAAACATTAATAATTAAATTTATATATTGGTTTGTGGTATAAGAATACTATTTTGTATTATTAAGTGGTTGATGCAGATGGTGAGAATTATGTATAGATAAGAGGTATATCTGGAATTTTAAACTGTGAAGGAATCGTGATAGAAATTGGGGTCATTTAAAATTTGGAAATGATAAAGTTTAAATGTTCAATTTAAACATTAGAGGGAAATTAAAGTTAAGAAAAAATTATTAGGTCATGAATTGTCTAAAATATGGCATGTCAAATTAATTAAGATATGTATAAATTGAAGATTATTGATGAATGCTAGAAAGTTATTCTTTGCTTGAATGATAGAATAAGAAGTGTGTTGATCTGAATATGAGACAGTATATATTATGGGGGAAAGAGAGGGAATTAGTTGTTGTAATATTTTGAGATTCGTTATTGATGATATTTAAATGTAATGGAATCATTGTGCTCATCCGCCATGTTACTTTTCAAATATGTAAATGTAATATTGGAAATTTAATAAAAAACTTGAGAAAAATAAAAGAAATCAAAATCCAAGCACAAACCACCTGCATAGAAAGGCCTACACAGCCCTAGCAGTGACATCCAGATGTTGGCATGAAAAATGGACAATATACCAAACAATCCTGAGTCAATACAATAGGATCTCTGGATAAATATGCATAGGGACACACTTTTGAATAATAGCTACAATTATTTTTCAAAATCACAGTACTCAGAGCACAAAGTATTATTTCATTCTGGACATCAAATAGTAATTAACTTTCATTATCTGACTTCCATACATCCTAATTTCATTGCTTGATCTTCAATTGAGGCAACCCTCCTTAGGTGTATCAGTTATTTAGCTGTATTCATCAAGTTTTCTGCATAATTTAAAACCTAATAACTCATAAATGATAAAATTGTGGTATAAGCACAGTAGTGGGATTCAGCCAGTTCACACCAGTTCGGCAGAACCATTAGCTAGATTTCTGTTGCCCAGGCCCAGAATGGACTTCCAGAAGTGGCATCCACACAGAGAACTGGTTGTTCACATATCTGAATCCCACCACTGGATAAACATAGCTAATGTTTTTAATGTTCCAATGATTAACAAATCTTTATTTAGCAGATAGATTGTATTGTTTAAAAAAATGGAAGCTCTTTCTGTTTTTTTAGAAGTGGATAAAATTATTTTATTTTCTTCTGATTATATCTATTAAGTTGATTTCGCTCTTAGTGACTGTTAAATATTTGGTTCTTGAAGCATTAAGTGAGACGAAGTGTTGAAACAGCAACAAGTTTATTCTAACTCAGAACATAACAGAAGCAAGTTAATAGCTGCTGTGCAGCTATTTATACGATTGGCCTCTAGGCAGCGACCAATAGGTTTAAAGTAGCAGTTTCCCATCCCAAACCTAATTATCAGCTTGGAGACAGCAGGTCTAGCTCAGCAACAGCAACCGTTACATAACACACAGAAAGTAGGTCAGACATTAAGCAAGCAGTCAGACATTAAGCAGGTGAATTAAAACAGATAAGGCCAATACATTACACCCCTTCCCTCTAGATAGCACAAACTCTCAATTGTTTTACATAATCTTGTAGATATTTAGGCCTTCATGACCGTTCAGAACGTCTAGGAGTTACAGGGATCTCCCGGTCTACCTGCTTGCCTTCCGGGCTGGGTAGACCAGGGCTCTGAGGTTCAGTGGAGTCACAGTGACTCAGGTCCCTTTGGCTGGCCAGTCCCAGTCAGCCCAAACCAAAGTCCAATTGTGCAGTGAAGTCTGCAGGGCTGTCTCTCAGTTCAGTTTGTC
Organism: Vipera berus; assembly: GCF_964194415.1. Classification (NCBI taxonomy): domain Eukaryota; kingdom Metazoa; phylum Chordata; class Lepidosauria; order Squamata; family Viperidae; genus Vipera; species Vipera berus. The sequence continues at coordinate 115,114,841 of NC_138205.1, read as the reverse complement.
TGTCCTGCTCAGCAGAAACAGTCTCTGTGTTTTGAGGAGGCTCTTCTATGGCCAACCACCCCATCAACATGAACAAGAGATCTTTCAGAGTGTGCAAGCTGCTCTGTTGGACCGCTATCCTGTGGGCTCTGTGTTTGTCCCTCTTGGGAGTCCTGAGCCAGCGACTGATCTGCTAGCCACCGACGCAGCTGATCAATGTGCCAGTGAATGACCCACCCATCTTCCAGGACCACCTCATAGGAAAGTGATCCTGACACCTTAACAACCTTTGCTGCCACCCACAAAGCCCCTTGCCTGTAACTCCGGGTCCAAACCTGGTCATCCACTTGTAAGCTTTTTGGTGCCTTTGGCTGTGCAATGTCTGATGCAACTCTGTTGGGGTGCAGCCTTTCCAGTTTGGTTAGCAAATGCCTACCCCAACGAACTTCGGCTGGGCTTTTGCCCATGGCAGTGCAGGGTGTTGTGTGCTGGCAGAGTAGAAAATCAGCCAGCCTGTGGTGCCAATCCCCTATGACAATTCATTTCAGGGATTCCTTGGTTGTGTGGACCATGCATTCCACCTGACCATTCGACAATGGGTGAAAGGGAGCCAACGTGTCGTGCCATATGAGATTTGCCCTGAGGAAGGCCTGGAATTCTGAAGTGGTGAACTGGGCCCCATTGTCAGAGACTAAGATGTCTGGAAGCCCATGTGTTGCAAATAGTTTCTGCAGCACCTGGATTGTCCTAGCAGTAGTCATAGTGGAAATTGGTACTACTTCTAACCATTTAGAGTGGCCGTCATCCACTATTAAAAACAGCTGTCCCTGAAAGGGCCTGGCAAAATCATCGTGGATTCTTGACCATGGTGTGTGTGTGTCCTCCCATCGGTGGACAGAGACCTGCAGCATCTCTGGTCTGGATTGTTGACACATGTAGCTTTATCTAGCCCTGGCCACCAAGGTAGCTCCTCACCAGTGCCTTCATCTAGAGCATGCGGCTCTTTCAGCCGTGTCCTGCGGCTCCCAGTCCTCTGCCATGTGCAATCCAAAAAAAAAAACGGGACTAAAAATGTTCAACCAATCAATTCAAATATGCAGGGTAGGTGCATATCTCACCTTGGCTCCACTCTTCAGTCAAACCCTGTTCTGTGCATGCGCGCATGTGCACACATTTTTTGGGGCTCCCAGTTTTTCCTTTTGTGAGGGAACCAGTTCCGAGTGGCTCTTTCACTGTTTCAGGTTGCTGACCCCTGATCTAGACTATTCCTGGATGGCTCATCCTTTCTCATAAAAAAACTTTGAAATTCTGGCCCTGGACATTTGTCTGTCCACCCTGTGTGAATCCAAGTTAGCATGCAGCTAAGCGTTTTGTCAGCTGCTGTCTCAGCAGCTACGTCTCCAGCATGGAGAGGAGACTCTGGCAAGTAGTGTAGGGCTAAGATGCATGCAGCCGGAGCCAGATCTGGCTCCACATGTGGCAAGAGCAATCTGCTAAGGCCGTCTGCATGGCCCATTTCTTTGCCCGGTTTGTGAATCAGCCTGTAGCTGTAGGCTGAAAGGAATATAGACCACCTCAGCATTCGAGGAGACAAAATCTGAGGTGTCTGCCTGCTTGTAGTGAACAACCCTACAAGTGGCTTGTGGTCTGTGAAGACCATGAAATGACAGCCATACAAATAGTCATGGAACTTTTTAACCCCGGCCACAATGGCTAAGGCCTCCTTGTCAATCTGTGTGTAATTGCACTCTGCAGAAGACAGGGTCCTTGAATAATAAGCGATGGGAAACTGTTTCTGATCAGCAGACAAATGGCTCAACACAGCCCCAATCCCATATGGGGATGCATCACACGCGATGCAAACTGGCAGCTTTTCGTTAAAATGAATGAGCACCGAGTTCGAGGACAGCAGTGATTTGACTGCATGGAAACTCCTTTCGTGGACATTGGTCCACTGCCATTGAGTGTTTTGGTCTAAGGGCCAGTATAACATAATGCTGGTAATGACCTATAAAGCCCTAAATGGCTTGGGTCCGGACTATCTAAGGGAACACCTGCTGCCGGCATCATCTTCCCATCGTCCTGTGTGCCCCCACAGGGAGGGCCTTCTCAGGGTACCGCCGGTTAATGAATGCCGGCGGGTTATTCCCAGGGGAAGGGCGTTCTCTGTGGGTGCGCCTGCCCTATGGAACCAACTACCCACAGAACTTAGGACTGCCCCCGACCTTCGCTCATTTCGCCGGGACCTGAAAACTTGGCTCTTCGATCTGTTTGGTCCAGACTGTGGGGTTGTTAATTTAACTGGGTTTTAGATTTACTCTTGGGGCTTGAATTTAATTTGTTTTAATTGTTTTTAATTTTTTGTATTCATGGTTTTAACTGCCCTGTAAACCGCCCTGAGTCCTATGGGAATAGGGCGGTATACAAATCCAATAAAATAAATAAATAAAAATAAAATAACAGCTGTGCCACTGCGGCCTTATGTGGGAGGAATGCATGGTAAAAATTAAGAAGGCCTAAGAAGGCTTGAAGTTCCCCTTTGGACCTAGGGCTTGGTGCCTGCTGAATCGCTTTCAGCTTTGAATCTGCCAGATGAATCCATCAGCATCGATGTGGAATCCCAGGAACTCAGTTGACTGTACTCCAATCCTGCATTTCTCTTTTTTTAATTTAAGTCCTGCTGTGCAGAACCACTGAAGGACAGCTCTAAGCCATTCAGCCAGAACTTCTATAGACTCCCCGGCAATGAGCACATCATCGAAGTAGGGGCACACCCCCAGAATACCCTTGAGCGTACACTCCATCACTCCCTGGAAAATCCCTGGGGCTACACTCACTCCAAACGGTAGGCACTTGACCTTGAAAGCCGCCTGATGGGTTACAATGGTTTGGGCAGCTGCCATGGCCTCGTCCACTGGCAGTTGTTGATAGACCTGTGCTAAATCGAATTTAGCAAACACACGGCCTCCCTGCAAAGATGCCAAAATATGGCTAACAACTGGCACTGGGTACGCATGCTGTTGAAGTGCCCGGTTAATGGTGCATTTATAGTCAGCACATATGCATACTTCTCTGTTGGCCTTAAGTGGTATTACTATGGGGGTCTCCCACACTCCATTATCTATGGGCTGTAATACCCCCTGACTGACCAGCTTATCCAGCTCTGCATCGATTTGGGGCTTTAAAGTGAAAGGGACTCAACGAGGCTTGACCCGGATTGGCATTACCAGGGGATCAAGCTTGAAGGCTATCAGGCTTGAAGGCTATCAGTACTCTCCCAGGCTTGGACTGAAAACATCTGCGAACCTTTGGCAGACTGAAGACAAGTCTGCCACCTGTGTTCAGTGAATGCCAGTTACTTGGATGCCCAATGCATCAAACCAATTGAGCCCTATGAGGCTCGTGTGTTGATCTTCCACCACGACAACATCTAGTGGGCCTGTAAACCCCTTGAAAGTAACCAGAAATCTGGCTTCACCCTTGACTGCCACTTGGGAGTTTTGGAAGTCTGTGAGCAACAGGTTAGAAGGTCAAAGTTTGATCCCTCTGTTGCTGTGGTTGCATATGTGCTGGAAGGTTCCTATAGAGATGATGAACATGGCTGAGCCTGTGTCCAGTTCTATTTTGCATGGAACTCCCTGAAGCTTGATGTGCAGTCGAAGCTTCTGCTTAAGGGGACAGTGGGCACCAGTGCAGAACACGCTCCTTCAGCTGGAGCAGAACCCTACCCAGTTTTGCCCCAAGCCTCTGCTGCATTCTTGATTGAGTCTTCCTGCTGACAGTCCTTCTGGTAGATGGCAGCGATGTGGCCTGGTTTATTCCACATGCCCAGCACATTGCTGTACGGAATCGGCATTCTGCGAGTTGATGGCAGCCTCTGCAACCCATGCACCTAAGGAACAGAACTGCCTTGTCAGCTGGCCTCAGTCTCTTTTCCTGGTGCCTATGTTGCTTGTCAACTTCATAGTCTGAGTCAGTGTCTTCCAACCACTCAGCATCGTCGTGGTGGATGGCTTTGGTGCTTGGCATGCTTTTGGAGGGCCACAGCACCTTAACGGCCCCTCCAGTGGCTTCGTCTGCCATGACCTCCTTCAAGGCCTCCTGTAGTGAGAGAGTCTCCTTAGCAAAAAGTTTTTGTTGGAGCTCTCGATTCCTGAGTCTGCAGACTCTTAGTCTCTCCTCCAAATTGGAGAAATTGCATAGTCAGGAAGCTTGATGAAAAGCGGCAATGAATTCCGTAGCCGACTCACTGGGCTGTTGCTCCCACTGCTCAAAAGCGTATCTCCATGCTATGACTGACAATTTTGGCTCAAAATGGTCTTGGAGCTTTTTCTTCAAGTCTGCATAAGTGATGGACTCTAGCGGCACCGGATCGACCAAGTCTTTGGCGATATTGAATCTGGCTAGGCAGCAAATGCAGAGGAATGTCGCGGCCTTCAGTCCATCTTCGCCGACCTGATTTGCACAGAGGTAGTTCTCTATGTGGGAAATGTAGGACGCCCATCTCTCTGGGTGTGTCATGTTGAATTCTTTGAGCTTTCCTACTTTTGCCATAGTGAGTTTCTTTCACTGCTTGTTCCTCACATTGCCTTGCGTTGCTGGCTTCTGCGTAGGCCCTAGGATGAATACTTAGGGTGTGGCTTGCTAGGCAGACTGAGGGGGGGAATGTAGTTCCTGCCAGGTTCTGGAGCTGGCCTCACCTCGTAGTGAATTCAGGCTCTTACGATGAAGCAGCACATCCCACCTTCATCACCAGTGTTAAATATTTGGTTCTTGAGGCATTAAGCCAGACGAAGTGTTGAAACAGCAACAAGTTTATTCTAACTCGGAACATAACAGAAGCAAACTAATAGCTGCTGTGCAGCTATTTATACAATTGGACTCTAGGTGGCAACCAATAGGTTTAAAGTAGCAGCTTCTTGCCCCAAAACTAATTATTAGCCTGGAGACAGTAAGTCTAGCTAAGCAACAGCAACCGTTACATAACACACAGAAAGTAGGTCAGACATTAAGCAAGCAGTCAGACATTAAGCAAGTGAATTAAAACAGATAAGGCCAATACATTACATTGACCATCAAGATAGACCTTCTCTAAGATGACTATTTTCTTTTAGCTTTTGGGATATCTCCATAAAGTTTAAAAGCTCTTGATTTTTTAAAAAAATGTTTGAACATGTGATCATTGTTATACCACTAATAACAATGACAGCAACAGGGTCCTATTATTATTATTTTCTTACTTGCTGCCTACATTCTTTTTTTATGAGTTCATTTATAAAAGCTGCTTCACTGACATCACAAAACTTACTGTTTTGGTACATGGAATGCCGAAAACCAGTTTTTTTATCTAGGGATGCTCCAGATAAATTAATTTCAATTCCCAAAGGTTTTGGGCATTGAAGGAACTAAAGTCCACAACTGGGAGGGTTCAGAGAAGGCTCCTCTACACCACTCAAAAACCTGAAAGCAGATCTAGCCTGACAATGTATAACTCTTTTCAAAATCTACAGAGCACTAGGTACAGAGATACACGTATGCAAGACATCTCACTGCATTGTTATTTGCTGGTTTTGAATAGGAGAATTTAATTTCCTAAAAAAGAGTTAAAATTGTTACTTCCATTATGAAACTCAAAATTATGTTTGTGGTATGTTCTTGCCAGTTTCACTCTGGATGAGTAAAGTAGAAATACTGAGATAAACTTCTCTGTGCATGAATTAAAATAAGTCCAAAATAAACCTTAAGTTAACTTGCTTTGCTTTTTCCCCCTCTTCAGCTGAGGAAGAACTGTAACTGAGTTTAATTTCACTTTTACAAGAAAGCTGTCTTGTTAAATTCATACCAGAAATTAATTCATATAACTCTCATATGAAGTGGGAGAGAGAGAGTTATTTCTGACAAGTAAGTAAAACATATCATGATAATCGTTAAACAACAGAAATAATAATGCAGATATAAATTACAAGAGTTTCTATAAGGAGCAAGAAATGAATTGATATGGGATTTTCCCCTCTCCATTCTCAAAACCATTTAAATAGGAAGAATTATTGGCAGAATTATATTCAGTTGTGTAAAAGGAACAAAATAATAAAAAAGCTTTACCAAACTAAATAAGGTAAAGATAATTCTCAATTTATGAACACAGTTGGGCCTAGAATTTCCATAGCTAGGAAAAGCAGTGGTTAAGTGAGTCACATTCAATTTTATGATCTAAGTGAATCATATAGTTAAGCGAATCCAGCTACTCCCATTGACTTCGCTTATCAGAAGCTAATTAGGACGATCACAATGGTGATAATATGATCCTGGGACACTGCATCCATCCTCAATACATACCACTTGCCAAGCACTCAAATTTTAATCACATGACAGGGGGAATGCTAGAACAATTGTAAAGGGGATGACCTGTTACAAGTCACTTTTTCAGTGCTGTTGTTAACTTTGAATGGTCACTAAATGAATTTTGTAAGTTGAGAACTACTTGTAGATGAGGAAATGTATATATGTAAAAAGTAGATGAAATTCTTAGATAGAAAACAATAAAGGAGAGCAAAAAAATGGAGGAGACTCACACTGTCTAATATAAATTAATATAAACACAGACACAGAATGTAATAAAGATATTCAGCTGAAGTGGTGACAATAGTTCTTGTTAAAGCCTACCCACATTAGATTTAAAATAAGAGAATAGTTAATATGTATATATATATTTAAATAAAAGGAAAGCGCTTCTAAATTTCTGCCAAGAACAAATTTTGGACTAGAAACTATAAGATATCCCCTTTCCTTTTACATTCCTGTTAAGTGTTAAAATCACTGCCTCTGTGTTCCTTTCTGATTAGGCACATGCAATAGTATACTTTAATTATTGTTCTGTTTTATTTTATTATAATAATTACATTTATTTCTGACTTTGCCACATAAAAATTATATAGCATTCAGCATTCACCTTCTTTTCAAAAGGAGTTCTTTTTCTGTTCTTAAACTGAAATGCTTATTTACCACAAGTAAGAACCATTTCAAAAGGCAGTTTACTGGTTTTAATTTAATTAAGACATTTGGTCTTCCTTTTAGGCTATAACTCTTCCTAAGATGGCTTAAAACAATGTTTCCCAACTTCCTTGAGCAAGGCTCACTAATTCCAGAAATTGAAGTCCATACATCTTTAAGCTGCCAAGGTTTAGAAACGCTGCCCTAGAGACTATATAAACAAGAGAAATTTTTCAGAATTAGGAAAGTCTTATTGCTTTGCCAAGATCCTTCCTTTACATAAGTACTGGCCCAGAGTTTGTCCTGAATTTATTTCACTATGGACAAGTTGTTTGAAGCTGTAGGACTCTGTAGAATTAAGGACTTCTGTTTTCTATTCCCAGGAATTCTTGAATTAGGAGCAGAAACATGAAATTTGTTGTCCTATAAATAGTGCTAAACTATAGCTCCCAGCCAAAGCCTTTCTAAAACTCAAGAGTCTTGTAGGGAGAACATTAATCTGCCTTTTAAAAAAATAATTGAATGTAATGATACATTTCACAGGAGGGGACCAACATTTCTCAGCTTTGTTTTAATGCCATTACATTAAAAATTGGACAGCTAAAATTGTCAAGGTTAGAGAAAGAACTTAAGTTCAGAGAGGACCACTATTCACAACACAGTGCAAAATACTTTAATGTTCCAGACCAAAAATCAGTGCCAAAAATTCTCTTATTCCAAAAAGGACTGTTTATATATAGCAGTTTAGATTGTTAGATAATGTATTGAAGTCTCCATTATTATGGTTTATAACTGCAATAAAAGCGATTTACCTACATGAGCCTTGTCCTGAACTGTCCACTGTTATTTCCTGAATGTTGGTTGAGTTTCTATGAAATCTGCTACAAATCATATTGTGAAGTACGCGGATGACATGGCAGTGGTGGGTCTTATCCAGGATGACAATGAAGATGCTTACAGGGAGGAGGTGAAGGCTCTGGTGGACTGGTGCAATAAAAAATAACCTGGTTCTGAATGTTAATAAAACAAAGGAGATCATTTTTGATTTTAGAAAGAGCCAGCATAGTCATGCTCCACTTTGTATCAAGGTTGCAGCTGTTGAGGTGGTCAACAGTAAAGTATCAGAGTGTACAGATAACTAACAATCTGACTTGGTATCTTCATACGTCATCTTTAATGAAGCGTGCAAACTAGCATCTACATTTCCTATGTCGGATAAGGAGAACACATCTTTCTCCTTCTGTCCTGGCCACTTTTTACAGAGGCATGATTGACAGCATTTTAACAGAATGCATCACTGTTTGGTTTAGTGGTAGCAGAGTCTCAGCTAGAAGGCCCATACAGAAAGTGGTAAGGAAGATTATTATTATTCTTCAGGATACTGCTTATAAGCATTATGTGCTTAGAGCTCAAAACATTGTTAGAGATCTCACACACCCACTTCATGGTCTGTTTCTGTTGCTCCCTTCTGGGAGGAGGTTTTGAAGTATTTCTAGTAGGACTACTAGATTCTACAACAGCTTTGTTCCTTATACCATCCATCTTATAAATTTGCAGGATTCTTTTTTCTCGCCATGTATATGTGTAAATCCAAATTAGACGGTGTTGTTTATCTGTGTCATATATGTGTGTGTGTATGTGAGTATATGCATAATCTTTTGTCACATTTATGTTGTGTAGATTGGAGGTGGTTACCCTTTGAGAGCTGAATGCAATGAAATTTCATTTTAATGTATCCTGATTAGTGTACATTTAAAGTAACAATAAAGTTATTATTCTATTCTATTTCTAAAGAAAATTTTTTGGATTAATATCTAACAAAGAATATAAATCCATTTGCTATATTTAAATACTGGACTATATTTTGGATGGATCAATCTCTATTGCAGGACCAGAATAATTGCTTCCTTCATTTCCTGAGAAGGCCCTGCTTTGAGAATACCCATCTAGCATGTCTAGTGAAAAGAAATGCTGGCCAGTGCATTTTGGCAGTACATGGAATATTGCAGATTCACCATCCTTGCTAAAGACCAATATCTTGAATTATATACCCTATTGCAATTACTCCCCATGAATTGCTTTTCTATATTGTAAGTGACAGATGGTTAAACTTATTAGTTCCCCACAAGTGCAGCTGTGTTTGTACCAAGGAAGAAAAGAAGGAAGTGATCACCTTATTGGGGATAGCAAGTTGTGAGGTCAGTGTTTAAATGTTCTAAGAAGACAGTTAAAGGCATTTACTGCTTTAGAGAAACTGGCCAGGGGCATGGTGAGGTAGTGAGGAAGATAGACAACAGTATCCAAAGAAATAAAGATAAGTCAAAAGTAGTACAGGTCAAGAAAGGTCAGGAGACAGGAGGCCAGCATGAAATCTGAGTTTTACAAAAAATCAATCAATGTCAACAATAACAAAAAACACCGTTCACACCATTGTAAAAATGGAATGAAGAGCAATACAGAATAAGGGCAATGATAAAAGAATTTTATAAGCCAGAAAGGAAAAGTTCAGTTCAGCGTACATCCAGAATAGTAAAATGGCCAGAAATTTGGATTTAAGTCATTGTTATTAATGGCATTAATAAGGCAAAAGAAAATTAAGCAATGCTTAAATATTGTGCCTTGTTTTTTTCCACCTATTTTTTCAAAGGCAAGGAAATCCACCATGGATTGCACAAAACAATTTAAGCTATTGCAGACAAGGAATAAACTGGAGTATTCATTCTACATTAGCAGAGTCAACATATTCATAAGAATATGGAGACAGCAATGACCTTATAATGATGATATCCCTATAGGAGACAAAACAAAAATGCCTCTAGATCTCTTGCTTTGTAGCTGTTATTTAATTTAGAAAATTTACTGAATGATTTATATGCTGCATATTTAAGGGATAAGGCTTTAATTCCAAAGATGCAGCTGCCATTTTATTTTTCCCTTCTCCATAAACACTCCTGCATTATAATTATAATATTATAATATTTGACTGCGAGATATATATATATATATATATATATATATATATATATATATATATATATATTTATATATAGTCCTTCCACAGAGACATTTTATTAACTTGTTAGAGAAAATACTGTTTCCATTGTCAATAACCTTTCTTTTTGAATGAAATTTCAAATGTCTTCCTTCTTATCTATTCATCAAATATGTACTGTATTTAAATCAATTATTTAGTCATGAAACTAAAAAAGCTCCTGATTTGGAATACTTTGGACAAGGACATTATATTATCATCATTAGTTTGTATAAAACGTAATATGGGTATGTATTATTTTAAGATGGGAATTCTGGACACTGAAGTCCACAAATCTTCAAATTGCCAAGGCTGAGAAACACTGCTCTAGGACTGTATATATAATTATGTCATCAAACGAATGGGGAGAAATGATTGCCTATTCCAATCCTTCCACACATTCAATCAGAACTGAAGAAGCTTCTTGGATGAGAAGTGAAGTCTTCGAGAAAAAACAAAGAAAGTCCAGTTGCCTTTTGAAAAGCACCTTTGGGACAACCATGACCTGGATGACTGAGAATCTCCATAGACATCCCCATTCCACATGATCAATGGCACAAGTAGGTGCTTGTGAGTGTAAGTAATTTTGATCTATGTTTGTGCCAATTGTAGTGTTTCCTTGGTTAAAATTAGTAACAAATTTTTCATAGAAAGTGTTGTGTAGTGAGTTCTTGAGAGGCAATAAGCGAGACAAGAGGTTGCAAACAGGAACATTGCTTTATTGAGGCAAACAGGAACAGAACTGAAACAGAGGCTACTTATATGGTTGACCACTAGGCAGCAGCCAATAGGTTTACTTTAAAGGAACCCATTCCCACCCCAAATCATCCAGTGATCTTCTTGGAGACAGCAAGTCTGGCTAGTCAGTGACCATTACACAGACACACCAATTGAGCAACCTTAAGCAGCATTCAAACAGACACATGAAATAGTTCAAGTAAAATCCCAATACATTACAGAAAGTATGTATTCAGCTCAGAATTATACAAGCCTCTCATTGTTCTGTTTAAGATGGTATTTTATTGCTCCAGTTTTCAGATGCAGGTGTATGTGTGTTGTCCTTTCAGAGTAATTATATTTCCAACTATAGTAGCCCAGTAAATCTGCAATGTCATAGTCAAAATGCTCATAATAATTGTTCTAGCACTTTATTAGTCTCAGCCTCTGAATTTAGAACTAGTCTTTCTTGTCTTCATTTGATAGATTGTCTCCTCCATAAATATTTTTTTTCATAACATTAAGGCTTCAGGAACCTTACTATGACATTGATGTCTTCATCTTTATGCAAGCTATTTTGAACTTAGCCAGGAATAAAGCGAAAGATTTTGTTCATAGGGTTAATTAAGTTTTTGTTACATTTATGTTGCTGCTAGAGTGTTGTGATGTTGTAGAAAGAAGAGACTCACACAAGCTCTTCGGGAAAGGAAAGGTTTATTGTGCAGGTTCAGAAGGCTTAAACAAAGCAAAGGGTCTGAACCCCGAAGGGCTCATGAACACACATATTTATACACCTCTAATTCCTAGTTATACATTATTATACATTTTTCCTTATATGGTTACATCCTGCACATTCTTATCAGACAACAGTTTACAGAAGAAAATTACATGAAGTACGTGTAGTTTCACAGACAGGATATGGCTATCCCAATCAACATCTAGCTTAAGGACAAGACTATGTTTGCTTAAACAATGACCTTTGTACACTTCCTCTTTAGTGATACATGGGTAATTGCTGTTTTATGAAATATATATTTTAAGAGACTGTCAAGGGCATTCAAAATTAGGTACAAGCAGCACTTTTCATACTGTATAAACTGATTAAATAGTGTGCATACTGGTGATACATTGCTCTTTGTTTATTTGATTTTTATCCCACCTTTATTATTTTATAAGTAAATCATAGCAATGAACATATATAATAATTCTTCCCACTCGTATTTTCCCTACAACCACATTCCTATGAATTGAATTGGCCTGAGAAACAGTGACTAGCTCAAAGATACCCAGATGACTCTCATATCTAAGGTGGGACTAGAACTCACAGGCTCCTGGTTTTTAGGCCAGCACCTTAACTATTACATTAAATCACTTTCTAAAAGTCAGCTCTGAACTTCATGAAGTTTTTCATGTTTTTCACGTTTCTAGACTGATACCATTTTTATTATTGACAGCTGCTTATGATTATTTTCTGCCTACTCGGAAATATTGACAACAAGGAACAAATATTACTGCTTCATCTTGACATGCTTTAGGTCATATACCCATCTGCAAGATTTTCTATATGGTTCAGTATCAAATCTCTTATCAGTTTCCCTACTTTTTTGTTTGATCTGGGCCTTTGTTTGATCTGGGTACTGAGGCAACCATCAAAAGTAAGAAAACCACAACTTCATATCTTATCACAGTTGCAATCATTCCTGCATCAGGAGGAGGTGTTCAGAATCACTCATGCCTTAAGGTTTATTAAAGGTTAAGGTTTATTAAATTTATATGCCGCCCTTCTCCCTGAGGACTCAGGGAGGCTCACAACAATAAAAAGTTAAAAAATATAAATAAAAAAATTAAAAGAGGATTAAACAATATAAGAAATAAGAACAATTTAAACCAATAAAAAAACAAATTTAAAAACCATGATCAGTCCAGGCCCGCTTGTTGGAATAACCAGGTCTTTAGGTCACGGCAGAAGGACCGAAGGTCAGGGGCCATCCGCAGCTCCAGGGGCAGTTCGTTCCAGAGGGTCGGTGCACCCACAGAGAAGGCTCTCCCCCCGGGGGTCGCCAGCCGGCATTGCCTGGCCGACAGCACCCTGAGGAGGCCGACTCTGTGGGAGCGAACTGGGCGATGGGAGGTTGACATTGGCAGCAGGTGGTCTTGCAAGTACCCCAGGCCTAAGCCATGTAGGGCTTTAAAAGTGATTATCAGCACCTTGAATCGCACCCGGAGGGCAACCGGAAGCCAATGCAGCTCGCGCAGGAGTGGTGTAACATGGGAGTATCGAGATACTCCCATAAGCACCTGCGCAGCCGCATTTTTCACCAGTTGAAGCCTCCGGGCGCACTTCAAGGGCAGCCCCATGTAGAGACCATTGCAGTAATCCAGGCGAGAGGTGACAAGGGCATGGGTGACCGTGCATAGGGCATCTCAGTCCAAAAAGGGGTGCAACTGGCATACCAGGCGAACCTGTGCAAAAGCCCCCCTGGTCACAGCAGTTAGATGATCTTCCAAATTAAGCCGTGAATCCAGGAGGACACCCAAGTTGCGGGCCCTTTCTGAGGGGGGCAATAGCTCCCCCCCATCAGAAGAGATGGAACCTGTTGGACAGCACAAGATGCTGATATCTGCAGCCACTCGGTCTTGGAGGGGTTCAGCCTGAGCCTGTTCCTTCCCATCCAGACCCACACCACCTCCAGGCACTGGGACATCACGTCAAGGGCATCACTGGGTTGGCTCGGGGTGGAGATAAACAACTGGGTATCATCGGCATATTGGTGATACCTCACCCCAAAGCCACGGATGATCTCATCCAGCGGCTTCATATAAATGTTGAACAGGAGGGGGGAGAAAACCGACCCCTGAGGTACCCCACAAAAAAGGGGCCTCGGGGTAGATCTCTGCCCCCCTGCCACTACAAACTGCGAATGGCCCGAGAGGTAGGAGGAGAACCACTGTAAAACAGTGCCTCCCACTCCCAACCACTCGAGCTGTTGCAGCAGGATACCATGGTCGATGGTATCAAAAGCCGCTGAAAGGTCAAGTAGGACCAGGACAAAAGAGCAACCCCTGTCCCGGGCCCACCAGAGATCATCTACCAGTGCAACCAAAGCCGTTTCTGTGCTGTAACCGGGTCTGAAACCGGACTGGTACAGGTCCAGATAGTCCGCTTCATCCAGGAACAAGGCCAGGTCCAGAGCAGGCTTCTTCAGGAGGGGCCTTATCACCGCCTCTTTTAAGGCGGAGGGGAAGACACCCTCTGTCAATGAAGCATTGACAACTGCCTGGAGTCAGCCCCCTGTCGCCTCCCTAGCAGCCGAAACCAGCCAGGAGGGACATGGGTCCAATAAACAAGTTGCAGCACTCAGCTTACGCATAATCCTGTCCACATCATCCAAAGTCATAGGGTCAAACTCACCCCAAATGGTATGACCAAGACCTGCCCTCTCCACTCCACCGGATTCTGCCCAGTCGGAGTCCAAACCAGTCCAGATCTGAGCGATTTTGTCCTGCAGATACTGAACAAATTCCTCAGCCCTACCCTGCAAGGGGTCATCCCTCGGTCGCTGGTTAAGCAGTGAGTGGGTCACTCTAAACAGGGCGACTGGGCAATTATCTGCAGACGCAATGAGAGCGGAAAAGTAAACACGCTTTGCCACTTCCATCGCCACTAGGTAAGATTTAAGGCAAGTTCTTAGCCGTGTTCGATCAGATTCGGATCTGCTGGACCTCCAATAGCTCTCTAGGCGACTTTTCTGGTGCTTCATCTCTTGGAGTCCCTCAGTAAACCAGGGGGCCACCCAGGATCTGCACTAGGTCAGAGGCCGCAAAGGCACAACGCAATCCAAGGCCCCATCAGCAGCCCTCTCCCAGGCTACCACTAGGGCCTCGGCAGAGTCATGGGCAAGGGAAGCAGGAAATGTCCCAAGCTCCATCTGGAACCTCTCAGGGTCCATCAGGCACCTGGGGCAAAACCACCTGGTCGGTTCCGCCTCCCAGCAGTGGGGGGTGGCGTACTTAAAGTCTAGCCAGAGAAGGAAATGATCGGACCATGACAGGGGATGGATAGTTAAATCCCCCCTACCCAGATCATTAATCCACTGCCCAGAGATAAAAACCAGGTCGAGTGTGTGCCCTCCATTGTTGGTCGGGTCCTGAATTATTTGAGTCAGGTCCATGGCTGTCATGGAAGCCATGAACTCCCGAGGCAACTCAGATGCCTCACCCATGAAAGGCAGATTGAAATCCCCCAGAACTAATAAGCCTGGGGAACTCAATCGCCAACCCGGGCAAGATGTCGAGGAGCTTGGGCAGGGCCAATGACATGCAGCTGGGAGACAGGTACATAATCAATAGGCCAAACTGAACTCTAGGACCCAACTTCTAAAGGAGAGACTTACACCCGCCTATCTGAGGGACAGTGGCCACTTGCGGACAAAGACTCTCCCTAATAATAACTGCCACCCCCCCACCCCTGCCCTGGGCCCATGGCTGGTGAAGCACCCGGAAGTTCGGTGGGCATAGTTCCGAGAGGGGGACACCCCCCTCTTGGCCCAACCAGGTCTCTGTGATGCAGGCCAGGTCTGCATTCTCCTCCTCGATAAGATCATGTATGAGGGAAGCCTTGTTCACCATGGACCTGGCATTGAAATAAACCAACCTGAACCCAGGGTCCTGCAATCCTATGCCCCCAGGGGAGCAAGAAGAGCCATGATGGCGGGAACAGGCAACCGCTTGAAGACAGCAGTGTCCCGTTCCCCAATTGCGATAAAGCCCTCTGCTCCCACACTCTCTGCCCCTCCCAATCACCGTTGGGATGGGAAGACCCTCTTCACTCGGAGCTGAATCCCCCCAAACCCCTACTCCCCCCCGCGACCATCTGATGTTCTGGACTGCTGTCCGGATCGAGTTCATTCCGGATCCTTTGGGCCTCCCCCCTCCTGGATCCCCTTAAAATTTTGTTTGAAAATCTCAATAAAAAACCCCTCAAACTCCTCTTTGCAGCATGCCATCTCTCAGGGTCCCATAACCCGTCATCAAGAAAGATCTTCTGTAAAACAGATGGATGCTCCTGCGAGAGGGGGGAATCTCGCAGTGAGTAAAGTTCTCCAAAGGTATACGCTGGCATATAAAGGGAAACGGTAACGGTAACATCGGGCAATGGAGGGTGGCAGTAGATGGAATCGATGAAAAGTTCAGTCGGCCAGTGGCAGGTCCCAAAGCCACAATCATGATGATAATGAAATAATCAATGGCGGTGACAGCAAAAGTCATAATGAAATAAAGATGACAAGTCCAGAAGTGGGGGCAGCCCGATGACAATGCCAACAGACCCAAGCCAACAGGTTCAAGCATGACGACAGGGACAGCTGTGACCTCCGCGGTGGCAAGAAGAAGGAACAGCAGCAGTGGCAGACCCCACAGTCACCACAGCACCACCAGGTCCACTACGCTCACAGAGCCAAAATCGCCGAGTGGCAGAGGGGGGGAAACATGACATCGAAGCCCCCTTCCCCCCAGCCATAACCCGGGGCTCACAATAGAGCAAACAAGCACGAGCCCAAATTCCGGCTCAAATTCACTTGGTCCAGCTCCGCTCAGCTCGGCACAACAAGGAAGTAGTCAGGTCGGCCCCGCCCAGCTGCCAGTGTCCTCTCACTGAAGTGTTAAATGGTCGGCTTCTCCTCCTCCGTCCTTTGTCATTCTAAGCTGTATCCAGATGGGGGAGGGTGCCAACGCTCCACCAGAAATTCAGCCGACCGAAGAGGGCCAAAACGATAGCAGAAAGCCCCATGGCCACCCAGCAGAGCCGAAAACCGTACCATACTAAAAAGCTCAAAACCAGCGGAGAGCCATCTTCCACATGCGCAGGGAAAGTCATCTCTTGACTGCACCATGCCACTTGGTGTATATAAAGCATCCTCTATAGACCACGCAAAAGCTACAACTAATCCAGAATGCAGCTGTTTAAGTAGTTAAGAGCATTTTACAGATCAGGACCTCAAGATCTATGAAACCATCTTCACCCAGCAGTTTTCTACCACCCAGTAAAATCAATTAGGAAAGGTACGCATCCTTGAGGGATTGTGGCCATGCCTTTACTATAGATGCTCATCTCCTTTGGAACAGTGCTCCATCTGACATCAGGTCAATA
The DNA here is from genome assembly GCF_964194415.1 of Vipera berus. Classification (NCBI taxonomy): domain Eukaryota; kingdom Metazoa; phylum Chordata; class Lepidosauria; order Squamata; family Viperidae; genus Vipera; species Vipera berus. The sequence goes on along the minus strand of NC_138205.1, from coordinate 115,097,976 downwards.
CTGACCCAGTTAGCATTCAAGAAAGCCAGTAAAGCTTGATTTTTTTCTCCCTTGGTGACTGATGGGGTATCGTTTCCTTGCAGGACATAATTGTTGCTATTAGTACTGTTCTTTTGGGTATTGTCAATAGCTAGGAAATTGGTTGTCACTGGTTTTAGTGATTTTTTCCCTTTAATTCTGTTTTACTTTGCATTCTGTAAGCTGCTCAGAGACTTTTTTGCATTGCATAAATAAATTGATAAATATATAATACATTAAAGAAGGGTGACTAGAATAATAGAGAATGGAGAGAATAAAGAAAAAGCCCATTGTTTTGTACAGAAGCTGCTGGTAGAACCAGCTGACAGTACCAACTGTGTAATTCCCACTGAGGTGGAGGACAGTGAATTAGGAAAAAAAAATGGACACCTAGAAGCTACAGACCTGGCTAGAGGAAGATGTCCCAAACCTGCTAATTACAGGGGGGGGGGTTCCTTCTTTCCAGAAATATGAAAATATGTGCTTAAACACTTTGTTCCATAAATGCATGTTTACTTTGTAAAGCTATAAGCTGCTCAGTAGCTGTGCTATTATGTTCTATTAAGGGTGTCATTGGCTTCTTTAAAGAGTTACGCAGGCTATAATGCAAGCAGTTTCACAATGAATTCCATCAATTCCAAGGAAGCTGTTTTGTTCTAGTAAGTCTATTATCAGTGGTTATAAAAGAGCTCCTAAATATGTACTTGGCTGACAGATCATAATGACTCCTGCTATTCTATGCCAGCTCATGCGCTGCTGAAGAACAATTTCTTTCCTGCTCTTTCATCTAAGCTTTAAAACTAACCACAGCTCAAAGACACAATTGTAAAACTGGGTTTGCATAATGCTGACAAATGAAATAAAAAAGAGGGCTGGGGAAAATGTTTTGTCCCACAGCCATGGTTTATTAGTGCAATTTCAGGACAACAGAACCGTGCTTAAAGAAAGTGCCTTGGTTAATAAAAAAAACATTTTAAGAAAGAATATTGGTAGATTAAGTCACAGCTTATATATACCACATTCTTGGCCACAATCAGGAAGCCTACTATCATGGACAATGGACCTTTTCCAGATGATTTTTATGATATGCAGATCACTGCAGTTGTGAAATGAATCATGTGGTCATTAAGTGCATCTGGCTTCCCCCCTTGACTTGGCTTGTGGAAACCAGCTGGGAAGGTTACAAATGATGATCACATTGGGATTGGACTAGAAGACCTCCAAGGTCCCTTCCAGCTCTGCTCTATTCTATTCTATTCTATTCTATTCTATTCTATTCTATTCTATTCTATTCTATTCTATTCTATTCTATTCTATTCTATTCTATTCTATTCTATTCTATTCTATTCTATTCTATTCTATTCTATTCTTACACATCAACTTTCATAAACTCATAAACATTTCACAGACCTAACCAATGATAAACATAACCCTTCCTACTTCAATGGGCACTGCAGTAACCTCTCAAGAACAATCTACAGGATGAAAAATCAAATTTTATCTACTCTATATTCTCCATCTCTAATATCCCACTTCACATTTATTTCATAACACCAAATCTTCTCAGTACTATTTCTATTCAAAATACAGCCTACTCCTGATTTTTTTTTTCATTTCTCCTTCTACAAGCCTACAAAATCACTCTGAAAAAGCATCCCTAATCCAACTTAAACTCGCATTAGACAAATCAAGTAGTTAACTGGATGCTTTTTTAAAAAAAGAAATGCTCATTATAGAAAATACTATATCTAAAAATGGATATATAAAGCCTTTGTTAAATTTAATGGGTTTTTGTCTTTAAATGCTACTTGGCAACAATAGAAATGAGTACATTAAGATTTCTTTTCAAGCATACCTTTTGATACTAACAATTGTACAGAACTGTATCATTCTTCAGTTTTGTGTTCTAATCCTCTTTCTTCTCTTTCTCATTTAGGCTTGTTATTACTCTAAAACAAACTTCCTCAACTTGATGTCCTTCCAAAAACAAATGGATTCACTTTGGAATCTTCTGAGCCACAGGTAACTGAAAGAATTATGGAATCAACCAGGTTTGAGGGTACCAGATTAGGAAAATCTTCTTTAAACTTTTTATGGTATCCTTTGTCCCACCTCTTTCTTTCTCTCCCAAATTTTCTTCTGATTCTTGGAAAGACATGCAGTTATACAATCTTAGCATCTTTCTATTTACTTTGTAGAATCACTTTCTGTCCAGCATTTCTCTGCTTGCCTATGCTGTGACAAAATATATGATTCTAACACTGAAAAATGGGCAGCATTGACCCTCCTAAGTAGCTTTTAGAAGCATGAAGACACTCTGTATATCAGTTGCATAGGTATTAGAAGACTTACAATATGTTAATAGGGAATCAGTGAAACATATTACTAGAGTGATTTAAGATATTAAGGCAGGTCTCATTTCCTTAAAATGCAGCAAAAACTGTCAAAATATTGCATATATGCATGAGTAAAATCAGTCATAACTTGAATCCAAAAAACTTTATTCTGTATTAATTATTTAGGTGAAAGTAAGTATAACTGACTTTTGTGTAGATTTAATAGTGATAAAATATCCTAAATTCTGTTCACAACTCATGATTAATAATAGTGCAGTCTTAATAATTAATTATTAGTAATGAATAATTAATAAAACAATCCTAGAAATATCATCTCAAAAGTAAGCATATATATATAAACACACACACACACACACACACACACACACACATGTATGCTTAATCCCAGTATAAGATTAAGATGTTAAATCTATTTTAGTGTTTAGACTAGAATTTTAATACAGCAAATAGCAGGAAACATTCACCCTTAAAATTTTATTAATTTCTAAAATTTATGTACTATCTTTCTTTCAGGAGTTCAAGAGTGTACCAAGAACTTTTCTCCTGTGTTTTTTTTCCTCTGCACTAGACTGAAAAGTGATTGGCCCAAAACTATCTGCAGAGTTTCCATAGCTAAGAGTAAACTTGAGACTCCTTCACCCCTAGCTGAATAACTTAACTTTAAAAAAATAAAACATTATAATAGCAATTCCACACACATTCTACATTTCATAAGAACCAAAGCAGTGTCCTGCTGGATCAGACCTCTAGCCTGTCTCATCCAGTAATCTGTTCTCACAGTGGCCAACCAATTGCACAAGTAAATCCACTAATCTCCCAGTAGAGAACCTTCTGAGGCAGCAGACATATTGCCATCATAGTTAATAGCCATTGATCCTTATGACTTCTATGAATTTCACTTTGATTCAGCATAAATAATTGTCTTGTCATTACTATTTCTATTTATCCAAATGAATAGCACAGTCTAATCAATTTATGTACAATTTATGTGTTGACTCCAATTATACAGGTCCTCATCAAGGACCAAAGAATCTTAGAGTTATTGTTGTAAAATGTGTGTCAGTCCACAAATTGTCATTTTTTTGTAAGATTAGTAGTGTCAAGGCCACTAAGTTTAAAATGTCTAAATATTTGGTAAATCCTTTTGCATCAAGAGCTGCAATTCCAATTAGCATGGCAACTGGCTTTTTCCTTCATAGTCTTTCCACTTAGTATATATTCTGTTATTTCTTCCATTTTCTCCCAACTTTGTCTCCAAATTGATATTGTCACATGAATTAACCATGCCAACTGCTTTTGGGTAACAATGATATGTGATGTTCTAGGTGGTCAGTATGAATTTTGAAATTCCACCAAAATTTGATCTTTCTTTAAAAATTTCTCAAGCATATGGTCCCATTAGTTTCTGCAAATAACTAATCTGAATTATAGTTTAGGTTTTGCACTGTTTATATTTTGCTTGAGTTATTATGGTTGGTTGTAACCACCAATGACCCATTCTATCACCATTGACCAGTAATTATGGTTCCATTGTGCCATTGATCTTTGCTCCAGCCTTCTGGTGTTTCTACTGACTCCTGTTATTTCTAGGCATTTGATTTATGCAGTCATATAGAAGGGAGTCAGACTATATCCAAATTGCTTTTTCTTGGCCTGCAACTTTTCACAATTAGAAGCTGAACTTTTGTTCCTTGTTGTTTGGGCATACTCACAAATGAAGGCAAATATATGAGTCCCTGGATAATGTTTCAGGATCCAATCTGGGCTGGTCATTGGAACCAGAGGTTTGGTCTTTCACATATTTGGACTCATGCTGGAGCCCTTACTCAGGGAACTTCTCAGAACCAGAATGTGTGACAGAGAAGTTCCCTGAGGAAGGACTCCATCATGAGTCCAAAAGCTCAAAAGAATAAGCCTCTGGTCCCAGTGACCAACCCAGATTGGATCCTGCAACTTTCCTTTCTGTTCAGACGGACAGAGCTTGATTTCAACTGAATGTTGTCCAGTTAGCAATTTGAAAGTTGTTGATAGGTACGTAATTGCCCTGTAGTTGCCTGGTGCTGCCCCTTTTGTTGAATCTTTCATTATCAAGTAGATTTTACTAAATTTTATTTATTTATTTATTTATTTATTTATTTATTTATTTATTTATTTATTTATTTATTTATTTATTTAATTTGTATACCGCCCTTCTCCCGAAGGACTCAGGGCGGTGAACAGGGCAATACATAATAAAAAACAGGATACAAAAAATAAAAAGTAATTAAACAGCAATGCCCGTAAATAAATTAATACACATTAAAAGTTAAGACCGATTTATAAAACCCAACCCCATCCCATCAGGCCAGGCCGGCTTGTTCAAAAAGGAAGGTTTTGAGATCGCGCCGGAAGGAGCGAAGGTCGGGGGCTGTCCGGAGCTCAACCGGCAAGTGGTTCCATAGGTCTGGTGCGCCCACAGAGAACGCTCTCCCCCTTGGGGCCACCAATCGACATTCTTTGATCGGAGGCACCCTGAGGCCCTCTCTGTGGGAGCGCACTGGACGGAGGGAAGTTGACGCCGGCCGCAGGTGTTGCCGTAGGTAATCCGGACCCATGCCATGTAGGGCTTTGTAAGTCATCACTAACACCTTGAACCTCACCCGGAGGGCAACCGGCAGCCAATGCAGCTCGCGGAGCAAAGGTGTAACATGGGAGTATCGGGAAATCCCCAGCACAACTCGCGCGGCTGCATTCTGCACCAGTTGGAGTCTCCGAGTGGACTTCAAGGGCAGCCCCATGTAGAGAGCATTACAGTAGTCTAGATGTTAAATGTTAAATGTTAACCAATCTCCAATGTCACCTTCTTGCAGTATGTTGTTAAACTGTTTGACAATGAATGGATGCTGATCAAGTCAACCAAAACACATGCAATTCATCTTTGCCAGACCAACCTCTGATTTTCCTTGCCCTTTTCTCCGCCATTTCTGCTGTTATCACAAGTTTTTTCATTTTAGCTTTTCATTATTCTTATTCTCTTACATTATTTATTTATTTTTATCCTCCAGCAAGAAGAGAAATCTGTCATCCTCTCTTCATTCATTTCCCTAGAGATGACCTTAGGCCACAACCAAACATCTGAACAATCTCAAACTCAGATACATTTGGCTACAGAGCAAAATTTCCTCAGCTTCAAGCTGTCTCTAATTGACAGATTTGGGTTACACTCTAAGGACATGTCTTTGTTACAGGCTGCTAGTTGTTTGTCCAGAATAGATGATGCTGGCTTATCTCCAGCTTCATTAGCATAATTTATGGATTTGTATATGATAGGAGTTGGCAACTGGTTGCCTTGAAGCTCAATCCATCGCAAAGCGGATATTATTGTTCCTTCTACCCCGGTTACTACAAACATTTTTTCCCCCCTCAAAGGCATCTTACTCAGAGCAAAAGCAAGGAGCAATGTACAAAAAATTAGTTTCTCCTTCTCTCTCTGAACTTTTCAATGTTAGATTTAAATTTAGTAATGCAGATGAGATGGAAAGAGGGCATTTCTTTGTGCATTATTATCACCACCTTCCTTTCACCTGCTTGAAAAAGTAAAATGAATGGCAATGCAGGACGCAAAGAGTTTCCTTTTCTGCACCTCATTAGATGCTAATATTGAGCTGTTGGTAGCTGTCAGTATGAGTTAGGAAGCTGCATCCAATAGAACAACCCAGGAGGGAGATGCAAACAACGCACAAAATTACAAGGAAGTGAGAAAGTTCTTACCACTTCATCTTCAACTGGTTCTTCAAAAAAAAAAAAAGTCCAGTTGTGGATCAAACTATAATTTTTATTCTGTCAGCTAATCACACTATAGTGTGAATGATAGACTTCATCTAAATATGGCATGTTCTTTTTTTTCTGATTCGTTTTCATCAGTTGTCCAAATATTTATTTTTATTAAACTTTTGTTAATGCTCCAGAAAATCTTTGTTATTATTGCTGTTTTCTTGATCTTTGCTGCACAGATTGAGGTAGCATTTTTTTTTCTCTTGTTCCCTCTATTTAATATTTTTGGATGTGCTCTGGATAGTTTCTGAGTAACCACCAGTAGGGCATTAGCTTAGCCTCAGTTCACTTAGTTAAAAAAAAGAAAAACTCTTTTCAGAATCTTCTTGCCTCACTGGACCTCATTCTTTTCCCACAACCAAACAAAGCTTACATTGATATACCATCAGTAGAGAGGCCCTGATTAAGGACAAATATTGACATCTATGCCTATATATGAGACATGATAGAGGATGGATTGTGTGAACTCAAGTCTGGAGCAAGAAAGTAGCAGCAAAACAAATTAGTTTTGTCATAATTTATCTCACTACCTGCCACGGGAGGTTAGATCTATATTTATTTTATTGTCATATATAAATACAGTTCAGTATTGTTCATACAGGGAAGAGCTGGGTTGGAAGCAAACTGGGTTTTAAAAACTGACTGGAAAAATACAAAACTTTTAGATAACAGTTGCTCATATCCTCAGTGTGATAATATAAGATGCTCTCCCCCCCCCTCTCTCTCTCTCTCTCTCTCTCTCTCTCTTCTCCTTTTTGTTGTAAAGTGGCAATTTCAGGAAACCAGCCATAGGGATTATTTGCTTATAGTATCACAATTAGTGAATCAGAAGAACATCTTGTTCTTCTTTTAAATTCAGCACTCATGGGGCTATAGTGTGGATTGGATTTTTAAGACTCCCAATATATCATATGAAGCATGAATTCAACAATTTGCTAACAATGCCTATAGGGCATGCTTTCTGTTACATTCTTCATAACTAGCAATGGAAATCTAAAACCAAGAAGAACTAAGTGAGGGCTTTCTTTATGAAAATTACAGGTATTTTTCCCATGTGTAGCTCTCTAAAAACATAGAGGCAATTCACTCAAATCAGTTGGTGTGTTGAGAATTTGGCTGTACACGATGAAATAACTCTGAGATCCCTGCCAAGAATGGAATAAACTTCTCTCAGTTTGATTCAGGTAAGCAATTTTAGATAAGCCTTTACTCTCTAATCCTTGATCTCTGAGGGCTCCAATGTGATGTCCATAAAATTGTACTTTTTTGCATGAGGATATTTTGATATTCTTTTCTTTGAAGTCAAGATAACTTTAGGTCCAGGAGGAGGAGGAGGAGGAAGAAGAAGAAGAAGAGGAGGAGGAGGAGGAGGAGGAGGAGGACTTCAGCACTTAATTTGTGGAAGGCTCTAAGAGATGGACTGTTTTTTTCTAGAGACCTCATGCATCCAGTGCTGTGTGTGTTCCTAGAGGGAGGGAGGGAGGGAGGGAGGGAGGGAGGGAGGGAGGGAGGGAGGGAGGGAGGGAGGAAGGAAGGAAGGAAGGAAGGAAGGAAGGAGTTCTCTAATATCCCTTCTAAATTTTACATTTCATGATCCTGTGATTCATACACAATTAGGTTGTACGATCTAATTCTGAGTGGTCCAACTAATATCATTAGGGCTCTTGAATCAGGGAAAAATACATTAATACAAATTTATGACTGTAGGACTGGAAGTTTTAGTCAAAGCCCCATTTTGTTGAAGAAACCTTCATTTTGCTCATTTCTGTTCAAGGTATTTTCCCTTTGGGCCTCTCATTCTTGGGCCTTATATCTTTGCTCTAAAATATGTGGACTGTTTCATGGTAGCCTTGTACCAGGAACTTGTACTAGGCCTGCAGTTTACTAGGGTTAACACCCCTTTCCTGTTGCAGATAAATTAGCTAAAAAGGGCTGTAATATTGTAGAAATGAGTCCACCATTCTAGCAGGAGTGTGAATACTTTGCTGCTTGTTATCTATTATTTGCTAGGGATTGTTTGCCTTTGTTTTCCAAAAGTGTATAAAAGCAATGCTAATTTGTATATTGGGGACTTCGATTTGTGATTTAGTTACAAGAGTACACCTAATTGATTACTTCACACCAGGAAAAAATAAACCTAGTGTTTGTCTGGGCCAATCCACGGTTTGGCCAATATCCCCAGAGCCTACCTTTACTGTGGTGGACAGTATACTTGCTGTCCTCAGATTTCCAACAATTGGTGGATTCACTAAAATTATGGGAATCAGAAGTTCTGAGTGAGGAGAAGGAAAAACTATTTATAAAATAAAACAGCTAAAACAGGCTGCCAGGGCAGCTTCAGAGAATGAGATGGGGATGATGTCTAGAGGACATGTCCCTCAAGAATGGGTAATAAAGCATCTTTGGATTTCTAAAGCAGGAAAAAAGGATATGTGCAAATTCTGTTTATTCATTGCCTCGTTTTAAGTACTGGGGATTTATATCTTGCTGTGTGTTTATAACTGCTTGTCCTACAAAAACTTCATTGATTCTTTTCCCAACTGAATAATTTCCCAAAATTCTTTTATCTCAAAAATACATGCCAGTGAACCCAAAGAATGCCAGGCACCTTTTAAACCATTTAGGATAGCCTCATTTTGTGATAACCAATCCATATTTCCATGAATTATACATTTTATAAAATGGTCTGTAAAAGTCTTTCAAAACAAAAAGGGACCTTATATTATATATGGCTGGAGAAAGTGCCAAATATTTCTCTGGTGGGCCTGTTTTTTTCTTACCTCTGAAGAGAATGAATTTTGTCACAGGTTGAGAGAGAATAACACTGTCTTTCTTGTACCAGAAATTTCCTGATACCAATTAAGCACCTCATTTGGAGCAGATTATGACTCTATCATGGTTATATTAGAATCCTAACTGGCAGAAATTGGACTTTTTGCTTTCCAGCTTTTATTGGATATGCCAAGTATCCAATGACAGTACTTCATGCAATCATTTACATTTTCAAAAAAAAAATACATCTAGTACCCTAAATTACAGCTAGGATAATAAAGCCACAGTGATAAAATAAAAACTTCTCTCTCTCTCTCTCTCTCTCTCTCTCTCTCTCTCTCTCTCTCTCTCTCTCTCTCTCTCTCTCTTTCTTTCTTTTCTTTCTCTCTCTCTCAGTGATATGTTTTCCTCTACACTTAGTTAGTATCTGCAATGTCGCGTGGTCGCACAGAGAGACGGACACTTGAGCTGGGAAGTACTTCTTTATTGGATCAGGAATGAAGCTGGGGCAAAGGGGTTACCTGGCGTCTCTTTATACCTGCCCAGGTGAATCGTGACCAATAGATTCAAACCTGGGATTCCCGCCAGTGCAGGTGGCCAATGGATTTAAACCCTGGCTTCCCACCAGAGCTGACCGTGCCCTGGGGCTGTCAACGACTTGCTCTATTCAGGCTTTCCCACCAAAAGCGGTTATAGCCTGGAGCTGTACAGCCCCCTGCTGTGCTGACATTCCATGTATGCTTTAAGAGCATACACTACACCCCTTCCCCCATAGTGAGGAATTACCCTCTGTCATTCTGTCTCCCATAACTATATACACTTATTTACACTATACACAAAATTTACATTTGTTATCCTTTGGTTGCTTCTCCACCCCCCTAAGAACGCACATAGTCCGCGAGGTAGCTTGGAGCCTTGTGCGGCCTGCTTGATCTTCTTGGGACTGGTAGGTGGCCAATGGATTTAAACCCTGGCTTCCCGCCAGAGCTGACCGTGCCCTGGGGCTGTCAACGACTTGCTCTATTCAGGCTTTCCAGCCAAAAGCGGTTATAGCCTGGAGATGTCCAGCCCCCTGCTGTGTTGACATTCCGTGTATGCTTTAAGAGCATACACTACAGTATCCATTGTCCTATTCTTGACCCTACCCCTCCCTCTTTGCCAAGCAGATAGATTGTGTAAAGAAGCAATCTCTTCCTGAGGTGCTGTCCCTAAAAAGGGATTTATGCTAATCCTAAATTAACAAGCTCATGTCTATGACTTTAATTAGCTGGATTGGCAGCTACTGCCTGTAACTGACAGTATTTTAATCAGTTTCAAAGTATCAGTTTTGTTCCCTTCCTAAGTGGCTAAGGGCTTGAATCCATGAGTAGTCTAAGCAAACATATACCTTTCAAAGTATATTCCACATTGTGTGCCTACTTACTCTCTTGTAATCCCTTTCTCTACAATAATGTAAATACAAACATTAATTCTATTCTTGCTTATTATCACAGTGCTGTGGTGAACATTCCAAAGGGCAGGAATAAGGGAAATGGAAAGCTGAAGTAAAATCATAAGCACAGTCACAATCATGTATTTTTCCATTTACTAACTGCATAATCTAGCAACCAAATTGCTGGTTCTAATTGTGGTTGACTCAGCCTTCCATCCTTCCGAGGTAGGTAAAATGAGGACCCAGATTGTTGGGGGCAATAAGCTGACTTTGTAATAATGCTGCTTGTGGGGGGGGGGAATGAAAGCTCTAATAAGCAGGCATATACATAGAATGAAGGCTATTGCTAAGCACATTGATTTGTGCTTAGAGTGTAAGCCGCCCTGAGTCTTCGGAGAAGGGCGGGATATAAATGGGATTAAAATAAAAAATAAAATAAATAATCTTCCACCAAATTATCTCTACTGTTCTTTCACAGTGTTCATGGGAAGAAATAAAATTTCTCTGTCCTCTTTCAGGCCTAGGCAAGCCACAAACTGTGGTTGAAATAGGCATGCAAAGTTGTTGAAAAGGAAGCTGTAAAATGAATTGTATCCATCTTGGATATGAGTCCAGTGCAATTAAACACAATTGTTCTATTCAGCCAAATGTGGCTAAAGTTCCATTTTTGACATTCCATATCTACTTGGGTTAGGCATGAGAACATGAGAGCTCTCCAACCTCTTCATACAATGTCTTAAATACAGGTAGTGCTTTATTCTTTTTAAGTTTTATCTTTTAGTCTATGGCTAAGGATATATGACAATAACAAAAAAGTGTTATTAATATGACTTCAGTTCAAATTCCAGTGGATCAAGAGACTACCTGAGGCATAACTCAGAAGAAAATAATCAGAACCAAATGAAAATTTAAAATTGTCCAGTCTGAGATATGAGCTAAACTTTTGCCCCATTTCTACATGTCTGGCCTATTGTGCCTTTGAGTACCTGGCAAGAATTTCTGGGAGGATGAAGTGTCTGTTTGGGGAAATCAATCAGAGGGTTTTCTCTTTGCTATTTTTATATATAACATAAATATATTTCAGCACACAGTTTCTCAAACTTGGCAACTATGAGATGTGTGGATTTCAGCTCCCAGAATTCCTCAATCAGTCATATTCAGTTATTTTGATGATCTGTGTGCTGACAAAGGTCATCTGAAACATGTGAATACAGGCTTTTAACTCTTCATTTGACTAAAATCCAAGTTAAAGTGACATGGAAAACTCAATATTCCACGCATGCATTAAAATAGTATCAAATAATTATTCCTTGTTAGGCCCCTTCTTTATGAATTAAAAAAAAATAGTTAACAGAAGTATTTTCTGTCCCCTGCCCTTCCCTTTGCAGATACACTGTGAACACTGAATTTTATTATTTGTTGAAACTGGATTTAATTTCTAATCTCTCCGGATTTTAATTTCTCATCTCTCAACTTCTCTCAGCTAATCATGTGCTTCTAAATATGTGCTTCTTAATTTGTACCTGGCTTATGCAAAGAGTAGAGGGAAGGTAAACAACATGGATAGAATAAGAGATGCCATGGGATGCTGAAGGCAATCTGCCTTTCAGATTAATAGTAGAATTCTCTTCTTTCTTCATGGTGGGCAAATAGTTCTTTCTAGTGATCAGAAGTAAATATTTATCAATTGGCAAGCTTACCATCAAGAAGCCTGAGATAATGATGGCTATCAATCTGGATTACTTGAGAAGTGCAGGGAAGCAATAAAGAAGCTTTTTATTGATCAGTTTAGCCTGCTGTATCATTCATATTCCTATAATTCAGGTAACCTGGACTATTACAACATCCATTGACAATACAGGACCTGGCTGTTTGCGGATTACCTGCTTCCAATGACATCTGCCCTCCAACAAGATCTAGCAGATAGATTCTGTCCATGCCCCTTTAATTAGAGATTATTATCTACAGAAATCATGCACCTTTTTTGGATGGAACCTTGTAGGGTAGGCAAGGCAGGTTGTATGACATGTGTGAGTTCCGGCACCTTTTTCTTTTACAAAAAAGCACTGGTTACAGTTTTAAAATTTAATTTATTTAGCTGTCTCTTTTAATATGTCACTAACAGTTGGCTGATTGGAACAGTCCCATGCATGTGTAAAAATCAATAAAATGTAGCAATTTAGTTTGCAGCAATGGTTAGGGTTACTTCCTAGCTCCTCCATCTTTGTGAGAAAACTCAGGCACTTTTCTTTCCCTTCACCCATCATTCATTATTTTCATATCTTTTAAGTCAAGGCTGGGTAAGAATGATGTCATTGAGATTTTCCCTAGTTTGGTTGATGTAGAATATTGAAGTCAGCCTTTTCACAGAGGTCTAGAGAAGAAAGGATGCATATCAGGGGTCACTGCCCTGCCTCTGTCAGTTTAAGAGCTTCTCAATGTCTCTTAGAAAAAGTGCAAAGAGTTAATATGAAATTGGTTAACAGTTGTTGTTTTTTTCCCTTCGGTGTTTCCTTTCCCAGCGCAAAGGTAAGCAATGTGGTGCCCATGGACATCAATTTCCTCTGGAATACCTTCCTGGATGTCCAGCTGGATGATTTTAATTTTGTATTATTTCATTCTTTAGAAGAATGAACTATGGGGGCCAACACGCTTGCCCTTGAATATAATTTTTATTTAAAGGAGTGCTTACAGGCTTATGAAACACTTTAAAATGATTGGGAGCTAAACCTAATGCTCAATTTGGAACTATAGTCAAGGGTTCAGGAAAAGAGAAAGCAAGAAAGAAAGCCTGGTGTTAAGTCTGAATATAATCCCAATGTCCAACCAGTTTAAATAGTAATATATCAGTCTTAGTTGGCCTAATAAATCTTAAAGTTATACATTATACCTTTGAATTGAACTGCTCAGAAGCATTGACTGAAATGGATGGCCGTAGAAATTGAATAAATAATTAACTAAATAAGTAAATTAAATAAATAAATAAAAGTTGTATTTACAAGTAATTTGATTTATCATGAAAGACAACCCAATATATAGGTTGTCCTCCCTTTACAACTGTAATGGAGCCTGCCCGTTATAGCTGGAAGTCAGGACAAAAATTAGATGAACTGCCTTAAATAATGACCAGCCACTCCTACTCTCCCCCCCCTTGCAAACTTTATACTAATGTACGGATTGTTAAGTGGATCATGGTAACCTCAAGATAGAGGAGATCCTGGAAAGCCTAGTGCAGGCATAAGTTCAGACCACTCAAGGGCTCACCCACCGACCCACCCTCACCCTGAGATACTCCATGCTCTGCTTCCCACCCTTGGGGTCGCACATGCTCCTTCCTACTGATTGTTCACTTACCTTTTAATGGAGACCTAGGTTGCAAAGGGAGTCAGATAATCAGCAAAGAACTTTCCAAAGGTTTCCATGTTCTTTGCTGCCTGTATGACTCCCTTTAGGACCCAGCTTTTGCTGTGGCCATATAGTGCCTGTTTCTACTTTAGCTGATTTTGTTTTTGAGCTTTTTCTTCAGTTGCAGAAGTATTTTCTTTCCCTGTTTGCTTCCTTTCCTTTTTTAGCCTAGAGTCAAAGTTAGATGTTTTTTTTTAAGGGAGAAAGGTTGGAGGGCAGAAGCGGAGAGTTTAGTTGTAGCACTTAAGTGGGGGTGGGGATGGGGAAGAAAAATCAATAAGTGTTCTCTTTCAGCCTTTTTTTAATTGAAGAAATATGGCTTTCTGAGGGTGGAAGGGGTTAAAGTAAGGGGAAGGTTTTGGGAAGGTCATTTTGAAGCTGCCCTCTTTGCATTGCAAGGGCTGCCTTCCCAAAGCTTAAAGTTAGAAGAAAATGAAGTCCAATTCTAAGATGGGATTATATAAGAATGACACTGGACACCCTGCTTGAAGAGTAGTTTATTTGAGATAATAGAGAACAGCACTCAAAAGTAGGCTCAAATTTGGGGTGGATAATATTTATAGGAAAAGTGGTTCTTTCTGAGTTGTGTGAATGTGTGCCACTTGAAATATTTATTCCGATGAACCTGCAACTCCAGTGGAAAGGTCCTTATATTACGTAGCTGAGTCTACAGATACTTTCCCTTTGGTGTGTGTGCTTATATTCTGACTTTGGGGTGCCACATTTGTATGTTTTGTGTCTTGAAGACATTTTGCCTCTTTCCTATTCTTTGTGAGTGGTGCAGTTTATTCTGTTTCATCCTGGCTGTCGATTCTCAACTGAAAAAAGTTTAAGCAATTCTCACAGCATTGTCTTGTCTTTGTTTGTAACATAGCTTCTTCTGGTTTCAGCTATTTGCAGGTCACATTAATGATTAAAGAAGTGCCAAAGGTAGTGAATGAATAAAATTATCCCTGAATATAAATTTCCTCGAAAACTAGCAAGAGCCAAATGAGGGTTTGAAGTCTCCCAATGGCCAGCTGATTGAGATAGAAACCACCAAAGCAGCTGCCATTTCTCAAGAAATTGTCAGAGTGCTGAAAATGGTAGCTACTTCCAGGACATTTCCACTTCCATGGTCAAAGAGCAATTTTTCTGACTCTGATGTTCTACAAACAATACCCCCACACCATTGCCTGCATGGCTTTCTACTTTAACACAGATGGCAAGTGCCTGTGTGGGAGGCCAAAACAAAGATGGCAAGACACAATAAGTGCAGGCATGAAAATTTGCTTGGACCCAGATTCTGCATTTGATCATGCAGGATGAAGTTCATCAATCCTTGCATCTGCAGGAATGACACTAGGAAGATGATGACGAAATGATGATGATGATATGTATCATAGGGCATAATAACTGCAAATAAAGAAAACTCATCAGAACATTGTTTATTTGCTTCTTATCTCAACTAGAGGTGACTCTATGTGGCTTTCAAACAAGTAACAGCAAGAAGATAAACCATTAAAATATTAATATTAACATTAAAATTGATTTAAAATTAACAAAGATGGCAAGGAAGGTAACAAGATGCACATGGCATGGAAATAGGGTCTCGGTCCATTCGCCATCTCCAGAATGACATGCCAAAGTTACATTTATTTCTTCAAAATTTTCAGGTTTTCAGCTTCTTGTTTTCTGGCAAGTGGTCCAACAAATTTCTAAAGGAATACCTACCATTCTTAAAAAGCCCACTTTATGTTTATTATAGAATAGTAGAATAACCTGATTTATGTTTAGGTTGAGTTTATTTTTTAATTTCCCTGGATTACGCCCAGTGGTGGGATTCAAACATGTGAACAACTGGTTCTCTGTGTGGATGCCACTTCCGTAAGTCCATTCTGGGCCTGGGCATCAAAAAATTAACTACTGGTTTTGTCGAAGTGTTGCAAACTGGCTGAATCCCACCACTGATTGTACCCCGGTTTTCCTGATCCTAGAGCAGGCATATTTTTGTCATTTGTATTAGAGTTTATTTACAAATTTTGGCTCTTTTTCATTGTGATCCAAGATAAGCTCACATTGAACTTACTTGTAACAACACTAGCCCATTCTGTCCCATACTCCCCCTGAGGTCCTGGGAGGTTTAAAAATAAAGGTTCAGACAATTATTTACTGTTTTATAACTTTAGTGTAAAATACTAAGGCTTATAGAGGGTAAAAAAGCAAGTTATCATTAAGCTTGCAGCTAAGATACGTATCTCATTTTTCTCTCATGATAATCCTAGTGTTCAAAGAAGATATATTTATCATCTTTGCACAGAGCTGAATTTTACTTCCTCACCCCTCTTTTAGGTCTTATCATGTCATTTACAAACATTTTATCTCCATAGCAGAAAATAAATGAAATTCTAAACTTTTCAACAAAATGCCTTGATGAACTGGTTAGTTCAAATAGCTATATTTAGGTAGCTAACCCTTGGGGTTTTTTTGCAGAAGACATGATCAATGCTTCATGTGTATAAATTGAATTTTGATTTAACAATTATACTCTAACTGCTAGAATGCTTTCTTGGAATAATTAAATGTTCTACATTTGCAAGTCTAAATACAATTTGTTGTTAGCTGCAAACTTGTGTCCGACCTATTGCGACCCCATGGACAATGTTCCTCCAGGCCTTCCTGTCCTCTACCATATTCTGGAGTCCATTTAAGCTCACACCTACTGCTTCAGTGACTCCATCCAGCCACCTCATTCTCTGTCATCCCCTTCTTCTCTTGCCCTCAACCTTTCCCAGAATTAGGCTCTTCTCCAGTGAGTCCTTACTTCTCATTAGGTGGCCAAAGTATTTGAGTTTCAGCTTCAGGATCTGGCCTTCTAAAGAGCAGTCAGGGTTGATCTCCTCTAGGACTGACCGGTTTGATCGCCTTGCAGTCCAAGGGACTTGCAGGAGTCTTCTCCAGCACCATAGTTCAAAGCCCTCAATTCTTTGGTGTTCAGACTTTCTTATGGTCCAACTTTCACAGCCATACATTGCAACTGGGAAGACCATAGCCTTGACTATACACACTTTGGTTGACAGGGTGATGTCTCTGCTTTTTAGTGTGCTGTCTAGATTTGCCATGGCTTTTCTCCCCAGGAGCAAGCGTCTTTTAATTTCTTGACTACAGTCCCCATCTGCAGGGATCTTGGAGCCCAGGAAAATAAAATCTGTCACTACCTCCATTTCTTCCCCATCTATTTGCCAGGAATTGAGAGGGCCGGATGCCATGATCTTGGTTTTCTTAATGTTAATGGGGGACTTGGGGGACTTCAATCTACCATCGCTGGGAGGATCATCTGAGTTGGCTCGGGAGTTCATGGCTTCCATGACGGCCATGGACCTGACGCAAGTAATTTTGGGACCGACTCATGAGGGAGGCCACACCCTTGACGGTGGTTAGATGATCTTGGTGGGGGCTCCCCAATTGTTATGCCCCTGTCATGGACCGATCATCATCTCCTGCGGCTGGTCTTCCATTTTTCCACCCCCCGCCGTGGGTGTGTGGAACCAATTAAATGGTACCGCCCCAGACGCTTAATGGATCCCCAGAGGTTCCAGGCGGCGCTGGGGTCCCCACCTGCCTCCCTTGCTCACAGCTCGGCAGACACCTTAGTGGAAGCCTGGGAAAGGGCAGCCACTGAGGCTCTTGACCGAGTTGTACCCCTGCGGCCCCTGACCCGGTGCAGATCCCGTCGAGCTCCATGGTTCTCCGCGGAGCTCCGGGAGATGAAGCGTCGGAGACGGGGCCTAGAGAGCGGTTGGAGATCCAGCCGATCCGAATCCGACCGATTGCGACTAAGAACCTATACTAGGTCTTATCTCGCTGCGATAAGGGAGGCGAGGTCTAACCACTTCGCCACCCTTATCGCGTCCACAGATAATCGCCCGGCCGCCCTGTTTAGGGTGACTCGCTCCCTCCTGAATCAGGAGGTGAGGGAGGAACCCTTGCAGGGTTGTGCCGAGGAGTTTAACCAGCATCTGTCGGACAAAATCGCTTGGATTCGGACCGGTGTGGACTCTGACTGGGCAGAGTCTGTCGAGCAGGACGCGGGCAGTCTTGTCGATATCACCTGGGAGGAGTTTGATTCTGTGACTCCGGAGGAAGTGGACAGTATCATGGGGAGGCTGAGCACCACCACATGTTTATTGGACCCGTGCCCTTCCTGGCTGGTCTATGCAGCCCGGGAGAGGACACACAGCTGGTTCCAGGCAGTTATATCGGCTTCTCTGAGCGAGGGTAGCTTCCCCGCTGTCTTGAAAGAGGCGGTGGTGAGGCCTCTCCTCAAGAAGCCTGCCTTGGACCCAGCTGTATTGAACAACTTTCGTCCTGTCTCCAACCTTCGCTTTCTTGCGAAGGTTGTTGAGAGTGTGGTGGCACATCAGCTCCCTCTGGTCCTGGATGAAGCGGATTATCTAGACCCGTACCAATCGGGTTTCAGGCCCGGGCACAGCACGGAGACGGCATTGGTCACGCTGGTGAATGATCTCTGGAGGGCTCAGGACAGGGGGCATTCCTCTGTTCTGGTCCTATTAGACCTCTCAGCGGCTTTCGATACCATCGACCATGGTATCTTGCTGCAGCGTCTCAGGGGATTGGGAGTGGGAGGCACGGTTTTACAGTGGTTCTCCTCCTATCTCCAGGGACGTTCGCAGTCGGTGTTGGCAGGAGGGCAGAGGTCGACCGCGAGGTCTCTCGTTTGTGGAGTTCCTCAGGGGTTGGTTCTCTCGCCTCTCCTGTTCAACATCTATATGAAACCGCTGGGTGAGATCATTCGTGGTTTTGGAGTTGGGTATCATCAGTATGCTGATGATACCCAGCTTTTCCTTTCGACCCCAAACCACCCCAGTGATGCCCTCAACGTGATGTCCCGTTGCCTGAAGGCGGTTCGGGTCTGGATGGGGAGGAACAGACTTCAACTCAACCCCGACAAGACTGAGTGGCTTTGCATACCTTCATCCCGGGTTTATTCGGACATTCCACCTCTCGCTATGGGGGGTGAATTATTACCCCCCGTAGATAGGGCTCACAACTTGGGAGTCCTCCTAGATTCACGGCTCACCCTGGAAGACCACATAGGAGCTGTGACTAGGGGGGCTTTCGCCCAGGTTCGCCTGGTGCGCCAGTTGCGGCCCTATCTAAGCCGGGATGATCTATGCACGGTCACTCATGCGCTCGTGACCTCTCGACTAGACTACTGCAATGCTCTCTACATGGGGCTGCCCTTGAGGACCACCCGGAAGCTCCAACTGGTACAGAATGCAGCCGCGAGAGTTGTGTTGGGAGTCTCCAGATACTCCCACGTTACACCTTTGCTCCGTGAGCTGCATTGGTTGCCAGTTGCCTTCCGGGTGAGATTCAAGGTACTAGTAATGGTGTTCAAAGCCCTACATGGCAGGGGTCCGGAGTACCTGAGGGAACACCTGCTGCCGGCATCGACTTCCCTCTGCCCTGTGCGTTCCCACAGAGAGGGCCTCCTCAGGGTGCCACCGGTCAGAGAATGTCGACTGGTGGCCCCCAGGGGGAGATCCTTCTCTGTGGGCGCCCCGGAGCTATGGAATCAGCTACCGGTTGAGCTCCGGACGGTGCCCGACCTTCGCTCCTTTCGCCGCGAGCTAAAAACATACTTTTTTGAACAAGCTGGCCTGGCCTGATGAGGGGATTGGGGGGGGGGTTGTTATTGTTATTTTATTGGGTTTTAAAGATGTATTTTAGTATATGGGCATTTATTTAATCTTGTTTTAACTTTTGTAATCTGTATTTTTTATTCTTGCCCTGTTCACCGCCCTGAGTCCCTCGGGAGAAGGGCGGTATAGAAATATTATTAAATTAAATTAAAATTAAATTAAAATAATTTTCAAGCCAACTTTTGCACTCTTCTTCTTCACCCGCAACAAGAGGCTCTTTAGTTCTTCTTCACTTTCTCCATTACAGTAGTATCATCTGCATATCTTAGGTTGTTGATATTTCTTCCAGCAATCTTAATTCCAACTTTTGATTCATCTAGCCCTGCCTTTCTCATGGTGTGCTCTGCATATAAGTTAAATAGGCAGGGCGACAGTATACAGTATACAGCCTTGCCGGACTCCTTTCCCAATTTTGAACCAATCAGTGGTTCTGTGTCCAGTTCTCACTGTTGCTTCTTGACCCGCATATAGGTTTCTCAAGAGACAAATAAGATGGTGTGGTACGCCCATCTCTTTAAGAACTTGCCACAGTTTGTTGTGATCCACACAATCAAAGGCTTTAGCATAGTCAATGAAGTAGAAGTAGATGTTTTTCTGGAACTCCCTAGCTTTCTCCATGATCCAGCGTATGTTGGCAATTTGATCTCTAGTTCTTCTGCCCCTTCAAAATCCTGCCTGTATTTCTGGTAGTTCTCGATCCACATACTGCTGGAGTCTAGCTTGTAGGATTTTAAGCATAACATTACTAGCATGTGAAATGAGTGCAATGGTGTGATAGTTTGAACATTCTTTGGCACTGCCTTTCTTTGGAATTGGAATGTAAACTGATCTTTTCCAATCCTGTGGCCACTGTTGAGTTTTCCAAATTTGCTGGCAAATTGAGTGTAGCACTTTTACTGCATCGTCTTTTAAAATTTTGAATAGCTCAGCTGGAATACTGTCACCTCCACTAGGTTTGTTGTTGCTCAGCTCACTTCACATTCTAGGATGTCTGGCTCGAGGTCAGTGACCACCTCATCGTGGTTATCAGGGATGTTAAGCTCGTTCTTGTATAGTTCTTCTGTATAATTTTGCCACCTCTTCTTAATCTCTTCTGCCTCTGTTAGGTCCCTGCCATTTTGATCCTTTATCATGCCCATTTTTGCATAAAACATTCCCTTCACCTCTCCAATTTTCTTGAAGAGATCTCTAGTCCTCCCTATTCTATTGTTTTCTTCTATTTCTTTGCACTGCTCATTTAAGAAGGCATTCTTATCTCTAGCTATTCTAGCTATTCTCTGGAATTCTGCATTCAATTGGTGTAGTGTATGCTGGGCTGGCATACAAGTGTAGCAGCCGCATCAGGAGGCGTGGAGCTGGACAGCTCCGTTCAGCTGGATTTAAAGGGATTGACTGCCTGACCGGCGGGAAACCAGGGTTCAAACCTATTGGTCAGGCATTCACCTGGGCAGGTATAAAGCATGCCCAGGTATCCGTTGTCCGGTTGTTCAGGCCATGCTACCAGTAATAAAGATAATGCACACACCAATGCCAGCATCTCTTCCATCCGTGAACCCAACTTAACAGTGGCGACGAGGATGGGATGCTGCTTCAATCAGCGGTAAGACACCCACAGTCAGCCGCAGCCGCCAGGTATCTCACCTGAAGTTGAAGTAGGATCAGTCGGATTGGACGCAATAGCTCAGGTCGGTCAGGCTCCCGTTTTTATCATCACTCAGCCTGAAGAGTGGGAGGCATTCGTGGGGCAGCTGGAGTTCTTCATCAAGGTGAACCGCATTACTGAGGATGGCATGAAGGTTGCTGCACTGCTCAGTACTTGTGGAAAGGACATTTACAACCTGGCAGTGGGGTTGTGCTCTCTGACGGCCATCAGTGCTGTGACCTACGGCGACCTCATTGCCAAACTGAACCAACATTTCAACCCACACATGTCAGAGGTAGCGTGGAGGTTCCAGTTCATGAAAAGAGACTAGCAGCCGGGCAAATTGGCAGCCGCCTTCATAGGCACAGTCCAGCAGGTGGCTTGTTTATGCAACTTTGAAAACCTAGAGAACAGGCTGTGTGATTGAATCGTTTTTGGACTCAGGGACCGGAGGTTGCATCAGAAACTGTTCGCCAAACCGAACCTGACTCTCAAGATGGTCCAGGAAGAAGTACTGGCCTGGGAACTAGCGGAGAAACCAGAGATGGGCGAAGCCAGCCACAGCAGCCCGAGTGCCACCGTGCATCAGATGAGCAGACCCGGAAGAAGCAGAGAGGACGGACTGGCGGCAGAGGCAGATGCGCTATACCTGAAGGGAAACCAACCATCGGAGCAGCGTGATAGCCCGAGGGGTCAATGGTCGACAGCCACCGCCACCTGCCAGGAGGAGAAATGCTCCAGATACAAGTGCGGGGAGTCTAAACAAAAATGCACCGGGTGCGGAGGAAATCATAACAGAGCCACCTGCAAATTCAGGTCAGCCAAGTGCAGAGTGTGCAGCAAGACAGGACACATCGCATCCGTCTGCCGGAGCCGAAACCACGACAACCTGCATGAGGTAGACACTGAAATTCACCTGCTGACAGGTACTGGGGCTCTGAATTGTATCGCGCCCATCAGCTACACTGAGAGCAGATGGGCAGTTTGTAATACGGGGGCTCATCCATTCCTCACCCCCAAAATCAAGCTTGATGTGCATCTGCAAGGGGTTCCCTGTAAAATGGAGCTGGACTCCGGCTCATCCGTCTCTGTCATTTCTTCCGAGACTTATAAATTAATTTGCAGCTGGAGTGGCCAGCGGGTCCCCTTGAGGTCATCTAGCATCACCCTAACCGATTTTCAGAACACCCCAATACAAGTCCAGGGGGAGGTTACCTTCTCTGTGAGGTACAGGGAGTTCCAGGGGCCCTTGGATGTCCTAGTGGTCAAGGGACAAAAGACCAGCCTGTTAGGGTTAAACTGGTTTCAAGCGCTGGGAATCCGCATTATCGGAATTCACCAGACCCAGGTTCCCAGCATCGAGTCTGTGTGCAAGGCATTTGCAGATGTGTTCGATGAAATGCTGGGAAAATACAAGGGACCACCAATCGCGTTCAAATTAAACCTCAACATACAGCCCATCCGAATCAAACCCCAGAGAGTACCATTCGCATTAAAACACAAAATTGAGCGGGAACTCGACAAGCTAGTCGCGCAGGGGGTGTTGCAGCCAGTTGAGGGAGCTGAGTGGGAAACCGCCATTGTGACCCCAATCAAAGCAAATGGCGAGGTGAGGATCTGCGCTGACTATAAATGCACACTCAATAAAGCATTAAATCCACATGCATACCCAGTGCCCACAGTCAGCAGCATCCTCACATCGCTCCAGGGCGGGGCAATCTTTACCAAACTGGACCTCACTCAGGCTTATCAGCAACTCCCGGTCAACCCAGAGACCGCAGATGCACAGACCATTGTAACCCACAGGGGGGCGTTCCGGGTAGACCGGTTGCAGTTTGGAGTTAGCGTAGCTCCAGGCATCTTCCAGGAGGTGATGGAGCGAACGCTTAAGGGCATACCGGGGATATGCCCGTACTTTGATGATGTTCTCATTGCAGGGGACTCAGAGGAGGTTCTGGCAGAATGGCTGCAGGCTGTTTTAGGGAGATTGCGTGCTGCTGGCCTCAAGCTCAAAAGGGAAAAGTGCAGCATTGGAGTGCCAGAAACAGAGTTTTTGGGGTTCAGAATTGATGCTCAGGGGGTTCACCTCACAGCATCTAAGGTGCAAGCAATCAAGGAGGCCCCGACACCTAAAAGTAAGGCGGAGCTGCAAGCTTTCCTGGGGTTACTCAATTTCTATCATGCCTTTTTACCCCACAAAGCATCTATTGCTGAACCTCTGCACAGATTACTGGACAAGCACACCACATGGAACTGGACTAAGGTACATGACACCAGTTTCCAAGCCCTAAAAGACCTGCTCACAAGCAATGCCACAATCACGCATTACCATAGAAAACAAACCAATCTGCATTGCATGTGATGCTTCCCCTTATGGGGTGGGGGCTGTGTTAACCCACTTAGAGGAGGATGGCAAACAGGTCCCTATTGCCTATTACTCCAGGACATTGTCTAGGGCCGAACGTAACTATGTCCAAATAGACAAGGAAACCCTGGCAATAGTTGTTGGAGTAAAGAAGTTCCATGACTACTTGTATGGAACGAGCCTCACCATTTTCACAGACCATAAACCATTATTAGGCCTGTTTACAAAAGACAAACAGACCCTGCAAATCCTGTCACCCAGAATGCTCAGGTGATCCATCTTCCTGTCGGCTTATGCATGCAAATTAGTGTACAAGCCGGGCAAGGAAATGGGCCATGCTGACGGTCTAAGCAGACTTCCTTTAAATCACAAGGAACCAGATCCCACACCCGGAGCCCAAATACTAGCCATCCAAGACCTGCCAGAATGTCCCCTCAGTGCCAGAGACATTGCAGCCAAAACACCCACAGACAAAATCTTGAGTAGGGTACAGATGTGGGTAAACACTGGGTGGCAAGACAAATCTGCAGGGCCAGAATTCACGGCCAGAAGACCACACCTCCAGAGAAGATGGACACTCATAGCTGAGCGCAGAGAATGAGGGGAGCGAGTTTGGCGTTTGGGCCTGCATGGGGCTGTTGGTCTGTAGCCCAGATGGGTGACAGGACCCTCCGAGGCTTCAGTGGAGCCTGTATGGGCGCTGGAGGTGAGGGCGGGGCGACGCTGGAGGTGGCGGCAAGGCGGCGGGGCGGCAAGGCTCCCAGACCTGGAATGGCCAAGCGGGATGGCTCGGTCGGGCCGGCGGGCAGCATACAATGGCCGGCAGCAGCCGGTGGCATCCCACGGCGGCCTGCAAAGTGGCCGACAATGGGCCTGCTGCGGCATGTGGCATGCAGCATGTGGCATCTCGTTCTGGCCGGCGGAAGGCATACAACGGCCAGCAGCAGCCGGCAGCATCTTGCGGCGGCCTGCGAATTGGCTGGTGATGGGCCTACTGCGGCGCGCAGTGTGTGGCGGCCTGCGACGGGCTTGCAATGGCCCAAAGAGGCAGTCCAGTCCTGCGGCGGCTTGCGATGGAGCTACGACGGCCTGGGGCAGCCTAGAGAGGCGGTCCAGATGGCGAGGCCCCTGGACTTGTGGCTGCTGAGCTCATCTGCCCATTCGTTAGATCAGCGAACTTCCCCCCCGACGGAGGTTCCTTGGATGGTGAAGGCTGCCGTCCGATGGTCTGAGCGCCGTGTGGAGCCCTCCTGGACTTGTTTGGAGGGTGGAAACATCTGGAATCACTTGAAGCTGAAGTTGAAGATGGAGGTGGAGCGTGCCAGATGGCGCCCGAGATGGTGATTATCTCCTCGGGGGCCATACTAGAAATCTGAGGTGACCCTCTTCCATTTTCTGTATCCAGAGACTTACTACAGCCCCTTGGTCGCGATTATATCTAGGACATGGAGATGGATGACCTATCTACATCTGTTCATCACTGGAGATGCGAAGTCCACCACCAATAGACTGTTCTACCATCGTCCAGCCATCGGACTCTCTCTGCTCCTGCGACCTACCCAGAGCTGGATAGTGGTATTCCTTGAGATTGGAAGATCTTGGTCACTGTGTGAGGGTGACCATGTTTTCGGGAGCCACTGTTTCAGCTCTGTGGATTTACTATGCATTTTGTTCCAGCCAACTCGTTCCTTTGCTCTTATCTTTTTATCTTTTGATGGCTTACACCGTAAATGAGCTGCTTGCCCTGAGAGCTTTCCCCCTCTCTCAGATTTGGCCATCCAACCTGTGCCGCCGTTTCCTTAATGACAGGTCTTGGGACCCCGAGAGGTGGCATGACACAAAAAAGAGGCTTTTGGGTTTTCTTTTAAAAAAATTTAAAGGGTTAGGGAGGGGGGAGGGTCAGGCCCGACAGAATGAGGGGAGGATTCTACCGGACCTCTCTCAGTCTAGGTTGGCTGATGGTCACGGCAATAAGGGGGCCGGGGAGATTCTTGGGACCCAGGGGGATGGGGTGGGGATAGCGATCCCCACGGTGATTGGGAATGGCGGCAGATGGATGAACAGAGGACCATATCGTAATCTGGGATCGCGCCCCCGCTATTTTTGATGACTAAACTCCTCGGCCCGTCAGATGATGACTAAACTCCTCGGCCCGCCCCTGTAAGGGATCCTCCCTCACCTCCCAGTTGAGAAGGGAGCGAGTCACCCTAAACAGAGCGGCCGGGCGATTATCTGCGGACGCAATGAGGTCAGCAAAGTAATTAGCCTTTTGCCATCCTCATCACTGCAAGATAAGACCTTATAAAGATTCTTAACTGCAATCGGTCAGATTCGAATCGGCTGGATCTCCAACAGCTCTCTAGACCCCATCTCCTACGCTTCATCTCCCGGAGCTCCACAGAAAACCATGGAGCCCATCGGGATCTGCGCCGGGTCAGGGGTCGCAAGGGTACAACACGGTCGAGTCCCTTGGTGGCAGCCCTTTCCCAGGCATCCACCAAGGCATCGACCGGGCTGTGAGTGAGGGGGATAGGTATAGATCCAAGCGCCATCTGGAACCATTCCGGGTCCATTAGGCACCTGGGGTGGAACCACCTGGCCTTCCCGATATATTGGTCTCTGATAACGGTTCACAATTTACTTCCTCAGAATTCCAGGCATTTCTGAAGACCAATGGAATTAGACACGTCACCTCTGCTCCCTTCCACCCTTCAACTAATGGCTTGGCTGAATGCATGGTGCACACCACAAAGGACGCATTGAAGCGCATCATTCAAGGAGACTGGAAACAATGGTTGGCTAAATTCTTACTACACCAACATACCACACCCTGCACCTCTACCAGGAAAAGCCCAGTGGAACTTCTGTGGGGCTTTATAACCACTCTTGACAGACTACATCTGGACAGAGTGGCAGAGGGGGCTGAATACCCAAAGACCCCCAGAGAATTCGCTAAGGGAGACTCCATATGGGCAAGGAACTACGGCTCTGGCCATGCATGGGTACAGTGGGAAGTGGTTGAGAGAACAGGGCCATTGTCATACATTGTAAGGGTGGAGGGGGGTCTCCAATGGAGGAGACATGTTGACCAGCTCAGGCGATGGGCTCCTGAAAAAGTTCCAGACAGTGACAACCAGGAGAATGTTCCCAGACCTGAATCCAATCAAAGTGACAAACGGGGCACTGAGGAAAGGAGAGTGGTTGCCTAATCTTGGTCTTGGGGTCAATTCCTACACCATCAACATCAGGACAATAATAACTGGGCTGTGACACCTTCCACAGTACCAGGGAGCCCTCATAACTCCAGGTCCAAGGAGGTCGGTCACAACACCACACCTGTAACATCATCACCAGTACCTGGGGCACACCACAACATCAGGCCTGACAACACAAGTTGCAACACCTCGCTGGTATGGGGAGAAGCCCTGAGGTGATCTAGCTGGGCCCATAGGCCTCCTACTTACCTCTCAGACTTTGTGAGAACTTGAGGGGGAGGCATGGGAGTCCTGTGGGGGGCAATTGTACATAGTTATGTTGGGGGAAAGATTTTGGGGATTGTGAACTCAGGGAGTGTTGTCTATTCTTATGGGGGAAGGGGTGTAGTGTATGCTGGGCTGGCATACATGTGTAGCAGCTGCATCAGGAGGCGCGGAGCTGGACAGCTCCGTACAGGAGCTGTGTTTGGCAGGAAAGCCGGATTTAAAGGGATTGGCTGCCTGACCGGCAAGAAACCAGGGTTCAAACCTATTGGTCAGGCATTCACCTGGGCAGGTATAAAGCATGCCCAGGTATCCATTGTCTGGTTGTTCAGGCCACACTACCAGCAATAAAGATCATGCACTCACCAACGCTGGTGTCTCTTCCATCCGTGAACCCAACTTAACAATTGGGCATATCTTTCTTTTTTTCCCTTGCCTTTTGCTTCCCACCTTTTCTCAGCTATTTGCAAAGCTTCCTCAGACAGCCATTTTGCTTTCTTGCATTTCTTTTTCTTTGGGATGGTTTTGGTTGCTACCTCTTGTACAATGTTGCGAACCTCTGTCCATAGTTCTTCAGGCACTCTGTCTATCAGATCTAATTCCTTAAATCTATTTGTCACCTCTACTGTATATTCAACAGGGATATGATTTAATTCATACCTGAGTGGCCTAGTGCTTTTCCCTACTTTCTTCAGTTTAAGCCTAAACTTTACAATGAGAAGCTCATGGTCTGAGCCACAGTCAGCTCCTGGTCTTGTTTTTACTGACTGTATAGAGCTTCTCCATCTTTGGCTGCAGAGCACATAGTCAATCTGATTTCTGTGTTGACCATCTGGTGATGTCCATGTGTAGAGCCATCTCTTGGGTTGTTGGAAAAGAGTGTTTGCTATGACCATAGTATTCTCTTGACAAAATTCTATCAGCCTGTGCACTGCTTCATTTTGTACTCCAAGGCCAAACTTGCCTGTTATTCCGGTTATCTTTTGGCTTCCTACTTTAGCATTCTAATCCCCCATGATGATAAGAACATCATTTTTTGGTGTTAGTTCTATAAGGTGCTGTAGGGCTTCATAGAACTGGTCAATTTCATCCTCTTCAGCATTAGTGGTTGGGGCATAGACTTGGACTACTGTGATATTGAATGGTTTGCCTTGGATTCGAACTGAGATCATTCTGTCATTTTGGGGATTGTATCCCAGTATTGCTTTTCCTACTCTTTTATTGACTATGAAGGCTACTCCATTTCTTCTGAGGGATTCTTGCCCACGTATACCTGATGGTCATCTGAATTAAATTCACCCATTCCTGTCCATTTTAGTTCACTGATTCCTAAGATGTCGATATTCAGTCTTGTCATCTCTTGTTTGACCACGTCCAGCTTTCCTTGATTCATGGATCTTACATTCCAGGTTCCTATGGAGAAAAAATCTTTACAGCATCGGACTTTCCTTTCACCACCAGATACATACACAGCTGAGCATACTTTCGGCTTTGGCCCAGTCGCTTCATTCTTTCTGGCGCTACTAGTACTAGCCCTCTGCTCTTCCCCAGTACCATATTGGACGCCTTCCGACCTGAGGGGCTCATCTTCCAGTGTCATATCGTTTTGCCTTTTGGTACTGTCCATAGGGTTCTCATGGCAAAGATACTGGAGTGGGTTGCCATTTCCTTCTCCAGTGGATCACGTTTTGTCAGAACTCTCTGCTATGACCTTTCCGTCTTGGGTGGCCCTGCACGGCATAGCTCATAGCTTCATTGAATTACGCAAGCCCCTTCGCCACGACAAGGCAGTAATCCATGAAGGGGCTAAACACAATAGTCTACTGTTAACCTCATTTCTGCGTGTCAACTGGCTCTTCCACTTTGTGAAAGAAATATATTATTGAAACAGCGGAACATATTACCAGACTTTTTGTGCATGTCCAGCTAATTACCTATTTTAATAGGAACTTTATTTGTCTCCATAGCATAAGAAAATATAATTTACGTATGTATATCTTTCACAAAAGAAAAACTGACAATAATTATTAAGCAACACAAAATAGATAACTCATTTCAATAGCAAAGCAAGCACTATATTTGTACTTGAAATAGCTGTAATTAAAAATAGCCACATGAGTTCTTTAAGCAAATAATGAGCCAAGAAACTGTCACATATGGGTGTTTTTTTTTCTTTTGTGTAGATCAAACAGTTTTGATAGTTTATTTTTATTTGGAATTTTAGTACTTATCTGAATACAAACAGGAGCAGTGGAACTTTAGCCACCACAATTATTATGTGGTCATATATTTGATTCAGATTTGGTTAGAAGTAGACTGAAATCAGTGGCACTTAATAATTAACTAAGATCCATTAATTCCAGTGTCTTTACATGAAGCTAAGTCTGTTCCAATCCTATACTCATCAGTACAATTGTATTTGCAGAAGGTGCTCTTCCTATTACCAGGAACTTATAAAAGTAAATTTTGATTGTGTGGGGAAAAGCATTTGAGCAGACATTTGTGCATTTAAAAATCCATTGCACAGCACTGAATACTTGGAAGTCAGCCATGAGGTATCCCACTTCTTCCTTTCTGTTCATTCATACAACCCACAAAATAATTATTGTAATTGAAGGCTAATGAAAAATCACTTACTGGACTTACCTACCGTGCAATGTGGTTGGCTTGGTTTCAGCTTTGTGCATTATGCAAATCCAGACCTTGCTTTGTATATCATAGTTCTGGATTCACACAGAGCATGAACTTGGCAATGTGGCTTATTCAACAAAGCATTGGGACTTGTGTAGCAAATCCTAAAATGTTTAGTTTGTTATTCAACAAACAATACAAACAACAGTAGTAATGTGCCTTTTGGGAAGTTAGGACTTAAACTAATTATGCAGTATCTCTGAATCCTTCTTTAAAATAATTCTTCTGTTGTTCCAGGATTCTGATGGTCTGATGAAGCTGACTGCAAATTGAATTATTTCTCTCTCAGCCCTGTTTTTGTTTCCTCATATTACATATATTTTATCTTTATAGTTGCATGGAATATAAATGCAATATAGATATGTATGTCAGTATATTAAGCCTATATTGTAAAACAGTAAAAAAATAATTCTCTATTCTTTTTCTATCGTTTGTGAGATTTGGACCGGAAGAATTTCTGTAGAATTGTTCAAGAATATATTCAAAATACAATTATGAGATAGCAAATTAAATAACTTAACCATAGTCATAAAAATTTAGTTCTATACTCTACAGTAATAGGTTAATTGGTTCTAAAGGCACCAACGTGGAATTCATACTGCCACAATTCTGTATATTGCAAGATAAGCCTACAAGATAAACAAATTGAGATATTTAGGGATATTAATGACATAATTATTTATAATAATGATAAGCTTGTTGGACGCTATTATTTTTAGTTTAAATCTTCTTAGAGTTTTTAGTACATCAATGAGTATTCCCCAGATCAACAAATTTTCACTAATTTTTCTCTTCGACAAGATTTCCTTTATCTTCCTTTGAGACAATTTATTAACATACCATTCTATACCAATGTTTCTCAACCTTGGTCCTTGGCAATTCTAAGATGGGTAGACCTCAGCACAGTGTCTGAGGAATTCTGGGAATTGAAGTCCATCTATATTAAAGTTGTCAAGATTGATAAACATTGCTTTACATGCTATTTAAAGGCATTTGTTTGGAAACATGTTTCTAGCTAGTTCACCAATCAATGCCCCACCATTCTAAAATTCTTTTAAACTTCTGGATCCAGTAGTAAAATTAAAATGAACAGTCATCCGTTGTTAGAAATAAGGATTTGGTAACAATAAATTTAAATCATAATGAGGTGGAACTCAAAATAGAGCTAAATTCTGTACAATAGCATATTTTGGAAAATAGGAAAAATGGAACCTCAGAATTATAAAAAGATATTTTATTGAGACAATGAACTTTGAAATGTCTCTCTTCTTCTGGAGCATGCAAAATACATTACTTATTACATATTCTTCTCTCTATTGTGCCTTATAAATGTGTCTTCCAGATGTGTTAATTCTAGAATTATTAATGTTACCATACTATAAATTCTGGAATTTGTACTTCCCACACATCTAAAAGGCACTGGTCTTTGGAGTGGGAGATGCTGCAGTGGGTAATTTTCAGTTAGGAAGACCTGTTAGCCATTTGCACCAAACCCACCCAAGAATTAATTAATTAATTAAATTTATATAGCTGCCCATCTTTTAACTAATTCTGGGCAGCTTCCAAGCAATGTGAATTGTCAATTGCATTTCAAAACTTCACTGGGCCAACAAAGACTTATTTTTGGACTGAGATTTTATTTTCCTATCTGCACTCCAAACACCCCACCTTTCTTGCTACGACTTTGATTACTCTTTTAGTTTAACTTCTTCCAGATTTAATTTTCCTTGTCAAATATTTATTTAAAGCAAGAAATCGTAAATGCTGTGACTAAAATGTTAACATAAATTAAAATATTAAAGTAATTTTTAAAATGAATAGTAATTCAATACAGCTCCAGCAACAAAAGTAAATACAATTGTAGAGATCTTTCAAGAAGCTGTAAGAGAACAATTTAATATGTTTAATATAACTATATAGTTTCTTCTTCTTTTTCTTCTTCTTCCTCCTCCTCTTCCTCTTCCTCTTCCACCTCTTCCTCCTCTTCCTCCACTTCCTCTTGCTCTCCCCACCTCCTCCTTCTTTGACTCAGTGTTAATGAATGGGAAATAACTCTATGTATGATTGACTTGCGAAGCCGGTGTGTTGTGCAATTAACTCACATGGTATAACAAGATGGTGGGTTTGTTGTCACTGTGACTTGTGGGAGGCTCAGCCAATCTCACTGTATACATGTTGTACTTTGATAATAAAGGTTCATTTGAATGTCTTGCAACTGACTAGACTAATACCTGCAGTTTTCTTGTCTCCCAGCTGGCTTTCTGCCTAAGGCAGGGCTGAAAAGTATGGTCTCCCAATTTCTAGCCTTAACTATACAGCAAGCTGGCTCTCTGCTTCTTGCATAGAAACCTGGAATTAAGAAGTTGCAGCTCATTCCATATGGTCATAATCTGTTCTGGAGGCTCCCAGGTCATTGTCATAACCGTAAAAGGTGTCTCAGCTGGCCCTTGAAAGAGTAGGAGGTTTATTTGACACCACAATAAAAGGAAACGTCTGTTGGCTGCGCTATTAAAAAGATGAATGTTTATTGCTACAATGAGCTTTTATGGGGACTTTATTTTTAATTACTCTTTTCTAATTCCAAAGTGTTTTGAAACACTAAGGTTATGTTTTGGGTCTCAGTTAAATATATGGGTAGATTTTTATCAGCTAAGAAACTCTGGATTCATAATGAAAAAGCTTTTTGTATGGATAGTGCTTTTTTGCTAAAGCTAATTAAATATTTGGGGAGGAAATCAAATTATATGGGAGGATGGGCAAATTCCCTGCTTCTTTTATAGTACAAATAATATGTCTTTGCTATGAATGTCTATACATAGTATACTGAATTCAGGCATTCCCCAAAATGGGATTATTGTCTATGAATGGCTTTGAATGTCTGCAATCCATACATACTTTAAAAAGTAGATAACATGTAAATATGGTTTTTTTAAACAGTTCTATATAAAAGCATCTCACAGTGGTTTATTCTCTATATACATAGAGACAAAGATAAATATAACGTATACAGAGAATAAACAGGAAGGGAGAAAGCTTATAAGGTGAGAGAGATCTCAACACATGCCCAGAAGATTTAACTTTAGCCATTCCATAAATTTCAGGGACAAAAGTGTAATTGAAAAAAGGCATTTTAGAATTCTGGAGTTGAAATCTACACATATTAAAGTCCTCCTTTTATATAAACACTTTTGATGTGCAAATCTGATTCCCAGTATAATCTGGCACTTTTTTAAATTGCTCATTATCAATCCCCATACTTTCTGTTATGGGAGGTGGGGACCATACATTCATTCTTCTGTATGAATTAAGAATTTCCAACAAGAAACCATGCATCATGTTTGTAGCTAGCCTTCAACACATTTTCCTTCCTTCCTTCCTTCCTTCCTTCCTTCCTTCCTTCCTTCCTTCCTTCCTTCCTTCCTTTTCTAATGCTGCCCATCTTAGCCAAGTGACTCTGGACAATTAAAACAATAAAAAACAATAAAAACATCCAACAATAAATTCAAATAGCAGCCAACATGATTATCAACTAAATCCATGAAATATGGTCCTTAATACATTTCAAGCAAAAGTGTACATAACCAAGTTTGAAAAGCCAACAGGGTTGGGACCATTCTAATCTCTGAGGGGAAAATATCAAGCAGGTGCTTGATAAATGGAGTAAGTGGTGCTCCAGGTATACTGGATTTGTCTACCTAAGGACTTTCCTCTATCTTGACAAATATTTCAGTATTCCAGCAGAGGAGACCCTTCCTTGTCTCATGGGATCTGCAGCATGGCCAATCTGCTGGATTGAATTGGATGGGTAGAGATATTCTTAGGAAAAAAATCAGACCTTCAGGTAACCCTAATATTTTTACAATATTAACTAAAACAAGGGTGAGCAATCTACTATGCATGTATATAAGACACTCATAAAAACTTCGGTGATCATAAAAAAATAAAGAAAAATCTACATTTCTCTCCTCTACCACTATTACCACCACTACCACCACAAACAACCAACCCAACCCCTCCCC
This sequence comes from Vipera berus, assembly GCF_964194415.1. Lineage (NCBI taxonomy): Eukaryota > Metazoa > Chordata > Lepidosauria > Squamata > Viperidae > Vipera > Vipera berus. The sequence goes on along the minus strand of NC_138205.1, from coordinate 115,064,278 downwards.
CGAAAAAAGGGAAGGAAAAGCTTAATCAACATTGTCTGTTCAGGAAGGCAGAAATGATTACACAAAGTAACAAAACAAAACTATTCAGCTTATCTTTTTTTCCCCCAAGCTTCCAGGCAGAGCACAGCAGGGGGGGAAAGTGCTTTTTGAGAAGAAAACTCCTGCCAATTTGGAAAGTTTTAGAAGAAAAACAAGGCATAGGCATGGGTAATGTTGAAGTAGAGGTGACAAGATAATAAGCCAGAACCCAAAAACTCTTATAGAAGCCAGAGAGGACTGTTTATTAGTGTTGTTCAAAGGATTTCTTTGTTACTCTGAAGTCATTTTCTCTCACCATAGTTAGGGCTGGCATGCCAACTAATTCTATCTGATATCTTTCAAGCCATAACTTTAGGACTTGGAAGACTCGTCTCTAAAGTACAATAAAGAGCTTGTTCTTAATAAACAATGGTTTTCAATATTATTTTTAATTTGATAAACAATCCTTTAGTTGTTGGGGTTTTTTTAGTTGCTGGCTGAAGAATTCTGGGAATTGAAGTCCACAAGTCATAAAAGGGCCAAGTTTGGAGATCCCTGGGTTAAAGTCTCACATGATCTCACAATGGCAGTCACCATATTTCTCACCCATCACTCCAGTCTTATGTTTGCTTTTTAATAATTCTGACTTCAGAAGACTGGATTCCCACTGATTTTACTAGAATTCATCTAAAACCAATCCTTCAATCTTAATTTAGTCCTTCCTTGTATCAGGAAGAAAATTACTTGCATAAATGCAGAAAGGGAAAATTGATGGCAATCTTGTTAATTTCAGAGGAAAACAAATAAATGCCCACCTTTCACTTATCCTCTAATGACCATCAGAGACCTATCAGACAAATTGTCATCATGTAGGCAGCCTAGCAGCCCTGACCCAAAATTGGACATCAAAGGCAGATCATAGAAAGTATACCCATCAGAATACAACCAACCAACCAACTGGAGCAGAGGATGAAGTTCAGCAGGTGGACCAGAAAAAAGAACCAATTGGTGAAGACATTAAAAGTGGGAGACCACTTGGCACAAAGCCAACTCCCTGATCTTGCACCAGCCACTTTCTCTTACCCTTACGAAGAAGACAGTGGCAAACCATTTCTGATATATTGTCAAGAAAACTGCAGGGACTTATCCAGTCCAGAAGTGGCTGCCAGAAGTCAATACTGACTTGAAGGTGTGGAGAGAGAGAGAGAGAGAGAGAGAGAGAGAGAGAGAGAGAGAGAGAGAGAGAGAGAGAGAGAGAGAGAGAGAGAGAGAGAGAGAGAGAGAGATCAGATTACCATCCTTGTAAAGCAGAAGAAGAAAAATGCTACTTCTGATGCAGACCAAGAAAGTTAATGGTTAATTAGCATCTTCCGATCAGCTAAGGATAGGCTGAGGGATATCATCAGGTGTTGATATCATTCTGAGTTCTTGCCTTTCAAAAGTAATTGGTATTTCATCCTTGCAATCAGTGATCCCGTAAATGTAAGGTGGAGGAAAGTCCCAAGTTATACAAATCCTGTATAAGTTGGAGCACCATTTGATCATGAATCTGCTTCAATCCAAATATATTGAATGGTGCCTGGTTATCCTAGTATGAGAGGGAACCAGAAAATATGTTTGGCTTTTCCCCTACTTTATAAGGACAATCTATGTGGGATTACTAAGCAATCTAAAAGAACAAATCATGTAGGACTAAATAGAGAATAATAATATGAGGATAAATGAGCCAACTTTTTTTAGCATAACCAAAACAGTGCAGCCCCATGGAGAGAGAGAAAACACACTTGTTAACTTAGTAACATGGTAGATCAGTAAATAAGAGGGATCTTGGAGTCTTAGTGGACAATCAATTAAATATGAGCCAATACTGTGCAGCGGCAGCCAAAAAAGCCAATGCAATACTAAGTTGCATTAACAGATGGATTCAATCAAGATCAGGTGAGGTACTGATACCATTCTATAAAGCCTTAGTAAGACCACACCTGGAATACTGCAACCAGTTTTGGTCTCCACACTACAAAAGAGATGTTGAAACTCTAGAAATAAAATTCAGAGAAGAGCAACAAAGATGATTAGGGGACTGGAGGCTAAAACATATGAAGAACTCTTGCAGGAACTGAACATGGCTAGTCAAGGGGAAAGAAGGACCAGGGGAGACATGAGAGCAATATTCCAATATTTGAGGGGCTGTCAGAGAGAGGAGGGAGTCAATTTATTTTCCAAAGCGCCTGAAGGCCACACAAGGAACAATGGATGGAAACTGATCAAGCAGAGATTCAACCTAGAAATAAGGAGAGATTTTCTGACAGTGAGAACAATCAACAAATGGAACAGAAGCTGTGAGTGCTCCATCACTGGAGGTTTTTAAAAGAGACTGGGCTGTCACCTGTCAGAAATAGTGTAGGGTCTCCTGCTAGGGCAGGGGGATGGCCTAGATGACCCACAAGGTCCCTTCCAACTCTGCTATTCTATTCTATTTAAGAAAAGTCATATGTTGCTTGACAGTTTCTCCATTTCCATTCATCTATTTTCATCAAATCATAGGCTGGCTGAAATAGTCTATCAAATAACTTTCTTTCTATCGTGGATAACCACAGTTTCTTTTATGCTCACATATGACCTTTTCAATTCCCTCAAAAAGATGTTTTTACATTAGCAGTCTCTGAGCTTCTTTAAAAATATATTTATATCTGCTATTTTAGTTAGATTGCTTGCATCTCAAGGTCCTCTCTTTCTATTTCATTCCTCTAAATTCTGATAGGTCTAAATAACAGCATTATTGTTTAGCATTATCTTATTTTCAACCCACGCCTTCCTCTTAATAGCATCCCATCATGTTACAATGGAGTACCTAGCTCATTCTTTATCTTAAAAAAACAAAAATTTTATGTTTTCTTTGAATTATCTCTTAATTGTATTATTTTCTCCATGAAGCAAAATACTGGAACATTAATGCCCATGTGCCAATGCACATGCTGGATTTTCATACAATAATATTTTTATCTTTGCCCTTCTGAGGGTTAAGAGGCCCTAGGGAATCAGAATGAACATCCATATATTTTTTTCTTTTAAATATTCCAGTTTAGGTCAGAGAATTAAGAGTTCAGAGTATTATTCTTAACCTCCAAATGCTAATCAAGAGAAAACTAAGGACAATTTTAAAGAGATCTGAAAGAAAGATGTATACATAATGCATTGTTCCTAAAGTAGATTAAATTATTGGGTATCTTCAACCTTTAGAGTGCCCCCTTATAAATAATTTGATATCTGCAATCCAATCAGTGTAAGATTTTGTCCTTATAGTTTATCTTCAGATTTCTTTTCATAGAATCCAAAATATAGCAAGAAAGAGGAGAAAATATTCCCAACTGCATTAGAATATAAAGTGAATATATAGTTTTAGCAACTAAATATATAGCAACTAAGGTGATCAAAGGCCTGGAGACTAAAACGCATGAAGAACGGCTGCAGGACTTGAGTTTGGCTAGTCTAAAGAAAAGAAGAATCACACACGACATGATAGCAGACATGATAGTATTATTCCAGTATTTGAGGGGCTGCCACAAAGAAGAGGGGGTCATATTATTCACTAAAGCACCTGATCAAAGAGAAAAGCAATCTGGAATTAAGGATAAACTTCCTGACAGTGAGGACAATTAACCAGTGGAACAGCTTGCCTCCAGAAATCGCGGGCACTCCATCAGTGGAGATTTTTAAGAAGAGATTAGACAGTCACTTCTCTGAAATGGTCTGCTTGAGCGGGGGGCTGGACTGGAAGACCTCCAAGGTCCCTTCCAGCTCTATTCTATTCTGTTCTGTTCTATTCAACTGAATTATGACCAAAATAAAGAGCTACTGAGAGCTAACTTTTATCTTTGTTACTTTACTTATTTGTGCATCACTTGTTTAATTTTCCCCTATCAAATCAAACTTGATAAATTAATTATCTCAATAAATTTGCTAACATAACTCTAAAGTTAAGGTGAGCATTTTCTAAAATGGGTCCCTAACATTTTTCACACTGAAAGGGACCATTGATAGTTTGGGCTTTCTTTTAAGAAAGATTAATGCAGCGCTGCCATTTTAAAAGAAAATTGCCCATATTTTGTCCTGTTTTCCCTCCAGTTTTAACTTAATGGCCTTTGCCAACCTGTCACTCTTCAGATATGTTGCAACTTCACCTCCCAGAATTTATTGATCCCCATACTTGCTATCTAGCCCTAAGCAAGCCAGAAACTGAGTTTCTTAATGCAAGCAGTTTGAGGCTACTCAATGTTGAAGCATTGTATATGGATATTATTATTGCCATTGTTACCAATAGTTTTGGGATTTCTATACTATACAATACATCCTATTGTCATCATCAACAACAACAGGCATTTTATATAATAGAAATCCCAGGTTATCTTTCTCTTCTTCCTGGACAGTAGACATATTACCTGCTGTTTTGATCTTCTAATCTAAAGCCACTTTCAGGATATTATATAGGCATTCCTGGGGAACAGGTTAATGCTGGAGGCTGAAACTGTGGTCTCTTGCATTGAAACCTCCACTTATTTACCTACTTATTTCAGATCGTCAAGCTATATTACATGCTTTTTCCATAATTAACAACTGCAATAGAATTGACAATTTATCATAATCTTAAAATAGACAGAAGTTACCATATCAGAAAGCATATATTTTGGCTTCTGGTTCCAGAATTTCGGTGCTCCCAGACATGCGAGGGATCCGCTCCTCGTGTCACCTGGATTTCTTCATCGGGGGGGGGCCCTGTAAAGGGGTCGAAAGTCACCCTGGAGGGGCAATGAGTGGGGGAGAGGTCTCTCCAGTCAGTGGTAGAAAAGCGGCGGCCCTCCCGTCGGCTTGGAGCTACTCTCTGAACCAAAGAAGAAAGGATTGGCCACTCCTATGGCCCATCATTTAGCCGTTTCCTGCCAAAGCCAAAAGCACAACAAAGCACTTGAAAGCACTTGAAAACTGGGTATGAATTGCCTTCTTGTTTTCCTAATTATCTACTTTCCCTCTCAAAAGCTTCTTGAATTTGCTTCCCTCTGTGAGGAGAGAGGGAAGGGATTTTTTTTCCCTGCCCTCCTCAAGAGGGGCCTTTGTCTACATTGGGAGAGAAAAGAAACAGCCTTCTACTAAATTATACTGATTTATTGGACTTACTGCCTTTCTACTTTTGGCCCAAATTTCCTATATTTACAGAAATGGATTATTCTACCCATTAGTCTAAAAAAGGGGACAAAAAAAGAAATAAATAAAAAGATACTGTCTTTTGAAGTACTCTGAGGATATTTAGTGAGTACAATTGGCAAACATTGGACGCGTTGGCTCAGTGGTTTAGGATGCTGAGCTTGTCAATCAGAAGGTCAGCAATTTGGCAGGGGAACCTTTACCTTTACCTTTATGGGCAAACAAGCTTGCTTACATTTTGGACTGACCTCGGCATTAAGATAAAAACCTGAAACAGCTGGAGATGAATTTGGCTTAGACTTGTGGAGGTGGACTCTTACTGATTTTTGTTTGAAAAATAGCCTCCACCAAGGACTATTTATAATTATTACAAAATGGAGAAGGATCGGCCACAAACCTTGCTCGATTATAACCTCATACTTGAAACAATCTACAGAGTCACTGAGATGTCTGTCTCCAGATTTAATAATTTATATGCCAACCTTAAGTCGCAAATTGAAACCCAGACTGCAAGTAAAGAATTTACACTTCAGAATATAATAAAATTGGAAGATATTACTATTGAGACAGAGGAATATAAGCAACAACTATCCAAAGAACCGACAACTTTAAAAGTACAAGGAACTATCACTATGGCAAATAACCTTAAGGACCAACAACATACTATGGGAAAATTTAATGTGCAAGATAGTGATGTTAACATAGAGGACATTATTCTGACTCTGACTGTTGTTTAATGATGTATCCCTTTGCTGAGACCCCTGTGCCTGGCCTGTATAATCGGATACTATCACTGTTAACAGCCTTTGCCAGATAGCATAACTCATGAAATAACCTTTTAATCATCCAGAAGGACCTTTATTTGCATGTAGAGAAGATTACAGCAGACAAGGTGTGGTAGATGAAGAAGTGGACGGTATTTCAAGGTCAAAAGACAGTAATGGTCCTACCATGAGAGATTGCATGTAGAGACCACCGCATGTGAGATGGTGGCAGGAAGTGATAGAACATTCAGGGTTAAGAAGAAGGAGGAAGTACATCACAAATGGGAGGGGTTGACTGAACAAATTAACATAAATGTTGTAGTTTCCAAAACAACCACATGGTGGCAGTACAATATGCACTGCATAATACTTTATGGCTGATGTAACAGCACACTCCCCGTCTGGTATTGGAAAATACCAAAATATGATCTTATAACGGTAGTTATTCAAATGCAAATAAATGTTTGTGATTTGCTTGCTGTCTTTAAGACCTAAAAGACGTAAAAGAGGAACATGCATATATTGCAACAATAACAACTGCAATTTCAGGCCTCAAATAGTCTAGATTAAAGTTTAAGTCACTTTTCTTCTTGAAGTCAGGATCCAACAAGGAAAGGCGACGAGTTCAGTCTCCAAGGGGCAAAAGCAAGACAAGTTCTGTGATGGGTCTGATGAAAGTCTTTATGGTGCCTTGCAATTCTTTGAGCTTGTTGGTCCTTGAGCAGAACAAGGTCTCCAACTTGGAGATTGGGGTTCTGATGTTGATTTTCTGCATCCTTGCAAAAGAGAAAGATACTTCATCTTCCATCAAATCCAGAAGCAGTTGTCTTTTGCAGAGAGAGGTTTTTGGCATAAGTGCCAGCCTTGACATTCAGTGTCACTAGATTTGGTGTGATAGCATTGGGCAATATGGACTAACCTTGCGATGATGCGTACAAGCCTTGACCACTTGGAAAACCGTTCAAAGTGTTGACAGCCCATGATGGCTCTCTGCTCAGATCTGGTGAGAAGGGTCTTGACTTCAGGACAAATCTCTGAAACATTGTCAGGATCTTGAAGATTGAAGACCTCAGCTGTGCTTTCTCCTGTGGCATGAAGAGGTAATGGTGCTACCCAACTGTTAGACATATCTTTGGAGAATTCAGTGTCCATTATGTTGATTAATTCTCTGTCTTCAACTGACATGGCTATTTTGTTGTCATCATGTGTAGTATGAGACACTGTGCTGCCTAAGTTATCATCACAGGTGATGGGGATAACATCAGATACCTGGATGATGTTATGAGGCTTCTCCTTTTCTTCATGGTAGTGAGGGTATTGCCTGAAGTGAGATACACTCCCATTCCTTAACACATGAGTTTTGAAGGAGTTGATCTCTGATGGTGTGCACGTTCTATTTATGCATATATCTCCCACTATTACCCAGCCTAGGTCAAGTCTTTGTGCATATTGGGCATCATCAGGTCCATTGCAATGCTGGCATACTTTATGAACTCTGAGAATGTCTCTTCCCAGCAAGACTAAGATGTCAGCATCCATATCCATTGGAGGAATCTCAGTAGCCAGGTGCCTTAAGTGGGGATGATGATATGCAGCTTCTGGAGTGGGAATCTCTTCCCTGTTGTCTGGTATTTGGTCACACTCAACCAATGATGGCAATGGTATGCCCTTCTTTGCTTTGATATGAGAGATCATGAACCCATTAGCTCTTCTGCCAGAGGTCTCTACATGACCAGAACAGGTGTTCAGAGTATATGGTGTTGCATATCCCTGTATGCCAAAGATAACAAAGAATTTGGGTTTGACCAGGGATCTGTTGCTCTGCTCATCTATTATGGCATACATCCTGGTAGCTTTTTCAGGCTGACCCTCTGGATATATCTTGACTAGACATATCTTGGCACAACATTTGTGACTGAAGCCTTTCCCACACACTTCAGTACATGAAGATGAGACATTTGTGACTGGAGCATGACTTTGTTGCTCCCCGCCATGATTTGAAGCAGGATTGGATGCAGGTGGTTGCTGTGGATTGCCTGGAAGTGGAGCAGGATGCATAGCTGTAACGTGTTTGTCGCTACTGCATTCTGTGCACTTGACAAAGGCTTTACAGTCTTTAACAAAATGGTCATAAGAAGCACAGCACCTGTAGCATATTCCAAGTTTTTGGAGAACCTCTTTCTGCTCTTGTACAGTCTTTGCTCTAAGCTCACAACATTTCCTAAGAGGGTGAGGTTTTTTGTGGATAGGGCACTGATGATTAGGATCTTTATCTCCATCACCTGAACCACTCCGTTGAGCAGGAAATGGTACAGGAAGTGAGATGTCCGTCTTTTTTGTAAACACAACTCCACATAAGTCTCTGTGTTTAGCTGCTGTGTTATCATACCTTGACGATGATGGTGGAGCAGGCACACTGGATTCACTGAAGTTGAAGCTGGGATCATTTCTTGTCCAGGCTTGTTCGTTGATGAACCTGCAAAAATATGAGAATGGGGGGAAAGATACATCATAGCGTCTTTTGTATTTTGAGCCTTGTTGTGTCCATTTCTCCTGCAGGTTGTATGGCAGTTTTAACACCACTAGATTGACACCATGGGAGGTGTCCAGGTAGCTTAGACCAGGTAGACGTGGGTCTGTTTTTGCCAATTATTTCTCCATGAGGAGATCACTTAGCTCTTGAAGCTTGTGATTATCTTTGTTGCCTATCTTCGGAAAGTTTTGCAGTCTTTTGAATAGAGCATTCTCTATTGCTTCCGAGCTTTTGTAGGTCTGTTCAAGTCTTGCCCATGCAGCAGCAAGACCTGCATCTGGAGAGTCAACATGTACTGTTCTCAATCTTTTAACACGATCTGCAGATTCTGGCCCCAGCCACTTTACTAGTAGATCAAGTTCCTCCTTGGTGGTAAGGTTGAGATCAGCAATAGCAGCTTTGAAGGTTGATCTCCAGGATTTGTAGTTCTCTGGACAGTCATCCAACCTTGAGAGGCTAGTGTTCATGAGCTCTCAGTGAATCATGTATCTGGCGAAGTCAGAGAGGTCTGATCTCTCATTCCTTGGTGCCAAAGAAACTTGTGAGACCCCTTGGGTGTGAAAGTTCTCTGGTGAATAAGGGTGAGGTGTACCAGGATAGCATAACATTCCAAGAGGATTCAGCTGTGGTTTAGTCTCTAAGGCTTGTGCTGTCTGTTGATTAAACTGTTGTTTATTGCTGGAAGTTACCTTGTCATTGGCAAGAGGTGATGCAGTTTGAAGTGTTGATGCACTTGTGTTGTGGAGTTGAAGAGGCTCAGGCCTTTGCAGGTTTGGGGTCTTTATGTTGAGGGTCAGAACAGTGATGTTCGCAGGAGGTACAGAAGATGGCTCTGTATTGTTGCAAATATTATGCTTTAGCACATATTTACTGGTGCATTCCACTGGATCTTCCACTTCTGTTGGGATAGAACAATCTGAATCGGTGCTTTCCTTCACTGCTTGTTCAAAGACCTTTAGCCTTGCTAGGTCATCTGCTTCTTCCCTTTCCATTCACAGAATCTTTATTTGGGATTCCACCTCTGCTTGGCGGGCCTTGCTCTGAGCTTCCATTTCTGCTTGGCAGGCCTTGCTCTGAGATTCCACCTCTGCTTGGTGGGCTTTGCTCTGAGCTTCTATTTCAGCTTCCTTTCTGGCAAAGGAAACTTGCACTTTCTTTGCTTCTAGACGTGCATGGGCTTCTACCAGCTTGTCACTTAATGTTGAAGTCCTGGAGTGAGAGGATCTAGAAGAACGTGCTGTAGATTTAGTTGATGTGGATCTATGAGATCTGGTCTCCTGCAGTTCAGCAATATGGAGTTCTGCCTTATCCCTTGCATCTTGCACTAGGAGATCTCTTTGGTGGTTTATTGCATCAGTCTTGGTTAGTTCTGCTGAGGAGTCATCTATATTAGAGTCCTTTAAGAAGGCTGTGTATTTTGCAGACAGCCGCTAGTAACGTTCATAGGCTGCAGATAGGCGATCTATAGATTTATTTATTTTATTTATTTATTTTAATTCCATTTATATCCCGCCCTTCTCCGAAGACTCAGGGCGGCTTACAAGCTTAGCAGTATCCTTCATTCTATGTATATGCCTGCTTATTAGGGCTTTCACACACACCCCAAGCGGCATTATTACAAAGTCAGCTTATTGCCCCCAACAATCTGGGTCCTCATTTTACCTACCTCGGAAGGATGGAAGGCTGAGTCAACCTTGAGCCTGGTGGGATGCGAACCTACACTAATTGCAGGCAGCTGGTGTTACGTAAGGAGGCATTAGCCCACTGCTCCACCAAGGCTCCAATAGAGTCTCTTAATTCAGCAGGATTATCATTAAAGCGCAGCAAAACTGACATGCAGTGTGCAGTTCTGTCCCATAGGTCTGACAGATTACTGGAGAATTCATCTCTAATTGTCTCATAGTTTTCTCTGAGTTTCTGTGTTGGTCTTATTGTGCGCTTGGGTTTTATAGCAGAATCAACAGAATCAGCTCCCTGTACATCTGTGTGGTCAGAAGCATGATGCATCTGCATTGATTCAGCGATAAAAGGGTGTTCAGAGCCTTGTCTAGACATTTTTCAAGTTTTGCCAAAAATGGGTACTGTCTCTTTAAGCAGACAAATTGCATCTTAGACAGGGTTTATAACACAGTCCAATATACAGAAACAGTTTTCAGCATGCACAGAAGATGTTCAGTAAGCTTGTGCAACCATGTGCTTTCACAAGATGGCGGATTGCACTGAACTTGCTTGCAGATATGACACACACATGCGGATTGCAGGCTGTAGGAATTCTACTGTATTTTGACTATTCTGACTCTGACTGTTGTTTAATGATGTATCCCCTTGCTGAGACCCCTGTGCCTGGCCTGTATAATCGGATACTATCACTGTTAACAGCCTTTGCCAGATAGCATAACTCATGAAATAACCTTTTAATCATCCAGAAGGACCTTTATTTGCATGTAGAGAAGATTACAGCAGACAAGGTGTGGTAGATGATGAAATGGATGGTATTTCAAGATCAAAAGACTGTAATGGTCCTACCATGAGAGATTGCATGTAGAGACCACCGCATGTGAGATGGTGGCAGGAAGTGATAGAACATTCAGGGTTAAGAAGAAGGAGGAAGTACGTCAGAAATGGGAGGGGTTGACTGAACAAATTAACATAAATGTTGTAGTTTCCAAAACAACCACATGGTGGCAGTACAATATGCACTGCATAATATTTTATGGCTGATGTAACAGCACAGACATGGAAGATCAACAAAGACAGTTTTCTGAAAGCCTGGATATCCAAACATTAATTACAAAATTGGATAAGACTCTCTATTTAAAGCAGATGAACCCAGACGGAAAAGGAATCCAGACCGAACTGAAGATAAAGTTTTTACAGCAAATACAGAGATTTGAACTAACAGGGCAACAACATAATGATTACAAATGGTTTGGGTTTTGTGGACCACTGATGGCTAGATGGCCTCCTTCAATTCAAATAATATGTATTGGAGCGAAGGGAGACCTATCTGGCAATTCAAAGGCCTTGGTCTGGAAACCTGATTAGCAAAAAAAGAAAGCCTGAGTTAGATTTAAAAAGTGAGTTCTTAGAGAACCATTAAAGGTTATCCTTTTAGTAATCAGTGATCTATAAGGATCTAAAATAGAAAATGTTTATGAGATAGAACTAGAATGTGTTTATGTATTTATTAGGCTTATTTTAGACATTATAATTTGTGCAGTGACATAATGGAAATTTGGTTTATAGATCCCACGTTTGATGTTAAAAGATGTTTGATTATTCTATTCAAGAATTAAGAATTAGCTAAAATTTAAAACAGAATATGGTTGTGTATAAATAGTTCTAAATTGATAAACATAGGCTGTGGTCCTGTCAGTAATGTGTGATGTATTAAGATGTAAAACAGACAATGTTTATTAAGTAGAACACAGCTACTCAGACACTGCGTACATGTTAGATGCTATAGTTTTTGCTGTAATGAAATAAGGGAAATTTGGGTTGTGAGTATTATTTGGGATGTTAAAGGCTAAATTTGAATAATATAATTAAAATTAAAATTAGGTAAACTTTAATAACAGGACATAGATATATCTCAATGAAATTGAATTGACAAATTTTTCAACCGACCATGCTATCTCTAGAAGTTTTAGTTTAAACTGGTTGTATGAAATGTTATGGGAAATTGAGAAGGATGTTTTGATAATGTAACCTGAATTATGTACTGAAAACTCTGTTACTGAATCTCTGATTACCCAGTCATTATGATGCTTTCTAAATATGTAGATTTTAACTGAAAACCAATAAAACTTGTTTATAAAAAAAGAAATTATATATTTAATGTTATATTTTATCTGTACCTCATGTTATACTGGAACTAGTTTGATACAATGTTTTCATCATTGAATTCTATACATTTCTTGGCAATGAGTATTAAATAGTTTCAGGCTTACATAGTCATTTGAGTATGCCTCAAAATATGTCATCCTTTTTTTCAGATGCTACAGGTAGTCCTCAATTTACAACCATTCATTTAGTGACCATTTGAAGTTATAACAACACTGAAAAAATTGAGTTACTATTGTCATGGCATCCCTATAATCAGGTGATCAAAATTTAGGTGATCACCATTTGCAGATTCCAGCAAGCAGCGCCAATGAGAGAAGCCAGATTTACTTAATTCATGTAATACCTGTGGAAAAAAAGATAATAAAATCTACTGCAAATTATTTAACTACTGCCTTGTTTAGTAATGGTCCCAATTCTGGTCATAATTTGAGGACTACCCATAGGGATATTTATTTTTATCTAGTTAATTTTGCAAAATAATCAGCAATATCTGTGTCTTTCAGAACGAAAAAGATATCATTTAAATGTTTTTAGAAATATATTAAATGAGGTATGCAAAGGTTTAAAAGGTTGCATGGATTTTTTAATTATTTTTTATCGAAATATGCCATTGAAGGAATCACCTACAAATGGGGGAAATAACGCAGTACTTTGTTTTCTTAAATTTTTATTAATATATGAAGTGGAAGGTTAAGTGGCAAGTAAATCCAAATATCAGATTTTCTTTCCTTTAACAAAATAGCCTTTTATAAATGAGCTTTAGGAAAAAGCTCCCCTGCCCCTTTCATTTATATTGATGGACTGAGACAGTCAAAGACAGATTGATCTTCAGAGCCCAGTAAAAATTAGAACTAATTCAATTAGAGTTGTCCAAATCTGAAAATCTTCTAATCCACTTAGATATTTAATGCTGGAGGGAAAATGTATCTGCAGATGACTAGGATTACCATATCAATATATAACTCCAATTGAGTAATTCACCAGTAACCATTCACCAAGTGGTTTCGAAAAGACTTCTTAAAAATCCTCAGATATTAAAAACAAGTATTTTTCCTCTCTAAAGTAATAAAAGATAATACTATAGTGCACATCCAATATAATATTCTGGTTTTGTAACCTAAAGTAAAGTTAGGCTTTAGCAAATTCATAGAATGGGAGTAGTACATTTAGAGAAACAAATAGTATTCAGTTCCTTACTAGATACATCAGCTAAAGGTAAAGAATCTCTCAAACTGAGCTCAACATCTAGTAACTACACAGACACCTCTATGTAATTTTTAAGATATTATTTGCCATTGACTTTTCTGAGATGATTTTCTTAACTTTTTAATCTTGCCTACAATTCTGTGATTTATTTATGGTTTCTCAACCAAACATTAACCAGGAAAGACCTGATTTTAGAAGTTTAAACTCAGTCAAGTATGATAAAGGGAGCAGGGAAGGGCTAACTACCTCCACAAAACCTTGCCAAGAAAATTGCAGGGACTAGTACAGGCAATCACTAAGAATCAAAATTGACTTAAAGGCACACACATATGTACACCATTCAAACTACACACTGGCTAGATTGAACCTAATTATAAATCAAGCACATAGAAGATAAGATTCAGGCTTCCTTACTCAGATGCAATATCTCAAAAAGCTCACTGACCCCATTGGTGGTTTTTCCCCCAAACATCACCACTTGATATATGCAGGATACAAGGATATGGGGAGGAGGAGACAGTTTCAGTTGGGCTGAATTTCATATCCCATGAATTCTGTTCTATATCAGAAATACTACTGCTGGTTTTGATCATTTCCCATCAAAACCATACTCTTAGATTTCAATTATTTTATTTTATTTGTTGTCATCTTTTATTTAAAAAATGAAAACATAAAAATGAAGGTGTGTGTGTGTGAGTCTGGATCAGATTTGTTATGTATGGGGGTTTAAGAGATACAGTAAGCCGCAGCATAGCCGATACCACCAGGTGGCGCTGTACTGAAACTGCTGTGGCCGGTTAGTTTCGGTGGGAAACTAAGGTTTAAACTGATTGGCTGAGAGCGTACCTGGCCAGGTATATAAAGGTACAGGTAACCCCTATTTTCCCAGTACAGTTTCTACCACCAATAAAGAGCCGCTATGCTGTATTCATCAGCCTGGCGTCTTTCCTGCATTCCAGAACCCACTACACAATAGTGGCGATGAAGGTGGGATCCTGCTTCACCTAAGAGCTGAATTCACTTGGGGACGGCATTGCTTGCTGGAGGAAAGAGGCATCTTTCCCCCCCACATCAACAACTGGCTAGTCACCACGCTAGCGGCCACCTCCGAAGCAGGGCTCCTGAACCGGATCCAGCAGAATGGCACAGATTGGCGAAATCCACGAATTCTACATCCGCCAACCCGAACGATGGGCCTCACACCTGGGGCAAGTCGAGGGGTTCCTCCTGGCCAACCGGATCACAGAAGACGGCCGGAAAGCGGCGGCCCTTGTCTGCATGAATGGCCCCACAACCTACGAATTGGCCGTCAGCCTGTTTGCGCCAACACCGATAGAGACCGTTGCATACCGAGTCCTAGCCAAGAAGCTGAATGCTCACTTCCAGCCATGAATGTCTAAGCTGGCCTGGCGGGGCCAGTTTGAAATGCGGTTTCAACAGCCGGGCGAGTCGGTGTCGGAATTCATCGTGACCTTGCAAGAGGCCGCACGCCTATGCAAGTTCAGCAACCTGGATGAGAGGCTGCGCGACCGGCTCATGTGCGGCCTACGCGACAAGCGCCTACAACAGCGACTATTTGCGAGGCCCAACCTGACCCTCCAAGACGCTCAGGACGAAGTCTTGGCCAACAAGGCAGCCAGCGGCGCAGTAAACGCAGTCCAACCCCCCCGACCCAGCAGCCCAGAAGGATCCATTCACCTGGCGAATGCTGCGGACGGCGGGAGCAGTGAAGTGGACAGGGAGGCCAAAATCGACTTGGTTCACCGGAGGCCAGAGCAACCACAGCAACGTCGCGGCAACCAGGGGGCCCAACGGAAGCCAGCAACCTTCCCCAAGTGTGCTGGCTGTGGCGCAACCTCCCCCAAGTGTGCTGGTTGTGGCGGGAACCACGCAAGGGCGACCTGCAAGTTCTGGGTGGCCATGTGTAGGGCCTGCAGGAAGACAGGCCACATCGCAGCGGTCTACCGTAACTGTTCCAGAGACGGCCTACACGAGCTCCATCCAGAGGACGCATCGCTGCAAGGTACTGGGGCCCATCAGTGCACTACCATAGACTATTTCGAAAGCCGGAGGGCCATCAGCAACACAGGGGTCCCCCAGCTGCTCACCCTCAAAATTAAACAGGACATCTATTTGCAAGGCATTCCCTGCAAAATGGAGCTTGACTCCGGTTCTGCAGTCTCAGTAATTTCACATGAGACTTTTAAATTTGTGTGCGGCCGGAGCAAGCGGTGGGCCAAATTGAGGCCTTCCAGCATAACCTTCACCGATTTCCAACATACCCCCATAAAAATCAAGGGGAAGGCCACCCTTTTGGTGCGGTTCAAGAACTTCCAAGGGCACTTGGATATTCTCATGGTCGAGGGCCGGAGGACTAGCCTAGTCAGGTTGGACTGGTTTAAGGCCCTAGGCATAGGGATCTCAGGCATCCATAGCACCCAGGCCAACAGCATCGAAGCCATCTGCAAAGCGTTTGCAGACATATTCAATGACAAATTAGGCAGGTACACCGGGCCCCCCATCTCCTTTAAACTGAACCCCAACATTCTACCCATGAGGATCAAACCCCGGAGAGTCCCCTTCGCACTCAAACATAAGATTGAGGGTGAACTAGATAAGCTAGTGGAACAGGGGTTTTTACAGCCGGTAGAAGGGGGAGAGTGGGAGACTCCCATAGTTACCCCCCTCAAATCCAACAGGGAAGTGAGAATCTGCACTGATTATAAATGCACGATAAATCGGGCCCTTAATCAGCACGCTTACCCGGTTCCAACGGTCAGCCACGTTCTTGCTTCCCTTCAAGGTGGTGCCATCTTCACAAAGCTGGATCTCGCACAGGTGTACCAGCAGCTGCCGGTTACCCGGGAAATGGCAGATGCCCAAACAATAGTCATGCACAGAGGAGCCTTCAGAGTTAACTGTTTGCAGTTCAGTGTCAGTGTAGCTCCAGGAATATTCCAGGAGGTAATGGAGCAGACTCTAAAGGGCATTCCAGGGGTATGCCCTTACTTTGATGATGTCCTCATCGCAGGGGACACAGAAGAGGTGTTGGCTGAGAGATTGCAGGCAGTTTTAGGTAGGTTTTGCTCTGCAGGTTTCAAATTAAAAAGAGACAAGTGCTGCATTGGCATTAAAGCCACAGAATTTTTAGGTTTTAAAATTGATGCCAAAGGGATTCACCCTGCAGAATCCAAGGTGAGGGCAATCAAAATGGCCCCCACCCCTAAGAACAAGACGGAACTGCAAACCTTCCTTGGGCTCCTAAACTTCTACCACTCTTTCCTCCCCCATAAGGCAGCGATAGCTGAGCCCTTGCACAGGCTTCTAGACAAGAAGGCTGCATGGAACTGGACCAAGGTCCACGAAAAAAGTTTTCAAAATTTAAAAGAATTACTGTCCAGCAAATCTACAGTCACACACTTTGTTGAGTCAAAGCCCATCTGCATCACGTGCGATGCCTCCCCCTATGGAGTGGGCACAGTGCTGAGTCATCTAGAAGGAAACGGGGAACAGGTGCCCATCGCATACTACTCCAGAACATTGTCAGGGGCAGAAAGGAATTACACCCAGATTGACAAGGAAGCCTTGGCAATAGTGGCTGGGGTCAAAAAATTCCATGCCTACCTCTATGGCAGGGAGTTCACCATATTCACTGATCATAAGCCTCTATTGGGGTTGTTCACTACAGACAAACAAACCCTCCAAATTCTATCCCCAAGGATGCTCAGGTGGTCCATATTCCTATCTGCATACACCTATAAACTGGTTCACAAAAAATGCAAAGAAATGGGCCATGCAGATGGGTTAAGTAGGTTACCCCTAGCAAACTCAGAACCCGATCTGGTGCCAGCAGCCCAAATACTGGCCATCCAGGACCTACCCGAATGCCCCCTACATGCAAAGGACATAGCTGCTGAGACAACATCAGACAGAATCCTGAGCAGGGTTCAGTCTTTGGTAGTCACAGGGTGGCAAGAGAAGAGTCCAGGCCCAGAATTCCAGGCTTACTTCACAAGGAGGCATAAATTGTCTGCCCACAAGGGATGCCTGTTGTGGGGTAGTAGGGTCATTATTCCAGAGACACTGAGGGACAGAGTCATACAGTCGTTACACGAAGGGCACCCAGGCATAGTTAGGATGAAGGCATTAGCAAGAAGTTACCTGTGGTGGCCAGGTCTAGAGAAGACAGTAGAGCAACGTGTACACAGTTGCTATGCCTGCCAAAGGTCCAGGCTGAAGCTGCCCCATGCACCTGTCTACAAATGGGAGACAACACACCCCCCCTGGTCCAGAGTCCACATTGATTACGCTGGCCCTTTCCAATGACAGCTATTCCTAGTGGTGGTAGACAGCCACTCCAAATGGCTAGAGGTAGTGCCAGTCACTAATATGACCATGGCCAAAACAATCCAAGTGCTCAGGGGGCTCTTTGCCACACATGGCCTCCCTGACATGTTGGTCTCGGATAACGGGCCTCAATTCACCTCTGCTGATTTCCAGGCATTCACGAAAGCCAACTTGATTAGGCACGTCACAGCCGCGCCCTTCCACCCATCAACCAATGGACAAGCAGAGCACATGGTGCAAACGACCATGGACGTATTGAGGCGCATCATCAGCGGTGACTGGCATCACAGGTTGGCACAATTCCTGTTAGCACAACACACCACACCATGCACAGCCACGGGGAGGAGCCCAGCGGAACTTTGTTGGGGCAGGCACCTCATCACCAAATTGGACAGGCTCCACCCCGACAGAGTGGCTGCAGAGACTGAGCAACTACAGCCAGGAACTACGGTCCGGGACATGCGTGGATTCCAGGGGTGGTGGTTGACAGAACCAGGCCCTTATTCTACATTGTAGGAGTGGAGGGGGGCCGACAGATCAGATGACACATAGACCAAGTCAGGAAATGGGTTCCTGAAAGGTCACAGAACAACCAACCGGAGTACCACCCTCCATCGTCCACAAATCATCACTATCAACCCTACCAACAGACAACTGGACCCGAGCCTGAGGAGGACCTCACGAACCCACTACTGTTGCCAGAGAGCCCTGCCCGGCCCAGGCAACAGCCAGCCCATGGCCATCATGACAACCCAGCCACAGGGTCAGACTCTGGGGTGGGTCAACCAGAAATGGCCAGCCAGGACTCAGCCACTGACTCTGCTGTTCAGGACAGGGGGGAAACCCTAAGACGGTCATCCAGGACTCATAGACCACCCGCCTATCTCGCCGAATGTGTGCGGACATGAGGGGAGGCAGAAGGGCATGGTATTACGGCATGTCATTGTTAAGCCTGTTGTTACTGTATTGTAGTTATTTGCTGTTCACTCTATCGAAACTATTGTTTGTTCTTAAAGGGGGAAGGGGTGTTATGTATGGGGGTTTAAGAGATACAGTAAGCCGTGGCATAGCCAATACCACCAGGTGGCGCTGTACTGAAACTGCTATGGCCGGTTAGTTTCGGCAGGAAACTAAGGTTTAAACTCATTGGCTGAGAGCGTACCTGGCCAGGTATATAAAGGTACAGGTAACCCCTATTTTCCCAGTACAGTTTCTACCACCAATAAAGAGCCGCTATGCTGTACTCATCGGCCTGGCATCTTTCCTGCATTCCAGAACCTACTGCACAATAAGATTAGCCTCAAGAGCTACAACCAGGCAACCTCAAGAACCACAAGGGATTGCCTAAATATAAGGACTATAAACTTCACCACAAAAATAGCCTTCTTGGTAGTGGTCCCTTCTTAATGGAACATCATTCCCCCAAAAGTATAGTTGACTCCTAGCCTGTTGCTTTTCCCAAAGGCCCTAAAAACATTGTTTTATCAGCAGGCATAGGGACCATGAATGGGAACAGAATCGATCCAGTGGCTGATTTGATTGTATTGTTGCTGGCATGAGTTATTTTTTAAACGGTTTTTATCATAAGGTAGATTGTTTTAAAAAAATTTAAACTGCCTGACGTCACCTATGTGTGAACTGAGTAGCTATATAAATTTGTGCAATAAATACAAATAAATACATAAATAGTTTAAGTAGATGCACGGCTATAAATATTGATATAAATGTGTTCATAATGAAGCTATATTTCCATGACCAAAATGACCAGAAACTGAAAATCTGCTTCCAGGTCAAAGTCAAGGTACAGAATAATGCTTTTAGCAATGAATTATATTCTGAATTTTAGGGCTATTGCTTTTATTCTAAATGTATATAATGTACACTAGAGTTTCCTTTGGGGAGTTCCTTTGAACTATTGGATTTCTTGCAATATTTTGTGTAAGCAGCCTGCTCATCAAGACAGATATGATGAGGTGGTGATAACTAATGCCTGGTCAGGCATCCTCACTGTCCACAGGGACTTTCCTAAACTGCTAATGATTCAGTTTATTCACCCACATGGGTAAATTTCCTATGACTCTAATACATACATACTGAATTGGGCTGCAAGAGCAATATTGTATGGAAAGTCATCTCTCCCCCCCCCCTTTTAATGTTTGTCTCAAAACATATATATGATCATGAATTAAAAAATATAGGATTCATGGCAACTTCTCCAAAACTCTGATAATGCATCAGAAATTAGGCTATTAGACTTAATAATTCCCAGTAGTCACTATTAAAATTAATACCTGTGGACTCACAGTGTCAAGTCCTTTCTGATTATAAAAGACAGGTACCGGTAAGTTGAAGAAGGGGCTATGACACTCAAAGCAAGGAGAATCCAATGGATAATTAAGCTCATACAGGCCTCTGATTTAGCTGCACTGAATGCAAGACAAGTAGACGTGATATTTTACAGTTTTAATGATGGCAAAGAACCAATCTAACTTTACTGGAAAAATCAAGAATTGAACACTGGCTAGTTTTCTGGAATCTAAGGCTAAAAATTCACTTCCAGCAATTCCAATGCATACCAAACAACATCTAAAACATTCTACACATGATGGGTGATAAACAAAACCAATAGAATAAAAGCATCAGCTGAAAAGTTGAGCCAAACCTGTAGGAGAGACTTGAAAAATTATGTAAAATCTTGGCTGCATTTCTTCCTTTGCTCATTTAACTTAGAAAGGCAATGGCATGCTGTTTCAAGTAAAAGAAGAAAACCACATTATATGGAGGCCACAGTGGGATATAATCAGGGGACAAGCAAAGAAAGAAATAGTTTATTTATGGAAATGAGCAGCAAAAAGAAAGAAAGAAAGAAATGAGCAATGGTTAAAAACTAAGTGAGTCCATGGAAATGTAATAAACAATAGAAAAATCTGAGGTGAAGCCATGATTATCAGAGTCCTACAGAGGATTCTTAAATGTGCCAAGCTAAAACAAAGTCCTGGCTTGACAATTTCATTTAGTTTAAACTAGCCATACTAAGCCTAGCTTTTCCGTCAATGTTGTATTATAGTATATATTTGTGCATAGCAATCCTGCCATTAATCAAACTCTTTGGGGATAATGGGTGTTACAGTCCAATAGTTCTGAATAATATCAGGTCAGGAAAGGAGGTCCTTCAAAAAAGGATAATCAAAATCTATAAATGTAGTTGTGTGATTACACTAATGGCTTATACAAGATCATTTAAAACACTTCTGAAATAATAGGGGAAGAGAATGGAAAGAACTATAAAAGCATCTTCTGCATAGTACTGAGAACTAGTTGTTATGAATCATGCAATTATTCCATACTATGAATATGTGTACTTCCCAATTCCTTGAAAAACAGAAGGAAATTGAAACCGCCTTCAACAAGTTTCAAATTGCTGAGAATAGGCAGGGGAAGCCAGATAGCACCAATTCAGTGGGAGATTGCAAAACCAGCCCTTGCTTCTCCACTCTATACGAAAGAAAATGGACAATTATTTTTACATTTTATAGGCCACCTGATTCCCAACAACTCTGATCAGCTTACAATTAAAAATCTCCAAAACAATTATGAATGGCCCCAGAAACATACAACCAAAGAAATTCCATTCAATGGGGACTTGACCTTCACTCTGTCTCTAAGCCTAGAAGAATAGCCAAGTGTTTAATAAGTTCCTGAACATCATCAGGATCAAAAATAATATACTGCTATGTCAGAAGCACCAACACTTTTCTGTGTGAAAGGATATCAACAGTGATATCACTGTTCGCCAAAGGATGCCCAGTTGGGGCCTCCTTTTAGGTTCCTGTTAAGTTGCCCACTGAAGTGGTATCCATCTATCTACTCATGGTTACCCACTTTCAAACTGCTGGGTCGGCAGGACCTGGAACGTGTGATGGGAGCTCACCCTGTTGTATGGCAGCAACATGGTATCAAATGCAAGCCTGCCCGTTGTCAGCTCAGCTCTTAACCTCATGAGCCACCATATTCCTTAGGATCAAAAATAAATTGCTATTATCTTCTCTCCATCCACATTTTAGTATGAAGTTGTTGGACTGGTAAAGAAGTTGAAGATCCTTTTCCAAAGCTTTCTTTGGGTCTTCTCAAATACCAGGTGGATATTATCAGATATTATCAGCATGGCACAACCGTAGGACTTCTCCAAAGCCAAGCAGAAAAACTAAAGAAATTCCAGTTCTGGATTTGGTATATTTTCTAAAAAAATCCAACAGAAAAATATTAGAAATTGTTAGCTGTGATTTAGAATAACACACAATATAACTAACCCTAACCAAAATGTATAGATTTATCATGAACCTTTATCTTTAAGGATAGTTAATAGGCAAGTTTCTGCATCTCCACAATAAGGACTAGATTTTACTCTTCACCAGCTATCTGAAGACAAAACCAGTTCATTTTTCTAGCTGGTGGGATTAGCTTCCAAGGAAAGAAATTCTAACTAATCAGTGTGTTGGATAAATGTATTGACAATGTGTAAGACCATTGTATTTCAAGGAATTTAGTGACATATTTTGATTTGTCCTTCACTTTTCTTTCTCCTTTACTCTTTCTAGAGTAGAAGGAGTCTAGAAGTCTAGAGCTCATTTGAAGCTAACCTATTTGTTTTTCTACCAAATAAAGAAGAAGGAGGGGATCTTCACAAAGATGCAAGCCTGAAAAAGTCTCAGAATTTCAGTTCCCATCCCAAAATCATGTATTAAGCAGTCAATGTTACCAAGCAGTTCTTATATACCAAAGCAGGGCCATGAAGTCATGGTGCCAGGCTTTGATAACATGCAGTTGGGGTGATCTTGTTTGTGAGGACCTTCTGCACAGACCCTGGCAGAAATTGGTTGCTCTTAGGATAGTTATGCTGTCATTAAGGAGTTCTAATAGGTTATGAGAGATTTGGATATAATTTTGTTGGTATGTGTGATTTTGATGTTATACTTTTAAATTTGTTTAATATTGTAGAAAAATACATTAGCATTATTATAAAATCAGTGTAGTGTAGTGGCTAAGGCATTGGGCTAGAAGTGGGAGGCTGTGAGTTCTAGTCCTACTTTTACATAAAGCAGCTGGGTGTCCTTGGGCTACTTTCTCTCAGCCCTAAGCAGAAAGACAATGGCAAGCCAATTCCAGAAAGCCATGCAAAAAACAAAAACAAAAAAAAACTACAGCCACATGCAATTGCCAGGAGTTAAACTGTTGACTCAGAGGGACAAGAGCACTCTATATAAGAAAATAAGCACTTAATAACTTATGTTAATTAGTCACATAGACATGAAGAACTGGGTCATGTATAAAACAATAGACAAAAGAGAGATAAACTATATCAATAACTTTTTATTTGTAGTTTTTTAGATGCCTACCTTTCCTGCAATGGGAATACCTTATCCAATCAGTATGCACCATGTGTTTGCTTGCATTGCACATGTGTAAAAGTTAATAAAAGACTCTGCTGATGATAGCGTTGGCATCTGATCCTGTGGGATAGGACCAGTGATCACTGCTAAAGAAGTTTCTAATAAAGAAAAAAATTCTCATTACATGCTGGCATACTTTAATTGAATGAAGAAATCAATTTTTCCACAAGAATTGATGTCAGCATTGAGATGAAAGCTTTGATTAGTCAGTATCTGAGAGACACGAGAATAAGGAACTCATGGACAATTTTGTCCTTCCTTTGTTCCAACTTTTCCCTGAGGCTCTCACCGATTTAAAAAAAGAAAGAGAAAGAACAGGTCATCCTATGAATACCTAGGCTTGCATCTGATGGACCCCAGTTCTTTTTTCCTATTAGATGGAGAATACCCTATACAAATGTGGAACTATGTGTTAATTACAAAGGAAAAAATATAACATACATACAAAACTATTTAGAAATATAATAAAACTGGTAGATTGACCACCATCTACCACTTCTCCCTCCTGGCTTTATCCACAAATGTGAGAATAGCCCATGTGAAAAGGTGTATTAGTAGGCCTATTCTGAATATATTTTATGTACTAATCTCTCCAGTAAAACTAACATTTTAATTGGTTACAAAGCAAGATTGGCAGCAAACAAATTATTTTATTTATTTTACTTTATTTTATTGCTTTATTATTATTTACTTATTAATAAATGGTTTTCTCAGTGGCTGACTAGAAAACCCAGATACAGCATTGATACTAATGAGAGGAAGAGGAGGAGGAGGAGGAGGAGGAGGAGGAGGAGGAGGAGGAGGAGGAGGAGGAGGACAGTTCTGAATTCTAGTTCTTGAGAATGATTCTTAGTTTAACATACAGATCCATTTTTGTCTACACCATTGAGAATGCTTTGGAATGGAAGGAATGAAATATGGTTTGACATGCAAGGGATACTCACATAACCACTGTGTGCACTGGCATAAGGTAGCTGTGTGTTTTTCCAGGTTGCGCTTTGCAATGGTGCAACATCATTCTAGGAGAAGATTTAGTTTAGATTTTAAGGGTTGTTGACAAATGCTGTGTTTGGGCTGACACATGCTCTAAACCACTTTTCCCCCTTCAAAAGTCATAGAACCCTAGAACAGTGTTTAGAATAAGGCTGGCTTCATGAATGCTTAAAAACCATGAGAAAGGCATATGGCATAGACACTCAATATGGTGTTAATGAGAAAGATTTTTCTCAATGTCAATTACACTTTCAGAGGAGGGATTTTTTTCAGACTGATATGGAAAGGAAAGTGTTCAAATGCACCCATATGCTTGTGCAACACTTTTTAAAGCATTAAAAATGTACATTATCTGCAGAATGCAGGTATTAGTCCAGGCTTCTTCTGCTTCAGTTATGGATTACTTGAGGCACTACAGAGGCTTCTTCTCTTCCTACTTTTAGTAAATAATATTTTAATTCTGTTACACTGTTTTGATTGCCTCTTTAATTGCTTTGCTTCTTCTTTAATGCTTTATTGTCTTATTCTTTCTCAGCCATTTTTAATATTTGCATTTAGTATTTATATTGCATGCTCCATTGTGTATGCCTGGATCAAAGAGCATGGTAAGAATGGAATGAATGAATAAAAATAAACTAATATCAAAACCGCATACTTTACAAAAACTGTGATGATGTTCCCTCACCAAGAGAGACAAGAAAAAAGAATCTGAGAACAGTAGTTCAGAAAGACGGCTTCAAACAACTAATATTTAACCTGACTTAAGTTTATGATGAAGATGTATCTCCAAAGTAGCAGTCTTTTGAGCAGATGCAAAGTGTCAAAGTATATACACAGAGGTTTTCAGTATATCTGCACATATGTTTGCACCACTAAGCAACTAGTTATTTTTTTATTGAAAAGTTTTAAAATACATTTTTAGAACATATACCCCATCTCCCCCACCCCCCTCCCCTTCCCACCCTTCCCAACACCCCCCCCAACTTCCCAGAGCTGAATACAGGGTATTACATCATACAATCTTACTCTAAAATAATCTAATTACTGTAATTACCCTTTAAATCCTATCGCACTTTAACTCTCCTTAGCCATAGAAAAGATAAATATGAAAACTCATAAATGTTCCTCTCCATGGAAATCTTTAGTAAAAGGTGAAAGATTTATACGATCTGAAGAGAAACCAGAGTATTAAGCAACTAGTTATTAAACAGCTAACTTTCAGTATTAGGACTTTTGAGAAGAGTTTGGTGAGAATCTGAAATCAAAGAAAACTTGATCTGGATGATCAGCCTAGGTGATTTTAAGAAATGAAAAGTCAAAGCTCTATAAAAATGTTACAGTGCAGAATATTCCCTTCTCTTCTTCTTCATGATGTTGATCCTCATTCCATGGTTACTGAGCATGTTTAGTCCCTATTGCAAAATTCTGAAAAAGTTCAGATAAGAGCAACTAAAATGATCAAAGGCCTGGAGACTAAAACATATGAAGAACAGCTGCAGGACTTGGGTTTGGCTAGTCTAAAGAAAAGAAGAAACGGGCGACATGATAGCAGTATTCCAGTATTTGAGGGGCTGCCACAAAGAGGGCACCAGAGGGCAGGAAAAGAAACAATGGTTGGAAACTGACCAAAGAGAGAAGCAACCTGGAATTAAGGAGAAACTTCCTAACATTGAGGACAATTAACCAGTGGAACAGCTTGCCTTCAGAAGTCATGGGTGCTCCATCACCAGAGATTTTAAAGAAGAGACTAGAGTCATTTGTCTGAAATGGTATTGGTTCTCCTGCTTGAGCAGGGGGCTGGACCAGAAGACCTCCAAGGTCCCTTTCTATTCTGTTCTGTTCTGCTCTGCTCTGTTCTGTTCTATTTCTTTCTGAGTAGAGAGAGGTACTCCCTAAAACATTTTTCCCTTTTTTCTACTTGTGGGCCTCTCAAACCTGCCAACCCATACCATTTTAGCTATTTTCTTTTATTTATTACACTTATATTGAATCATAGAATTATAAGGTTGCAGAGTTGGGAGGTCTGTTTAGCTCAATTAGTCCTCTCTGATGTTCAAATTCAAATTATAACATCCCCAGAAGGATGGATGCCTAACCTCTGCTTAAACACATCCAGTGAAAGGGAGGTCACCATCTATCTTTGGTTAACTGGGTTCAGTGTCAAAGTGTTTTATGGTTGGAAGTTTCTGCTAGCATTTAATCAAGAACTAATGGACACAAGTCTGACATTAGGACTCAAAACAAGGGCAGAGTAATAGCAGAGCATTTTAACCTTCCAGGACTCTCCATTATGGATCTCAAAATGGCTGCTATGGAACAAAGGTTTCAAGCTATCTCAGGAGGTCTTTATACAATGGGGTTTTAACACTTGTACTTGTATAACACTATACTACTTGCAGAGAGACATTCTGAGGTAGTAATTAAGACATCATGCTAGAAACTGAGAGACTGTGTTCTAATCCCATTTTAGGCATAAAGCCAGTTAATGACCTTGGACCAGTCATACACTTTCTCATTATAGGAAGAAAGCAATGGCAAACCACTTTTTTTACCAAGAAAAATCAAGACTGTTTTGAAAGCACAACCCCCTCAATAGACACACACACACAAAGATATTTATAATTTGTCTCACACATAGACTGCATCTGCCCCTGATCTTTTCTCCTCTACTACATCCCAATGTAAATCCTATATCAGTTTAACCACTCCATGCATCTGATGAAGCAAGCTGTACTTCACAAAGGCTTATGCCTTTTAATAAAATGTGTTGATCTGAAAACATGTTACTCAGCTCCTGATTTTTAACCTATCTTCCAGATTTGATACTATGTGAGATATATGATATGATGTGATATGATTTCATTACTTTGTGTCCTGCACTCTGTAATAATAAAGAACAGCCCATCTTCTATCTGAAACATCCTTTCAGGTTGTTCTTATGTACCTTTCAGTCTAACCATGCCCAGTTCTTTTAGTCGTGCCTGTTTCTAAACTCTTGCTCATATGCACTGTCATTCTCTAAACCTCTTCCAATTTCCATGAATGTTTTCTAATCTCACTGACCCCTCAGCTCAGCCCAGGGCACCCAGCCATTTCTGGAGAAAGGAAAAGGATATGTCCAAGGAAGAAAAAAATCATAGCCAAATGTTCCATTTCAATACTGATCATGAAAGAAGTAGAAAAACCTATTTTGGGGGAACAGTCTTGGCAAAAGCATAGAGGACTGATTTCTTATTGAAAAGAAAACATTGGCCTTAAAAGGGTTTTATACACAATTTGCTTCCTTATGATAGTTGGATGGTTGCTTCTGGTGTCAATGGTGATCAAGTCATGCTCCAATTGCTTCTATCTTTGCTTTGGTTTTGCCACAGTTATTCTATTACTATTTGCATGCTTTATATTTTGTTTTCCTCTTCAGTTCTTTCTCTTCTATTCTTCTGCCACATCCACTGCCCAGACTTCTTTGTCTTTTTTATCAACAATTGTTAAGTCTGTGTTGTTATATGGCAGATATCTGTTTGAATTCAAAAGTCCCAGAGCAGTTTAGCTGCCTCATTTTCTATGATCCCACCAGTTCTTGCTTGCAGGCATATTTTTTTCAGATCTTCAATGCACCATTGTTGCTACTTTGTCATGCCCTTGCTTATAGCCAGTCTGTGTGATCTTGCAGCAGCTAACCAGGTGATCCACTATTTCTTTACCTTCTTTGCAGAGGCAGCATTTGCTGTCTGTTTCTGTCTTTTCAGATCTGGCTTTACACACATTGGTTCACAAGAATGGTCTTGTACAGCCAGTCTCTCGTAGTCTTTCTTTAACTTACCAATTCTTAGCCATTGTCAGGTCTTGTTATTATCAGCATTACTTGCTATTTTTTAAATCTACTGGCTATGTAAAATTCTGTCTTGCATCTTCTTCACTGTTCTTTAGATATTTTTCCAATACCCTTTTTTCCCTTCAATTATCTGATGTTCTTGCAACATTCCATGTTTACCTGTTTTACTTGATAAATAAGAGTCTGTCAACATTGCTGGAAGAATGGACATCATTCACTGTCATTATTTTTCTGGTCTTTCTATCCAGGGCTTTTAATTCTATTTGAGTCCATTATTCCATCTAATGACTGGAATGTATCAGATGATTGGAATTGCCCAGGTGTTAATTGCCTTGATAGTATTTGGTGGAGCAGTGGGCTAATGCCTCCTTAAGTAACACCAGCTGCCTGCAATTAGTGCAGGTTCGCGTCCCACCAGGCTCAAGGTTGACTCAGCCTTCCATCCTTCCGAGGTAGGTAAAATGAGGACCCAGATTGTTGGGGGCAATAAGCTGACTTTGTAATAATGCCGCTTGGGGTTTGTGTGAAAGCCCTAATAAGCAGGCATATACATAGAATGAAGGATACTGCTAAGCTTGTAAGCCGCCCTGAGTCTTCGGAGAAGGGCGGGATATAAATGGAAATAAAATAAAAAATAAAATAAATAAAATAAATTTCCTCCACTGAGTTTGGATTTTATTATTATTAAATTTATTTGCTGCCCATCTCATGATTCAAGGAGACTCTGAACAGCTTACACAAAGTTGTATAAAAGATGGATAGAATCTACTTTCTGTCTATCATACCACAATGAACAGAAAACAGGTTCCTGTGGAATGCTTTAAAAAAATCTTCCTAAAGTTTAGAGCAGTTTAGCATTTTGTCCATGAAATGAATTACATAGGAAGATGGTACACTCCCTTTCTTTGAATGCCTTCAAGAAAAGGTTGGAGACCAATCTGTCCAAATCAATTTATCTGGATTTCCGTAAGGAGCCGGAGGTTGGGGTTGTGGGCCTGAATGATCATTTCCAACTCATTATTCTGTGATTTTGCACAAAGACTGATGGTCAGATCTGAGTCTAGCATTAGCATATACTGCCTCTGCTTCTCCCAACATTGTAGTCTCTGAATCTGTTGAGGTACAATCTCCTGATCCCGCAAGACAAATGGTAGCAAACCTGATTGAAGACATAATAGATAGGCACATATTACTACTATGGAAAAAAATTTATAATATTTTGCTTCTATAACATTTCTCCTAGCAATTATTATTAAGAACGCCTGGAAGACAGTCCAACCATAATTATTTCCCCCTCCCTCTCTGCCAAGCCTAGCATTAAACAAAAGCAAAGAATCAACCAATATCAAGTGATTGCAGTTGGTAGCATTTACTTAATTTTATACTACAATTTCCATGAGGGATTATTTCAATTTCTTCTTATAGGCTACACTTAGAAAGCAGTATGAGACTCAATCAACTGCCACTATAGGTTTTTTTTTATTTGGAAGGCTACAAGGACACTCTTTATTTCTTCATAGATCTCTCAAAGGCCTAAACTAATTAGCACTTATTAGAAAACAAATTAGAATGCATTTCATTTCTCCATATGGCAAAAGTGCGAACTACAGCACAAGACTAGGGTGGTGACAGAGCTAGCCTAATGACTTGCAATGAATAATTTATTTGACAAGTTGTGTCTTTCTGTCTGTTTTTGGATTGTACAAGAACAGATTATTTTAAGAAAAACATTCAATATTCAGAATGATTTAGGTGCTAAATTCATGCTAGCATGCAAATAAATGTCCACACATAAACAACACTTACATATGAAAATCAGCTGTCATGTTTTCATTTGTATGAAATGTCATGTAAGATTATCCAAGGAATAACGGCCTCAGAAGTGGTGCTTGACTCCTGGAATTAATTAATAGACAAGTTATAATGTCACAAAAAGAATAGAGGAAAAAAAAACCAATCAGAATAAAGTTAATGTGGCTAGCCTGAGATTAGCTATGATGCAGTGGCTAAAGTTTTGGACAAGGACCAGGAAAACCCAGATTTGCATCCATCCTGAACCGTAGAAGCTCCATGAGTAACTTTGGAGCAGTCATTTTTAATGGATTTTTTTTTTACTAAATTGCTAGTAAAAAAAAAACTCCTTTTGCTCTTCATGAAAAGGTGAGATACAAATCAAAGAACAGTTTCATAAATTAGAAATATAATAAGTCTATATGCTATTAATAGGGAGCAAAGGAACAAACTCTGAGAAAAGAAAACTGCAACTTGAAGAAAATGATGGAAGACATAAATCAATGGCATTGTCACATTCCACAAACTGAATGCAGAACATTATCCCAGACCTATAATTTTGCAATTGGGCAGGATTACTCATCAGAGAATGTGAGAGTGAAGACACAGTTATGTAAAAAAAATATCAAAAGCAGCAGTACAGAAAATTACCATAACCATGAATTATACTTATAAATATTCCTATAATTCAAATTTGGTATAGCCCAAGTACAATCCACAAGAACCTACATAAAATTAACTGAAATGAGTGGAAGTTGTACCAAAGCATAACATGCATCACTATCATCATCTTCCCCCCGGATGGGGGGAGGGGGCAGAATAATTTCTAATGAAACTAGATGTCAATGTGTAGTTTAACATTATAGGTAGGGCATTAAGTATATTGGTCTTCCAGCACTTCCTAACTGTCTGAAGTAAAGTCCTGAGAATCTCCTTCTAGTGTATGACTTTAGGTTAGAGTTCAATTCTTATGTCTGTTTGTTGTTTTTCACATTTCTAAACCATCTGTTCCTTTCCTTATGAAATCAAAACAATCCAAAACTTTTAGCAGTTTTTGGGTTTGAATAATCTATAATAGCAGTATTCCAGTATTTGAGAGGCTGCCACTAAGAAGAGGGGTCAACTTATTCTCCAATGCACCAGAAACAATGGATGGAAACTAATCAAGGAGACAAGTAACCTGGAATTAAGGAGAAAGTTCCTAACAGTGAGAACAATTAACTAGTGGAAAAGGTTGCCTTCAGAAGTTGTGGGTGCTACATTATTGGAGGTTTTTAAGAACAGACTGGAGAGTCACTTGTCTCAAATTGTATAGGGTCTCCTGCTTGAGCAGGGGGTTGGACTAGAAGACCTTCAAGGTCCCTTCGAGCTCTACTCTGATTCTAATTCAGTGTACAGTTCTAGCTTGATGGTAACTGAAACTGGTGGAAACTTTGTAATAACAGAATTTAGTGAAGCTCAGAGTTCAGCTAAACATTAGTACCCCAGCAGGTTTTAAAATTAACAAAAAGGAGACAAAGAGGTTAATAAAAAATATGGAGATACGGGATCAAACTGAATTGATGAATAAAACCAGTTTTAAGATTAAGAAGAAAATAAATACTTGGGTATTACTATGAAAAATACAAATTGTATATTAGTTCAAAATAATTATGTTAAGACATGAAATGAAGACTATTTACTTCCAAGAAATACACATCAATGTATCAGTCAGAAATTCAGGGTATAACTTTGCTTAATAAAATAAGCATTCAAAATGCTATGTTCACTGAGGAGTACTTTTATTAGTCTGAGTTTAGTATTACTTTATAAATTGTTCCTGTACTCCTGTGTTTCACAACATCAGAATTTTTAGCAATTCTTTTCTCCCTGAGCCAACTGAACTTCCGGCTAACCTGTAGTTGAAGAAGAAATGCTATGAACACAGAGAGCCAGTTTGGGTGTAGATTGGGTGTAGAGCTTAAGATATCGGTCCAAAAACCAGGAGACTGTGAGTTCTAGTCCCACCTCAGAGAAAAAGCCAATTGGGTGACCTTGAGCCAGTCACTCTCTCACTCTCTTTCAGCCTTAAGAAGAAGCCAATGCAAACCACTTCCGAAATCTTACCTTGACAACTGCAGGTACTTTTCCAAGCAGTCACCAGGAATCAGCAACTGTTTGAAGGCATAAAAGAAAAAGTTTCCAAAGGTGAAAATACCTATCACTTCTCAGCTCTCTGAAGGAGTCAGACACCAGATGTACCTCACTACCCTTTCACTGTGGTTTTTAACTGAGCTGATGGCAGTTTGCCACTTCTCCATCACAGTAACTAGGATTTTTTCCTTCCATGCAAAAATACACACATGCAAGGAAGAGCGGACAAAGTTGGAATATTGGCTGGATGTTTTTCCCTGTTAACTACTGGAAAAAGTTCTGTTTGTCTTATTGTACTGAATACTTAGTATAGGAGGATCTACTTCCAGGAATACATCTCTGTGGCTTTAAGTGAACACCCAAGGTTGCATAGCAATAGTTCTAAACTCTGGAATAAGTACAGCCAGTGGAATTGACCTTATTAAGTTATTACAACGTAGGTTTCCTGGACAGACCATTTCATTAGATGCAAAAACAATAAGCAACTGAAATAATCATCAATAAAACTAGGTTTCTCAGAGTTAATTCTTTGGATCCTAACATTTCACTCTTCCCAGAGTCCATATTCTCATATTTTTAGCTGCAAAAAAAGCCAATGCAATCTTGGGCTGCATCAGAGGGAGAGTTTCAAGATCATGTGAAGTGACAGTATTGCTTTATACTGCATTGCTGAATACTGTCCAATTCTGGTCACCATGATACAAAAAAGATATTGAGACCCTAGAAAAAGTGCAGTGAAAAGCAACAAAGATGATTAGGGGATTGGAGCTGAACAAAACAATGAACAGTTAAGGGAATTGGGTATATCTAGACCAGGGGTCTTCAAACCTGGCATTTTATGACTTGTGGACTTCAAGCCCCAGAATTCCTCAGCTAGCATGCCTGGCTGAGGAATTCTGGGAGTTGAAGTCCACAAGTCATAAAACAGCCAAGTGTGAAGACCCCTGATCTAGACTAACAAAGAGAGGTATGACATGATAGCAATCTTCCAGTACTTGTGGGACTGTGACAGAGTAGAGGGGTGGTCAACCTATTCTACAAAGTACCTGAGGGTAGGACAAGAAGTAACAGGTGATGAGTTTTTAAACACAGATCCAGCCTAAAACTAAGTAAAGATTTCCTGCAGTTAGAACAATTAATCAATGGAACAACTGGCCTCCAGAAGTTATGGGTGTTCCATCACTGGAGATTTTCAAAAAAAGATTGAACAACCATTTATCCAGAATGATATAGGGTCTCCTGCTATGGCCAGAATTTAGACTAAAAAAACTCCAAACTTCTATGATATCTCCAAATTGCCCAGCCCAATTTAGTCAGACGGTTGAATCCCATGAGAGAGTTTTGCAATTAGGCACTTTATTATTGTTGCTGTTTCATAGTTTTCTGGTACAATTTGTTCTATTAATTATGAAAAATAAATACTTGTTTTTAAGCTTTCAGTATAGTATTTGGATGTAATATAATTTCATAGTGAGCAGATAATGCCATCTCTTTTTTTAGAAATAAATTTCTTTTTGTGAATTGGTAACATATGAGGATGTCACCTGTCTTAGATTATGTTACTCAATTTTACTATTAATAAACAGCTGAGCTCAATCTCTGGCTACAGTGTGACATAACTCAGACTGTTGGAACACAAATATGTTTAATTCAGCCCAGTCCACCAACAGTTTAAAGACACCATTACAATAAACTTTGGGCTGTCAGAATCATTGCTCTTCCCCATTGATGTCTTTCATTAACCAGAAAAATGGGATAGCAAAGTGTCTATTCTGATAGCTTTGGCAAAACATTTTTTTCATATCTGCTTCAAACAAGATGGTGGGTATCACATGGCAGGGCCAACCTCATAGGTCAATGCACAGAGTACAATTAAATTAGAAACGTATGGACCATTACAGATTACTTAATAATAGTAATTTCTAACAATCAGATAAAATGAGCTATCTTTGAACAGGTCACTCTGATGCCCCTATGTTATCTATAGAATTATGTAAAACATCCAATACAGATACCCTATGACCTAATTATTTTAAAATAGGTTTTGCTGTGATGTCCTTGGTGGTCTCTGAAACTGGTTGTTTGCTGGCAGACATTTCATCACCCAAGTAGGTAAGATTATCAGTGAAAGTGAGTATGGGGTTTGCTCCCAATAACTTTCCCTGGAAGTTGTGGGTAGGGGCAAGATTTTCTCCTTGGTAGTTCCTTGATTAGGAAAGTGTTTTCTGATTGATTAATTGATTGATTGATTGATTGTTGTTAATCCCTACTTATTTGGGAGTTGGTAGCTTTTTGTTTACTTCTTAACTTTTTTTATTTTCTGTTTTGAATGGTGTATATTTCTACTTAAGCCTTCTTTGTTTAGTTGCAGAATCTGAAAGTATGGTCCATTGTCTTTTGTCAGTGAGTTCTTTTAACTGTTGTAATCTAGTTGCTGTTTCTTTAGATTTTGACCATGAGAAGTACAAGATCCAGCTCAGCTACCATGTGCATATAGTTTTAGCCATTCTGTAAAGGCAGAACGTTGCCTGGGTTTTACCATCATGGAAGTAGTCTACCCTTCATACCCCAAGGTATAATACCATCCAATGCCATATGCTAAATTAATAAAATAAATAAATGATATGTAAATATGGTTTGTTTCTATGTGTCTACTGCGGCTGATTTATATGAATGCCAGGAATTCCTTAGCATTTTTTAATTTAGCTTGGTCTAGGTTCTGGATCTTTTGGTTTACTTAAGACGTTTTGGAGGGCTTTAGTTAGTTTCCATGCTATAATGATGCCATATGGTTGTAATAGTCCACTGGTTGTTTCTGAGACTTTTTTGATGTATGGTAATGCTATCCTTTTCATAGCTTGTGTTGATTGTGCTTTAGTGGATTGAGTGGTCAGTCACTTTTTGATCAAGTTACATGCGGCCCATCTTGTTGAAATATGTCTTTTTTTCTTTTCTTTTCTTTCTTTTTTTTTTTTTGGTGTTCTGGATTGCTGCAGTGTATTTGTCTGAATAATGTTCCTACACAGCTCCTCTTGTGAGAGGCTGTGTTTAGAAATGTAGCATTTAGTATGGGTTGTTTTTCAATAAATTTTCATTTCTAATTTCCCACCATTTCTTTGGTTGATGAGGATATCCAGAAATTAGTTGTTTTCTTCCTCCCTTGTGAATTCCTTCAAAGAAATTTTATTCCTTTGAAGATGTTGATAGTTTCATGTGCCTTCTCTAGTTTTCTTATTATGACAAAGGTATCATCTACACCAGATTCATACTTTTGGTTGTCTGAGAGGGTTATAGTATATAATTCTAGATACTGCATTACAGTCTTTACTATGCATCCTGGAATAGCAAAAGCAATAGCATTTATTGTATTTATTTATTTTATTTAGAAAATATATGTTGTTGTTGTTAGCTGCAAAGTCGTGTCCAACCCATCACGACCCTATGGACAATGTTCCTCCAGGCCTTCCTGTCCTCTACCGTCTTCTGGAGTCCATTTAAGCTCATGCCTACTGCTTCTGTGACTCCATCCAGCCACCTCATTCTCTGTCATCCCCTTCTTCTATTGCCCTCAAAAATATATAATGCTGCCTATTCGCACAGGGCTAGGTGTATATACATCCCATAGTGCTTTACTGCACTCTCTGGGCAGTTTACAATATAGAATCTGGGTCCTTAATTGACTGACCTCAGAAGAATGGAAGGTTAAATCAATCTTGAGCTCCATCAGAATCAAACTCCAGGCTGTGGGCAGAATTAGCCTGCAATATTGGACATTAACCACTGCACAATCAGAATGGTGAATCCATGGGTATTCCTCTGATATGTTGTAAGTAATCTGATATGTTGAACTGTATGCAGTGGTGGGATTCAAATATGTGAACAACTGATTGTCTGTGTAGATGCTGCTTCCAGAAGTCCATTCTGGGCCTGGGCAACAAAAAAATCAGTTACCGGTTCTGCCAAACTGGTGCAAACTGTATGTATGCAGGGAATAAACCCCACATTCATTCACACTGATGATGTTATCTAGTTGGATATTGAAACATCTGCAAGCAAGCAACCAAGTTCAGAGAGCACCAAGGATTCCACACAATCTGTTGTGTCCTTAGTTACGGAGGATTCTCCTTCAGAGGGAAGACTCAGAGCAGCCATTGGCTGTTACCCTCGGTGACAGATTCCAAGCCAGGGATTGGTTACGTTTGAAATAGCAGTTAGTATATAAGGTAGTGTTTAACCGTTAGTTAGTCAGTTGACGTATGTGAGTTCAATAAATGTTCCTTGCTAAACCTCGCTGTCTCTGCTCGTCAATCCGGACATAACAGTGGCGACGAAGGTGGGATCTGACGGCAGATCAGCAAAGGAGCCGGGGGTAAATGAATAAATAAATGAATAAATAAAAAAAACCCGACCGGGTGAAAAGCGGGAAATTTGAACCACAGTCAACCGAGCAGCAAGCAATTAGGCCTTAAGGATGGCGCAAGTGGGGTCCCTGAAGGAGTTCGACCCTAATTACCCCGAAGACTGGGAGGAGTATGTCGGTCAAGTCGAGGGGTTCATGCTGGTCAACGGGATCACGGCGGACAGGAAAAAGGCGGCGGCTCTCCTAACAATCAGTGGCACACCGGTTTACCGGGTAGCCGTAGGCCTGTGCCAACCCCTGCCAGTCTCCAGCGTATCGTACGCTGACCTGTTGGCCAAGCTGAAGGTCCATTTCACCCCTAAAAGGTCGGAGCTGTTTTGGCGGCGGATATTCGAGAAGCGGAACCAACGGCTGGGTGAATCTATTCAACAGTTTGTGGCGGCGGTCAGAGAAGCAGCCCTGCACTGCAAATACGACAATCTGGAGATTTGTATTAGGGACAGAGTGGTTTTGGGACTTCGTGACGAACAATTGCAAAACCGTATCATCTCAAAACCTACTGGCAACCTCCAAGAAGTTCTAGATGAGCTTCTGACATACGAATCTACCGGCAGACGCGACCCCCCCTACAAACAGCATGGCTGCCTCAGCCGAAGTAAACCTTGAGAGCCATGTGGACGGTGGGGAGGTGGATTACCAGTGGGAAGCTGATATTGCGGAGATCACCCGAAGGTTCGGGAAGATGGCGCCGAGACCATCACGCACCAACGGACCTGACCAAAGCAGAAGACAGCATCCGCCAGCGTACCAACGATCCCAGAGGGACATTCCAAACAGACCTCGCGACCCAGAAACGAAGTGTGGAAGCTGCGGGGGAAATCACCAACGCTCGACATGCAGATTCAGAAATGCAAAATGTCGAGGCTGCAGAAAAACGGGCCACATCCAGGCCATCTGCCGAAGCCGACCGCGCAACAACCGTCTCCACGAGCTTGATGTTTGGCCCACAGGTGAAGTAAACCCTGATCGGAGTGGTAGAGAAGTCCCTGGACTAGTGGCGCGCACTTCCAATCCGGGAGCTGGGGCGAGGGTCAACCACATGGGAAAACCTAAATTTAATCACACCCCAAGAATCAACCACATATTGAGGCCTAAATTGAGGATAGAAGTCCAAATGCAAGGCATTCCTTGCAAGATGGAAGTGGACTCAGGGGCCTCTGTATCAATAATTTCAAGGGACACCCTGAGTTACATAGAAAGGAGAAGTGGCCATAGAATTCCCCTTAAACCCACCGAACTGCAACTAGCTGACTTCCAAAAAACACCTATTGAATTAGTGGGAGAGGCTAGCATTATGGTTAAATACAAGGGGTTTAGAGGAGTATTAACTGTTCTAGTCACTGAAGGCCAGAGAACTAGTCTTATAGGCCTTAATTGGTTCTCGGCCTTGGGCATCTGGGTTGGGGGAATTAACTCTATACAAAGGAAGACCCTCAAATCCGTCTGCGATAACTTCGCAGATGTATTTGATGGGTCATTAGGGAGGTACAATGGACCCCCCATTAACTTTAATTTAGACCCAGCAGTCAGGCCCATTAGGCTTAAGGCCCGGAGGGTGCCTTTCACCCTTAAACAGAAAATCGAGGCCGAACTAGATAAGCTAGTACGCCAGGGCGTTTTAAAACCAGTTGAAGGGGGCCTTTGGGAGACACCGATCGTCACACCCCTGAAACCGAACGGGGATGTGAGGATCTGTGCCGACTATAAAGCCACCCTAAACCTCGCAATGAAAAAACACGCTTACCCGGTCCCGACGGTGAAGCAGGTCCTCGCGACGATCCAGGACAGTGCCATTTTCGCCAAGCTTGACTTGGCACAGGCGTACTTGCAACTTACTGTGTCTAAGGAAGCCGCCGAGGCTCAAACGATAGTTACCCACAAGGGGGCGTTCCGCGTTCACAGACTTCAGTTCGGGATAGCTGCAGCTCCAGGCATCTTCCAGGAGGTGATGGAGAGGACCTTGAAGGACATTCCAGGTGTATGCCCTTACTTTGACGATGTCCTCATCGCTGCAAAAACTGAGGACATCCTAGCGGAGAGGCTAGAACAGGTACTGGGGAAATTTAGAGAGGCAGGGTTGAAATTAAAAAAAGATAAGTGTTGCATAGGGGTAAAATCAACAGAATTCTTAGGGTTCAGGATTGATGCCCAGGGCATCCACCCAACGGAAGGAAAAATTAGAGCAATTAAATTAGCTCCAGAACCTAAGAACAAGGTGGAATTACAAGCCTTCCTTGGCTTGATTAATTTTTATCACACATTCCTGCCTCACAAAGCAGCTATAGCTGAGCCCCTACACAGACTCTTAGATAGGAAGACCCCGTGGCAGTGGCAGAAAAAACACAGGACCAGTTTTCAAACACTAAAAGACATATTGTCCAGTAACTCCACTGTCACTCACTTTATAGAAAATAAACCCATATTCTTAGCCTGTGATGCTTCCCCTTATGGCGTGGGAGCTGTCATCAGTCACATGGATGACTGATGCCTATAGCTTACTATTCCTGAACCTTAACAAAGGCAGAACGGAATTATGCACAGATTGACCGGGAAGCATTGGCCATCGTGGCAGGCGTAAAAAAGTTCCACGATTACCTGTACGGTAGGGACTTCACCATTTACACTGACCATAAACCCCTGCTAGGATTATTCACTACTGATAGACAAACAGCACAAATTATGTCTCCAAGAATGCTCAGATGGTCAATCTTCCTATCGGCTTATACATTCTCAATTAAACACAGGCCAGGCAAAGAGATGGGGCACGCTGATGCCCTCAGCAGGCTACCATTAGAGGATAGTGACACAGACCCTGCACCTGTGGGACAGATCATGTCCCTACAAGAACTTCCTGAGTGCCCCCTGACGGCTAGAGACATTGCAGCAGCTACCAGAAGAGACCCCATACTCAGCAGGATAGCAGCATGGGTACAAGGGGGATGGCCCAACAAAAATCCTGACCCCAAGTTCACACCGTACTTTAGATGGAAGGATGAATTGTCATCTCACTTAGGGTGTATCTTATGGGGAAACAGGGTTGTGATTCCAGAGTATCATAGGAACACAGTGATTGGGGAACTTCATGAAGGGCACCCAGGTATTGTGCATATGAAAGCTCTTGCTAGAAGCCATTTATGGTGGCCAGGGTTGGACAACGCCATTGAGGTCAAAGTTGCGGGGTGCTATCAGTGCCAGAGATCCAGACCAGAGCTAGCACATACAACAGTACATAAATGGGAAGAGGCAAGAAACCCGTGGTCTAAGATCCATATTGACTTCGCTGGCCCATTCCAGGGCCTCACATTCCTTGTAGTAGTGGACAGCTACTCCCGCTGGTTGGCCCATTCCAGGGCCTCACATTCCTTGTAGTAGTGGACAGCTACTCCCGCTGGTTGGAGGTCGTGCCTGTTAAGTCCATGACATCAGCCAAAACCATACAGGTCTTAAGGGGACTCTTTGCCACTCATGGGTTACCTGACGTGATTGTTTCTGACAATGGGCCCCAATTCACATCTAATGAATTTCAGGACTTCCTCAAGGCCAACTGGATTAGGCACGCGACATCGGCACCCTTCCACCCCTCCTCCAACGGATTGGCAGAACGAAACGTCAGGACAGCCAAGGACACCCTTCGAAGACTCATCCATGGCAACTGGCATCAGAGACTGGCTCAGTTCCTGTTGGCCCAACATACCACACCCTGCACGGCCACAGGAAAGAGCCCAACCGAAATGAGGTGGGGCAGACGTTTAACAACAAAACTGGACAGGCTGCACCCTGACAGGCTACCTGCTGAACAAGAGCTGGACGCTTCAACCCGGTCTCTGAACATTGGGGATATGGTGTGGGCTAGGAATTACGGACAAGGGGACAAATGGGTTCCTGGGGTAGTAATTGACAAAACTGGACCACTGTCATATTTAATTGAGGGGGAAGAGAGGCAACTGCTTAGGAGACACATTGATCAGTTAAGGAAAAGGGCCCCCGAATGTGTACTAGCCAACAAAGTAGGTGAGAACACCACAGCAGACACTGTTCCTTCCCCAGCCAGGGTAAACACAGCACCAGGGGGTAATGGGAGGGAAATACAATTCAGGTCAATAGAAGCAACCCCCCAGATTCGCAATGCTGAAACAGAAATTGCGTTCCCTAACAGCCCAACAGAGTCGTCCAGTCAGTCCAGTGAACCCCAACAACAGCATCAACAACAACAGCCCGATAGGGATTCACCATCTGAAACACCAATACACACACCTGGGTCAGAGGCAATTGGCGATGGTGGAACTGAAACCCATTCAGCAGCTAGTATGGTCAGCAGATACCCAGTCAGGAAGCATAAGCCTCCTGGGTACTTGAAGGACTATATCCTATGGTAAATTTCATCCAGGGGGGAAGGGGTGTTGTGTCCTTAGTTACGGAGGGTTCTCCTTCAGAGGGAAGACTCAGAGCAGCCATTGGCTGTTACCCTCGGTGACAGATTCCAAGCCAGGGATTGGTTACGTTTGAAATAGCAGTTAGTATATAAGGTAGTGTTTAACCGTTAGTTAGTCAGTTGACATATGTGAGTTCAATAAATGTTCCTTGCTAAACCTCGCTGTCTCTGCTCGTCAATCCGGACATAACACAATCCATTTAGGAAATTAGGAAACTGTAAAGTTAGAGGAGGTACAGAAAGAAGTGGCCAAAATAATCAAGAAATATGTTTAGAATATATGGACTGTTAGTTTAGGGGAGAGAGAAAGAGAGAGAAGGAGAGGGAGGGAGGGGCTTAATTATAAATTAGTTTTATTGAGAAAAGAGATTTTCAATGAATTAGTTTTTTTTATGGGTGCTGCATAGTGAACCAGCTTGCAGTGCTCTAAAATTTCAGAATGTGAATCTGGAGTAAAGGAATACAGAGATCCAGATTACTCTTGCTTTTTCCTATGGCAACAGCTGTGAAATCTACTTTTCATACAGAAGTTACAAAATTTCATCTCCAATTAGGGTTAGAAGTGACCAATCCAGCCCCCTGTCCAAAATTATACCATCCTGGACAATAGTTGTCCAATATTTTATTAAAAACCTCCAATGATGGAGCAACCACAACTCAGGGAGGCAAACTATTCCATTGATTAATTGTTCAATATAATAATAATATTATATTATAGTTTATATATTATATTCAGTGATTTTTTTTGTCATAGAACACACCAGAACGGCGTTCTGGCACTGTTTTTTGAAGGGAAGAAAAAAAAAGCACTGATTATATTTATATAAAATTAGGCCCTGTTTGATGTATTCCAGAATTAGAAAAATCATCCTATAAACAGTTCAAATACTTAGAAAAATGCTACAACTAAACTTTTAAAAAAGCAAATATAAAAACAATTTGTGCTAAGCAATGGATTGCTTACTATGGTATTAAGCAAATTAGGCAATTAACTTACTGAACCACTCTGCAAGGAGTACAAACATAGCACTAATACTCTCTAGAAGACTGCATAGCAATTCCTGAAATTGAGATGCCTGAAAGATGTTTTATTCAAAAGAATTTAAAATCATTAGTTTTTCATTGGTTTGATGCCTGCAAATTCAGAGAATATGGCTGGAAAAGGACAAAGAAAAATGATTTAGCAAATTTTATTGCAGTTTGAACTTCATTGTGTCGCAGCAATGTAAATAGGGTAACAGAACTTATTCATAAATTTGGAAGAACAATTATAACTACGTCTTTGGTTATACAGATCAGGTCGAAAAAGTAGGAAATCTTACAATGCACATCAAAGTTTTATGGATTACATACATCTCAACACTTGTTGTCATACATATCATAGTTTTATGGCTTAGATACAGTATAATACAAATACTAGGAGTTAGCAGTAGCAGCACCCAGAATATTTATTTATTTATTTATTTTATTAATTTAATTTCTATACCGCCCTTCTCCCGAAGGACTCAGGGTGGTGTACAGGGCAATAAATACAATAAAAATACAATTTACAAAAGTTAAGATAAGAATTAAATAAAAAGCCCAAATTACAATAAAAATTGATTAAAATTAATATTAAAATACCCCAAACCCATCAGACCAGGCCGGCTTGTTCAAATAAATAAGTTTTCAGGTCACGGCAGAAGGAGCGAAGGTCAGGAGCCGTCCGGAGCTCAACCGGTAAATGATTCCAAAGGTCCGGCGCGCCCACAGAGAACGCCCTCCCCCTGGGAGTCACCAGCCAACACTCTCTGACCGACGGCACCCTGAGGAGGCCCTCTCTGTGTGACCGCACTGGACGAAGGGAAGTTGATGCCGCCAGCAGGTGCTCCCGTAAGTAATCTGGACCCATGCCATTTAGGGCTTTATGGGTCATCACCAGCACCTTGAATCTCACCCAGAGGGCAACTGGAAGCCAATGCAGCTCACGGAGTAAAGGTGTTACATGGGAGTATCGGGAGACCCCCAACACAACTCGCACGGCCGCATTCTGCACCAGTTGAAGCCTCTGAGTGGTCCTCAAGGGCAGCCCCATGTAGAGAGCATTGCAGTAGTCTAAACAAGAGGTCACGAGCGCATGAGTGACTGTACGCAAGGCATCCTGGTCCAGATAAGGCCACAACTGGCGCACCAGGCAAACCTGGGCAAAGGCCCCCCTAGTCACCGCTCCTATATGATCTTCCAGGGAGAGCTGTGAATCTAGGAGGACACCCAAGTTGCAAGCCCTATCTACAGGGGGTAATACCTCACCCACCATGGTTAAAGATGGAATGACCTGAATTTCCCGAGATGCCGGCACGTACAACCACTCAGTCTTTTTGGGATTGAGCCGAAGCCTGTTCCTCCCCATCCAGCCCCAAACCACCTCCAGGCAACGGGACATCACATCGAGGGCATCACTGGGGTGGTTTGGGGTGGAAATGAAAAGCTGGGTATCATCAGTATGCTGATGATACCCGACCCCAAAACCACAAATGATCTCACCCAGTGGCTTCATATAGATGTTAAACAGGAGAGGCGAGAGGACTGACCCCTGAGGAACTCCACAAACGAGAGGCCTCAGGGCCGACCTCTGCCCCCCTGCCAACACTGACTGCGAACGTCCCAGGAGATAGGAGGAGAACCACTGCAAAACAGTGCCTCCCACTCCCAACCCCCTGAGACGCTGCAGTAAGATACCATGGTCGATGGTATCGAAAGCTGCTGAGAGGTCTAATAGGACTAGGACAGAGGAACAACCCCTGTCCTGAGCCTGCCAGAGATCATTCACCAGTGCGACCAATGCCGTCTCCGTGCTGTACCCAGGCCTGAAGCCCGATTGGTACGGGTCCAGATAATCAGCTTCCTCCAGGAACAAAGGGAGCTGATGCGCCACCATGCTCTCAACAACCTTCGCAAGAAAGCAAAGGTTGGAGACTGGTCGATAGTTGTTTAAAACAGCTGGGTCCAAGGCAGGCTTCTTGAGGAGGGGTCTCACCACCGCCTCCTTCAAGGTGGCGGGAAAACTACCCTGACTCAAAGAAGCAGATATCACTGCCTGGAGCCATCCTTGTGTCCCCACCCGAGCCGCATAAACCAGCCAGAAGGGGCACAGGTCCAATAAACACGTGGTGGAGCTCAGCCTCCCCATGATCCTGTCCACATCTTCCAGAGTCACAGAATCGAACTCATCCCAGATAACATCACCAAGACCACCCATGTCCTCACCATCAGACTCTGCCCAGTCGGAGTCCAAACCGGTCCGGATCCGAGCGATTTATCATCCACAGGCTAACTTATCTGCATTAAAAGTCCTCAATGGCACTACATCCACATGAGAGAGAAGTAAGGAGTGGGGTACCACAAGGTTCTGTCTTAGGCCCAGTGCTCTTCAATATCTTCATCAATGATTTAGATGAGGGAATTGAAGGGGAACTCATCAAATTTGCAGATGACACCAAACTTTCAGGAATAGCCAATACCCCAGAAGACAAACTCAGAATTAAAAAAGATCTTGACAGACTTGAACAATGGGCCCTATACAACAAAATAAGTTTCAATGTGGAGAAAAGCAAACTCTTACACTTAGGCAGGAAAAAGGAACAAATACAGATTGGGCAAGACCTGGCTTAAAAACAGTAACTGTGAGAGGGACCTTGGAGTCCTAGTGGACGATCACTGGACTATGAGCCAGAAGTGTTCAGCAGCATCCAAAAAAAAGCTAATACAATCCTGGGTTGTATAAACAGAGGCATAGAA
Organism: Vipera berus; assembly: GCF_964194415.1. Lineage (NCBI taxonomy): Eukaryota > Metazoa > Chordata > Lepidosauria > Squamata > Viperidae > Vipera > Vipera berus. The sequence goes on along the minus strand of NC_138205.1, from coordinate 115,019,537 downwards.
TCAAGATCACATAAGGTATGAGTACCGCTTTATAAAACCTTAGTAAGACCACACCTTGAATACAGCAGTCTCTTTTGGTCACCATATCACAAAAAAGATGTTAAGAGTTTGGGGGAAAATTCAGAGAAGAGCAACTAAGATGATTAATGGTCTGGAGACCAAAACATACGAAGAATGGCTGTGGAACTTGGGTTTGGATAGTCTAAAAAAAAAAGAAATAGGGGAGACATGATAGCAGTATTCCAGTATTTGAGGGGCTGCCACAAGGAAGAGGGAGTCAGGTTGTTCACCAGAGTACCAGAGGGAAGGACAAGAAACAAAGAGAGAAGCAACCTGGAATTAAGGAGAAAGTTCCTGACAGTGAGGACAATCAACCAGTGGAATAGCTTACTCCCAGAAATCGTGGGCACTCCATCAGTGGAGATTTTCAAGAAGAGACTGGACAATCACCTGTCTGAGATGATATAGGGGGCTGGACTAGAAGACCTCCAAGGTACCTTCCAGCTCTATTCTATTCTATTCTATTCTATTCTATTCTATTCTATTCTATTCTATTCTATTCTATTCTATTCTATTCTATTCTATTCTATTCTATTCTATTCTAAATACAACACGGATCTTGCCATGAACTCATGAGGGCTAGATAGACAGCAAACATTTTAAAAAATAATTAAATGTATAGTGAATGGATATCATTCAACTAACTCTGAAGGCACAGGTGGCTTAAACCAGAGGTCCATAACCTTTTGGGCACCAGGGACTGGTTACGTGGAGAGAGGTTTTTCTGTGGACCAGAGTGGGCATGGTTTTGTGTGCTGCCTGCATCCCGTGGATGGGGCTTTGCTTGTTTGTGCGGCCCGATTGGTGACATGCTGCGGTCTGGTACCAGTCCAAGGACCAGGGGTTGGGAACCCCTGACTTAAACCTTATTTATTTATTTTAGATTGATTCAAAACATAATATGACTTTTTAAAGAAATGTTAACATTAAGCAAATCACTAAATAAATAATTGTAAGAGGTATGGTATTAGTCAAAATAGTCTCCTTCCTTCTCTAGTATTAAATTATTTCTGTATTCCTAATTTCAAAAAGCATTACATTAAGAAATAAGTTATCAGTGATGACAGGATAAGAAGTTTTCAGATTTGGAGAATTGAGATATTGACAGGCCATGCTCCTATCAGCAAGAGATTGAGGCATTACTGGGAATTTCAAATGTTACTAACCCTGGTGTTAATAATTATAGCCATAGTTGTCCATGAACAAATCCAAATGAATAGACAAGATTCAGCTTCAGGAGGGAACTGTTAATAGCTGCTTCTGAAGATGACTTGGAATTAAAATCCACCAAAAAGGGAAAAGAGGCTATAGTAATGATACTGCTGACAATCCTGTATAGAATTTCATGGAGAGCTATTCAAATGTCCAAAAACAAGTTCGTTAGCAATTGGGGACCCAGCAGGGTGTCTACAGGGCATGGTCAACAAAGTCAAGTGATATTTTATAAGCAATAGATGCTGGTCTGTATTTGCACAGCTTTCTAGAAAAGGATTCAATCTACTTGGAGGCCTGGAGACTAAAACATATAAAGAACTGCTGCAGGACTTGGGTTTGGCTAGTCTAAAGAAAAGAAGAAATAGGGAGGACATGATAGCAGTATTCCAGTATTTGAGAGGCTGCCACAAAGAAGAGGGGGACAAATTATTCTCCAAAGTACCAGAGTGAAAGACAAGAAACAATGGTTGGAAACTGACCAAACAGAGAAGCAACCTGGAGTTAAGGAGAAACTTCTTAATAGTGAGGACAATTAACCAGTGGAACAGCTTGCCTTCAGAAATCATGGGTGCTCCATCACTGGAGCTTTTTAAGAAGAAACTGGACAGTCACTTGTCTGAGATGGTTTAGGTCAGGGAACCTTGGCTCTTTTTATGACTTGTGGCCTTCAATACCCAGAATTCCTGAACCAGCCACACTGATTCAGGAATTCTGGGAGTTGAAGTCCACAAGTCATAAAAGAACCAAGGTTCCCTATCCCCTGGTATAAGTTCTCCTGCTTGAGCAGGAGGCTGGACTAGAAGACCTCCAAGGTCCCTTCCAGCTCTATTCTATTCTATTCTATTCTATTCTATTCTATTCTATTCTATTCTATTCTATTCTATTCTATTCTATTCTATTATTCTATTCTATTCTATTCTATTCTATTCTATTCTATTCTATTCTATTATTCTATTCTATTCTATTCTATTCTATTCTATTCTATTCTATTCTATTCTATTCTATTCTATTCTATTCTATTCTATTCTATTCTATTCTATTCTATTCTATTCTATTCTATTCTACCCCATAAAACCTGGTCCATCTTCAATAGGATGAGGACTCAAGATGGGAGATGTTCTGTCTGGAATGTACTGTAGCTGAGGTGGTCTAAAGGAGATAGTGCAACATATTGTGGAACAATGCTGTCTGAGTGTATATCAGGGAAACCCCTGAGATTTTTTTGTATGCAACTCCATCATTCAGAAGAGGTTGCAGGAATGAGTATGTCTAGTCTAGTAAAAATTATCTGAAATGGTATAGGGTTTCCTGCCTGAGCAGGGGGTTAGACTAGATGACCTCCAAGGTCCCTTCCAACTTTACTATTATGATTATGATTAAAAAGAAAGACACGATATCAGTGTTCCAATATTTGAGAGGCAGCCACAAAACTTATTTTCCAAAGCACCAAAAGGCAGGACAAAAAGTAATGGGTGGAAACTAACCAAAGAAAGAAACAACCTAGAACTAAGGAGAAACTTCCTTACAGGTAGAACAATCAACCAGTCGAACAGCTTGCCTTCAAAAGTTGTGGGTGCTCTAATGCTGGAGAAGAGACTGGACAGCCATTTGTCTGAAATGGCATAGCGTCTCCTGCTTAAGCAGGGGTTTGGACTAGAAAACCTCCAAGGTCCCTTCCAACTCTGATAATATTCTATGTTCTGTTCTATATAATGACTATGTATATGGGCTAGCTTTGAATTTGTAAATAGAGTAAAAAGTTTCATATTTGCTCATTGAGAATGGATGTGCTTTTTAACATTTTTGTCATATGCCAAATAAATAAATAAACACACAAATTGCATCTATGTGTCTATCCATAGGAAGATACTTCAGTACTCAAAGTCTGTATTACTTTTTTAATTTCAAGTCCACACATAGGATATTTTTCACACTAACAATTGTTCAGACAACCTGTTTTATGGTTTGGGGAAAATGATATATAGGTAAACCTCAGCTCCCTTTTAGAACAATACTATTTTCCATTTACATTTTTAGTTTCCTGTTTGTATATTCTGGTCAGCCCGGTCTTGTATTAAGCTAAAGTGAGAAGAGTACAGGATTTGTAATCATCCTTAAAATGTTTCTTGGCCAGAAAATGCTCCCAATTTATATGATGCATTACCTATGCTATGTTCTAAAACACCGTGCTGGCCGACACACATAATGTATGCAAATTACAAGCATATACAAATCCTATTCTTCGCATTCTGAATGATTCCTTGACCTTTTCCCCCCCTCTGTTGGTTTCTCTTAGCAAAGACATAGCTGCAACCTTATCACCTCTTTTAACAGCATTTCCCTAATCCTTAGGCAGCATGTAAATCCTTTTCCTTTCTTTGAAAATGTTTTCCATATTACATCCTGCTTTCAGAGCTGTATTTCAAAGTGTCATTTTAATCCTCTGTATTTTAGTGATAACCTGGAATATTGTTGTCATTTTAGGCATTCCAGTCACATCTTGCTGTGCTGCATGTGAAGCTTTTGCAGAGGAACAAATGCTTCAGGCAAAGTGAACTCTGAACTCTGGTGACATCAAAATTCTTACTGTGCAGTCTGCAAAGCTTAACTTAAGTTCATTAGTAACACATTTACATTATAGAGTTTGCACTGGATTGCTTTTCAAATAAAAAGTTGGAGTTGGAAGAAGAGGAAGAAGAAGAAAAGGAGGTCAAGAGATGAGCTCAGAACAGATATTAAAAGCCCACACAAAATACAGGAGGATCTTGACAAAATACAAGAGGATCTGGACAGACTTGAACACTGGGCACTATCTAACAAAATGAAATTCAATGGTGAAAAAAGTAAGGTTCTACATTTAGGCAAGAAAAACCAAATGCACAAGTATAGTATAGGTGGTACCTCGCTCAATAGTAGTAACTGTGAGAGGGATCTCGGAGTCCTAGTAGACAATTATTTCAATATGAGCCAGCACTGTGTTGCAGCTGCCCAAAAAGCCAACACAGTGCTAGGCTTCATTAACATAGGGATAGAATCAAGATCATGTGAAGTGTTAATACCACTTTACAATGCCTTGGTAAGGCCACACTTGGAATACTGCATCCAGTTTTGGTCACCAGGATGTTAAAAAATATGTTGAGACTCTAGAAAGAGTACAGAGAAGGGCAACAAAGATGATTAGGGGACTGGAATCTAAAACATATAGGGAACGGTTGCTCGAATTGGGTATATCTAGTTTAATGAAGAGAAGGACAAGGGGTGACATGATAGCAGTGTTCCAATATCTCAGGGGTTGCCACAAGGAAGAGGGAGTCAAGCTATTCTCCAAAGCACCTGAAGGCAGGACAAGAAACAATGGAAACTAATGGATGGAAACTAATCAAAGAGAGAAGCAACCTAGAACTAAAGAGAAAATTCCTGACAGTTAGAACAATTAATCAGTGGAACAACCTGCCTCCAGAAGCTGTGAATGCTCCAACACTGGAAGTCTTTAAAAAGAGACTGGTTACAGACATTTGTCTGAAATGGTATAAGGTTTCCTGCCTGAGCATGGGATTGGACTAGAAAGACCTCCAAGGTCCCTTCCAACTTTATTATTATTATTACTATTATTGATCATCGCACAGTCAGCCAGATGTTCAGACTGGATTTGGCATTTTTGTCTACCTATCGAGTCCTTACCAAGGGCTCGATGTGGATGTTTAATGGTATTATAGATATCATTGCAGGATGGAAGCAGTTCCTAGTAAGGCCGCCTTTTGCAATTGACTAATGGCGAATTTGTCAATGCCAATGGTGTTCAAGTGGTGCTCCAGTTGTTTTGGGATTGCACTCAAGGCGCCTATTACTATTGGTACTACCCTTGCTTGCCTTTGCCACAGTCTTTCTATTTCTATTTGTAGGTCTTTGTATTTTGTTATCTTCTCTGTTTCTTTCTCGTCTATTCTGCTGTTTCCAGGCACTGCCATGTCCACTATCCAGACTTTTTTGTCTTTCTTATCGACAATTGTTAAGTCCAGGGTGTTATGTTGCAGAGGTTTGTCTGTTTGAATTCTGAAGTCCCAGAGCAGTTTAACTTTATCATTTTCTATGACTTTCTCTATTTTATGATCTCACCAGTTCTTGCTTACAGGCAAATAATATTACTTGCAGATATTATTATTATTATTATTATTATTATTATTATTATTATTATTATTATTATTATTATTATATACTTTGTGGGATACCACAAACAATATAAAAACTATATAATCACGTTCAATGGGATATTGATGGATATGGAATAAATCATTTTTGAAGAAATGGCATTCCCTTGATTTGATATATCTGAATATTCCCAAGTCATGATAACCCTATAAATGTGCATTTTCCTTTTTTAAATATCTCTTGTATACTAGTGAAATAGTATCTGCAGTGAAATTGTTTTTAAAAAGTGGCATTAAAAGGCACTCAATGTCCTTTTAAAATATTAGCATTAAAATAATAGTATAAAATGAGCTTATTCTTGATTGGTATGAAATGATAATGTGAAGAAAAAAATAATCTGATATTATTTATAAATTATTTTTAATTATAATTTTATTAAACGTATCAAAGTATAAAATACAAATGAAAATAAAAATAGAGGGGGAAAGGGGGAGGGAAAGCATGAAAGAAAGCATATGGTAAAGAGGAAAAGAACAAGGAAAGTATTGACTTCTTGCTCTTTTTAGCATAATAACATTAGAGCCTCAGCATTTTACTTTTATATACTTAATATTTAAATACTTAAATGGAAAAAGCCAGTTTGAGTCAGTGATTGAAGCACCAGTCTAGAAACCTGTGTTCAAGTCGAGCTTAGGTGAATCCTGTGCTGTTATTAGGCATGACCGTCTACTGACTTCTCCATTGACTTTGCTTGTTGGAAGCCAGAAGTGAAAGTCGCAAATGGCAATTATGCTGCCACATCATAATTGTGAACCAGTTGCATGAAAACCTGAAAACTGTTCTCTCATTAAATCCCAAACTGCAGTTTAAAAGGTATAAATCAGGCTGTAAAGTCCATTAGATGGAAGGCTGAAGTAAGATGCAGACAAAGAAACAATGATCCTGGAGTTTTGCTTTGCTCCAAAATTACTGGCTATTTTGAAAAATAAACTTTGCCTAGCCATAAAATGGAACAAATTTGGATTAAGTACAGTAGTATTCTGCCAAAGTATAGATAAGAGAAGAAGCTTCATAGGTGGAAAAAGCAAACACAAGAATATAATCAGTGCCCTCTTGGATCAGATCCTTGGCCTAGCAGTCTAGCAGGCAGTTCTCACAGGGGCCAACCAACTGCACAAGGAAGTTCTCCAATCTCCCAGTAGATTACCCTGCCATCAAGACTAATAGCTATTGATCTCCATGACTTATATGACTTGGTTCAATCCTTTTTTGAAGTCAGCCAATCATGTACCAGACCAGTTATCATAGTACAGCGGTACCTTGATACTTATCATTAATTGGTTCTGGGAGGGGTGATATGTAACAAAAATAATAGGAATAATGTAGTGAGTCACAGGGCAGATGACACTGACATGTTCTAGCTTGTTATTGAGTACCAAACAAACGATGAGTACTGGGACAAAATTTTTATGTCAAATGCATTGAGTTTCAAAACAGTTGAGTACCAAATACAGGGTTAAAATGTTTAAAGCAGAGGAAACAAAAAATACAGATAAGGTAGAACAAAGATGAGTAAGACAAGGAATTTGAGAGAAAGAAAATGTTGTTCTGGAATATTAGAAAATAGTGCACAAAAGATGCTAAGTTAAATGAATGTGAATAAGGATATTGAAAGGAAAGAAAGTTATGATACTATACATGGGAAACATCCTTCCCAAGGGCTGGAGAATTAAACATGTAGTAACTGATAAAAAAAACTAAAGCACAAGAAGTAAAGAGAGAAAATCATGGTCTGGGAATAAGGAATGTTCAAATTTACTATTTAAGCTGCTCCTGTTCTGTGCTCACGTCAGTTTGATTCTAAGCCAGCTTAAGACATTGCTGGATGTACTATGTCACTTTGGATAATCTTGCAAGACCCAGTTGCAGAGTGCCATATTGTTCCACTGGACAGTTCCCTGCTGTTGTGTTTCTAAATTTTGTCTTCCAGGAAAGCCATTGGCATTCATCTTTCCTGTAGGTATTTCTGGATAGAAGAAACAGTACTACAGCAGGGTAAGGTTGGAAATGTATTGCTAGATGGACCAGAGACCATTGGTTAAGACATTAGGTTTTGTGCTTTGTGTTTCTTTGGCTTTTATTAGCATTAGCCCAGATGACCAGCCATATAGGTCAAATAATTTTTTTTTCTAAAACTTATCTGTGTTGGGTGAAAGGTCCCTGTCCAATGCCATGTCTGATGGCTGATTGCAAATCAAGGTATATATTGTTAAAACCCTATTTAGATATTTTTGAAATGAGATTAAATAACATCCCAATAAACAAGCTTAATGACAAATCTGTATTCTAATCTTGTTAAGTATTTATATTATACGGTATATAAAGTTTCAGTGTCCCTATTTGGACAACAACCTTGCAAACATGCTGGCAATTTTATTTATTTGTTTGTTTGTTTTATTCCAAATAACTCAGGGCAGCAAACATGTCCAACAAAATTTCCTCCTCCTATTTTACCAACAATAACAACCTTGAAAGTTGGTTGGGCTGAGAGAGAGTGACTGGCCCCAATTCACCCAGCTGGCTTTCATGGGTAAGACGGGACTTGAACTTGTGGTCTCCTGTTTTCTAGCCCACTGCCTTCGCCACTAGACCAAACTACTTCAGTATTATCTTATCAAATCTTAGACCTGCAACAGTATATGAATGAAAAAAATGCCTAACATAGATATTATGTCTAGTTCCAAAGCACGTCACTTCAGTAGAGTCACTCCAAAAAAGGAGTAGCTCCCTATGCATGCATACATGGACTTGTCCTTTAAAAGTAACCTCTTCCCAAAACAAACTATAAATATAATTGTTGTCATTTAAAGAGAAATATACTCATTCATTTCATCATGAATTAGAGCAGGGGTCTTCAGATTTGGCCCATTTATGACTTGTAGACTTCAACTCCCAGAATTCCTCATCCAGGCATGTTGGCTGAGGAATTCTGAGAGTTGAAGTCCACAAGTCATAAAAGGGCCAAGTTTGAAGACCCCTGAATTAGAGGATTGTAACCAAGTGTTCTCTATGCCTTCTCTGTTTGCCAATAGGAAACAGGTGAGCCAGGTGAGGGTTTTTTTCATTTTTAAAATTATTGGGGTAGGACTCTATGTTCTTTCAAGCAGAAAACACCTTCCAAATGAAGTAATCAAATGTCAACTATTCCAAAAGAAAGCAAGAACCAAGGCTATCTAAGCTAGAGATTGAATTACTACAACACTAAAACTTTCTTACTTAAGATAGCAATAGCACTTAGACTTATATACTGCTTCACAGTGCTTTACAGTCCTCTCTAAGCAGTTTACAGAGTCAGCATATTGCCCCCAACAATCTAGGTCCTCATTTTACTGACCTCGGAAGGATGGAAAGCTGAGTCAACCTTTAGCTGGTGAGAATCGAACTGCTAAACTACTGGCAGCCAATAGTCAGCAAAAGTAGCCTGCAATACTACATTCTAACCACTGTACCACTACAGCTTATAAAATAGTAATAACCTAACTCCCAGTAGCAACTAATGGCATTGTCATACTATTACCCTGCTAAAAGTATTCAAAGGAGATCTTTCCACTGCTATTATGGCAAAATAATGGCTGAAAGACACTAGAACTTTCTATAAGTTGCCATTGGGGAAATGAACACAGTCTTCGCTAACTTTTGTATTTAAGACATTAAGAACCTAGGCTTTGGAAATACTTGTTCAAACATTGTTTTCTCTTTTTTTCATGAATACTTTTGCTCTTAAGTGAAGCAGGCTATCATCTGATTTTCCTGTAGGCTACTACTTACACCACTGAAATTTGTATCTAATTTGAATCTCTTTGATACTGATTCAGAAATTATGACTGCAGCTAAAAAGCCAGAAAGGCAACATGAATTTTAATAGTTAGTGGGACCAGCAAGCTGGAGACAGAGCATTACTAAAAAACAATACCGGTTCTGGAAATAAGTTCTGAGTTTCAGAAGAAAAAGCTAGAGGCTAATTCCAAACACTTTATTTTTCACACGAACCTGGAGCCCTTGTACCTGTCTTCAAAAGCAAATCATACTTATTGCTTGGAGTGAAAAAGATGAAACACAGAACCTGTATCTTTCTCTCATGCTTGTTTCTAAATCTATATCTATTCCTGAACTCTTTATGTATGAAATAAACTTTGAGCTTAATGTCAGTTGAAACAAACCTTGTTTTCAGACTGTGAAAACTCAAAAGGACCTGGATGTAAGCTACATATCAGGAAACATAAAAATCAGCCTACAATGGAAGCGGTAATATAATCCTTGACAGTGTATTTCTTAAGTTAAACTCTTATCTTTCTGCAGCATTAGAATCAGAATTGATTGAGGCACTCTAGCTTAAAAGTAAGTTTAATAAATTTGATCTCTTCTAATACCAGTTTTTGAGGGATTGAATACAGTAGGTTATTAAATAAGCTCATCAGTTTCTGAAGTCCAAAAACAAAATTATAATGAATAATGAATCAATCTAATATATTGAACAACATTTAAGGCTAATTTGATTACAACATAATCAGATAATCATTTGATATGCAATAGTTACAATTAGTAATTTACAAGTTAACATAAAGATCTTAAGCAGTTAATACTCTATGAGCAATTTAATACATTCAGTTGAATGAATAAATAATAAAGATGTGATAATTTTTACCAAACTAATAAAAAAGTCTAAAGATGCTAACAGTTTACAGGTTAATATGGAAATCTAAGTCTATGCTAGTCAGAAGCTGATTATAGGGGGGGAAATAGGAAGACCAGTGAATTAACCACTGAATGGTATTGCAGGCTGACTCTGCCACAGCCAGGTGTTCAATCCTGACAGAACTTAAGGTTGACTCAGCCTTCTATCCTTCCAAGATCACTAACAACGAGGACCCAGATTGTTGGGGGTAATATGCTGATTCTGTAAATCTCTTACCCAGAGGGCTGTAAAGCACTAAGAAGTTGTATAACTGCTATTGCTATCGCTATTAAGCTAGTTTAAGAGAAGAAAATGTGAGGAAATTGAGTCTGGGAAGAAAATGCAAGACATAGGGGAGGAAAAAATTTCTTAGGTAATGAAAGAAAAGGTGTTCTCTGTTCTTGTTTCATTATATGTGTGCCATATCACCACGTGTATATGATGAAAGCTGGCTTAGCAACCTGTGGATAGAGGAAAGAGGATACAAAAGGAAAAAAGAGTAAGAATAAAGAGTGCCATTTTTGCTACAGGAATGCTGCTTGTTACAAACAATGCTTTTGATTTTGGATATTGCCAGAATATTGAGGCTGACCGTACCTCTGAGCCAAGCTAAAAGTGCAATTCAGAAAGGTAGGAATGAAAGCCAAACCAATAACAAAGCAATGAGGGAGGATTATTGTTTGGCTGAGTGCTTTCCTTTTATTATATAAGAAGTGGAAAAAGGGGCACATAACTAAGTCAGAATATCAGCAAATAGCCCGAGCCTGCAAAGATGAAGTGAGGGAAGCTAAGGCTCAAAATGAACTAAGGCTTGTGACCAAAGTCAAAAATAACAAAAAAAGCTTCTTGGTGGAGCAGTGGGCTAATGCCTCCTTAAGTAACACCAGCTGCCTGCAATTAGTGCAGGTTCGCATGCCACCAGGCTCAAGGTTGACTCAGCCTTCCATCCTTCCGAGGTAGGTAAAATGAGGACCCAGATTGTTGGGGGCAATAAGCTGACTTTGTAATAATGCCGCTTGGGGGGGGAAGCCCTAATAAGCAGGCATATACATAGAATGAAGGCTATTGCTAAGCACATTGGTTTGTGCTTAAATTGTAAGCCGCCCTGAGTCTTCGGAGAAGGGTGGGATATAAATGGGATTAAAATAAAAAATAAAATAAATAAAAATAAAAGACAAGAAAAAAGTTAAGGAAATGATTGGTCAATTAGTGGGGGAAAGTGGCAAGAAGGTGACAAGCAACAGGGAGAAAGTGGAACTATTTAACTCATTTTTTGCATCTGTGTTTACACAAAGGGGAAAAGCAGTCCAACCTACCAAAACCAGTGCCATAAAAAAACAGAACAGAAACACAAGTTAAGATAAGCAAGAAAATGGTAAGTGAGCACCTGTCCAGCCTAGACGAGTTCAAATCACCAGGACCAGATGGATTACACCCCAAAGTTCTCAAGGAACTGGCAGACATGATCTCAGAACCACTGAACTATATTTTTCAAAGATCCCGGAGCACTGAGGAACTACCAGAGGACTGGAAGAGAGCTGATGTAGTTCCAATCTTCAAAAAAGGGGAAAAAATAGATCCAGGAAATTACAGACTTATCAGCCTGACCTTAATACCTGGGAAGATTCTGGAAAAGATAATCAAACAACAAATCAGCGAACACCTTGATGCAAACAAAGTCATCACTAAAAGTCATCATGGGTTTGTCAAAAACAGATCATGCCAGACAAATCTTATTGCATTCTTCGACCAAGTGACAAAATTAGTGGACCAGAGGAATGCTGTAGATATAATTTACTTGGACTTCAGTAAGGCATTTGATAAAGTAGATCACAACCTACTACTTGATAAGATAGAAAAATGTGGGTTAGATAGCATCACCACAAGATGGATTCGTAGCTGGCTGACAGGGCATACTCAGTGTGTGGTCCTCAATGGAACTGCATCTACATGGAAGGAAGTGTGTAGTGGGGTGTCTCAGGGCTCTGTTCTGAGCCCAGTGTTCTTCAACATCTTCATCAATGATTTGGAAAAGGGAATAGATGGGGAACTCATCAAATTTGCAGACGACACCAAGCTGGCAGGAATAGCCAATACTCCAGAAGATAGGCTTAAAATACAGGAGGATCTGGACAGACTCGAACACTGGGCACTATCTAACAAAATGAAATTCAATGGTGAAAAAAGTAAGGTTCTACATTTAGGCAGGAAAAATCAAATGCACAGCTATAGTATAGGTGGTACCTTGCTCAATAGTAGTAACTGTGAGAGGGATCTCGGAGTCCTAGTAGACAATTATTTCAATATGAGCCAGCACTGTGCTGCAGCTGCCAAAAAAGTCAACACAGTGCTAGGCTGCATTAACAGAGGGATAGAATCAAGATCACGTGAAGTACTAATACCACTTTACAATGCCTTGGTAAGGCCACACCTGGAATACTGCATCCAGTTTTGGTCACCACGATGTAAAAAAAGATGTTGAGACTCTAGAAAGAGTACAGAGAAGAGCAACAAAGATGATTGGGGGACTGGAGGCTAAAACATATAGGGAACGGTTGCTGGAATTGGGTATGTGTAGTTTAATGAAGAGAAGGGTGAGGGGTGAGATGATGGCGGTGTTCCAATATCTCAGGGGCTGCCACAAAGAAGAGGGAGTCAAGCTATTCTCCAAAGCACCTGAAAGCAGGACAAGAAGCAACAGAAGGAGAGAATCAACCTAGAACTAAAGAGAAACTTCCTGACAGTTAGAATAATTAACCAGTAGAACAACCTGCCTCCAGAAGTGGTGAATGCTCCAACACTGGAAGTTTTTAAGAAGAGACTGGCCAGCCATTTGCCTGAAATGGTATAGGGTTTCCTGCCTGAGCAGGGGGTTGGACTAGAAAGACCTCCAAGGTCCCTTCCAACTTATTATTATTATTGTTGTTGTTATTTAAATATGCAGTTGAGTAGTACATTTAAGTCCCCTTCATGGATTACTGCCTTGTCATGGCAAAGGGGCTTGCGTAATTCAATGAAGCTATGAGCTATGCCGTGCAGGGCCACCCAAGACGGACAGGTCATAGCAGAGAGTTCTGACAAAACGTGATCCACTGGAGAAGGAAATGGCAACCCACTCCAGTATCTTTGCCATGAAAACCCTATGGACAGTACCAAAAGGCAAAACGATATGACGCTGGAAGATGAGCCCCTCAGGTCGGAAGGCGTCCAATATGCTACTGGGGAAGAGCAGAGGGCTAGTACTAGTAGCGCCAGAAAGAATGAAGCGACTGGGCCAAAGCCGAAAGGACGCTCAGCTGTGGATATGTCTGGTGGTGAAAGGAAAGTCCGATGCTGTAAAGATTTTTTCTCCATAGGAACCTGGAATGTAAGATCCATGAATCAAGGCAAGCTGGACGTGGTCAAACAAGAGATGACAAGACTGAACATCGACATCTTAGGTATCAGCGAACTAAAATGGACAGGAATGGGTGAATTTAATTCAGATGACCATCAGGTATACTACTGCGGGCAAGAATCCCTCAGAAGAAATGGAGTAGCCTTCATAGTCAATAAAAGAGTAGGAAAAGCAATACTGGGATACAATCCTCAAAATGACAGAATGATCTCAGTTCGAATCCAAGGCAAACCATTCAATATCACAGTAGTCCAAGTCTATGCCCCAACCACCGGTGCTGAAGAGGATGAAATTGACCGTTTCTATGAAGCCCTACAGCACCTTATAGAACTAACACCAAAAAATGATGTCCTTATCATCATGGGGGATTGGAATGCTAAAGTAGGAAGCCAAAAGATAACCGGAATAACAGGCAAGTTTGGCCTTGGAGTACAAAATGAAGCAGGGCACAGGCTTATAGAATTTTGTCAAGAGAATACGATGGTCATAGCAAACACTCTTTTCCAACAACCCAAGAGACGGCTCTACACATGGACATCACCAGACGGTCAACACAGAAATCAGATTGACTATATGCTCTGCAGCCAAAGATGGAGAAGCTCTATACAGTCAGTAAAAACAAGACCAGGAGCTGACTGTGGCTCAGACCATGAGCTTCTTGTTGCAAAGTTTAGGCTTAAACTGAAGAAAGTAGGGAAAAGCACCAGGCCAGTCAGGTATGAATTAAATCATATCCCTGTTGAATATACAGTAGAGGTGACAAATAGATTTAAGGAATTAGATCTGATAGACAGGGTGCCTGAAGAACTATGGACAGAGGTTCGCAACATTGTACAAGAGGTAGCAACCAAAACCATCCCAAAGAAAAAGAAATGCAAAAAAGCAAAATGGCTGTCTGAGGAAGCTTTGCAAATAGCTGAGGAAAGGAGGGAAGCAAAAGGCAAGGGAGAAAAAGTAAGATACGCCCAATTGAATGCAGAATTCCAGAGAATAGCTAGAAGAGATAAGAATGCCTTCTTAAATGAACAGTGCAAAACAATAGAAGAAAACAATAGAATAGGGAGGACCAGAGATCTTTTCAAGAAAATTGGAGAGATGAAGGGAACGTTCAATGCAAAAATGGGCATGATAAAGGACCAAAATGGCAGGGACCTAACAGAGGCAGAAGAGATTAAGAAGAGATGGCAAAATTACACAGAAGAACTATACAAGAATGAGCTTAACGTCCCTGATAATCACAATGAGGTGGTCACTGACCTCGAGCCAGACATCCTAGAATGTGAAGTGAAGTGGGCCTTAGAAAAGCTGAGCAACAACAAAGCTAGTGGAGGTGACAGTATTCCAGCTGAGCTATTCAAAATCTTAAAAGACGATGCAGTAAAAGTGCTACACTCAATTTGCCAGCAAATTTGGAAAACTCAACAGTGGCCACAGGATTGGAAAAGATCAGTTTACATTCCAATTCCAAAGAAAGGCAGTGCCAAAGAATGTTCAAACTATCGCACCATTGCACTCATTTCTCATGCTAGTAAAGTTATGCTTAAAATCCTACAAGCTAGACTCCAGCAGTATGTGGATCGAGAACTACGAGAAGTACAGACAGGATTTCGAAGAGGCAGAGGAACTAGAGATCAAATAGCCAACATACGCTGGATCATGGAGAAAGCTAGAGAGTTCCAGAAAAACATCTACTTCTGCTTCATTGACTATGCTAAAGCCTTTGTGTGGATCATAACAAACTGTGGCAAGTTCTTAAAGAGATGGGAGTACCAGAACATCTTATTTGTCTCTTGAGAAACCTATATGCGGGCCAAGAAGCAACAGTGAGAACTGGACACGGAACCACTGATTGGTTCCAAATTGGGAAAGGTGTCCGGCAAGGCTGTATACTGTCGCCTTGCCTATTTAACTTATATGCAGAGCACATCATGAGAAAGGCAGGGCTAGAGGAGTCAAAAGTTGGAATTAAGATTGCTGGAAGAAATATCAACAACCTAAGATATGTAGATGATACCACTCTAATGGCAGAAAGTGAAGAGGAACTGAAGAGTCTCTTGTTGCGGGTGAAGAAGGAGAGTGCAAAAGTTGGGTTGAAACTAAACATTAAGAAAACCAAGATCATGGCATCCAGCCCTCTCAATTCCTGGCAAATAGATGGGGAAGAAATGGAGGTAGTGACAGATTTTATTTTCCTGGGCTCCAAGATCACTGCAGATGGGGACTGTAGTCAAGAAATTAAAAGACGATTGCTCCTCGGGAGGAAAGCCATGGCAAATCTAGACAGCACACTAAAAAGCAGAGACATCACCCTGTCAACAAAAGTGCGTATAGTCAAGGCTATGGTCTTCCCAGTTGCAATGTATGGCAGTGAAAGTTGGACCATAAGAAAGGCTGAGCGCCAAAGAATTGAGGCCTTTGAACTCTGGTGCTGGAGAAGACTCCTGCGAGTCCCTTGGATTGCAAGGCGATCAAACCGGTCAGTCCTAGAGGAGATCAACCCTGACTGCTCTTTAGAAGGCCAGATCCTGAAGCTAAAACTCAAATACTTTGGCCACCTAATGAGGAGGAAGGACTCACTGGAGAAGAGCCTAATGCTTGGAAAGATTGAGGGCAATAGAAGAAGGGGACGACAGAGAATGAGGTGGCTGGATGGAGTCACTGAAGCAGTAGGCGTGAGCTTAAATGGACTCCAGAAGATGGTAGAGGACAAGAAAGCCTGGAGGAACATTGTCCATAGGGTTGCGATGGGTCGGACACGACTTCGCAACTAACAACAACAAAAGTACATTTAAGTATTGTTGTTGTTGTTGTTGTTAGCTGCGAAGTCGTGTCCGACCCATCGCGACCCTATGGACAACATTCCTCCAGGCCTTCCTGTCCTCTACCATCTTCTGGAGTCCATTTAAGCTCACGCCTACTGCTTCAGTGACTCCATCCAGCCACCTCATTCTCTGTCGTCCCCTTCTTCTATTACCCTCGATCTTTCCCAGCATTAGGCTCTTCTCCAGTGAGTTCTTCCTTCTCATTAGGTGGCCAAAGTACTTGAGTTTTAGCTTCAGGATCTGGCCTTCTAAAGAGCAGTCAGGATTGATCTCCTCTAGGACTGACCGGTTTGATCGCCTTGCGGTCCAAGGGACTCGCAGGAGTCTTCTCCAGCACCACAGTTCAAAGGCCTCAATTCTTTGGCGCTCAGCCTTTCTTATGGTCCAACTTTCACTGCCATACGTTGCAACTGGGAAGACCATAGCCTTGACTATACGCACTTTTGTTGACAGGGTGATGTCTCTGCTTTTTAGTGTGCTGTCTAGATTTGCCATGGCTTTCCTCCCCAGGAGCAAGCGTCTTTTAATTTCTTGGCTACAGTCCCCATCTGCAGTGATCTTGGAGCCCAGGAAAATAAAATCTGTCACTACCTCCATTTCTTCCCCATCTATTTGCCAGGAATTGAGAGGGCCAGATGCCATGATCTTGGTTTTCTTAATGTTAAGTTTCAACCCAAGTTTTGCACTCTCCTTCTTCACCTGCAACAAGAGGCTCTTTAGTTCTTCTTCACTTTCTGCCATTAGAGTGGTATCATCTGCGTATCTTAGGTTGTTGATATTTCTTCCGGCAATCTTAATTCCAACTTTTGATTCATCTAGCCCTGCCTTTCTCATGATGTGCTCTGCATATAAGTTAAATAGGCAGGGCGACAGTATACAGCCTTGCCGGACTCCTTTCCCAATTTTGAACCAATCAGTGGTTCCGTGTCCAGTTCTCACTGTTGCTTCTTGACCCGTATATAGGTTTCTCAAGAGACAAATAAGATGGTCTGGTACTCCCATCTCTTTAAGAACTTGCCACAGTTTGTTATGATCCACACAATCAAAGGCTTTAGCATAGTCAATGAAGCAGAAGTAGATGTTTTTCTGGAACTCCCTAGCTTTCTCCATGATCCAGCGTATGTTGGCAATTTGATCTCTAGTTCCTCTGCCTCTTCGAAATCCTGCCTGCACTTCTGGTAGTTCTCGATCCACATACTGCTGAAGTCTAGCTTGTAGGATTTTAAGCATGACTTTACTAGCATGAGAAATGAGTGCAATGGTGCGATAGTTTGAACATTCTTTGGCACTGCCTTTCTTTGGAATTGGAATGTAAACTGATCTTTTCCAATCCTGTGGCCATTGTTGAGTTTTCCAAATTTGCTGGCAAATTGAGTGTAGCACTTTTACTGCATTGTCTTTTAAGATTTTGAATAGCTCAGCTGGAATACTGTCACTTCCACTAGCTTTGTTGTTGCTCAGCTTTTCTAAGGCCCACTTCACTTCACATTCTAGGATGTCTGGCTCAAGGTCAGTGACCACCTCATTGTGATTATCAGGGACGTTAAGCTCATTCTTGTATAGTTCTTCTGTGTAATTTTGCCACCTCTTCTTAATCTCTTCTGCCTCTGTTAGGTCCCTGCCATTTTGGTCCTTTATCATGCCCATTTTTGCATTAAACGTTCCCTTCATTTCTCCAATTTTCTTGAAAAGATCTCTGGTCCTCCCTATTCTATTATTTTCTTCTATTTCTTTGCACTGTTCATTTAAGAAGGCATTCTTATCTCTTCTAGCTATTCTCTGGAATTCTGCATTCAATTGGGTGTATCTTTCTTTTTCTCCCTTGCCTTTCGCTTCCCTCCTTTCCTCAGCTATTTGCAAAGCTTCCTCAGACAGCCATTTTGCTTTCTTGCATTTCTTTTTCTTTGGGATGGTTTTGGTTGCTACCTGTTGTACAATGTCGCGAACCTCTGTCCATAGTTCTTCAGGCACTCTGTCTATCAGATCTAATTCCTTAAATCTATTTGTCACCTCTACTGTATATTCAACAGGGATATGATTTAATTCATACCTGAGTGGCCTAGTGCTTTTCCCTACTTTCTTCAGTTTAAGCCTAAACTTTGCAAGGAGAAGCTCATGGTCTGAGCCACAGTCAGCTCCTGGTCTTGTTTTTACTGACTGTATAGAGCTTCTCCATCTTTGGCTGCAGAGCATATAGTCAATCTGATTTCTGTGTTGACCATCTGGTGATGTCCATGTGTAGAGCCGTCTCTTGGGTTGTTGGAAAAGAGTGTTTGCTATGACCATTGTATTCTCTTGACAGAATTCTATCAGCCTGTGCCCTGCTTCATTTTGCACTCCAAGGCCAAACTTGCCTGTTATTCCAGTTATCTTTTGGCTTCCTACTTTAGCATTCCAATCCCCCATGATGATAAGAACATCATTTTTTGGTGTTAGTTCTATAAGGTGCTGTAGTGCTTCATAGAACTGGTCAATGTCATCCTCTTCAGCACTGGTGGTTGGGGCATAGACCTGGACTACTGTGATATTGAATGGTTTGCCTTGGATTCGAACTGAGATCATTCTGTCATTTTGAGGATTGTATCCCAGTATTGCTTTTCCTACTCTTTTATTGACTATGAAGGCTACTCCATTTCTTCTGAAGGATTCTTGCCCACAGTAGTATACCTGATGGTCATCTGAATTAAATTCACCCATTCCTGTCCATTTTAGTTCGCTGATACCTAAGATGTCAATGTTCAGTCTTGTCATCTCTTGTTTGACCACGTCCAGTTTTCCTTGATTCATGGATCTTACATTCCAGGTTCCTATGGAGAAAAAATCTTTACAGCATCGGACTTTCCTTTCACCACCAGACATATCCACAGCTGAGCGTCCTTTCGGCTTTGGCCCAGTCGCTTCATTCTTTCTGGCGCTACTAGTACTAGCCCTCTGCTCTTCCCCAGTAGCATATTGGACACCTTCCGACCTGAGGGGCTCATCTTCCAGCGTCATATCGTTTTGCCTTTTGGTACTGTCCATAGGGTTTTCATGGCAAAGATACTGGAGTGGTTTGCCATTTCCTTCTCCAGTGGATCACGTTTTGTCAGAACTCTCTGCTATGACCTGTCCGTCTTGGGTGGCCCTGCACGGCATAGCTCATAGCTTCATTGAATTACGCAAGCCCCTTCGCCACGACAAGGCAGTAATCCATGAAGGGGATTTAAGTATTACCCAGTACATTTAAGTACTTCTAAATCATTTTATAATTGCAAAAGTTTGTCTTAGAATGTTTTGGGGGTCAATATCCATATTAAAAAGGGATGCGGTGGCTCAGTGGGTTAGTACGCTGAGCTTGTCAATCAGAAGGTTGGCAGTTTGGCGGGTCGAATCCCAAGTGCTGCATAACAGAGTGAGCGCCTGTTACTCGTCCCAGCTTCTGCCAACCTAGCAGTTCGAAAGCACGTAAAAATGCGAGTAGAAAAATAGGGACAACTACGGTGGGAAGGTAACAGCGTTCCATGCGCCTTTGGTGTCTAGTCATGCCGGCCACATGATCACGGAGACGTTCTTGGACAAGCGCTGGCTCTTCGGCTTTGAAACGGAGATGAGCACCGGCCCCTAGAGTCGGAAACGACTAGCACACATGTGCGGGGGAACCTTTACCTATATAATTGCAAATAAAACACTCAGACATGATTATTTATATTCTCATAAGATGCAGTAGTAATAGAAATATATTGTGTTTTGGGTAAAAGGAATAACTGAAAATAGTGGAGAACCAAAGAACACCCTATAAAAGTACATCTTTTCCTAAGAGAAATACATTTCTAAAATAAACTCTAACAAACTAACAAAGTCCACAAGATACATAAACACATAAATACATTTTCACCATTTTGTTTAGATACTATATACTCAGTCTTCTGAATGTTGTCTTATTTTCAGAGAAAGAGAGAATTGCCTCCTTAACTTTATTTTTAAAAACCCACATTGTCCTTTTTCAGCACCAGCCTTCTCCTAAAACTGCTTCCTCATATTTTCATTCCAATTTAGTTGACTCTTGTCAGATGGATTCATTGTTAGAGAGATGATTTAAGTGATATGGCCATTTAAATGATAGTCCTACTTTGAGAGAAATGGGAGGTTCAGAAATATGAAAAATAAATAAATTTAAATGGCCTGATGAATTTTCTGTAGTATCTTTGCAGAAATTGTGTGACAGACTTTGTATGTAAAGATTTCTAATTTCTCTTTCAGACTGCAAAGAAATTACAGGACAATTGCAAACTGCAATTGAAATATGGGAGTGGCTTCTTCGCAAAAGGAAATATGGAACCTGTGTAGTTTTCAGAAAAAAATAGAAAATAAAAAGGAAGAAAAACTGAGAATCTGTTTCTGGTTGTTCTGAGTCCAATTCAAAGTGCTGGTTATTATCTTTAAAGACTTTTTGTGGCATGGTTACCTCAGGATCATCTCATCCCAATGGGATTAACCCATTTCATCCAAAAGGGAAGAAGAGACATGCTATAGATTCCATTGGTCAAGTAATTCCACCTGGAAAGGTCCAGGAAAACAGCCATTTCTGCTGTGGACCCCTCCATGGAAAAAATTGTGCCCCTCAAGATGAGATCTTGGCTTTTCAGAAAGGCCTCAAACCTAACTCTGCCAATTGATCTGGCTGCTGATGGAGGCATGTTATACTGGAGTGGCTAATGGACTGATATGCATATACCTATGCATATCTTGCTCCCTTTCTTCTCATTTGTGTTAAGTGTAATTAAATTTTAAAGTTAATGTTTGTTTTTTTATTTTGCTACTGGTACATGTTTATAAGCCGCCTAGAGTTGCTTCTAGTCAGGATGGGTGGTGTATAATTTTAAAAATAAACCATAAAAAATCCTTGATTCCCCAACTGTTCACATCAAATAGATGTGCCTACCAAACAAAGATTTATTAAATATAAATATATGAAACTGCAGTAGTGATGCTGTCTTAATCTAAAACAAAAGAAGGGAAAACAATTAATCTAGATCCTGAAATGTGCTTAACTGTCAAATAACAAGGCAGAATGTAAACCCACATTTTGTAGAGGACAACTCTTCTATCAATTCACACATAGAAAAGTTTTACTGCCAAAGTCAGTTTTCTCTAGATCTTCTGCAGCCTTGGATATTTGATTTTTGTAGTAAAAGGTAAGGTAAAGGTAAAGGTTCCCCCGCACATGCGTGCTAGTCGTTTCCGACTCTAGGGGCCGGTGCTCATCTCCGTTTCATAGCCGAAGAGCCAGCGCTTGTCCGAGGACGTCTCCGTGGTCATGTGGCCGGCATGACTAGACGCCAAAGGCGCACGGAACGCTGTTACCTTCCCACCGGAGTGGTCCCTATTTGTCTACTTGCATTTTTACGTGCTTTCGAACTGCTAGGTTGGCAGAAGCTGGGACGAGTAACAGGCGCTCACTCTGCTACGCGGCACTCGGGATTCGACCCGCCAAACTGCCAACCTTCCGATCGACAAGCTCAGCGTCCTAACCCACTGAGCCACCGCGTCCCTTATTTTTGTAGTAGTGACAAGCAATTAGTTTGTACTTTTATATCCTGGATTGAAAGGCAAACATTTAAAAGTTTAGAATCTACAAAGAGAGAGTGACAATGCACTTTGATAAAAGAAGCAGTGAAATCATTGGGACTGACAAACCGGTGGACTATAAAGACGTATACTGTAGTTCTAACAAGTCTTATTTTTTCAGTCCAAAGTGGAATAACAACTTTGCTCCATCAGGGTCTTTTGCCTTCATGAGGGATCTGTTGCACCCTAAACCTGGCTACCTTTCAGGAAAGTACATTTCTCTGCCTTGTTCGTCCTCCATTATAAGTGATATATTGTATATTTTGCTTGTCTGGATTCAGCTTTGAGACTAGACACTTTATTTCCTCTTTCATCATTGTCACTTAGAAAGTTTGCATCAGGCTTAAACAACAACAGGTTGGCAGCAGTGCACTGTGAAGAGCCATTGGTCCTAGAAGTGGTTTTCCAGGATTTCTAAAAGAACTTATACTCGTATACAAAGCCAAATGTGATTTTTCTGAAGATCAGTATTTTGCTGTCCAAGCCAAGAATTTTTAAGTCTAACTTTACAACTATATCACATGGGATCAGTTAAAAGAGTTCTGAAGAATAAATAGAAGGAGTAAATGCTTACCAAACTTTCCTCAAATTGTCTTATATGATTATAAAAATCAAAATGACAGTACTTCATGCAATCATTTACATTTTCAAAAAAAATTACATCTAGTACCCTACAATTTAGGGTACATCTAGCTAGGATAATATCTAGCTAGGATAATAAAGCCACATGATAAAATAAAAACTTCTCTCTCTCTCTCTCTCTCTCTCTCTCTCTCTCTCTCTCTCTCTCTCTCTCTCTCTCTCTCTCTCTCTCTCTCTCTCTCTCTCTCTCTCTCACTCTCACTCTCACTCTCTCTCTCTCACTCTCTCTCTCTCCCCCCCTCTCCCTCTCCCTCTCCCCCCCTCTCTCTCTGTGAGTGTATGGATGTATAGGTGTATATTTGTGTGTATAGTTTTTCTATATATAGAATAGATTTTCAGCTATTCACTATTCTGTTAGCCATCTGTCTTGGATTCTGAGAAGGAAGAACATGACAAGTGGCTGCTACCAGCAGAGATATGATCTGTCACAATTGGGTCACATCCAGCTAAGCCATTACATTTTCTTCCTTCGTAAGTCCAAGCACATGACATTATTCTTCTTATTGGAATAATGCCATGTCTTCACATAATATGAAGTAGCAATCCCAGTGAACTGGAAACTTGTTTTGTAAGATATTCTAGGATCCAAAGAATGGTCTTTCTAAATCATATTATAAAGTATTCTCATTTCAGTAACATTAGGCTAGTAATATCCACTTCATCATTTCAAATGTGCAAGACCTAAGACTTGTTCAAGTTGGAAACTTGAATCATAAGGTTCTGATATAGGACTAGCAGGACACTGAAAAGTTAGAAGAGATTGTCAGTTTATCCATTATTGAAAATTGTTTAGAGCATACCACAACAAGCAAATTCTCTCTTGCTTTTTTCTGCATTGTGTAGTATAGTTGTTAGCTGACTTGTACAAGATACAAGTGTCTCTAGCCATGTTATATGTCATGTTATATGTCCCCCTTTACTATAATAGACTTTAATCTACCTTCCCTGGGCAGTGCATCAGAAGTGGCCCGAGAGTTCATGGCTTCCATGACGGCCATGGACCTGACTCAAATTACTCAGGACCCAACTCACGAGGGAGGAAACATGCCTGATCTTATTTTTATCTCTGGGCAATGGCTAAATGGACTGGGTGGGGTTACTCCAACATCACAACCCCTTTCATGGACAGACCATTATCTCCTGCGGTTGGGCCTCCGTCACGTCACCCCCCACTGTCAGGAGGCAGAACCAACCAGGTGGTTCCGCCCCAGGCGCCTGATGGACCCAGATAAATTCCAGATGGCGCTTGGACCGATTCCCACCTCCCTCTCCCACAACCTGGTCGAGTCCTTAGTTAATGCCTGGCAACAGGCTGCTTCGGAGGCTCTCGACCGCATTGTCCCTTTGCGGCCTCTGACCCGGCGCAAGTCCCGACTCGCTCCTTGGTTCTCCAAGGACCTGCGGAAGATGAAACGCCAGAGAAGGGGCCTAGAGAGCATTTGGAGAACCAGTCGGTCTGAGTCTGACCGAACACAGTTAAGATCCTTTTCTAGATCTTATCTTGCGGCAATGAGGGTGGCAAAGCGCGCCTACTTCACCACCCTCATTGCGTCCGCAGATAACCGCCCGGCTGCCCTATTTAGAGTGGTCCGCTCCCTTTTAAATCAAGAGACAGGAGAGGACCCCCTACATGGACGGGCTGAGGAATTTAGTAAATATCTGGTGGACAAAATCACTCAGATTTGGGCTGGTCTGGACTCTGATTGGGCAGTATCTGACGAGAGGAAAACGATGAATTTGGCCGAGTACATTTGGGAAGAGTTCGATCCTGTGACTCCGGATGAAGTGGACAAGATCATGGGGAAACTAAGTGCCGCCACATGTTTGTTGGACCCGTGTCCCTCCTGGCTAGTCTATGCATCTCGGGAGGTTACACGAGGCTGGCTCCTAGCAGTTATCAATGCCTCACTGAGTGAGGGGTACTTCCCTGCCGCCTTGAAAGAGGCGGTGGTAAGGCCCCTCCTCAAGAAACCGGCATTGGACCCAGCTGTTTTAAACAACTTCCGTCCTGTCTCCAACCTTCGCTTCCTTGCGAAGGTCGTTGAGAGCGTGGTGGCACGACAGCTCCCTTTGAACCTGGAGGAAGCTGAATATCTAGATCCGTACCAATCAGGTTTCAGACCCGGGCATAGCACGGAGACGGCATTGGTCGCACTGGTGAATGATCTCTGGCGGGCCCGAGATAGAGGTTATTCCTCTGTCCTGGTCCTATTAGATCTCTCAGCGGCTTTTGATACCATCAACCACGGTATCTTACTGCGTCGTCTTGAGGGACTGGGAGTGGGAGGCACCGTTCTGCGGTGGTTCTCCTCCTACCTCTCGGACCGTTCGCAGACGGTGTTGGCAGGAGGGCAGAGGTCAAGCCCTAGGCCTCTTAGTTGTGGAGTGCCTCAGGGATCGGTGCTCTCGCCCCTCCTGTTCAACATCTATATGAAGCCGCTGGGAGAGATCATCTGTGGCTTCGGGGTGAAATATCATCAATATACTGATGATACCCAGCTATTCATCTCCACCCCGAACCAACCCAGTGATGCCCTCGATGTGATGTCCCATTGCCTGGAAGCGGTACAGATTTGGATGGGAGAAAACAGGCTTCGACTCAACCCGGCCAAGACTGAGTGGCTGTACATACCGTCATCTCGTTTAGTCCAAGAGGTTCCATCTTTGACTATAGGAGGAGAGATGTTACCTCCCATTGATAGAGCACACAATCTGGGCGTCCTCCTAGATTCACGACTTAGTTTTGAAGATCATATTGGAGTCGTGGCTAGGGGGGCATTTGCACAGATTCGCCTTATATACCAATTGCGCCCCTTTTTAGACCGAGATGCCCTACGTACAGTCACCCACGCACTGGTTACCTCCCGTTTAGATTACTGTAATGCTCTCTACATGGGGCTGCCCTTGAAGACCACCCGGAGGCTTCAGCTGGTGCAGAGTGCAGCTGCACGGGTTGTGATGGGAGCACCCCAATACTCCCATATTACACCCCTCCTGCGTGAGCTGCATTGGCTACCGGTTGCCCTCCGGGTGAGATTTAAGGTGCTGGTACTTACCTTTAAAGCCCTACATGGCTTAGGCCCGGGATACTTGCAGGACCATCTGCTGCCGGGAACAAATTCCCATCGCCCAGTACGCTCACACAGAGAAGGCCTCCTCAGGGTACCGTCAGCTAGGCAATGTCGGCTGGTGACCCCCAGGGGGAGGGCCTTCTCTGTGGGAGCGCCAGCCCTATGGAATCAGCTCCCCCCTGAGCTTCGGATGGCCCAAAATCTCCAATCCTTTCGCCGCGGCCTCAAAACACTCCTTTTCCACCAGGCTGACCTGGACTGACAGGCATTTTAATTAATTATATTTAGAATTTTTAATTTATTTTTAGTTTTCAATTTTAATTTATTGCACAGATAATTTTAATTTTATTTTTATCTTGATTTCTGTACTTATTATATGTTTTGTTGTTAGCCGCCCTGAGTCCTTCGGGAGATAGGGCAGGATATAAATCCCATCAATAAATAAATAAATAAATAATGGTTCCCCCACCCCAACCATTACAGGCAGAAAAAGGGTGGGAAAAAGAAACTCAGATTTTAATATTCTGAGCAGGTTATATATAACTAGACTCTTATATGCTGATCCTAGTCATTACTAGGACTATAGAGTAGCCTGCAGTAAAAGCTACTCAGCCAGAGTCATTGAGCTTCCCAGGAGAATTCTTAAGTGTAGTTTGAATTCCTAGAGAGAATTATTACAGTAACTTCTGACTATTTCATATGTTGGAAATCATGAGAATTTGAGGTCAGTCTCTACTTTTCAACCTATAAAAATAAGTAGGTTGAAAATCCATGCTGTGCTACTTACCAACTGGATTGTAGAAAATTTAGTAAAAAGAATTGTTTTTGAAAACATTAAAATAAATTTCCATAGGAAATGATGGGGAACAGTTCAACTCTTACCCACTACAAATACGTATTGAAGCTACCTTGTGTAATTTTCAGGGATTTAGAATTTGATGTTATCAATATGCTGGTGACAGCAGCTATGGTCCTGGTAATCAGACTGAGACTATGTCTAGAGGTAGAATGGAGGCCTATGGATTGGAATGTTGGTTTCTGGTTCTGGATAAGATTGAAGATCCCATCTCACTCAAGGAGAATATGATGGACAGGATATACTCATGTATTCACCCCCTTTTTCTTGAGATCTATTAGTGGCTTATGGTGCAATTGACCAATGATACTAGATCCAGTAGATGCAACCTTTCTTAGAAAGGGATAGTATTGTCTGGGTTACTACAACATGCTCAAGCTACACAGGTTTGCTCTTAAATGTGTAGGACCCAGGAGAAGAACTGTTATCCCAGAACTCCCTCCCAAAGTCACATTTCATTGATCCTCAAAGAAATGAACTGGCTGTCTTTACATTAGATTTTAGTACTGATGTTGAAGGCCTTTAATACTATAGAACTCCAGTACTTGAAAGAACACTGTATCTATAGGAGAGTAGAAGGAAGGTCTTAACATCCCATGGTTGGAAGAAATAATTTACGTAAGGATGAGGAAAACCAGTTTCTTTATTGTGGCACCTTAGTTTTTGAATGTACTTTCTTGGAGACCAGACTGGCCCTTAATTTATCTATCTACTGACATTAAATAGTAAATTGTGCTATTGCTCTCACATTCAAGATTCCACACTCTCACAGCCCACACTTGCCATTTGTTCTTAAGTGCTTGTAGTTTCCAAGACTATTATTTGCCTTATGTTATTATTGCTTTTGAACCATGGACTGGCTAGATGTGAAGACACTTGCCTCTCACTCAGAAGGTTGAGGGTTTGATCCTAGGCAGTGACAGATGTTTCTGTATCAGGGCTCAGAGAAAATATCTGCTGCAAACTCTGTGTAGGCATCAGGAAGGGCATCCAGCCAGTAAAGTGCTCAGCTCCGTCCACTTTCCCTGATTCCACCCAGATAAAAAGGGATTACAGGGTTATAAAAAGAAAAAAAATGCTGTTATTACTTTTACTTGGTTTTACTCTCTTACTGGTTTTTTAATGGATTCAAAGCCACCACAAGATCTTCCTTGGTTAAGATTCTCACTTAGTGTCACCTTTTCTAAGGTGTGACATGAATGTTCAGTTCTGATATTTGAGTGCAGTGATTAGAATGCACTATTGCAGCCTACTCCTGCTGATTGCCAACTGTCAGCAATTCGGCAACTCAGGTCTCATTGGCTCAAGGTTGACTCAGCCTTCCATCCTTCCGAGGTCGGTAAAATGAGGATCCAGAATGTTGGGGCAATATGCTGACTCTCTATAATGCTTAGAGAGGGCTGTAAAGCACTGTGAAGTGGTATATAGGTCTAAGTGCTATTGCTATACAGTCTTATACTAGTTGAAGTATAATCTTATGCTAGGAAGCACTAATCTGATGTCCTAAGAATCTTCATATAGACATTTAAAACATATATGTTTACAAACATGTATGATCCATCCATTGTCAACTACAACTAAATAATTTATCCTTGTCAGCAGTTTTGGTTTTTCAAAGAAGCCATTGACAGAATACATTCCAGCATCTTAAAAGTGTGAAAATCCATTTTATGGTATTATGCCTAGAAGTAAAATATACCTATCCGTTGTGATACATATTCAGTGGAGACATACTTTGAACATTCAAGATATTTCTGAAATATCTTAAAGTAATGATGCTTAGATATTTCACATTGTTATGGTATGTAAAAAATGTAGTTTCTGCATAGACTGCTGGTATAAAGCAATTTAACAGTATCACCACAAGAAATAAGGACATTTTTATTCTTCAATTATTATTTTTTTCTTATTTGGTTTTATTTTTCTGGAGATTTATTAAAACAACTTACCAAGTTTGATCAAGTTCAAAATCCATCATCACTTCTAAGACTTTTTTTAAAAGCACAGATCTTAATCTTCCTATGACAGGCATATTTTGGAAACTAGGAGCAGTAATTCCTCAGTAAGATATTTTCATCAAAAATGTAAAACCTTATAAAAAATTCAAATGTTTTGGTGCAATAGAGACCCTCAGCTGGCATAATGTCATCCTTGGAATTTATATAGTGTAGTGTTATTTCTAGTGTGCTTTTTCTTTCATTCATTTTTGGTGCTTCTGATTTCAAAAGTTCTCCAGCTCTTAAACCGAAGTATGGTAATAATTATTTTGATCTGTTATCACCTTGCCAGATCATGGTATTTCAGGTTTTTTGTTTTGAGTAAATTTAATTCCTTATCTTTTCAGCTTCATAAAACAGAAATTCATTTTGACCAATAAAGTATAAATAATGCATTTCTATTTTTGAATATGTTCTTGGATATGACTGCAGCATATGAGAAAAGCAGCTATAATTATGAATGCAAATGATTTCACAGTTATTGCAACAGATTTTGTTTATATATGTTAAACTGTCTTGAAAAAAATAGCCTGCTTTCACAAGAAGAGCTTTAAGAATCTTTTTTTCTTTCTTTTTTTTTGCGAGAGACAACACTTGTGTAACAACTATGAAAAGTGGGACACTTGCAGTAGAAAGGATTGAAATGTGCTTGTTTGGGTCATATATACCGTGTTTCTCAGACAGAAAAACTATTAACTTGAAAATGAAGAGAAACATTAATTATTTTAGGATCCATTGTTGTCAGAAACCCCATTCTATTCTACTTCTTGCTGAAATGTGGCCTGCCAAAATTAAAAATAGCCTACAACCTGGGAAACAAGGATTTGGGATAATTAGCTCTTTACTACCCACAATTATTTTCCTGAAATTCTTGAATGATGTATGTATACTCAGAAATAATCACAATTATATTCCATGATGCTCAATGTCAAAAAGTTATAGGTGCCCCAACACTGGAGGTTTTAAGAACATATTGGACAATGATTTGTCTGAAATGATATAGAGTTTCCTGCTTGAACAGCAGGTTGGACTAGAAGACCTCCAAGGTCCCTTTCCAACTCTGTTATTCTGATAAGAAAAATGTATATAGGCTTTCAATATAGTTATTAAGAAAAATAAAAATCTGATGGCTCTGTTTGGAAGTGCTCTGTGGTTGCATCCAAGGCTTTTAGAGTTTACCTATCTGCCTAGGGCCTCAGATGGTGCTTTTCTAGGGAGATTTCTGGGAAATTAACATACTGTATTTTGTCTTCTCGGTTGTGGCACTCCAGATATAGTATAATTTCCCTGGAGGTGTTTATTAAACTGTAGACATTTGTGAAAACATACCTCTGTTTTTCTTAGCACTCCTGGGTTGCCACCACCACAGTTACCATTTTACTGTATATTTTATAGCATAATTATGATTCTATTGCTGGCATTTAATGTTCCTTTTGATAGAACCTGAATGTATATTTTGCATTTCCTTGGACACTTTCAGCAAAGATGATCCATAAAAATAAGATAATTGTTGACTTTTTCACTTTGGAAACATATGACTATCAAGCTGTTTTGTCAAGGAAGTTCTATGTCATTTATGCACCTCCTCCTTCAAGATATGAAAGTTTTGAAAGTATGTTTTGCTACTACCTCTAACATCTATATTTATTTATTTATTTATTTATTTATTATGGGACTTATATGCCGCCCTATCTCCCAGAGGACTCAGGGCGGCTAACAACAATAAAAAAACCAACAGTACAAAAGTTAAGAAAAAATTAAATAACAGCCCCAAATATTAATTACACAGTTAAAAATTAAAACTTTTAAAAACCCATCATCAATCCAGGTCAGCCTGATGGAAAAGGAACGTCTTGAGGTCGCGGCGAAAGGACCGGAGGTCCGGGGCCATCCGAAGCTCAAGGGGGAGTTGATTCCAAAGGGCTGGCGCTCCCACAGAGAAGGCCCTCCCCCTGGGGGTCACCAGCCGACATTGTCTGGCCGACGGCTCCCTGAGGAGGCCCTCTCTGTGTGAGCGCACTGGGTGATGGGAAGTCGTCCCCAGCAGCAGACGGTCCTGCAGATATCCTGGGCCTAAGCCATGTAGGGCTTTAAAGGTAAGTACCAGCACCTTAAAGGTAAGTACCAGCACCTTAAATATAATAACCTGGTGTGATATTGTAATCAATTCATGAAAATTATCATACAATAAATAGTTTAGTTTTGTTTTTCCCAACTAATTTCATGTTAGAGAGATAAAAGCTAGAATAAATCTGTTTCTTTAAGGTCAACATAGACAGTTATGCCGACAAGCAGACCCTGCCTAGCAAATGATGCTAGGAAGAAGATTTAAGGCAAACATATTTTAGCCCATTGCATACCACTGTGTTTGCAATCATTTTCAGATTCTAATTCACAAGCTGTAAAAAAATATAATAAAGATAAGAAATTTGTTCCATACCAATAGTGAGTACATATAAATGAATGTAAGAGGCATATCTACATATTGGATTTATATTGTAACCACTATAGAACAAATTAGAAATATTTTCAACAACCATATGACTCATAACAGTTACTTGGTTAATATTTATGTTACCACTTTTACCAACTGTAAAAACTGATAGTTATATCTGTCCAGTACAGCAATGCACACTTGAAAAGGAATTAGAAGTGCTGTTTATTAAACTAGCCCAAAGGTTTTAGGCTTCTGTAAAAACATGAAAAAACCAGATGCAGCTACTTAATCTACTTATTAAAGTTAATACTGATTTTAGAACTCAAATGAAATTGAGCTAGTAGAACTAGTTTATTGAAGCACAACAATCTCCATTGTCTAGAGTCAATCTTATATTCATGCAATATTCCAAGTTTGGTCTCATCAAGGCATTAAAAAGTGATATTAACATTTGTGTGATCTTGATCACTCTCTTAATGCAGTCTAGAACTGTGTTAGCTTTCTCAATACCTGCAGCACACTGCTGGCTCATATTTAAGTGATTGTCCACTAGGACTCCGAGATCCCTCTCACAGTTACTACTATTGAGCAAGGTACCACCTATACTGTACCTGTGCATTTGGCTGAACTTTTCTTGCCTAAATGTAGAACTTTATTTTTCTCACCATTGTATTTTATTTTGTTAGATAGAGCCCAGTTTTTCAGTCTGTCAAGACTATCTTCTGGAGTGTTGGTTATTCCTCCGCTTGGGGTTGTCTGCAAATTTGATGTGTTCCCTTTCAATCCCCTTGTCTAAAACATTGATGAAGATATTGAAGACCCCTGGACTAAGACAAAGCCTTGGGGTGCCCCCCTGCATACCTCCCTTTATGTAAATGTAGATACAGTTCCATTAAGGACTACACATTCAGTATAATTGGTCAGCCAGCTACAAATCCATCTGATATTATGCTGTCTAACCCAGATTTTTTTTATCTTGTCAAGTAGTAGTATGTGGTTTACTTTATCAAATGCCTTACTAAAGTCCAAGTAAATTATATCCACACCATTCCATTGGTCTACTAATTTTGTCATTTTGTCAAATAATGTAATAAGATTTATCTGACATGATGTGTTTTTGACAAACCCATATTGGCTTCTGGTTATAACTTTGCTTACCTCTAGGAGTTCACAGATCTGTTGCTTGATTTTCTTTTCCAGAATCTTCCCATGTATTAGTTCAGGCTAATTGGTATCTAGTTTCCTGGATCTGGTTTTTTTTTTGTTCGTTTTTTAAGTTGGGAACCACATCAGCCATTTTTCAGTCTTCTGGTAATTCCCCAGTGCTCCAGGATCTTTGAAAGATGTAGTTCAGTGGTTCTGAGATCACATCTGCCAGTTCCTTGAGAACCTTGGTGTATAGTCAATCTGGTCCTGGTGATTTGAACTCGTCAAGGGTGGACAGGTGCTCACTTACCATTTTCATGCTGATTTTGACTTGCATCTCCAATCTGCATGTTACAGAGGGGTGGTGGTTTTTTTTGGTTTTTTTACAGATTGGACTTTTTTTCCTTTTGTGTAAAGACCGATGCAAAAAATAAGTTAAGCAGTTCTGCCTTCTTCCTCCTGCTAGTCACATCTTGCCATTTTCTCCCATTAATGGACCAATCTTTTCCTTGATTATTTTTTTCTAGTTTTTTACATGTTGACAGAAGCTTTATTTGGTATTTTTTACTTTTGTCGCAAGCCTTACTTCATTTTGATCTTAGCTTTCCTGACTTCATCTTTAAAGGCTTGGGCTATTTGTTGATATTCTGCCTTAGTTATGTACCCCTTTTCCTCTTTTTTTACTTGTCCTTTTTGTCTTTCAGGTTATCAGAGAGTTCTTTGTGCAGCCATGCTGGTTTCTTTTGAAATCTCTTTTCTCTAGTTTCTCAGATAAATCCTTTTTGTCTGCCTGGTTATGGGAGTGCAGGCATTGTGAACTGAGTGCAGGCATACAAATTGTATGCAAATATCCTATATGTATATGGTTTAAATGACTATTGGCACTGTTCATCAGGCCAAATGTAGCTAAGATATTATGAATAAGATTGTGAACCGCCAACTGATTTCATATTCCATGTGTTGACTAAACACCTATTTATTGTGTGAATAGAGCTGCAATGTGAGTGGGTTCAGAGAGACCCAGGTGTAACCTATGTAGGGAATCATAATTCAAAGGCTTAAGGGAGGAAAAAGACAAAATAAACCACATATTTTGCAAGTAAGGGATTTTTTTTCTCTTGTCTATAGTTGATTATAGCTGACAGCATTCTCATTTTTGGGATCAATAGGGCAATAGGTTAATATCATGGTTAAAGAACAATCACTTAAGAGCAGAGCTGCACTGCAGTAGTTGACAATGCAAGAATAAGGGCGAATTTTATGATTATTTTTTCCCTCAGATGAGAAAGTAATAATTTCCTGTGCTTATTTTACATACACAGTGTATGATATTTTCCACAAATACAGTACTGAATCTTTGAAAAAACTATAACTTTAAATAAAATTGGTTTTTAAAACTTTTCACATTAAAAAAACAGCACTACAACTTTTCAGCAGCTACATCCTTTTTGTAATTTGCATATGACCATATAGCAGAATAAATTAATTAATATTAACATTATTAACAATATGCCTGATTGAACCCTTTTCTCATTCAAAGAATATTCAACGTTAATATTTGGAAATATTTTAATTCTAAACATAACAAATAAATTAAAAGAGTATATGCAAATTAAGAGCAGCCTAGTTAGCCTGCATATTAGTAAAATACTGTAAATAGGTAGTGAATGAATTTGTTTATCCTTCACATAGTGCAAAACTGAACTTTTTATGAACAATTATATAAATTTGAAAAAAGTGGTTGGAATATACTTCTAATTTTAAAGAAAGCAAAGCTTGAATAATAAAGCCGGGGATGAATCTTTGTTTGTCTCTGTTTATTCATTTTGATATTTTATTTATTATTTCAATTTATATAGTTCCCCATGTCAAATAAACGACTCTAGAAGAAGGAAATTAAAAAGCATTGTAAAACCTCCAAACAATACAAAATCAATAATTTAAGAATAATAAAAACCATATAAAACCATACAACAAAATTCATACCCAAGATATTCTAATATCCATCAATAACAATCGGTACAACCAGGCCCTATTAAGTCCTAGGTCCCCATGCCTGCTGGCAAAACCTATGGAAAGCTGGTGGGGTTGGGGCCAGTCTCATCTTTGGGGTGAAGAAGTTCCAAAGGAAATGAGTCGCAACAGAAAAGTTTGTCTTCCTAGGTCCCACCACACAACACTTCCCAGATGATAAGATTCATGTTGCCTTTTCTGCTAGACCTGATGGGACATGTAGAGATGATTGGAAAGAGATGGTCCCTAAGATAGCTTGGTCCCACGCCAAGGAAGGGATCGCTAGCATCCTGAATTTTGAATTTCATTCCATTTATTTGCAAAATATTTTGTGCTTCTTTATAAGAAAAAAAGTACATACTGAATTTGGTGTGCAGGTTTGTTTAGCACACGTATCTTGAAATTTACTTTAATATAATACTGCACAATTTTTTTGTAACTCACAAATTGTGTCAAGCTTTTACATACTATATTTGTTTTAATAGACACACCCCACTGTTTTTTTCTGCAATAGAAAATTTTTACCCACCTCTAAAAATAAATAAATTCTTTACTTTTATCTCTAAAATTTTAAAATACACTCTTTTCTAATACATGCCATTCCACCCATTGTCCGATTTGTAAAGTTCCTCGAGTTTTCTTGGCAAGATTTTTTAGAAATAATTTGCCACTGCCTCCTTTCTAGGGCTCAGAGAAAGTAACTATCCAAAGTTCACCCAGTTAGTTTTGTGCCTCAGACAGAACTAGAACTCACAGCCTTAATCACAACACCGGACTAGCTCTCTACCATATATTAAAGAAAATTGAAGACATGTATTAAAGCACATTGATTTGTGCTTAGATTGTAAGCCGCCCTGAGTCTTCGGAGAAGGGCGGGATATAAAAGGGATTAAAAAAAATACTACATGGAAATCAAGAATATTTTGTATTACTAATTTTTTAAATGCCTGACCTATATTTCCATTGGATATAAAAAGTAAAATGTAAGTTGGGTTCTTCTAGAGAAAAGGTTCCCAACCTTTTCGTTTCTGCAGACTGGTGGCAGAAAACGTCTGTGATTTTGGTAGTGGCAGGGGAATGGTTTCGTGCATGCAACCTGAATCCCACATATGCACAAATGAAGCTTAGGACATTTGTCCACTGCTTTCATGGACCAGTTCCCAACAGGCTGTGGCCATCAGCGGGCCATAGCACCAGAGTTGGGGATCCCTGTTCTAGAGAACTGTCTAGTTATAATTATGTCTAACAATATTATAGTAATTATTAAATATTTGGAGATTAAGATGTGGTTTATAGCAGGGGTCCCCAACATCTGGTCCATGGACCGGCACCAGGCCACGGCATGCCAAAAATCAGTCCGCGTAAACAAGCAAAGCCCCATCCAAGGGATGCAGGCAGTACTTGAAACCATGCCCCCTTCAGTCCACACAGTATTCATCAAGTTACAACTATTCATTTAGTGATCCTTCAAAATTACAAGAGCCTGAAAAAGTGACTTATGACCATTTTTCACACTTACGACCATTGCAGCATCCCTGTGTTTACATGATCAAAATTCAGGCATTTGGCAACTGGCATGTTTTTATGATGTTTGCAGTGTCCCTTTTGCAATCTTCTGCCCAGAGAAGTCAAGGGGGGAAAGCGAGATTCACTTAATGACCATGTGATTCATTTAACAACTGGAGCGAAAAGTTGTTAAGATGGGACAAAATGCACTATCTAGCTTAGCAACAGAAATTTTGGGTTCAATTGTAGTCATAAGTCAAAGATTACCTACTGTATAGTATGATCTGATAGCTTTATTCAAGTCCACTTGCTCTGCAGCCTGAACTTATGCAGACTGGAAAGAGGCAATGGCTACATGTGTTATATCTTCTGAACACTTTCCGTATCTTCATACATGCATCTGAAAAGGGCTATTTTTTACAACATGGAAAGTAACAGCCTGGTTTTCATCAAGCTTGTCTTAGGTGCACTCTGTATGGTCTCTAAAGTTTATTAGAATGTACTGAGATATTAAAAAATGAACTGTACTCTCTGTGAATGACAAAACTTGGAACCAATCCATTGTAATCTTTATTCTTGGGATGTTTTTAAATATTTTGTGTGAGTTCCTTTTTCTCAAAATCCTCCATTTTGGCTCTGTTGGTTTTGCTAAAACTTTTCTGAATTGGTTATGCTTAGAAGCAAGTGATACATTTTTGACAACTCTTTCAAATCCTCAAAGTGCATTTCTTTTTTATTCTTCTGCTATTTCAAAACCTATACTTTATACTTCCTTGACAGAACTTGATCCAAAGATAGGCGAGGAATTTAATATTTATGCAATGGTTGGCCAATAACACTACCTCTAAACCATGGACAAATAGCAGGAGTTCTACTCTCTGCAGGATACTCAAACAAGAGCTAATGATGGAAAAGGAATATTTGAATTTCAGACAGTATATAATTCTTCAGATTCATCCATTCAATGAAAGTTGTATTATACTGATACATCTTTAGATGATTTCTAAATCCTCTAGAGAAGATTTTCACTTTAAACCTAGTTTTATAATATACACTCATAGTATCGCATTTTTCTCCTTTTTACAGCCCATCAAATCAAATAAGTTGTTCACTATCAAAGGTCTTATGGAGCTGGTCCAGATGGCCTTTCTGAATAAAGTGGTCTACTTGTTAGACATATAATTTACAAATACGCCTCTTGAAGAGATCCTTCATTAAGCTAATAAGGTGTCCAGTTACACAGTACACAGAAGCTAAAGGATAGATAGCATTTTCATAAAAGGAATAGCTTGTAGCTGCTATGGCAACCTGGATGATTTGCTCCATAAATTTTTCTTAATTATCCAGCCCTCATGAATTTCTCGCTATTATTATCAAAAGGGAAAATGTTTAGAAAATTAACATATTTTTATATTATTTGTAATAAGTGTTTTTATAAGTTCTATGTGGGAGCATGAATATTATATCTATTGGCCACTCATTAAAGCATTCATTTCTATTTTCAGGTTCATATCTGGAAAGAGATTCAATAGTTTTAATGAAACACCAATAGGTGCCATGTTCATGTACCTACAAGCTGTGAAGCTGCTTTTCAGAATCAGATCTCAATCACCATTCAGGCTTATTTTTCTAGAGTAGTTTACAAAATTATAGGAGTTTTTAAAAAGCAAACTAAATGCAAAAAAAAGTTGTAAAAAAATCATAAAATAGCAATCAGGGTTAAAATTATTTGTTTTATATGGCTTGAAAAAAGGGTCTGCCACAAAAGTGACAATAAAACAAAATCATGCAAAATCCTAGAGTTTGCATAATTTAAAGGGGCCACCATAAAAGTGAGGATGTCTGTGTGAATTCATCACACAAATGCTGCAACTTGAATATCTCCGAATGCCAAGTTGCAAATGGCATCATCACATACACTGTTTGATTTGCTGCTGACCATTCCACTGCAGAGAGATTTTTTACTAGTCACCTCCTCAGTTAGAGTACTTCTTTGTATAAATACTCCTTGAAATACAAGCATTTGGCAACTCTTCAAAGTTAGGACACTGAGAAAAGTTACTTATAACCGGTCCTTGCACTTATGGCTGTAGCAACATCCCCATGGTCATATGATTAAAATTCAGATGTTTGACAACCAGAATGCATTAGAGACAGTTGCAGCATGCCAGGGTCATGTGATCAACATTTGTGACCTTTCCAATTAGCTTCCAACAAGCAAAGTTAATGGGGGAAGATGGATTTGTTTAACAAGTATGTGATTCATTTAATATACTGAAGGGATGCTTTACAACCATGGCATAAAATTGTGCATGACTCACTTAACAAATGCCTTGCTTAGCATTCTGGTCTCAATTGTAGTCGTAAATTGAGGACTATATATTAGTAAAGTATCTTTAAAAACCTGATAGTCCTCAATTATCTCTTTGCAGATTTCTCTCTCCTAGTAGTAATTTGTACATGATTCTGCTAATGAAATAGTAATAGAAAAGGTTTAGTTATCCCTGGAACCATAAATTATGAAGCCTGATCATTACTGCAATCTTGCCCTGACAATCTATGGGCAAGCATCATGACCAAAGCGTCTTTTTCTATGTTTCCAACACAATGGTCTCTTTAAATGTCTCTACTTTTTGGTTTTACTAGAATACCTATTTAGATGACTCATACAGTGAATGCAGAATAATATCACCATTCTTCCGCAAGGTATCTTGGGTTTTGCCAAGTTTGTGCAAAAAGACAATTTTTGTTCTGAAGCGACTTAAAATCCATGTCAAACCTTTCTCTTTGAAACTCTAACCTCTATTTCTCAATTGTCAGAAAGGAGTAGTTGACGTTGTCTGGTGTTCGAAGCTAAGCAAGACTCTGTATGCGGCAAAGAAAACCAAGAGGATTTCAACAACATGGAAAATTTTTAGATGTAACCTACACTAGCAAGAGACAAGGAATCATATCATCTCCAATCTCTCCTATCTCTGGGATAGGATTATTTTTTTACTAGCTATTCTTACATAATTAAGGAATTTTCAACCCTAACCAATCCTTGCTTAGATCTATGCATTGTTTTCTATTTCTTACTTATTATTTCTATTACTTGCATTTATTCTTCTGCCGTATTGTAACTTGCATTTTGATCTTTAAATCTATAAGAGCTAATTAATTCCATATTAGATTTTGATTGCTAGTTTCCCCACAAGAAATCATTTGTTTGCTGGCTAATCCCTCTGAAAAGAAATGCTTTGAACATTGTTATTCAGGATGCTTTTGTGTGGTTTTGTAAATTACTTTTCTTCAAAGTGATTGTTGCACATACAGTTATTAGATAAGATTCATAAAAATGAACTATTGCCGAAGAGCTTACTTACATGTATGTCATAATATCATTTGAATTTTGATCATGCTTCATGAACAATTGTGGTATGGCAAAGTTTGGATGAGTTGATCCAATTTAAAGGTGGTTTGAATCAAATCAGTAACTCAAAATGACTTGGTAGGTTGACATACTGGATTGGAGCAGCCATATCATTGTTTTGACCGTTATTTTTCCCCCTACGTCCTTGTGTGTGAGAGAAAGTTGTCTATACGTAGAAGTCATCTGCTTCTAAACAAAGGGCCTATCATGAGACAGACTGGCATCTCCTTTACATACCATGAGGTGGTCCTCATTGCTTCTGATGCTTCCCTTTGAAGAGGCAAAGTGGAAAATGTTGCTTCTGATGCTCAGAATAAAATGCCAATCTGAATCATACCTTTTATAGAACACATCAAACAAATGGACTCTGAGACAGAGAATCATTGAGTCTCCCATAATTCATCAGAAATAAACCAATTCAGCAGCTTTTTCATCCCCCCCCACACACAATTCCACATGGTGCAGCCAGTTTCTAGCATTTGGTAAGTGAGTCTACTCACTTCATGTGAAACAGGAAAGTATACTCCTGCAAATGTACTCAAGTTCATAAATAACACAAACATACATTTAGTTGAAAAGCCATTTAATATCAGCTGTAATAAGTGACAGACAAATTATGATGAACACCTATTGAAGAAAATGAAATATGACTCAAAGAAATGGGAGCTGATCTGTAATGAATGCAGTACAACTGCTGTTTACCATGATTACTGTGTTCAGTCTGAAGGGAATGCATTGAAACAGGTTGAATCATGATTATAGCTTCAATTTTCCTAATAAGTTTGTATCCCTTCTGGTATTATTATGAAAAATATAAAATGCTTGCATTTTTGTTATGGCATTCAATAATGGTACAATGTCAATTTATAAACGCACAAAGGCAGATAGATTATATTGATGTAAAGTTTGTTATCAAGCCAACCAAACTCAGCCTTAAAGCAAAAGCCTTTTTTTCATAGTTTGTTTTTTAAAAAATATCTCTTGTTATATATTTTATTTCAGGCTGAACAGACGCCTCTCTTTGTTATTAAGTCTGCTTTCCTGAAACACAAACATTAGTATTTAATTTCTTTTGCAGGCAGAATAAAAATTGATCATAATAAGCTAATTGTGTAAGTTAATTATCTAATTATCTAGGACTGGCTCTTACTCCCTGTGAAGTCAAATGGGAATTTTGTCATTAGAGAAAAAAGAGACATATTGTGGTGAAATGTTACTGAACTCTACTAAAAAGTTAATGAAAATGACTGTATCTGGTGGTACCTGATACTGTAATAGTGTAGATGCTAAGTATGCAACAACTGAAAATCTCTGAATGGGAGATCTGAAAGAGTTTTCTACAAGTCATTCTGAGATTCTCAAGGGAGTAAAGTATAAAAACATTAATATAGTCAGCAGCTGCTGGTAATTGTCTATTCTGATGCCACAGTAAAGCAGAGGAGTTCCTGTTCTATATGACTACAGCCAAATCATAATCATAGAAACTAAATGCTAGGAAAAGAACTTCAAAGATCTAGGCATATTTACTATTGAGAAGAGAATACTAAGTGACAGCACTTTTCATATAAGTAAAAGTAGCTATGAAGGGTTAAAAGTGAAAATCAGTGGCACTATTTAGCATCTCATAATCTATGGACCACAACAGGAGACTAGGGTATATAGATAGTTAACTTTGCCTGCTCTATATCTAGGAGATTGTTAATATGATATCACTCTCTTCTGCCTTTCTTCCCTGCATACTCCTGGTAGGATACAGTTAGCTAGGAGCTAGGCTTTGCCTACCCTTATAAAATATTTCCGGCAAATAAATATTCATTCTGTTACAGCTATAAAATGTGCTTCACTACTTCTTCCGTAGGCTAGATTCCCATTCTCAGGAATAGTTACACATTTCTATAAAGATCTTCAACCTTCTGTTCACAAAGGGCCAAGATTTGTTCTCCATCATACCATAGGACATAATAATGGATTAAATGTCAGCAAGACTGGTTCCTTGAAAGTTAGGAAACAGAGAAGTGGATCTCATTTACCTATAGAGATAGCAGATCCTCTTTCACTTAATATGTTCAACAAGATCATGCAACCTTGCATGGGAGATACTTTAATTTGGATACCTACTAAGATTAAGTCTTTAGACTTCAAGGCCCAAAGAATCTTTTCAAACCTAATGGTCTTTTCCTTATTACTATTTTACACTGCCTATCATCAGTGCTTTTTTTTTGTAAAATAAAAAGGTGCCGGAACTCACACATTGCCTTCCCTACAAGGTTCCATCCAAAAAAGGTGCTGGAACTCCGTTCTGTGCGTTCTATGACAAAAAAAGCTCTGCCTATCATATAATGGTGATAAGCGGCCTTGTTATCAAAGATGATAAGGTGTCTAGGGGCTAAATCATATAATGAATAGCTATGGGAACTAGGTATGTTTAGCCTAACAAACAGAAGGCTTAGGAGAGACCTGATACTTGAAGAGCTGTCTCTGGAAAGAGGGCATTGATTTATTCTCTGCAGCAGCTGAGGGAAGGACAAGAAGCAATGGGTGGAAGCTCATTAACAAGAGATCCAATTTTGAACTAAGAAGAAATTTCCTGACATTGACAACAATTAAACAATGAAACATCTTGTCTCTTTGAGTTGTGAGGGTTCCATTATTGGAGGTTTTCAAGAAAAGATTGGACAAACATTTGACCAGGAAGTATAAGAATTCTGCCTTGGACAGGAAATTGGACTAGAAGACCTTCAAAATCGCTTCCAGCCCTATGATTCTATATACACAAGTATTATTGTTGCAGTAAAAAAAGTAATAAGGGTAGGTTTTATATCATCACAACTTTGGATGGATGATATTGCAAAGAGAACACTATAAATCTCTTCCAAATAATAATAGTAATAATATAATAATAATAAAGTTGGAAGGTACACTGGAGGTCATCTAGTCCAACCCCCTGCTCAGGCAGGAAACCCTATAACATTTCAGACAAATGGCTGCCCAATCTCTTCTTAAAGATTTCCAGTGTTGGAGCATTCACAGCTTCTGGAGGCAGGTTGTTCCACTGATTAATTGTTCTAACTGTCAGGAAGTTTCTCCTTAGTTCTAGGCTGCTTCTCTCTTTGGTTAATTTGAATCCATTGCTTTATGTCTTGCCTTCAGGTGCTTTGGAGAATAGCTTGACTCCCTCTTCCTTGTGGCAACCCCTGAGATATTAGAACACTGCTATCATGTCCCCCCTCGTCCTTCTCTTCATTAAACTAGATATACCCAATTCCAGCAACCATTCCTTGTATGTTTTAGCCTCCAGTCCTCTGATCATCTTTGTTGCTTTTCTGTGTACTCTTTCTAGAGTCTCAACATCTTTTTTACATCGTGGTGACCAAAACTGGATGCAGTATTCCAAGTGTGGCCTTACCAAGGCATTGTAAAGTGGTATTAGTACTTCACGTGATCTTGATTCTATTTGCCTATTAATGCAGCCTAGCATTGTATTGGCTTTTTTGGCAGCTGCAGCACACTGCTGGCTCATATTTCAGTGACTGTCCACTAGGACTCCAAGATCCCTCTCACAGTTACTACTATTGAGCCAGGTACCCCCTATACTGTACCTGTGCATTTGGTTTTTCTTGCCTAAATGTAGAACATTATTTTTTTCACCATTGAATTTCATTTTGTTAGATGGCGCCCAATGTTCAAGTCTGTCAAGATCTTTCTGTATCTTAAGCCTGTCTTCTGGAGTGTTGGTTATTCCTGACAGATTGGTGTTGTCTGCAAATTTGATGAGTTCCCTCATCCAAATCATTGATGAAGATGTTGAAAAGCACTGGACCCAGAACAGAGCCCTGGGACACTCCACTACCCACTTCCCTCCATGTAGATGCAGTTCCATTGAGGACCAGACACTGAGTACGGCCAGTCAGCCAGCTACAAATCCATAAATACCCTGCAATTGATAGGATGCCAACTGTTGCATCACCTTCTTCACTCCCTCTTCACTTTAGCAGCTTTAGATCCTAGAGATGTAGATGTTGATAGCTGTGGCAGATCCCCCAGCGTCCAGTTCTCCTTGCCCCAAATGCAGCTAATAATAATAATATGCTGGGCACTATGGTAACCAAGGATTTTCTACTCAAGACTCAGTGAATATATTTGTGGCTCATAAGATCCAAGAGCTATCTATTCTTTTATAATAACATACTGCATAAGCTTCCAATGCAAGTGTCTTTAGTTTATTTTCATTTATTTTATTTTTATTCCAAAATAGCATCAAATAAGTAAGGTTATAATGATTAATCATTTGCCAAGCTTATTTTTGAAATTATTTTATTCTTAGCTTGTGGAAATTTATAAAAAGAGTAAACATCAAATGTATTTAAACACATTTTATTTAAAATACTTTGCTTTCATCTGCAGTTTTATATTACACAACGTAACTTAGGGCATTTGTTTTTAAGACTGAATTAAAGTTTCCAGGAAGTAGGTTTATAATCAGAGGAGAGAATAATTTTCAAAAGAGTATTGTAAACATAAAAATCAAACCAGACAATATCTGAACCAAAATAACAGTCTCTAAACGCAAAACAGAATTCATCCAAGTTGTCCAAAATACAAGTACACCCAACAGAATATAATGTTCTTCTGTTAGGTTACTGATACATATTAGAATTCCAATTCACTTGTGCAAGTTGATACAAGAAAAGTTAGAAAAAAGGCATATTTAATATATTGATACATTCCAGAAAACTATATTTTTCATATATTTTCCATGAGATTTCTATTTAATAATCAGCATATTGATTCAAGGATAGTCTCTTTAAATTTATTTACCCCAAAACTGGGCAGTTCTTTTTCAATCTAAGATCCTATTTGACTTTTGTTGTGATGTATTTGGGACCACATTCAAAAGGTAGGCAAGACATGTCAAAAATGTAGACAGAGATGGGGAAAAATTAAAAGCAATCATCATTAAATATTTAAAGAGATTTTAAAAATCAATTTAGTGTCTACTTATGGCAACAAATTACATCACTAAGTATTAGTAGCAGTGGGGAATGGCTTGCACAAACAAAAAAGACTATTATTTATGATCTTGCTCAGTTTCTCTCGTTCACTGACTTTCCATTGACTGACTTTTGAACTACTAGAAGACTTTCCGTTGACTATTGATGAGACTAGCTGTGTCTTGATGGGCAAAAAGAGTCATAAAGTAAGGTATTAAAAGGAAAAAGCTCTTTGTTATTGGCATGTCATGGGGCTACTTGACTTTGTTCATCAAAAATGTATGTCAAAGGACCAGTGCATCATTCAGTATAAAAAATGTAAAACTAGAACTGTTAATAATGTGTCAGTTAACTTTACCAAGAATGATGGTAATACCTATACAATATATATTAATTCACTGACAATAGCAGGACTACATTGGACTTCTGAAACTCAAGTTTTAGCTTTCATTATTTTGTGAACTTTGTATTCATGGAAGTAACTGATTATCCATTGTCGACTGACTACAGCAGAAATCATAGGTTAAGTGTTTAGAATCTCATGAAAATGGGAACATTCTCTCTCAGTATATTAGAATGGAGTCCATGGATTGTTAATCAAAATGACTAGAATGGTGGGTGTGTCATTCATCATAAGTATTGTAATAGTTACAGCTATTTTGTAGAATATGCAAAGCATTAAAACATATAAACTATTAAGGAAACTACAAAACTGTTTTGCAAAACTAAGGAAAAAACTATTAACAAAGCACAGATGAGTTCTAATTTATTGTCCCTTGGCTTCATAGAGATAATGAGATAGAACGAAATTAAGAAAAGAAGGAAACCTCGATTTCTGTATGATAGGTA
The DNA here is from genome assembly GCF_964194415.1 of Vipera berus. Taxonomy (NCBI): domain Eukaryota; kingdom Metazoa; phylum Chordata; class Lepidosauria; order Squamata; family Viperidae; genus Vipera; species Vipera berus. The sequence goes on along the minus strand of NC_138205.1, from coordinate 114,974,632 downwards.
TAACTTTTAATACCAGCAACTTATTTTCCAGATGTTTGCTCACTAAGCAAAGCCACACTTGCAATAAGCCTCTGTTGCTCTTTAGCACACATATTTCCCAAAATTACTTTAAATATGCAATGCACAGCTTTAACCTTGCCTATGTTTTCTCAGGAATAAGCTGCAGAGAGTGCTAATTTAGCAATTACAAGGAAAGATTCAACTCATTGGTTTGTATTATGAAGCATGTTAATAGCTAGATTTTCACAGTGTGTTAACCTACTGCTAACTTATACAAATGTCATTTAAGGAAAACAAAGAAAACTTGATGCACTAGTTATAAAATATGCATTACTCTTAGTCCAGTAAATGTATAAGTATTACATAAGATACGCTTAGGGACTGGCTAGAGATGAAAAGTAAGACAAATCTGGGATGGAGTCTACCATTTTGTCTGACTCTGGTGCCAAATTTGACATGGATGAGCTCTGAGAATACAGTTGAAGATAGTGGAAAAGGCTGACAAGATAATGGTATTGAGCTAGCACAGCTCACAGTATAATGGGCTGAGAGTCAATGAGGTGAGTATTTGATTGTATACAGTTTTCTTGGACGTCAGGGACAGGATCTTCTCTAAATGAGAAAGTGTCTATGAGCATCTTCAGATGTGCTGAGTTTAAGATTGTACTTAGAAAGGAAATGAACTATAGGATCCATACGGTTACCACACACAAACGAAAAACGTTTGTAGTTTCGCTGTCTGTATCTGCCAACTGTAGCAACTGTTTGAAAATTATTTCAAACCAATTTACAACTTGGTGTGTATGGAAAGATATTAATGCTTTAGCTAGTCTAGAAAATGGTATATTCCAGATACACCATTGACTGTACAGAATTGGCTGATAAAAAAGGCATACTTTTTGTGACCTGTACTAATATATTTGTCCCTCATTCACTATATGTCAGCAATGTTGTTCAGAAGGATGTAAGACAGGGGTGTCAAATTGCCAGCCCACAGGCCGGATGTGTCATGCCAAAACCACGCCCACTCCATTGCCAACAATGGGAAAAAGTCACAATACATTGTGACATGTCACGTGACGTTGCAAGTTTGACACCCCTGATGTAGGGGATTGTAATGTAATTCCATCTTCTTCATCACATGTTACTTAAGGGAGACTTTTTTTTCTTTCCTTACTAAGAATTCTGTCTAATAGTTGGGTTTGTCTGGATCAAATGCTCCATTATGGGTTCTTGTTCTTTTTGCATAGAAGGGAAAAAAATCTTCTATTTATTTACTTTTAGCCTTTTTTTCTCTTTAATAAGTGTTCAGTGGTGATAAAGTAAAGCTGCAATAACAGATATTACTTCCAGAGCCACAAATGCTGCCAAATATTAGTTTGATTAATAAATAAGATTATTACTGATTGCAGTTTGGTGGTATCTGGTTAGCACTCACTGACACTCACAAAAAGTGCCACCCACAAAAAATATTCAAAGGAAGTGTAGTTGTTCAAAAGGAAAAGAATCCTGAATTTAAGACTCTTAAAAATCAGAAAAAACCCTCATCTGCCACAATTACACACACACAAGGAATCCAAGGACAAAGTTTCATCCTACTCCTAACCCTAAGTTAATTCTAAATTAAATAAAGTGAATGCATAAATATAAATGTACTTCGGTTTTGTGAGTTTTATGACATTAATACACTTTGCAGAGCCTCTAGTAGAAACTTTGTTTTTTTTAAAAAAAATCATTTCAATACAACAGAAGTTTGAAAAGGAATTATGTAAAGAGGCTCAAGACTTTGTTGTCAGCCTGGGTGACCATCAGCAGGATAGCTCTCCAAAACTGAACCTAAAAGGAGCCAAATTTGATATGATGGAGGAAACCAGCAAAGAAATTTGGGGTTTAAAAGTGGTCCAGTTGTAAAAAAAAGAAAATAATTCCAGGAAAAAAACACCCCCCAGTGAGTTCTTACAGAAGATGCAATTGATTAAGGCTCAGAATAATATTAGAATTCTAAGTTCCCTACCTTCCTTTCGGTCACATGCCCAAAAATGAAATCTATGTAGTCCATCTGTTTTCATCTGCACATACAAGTGCAAACCAATTCAGCACAAGGGAGAGCATAAACACACCCATACATAAACACAGGTGCAACACATATCTCCCACACAGAACCAAATCCAAACACTTCCTATAGCCTTTGCTGCAAATTGACCTGGAAAGAATTGTAGGAGCTGTGCTTGCATGCTTTCCCTAACTTGTTGAATCTGGGCAAGGAAACAACTAACAACAAATTAACTTCCTGATTCTGAGCCGAGCATTCGTTGACACAGCTTGATTTTAGACACTAGACTTGGTGGATCTTACAGGAGACTCTTCAGCCAGGAAATGTGTATCAGCTGCACTTCTGTAGCTCCAGCTAGATCTGTTCTCTCATTCCAATTCAGTGCCTTACTTTCCTGATGTTGCAACACAACAAACAGGAACTGTCAGTCAAAAGCAGTCATTGGCCCTGGAAAAAAAAAAAAACAGAAGTTTGATCCCATTACCTTTTGCTGGATACATGAAGTACTAGTTGGGCTGATTTATGGCTATGTGTCCCAGAAATTCTGGGAATCAGCAGCCTGGACTCCCTAATTTCACTATTGTGGTGTTCTAATCCTTTAGGGCAGGTGGCTATTCTGCTTTCTAGACGTGATGGCTTCAATCTCAGTTCTGTATTTGCCTCAATCTCAGTTCTGTATTTTCTCTTTCTTCTTTTACATGAACTTGCTACCAGGCCAAGATGAAACTCCAGAGTAGTGTTTCTCAGCTTTGGCAACTTTTAAGATGTGTGAATTTCACCTTCCAGAATTTCCGAAGAGTTGATGTCCACATATTTTAATTATCAAGGTTGAGAAACACTGCTCTGGATTCGTTGTACTGCCATTGGCATCCATCAGCATCTCCATCAGCTCCCTCCTTCCAGCTAAGCAGGAAGGCAAGGCTGGCTCGCCCTCTGGTCTTCATCCCTCTGATCTTCCTCGGTGTTTCTCTCCAGATCTACAGTCCTGTCTTCGAACTAGACCTTTTCTTTCAATTACAAGTATTTCTTTTCAATTGAGAATAATTGCCAGGGCTGGTCAGGTTTACCTTTTTATTGTTTCACATGGTTTATTGTTTTATTGTTTCAACTTTTCATTCTTCCATCCGCCTGGGCGCTGCCCTTCCCTAACTGAGGAAGCGCTAAGGAAATGTCTGGCATTTCTGTCTGCAGAGCCCACCAGGAGTGTGTGTGAGAGAGGGGGGGAGAGAGAAATGTGTGCGGTGTCGTTTCGTCTTATCCTTGCCATTTATGCTGACACAAACAGATTTACACGCGCGCACCCTCCACAGTGATTCGCCACCTCAGTTGCCATCGCGGGCGATATTCGCGATTATTTGAAGGAGCGAGAGGGAAGCAGCCACGAAGTGAGCGAGCGGAGGGAAGCGCTCAGTGGCGAGCATCGGAGGAGGGGTCCGTTGGCAGAACACACCCGATCCCCGCGGGCCATAAGGCGCCGCCGGAGAGTTAGGAGGCGGAGGAGAGACTATGGGAACAAACCTGAAGCAGGTGTGAGGTGCTGGAGAATTGCCAATGTACAAGGTGTAGGCGACGGTTCCTCCCTCAGAGTACAACGCTTCTGCCCCGGGGGTTTGGTGGGGGGAGGGGGGAGAGAACTACGAGCGCGCAATTGGCGAGGCTGCGAACAGGCAGTGCGCTTTCAGGCTCGGGGTCAAAACTGGAGGCGTAACCTAGGGGCGGATACAGCTGAACTGGGCCTGACAGAAGGGAAAAGTGGAAGGAGGACAAAGCGCAACAGCGCACAAGCTTGAGGCCAGGCTGTTAATGCCCGCGATCGTCGAGGTCGCGGTGGGGCGCACTGAGCTCTGAGTGGCTGGCAGGAGGCAGCGCATCCGTTGGTGAGAGCCAGACGGGCGCCAAAGATCTACAGGATGGCGAGAGTCTTGAAGACACTGCACTAGAGCCTATCTTGCGCACTCTTAACCACGGAGGAACGGGGCTAAGGAGAAGAGACGGTCAGCTCCTTCAGGTAAGGGGCCGCTTTGACACCTTTGGAAAGCCGCGGGGAGATTGAGGGTGCGAAGCTGCATACACCCCATAGCTGGCCCGGACTTTTTTCTGTGAGCACTGAGTAGCCATCTTACACTAGGAGAGTGTAAGGGCCCACCAAAGGGCCACAGGGATGTCCTGAGATACCCGCGGGGGGTGACCGGCTGGCAAAGTAGGTGGGCATGTTAGGATGACGGAAGTCAGCCGAGGCGAAATCTGGGTGCGGGTTACTCGAGTCCGCAGACGGGCGCTTCAAGCCGTGCCAGCCTCACTTCGCTTACCTGCTGCGCGAAGACCCTTGCTTCTTCGGAGGCGGTCAAATAGCGGAGCAGGAGAAGGCGGCTCCTCGTCGCCGGCGCACTCCTGCCCGCCTCCTCTTGCTTCGGCTTCGTGCGTCCATCGGTCCCTCCCTCTGTCTCCAAGCCACTCCACCCCTTTCTCGGTTTTCCACCCATTCACCCTTCCAGTAGATTTAGGGGCTTTAGTGAATGTGGATCCTTGTTTCGGGGGGGGGGGGACGTGGGGGCGGGGAAGGGGTGGGGACTCGGGGCTTTGGAAATAGCGTCGGTTCCTCTCTTATTGCCACTGATTTGAGCTTCTTCTCCTTAGGCTGCAGGAAGGAGCCGCTTGGCACTTCTACCAGCGTTCCCACAGCCGCTGCCAGACGCTTGGATCAGCGCAGGCAGAGGCGGCGTCCCATCGCTGAGGGGCTTTGGGACTGCAAGCCCCCGCCGCGTTAGAAGGGCGCGCGAGGCGTCAGGTCAGTCGCGAGCGAGCGAGCGCCGGGTCTGGGCACTGGGCACGTCTCGAGCTCCCCGAGGGCAGAGCCGTCTCCCTTCGAGGGAATCACCAGGGTGGAAGGTCTTGCGCCCCTCCTTCCTCGTCTGGCGAGACGATCGGGAGGTGAAGAGGGCAAGAGGGAGGGGAGGAGAAGTTGGGGGGAAAGTCGCCTCTTGCCTTACCAACTGCTTTCCATTCCTCCTTCCGCGCTATAGGCAGGCGCCCTGCTGAGCCTTTCCCTGGGAGAGTTGTGCAACCGGCTTAGGAGAAGAAAGCGCTGAGGATTTCCGCGCACTTCGTCCATCTGTGTCGCTGGTGCGACTTCCTTCTTAGTTTTTCCGCTGTTGCCTTTTTTTTTCTCCCCATGTTAACCTCTATTTGAACATGGCAAGGACAGTATCTCCTGGAAATGGATTCAGTGTGGGAAAAAGCACAGGAAACCAGAGCTAAATGACAGGATGCGGGAGACTTAAGGAAATAGTCGAGAGAGAAAGAGAGAGAGAGAGAGAGAGAGAGGAGAGAGAGAGAGAGCGCCTACTGCAACCGACAAGACTACAGTTGTTGTCAGCTGAACCAGTTTTCTGTTTCTTTTGAACTGCCCGTGCTGAAGAAGGATTTAAGATCTGAGAGGAACTTCGTGGAGAGATAGGATAATCTTGTTCCCTTTGTTCAGATCTCCTGTATCCAAAGCAGAAGATGGCCTGGGGTCTACTTTTGCACTGTGCAGCCCTCGTAGTTGCCCTTGGCAGAGCTTTGAAGAGTGGTAAGTGACTCAAGATCACTTTCAGGTGCATCCAGCTTGCTATCTGCAAGTTGGAAGTCCCTTTGCCTGAGATGATAAGCCAACCACGAAACAGTTTTAACTGTATTGGCTAGAAGGAAAGGTTGATGGATATGCTGGGTATTCATTGAGAATTACATCTAATCAACACACTTAAGTCTGTCAGCCCTTCCTTTTTGGCTCCATATTCTAATGCAATGTGTAACACTGGGCTTACAGCTCTCACATAATAGCCAATCATTTTAATGTTTCCTTCCCTTGGCAGTTGAACAAGATTCTCCAGAAAAAATTAAACAGATGAGTATTTCAATACCCAAGTATTTTTTCTGAGGAAGTGAAAGCTAAGGGAGGTACAAGTATATAAATATATAGCCATCTTTGCTAACTATGCAGATACAATTTCCCTCATTTATACTTATGAAATGAAAAATGGCTTGTCTGTCAATGCAAGGAATATAAAGCATTCTCCTTCAGAGGCAACAGTTCTAAGAAAGAATTCCCTCAAATAGTCTTTGTATCTGGCCTTGAGGCAATGCTTGATAGCAGCAGCCTCAAAACAACAAGGTTTTCTGGCACAATAGTGGTCAGGCATCTGGAATATCTCATTATATTATGCATTCTTTAAAATGTTCTTACTTTAGGAGTGGCTGGCATTTAACTTGCATGCATGGAGTGGGGAAATCACCTTGGTTTTTCCTCTCAGAACCAAGTCTGAGCAGTTATTAGCTAATTACTAAATATTAACTTCTCAGCTTGACTAGGATTTCAATCAAAGTAATTAAAAGAAGGGACATCCTCCACTGTACTTTGGGTGGTATATTGTTTTAATAAGCGACTGCGTGTAGTGTGTGTGTCTTACAGGAACAGATTTAAATCACATGTTATGAAGGAAATTAATCTTTTTCCAATATGGTCTGAGGAAGTTAACTAATTTGGTCAAAACAACTCAACAAGTTCTCTTATCTGCTTCTTCAGTAAGATTATAGTAGGATCTGGAAATCAGTTTGCAGGGAGGTATTATTTGTACGTTGGAAATCGTGATTCAGCTTCATTGATGTTTTGTAACTAGACCTCTTTCAAACTGAAGTCTTTCTTTGCAGGGATTATAGGTTCAGGCTGTGCATCTTCAGTGATTCATAAATAGTACTGAATTTAACTGATATGTATAAATCAGAAGAGAATCATTAAAAGTGAGATGTATTAAATGCCTTCGTGCCATCAAGTAATGTTCTTTGATGAGCCGGATCTAGGAAGAAACTACAAAGCTACCATTGATTCTGAGCAATTGGGGGCAAAATATTTTTAGCCCCACTGAAGTCATCGCAGTTCTTTGGATCTGCAACAATTCAACAGATCCACCAGTGCCAGATCTTCCTCTGTCCAATTCAAGTGTCTGCTAAATTAATTCATTAACCCTATTTAGAGCTAATGGTCCAAAGTCATTAGAAACTGCTTCTCTTAATCAAGTAAGAGAGATATTTCACAGAGCCAGAGAGTCTTAACGGCCCACATTAGCTTATTATATTATCACTTTCCCAGGAGATAGCGATTAAAGTGTTATTGGTAGTTAGTCCACTAAATATTTCCTGGAGTGACTCTGTCAAGTAATTCACTGGTTTATTTCAGCCATTTCACAGATTTCAGATTCTGCCATGTTGTTTGCCTAGTATTAGAGAAGACTTAATGAAGCGGGATAGTTTTCTTCCTAAGTGTACTACAGATGGCAAATCATGCCAGATTGTCAGGTCACATGCAAAAAGGTTTGCAGAGGAATATCATTGGCTGCTCACTTTGAACTCCTAATGACAATATCTTTTGTTCTCAGGGAAGAAACAGGCTATGCGGACTGCCAAAGCAGGGATAAATAGGAATACGCAACCAACTCAAAAATCATAATTTGTTGAAGGAAATAAGCCATCTTGTTCTCTTCTAATTTATGGCAGATGTTTCCTATAATTGCTGTAGTTTGCATTTTATGTACTCTTTCTTTCAAACTGCCCGGTTTTCTCTAATAAAATTCTGCACATTGATAATTCCATGTTAAGAACTATTGATAACCATTTTCATATCACCAGATTCCTCTTAGAAGCAGGATTCCAACCTCCATATGCCATTCCTGGGGAAATGTTATGCATTGCAAGCTGCCTATGCTTGGTTCTGTGATGTTAGTGGGATATCAAAATCATTGCACTAGATTAGCAGTCCATAATTTTTAAAACTAATCAGTGCAGACTCACAAGCAACAGTGGCATTATTGACACTAGAGGTTCATGAGTTGTCTTTTCTTCCATCTTTATAATTCTGTAAATTGTAGTTAATCCTAACATATGAGTCAGACCACTTTTACTCAAGAACAACTCGTGAGATTTGGAGGACTGGGGAAGGCAAGAATTTTGTAATTGGAACTAAAGTTTGTTTTCTTTTCCTTTCTGCTTTGCTAACCCTTATCTGGTCCCCAAGTAGCATAGGTGGGGGAAACTTCCGTAATGGAGCTAAGTAAACCTTTACTGCTTTAACAATGTGCTTTGTTGCTAGGTAGTCTGGACCTCTGGAGCACAGATAAGTTCAAATTGCTTAGATTTCTGATAAACCAGAAAGGAAGGGATGCTGTAAACAAGCCAGATTGTCTAATGACAAAGAACAGGCTCATTATCAGAAAGCTAACACTAAGGGCAGCCAGGCACAGTGTCCCTTCAAGTTGCTCCCTGTGTGAAATTTGATATTTAATACCATTGTAGCTACATATTCTATCATTAACGTATACTACTATTCAGCCCTGTTAGTATTTTCTATACTGTAGCTATTAAGTAACAAAAGCTTAATTTGGGTGAAAGATATTTGGTAAAGTTACCCAATTTGTGTGTATTTTTTAAAAAAATGATGACCTGAAAGAAGATGAAGTTGATTCAGCTGTTCATTTTCTTTACAGAGGAAAAAGAAATTCTATAAACAACTGCATAAATAGTTGTTCAAGCTATGGGAAAGGAAATATATTAGCTTGAGTTGACCTGAGCTGAAGTACCGAATGGCCTGTAATTTATCAGATGGATCAATCAAATGATGTGATTTCAATATACCGGTAATACATGAATGTTTGTGTGTTTTAATTGCAGATCGATGTGGTGAAAACATAAAAATTTTAGAGCCTGGATATCTCACCTCTCCTGGCTATCCTAATAGTTATCATCCAAGTCAAAAATGTGAATGGTTGATTCAGGCTCCACAACCTCACCAGAGGATTATGATCAACTTCAACCCACACTTTGATTTAGAGGACAGAGAATGCAAGTAAGTAAAACCGGTCTGTAAGGGGAACCACAGCACCATCTAGTGGACAAAAGACATTCATGATGTCTTCTTCAGGGGGTGGGGAGTTGAAACAGCTGATAAGTGTGAAATTATGTGTGCAAAATTCATTTCTTGGAGATGTGACTTCAGATTGGACCATGTGTTTGTGCTAGGGATATAAAAGCAAGTGCACATTTCATACCATAGTAGGCACTGTCATAGTTATAATCTTAGAATCCATCTGCTTGTTTTGTTGGGAACTTGAACCAATTAGCACTTATTTCTTTTGAAACTTGCAAAGGGAAAAAGGCAATTGCTCATTTTTTTTAAAAAAATGTTATAATTATGAAAAGAAAAACACAGTACTGATGCTTTTTAAAAAATAAGCTCACCTTATTGACTAATTGTAGTTCATTTTTTGTTCGTTTGATGGCAGTGATCATATTTATAAGAGAGTGGAAGAAGCCTGTATTTCTGTATATGTATTTTAGAGATTTCCCTTATTGCAATTAGAAAATATTGGTAAACCTTCAAGAAAAGTATATTGATTAACAAAAATATTTTTCAATATGAATTGCTGAGTTAGCTGAGAATTTGAAAATTGTACTGATAAGTATATAGTTGATACAATGTAATGTATAAAATGCTTTATAGCACTAACATCTAATTAAAAGTGGGTTGTGATTAAAGTGTTTCACTGGTTAGGTCATTCTTTATTACAGAGGCTCAGTAGGTGACTTTGGGCTAGTATTTTCTTGTTTTCTTGTTGTTAAGGAAATTAAGATAATCACACAGTTGCACTTTAGAGAAACAGCACAATGTAAATGTAATAATAAATGCATCAAGTGATGTAAAGTAGCATTAATTCTGAGATCAGTATGAAATTATTTAAGCAATACTCTCATACCATCTGCTGAAAGTAGGCACTTTTCATTTTCAGTGTGGGAATATGTGTTCTTTATGTAAAAATGTATTTTGCCCTCTGAGTTTATATGTAAAAAGTGGGGAACCATTAGCTTCCAGATGTTGTTGGATCTTCCTAGCAGCCATAACCCACATAGTCAGTATAAGAGGTGCTAACATTGTAGTTGAGCAGAAATTGGAGGCTCACAGGCTGCTCATAGAGGTTTTGTTATAAATGATGTAGAATTCCATGTGTGAATATGCTCACGTTCTTCCTGTAAGATAGAATGTGACCCAACTGAAGCTGTGAGTCTTGGTAATCTTCAAAAGACCCTATGGCATAAATTAATAATACTTCCATTGTGCAAATGGGATCAAAGATAAGCCAGACCCTTTTTCTGACTAGGGACTGTTTTTGTTGCTTTTGCTACAAAATTGGAGGAACAGATTCAAAATCATTGCTAGATAAAGTGATTAAATAAGGAAATGATTAGTATTAATTATCCTGCTATTAATAGACTCACTTTTAGACAAAGCGAGGCTGTGGCCTCAAGCAGTAAATGTTGTGTGTTCTGAAGGGCACCTAACATGGTTGTCTTGTATTTTAAGAGATACCCTTTTTTGCACTGACCAATGCTTTGTGAGCTTCTTTATAAAACATTCTGCTATACATGGGGCCACCCTTGAGTTGGAAGGTTTAACTTATCCAGAATGCAGTTCCATGACACATCACAGTGTGTTCTGCATGTGACACCTATGCTCTGTAATCCACACATTATCAGAGAGTTTCCAGTTGAAATTAAAGATGCCGGTTGTCATTTATATCTACACAATGGCTCTTCTTTTCTCTAATTATCTTTGTCCTGTAAGATGAGACAGGATGGGCATATTCCACATCTTCTCCACTAAAGAAGGGTTGAGGGTTCCCAGAGGTGTATCTTATCTGTTGCCACTCCTGGCATCTGGAATATCATTTTTCATAAGATAAAATGTAGAATAATAGGGCTGGAATGGGAGCTCAGAGATATTCAAGTCCAATCCCCTGCTCAAGGCAGGAAATCTTATACTAATCAAGGCCAATTGGCCATCCAGTCTATTTTTAAAAATCTCCAGTGATGCAGCACCCACAACTCCAGGAGGTGAGCTATTCTACTGATCAATTGTTCTCAGTAAATTTCTAGGTTAGTTCTAGGTTGGATCTGTCTTTAATGATTTCCACCCATTACTTTTTGTCCTGCCCTCTGGTGCTTTGGAGAACAAATCAATCCCCCTTTCTCTGGGACAGCTCCTCAAGTACTGAAAGGCAGTTATCATGTTACCCCTAATTATACCTACTTTCCTTAAGTGTTCCTCATTTGGCTTAGTCTCCAGATCCCTTATCATTTTTGTTGCTCTTCACTGTACATTTTCTAGGATCTCAGCTTTTTTGTATCATGATGACCAGAACCGGATGCAGTATTCCATGTGTGGCCTCATTAGTGGGGTATAAAACTGTATCGTCACTTTTTGTGATTTAGATGCTATATGTTTGTTGATGCAGCCTAGGACTACATTGGCTTTTTGGGCAACTGCAACACATTCCTGGGTCATCCACTGCTGGTTCATCTTTAGGAAGATACCTAGATTCTCTCTTAGTTACTACTGTTGAGCCAGGTACTGCCTATTCTATAACTTTGGTTTTTCCTGATCAAGAATGACTTGAAAAACTGGCTTTTTAAACAGAACATGAGCCAAGAAGTTTTGTGATCCTGCCAAGTGATGACTGATGAAGGCTGTTGATGGCCAGACTGATGTTTTATGTATTTCCTCATAGCATCGTTTCATTTTTATAGCTTCTGCATTCTGATTGTATGTTTCTACTGAGTTTTTAACATAAGGCACCTTGAGTCTTTCTGATTTGGTGGCATTTTAAGTGTAATAAATAAAGAACACTTGTGTGGGAGGAATACTCTATATAGGTTGCCTCAGGAAGCAAAATCTCTGTGGCTGGCCCTATTTTTAATTTTAACTGGGTTTTTTATTTTTCTCAGGGTTTTATTTAATCTTTTTTAATTTGTTTTAACGTTTGTATTGATTTTCTTTTAAATACCCTGTAAACCGCCCTGAGTCCTTTGGGAAAGGGCGGTATATAAATCTAAATAAATAAATAAATAAAGTAATGAACAGACTGCATTGCCTGACACAGGTAAGTGATTGAATGATTAGTGAGCAGGAACTATAAAATAAGGCTACTTGTTTAAGGTATTTGGCAGGCAGGAGACAAAACACCTTGATGATCTAGGGCTGATGAAAAGGAGCTTGAATCTGCCATACAAGTGGGACCAGAATTTCCATCGTAAGTCATTGTGCTTGTAAGTCAAGTCACCACAAGGCTGGACCTGATTTTAATAACATTTTTACAGCAATCGTAAGTCACCATGGCCATTAAGCAAACAATGCAGACATTAAATGAATCCAACTTCCCCAGTGATATTTTTTACTGAAAACCAGCAAAAAAATAACAAATTGTGATAATGTAATCACAGGATGCTGTGACCAATCATACATATAAACCAGTTGACGGTCTCCAAATAGCAATCACATGATAAAGACTGTGTTGCAATGGGGATAAATGTGAATTAAAAGTCATATGTGGCTTTTTTGAAGGTTGACGTAATTTCAAACTGTTGTTAAAATGAGCGGTCATAAAACGAGAACTACTTGTATGGATTTCTAAAGATCAATGGAGTCATGGTTGCTAAATGTGACAATTGAGATTTTAGAATGAGCTTTTTAAAGAAATTTTCAAAGCCGCTCTTCTTTTTTCTGCAATTCAAAGAAGAAATATACATTAATGTAATATAAATAATTTAGTATTTATTTAGAAAAGCTGCTGGATGGCAGTGTAACAGTACAGTTAATGAGATGCTATATTATAGCACTATATGACCATCCTGTAGAGGTAAAAAGTTAACAAGCTTGGCTTGGTCTAGGTGTATTGCACCCATGAGCATAATGTATTTCTTCCTTTCTGCAGAATATTTGTTCCCTTTAGTGCATATTTTGAAACCTAATTAGTGTCTTTTTTTAAAACTCCACTCTAATTGGGCAGTTTTGTTGTCAGGCAAAGATAGGTAATTTTACAGCCAAAAGCTTTGTAGGCAGACCTACTTAAATCGGACTTTCATTGTACAACTTAAATGCTTCCTGTGTTATTTTGTGTTCTGTTTTAAATACTGACCCTTTGACTTTCACATTACGACAATTAAACTTAATTGAAGAGATTTCTGTCAAAGGAGCAAATTTGTCAAAGCAGAAATTCTTCTCTTTCACAGGAAATTTTCAAACTCTGTTCAAAACCGTAAAGAGCCTCACATTTTTCAAAACTTGCTATTTGTTTTGCCAGATTCTAGGTAGTGAGATACTATATTAGTGCAGTTGTCAAAAAGTCTTGGTTTTTTAGCATTAAGCAACCTATTAAATGCTGTTACCTTCTCACCGTAGTGGTCCCTATTTTTCTACTTGCATTTTAACGTGCTTTTGAACTGCTAGGTTGGCAGAAGCTGGGACAAGTAACAGGCGCTCACTCTGCTATGCGGCACTCGGGATTTGACCTGCCAAACTGCCGACCTTATATATATAAAGTGTTTGTTAAGTATTTAGAATACCTTGCTAGGCCCCAAACACGGGACAAATCTTATTTCCTGTTTCAGCCTAACCCAAGGCCATCCACAGGCAGTAGTTACAGCAGTGACAGCTCATACTTGTGTAAATTTTTTGGATTGCTAACAATCCAAAGTTAAAATCTATCAATTAAAGTCTCCCTTTAATTCTTTGTTAGCAATCCAAAAAATTTACACACACACACACACACACATATATATATATATGTGTGTGTGTGTGTGTGTGTGTGTGGATAGATAGATAGATAGATAGATAGATAGATAGATAGATAGATAGATAGATAGATAGATAACCTCAAACCAGAGATAACAAATTACTGCTTTTGATGCAAGAAGTGCAAATAAGAGGTTGGTGTTTATTGTTAAATGTTAATTGCATTTGCCCCTTAATAACAGTTATGGAGACATTGGAAGGTGATAACAATTGTCAATTGAAGCTCTCTAAGAGCAGCTATAGCCCTGCCTGTGTCTGAGCAAACAAACACAGGGTCTGCCCAAACTGAGACTAAACAATTCTCTTGTTTTTATTACAGTCTGGCTTCACTAACAATCAGGGTGTTGCTGCGTTTGCTGCTTCTGTTGTCTCCTTAATCATCTCACTTTATGCAATTCTGTTTTCCTCCCTTTTAAGCTGCTTTCATGTCTCCAGGAATTTGTATCTGGATTTCTTTCCTTTTCACTAGCCTCCTTTGGGCCTAGCAGGCTCTCTGCAAGTCTCCCTTTATGTTTTATCTTTTTCGTGCTTCTTATCCAGCCTTTCTCCCTCACCCGGAGACGCCTAATGCCTAATAGGCTACAGTCCTTCTCTCAACAGTATCCTCTACATCTTCGCTTTTCGCTTTTTATTTCTCAATGATGCCCTGATTTGTACAACTGGAGTTGCCCCAAATTTCCCAAGGGTCATTCTCCAAGGGATTTCTCTCCTTACAGTACAAGCAGTTAATTGAGAAGTTACAGGACCACATTGACTTTCTAGAAATGGAGAAGGGAAGAAACCTCTGCTATTTAAAAAGCTAAGCTGCATTTCAAAGGTACAAAAGTGGGGGGGGGGATGAAGCTGCTCCAATATCTTGTGAATTTTCAAAATGCAAAGTCTGTTTCGCCAAATGCTAAACTTCCCTTTGAATTTTTAATTACAAATGGGAAGGAAAGCTTGTCAAATTGTTCCCCAAAACATTTAAACTCAAATGCCTTACCTTCATCTTCTAATCCTTATTTAAAACTAAACGCTTGAGGACTCTGAGATCATGTACTGATGGTTCTTAACTTGGACCATTGGCTTAGTTACAACCTACCCAAAAAAGGGAATTTATGACCTGGATCCAAAGTTCTGACACCATCACCCCTCCCCCTTGTTCATGTGACCTCACTTGGGAGCAGGCTATTTTGAGAGCCACCTGCCTGATCCCACAATCATATAACCCCATTTTGTGATGGTTTTATGAAGACACTTACTTCTGGTTTTCAACAGTGCACAGCTATAGCAAAAAGTGGATTCACTTAGTGACCATGGCATTATTCAACGACCATGCACTTATGACTACATCACTCATTTATTGACTAACACAAAAATGTTAAAGTGGGTCAGTCATGTGACCCACCCACTATTACATCTGTAATGAGCAGCCTCCATAATGGTCATAACTTGTAACCACCTGAACAGGCAGTTTTTAGAGTAGTGATAGAGGCATCCTCAGGAAGATTTTTAAAAGTCAAAATGGTGGCCATGACTACACAATCAAAGCACCATCGCTGCCAACATCTTGTCATTTTTTTCTAATCTCTGCCCCTCCTGCCTCACTCCCTGGCACAGACACCTAGAACAGCAGATATCTGATTGAGCAGCTTGGTTATACTTGGGATGTTTTAATGTTACACTTTCCTTTTTCCTTTTTTTTCTTATACTCTTCATTAGGGTATCCTTTGGGTAGCATGTAATTTTAAAGACCTTGTGAAAGTTTCCATCATGCCATTTTTATGCGGAAAACTACTATGTTTGTAGTTGCCTTTGTGAGTAGAAAGCTATTGTTGTGTTTTATAGAGAATCAGCATGGTGTAATGGTTGAGGTGATGAATTCAGATCAGGGTGCTCCATTTCAAATCGGCCATCAATCATGGAAACTTCCAAGATAAGTTTCAACTAGTTGCCCTTTCTCAGCCTAACTTAACTCAAAGGTATTGCTGTTATGGGGTAAAGGAAAACTATAAATCAAGGAAAGAAGAACTGTTGGAAATAAGAAAATAATTGCAGGAATGTTCTGAAAATTGTTGTAATCCACAGACTTGTAAAGCAAACTCCAAACCTTAAAAACATAAGCACTGCATGCAGTATTATAATGAAATATTATTTAAAACAATGCACGTGAATGGAATTCAATCATGTCCTGTTTGTGGCATATTTATTTTCATGTTTGAAATTCAGTCTTAACATGGTATAATATATATTTTTGTATTGATTCATTTAATGCATTTTATTAGTATTGTTTATAAAGAACAAGAGAAAATGTAGTTGTAATGAACAGAAGAAAATATTTTCAATGCTTATGTTTTCATGTTTTGTGCCTGTTGCAAATATTTTGGGGGTACAATTCTGTAACTACAAATTCTGTAGGATTTCTTTGCTCTAATACTTTAACTATATATATTCTTTTAAAACTTTATTCTTTAAAACTTTGTATCTAAATAGTAAACAGGAATGTCACTGATTCACAGGCATTTGAATTTATGGAAGTCTTCCGGTTTCCCAGCAATGCAAACTATCAGCGTGATAATTTATAATGGTTTGTGACAAATGCTGCTAAGCTTAGAGGTGTGTGGTTACATTCAGATCAGATGTCATCAACTAGGGAGCAATAAAAATTTCACAGACACTAGGTTAAAAACATTAAGAAAATGGATGTGAAGTTTCAGACAACAAAGTTTTACAAAGTAGAATGGGATAGCTAGAGGAAGTCAAACAGTGGGGTTTTTGCAAACAAACTATTCATTCTGTTCCATTGTTAACACTATTATTTTATAGGTAGTGTCATAAAAGTTATTAATATTGAGCTTGTTTAATTGACCATAGCTTAGATACACAAAAGAAAAGCTCTTTTGTTTGACAATTACTGAGTTTACATGCCATATCACCAGATCAGTTCATATTGGGTTTTGGGAATATTGAAAGTATAACAGGAAGAGCCCAACAGTTAATTGTTCCTTAAATTGGTTTTATCAAGGATATGTTACATAGCAGAGATTAAAGCTATACAAGGATTGTAATCAAGTATAGCTCTTTAAAATTAACTATTATAAAATATACCTGTATATATATGTAGATGGGTCAAAAATCTAGATGCTGCACTTAGAATTCTGAACCGGAAATCCACTCAATATCATTTACTGTTGAGCAGGAGTATGGATAACATAATTTTGCCATAAATCAGTCTGGGGGGAAAACTAAAACTGATAAAACAAGGTGGGCTTTCAGACATAATGGAATCAGAGAAAATATTATAAAGGTTGGCACAGATAGTTGTGATGAACCAATAATCCTTTTCTGATTTACAGTTTAACCAGACTGAAAATGAATTCCAACACTTGTTTCTTCTTTTTTCAGGCTCCATTGTAGATCACCAAATTATTCAGCCAGAATACTAAAAACTTTCCAAACAATTCTGTAATACACAGTTGAAACATCGATTGATGAAAGTCTAATCTGTATTGTTGATATTTGCCAATTTAAGATACAAGGATATACACGCTTCTTTTTATCTACTTTTCCTTGGAGTAATTTTGAAGCCAACATACTTGTGTGGAATCAGAGCCAAAAATAGTTGGCTCTTTCCATTACCTCTTTCTAAAATCTCCTTTTCTGATCTAACACTTTTATTCTTAGTTCTTATTCATTCTCTTTCTTGCTCGTATAGCAGCTACCAAACAAGGGACAGGTCTTCATGTCAGAAATCTGAACAGCTTGCTTGGAGAATGTTTTTTAAATTAGACTTTGGCCACAAGAAAATATGCCAAAAGCAACATGTTTCTTAGAACTATAGCTTCATCATCAACAATAGCATCTCACATTTCTTTTTAGAGGTCATTTTTACCATATTAAAACAGGGCTGGTCTGACAGGTTACCCAGAGAGAGAGCATGAATAACAGATTAGTTTGAATTCCTTCATCTCTCATTTTACAAATTGAATCTGGGCTGTACATTTAGCTATATTCAACACATAGTTGGAATGAGCCCAACTCATCAGGCAATCTGTATAGTGCTGTCTAGTTGCCCTGTCCTTGCCATTTATTTACCACTACTCCAATTTATATGTAGTACACAAAATGTAATTAATGCCAGTCAACTTGATTTTTTAAAAAATAGGTCTTGTCAAACAAACCTGATTTCATGTTGTGATGAAATTAAAGTTTGGCTGATGATAGTAACAGAGTTGATATAATGTCTTTTGACGTGTCTATATGATATATAACAGCTGGTTAAACAACCATACTCAGTGTGTGTTCATTAATCAACCTGTTAGGCGGTCTCAAATTGGATGCTACAGGTCTCTGTTGAAGGGGTGTTTGATTCAATATTTTTATGTATGATCTTCATATGCATGTGAAGAAGGGTTGCTTATCATATTTGCAAAAAACACAAAACTAGGAGGAATAAACAATATTATAGAAAACAGATTTAAGATACAGTAGAATACTGTACAGTGGGAACCATGTTTAAAATTATTTATATGAAATAAAACAGACATACTGTAAGCCGTTAGCACAAAGACGGAAGGTTGGTAAGGCATAGTATGGAAGATATACTTATGGGAGAAGTATATTACTAAAGTGCACTAGATGTTTTGGGAAAGTAGTTAAAAATGGAATTCCTGAGAATTGGTCCAATACAACTGGCAGCATCAGATTAGGGAAGACTTTCTTCATGTATAATAAACTCCATGTGAGCCAATTGTGAGAGAGATGCTTAAAAATAGTGTAAATTTCAACTGAATTAACAAAAGCATGATGCCCACATCAAAAGAAATAATAGTTTCACTATACTCTGCACCAGTCAAATTATACTGCATGTTCTGGACATTTAATTTGAAGAATACTGAGAATCCGAACTATACCCAAAGAAGAGGATCCAGGATGGTTAGGGAACTGAGCATTCTAATACTTAAAATATTGTCAAGTAGAAGGTAGCATAGTAGATGAGGCTTGATGGAAGTAACACATAACCAACATTTTATCATGCAAGGACTTATTTCTTTTTTTCCAGATCTTTATACTATCTCACAAGGTATTTAGGAAAATTTGAGATTCTAATTTGAGTTTCCTAATTTTCAGGAATTCCATCTTTAGCTACTTTCTCAGAACATCTAGTGCGCTTTAGTAGTATACTTTTTCCCCTGAGTATGCCTTCTCTCTTCGTGCTAAAGGCTTATTATAAAGAACATAAAAGTATTTGCCCTTGTTTCATAGGAATCATTTTTGTTTTTATAGACAAGTGTTTGTAAATATATTTTAACAGTGACATGATTGTCTTATACCTCCAACATTGAAAAAAACTGGCAATTACATTGCACAAGTAGAACTCAATTTATTAGCACCATTGGGACTGGAAAATTCATTGTTAAGCATTGCAACCATTAAGTGAGCATCATATGACCTCATTTGACTTAACCTTAGAACATAGAATAACAGAGTTGGAAAAGGCCTTGGAGGTGTTTTAGTCCAACTGTTTGAATAGGAAACCATTTTGAACAAATCGTCCAATCTCTTCTTGAAAATCTCCAGTGATGGAGCACACACAAGTTCTGGAGGCACTGATTCTTCTCACTGCCAGGAAATTCATCCTTAATTCTACATAGGATCCCTCTTTAATAATCTTCTACTCATGATTTCTTGTCCTGCTGTCAAGTGCTTTGGAGAATAGGTTGATCCCCTCTTCTCTGAGACAGCCGCTTCAATAATGGAAGACTGTTATCATGTCACCCCTAGTCCTTCTCTTCATTAGAATAGACATACTTAATTTCCACAACATACAGTTTAGTTTCCAGACCCCCTATTATCTTTATTGCTCTTCGGTACACTTTCAAAATCTTTTTTATATCATGGTCACCAGAACTGGACAGTTCCAAGTGTGAACTTAACAGTACTATCATATCATGTGACCCATATTTGATGCAGGCTAGAACTGCATTGACTTTTTTGGCAACTATGGCTCACTGCTGGCTCATAGTTAAGTGATGGTTCACTAGGACACTTCATTTCCTCTCAGAGCCATTTCTGTTGAGCCAGGTATCACTTATTCTATATCTGGGTATTTGGTTTTCTTGCCTAAATATTAGCTTTAACTTTTCTTACCACTGAATTGCATTTTTCTGGATAATCCCTAGTGTTCAAGTCTGTTAAGATTCTTTTGAATCTTGAGTTTTCTTCTAAACTGTTCGCTTCTCACGCACACCCCAAGCTTGGTGTCAACTGCCTATTTGATATTCCTCTTCTATCCTCTTGTATAGATCAGGGCTTTTCAACCAGTGGTATGGGTACCACCTGGGGTACCTTGGCACCTAGCAGGTGGTACGTGACCATCCTAGAAAGGTGGTAGCGTGGGAGGGGAATGAGCTGAACTGGTGGCAGCACTGCACAAGCCTGAGCGAGAGATGGCTGGAGCTGCAGGGCTGTCAGGGCTCAGTAGAAGCACCAGGATCAGCACCAGGCTCCAGCTGGAGCTTGGCACTGATCCTGGTGCTTCTGCTGAGCCCAAAAGAAGCACCAATCAGCTGGAATGTTGCAGCATCTCCAGGGCCTTGTGATTTACATTCAGATGCTTGGTAACTGATTCATATTTATGATGGTCACAGTGTCCCGGGGTCATGTGAAGTGACCAAACCTCCTGCAACCACCCAGCAGAGGGAAAAATAAAAACCAAATACCCCCACCCACCCCCACTGCCAATCCTCAACAGAAATGCTTACAACAATGAAAATCTTGGACAGGAGGAAGAGTGCCAACGAGCAGGCAGGCAGGTGTATTGCTCGGCTGTGGCTTGGGGGGGCACTTTTTTCAGTGCCATTGTAACTTCGAACAGTCACTAAATGAACTGTTATAAGTCGAGGACTACCTGTACTTCATCACTTTTTTCCTTTTTTTTTTTGTCATCACGTTTTTGACACTTTGCTAGGCGACTGGTGGTACTCAGATGTTGCCATATCCTAAAAGTGGTAAAATGGGTGAAAAAGTTGAAAAGCCCTGGTCTAAATCATTTACAGTGCATTCAGAAAGTATTCAGACCCCCTTCACTTTTGACAATTTTGTTATGCTGCAGCCTGATTCTACAGTTGTTGAAAATCATCTTTTTTCCTCATTAATCCATACTCAGTACCCCATAATGTGAAAACAGAATTTTAGAAATGTCTGTAAATTTATTAAAAAGTAAAACTGAAATATCACATTGGCATAAATATTCAGACCTTTTCCAACAACATGTGAAATTTACCTCTGGTGCCTTCCATTTCTCTTGATCATTGCTGACAAGTTTATGCACCTGTGGTAAATTAAATTGATTGGACATGATTTGGAAAGGCACACACCTCTCTAAAGAAGGCCTCACAGCTGACAATGCATATTGTAGCAGAGCAAAAGCAATGAGGTTAAAAGAACTGCCTGCAGAGCTCAGAGACAGCTCAAGGCACAGATCTGGGGAAAACTACAATAAAATTTCTGCTGCACTGATGGTTCCTAACAGCACAGTCGTCTCCATAATTCTTAAATAGAAGAAGTTTGGCACAACCAGGACTCTTCCAAGAGCAATCTGTGGAGAAGTGCCTTAGTAAGAGATGTCATCAAGGATGCGATGGCCACTCCAAAGTTCCTGTATGGAGATGGGACAGAGTTCCAGAAGGACAACCTTCACTGGAGCTCTCCATCGATTTGGACTTTATGGCCAAATGGCTGGATGGAAGCCTGTCCTCCGCACAAACCACATGAAAGGCTGCTTGGAATTTGAAGGACTCTCAGACTGTGAAGAACAAGATTCTCTGGTCTGATGAAACTGAACTGTTTGGCTCAATTCTAAACATTATGTCTGGAGGAAACCAGGCAGGCACTGCTCATCACCTGCCCAATATCATTCCAGCAGTGAAGCAGTAGGGACTGGGAGACTGGTCATGGTTGAGGGAAAGCTGAATGGATCAAAGTATAGGAATATCCTCAATGAAAACCTGTCCCACAGAGCTCAGGACCTCAGACTGGGCCGAAGGTTCACTTTCTAACATGACAACAATCCTAAGCATAAAGCCAAGACAATACAGGAGTGGTTTAGGGACAATTCTGTGAATGTCCCAGAGTGACCCAGCTAGAGCCCTGACTTGAACCCTATTGAACATTTCTGGAGGGACCTGAAAATCGCTGTCCATCTAACCTGACTGAGCTTGAGAGGATTTGCAAGAAGAATGGCATAAAATCCCCCAATCCACTGGGAAAGTTCAATGCAGGTAATCCTCAACATAGGACCACAACTGGGACCAGAAATTCTGTTGATATGCCTGATTTTACAACCATTTTGTCATGGCTCTTCAGTGAATTACTCAGTTAAGTAAATCATTAAGCAAATCTGGATTCCCCCTTTACTTGTTGGAAGCTGGCTGGGAAGATCATGAATGGCAATCAGGTGATCATAAATGCATGCCGTCTGCCAAGCACCCGAATTTTGTTCACATGACCGTATGGATGCTGCAATGGCTGTGTGTGTGAGTACTGGTTGTAAGTAGCTTTTTCCAGTACTTTGTTCACTAAATTAATGGTTTTAAGTTGAGGACCACCTGTACTAAATTAGCATAGAAAGAAATATTTAAAATAAATTTTTTGAGGTTTATAATATAGACTATATAAAACCTGGAGAACAAGAATTCAAAAAACAGAACAAAAGGTCATAATGCTTCCTAAACTGAAACCCTAGTAATTGAACCTTTTCTTCTCCCATAATTACACTTTTTGGTGTTGATTTAATTTAAACAAGATTTTCTTCCATGTGCTGGAAAAGATTTGCTTGCTTAAACTGTAACTTGTTGCAGTCTCTGCTTGTTGGTGATTATAATAAATCAATCTGCATTACATTGGTAAAAATACAATGAATTTGTTTGTACATTGTTAATATTCACTAAATGTGTTGTTAAATTCTCTTTAATTTTATGTTCTTCTGTGTAAGTTTAAGGTGAGAAGCACATAGGCCTACAGAGTGAACATTGTCCATACACACACAGTGTAGCCATTTCTATAGAAGTTCCAGGAATAAATCTAGTAATTAAGCCATAACAGTCATCTTAAGCTGATAATTGAGTACAAAACAGAACACAAGACAGGATTAGTGTTCAGATCATGTTCCAAATACTTCTTAATTGTGTGTTTGTAATCAATCCTGATTATAGGAGGCTGTGATTTGGCAAACAAAAATAATTTTGAAAGCTATTTCTATATTATTTTCTATTTTGTTAGTTTGATAGTAATATTTAGCTTTAATTTCAGGGGCATACTATCAAACAAATTTGGCTTACCATTTCTGGGAATTTTTCAAAAGAATACTAGAAGTCATAATTTTAAGTTTTTAATACAATATTCCTCAGAGCTTGCTAAAATAATTAACTGTACTCCTACAGAATCTTACAAAGAACTCTGAAAATTGAAGTAGATCTTTGTGCTCTCTGCTCCCCATAGCCTTCTTGGTTCATGACTTATTCATTGCCTAGTCTTTATTGTATTCTTAGTATTTATGAGTTCTTAAAGTTAAATAACAAAATAAGTATTCAAGAAGAAATACCAGGTTCATGGGAAATAAATATTTGCAACATTTTTAAAGAGATCCAGAGTCTTTTCCTCAGTTAGAAGAGCAGCCATATCCAGGGTAAATTTCTCCAGACTACCACATGCATTGATGTCATAAGTCATTGACTGAATTCACATATCATACCTGGGGGATATGAAACAGCTTAGCACACTGGGAGAAAGCACCTACTACCTGAGCTGGAGGCTGCAATCCTCATACAGTGAATCTCTTACGAACCCAAATAATATTGGTTAAGGCGCAAGAAAGGATGTTCAAGTAATAATCCACAATGTGAAATATTCAAGATTGTCTCTGTGGGACAGATGCCGTGTTTCTCCGAAAATAAGACCCAACAGGAAAATAAGCCCTAGCGTGATTTTTCAGGACGCTCGTAATATAAACCCCACCCCCAAAATAAGCCCCAGTTAAGATCATCAGCCAGGCAGACGCATTTAGTACCATATTGCCCTGAATATAAGCCCTAATGCGTCTTTTGGAGCAAAAAATAATATAAGACCCGGTCTTATTTTGGGGGAAACACAGTAACTGATCCCATTCAAACAGAATTAGTGTTTACAAAACCAAGCACAAAAGGTAAATCACACCTGTAGGAATACATGGACTACAACTAGACAGCTGTGCTAAACGTGTAACATATCTACATTTAGATGAAAGCACATTTATTCAACATCAGATATTACATTCCAGTTGTCAAGCATCCAAATTTAATCCTGTGGCCATGGGGATGTTGCAATGGTCATATATGTGAAAAACAGTCATCAGTCATTTTTTCAGTGCCACTACAACTTTAAACTGTCACTAAACAAAGGGCTGTAAATTGATGACTACTTATATATGGCTAGGCTACTCATTTAGCAATATACAGTATATGGCACAAAAATGTCTTTGCCCAGCCGGCATATCTTCCAAATTATTGAGTGGTTTGTTTGTTTGTTTCTTGATATTCTCATACAGCCCTTGGGAACTCTATCATCATCCTACAAACTTTTATTCATTTCTGTATTCATATCTGGGCTCAAATCCAGAATGTCTTTACATATATTTATAACAGACACTGTAGGTTGTTCTCTTACAAAACAGGCTGCCAAATGCATTGAGTAAATGCATAGTTTCATGTCTCAAAGTCTTTTTGAAAACTAACATTCAAAAATAAAAGTCTTACATTGTATTATATGAACAGCTGCAGTTTGGGATATATATATATATATATATATATATATATATATATATATATAAAGTGCACATAATAAATACATAATATAATAGCAAATTTTATCAAGCCAAATAAATACATAAATTAAAATGAAAATTGGCATTTATATACTAGTAAAGGACCCAGATTGTTGGGGGCAATTAAGCTGACTTTGTAATAATGCCGCTTGGGGGGGGGCGAAAGCCCTAATAAGCAGGCATATACATAGGATGAAGGCTATTGCTAAGCACATTGATTTGTGCTTTAGATTGTAAGCCGCCCTGAGTCTTTGGAGAAGGGTGGGATATAAATGGGATTTTAAAAAAAAGCGAATGTCATCATGAGAGGTGACATTATAAAAATTTCTGTTGTTGTTATATCTGTAGAGATGGCTATTGCTGGAGAAAAGAAATACAACTGATTGAATTATATATTACCTAAAACCTGTTTAGACAAAATACTGCAAGCTAATTAAAGATATTTTAGGATGCACTTCAGAGCACATTTATCTAGAAGCAATTTCTTACCTAACTCAGCCAGGACAATAACTGAGTTATTTAATGCAATGAGTGTTGCCTTGTCAATAGTTTAAATCTGCGTAAATTTACATATGAATAGGAACATATTTAGTGGTGAATAAAGTATAGCTTCTGTGTTTTTAAATTATGCTTGCCCTTGTCACAACAGACATCATTTTAGAAAAAATATTTTTTCCAACTGAAAACCATTTCTAAGAAGCTGCTTGCTTCCTATGTTTTTGTGAGTATTTATTTACACTTGTTTAACATCTGAGAAATAAGGGCATACCCATCTTAAAACAGGCCATTGGTCTATCTTTGCAGTATTTCAGGTCTTTGCACTGGAATCAGATGTTAAGGACTGGATTAAAGCGATGATGTAGGATTGAAACAAATGCAAGAACTCTTACTTCATCATGATGTAACCATTGTTTGAGTAATCAGAGTCAACTTCTTAATCTAATTCTGCTAAATTTCAACTCAGTAACCATCTCTGAGCTAAGCAAATATTGTAACTTCTCTGTTACTGTGACATTTCTATAATAGTAGTTGTAGCAGAAACGTTAAATCTGGCTGCTGTCCCTGAATGCTGATATTTTAACTTTGTAAACAATAATACATGTTTTGCAAAGTATGAGTGGCTATTGAGACCTCACCACAGAAAAAAGACAATTGGCAAGTGCCTTTTTGGCATGGAAAGTTGGAAAGACAAGCAGCAGGAGAATTGGGAGCTGCAAAAGTCAGCAAGTTAGACTGAACTCCTGCAGAATTTCTGGTTTCAGGCAAAATGAGAAACTGGTTACTTTATTCAACTTCAGTCCCTGATGTATTTTGATGGCCAAATGTGGCTCTAGGTTGGTGCCTTGGTATGCTGGATTCCAGTTAAGATGGGAAGGCCTTTTTAATTTACGGTTTATTTGAAAGGTTCCAAGATAAAAAGGATTCCCTTTTTAAGAGAGAGAACTCTGAAACATAGACTTACATTTCTTTTTATAGTTTGCACAACAAAGATACTTCAGAATAAAGGTTGAATTAGGAAAAATCATCTGTCCAGTTATATCATGAAAAATTAGACATACAATATAATATAAGCATAAAAATTTAAAAGAACATTTTATTCTGAATAAAAGAAACATTTGGAAAGGAAAAAACACATCAGAATGGATATTGGTAAAGATACATTCAAGTGCTTTTCCAAGCACTGGACTCAAATCCTTGCTTTGTTCATGGAAGCTTGGAACAGCAGAAAACCAAAAGTATTTTATTTAGAATGTATATAACACTTAGCCAGCCCTAGTTTTAAAAGAAAAGGCTTTTTTACATTCTTCTTGAAGTTTAAGATTTATGGCAAATTATTTAGCAATGCATTTGAAAAGGAAAGAGAAATAAGGCTAATTAAAATACAAGGAAACCTATAGCAGTTAACTAGTGCAATAGTACTGCAAAAACCATATTGCAAGTATTGCAAAGTCCATACTGCATGTTCCCCCCCTTTAATGGCTTCATTAACTTAACCAACTATGTTGGTTGGTTGGTTGTTGGATTTTGCTGTAATGCAATCAAGGAGATTCCACAGTTATTGAAGTGGTGTCCGATTTTGTCAACTTTAAAACCTATGGACTTCAGTTCAGAGCTTCCTAATCAACCATGTGGGCTGGGGGATTCTGGGAACTGAAGTCCACAAGTCTTAAAGTTGCCAAGGTTGGACACCTCTAGTTCACTGCATCTCAACAGCTTGCAGATGTTAGGAATGATGTAGGAAAGAACTAGGTTAAGTTTGACTAAGTCAATTTTCAGCAAAAGAGTAGCTTTTTATATCTGATTTAAAGCATGGACATAAATAGTCATTTGAATGCTTAAATTCCATTTATTTTGTCACATTACAGTGCTACCACCAAGTAGCTGCAAATAATATTTGCAAAGATAGTGAAATTAGAAGCAGAGTTAAACCATAAATAGAATAGTTGCTAAATAGATCCTTTAAAAAAAATCAAAAATTTACATGTTCTGCTTTTTCAAATAAACCTAACACATTTATTTAGCTGTCTCTTCTATAAATAAACCAATTACATTTTGTAGCATGGTAATCATTATCTCTGGTAGCATTAAATCTCAATAAGAATACTTATTCAGTGTTTTTAGAGGCTCAAGAAAAAATTAATCTCTCCTGAATATGTTCTCAGGAGATCATAATTTATCCTAATGTCCTAATTTGACCATGAAGACAATCCCTAAAAGCATAACGTAATAATGAATACAGAACATTGAATTTGTTACATGTGTGAATGGTCAGCATTAATGTTTTGGTGCAGTACTATTTGTTGTTGTTGTTCAGTCGTTAAGTCATGTCCAATTCTTCACAACCCCCTGGACCAGAGAATGCCAGGCTCCCGTCCTCCATTATCTCTTGGAGTTTGCCCAAATTCATGTTCATTACATTGAGGACACTATCTAACCATCTGATCCTCTCCTGTCTCCTTCTCCTTTTGCCTTCAATCTTTCCCAACATTAGGGTCTTTCCCAATGAGTCCTTTCTTCTCATTTGGTGGCCAAAGTATTTGAGCTTCAACTGCACTATCTGTTCTTCCAAAGAACAGTTAGGGTTGATTCCAGCCTCTTCATTCTTTCTGGAGCTACTTGTAATTGTCCCCTGGTCTTACCCTATTCTCTGACTTGAAGGGCTCCTCTTCCAGTATCCTATCTTTTCAGCCTTTTAGTCTATGGAATTTTCTTGGCAAGAATACTGGGGTGGGTTACCATTTCCTTCTTCAGTGGACCACATTAGCTCAGAATGTCCACTCTCTGTCTTGAGTGCCCTGCATAGCTTAACTCATACCTTTTTTGAGCTTCACAAGCCCATTCATCACACCAAGGCAGTAATCCATAAAAGGACATATTAGTATAAAAAGGTAAAGGTTCCCCTGCACATGCGTGCTAGTCGTTTCCGACTCTAGGGGCCGGTGCTCATCTCCGTTTCAAAGCCATACACTAATACTAATTTGTATACTAGTGTATACAAAGAAATAGCATGCAATGTTCCACACATGTCCTACCTTGCAAATCCCTGGGGATCCCAAATTCCTTATGTATGT
Organism: Vipera berus; assembly: GCF_964194415.1. Classification (NCBI taxonomy): domain Eukaryota; kingdom Metazoa; phylum Chordata; class Lepidosauria; order Squamata; family Viperidae; genus Vipera; species Vipera berus. The sequence continues at coordinate 114,946,511 of NC_138205.1, read as the reverse complement.
GTGTGTGTGTGTGTGTATGGATCTTTGGTCATTCGGGTTTTTTCCCGCATAGAATTGAAGGTGTAGGAGCAACGTTTCGACGGAATCCTATCCGTCATCCTCAGGCTGGTGGCTTCAGCTTCCTTCTTCTGGGAGAAGCATGTGGTAGTGGCTGTTTGTTCCTCTTTTTTAAACTGCCAGAGGGGGTGTGTTCTGTGGGTGGAGGTGTGCTCTGATTGGGTGGGGGATTAGGTGTGTTCTGATTGGGTGGGAGTGTGTTTTGAATGGTGGGTGTGTTCTGATTGGGTGGGGGTGTGTACAGAAATTAGAGATTTGGAGTTAAAAGATGAAATATATAAATTACAAGCATTTGCTGATGATTTGGTATTCATCTTGGAAGATCCTTTGAAGATGATTCCAAAATTGTGGAAGAAATTGGAACAATATGGTGAAGTAGCGGGATTAAAAATTAATAAGGAAAAAAACTAAAATAATAGTAAAAAATGTTACGGATAAGCAAAAAAATCAAATATCAGAGGTGAAAAAGGTAAAATATTTGGGTATATATTTATCAGCTAAATGAAGAGAACTATATAAGACTATTGAAACAAATAAAGTTAGACCTGGAAAAGTGGGGATCCCAAATTCCTATTCTGGTGTAGCAATGAAGGGAATCTCCTGTTCTGTTCTGGGTAATTAGAAACCATTGAATCATGCTGTTGTTTAGGGCCCAGGAAAGAATTTTGTAAAATTACAGCTCTGTTTCTCTTCGGAAAACATTTCACCTTATGGCAGCTCACAATTTTAGTTCTTTTTAAATTGAAAATAGATTTAAGACCCCTGATGAACTGGGGCCCTGTGGAACTAGACTGGCTTCAAATTTTCAAGATTCTGATTTTTTGGGGGGAAAAGCCCCATCCCAGTTAAAGCTTCAAATTAAAATAACGTGTATGAATTTAAAGCTACAATCCTAAATTGGCCTAAGGGGGTTCAAACCAAAATTACTTTGCCTACTCTGTCATCTTTATTATTTGGCTGTTTGAATGCTTCTTTTGCTCAGATGGATGCTGATAATTCCATTTTAGATATCAGGAAAACAATACAATGAACAATACAAATTAAACATACCATGAATATCAAAATTGATTTGATTTCCTTTCAATGCATATTAATTTAATTTATTCAAGATGATAAAATTCCAGAATTATTACTTTTTCCTAGCAGAAAGTACTCTTCATACTTCCACTTTCACAGGACTAAATAAATTTTTTTTGGAGATTACAAAGTTACATGTGCTCTGGTTCCACCACCAATGTCTTCTGTGGGTGTGTGCCCTCATTTATGAGCTTTTGGTACAAGGAGATGTTAAAAGGAGTTGTATTCCATCTCATTTAAGCACCAGTAAAGTTTAGTCATATGTTACTCTACCATTTGTTAGGTGTTATCAAGTACTATCAATACAGTGTCAGGCTATAACAATCATATGTCAAAGTTAAAGCCTAAATATGCAGAAAATTATTATTGTGTTCTTCATCTTTGTATATTCTTGCATTACCATTGTCTTATGTTGCTTGTATAGCACCTGACCTGTATGATCTTGCAGCACCTTCTTTGTGCACTGCATTAATACTCCAGTAAAATAATAATTGTGTCTCATTTCATTAAGCTGAGAAAGGAAAACTAGATACAAATCAGGATTTTAATCCAATATTTGAAACTGATTTTTAAGATATGGGCTTTTTCCAACTAAATATGTTGAAATGAATAACTACAGTAGATAGATACACTATGCTCTAAGCAAGACCAGTATTAACACAGTGAAATATTTCTTATTCCTCTTGCATTAGACTCCAGTGTCTCCTTTCTCCTTCTATCCTAGAGGCTGAAGGAACAGAAAATCTAGTTATCTGGCAACTCTATGTGTGTGTCACTGATGTTATCTCCCAAGACAGCTTCTGGATTTAGTGCAATAAGAAAGACATATAGTCTTTTGATGTCTGCAGCTATGTTCTTCTCTCCCACTCTCCTCTTTGTATTTCTGGAAAAAAGAAAAACTTATAGCAATTCTTCAGTACAAGTCAAACTCAGATGAAAGAAACTTTCAGTGGCTGTAATAGCATCCCACATCTCCACCTCCCCCATCACCCCCTCTTGATTGTTATAGACATCTGCCTTTGTAAACACCATGTCAGAGTCCAGCAGAGAGGTTTTATACTCATTGTTCCTCCAAAATAAATAAAAGAGCCAGAGATTACATGAACTGGATAAAGACATCCCATTGCTAATAACTGAGCCATGTTTGTGATTGCTAATAACCAAGCTATGTAGCAATCTGGGAATGCTATGAAAATGTTGATCTGGCCTGAATTAAAGGATACAGATGGTAACCTTATTGCATATTTCTCCAAGATTGAAGCTTAAATTGTAATGGGTGGTAGGGAAAGAGAATGTCATGATTTATGAATAAATGTTTGTTTCTAGACTTGAAATAGTACATTTATATTGAAAGCTTTAGTAACTGATGCTACTTAATTCTACTGATAGACATTATATTTCACTTTATTAAAAAGCAATGTGTCTATTGAATTATGCAGTGTTTGTGTAGTCAAGCACTTTTTATTATTATTAATTATATTTTCAGTTTGTAATGATCATTTGTGTTGTAATGATGATGCACTGATATCATCAGTTGAACCTGAATGGAATTTTTGTCCCCTTTTTTAGCATTTTCTGAGGATAGAATTTGTTAAAATTATTAAAATACCGATTTTACCCCTTAGATTTTAAAATTATATTGGTCTAAATATGCGGCTAGTGTACATATTTCATCAACTTCCTCTTTTGGGGCCTACAAAGACTAAATAAATGAATCCATAGACCATAGTTTGTCCATCCTCATTTTTGAGTTTCCCTAACATGAGTAGCTATCTGACATTTTAATTAAATATAGTAAGCAGAAGTAATAATGTATGACTTGTCCTTTCTGAGGAACTAGCCAAAAGGACCAAACAATTTCTGAATGCCAAGAGATTTTCCATATCTTTCATGCAGCAATGCTGTAGTATGAAACAAGCAACATAGGATGTGTTCAAGGGCATGGCAGATCTCCTTGACATGAGAAGTTATACTGATATCTGCATAAAATGGGCTTTCAAGCAATTATTGTAAATGAATTCACTACCATCTTTTTATTAAACTGTTAACACATGAACACATAGACACACTTACTGTGATTCCAGCTGAATCTTGAAAACGACATGTGAAATAATACCTCTGCTACAAAAATCATAGAGGTCTTTGTTTCACTGCATCTTTGATAGAAGAGGAATAGAATAGATGAAAAACCATCCTGTCTCTTAAGATCAATTTCCTGTTTATTATATAAAATTCCTTTGAAAAATGTCTAGACTGCTGGAGTTGTATTTACAGAACAATCTTGTGTTTATTTGGCAGTAAACTTTATTTTGTTCAATTAATGTGCTTTCTTCTAAGAATGTTTGTATCCTAGTTTTCTCCACTGGGATGTTCTCTAATTGTTATTCATTGCCCATATCACATTCTTTACATTCAGTAGGCTGAATGCCAGGGATGGACAACAAATTCCTGGTCTTCCCTATGCAGCTCTCTGAGTCACTTCTGATGTGTGTTTGTAGCTCTTTGAGTCATTGTTGAGTCCTAGTAATTGCCTGGATTAGTCCCTACAGTTTTCTTGACATGGAAGTATTTGCCATGGCTGCTTTCTTAGATCTGAGAGAAAGTGATTGTCCCAAGATCAGCCAACTGGCTTTGTGTTTAAGGCAGGACTTCAGTCTCCTGGTTTCTAACTATTTTTCCAAGAAAACTTCAGGAATTGTCCAGGTATTTGCCAGAAGTATTATTTAAAATTGTAGAGAAATCGGATAAACAATTTTGTTTGGAAAAACTTGTGGGTTTCTTATACTGTATTCCTTTTAGCCTAATTAGTATATGATTGATTTTTGTTTTCTAAATGAGTCATATCCATGTGATACAAGCAAGAAATAAAATGATATTTGTGTAACTAATAGCAAGTTTTTATAATTGCTTTGTAACCATAGTAGAACAATAACCTAGCTTTTCAAAAGTATATTTCATTGATTTTACTAGAGTCACACAATCTGAAAATGTAGCCCAAATTAATTATGGCTGTTGCATTGACTTATCTCCTGGTTTTGACTTCATATGTTGTAATTTGTATTTAATGACATTTCTTCTGAACTCAGATAAGTAGGTTAATTATTATCATGTTTCCTAACTGAAGTTAGAATTAGCATGTTTTATAATTAAAGGACTCGCTAATAGAAAATGGAAATATTAAAAATTGCCTTTTCCAGACAGTTTGACATTAAAGAAAGGGGGGGGGGGAATACCAACCAATTCTAAGAATTACTGTTCCAAAAATTATATTTTTGTGATGCTAGTAGCAAAAATAGTGTATCATAAGAATATAGATGAGTTCAAATCACAGGACCATTTTGTTTTGAACAGCATCCAAGCGTATACCAGTATATGCCTCTGAGAAACTTAAAGGCATTATATAGACAAGTCCTTCTGGCATGTACTTAATATTCAGGATCATGTTACCTCTGAATATAGCTGTTTCACTTGGCTGTCAGTTGAGGTTAGATAAATCAGTTAAATGGATCTAATGCTTTAACATTTTATTTTATTGCTTTTACATTAAAAAAGGACAAAAACAAACAACAAAGCATACTACAAAGAACATGATACTATATATTACATATAGGAAATAGACCAATTTTAGACCCATCATTACATTACACCTTCATTACACAGTCTTCTTTCCCTTACATTAATAAATAATTCATAAACAGAATTTGGACACGTGTTAATCCAAAAGTATAAATCTGTTCACATTATCTTTCCAACTACAAGATATTCCTCGACATACTACTGGAATGGAGCCTGCCTATTATGCAGTATGTTCTGACAGTTGTAAGCATCACAAATTTTAATTCTAAAGTCTTGGAAGGTAACTAATATCTGGTATTTGGGAAGGGCCTTGGGATATTGGGCCTAAGGAATGGTTGGATAAGAGACAGCATAGTCCACAGCTGGAGAGTGGGTGGTCAAGAGAAACTTTGGTGGTGTGCAGTGGTTAAAATTCAATACTGCAGGCTAATTCTGCAGACTACCAGGAGTTCAATCCTCACTGGCTCAAGGTTGATTCAACTTTCCATCCTTGGTGGGTAAAATGAAGACCCAGTTTGTTGGGGACAATAGGCTGATTCTGTATACCATTTAAAGAGTGCTGTAAAGCACTATGGTGCTATTGCTATTGCACTCAAAAGAGACCCTCCTTAAAAGAAAGACAGGGGCAGAGATTTGTACATTCATACTTACAAAAATATGTTAATGTAGCCTTATAATAAAGTAGAATTAGTCTATCTGGTCATGTTTCCTTAGCAGCATTCTTAAACTGTTTCTAAAAGAAATATTGCCAATTTAAATAATCCAAAACACATTGCCGTGCCATAGTAATTAATGAGTTTTAGATGCTGTTAAGGAATCTGGTCCAAATTATGCAATTCAGAGATATTTTAATTCAATATGCTGCCATTACACAATTATAGGCAATCCAAATTCATCTTGTAATAATTCAAATAGTTTAAAAAATTGGCAAAAAGCTGGTTGAAAGTACCATATCTGTAATGTCCAATAAATAAATAAAAGCCTTCCTGTAATTTTCAAAGTAGGATTATCCTAGAATATACCATCAATAGTGGGTTTTGTTTTGTTTTTCAGGGTCATAGCATTCTGTAGAGAACTAAAAAGAAAATGTATACACCCATAATAACATTGAAAGCCAAAATATCCAAAATCATCTGCTAGCCATAATTTAAATAAAATCCAGCAGTTTGTTCTTCCATTAAAAAAATATGTTGATATCTTAAACTTTTAAAAATAACTTCAAGAATATCAGTCTTAAAGTAATATTCCTTTTTATATTTAATTTTCCCCATAGATTCAGTGAGATTTTTAACCATCTATTTTTTTCAATTTTTCAGTTTCAGTTTCAGTTTTATTTGATTTGTATACCGCCCTTCTCCCTAGGGACTCAGGGCGGTTTTTTACTTGAAATAAAAATATTTTTTACTTGAAATAAAAATATTTGGAAACTTTAACTGGAATTGTATTCCCCAACATGTAAAATGTTTCAAGCAAAAAATGAAACAAATTTGTAGAGAGTTGGATCATAGATGATAGATGAGATGAATGGATGGACGGACAGACAGACAGATCGATAGGTAGCACCCATATGACACTTATACCAATGAACTGGATACTGACACATTGTGGTAGACAGAAGTTCCCTGAAGATGGGCTCCAGCATGAGTCCAAAGCTCAGAAGATTAAACTTCTGGTTCCAGTGACTGACCCAGATTTGGATCCTGCAACATTATCCTGGGACACATCTATTTCCCTTCACTCATGAAAAACTGATAGATTACTGAACTATTACAAAATATCAGCATTTTGGACTTGAAAAAAAAATTAATTAAAGATACCATATAACACTGTTATATAATATATAATCCTAGCTTCTGTTCAGTCATAGTTACAACCAAACTCTCATTGATTTCAATAATAAATGACAAATGAGAAGATCTAAGACTTCTTTGACTGATGACTGATCTGAATAGATGAAGAGATAATTCCATTTGTAAAAAAAACTTAACAAAGAGAATAGGGTACTACATATGAGCCAACTAATACAAAACAGGGAAATCTAGAAGTAGATGAAGCTTACTTCAAAATGTTCACTGCATTATATCAAGGGCTTAGACATTCTGGCTTTTTACATTGGCAGCTTCTATGTTCTTTTTTTACCAGATCACTATACAGGCAGGGTATCGGATAAGTGTCAGGACCTATGGATTGATAGCATCGATCTCATTCTTCTCATTGAACTGGCTTTTCAGGACCTATCTTGTTCTTTCATGGTACTTGAATATTGCTGTCTTCCTTGATTCCTCATCATGATGTCTGTCTGTCTGTCTGTCTGTCTGTCTATCTATCTATCTATCTATCTATCTATCTATCTATCTATCTATCTATCTATCTATCTATCTAGTCATCTGGAGGTCACATACCATATCCTAACATTGTTTCATTCTGTCCATAAAAGCCTAGGAACTGATTCACATGCAAATATGAAAAATGACAATAACTCTGTTAGGTTATGTACTTATTGTGTGACTGGATTACATTCATTTGGAAACTTTTTTCTTTGATGAGCTATTTGATGCTTTGTCAAGTAACAGATAAGGGAACAGACTAACTCTGTAGAAGTAGACAGAATGCAGCTGCAATCAGTTTTCTGTTCTCATTTAATACTATGAGCCTGTGTATTACTGTAAATCAAGAAGATCAAAAGATGTGTAAACTCATATTTTCTCTTAAATCAATATTTCCAATATTTACATGTAAGTAAAAAAAACAAATTTAATAACTTTGATTTCTGTTAAAACTTGTGTGTTATTTTATATGGCTAAAGTAGATTTGGAAGATAATTTATTATTCTGGAAACAATAACAAAATGGGGAAATACAAAACATAAATTCTCTATTTTCATTGATTTAGCACATTAAGAGATATGTTCAAAGGCTAAGAGCCTGCAATGAATTAGAAATATTAGGCAAGTAATGCTATTGTATTTTGTTGTGGAACATGTCTTTGGGACAGAAAAAAAAGAAACATATTACATATTGGAAGTTCTTATAGAGGGGAAGCTAAAGAAGCCTGGAATTAGCTTCAAGAATTATTAATGACTGACTGAAAACAGATTAGTAGACAGCACAGGGCAATTAATTTGAGCAAGCCATTAGTATTTTAACCTCTTTTTGTTGCACTAATTCTTGGTCTAAAATACCTTTTGAGACCTTGCAGTTGAATATCTATGTAGCATTCCTGATAATATTCCGGGTTCTGTCGGAGTTGCAAGATCTCTCAATGAGATATGATAATATTTTATAGCAATGGTCCCCAACCTTCCTGACTCCAAGGACCAGTAGCAGCAGCAGCAACATCAGGGGGAGGGAATGGTTTCATGTGCACAATCTAATCCCTGCACATGTGCAAATGAGCATGCTTTGTGTTCTTGCCCACTGCTTGCGCAGCCCAGTTCTCAGTGGGCCACAAACTGGTAGAGGTCTGCAGCCTGGGGGTTGGGGACTCCTGTTTTATAGGATCTCCTATGTTCTTTGAGAGAGGACTTCTGCTTGACATTGATAAAGGTTACAGTGTCTCTTTTCAGAACCAATGTTGGAAAAGCTGATTGAGAGGTACGATTATGCAAAGATGAGAACAGATGCCAATGCTATTCTCATTCAATTACAAATAAGCTTCCACTTGAATTCTAATTTAAATTTGTTCCCCAGAACAAATAATCCATTCTAATGGTTGCTCTTATTGCTCTCATAAAATATCCTTCAAGTTAACTAACTTTCATACTTTATTACACTTATCTTTACATGATAAAAGCATATCTTCTGTTTTTACAAAAAAAAAATCCAAGTGCTCTTTTTGGGTGATCTGTGATGTCAACCAAGTGTAAGAGAAAAGACACAAAATAAATTGATTAGTAGTTCACAGTGAGAATGTATTAATGTGTTTTAACATAAATTTCAGATCCAAATTTTCATTGACTGAACTGACAAAGATAGTGAAAAGTTAATGCCTTAATAATAGGTGAAAATTTGAAGCTGGCAGATTTATGGATTGCCTTGTGCTTAGAAAGCTTTTAGAAGTTCTAGATAAAGGCTGTTTTCTTGAGATGCCTAGGGAGCATAGTCTTTGCAAAAGGTACATATCATAACACTCTCACTGAAAGTGCTATTGGAAGCCAGCGCATGGTATTTAATCTATAACCTTCTGTGTGCAGCACCCTACAGTGGCCCACAACACAGGGAATCAGGAGGTAGAATGATAAAAAGTCTGTTAAATGTCACACAACAGGACAGTGTTTTAGCCTATTACCCTTGATGCTCTCTTGCTATCAATAATAGCAGGGCACATGCCTTATAAGCAGTCTTCCTTTCTACTTTTCTTTTTCAGTTTGTTTGGAAAGCCTGTTTCTGCTTTGCTTTGTTGGAACTTCACAGTTCATATGCCCATCTATTGAAACATGCGAGCATACATTTGTAAATAAATATTAAAAAATAGAAAGCTACGCTGAATATTTGATTTTAAACCACTAAACTTCCTGAAGCCTGCTTTTGAATTTTATAAGTCTTAGTAAAGTATTACATAGAGATGCAACAGCAAGTGTGTTATATAACTTTATTCCTAATATACACATTTTATAGTAATTATTGCCTTCTTTCTTAATACTAAAAATCAGTAAAATTCTCTCTACAAGTATTTCCTGAAGTTTGGTACAACCAACTACTTCATTCTTTGTGTGTCTGTGGCTTCATCCTATCATATTTCTTTGTGGGCCTCACAATCTGAGGACAACTGACTTTCATTCAGGCAAAAAAAAATTCAAACTGAAGATCCAGAACAGTCTTAGGTAGTCTCCAACTTACAAACACAACTGAGCCCAAAATTTCAGTTGCTAAGTGAGACAGTTGTTAAGTTAATTGTACCACATTTTATGACCTTTCTTGCCACAGTTGTTAAGTGAACCACTGCATTTGTTAAGTTAGTAACTTGGTTTTAAATGAATATGATCTCCCCATTGACTTTGTTTGTCAGAAGGTCGCAAAACTTGATCACGTGACCTCAGGATATTGTTACCATCATAAATGTGAATCAGTTTCCAAGCATCTGAATTTTGACCATGTGACCGTGGGGATCCAGCAACAGTCATAAGTGTGAAAAATGGTCATAAGTCACTTTTTTCAGTGCTGTTGTAACTTTGAATGGTCACTAAATTAATTGCTGGAAATTGAGAACTACCTGTGCTTGGTATTTTGATTGGAAACTGGTATTTTGATTGGAAACTACTACCTTCTGCAGTAGTGACTCTTAAGCATCACTAATTAAATAATTAGAACAATATAAAAAGTAAGAATCTGAATCTGGCTATGTGAGATCTGAAGCATTTTACTCAACTAAATATTAATCTGCATGGATACAGCTATGCTTGCATCAATGAGATTTTCAAGAGAGTAGATGGCACAGATATCACACTATACTTTACAAAGGGATTGAATAAGACCTGCCATACTTACAATTTGGCACTCGTTTTCTGAGACCACTTTTTTTGTTTTGAACTTACCTAGTCAATCAGATTTTCAGGAGAAATCCTCTTCAAAATGATTTTATGCTCATACTTCTTGGTCGCCCAGAATATATTTTCCTGGGTCACTTCCAGATTATGCAGCACATTTCTTCTGCAATGTTATTTGATCCACTTTCTCCATTTTATGAAAAAAAATTAAGACATACAATTTTAATCAGGATTTTAAAAACTATTTTAAGGAAAAATCAAAGTGTGCATTTAGTATTTTTTTTAATATGGGTGCATGTATGTTGTGAACTACTTTGATGAGCCTATGTGGCAAGATGTAAATGAGATAAAGACTGATAAATAATAATAGAAATGACTTTGTGAAGTCCTTGTGCTCTCTCAGCTTGTTTGTTTTCTTGTGGACATTTCATTACTCAACTAGGTAACATCCTCAGTGACATGACCTTGCCTTTTGTAAGTGTGTGAAGGCTACTATTCTCAATATTATGTTGTATTAACTTTCCCCTATGGTGTTTTAGCTTAACATACTAGCATATTTACTGTTCATTTGTTAAAGATATCTTCTGTTCATAATATTTTTCAAGTTCTGAGCACTCAATCAGATTTAAAACTGAGAAATAAGTTTGTTGCTGACAGACTATTATATACAGGAATTGTCCCCATTTTATCTAAAATAAATTCCTATTTTCAAAGAAAGATATTTTTAATATTATTTAGCAAAGCCAGATAAAATAAATATTGAATATGACTATTTCTTATATGCATTAAAAATTTATTACTTTGAGACATTTAACTGAACTATAAGAAATAACAGGATAATCTTTAATTAATGCTGAGGTCACTGGCACGCTGGCCATTAAATGTGTTGCAAGATTATAACTATTTTTTCCCCTTTTCAAAACTAAGTGAAAAGATCCTGAATCATCCATCTCATACAAAAAGAAATTCATGAATATCCCTCTTTGAAGAGATATTATGTAGAAGTCAACTAGATTTAAGTTTTTTTTAGTATTACAGCCTATATTCTCTCTATCCTCATAATTAAAACTCATGTCTGCGACTGGGTGTACAATAGACATTTTCCAATATCTTGGGAATTACACAGCCAACTCTTATTAACACTAATGGGAGTTATGTGCGTAAGTCCCTGTTCATTTAGACAAGTCTGTGCCCCCAAGCATTTATGTGTTATGAAGAGATGTTATTGTAATGATGCTTATTATGGGAAGATTTGATGTAATTGGAAGGATAGCACTATAGTTAATGTCACAGACCACATTGACAGACATAGAGTGGCTGAGCTGCTAAGCATCTCTTTGTTCTTTTTATTAAGTCTCAGTGTAAACAGAAAATTTAAAGCTGTAACCACTGAAATTTCTCAGAATGTGGGTTGAATAGAATGACAGGTGCATTATAACTAAATATTTGGTACCATCAATTTTTATATGATACCTTATATAATGGACATGCCATACTATTCTTAAATACTGCATTTGTATTCAATTCACTCGAGGATGAAATTCTCTGCTTTATGTCTTGGCACTGAACTAAAATGCCATATTTCACTGGGTATTTATGAATTGCCAGTCTCCCATAAGGAATATTTGAGATTGGTTATTTATTTCTTTGTTTTATTATCTTTATTTCTGTCTTGGCTTTATTGCTTTTTAAGTATATTTCATTGATTCCTATTGTTTGAGTACTGTTAAATTACACACATACACACACACACACACACACAAAACAAGTTGCCCTTTATTTGTGAAAGTCACATTTTAATGTCAGATTGCCATATTTCCTATAAATGTAAAGCCAAAATAAAATAATTGACATGTTGGTCTGATCTTCTTACTTAAATTTTCTGGACAAAAGGGTCGTCATGCAATATGGTGTGATCTGAATCAAGATGGGTTGCCACATGGCTTCTGTAATGGTATGGACAGTTTTGCTAAATTTTAAGATTATCAGGAAGAAATAGGAATAACAAACATCATATAATAAGGTTTTTTTAAGTATTTAAACAGTATATTGCAGAAGTAGTTTTGTGACAGGCATATGAATTTCTCATCATGTTTCTGCCTACAGTTCTTCAAAATATCTGGAGGAATCCAGATATGTGAAGAACAGCACTCCATGACCAATTTTTGCAATAGAGGAAAGGGTAAAAGATAAAGGAATCCCTGTGGATTTTATTCTGCTAGTTGTTTCCAACTATATGGGGCTGTGCTCATTTCAATGGCCATTTCAATGCCATTGAGCCAGTGCTGTCTGAAGACATTTCCACAGCCATGTGGCTAGCATGATGTCACAGAATGCTGTTACCTTCCCACCAAAGTGGTACCAATTTATCTACTCACATTTGCATGTTTTCGAACTGCTAGTTTTAGCCAGACAGAGATTCCATTTCCCAACACCCCATTTGCAGCCAAATGGAGCTTCGAGCCTCCCCAAGGTCTCCAACCAGCTAAAAAGTGTTCTGGCGGTGGCGGAAAGGAGTTGGGCGGGGGAGCCAGAGATAAGCATCCCAAACACTTTTCTCACCAAAAATCAAAGTTTCTGGGGTTTGTGATTTCGTGAGAGTTCATGCACCCATTCTCTGCAAAAGAGGATGGGTGCCTGAACTCACACGATATTACAGCACCCAGGAGTTTCCATTGACTCTCCTCTCCCTCAAAGTGGCAGAGAGGAGAAATAGCGGCAGAGAAGATTTTTGCAAGGTAAGTGAGTTTGGCATGGCAGAATGGGAGGGGGAAGCAGTTGTGGGGAGGGGGAAGGAGTAGGGTGAATGTTGCAGAGCCTCTGCAGTCATTCGTAAGGGCAAACAACTGCTGTGGTGCTGCAACATTCGTAATTTTGGAAGTTTCTCATAAACACTAGGGGACGCTTATCACGTAACTTCAAACAAGAGCTAAGTGAACACTCGTTAACTCGTGGATTATCTGTAATAGCTTTGAGGTTTAGCGGGGGCAAAAAAAGAAAGCAAAGTTTCTTGTAGATTATTTTTATGTTTTCTTCAAACTTCAAAATATCCACGTCATAGTTCTACAGGAGTTTATAAAAATTAGACTTGATTGCAACTCTTGCATTGTTTGTGATTTGCACCATATAACTTTAAAACGGGCTCATTTAGGTTCCTTAAGTTTTAACACCTAAGAGGAAAAAAGCAAGAGGAAAGAAAGAAAAAAGGAAAAATGAGTCTCCTTGGTTTTCTGTTACCCAAGAAACCAAATTAAGTTTACAATTAATGGTGACTATGTATAGTTTATGTGGTAAATAGGGATTTCTAAATGTGCTTAGAGAGGATGTTAACTATTTCAGACATGCTATAAGAACAGGATACTGTCTCTTAGATACTTTTTGTGAAGGAACAAATAGGCTTTTCTCACTTTGTAAAATTTAAAGAGAAAATACTTAGTCAAGTCAACCTTCCATAGAATGAGAAAAGCTTCCAGATGAATTGTCAACTCCTAAAGTATGTGTACATTAAACAAGAAAGCCACCATGAATATCTGAAGCTTAAAAGCAAAGCTTAAAAGCAAAAGACTTGATTTTCTGGGTGTGGTTAGGCTGGATTCTGTAGCCAACATATTTTTAAAAATTATATTCAACTGTATTCTTTAAAAAATTAATAATAGAATGTAATGATAGAAGTGGAGCTGACTGATTCTGAGAAAGCATGTAAGGTCTGTCCAGCAAGTGTGTATTGTAAATATTAGAATATCTAATTTTAATCCTGTTAATTATTCCATTTTTATTTTAACAAAAAATGTTTATGTTTGGATGCCTTACATAGATTGATAAAAAAACAAATTTTCGGACTCTATTGAATTAATCCATGAATTAATTAATAACAAACTTTCCTGGATGGAAATAAAATAAAATTATTGCTACCTGTTTTGAAGAAGGTGGAGATTTCATTTTTACTAAACCTAAATTTGCCAGAAATTAGAGAAAAGAGAGAGCCAGTTTGGTATACAGATAGTCCTCAATTTGTAACAATTCATTAAGTGACTGACACTTAACGACTGTGACAGCATCCCCATGATCACATGATCGAAATTTAAATGCTTGGCAACCAACTCATATGTATGACAGTTGCAGTGTTCTAAGGTCATGTTCTGTGACCTTCTGACAAGTCAATGGAGAAGGCAAACTCACTTAAAACCCATGTTACTAAGTTAACAACTGCAGTGATATACTTAACAACTATGGCAAGACAGATCACAAAATGGGGTAAAAATGGGGCAAAACTCACTTAACAATTGTCTCGTTTAGCAACAGACATTTTGGGCTCAATTGTGGTCATAAATCGAGAACTACCTGTATTAGTGAAGGTATTTAGAAACCAGGGAATTATGAGTTCTAGTCCTGCAATAATAATAATAATAATAATAATAATAATAATAATAATAATAATAATAATAATAATAATAGCCATTGTCATCAGGGCACAGGGAACCCAAAAACTTTACAAAACACATCAAGAAATTGCAACTTCCTGCAATAACTCCAGCAAAGCTACAAAAAAATGCACTACTTGGAACATTTTACATTTTAAGGAGATACCTGGTTGATACCTAGGATGCTGGCAGCAGCCCATGTCAACCATTAGTGCCAGTCAATTTGAGTGTTCAGTTGACTGATTTTCATGTATAATAATAATAATAATAATAATAATAATAATAATAATAATAATAATAATAATAATAATAATAATAATAATAATAATAATAATAATAATAATAATGAGAAGGAGAAGGAGAAGGAGAAGGAGGAGGAGGAGGAGGAGGAGGAGGGGACCTTGGAGGTCATAAAGTCCAACTCTCTGCTCAGGCAGGAAACCCTATACCATTTCAGACAAATGGCTGTCCAGTCTCTTCTTAAAAACTTCCAGTGTTGGAGCATTCACCACTTCTGGAGGCAGGTTGTTCCACTGGTTAATTGTTCTAACTGTCAGGAAGTTTCTCCTTAGTTCGAGGTTGCTTCTCTCCTTGATTAGTTTCCATCCATTGCTTCTTGTCCTGTCTTCGGGTGCTTTGGAGAATAGCTTGACTCCCTCTTCTTTGTGGCAGCCCCTGAGATATTGGAACACTGCTATCATGTCACCCCTCATCCTTCTTTTCATTAAACTAGACATACACAATTCCAGCAACTGTTCCTTATATGTTTTAGCCTCCAGTCCCCTAATCATCTTTGTTGCTCTTCTCTGAGTCTCAACATCTTTTTTACATCTGGATGCAGTATTCCAAGTGTGGCCTTACCAAGGCATTGTAAAGTGGTATTAACACTTCACATGATCTTGATTCTATCCCTTTGTTAATGTAGCCTAGCACTGTGTTGACTTTTTTGGCAGCTGCAGCACACTGCTGGCTCATAAAAATTTAATAAATAATAATAAATAATAATAATAATAATATTTAAGTGGTTGTCCACTAGGACTCCGAGATCCGTCTCACAGTTACTACTATTGAGCAAGGTACCCCCTATATTATAATTGTACATTTGGGTTTTCTTGCCTAAATGTAGAACCTTACTTTTTCACAATTGAATTTCATTTTGTTAGATAGCGCCCAGTGTTCAAGTCTGTCCAGATCCTCCTGTATCTTAAGCCTATCTTCTGGAATGTTGGCATGAAGCCAGGTGGGTGACCTTGAGCCAGTTACACAGATTCGTAGCACTAGGAAGGAGGCAATGGCAAAGCACTTCTGAAATCTTACCAAGAAAACTGCAGTGCCCAGGCAATCACCACACACAGAGAGAAAGGGCAGGGGAGGGAGAGAGGGAGAGAGAGAGAGAGAGAGAGAGAGAGAGAGAGAGAGAGAGAGAGAGAGAGAGAGAGAGGGAGGGAGGGAGGGAGGGAGGGAGGGTAATTTTCTATTTATCATCAACATTATCATTTTAGCCATTGTCTATCCAACTAATGAAGTCCTAAGCTTTCTTTTGCCAATTGAGCCCTTAATACTTGCTGTGTCATCAGTCCATCTTATTTTAGATCTCTTGTGGATGCTTTTTGTCAAGCTATTCTGACTGCCTTGGTCCACCTGCTGAATCATATCTGGAAACCGAGGGATTCCAAATTGCAAGTAAAACACTGGCCCGGCAGACCTTTGACAGTTGACAGCTGTCAAATGGCTGCCAGAAGCATCTGCGCATGTGCGCCGCCCCGCCGGCCGCCATTCCCGATGACAGCTGTCAAAAGGGCTGCCAGGACCAAACACGCACGCGCCGGATTTGACAGTTCCCAGAACTGTCAAATCCGCAGTCCACAATCTGGTCCTCCGAACTGAGCTAAGCGCTCAGCTGAGAGGAATTCCCCGACAGCCGCCGAGCTGTCAGAATGCCGCTCGTCGATTGGCTGTTCTCCGAGCGGCGGGAAAAATACTGTTACCTGATTGGTTATGATGTTTGACAGTTCTCTATATAAGCCAGGATTGTTTGACAGTCAGCTGCCTGGAGCTGAACCGAATAAATTTATGAACCTCTGCCTATGGTCTCGCTCTTGTCTTTGTAAAGACAATTCACCTGGCGACGAAGGTGGGATCCCGGTACTATAGAGCTGCCTGCTGAGCTAAGTCACACCGCGAAGGAGTTCCGATCCCTCTCGCTGACAAGTCACTGCTGAAGCCACTTTGAGGGCAAAGGAACCCTTCGGCAGCTTGAACAGTACTGTGGACCCAGACCATGGCAAATTTAGGTCACGTCAGAGAATTCGACGTCCGCCACCCCGAGGGATGGGAGTCGCACTGGGGGCAAATTGAAGGCTACCTCGTTGTCAACAAGATAACGGAGGACCGCCACAAAGCCGCAGCCCTTCTCTGTCTCAGCGGGCCCGCCGTTTACGACATCGCTGTAGGGCTCTGCAGCCCAGACCCCGTCGCGACCGTCCCCTACGCTGTGCTGACCGACCGCCTTAGCAAGCATTTCATGCCCCGTCAGTCTGAGCTGTATTGGCGCCTCCACTTCGCCCGCCGCCGCCAGCAACCCGGCGAAACGTCCACAGCCTTCGTCGCGGGGGTACGTCATGCCGCCCGCAGGTGCCAATTTCCAGACCTGGAAGACCGCATCAGAGACCAGGTTATCGCCGGTCTCTCCAATGAGCGGCTCCAGCGGAAATTGGTAGCCAAGGCCACGATGGACCTCGCTCAACTCATACTAGAAATCATGGCCTACGAAGACAGCCACCGCGAGGGCTCCCCAGTGTTCAGAAGCAGCCCGGCCGGGTCAGTCCACCACACCTGGGAGCTGGACATCGAGCAACCAGAGGCCTACAACGGCGTCGATGACATCATGTCCCGCTTCAACAAAATGAGCGCCGACTATGGAAGAAACCGCAAGCCATTCAAACCAGCCGGTCCAGGCCAAAGACCCATCTCCACCGGCCCCAAACCCAAGTGCGCCAGCTGCGGCGGGGCTCATGCCAGAGCCACATGCCGTTTTAGAAATGCCAAATGCCACGGATGTGGGAAGACCGGGCACATTCGCTCCGCGTGCCGCAGCCTGAACCGGGAAACCCTCCACGAACTTGAGGAAATTCCGGCAGGTAGGACAAAAATCCATTCCCCTGCCAATAAAATTCCCCAGTCCTCAGTATTATCAATTAGGGCCAAACAAAAAAACTCGACCATCCACCATTTACAACCCAAAATTAAGATCTGGGTTAAGATTCAAGGGGTACCCTGCGAAATGGAGGTCGACTCCGGGTCCTCTGTTTCAATAATGTCTTGGGACACTCTCAAAAAAATCGGCTTTAAAAGTAGACGCCGTATCTCCCTACAGCCCTCTAAAATACTCCTTGCAGACTTCCAGGGGGCCGCTATCCAATTAAAGGGACAAGCACAAGTAAAAGTAGAATACAAAAAATTCCTTGGGCACTTAACGGTCCAAATTACAGAGGCACCCAGGACCACCCTCATCGGGTTAGACTGGTTCAAGGCTCTGGGCATCCACCTGGAAGGCACCAACCGCATACAATCCCAAACACTAGAACAGGTCTGCCAAGCGTTCGCGGATGTTTTCGACGGAACGCTTGGCAAATATACTGGCACCCCTATAGACCTCAAACTAAAACCTGAGGTAGGTCCCATCCGCATTAAGGCAAGAAGGGTCCCCTTCACGCTGAAACAAAGAATCGAGGCCGAATTAGACCGCTTAGTCAGCCTAGGGGTCCTAGAACCAACAGATGGGGGAACCTGGGAAACTCCCATCGTGACACCAGTTAAACCAAATGGAGATGTGAGAATATGCGCGGATTATAAAGCAACTCTAAACCGCGCATTAAATCCCCATGCATACCCAGTACCTGCAGTCAGAGACGTGCTATCAGAAATAGGGTCCGGCTCAATATTCGCCAAACTCGACCTGGCGCATGCCTTCCTTCAGCTACCTGTCACCCAAGAAACAGCTGAAGCCCAAACCATTGTCACACACCGCGGCGCTTTCAAGGTAAACCGCCTACAATTCGGCATCTCAGTGGCTCCTGGTATCTTCCAGGAGGTCATGGAAAAAACCTTAAAGGGAATCCCAGGTGTCTGCCCCTATTTCGATGATATACTCATCGCAGGGGAATCGGAAAACAACTTAGCAGACAGGCTACAAGAGGTACTATCGAGATTTAGGAAAGCGGGGCTAAAACTCAAACGAGAAAAATGTTCCATAGGCGTCCCATCCACAGATTTCTTAGGCTACAAAATTGACTCGCAAGGAATCCACCCCACCAACTCAAAAATCCTTGCTATCAAAGCCGCCCCAACCCCTAAAAATAAAACTGAGCCCCAGGCTTTCCTTGGGCTTTTAAACTTTTACCATGCCTTCCTGCCTGGGAAGGCAACCATCGCAGAGCCTCTCCACAGGTTACTCGATAAAGGGGCAGCCTGGCAGTGGACACCAGCCCATGAAAACAGTTTCAAATCACTCAAACAAATGCTTTCCAGCAACGCCACCATTTCCCACTACAAAGAAGACAAACCTCTCTGCATAGCCTGCGACGCATCCCCATACGGGATTGGAGCAGTTTTAAGCCACTTAGACAGCGATGGCACTCAAGCCCCGGTGGCCTATTATTCCAGAACTCTTTCCAAAATGGAAAGAAATTATGCCCAGATAGATAAGGAAGCCCTGGCAATAGTGGCGGAAATAAAAAAATTTCACGACTACCTTTACGGCCGCCCCTTTGTGATTTACACAGATCACAAGCCACTGTTAGGATTGTTCACCTGGGACCGCCAAACCCCCCAAATCTTGTCACCCAGGATGTTGCGCTGGACAACATTCCTCGCAGCATATTCCTACCAACTAGTATACAAGCCGGGACACCAAATGTGTCACGCTGACGGCCTCAGCAGATTGCCTTTACCCCACTCGGAACCAGACCCTGCCCCAGCGAGCAACATCTTAGCCATTCAAGAACTCCTGGAATGCCCACTGACAGCGAACGATATCGCTGCCGCAACATCCCAAGACAAAACGCTTAGCAGAGTGTTAGCGTGGGTACATACTGGCTGGCAATCCTCCTGTCCAGGCACAGAATTCCAGCCATACTTCTCAAGGCAAAATGAATTAACTTCTCACTTGGGATGTTTACTCTGGGGGTGCAGGGTAATCGTGCCACCCAAACACAGACCCAAGGTACTGCACACATTACACGAGGGCCACCCTGGCATCGTAAAAACAAAAGCCTTGGCCCGCAGCTACGTTTGGTGGCCGGGAATAGACCAAGACATAGAAAAACACATCGCTGGCTGCTATTTGTGCCAGGAATCCCGCCCACTCCAACCCAGAGCTCCGATTCACAAATGGGAACTCACAAAAAAACCCTGGTCTCACATCCACATTGATTATGCTGGACCTTTCCAAGGGCAGGTCTTCCTCATAGTCGTGGACAGTTATTCCAAGTGGCTGGAGGTTCTCCCGATTTACAGCGCAACATCCGCCGCAACCATCCAAGCCCTCAGGAGAATCTTCGCAACACACGGTCTCCCCGACGTTATAATATCAGACAATGGCCCTCAATTTACTTCTCATGACTTTCAGATCTTCACGAGGAGCAATTGTATTAGGCATTCAACATCGGCTCCCTTCCACCCATCGTCCAATGGCCTTGCAGAGGTTATGGTGAGGACCACCAAAGACGCCCTCAAAAGAATCATCACGGGGAACTGGCACCGTCGCTTGGCACAATTTCTTTTAGCCCACCACGCTACGCCCTGCTCCTCCACTGGCAAAAGTCCGGCCGAACTCCGATGGGGTCGCCGCCTGGTGACAAGGCTCGACAGACTCCACCCCGACAGACCTGCAGCCGAATTGTCACCCAACACCCAGCCAAAAACATTCTCCAGGGGTCAAAATGTTTGGTCTCGAGATTATGGGGGAAGGGATAAGTGGGTTCAGGGGGTTATCCTGGACCAAACAGGACCGTTGTCATATACAGTGGACACTGGGACGGGACTTATGCAACGCAGACACGCAGATCAGCTCCGACCCAGGTCACCCCCCAACCCCCCTCTGCAACCGATTCTGGGCGAGCCTGCGCCATCCGACACCCCCGGACCCAACGAACCTTCCCCTCCCCAGGACCCACAACCGCCTGCTGAATTCCCTTCAGAAACAACTCCACCGGCTACGCAACCCAAAGAAAGCACCCCCTGCCTCCGTCGGTCCAGCCGAGCCAGAAGACCCCCCGCATACCTCGCGGACTTTGAATGGAAGGGAAACCCGCCGACAGCCAAAAACCCTGTTAACAATACTTATTTTAAATGTTCAACTGTTGTTACAAATAACGTACCAGTTCAGGGGGGGGGAAAGGGGGTGAATCATATCTGGAAACCGAGGGATTCCAAATTGCAAGTAAAACACCGGCCCGGCAGACCTTTGACAGTTGACAGCTGTCAAATGGCTGCCAGAAGCATCTGCGCATGCGCGCCGCCCCGCCGGCCGCCATTCCCGATGACAGCTGTCAAAAGGGCTGCCAGGACCAAACACGCACGCGCCGGATTTGACAGTTCCCAGAACTGTCAAATCCGCAGTCCACAATCTGGTCCTCCGAACTGAGCTAAGCGCTCAGCTGAGAGGAATTCCCCGACAGCCGCCGAGCTGTCAGAATGCCGCTCGTCGATTGGCTGTTCTCCGAGCGGCGGGAAAAATACTGTTACCTGATTGGTTATGATGTTTGACAGTTCTCTATATAAGCCAGGATTGTTTGACAGTCAGCTGCCTGGAGCTGAACCGAATAAATTTATGAACCTCTGCCTATGGTCTCGCTCTTGTCTTTGTAAAGACAATTCACCTGCCATCAATGTGACCAGCCCTTTTTCATTTCAATTATTTTACTTTCTTGATGATATTTTTATTTTTGTTGGTTGTCTAATGCATGTGCAGGTCTTTCTTGTTCTGTCTTGTGATGCTGAGCATGTATCTTTCTATGGCTCTTTGTGCCACTCATAGCTTTTGCATCAGTTGTGAGGTTAATGTCCATGTTTCACTGGCTTATGTTAGAGCAGGTAGCACACACTGATCAAAAACTTTTCTCTTCAGGCACAGGGGGAGGTTGTTCTTGAAAACAATGCTTAGCTTGCTGAATGCTTGCCAACCACATTTAACAGACCATTCAATTTCCTTTATTATATCACCTACCATTGAGAAACGTGGGCCAAGGTATATGTAGTGGTCTACCACATCTACTTCTTTTTCCAGATATATTTTTTTCCTTTCTTTGGTGAATTTATTAAACATAACCTGGCTCTTTTACAGGTTTATTTTTAAGCCAAATGGTTCTGCTTTGTGCAGCTCTTGTATGTGTCTTTGTAGCATTTCTGAGTCTCATGGGAAGAGAACAACATCATCTGCAAAACTTAAGTGGTTTAAATAGGTGCCATTGATTTTTATTCCATGTTTTGCCCAGTCTAGTTTGTGAAATACTTCTTCAAGGCAGGCTGAGAAAAGGATAGGTGATATTGTATCGCCTTGTTATACACCTTGTTCTATGTTGATTTCCACTTTAAGGTCATTAAGGCAAATTGTCGCCATTGTTATTTCATATATTGATTGTAGTAAGTTTAGGTAAGCAATGTTGAACAAGGCCTTAATTATTGCTTGCTAGAATACTGAGTCAAACGCCTTTTTGTAGTCAATGAAAGCCATGCACAGAGGCATGGTGTACTTGTTTTGCCTTTCAATGACTTGCTGAACAACCTGGATGTGATCCATTGTGCTGTAGCCACTTCTGAACCCTGCCTGCTCCTTTGGCTGTGCATCATTTTATGTTCTCAATTTTTTTTGCTATTATCTTAGTAAAAAAAATCTTGTAGATGACTGAAAAAAGGCTTATTGAGTGATAGTCTTAACTCATCTTGGGCCCCTTTCTTGTATAGAAGAATCTTGACTATTTGTGCTAGTATCTTGTGTAAACTGGGAACATTGCAAATAAATGTATCATCCCCTTTTGAAATAATCTAGGGTGATACATACATACATATATACATACATACATACATACATACACACATACATACATACATAATCTAGGGTGATACATACATAGAGTATACTAAATGTCTTTGTGAAGTATCTATTTGTAGAGATCATAGATATAGCATATGTGTATGCTATTCACAGTGCTGTATCATTCCAATCCATCCATGCTGCAGTTTTAACTCCATTTAGTGTCATATTACTGACTATTTAACTCACAAGCTACTCCTGCATTTAGGCTACTGGGAAGTTTTATTGGCCTTTGTTTCTGCCATTCTGCCATTCCAAACACATACTTATTTCTTAAAGCTCATATAAATCACATAACTCATTAAACTTGCGATACTTGAATGATTTATGAAATAAATAGGCTGAAGTTGGGCTCAGTGGCTTTAGATTACTATGGCATGTTTTATCGTAATATCAGTATAGTTATAATATTTACATTTTAGTTTAAACAGCACACACAGTAAAAGCAGCAGTAAATTTTACTGAGCAGGATTATTTTTTATAGAGAAATTAGGATGAATGCCATGTTACATTTAATTCTGCTTTAATGTGTCAGCAAGTTTAAAGTAAAGCATTGGTCTGCTGCAATATGTATTAGGACTTTATTAGGAGAATTTAGATAATGAGATTAAGTGGTTGGCGGTGCAATCTTTTTTAATCCACTCAGATGAAGGTTCTACTTTCAGTGAGATTTACTTAGAGGAAAGTAAGTGCAGTCTGTACTTGATCTCTCTATGTGTAAATGCTTATATGCATTTTTATGTGCAACAGGTATATTTCAAGACAGAAAAGAATCCTTGGAATTTATCTATACTCATATTTAAATTCTGACAAAAGTAGGGAATTATTTTTGCTGAAAATTACACTAAGAACTAAAAGTGACATTAGACGTACCAAATCTTTTTCCACTCTCTATGTAATTTCCCATTTTATTTCAAGCACTGGAAACCTGAAAATTACAATAGTAGTATATAATGATCACAAGTTTACATAGTAAACTTGGAAATTACAATCATAGCGTACTGTTGAAAGAAAAATCTTCATCAGGGTCCAGTCCAAGCCAGGAATAAACAAAATGGAGACTGCTTTAGAAAGAAGGTTGTAGTTTACTAAAGAGCAGAGCAAGACAGAAATGTGGCTCTGGGAAAGCTGACCATGTGTAGCTGTGAGTGGTAGGTTTTTATACCTTCTTGGGCTTTTGTGTTTGAAGTTGTTTCCTGTTCCTGTGGCATGAACTTTGACCTGAGCTTTTGAGCATGTCCTTTTGGTATTCTGATGGTGGTGGATTAATCCTAATATGTCATAAAGGTCATGTCCTGCTTCCCTGGGGCTGTGGCTGATGGCTATGTCCTGTGTTGGATATATATATATATTTTGGGGGGGGGGGGTTAGGGGTTGTTGGTTCTAGGGATCTTTGTCTTTCTAATCTCATCAGCTCTAAGCTTCCAGTCTTTCTGAAAGGATTATTAGATCTGCATTTCTACAGACCTGGTTTCTGCTTGGGGCAGGGAGACTTGGGTCTGTCTTTGCCTAAGACATTTCATTATTCCTTTGGGGAAATATAATATTC
Source organism: Vipera berus (assembly GCF_964194415.1). Taxonomy (NCBI): domain Eukaryota; kingdom Metazoa; phylum Chordata; class Lepidosauria; order Squamata; family Viperidae; genus Vipera; species Vipera berus. Next base: position 114,922,251 of record NC_138205.1, on the reverse strand, counting down.
TGTCATTTTTAATATCCCCCCAAAAAATCTTTCCTTCTCTAGGAGGGTGGGTGGGTGCTGACTTCCAACAGTGCTACTACACTTTTTCATGCTGTTCTTCAATCCACAAAAATACATTTTTTTTCTTCATCTGGTCATGACATCTGCATTGGAGAAAGGTGTGCAAAAATGAATCCTTGCATACATCTTTCAGAGATGTGGCATTGTAAGTTTTGATACAAGTTATTATTTATTTATTTATTTATTTTGTTCAATTTGAATAGCCACCCATCTTAAACCAGTGACTCTGGGTCAAGAATGATGATTAAAATAGTTAAAACACAATGCAAAAATACAAATAACAGCCAATGATTATTATAATCTGTTGGTATCAACATAACCAGACAATGAGACCCTTCACAAGCCCAGGCCAAGTTTTCAGGGCCTTCCAAAAGACTAGTAGGATCAGGGCAGAGAAGGCATACTTCCTGCTCCCTGGTGGCCAACATTCCTTGGCTGATGGGATCTGAAGTATTTTCATTGTGCTAGATTGGATTGGAAAAGTAGAAACACCTGGAGAAGTCCTTAACCCAACCCCAAATTAATCAGTTGGACGATTTGTCTCTAGGACTTGTAGGTACTTTAACAATGGAGGTTTTAAAGAAGAGATTGGACAACCATTTGTCTGAAATGGTATAGGATCTCTCACTCAAGCAGTTGGACTAGAAGACCTCCAAGGTCCCTTGCAACTCTGTTATTCTGTTAAGTCATGAAGTACGTTAAAGATGACAACTTCGAATTGTACCTGAAAACATTCTAGCAATCATAGAAAGGGACCAATGCTTTTGAAGAAATTTGGAGCAATGTGGCAATTATGTTTTATATAAAAGTAATCTAGATGAAGACTAATATATTTCTTTATGTACTACTGCTATTGTGATTAAAAGTTTCTGACCTTTTAAAAAAGCTTTGATAGTGGAAATAAATTTGCATTTCAAAGAACACTATCTAAATGTTGCACCCTGTATGAATGCCAGAAAAACTGACTGTAGAAGTATACAGAGGAAGCTATTAATTCATGCTAATGATGTATGCAGGTGGCCAAGTCTTTTGTATACTCTGGGTTGGCTCACAGGGAGTTCATTATAGGATTTGAATCCAAGTAAAAGCTGTGGAGCAGTGCAAATTTTTGTGTGCTTAGCTATTGGCTTTAATGACCTATAGTGTTACCTGGTGGAATTCTTTATCTACCTATCAATCATTCTGCTCCATTTATAGATTATCGTTACCTGATTACCCTGGAGGGAAATTTCTATAAACTACATTATATAGCTGTAATGCATGCTGACAGTTTGGCTCTTCTTGCCTTCACAAACATGGATTGTGGCCAAAGGGATGATCAATGAAGCTAAATAAATAATTTCAAAATGCATATGAGGACATACAAAGAGGCCGAAATCTTTTTAAAGGGGGGAAAAAGTAATAGCAATATAATCGGCAATTTTTCTTTGCTGATTTCTTAATTTATGTTAGCTTATGAGTTCTGTGGTTATTTTCCTCAGCCAAAAATGTTCTAAATAACTACGGAATGAGACAATCATACATGAGAGAGCCATCTCTGTTAAAACAAGAACAAGACAAAAGAAGGGCAACTTAAAACAAAAGGAGATTGAAGGATAGCTTAGTGCACTGTTTCCCAATCTTGGCAATTTCCAGATATGAGGACTTCAAATCCAAGAATTCCACAGCTAATATGGCCTTGGATGAAAATTTTGGGAGTTGAAGTCCATGCATCCAGAAGTAACTGATGTTGGGAAGCATTGAAAAGTTCCTTCACTGAGTATAAGATTAGGTTAGATAAATAAAAAACTAAATAGCAATTAATTCCATTATTTTAACAAAATTTAAAATAATTCGTATCAAAACAAATGCAGTGAAAGAAGGAAGTGGTAGTATAAGAAATCATGATGTCCATGATATTAGGTAATGCCATGTATCTTTTAAGATATACTGTATATATCCAATAAAATATAACTACAATGTCAGTTCTGTTTTGAACAGCAGAAAACGGGCCAAACTAAGATTTTGCAGTGAACTGGAGAAATAAACAAGTTGTAAATAACTCTAATATTTTCCAGATGGCACCTTCATGCTTGGGGACTTGATTTGGAGTAATTAAAGGCATGTGAATTTCCCAGAAAGATTTAACTTTACCAAATTGAGTTGGCAAGCTCTTATCCATTCTAAACTGTCTAGTTTGACATCATTTGAAATTCTTACACATTTGTGAGAATTTCTTATTTCATAAAAATTGAACTTTTTCCCAAGAAAAAATACAATAACATTTATAAGGGAAGATGGTGGTCGTACAGCCTAGAGCAAAAATGTTCAAAATTAAAATACTCATGAAACACATTTGCTATCATGGATTTTCATTATCATGTTAAAGCTTGGTGGGTTAATACTTCTAACTACAATGTTCCACTGCATATTCCACTACAGATATGGAAGGAAGGAAGGAAGGAAGGAAGGAAGGAAGGAAGGAAGGAAGGAAGGAAGGAAGGAAGGAAGGAAGGAAGGAAGGAAGGAAGGAAGGAAGGAAGGGAGGGAGGGAGGGAGGGAGGGAGGGAGGGAGAAAGTGAGAGGAGCAGGGGCGGAGATGACAAGGGGAAGGGAGTGGAGTAGTGGTTGCCCATCAAGGTGGTCATGAAAGAATCCACAAATACATTAGTGTTCACAGATACCATACTACTTAATTTATTGTGCTTCAAACTTCAGTGAATGTAGAGTAGTGTTCAATAGTTTTTGTGTGCTCCAGATGCTATTCTATTTAAGGATTATCAGGTTCAGGTTGGGGTCCAACACATCTGGAGGAAACCAGGTTGGAAAGATTGGCAAAGAGGGAGACAGAGAATGCACTACTGCCTGTCCTTTACACAAAGCCTTAACTTTCCAAATTAGAAGAGTTCATAGAAGAGAGCTTAGAGGAATTCTGTATTCTTTCATAAGTCTAGTGGGAATCTTTCCCAGACATTGCATTGCTGAACCATAAAATTAGGACTGTCTAGTAGCAGCATGTTCACCCACTGATTGAAGAACTGGAAAATAAGGGGAGAGATTCCCTATGTTGCCCTTTAGCTACTTTCCACATAATAACAAGGCATATGCTGCCTGCTTTAAAACTCAGATACTTTTGCAGTGCTAGAGCTTCTAAAAACATGGAAATCTGAATTCTCAGGAGAATCCAAAGAGTGTAAATGTGATTGCTTGGTTATGTTTATTTACCATAATCTGGGCATGAACCCAAGCGCAAAACCACAAGTAGTTAGATTTTGTTTCTCTTTCTTTCTAAAATGCCATTGCTGCTTATCACATAAAACACACAAAGCTTTAAGTAGTGCTTGGCTACATATTTGTATAGCTATGCTCTCATAGACCCTGTAGAGCTATAATGTTGTAAAATATTTGCCATGCCACTGGTAGCAATAACTGAGCAATGATTTTGCTGGCTGAGAGATCCACACTTGCAGGCTCAGCCTCTTAGGATGTATGCCAATCCTGTCTGGGTATGTTGTTGAAGTGACACATGTAGTCTCCTTTGAGGAATGCCAATGTTTCTAATGCATGCCTGGAACAACATTTTTTTAATGACAAACTTATGGAGTGGAACTGGTACCAAGTCCAGAGGGAGATGCAAGCTGCTTCTCCTGCCTTTTCCAATAATGCCACTACTTGCAAGTTAGAACCATATATTCTCCTGTTTTGTTTTTAAATCTTAAACTTTGGTTTCACAAAGTTGTTGTTTTTTTAAAAAAAAAAGAAAGAAAAAAAAGAAATATGGAGATAATCAGTAATCTTATTTTGGAGTTTACATGTAATAGTTTAAGTCATGTTAATTGACTAGAAGTTCATTCCTCGTAATAAACATCAAGTTTTGATTCCAAAAATTTGTAATTGTTGGATGCCATCGTTTTAGTATGAGAATCCTAAGCCATTGGCTTTTGTTTAAATTCCCCTTTCCCTGTCTACATATTTGCACAGCTTAATTTGCCATAAACTGTCATGAAATGTTTGATTTTGTTATACTAGAAACTGTACAGAATTTGTTGCAGGCAGGAGTGTATTATTTGGGATTTTTACATCTGTAAAAACAATTTGACTATTTGTACAGATGAATTTGAAGGCTGGGGAATCATCTTTGTTCTGCTTGTGTGGTTGTGAAATTGTCAAGCATTATAAAACTCCCTCAACTCTAAATTTGATTTCTAGAAGTTTTTATTTTTCAAAAAACATTATCACATGTAAAGATTCTAACAGCAAATGAATACAAGTAACATTGCTAATATATTAGAATTCAGGAGACCACCTTGATTTTCAATGGTTTACATTATTAAGGAAAATAACAATGGAAATTAGTATGTTGTGGATATTTGAGTCGCAGCTGACAGAAACTTGTTGATGAGTGGAAGAATATTCTATTTGTCCTACACAGTTGTCAAAAAAATTCCTACAGAATGGGTTCTGCAAATGTTGTACTGAGCAAACATGCCTGACTTGGCTTTCCATGAGGCAGTACTGGCTTTGCCAGGCCTTCCTACCAAATGCCTAGGAAGCCTCCAGAGTAGGGCATAAAGCAGTTGTCCCACAGGAAGTGCCAAACTCACAAGAAACTCTAGCAGCAAAGTAGCTACCTGATCACAAAAGGCCATATACTCGGGAAGGCCCATCCACCCCAACTCAATCACTCTAGTCCAGCCACTTTCACTGTCCTGCAATCCCCCATGCCAGCCTGGCCATTGCATGGCAGTTGCTAGTAATGCCAGGCCTTATTCTGAGGCCACTGTGTGCTATTCTCCAAATAACACATAGCCTAGTTAGTCTAATTCATATGTGGCCTTCTCACAAAGGCTTCCTAGGTATTTAAAAATGTATTTGCATCCAAGACCAGAACAATAGGGGCAATATGTAGCTAGCCTTAACTTCTCAAATTTCAAAGTTTCAGGCATTAATCTTAGATAATATGTTTCCTATAATGTATTCATGTGTGGTAAACTATTGTTTCATTCTTTTCACATTCTTTAAAAAGTACTTAAATAATGCATATGGTAGTAAGGTACATGGGGAGGTTCTGGTTGTAAATCAATAGTTTGACGTTGCTGATATTCTTCTTGAATATTTACTAGAATTATTCTTTTAGTGATTCTGCTGCAACCTTCATTAGCTATTCTTTGAGTGTTACTGGAAGGTCAAATGCCAGCCTTGACAATTTCATCTGAGAAACTTAGAAAACTTGTAAATAAAATGAAGAATGTTAGTGTTATTGCTCCCAGCAATGTGACAGCAGATTAATCAAATATATCTTTCTCCAACAGTTCTCCATTTGGCTTCCAAATAACCAACAGTTTAATATTTTCATAGACAACATCTCCCATAGTACCAATCAATTAAGATGGAGCCCTGCTGGTATCGAAGCTGTAGACAATGATAACACAACTCCTGAAATCTCTGTAAAGTACCAAAGGCTAAACTGTTTCCCTCAAATGGTCTGTACCAGACCAGAGTCCTCCAATTAATTAGAACTGCAACTCCCATAATTCTCCCATAATTCTGGAAGTCATGCTAGCTAGAGAATTCTGGGAATTATAATCCAACAGATCTGATACTAAACTGATCAAGATTGCTCTAAGTTCTATTCCTGTTCCTAAACCAATATTCCTGGCCAACTGCTAGAACCTGCATTTTTAAAAAGTGCCTTTCCATAATTCTTACTGAATACTGATTCTAAAACATGGAGGAAATCTATGCATTTTAAATTGATGATCTCTCTTTGGAGTACATATATGGCAATTTAATAGATATTTTTCAATTTCAGTATTCTTTTGACGCACCTCAAATCGTTGAAAGCTAAATTTGATTTGGGCATTCCTCAGACAAAAAAAACATAGAATGTGATTTATTACAACTAATGAAATTTCAAACCAATTGGCAAACAACTGGATTTATCAATCCATAGAAATATAAGAATCTGCTTTAAACTGGGCACAAAAGTCTTTTGAAAATTTGTCTCAAATTTGTACCTGTAAAAAATAGGTTTATGTTTTCTCTACAGATAAGAGAAACTTTCCCAAAATTTCTCAATGCAATTAATGATAGTAACACCACTCCTGAAAAAATTCCCTTCAGATTTAGATGAAACATGGGAACCCAAAGATGCCACAGACCAGTAGAAAAATAATTGTATGACAAGAGTTTCTTACATTCTTTCATCACCTTGCAATTAACAAGTACACTATGCTCCATTCAAGAAAAAAAAATCCATTAAAATATCTAAAGAAATTTGGTCTGATTGAATTAAAATTGATAGAAAAGATGCAAGATAATTTTATGCTTGCAGGCCTAAATATTGTATATTATTGTATAGTGTGGCATAGCAGCTCTTAAACGATCCAGTCACAGGGTATTTTCTATTGATTCTTTTTAACTAGAAGTAGTGGAAGCAAGTTTATGACATTCTATATGTAATGTATACATTGGGTTATACATTAGAGCCATGGTGGCACAGTGGTTAGAATGCAGTATTGCAGACTAATTCTACCAATTTTCAAGAGTTCAATCCTCGCTGGTTCAAGATTGACTCAACCTTCCATCCTTCCAAGATCAGTAAAATGAGGACCCAGATTGTTGAGGGCAACATGCTGACTCTGTAAACCACTTTGAGACAGCTGTAAAGCCCTGTGAAGCAGTATATAAGTCTATTCCAAATCTATCGATAATATGTATTCTTCAGGTAATGATTGTTTTAAATATTTGCTAATCTACTACTTCATAGCAATAATTCTGAAAATGTGAGCTAGGAGTGTGCTGAGTTAATTTCATTACCATTCTGGCACCAACTAAGTTATTTATGGATGCTATAGCTAGAAAAAAAAATTACGCTTGATAAGATTGAGCAAAGTAGAAGAAGGGGAGCAAAACATTAAAACTGGATGAACACTTTGAGAGATGAGCATTTGTTTATATATCCTTCAGGAGTTGAACCTATTTTACAGTTTTTAATTGGAATTCATTCTCAATTATTCCCAATCCACCAGATTAGAGCTAGGCATTATAATCTCAAATAGTCTGTGTTTCAAATAGCTGATTGGCTACTTTTAGAAACTGGAGCATCTTTTACTTAACTTTTCAATAGATATTTCACTATTTGGAAAGAGTCTTCCTGTAATCATTTGGCACATATGAGCAATAAAAGGAGAGATAAAACCCTCAAGTTTATCAGCATCAATAGAAATACTGCTATTCTTATCAGTAAACTTGCAGCAAGCCGTTTCCCATCATCTAAGCCATGGAATGAGCAAAACAATCTCCATTCACAGTATTTTTCAAGACAGAAGGGCAACTGTAGCATCAAGGCATTTTTGTAATCTCTTTGTAAACCAGTTTAATCACATGAAACATCTGCAAAACTGTCTTCAAGTGAGCATTTCTTCTTTTTGTTCCTTTGTCTTTGAAAAAAAACCCCACAAAGCTTGTACACAAAGCTGATCAATGGCAACTAAAACATCAGTGTGGAAGAGGAAATGCTGTTAGCACAATGTTTCACATATGTTAATGCTTACAGTGCCATCAGTGTCAGCTTTACTTTCCATTTGATATACACCAAAGCTGGCATACAATTTTAACTGGTGAGGTAATGTCATTTTTAATTTAGAGAGCCTTTAACTGTCCATTTTAACTAGTGATATCATCTTCGTAGTGGTCTCTGAGGTCTCCTGTAAACATAACTAATGGATCCCAGACAGTTTAGCACTTAACCGTTAAGGGTGGCATTGAGCATCGTATTTTTTTTTTCTTATTGTTAACTTAAAAATTGTCAGATACAGTTTAAATTTTGTCTTTTTTTTTTTAAAAAAAGCTCCCTATCCATTAATGTAATTGGGAGCTTTTTCTCATGTGTAACAATAGTTGAAATGGCCAGAAGAAATTAATATAGTATTAATTTCAGGTATAATAAGATAAAATAGGATTGTGCAAATAAAAATTCATTTAATGAGCTTAAAAACAACTACTGAGAATTTTTTTAAAAAAATATCTACTTATTCCTTAGAGAAATTTTTAAAAATCCTTCTAGTTTTTCATTAAGAAACAACAACATAAAACAATAGCTGAAATGCAGTTTCCTAACAATGATTTTTTTTCCTTTACAAGTGGATACAGACTCTTCATTTTTAATTAAGTCCTCGGACAAGAGCTGGCACTTCGGCTTTGAAACGGAGATGAGCACCAGCCCCTAGAGTTGGAAACGACTAGCACACATGTGCGGGGGAACCTTTACCTTTACCTTAAATATTTTGGCTTGATGTAATCAGCTTTAAAGACTATAGGTGCTTGGGTTTAATCATATGCAAAGTTATGGACGTTCAGTTCACATTCAGTCTATGAAAATGAATAATGTAATTAAGGGCAAATCTCTTAATTGACTATAAACAAGAGACTGGAATACATGCTTAGGAGAAGAAAGGTAATTTGCTTCTCCTCTGTCATTCTCAGATCTAATTAGATGTTGTTTTTCATTTTATTTTGATAAATTCAGGTTTCAGCAATACATTTTTGGGGGTGAGTCTTCTCCTAGATTATGTTAGAAGTTGGGCATGGATTATGCAATGCAAAAATGAGCCTTCTCATAGTATTATCCAAAGAATTATAATCCAGAGTACTAACCATGATACATATTTATTTAGATGCCTTCAGCCATTGTGTCTTCCTTATGTAAACCAGGGAACAACCAAAGGTCTTCAATCTAGAAAGCAGCTTTATATAATTATTTTTGCATGAAAATGTAAAGAAAATTTGCCCAAATGAGTTATTGCCTGGTTAATTATGCTGATGAAATATTTCATAGCAACAATGATGACCCACTAGAGATAAACGCATGCAATAAACTCAATTTAATCAGTACAAAAGCTTAAGTTATGCTGAAGTCAGAAACACAGACCTGATAGATCTGACTATTAAAAGCCAAAATCCATAGCTGCATTGAGTTGGTATCAGGATTCTATTAGTAACATAAAGATTCCCAATTAAAAAGCAATGGAGCAACACTGGAAAGGGGAAAAGAATAGTATCAAAATAGGAAAAAGCACATATAAAGGGCTAAAGCTTCAGTGACAATAACATACTCACCATCATTTATTCTTTGACCACTTCTTGGTGATGCCAGTAATCTTGAATTATCCGGATAGGAGAGCTTGAATGTGGAGAATGTAAACATTCAACCATCTCTAACGGAAGGAGATTAATTCACTTCTTTAAAAGAAGCAACTGTAAAAGCCAAAAAAAGATTTGTAGTATGACTTGATATAAATTCTGTAACATCTGTTCTACCTGGTGAGAGATTTTCCCATCTCATATGGTTGCCATAACAACAAAGAAATACTTCCTAGCCAAATAGGTCTCATTTCTAGAGGGAGCCTGACAACTAGGTGGAATGAAGATGGAGATTTTAATCCAAGATAAAGAGTGAAAGAGTGGGATAAGAAGGTCAAAGGGAAAAATGTTTGGAAGAAGAAAATTTTGGAAGTCAGAAAACCAGGAATAAAGCATTTTAAAAAGGACTGCAAAGGAGAATAGAAGAGGCTGGAAGGAAATGAATCAAGAACACAAGACAGAGTAATAAGTGACAGAAGAGAACAAAAAAGCACAAGAAGAGTAGAGAGACGAAGAAGACAGTGAGGAAATATAATTCATATATTCCGTATTTATCTAATAAAAACATTTGGTGTTGATGGTAAGCTTAGCCTATTGATATTCTAATTTAATGGCATTTGGACTTCAAAGTTGCATAATAGAAAGAACATTGACAGTGTTGAACTCTAGTGTTGGAGAAGATTCTGAACATACCATAGATAGCCAAGAATTTTTTTAAAAAATGAGTGTTTCTCAATCTCAGCAACTTTTAAGATTTGTGCACTTCATTTCACAGAATTTCGCAGCCAACATGCAGGCAGGAGAATTATGGGATTGATAACTTAAAGTATCTGAAATTGAGGAAAACTGAAATAGATCATAGAACAAATCAAACCCATTCTCAGACACAAAGAAGACACAAATAACCAGATTCAAATTATCATATTTTAGATATCTTCTAAACAACCTTGAGAAGTCTGTAACACTGGGGAAGCTAGAAAGAAAGAAAAGGAGAAGACAACCTGCATTAAGTGGATGGACTCACTTATAGTGGCAAGCGTTGCATGATTGGAAGATCTCAAGGACCAAATTAGGGACAGATTATCCTGGAGAAAAACTGTGTAGCTACTAAATGTTAGTGCCAACACAACAGCACATAATCAATCAAACACTTAATGAGAAATGCTGGGAAAGTATCTCCAAATTAAGTTTTAATAAGATCTGAATTTTAATAGCTGGGAAGTCGCCCAGAGTTCAATATTAGATGGGAGGCTATAAAAATGCTTTAAACAAAGAAAGGGTTTTAAAACTCATATTTTTTGTATAATAATTGAACATAAAAAGTTGTTGAGACTCTAGAAAGAATACAGAGAAGAGCAACACAGATGATTAGGAGACTGGAGGCTAAAACATATAAGGAACGGTTGCTGGAATTGAGAATGTCTAGTTTAATGAAGAGAAGAATGAGGGGTGACATGATAGCAGTGTTCCAATATCTTTTGGGATGCCACAAAAAAGAGGAGGTCAAGCCTCCTCCAAAGCACCTGAAGGCAGGACAAGAAGCAATGGATGGAAACTAACCAAAGAGAGAAGCAACCTAGAACTAAGGAGAAATTTCCTGACAGAACAATTAATCAGTGGAACAACCTGCCTCCAGAAGCTGTGAATGCTCCAACACTGGAAGTCTTTAAGAAGAGATTGGACAGCCATTTGTCTGAAATGGTATAGGTTTCAGACAGTGGTTTCCTGCCTGAGCAGGGGGTCGGACCAGATGACCTCCAAGCTCCCTTCCAACTATGTTGTTGTTGTTGTTGTTGTTGTTGTTGTTGTTGTTGTTGTATTATAAAAGAGAATAACAAGATTGGAAGGAATCTTGGAGACTTTCTAATCCAACCACCTGCTTGAACAGAAGACCTTATACCGTTTCGGACAAATGGTTGTCCAATCTCTTCTTGAAAACATTTGTTGTTGTTGTTAGCTGCGAAGTCGTGTCCGACCCATCGCGACCCTATGGATAATGTTCCTCCAGGCCTTCCTGTCCTCTACCATCTTCTGGAGTCCATTTAAGCTCACGCCTACTGCTTCAGTGACTCCAGCCAGCCAGCCACCTCATTCTCTGTCTTGAAAACATAGAGCACCTATAAGTTTTGGAAGCAAGCTGTTTTACTGATTAATTGTTATTATTTTCAGGAAAATTCTACTCCTTGTCCTGCCCTCAGGTGCTTTGGAGAATAGGTCAGCCTTCTCTTCTGTGTGACTATCCCTCAGTTACTGGGAAGCTGCTAACATCTCATCTCTAGTCCGTTTCTTTGTTAGACTAGACATACATAGTTCCTGCAAATGTTCATTGCATGGTATTCAGACCCCTTATCATTTTTATTGTTCTTCTCTGTGCTCTTTTTAGCATCTCAACATCTTTTCTATATCACACTGACGAAAACTGGATGCAGTATTCCAACTGATAGCATTACTATCACTTCACATAATCAATATTATCCCTCTTTTGATGCAGTCTAGGACTGCAATGGCTTTTGTGGTTCTTACTTAAATGTTTGTCCACTTGGACTCCTAAAACCTATTTATTTGAACAGGCCGGACTGGTTTAAGGGTTTGGGGTATTTTAATTATTTATTGTTAGGGCTTAATTAATTTAATTTTATTTTAACTTTTGTATGTAATGTTTGTATTGCCCTGTACACCGCCCTGAGTCCTTCGGGGGAAGGGCGGTATAGAAATTCAATAAATAAATAAATCCTTCTCACTGTTACAATTGTTAGAAGGCATTGTTGTTGTTGTTAGTAGCGAAGTTGTGTCCGACTCATTGTGACCCCATAGACATTCCTCCAGGCCTTCCTGTCCTCTACCATCTTCTGGAGTCCATTTAGGCTCACGCCTACTGCTTCAGTGACTCCATCCAGCCACCTCATTCTCTGTCATCCCCTTCTTCTATTGCCCTCAATCTTTCCCAGCATTAGGCTCTTCTCCAGTGAGTCCTTCCTTCTCATTAGGTGGCCAAAGTATTTGAGTTTCAACTTCAGGATCTGGCCTTCTAAAGAGCAGTCAGGGTTTATCTTGTCTAGGACGCCTTGAGTCTTCTCCAGCACCATAGTTCAAAGGCCTCAATTCTTTGGCGGTCAGCCTTTCTTATGGTCCAGCTTTCACAGCCATACATTGCAACTGGGAAGACCATAGCCTTGACTATACGCACTTTTGTAGGCAGGGTGATATCTCTGCTTTTTAGTGTGTAGAAGGTATTACCTATTCTATACAGGTGCATTTAGTGTAATACCTTATTTTTCTCATGGCTGAATTGCATTTTGTCAAATAGGGCCCAGGGTTCAAGTCTGTCAAGTTCCTTCTTTATCTTGAATCTATCTTTTAAAGTTTGGCCATGAGCTCCCCAACTACTTTCTTTTCTTTCTTTTACTTGCTATATCAGTAATTGCTGGGAACAGCAGTTGCAGTAATGATAAATTATATGAGGGAAAAGTAGCTTTTCTTCCCCCTTATTGTCTTCCTTTTGCATCATCCATCTGTATTAGATACCAAAGTGCAAAGCCTAGAGCATCATGTTAAACCTGCAATACCAAGGAAAGAGATTAATTCAAATTCCACAGTACAGTAGAGTTCTTTAAGATATAACTGGTTGGATCAGTGTTTCTCAACCTTAGCAACTCTAACTTGCTAACTAAGGAATTATGGGAGTTCAAGTTCACACATCTTAAAATTTCTAAGGTTGAGAAACACTAGGTTAACTTTTCTGGAGTCTGGTTTAACTCCTGATATCTTCATGGACATCTCTGTGGGGTTTGTTGTCATCAGTGTAAAAGTGGGTTGCTTTTGTTTTGTCTCTGTGGTCCTGGACATTTATGTTTTCTTTTCTAAGTTGTTCAATGTATAGTATCCATTTCTGGGGCTTCCTGGTAAGATTTATGAGGACTGGCTGATTTAGCCTTTAAAGAATAGCCAGGATAAATGCTACTACCTGTTATTATTGTTCAAGATTTGGTGTCCAATTAATGTTTCAGAAATTTAGTAAGCATTTTCTTTTCATTTTTGTGTTTATGTGAAATTTGGTTAATAATTGGGGGTCTCTAATCTTTAGTAAAATAAATTCTCACTTATAATCTGCTGTTATGAAATTCTTAGATAATTGTGAAAATAATCCTTTAATCTCAATCTTAAACCAGAATAGACAGTTTTAATCTAAACGGTCTACAGGTTGATTTGGCAAGAAGCAAGTTCATATTTTAAAACTGTTTTATGTGCCTTTATTATTTTGCAATCATTTGAGATTGATAAAATGGGTTTTTTAATATACTCATGCAGCTGAAGCAGAGTTTTATTTTCATTATTGCATATTTCCTTTTTTATTGTTTTATACACGTGTCTTGCTTGTGTGTAGGAGACAGAGTCAAGCCATTCTATGGAGCAATCCTTATGCAAAATCCATTTTTATATTACCATAGTCATTTTAAGTAATATGATGTTTAAAAATACACAAATGTGTAACAATTAAGAAAGCTGCAAAGCAATAAAGGTAGCATAATATGTGAAACTCCATTTATTATTCTGTGGACTATACACTTGCAGAATTGCATATCAGAATACAAGTATTGTACAAAAATTAAAGCCAAAATGATGTTTTAGAATTCAGACAAGAACACTACCCTTTGAAAAGAATTTAGTGTATTATGTATTGATAACAATGCCATGATAGACAAAGGAATCCAATTTAATAATACAGAATTGTGCTCACGAGATTTCCTTTTTCTTGTTAATTGGTTACTTTAGCTGATATTGTCTGTAACCATAATGGTCCTATTCTTCCTAATAGTTTCATCTTGCCAGATGATGTCTACCGACATGATGTAGTCCATTTTAATTTTTTTTTCATTTTGCGCTCATCTTTTAGGATAATACAGCTTCCAAACAGGCTAGCATTATTCTTCATTATCTGTGCTGCATGGCTGTGGTTCCTAAATTAATTAGTTTTCTTTTTTTTCCCTTCACTGGAAGTTAAAAGTTTTTTTTTTTGCTTCAATTTATCTACCAGGTACGATTATGTTGAAGTGATTGATGGAGACAGTGCAAATGGGCGAGTGTGGGGAAAGTTTTGTGGCAAAATTGCCCCCCCACCTGTGATATCTACAGGACCATACCTCTTAATCAAGTTTGTCTCTGATTATGAAACTCATGGAGCAGGCTTCTCCATTCGCTATGAAATTTTTAAAAGAGGTGAGCAAGCTGCTTAATCTTGTCATGCTAATTGTTTTTAATATGAAATATTGACAGTAGGATTGTTCAATTTGAAGGTCACTGTTACAAGGAAAGAGGGGAATTAAAAGAACATTTAATGTCAACTTAGTTTCTAGAACATTGCTTTCATAGGACCATGGAAGTCAGTGAATCAAGTCACTAACTTTGGGTCTGTTCTGATAATTCTTTTTTGCATTCTGTTCTCGTAATAGAAAATTCTATTACTCTGGAAAGCGGTGGTCATGATGAATATTACCTATTATTTGCCTGTATTATGTTCACAAGGTTTTGTTAATAATTTGAGCCTTCATGGGTGAAAATCAATTTGGCAACTTTTGAATTTTAAATAAGTAAATCAACAAATTTGGTTTGTATGCATATCTCTAATTTAATAAGCTTTTTAATTTAAAAATGGCACATCAAAACAGTAGTAAAGAAAACATCTGAACCTTGTAACATAAGAGAAAGAGAAAGAAAGAGAAAGAAGTATATTCTTAATTTTATTGCTGATTTTGCAAACGTTGTGGTTTCCCAACTTGTTTTTACGATTAACTGTTTAATTAAATATTTGCTGAATGCAAAATTTCAGAATTAAATAATTCATTTAATTTCAGCTTCATTTGAAAGTCCTGCTTAATCAATGCATCTTTTTCTTTACTTTTAATATGCTGATTTTGTTTTATGTCTTTTTATAATATTCCAAATATTTTTCCCAATATGGTAATCTTTGTTAATTCATTGTGGATTGAGAATGGATGGTATGTAGAATATCAGAATATTTTAAAACATTTGCTCCTAAAAAGAGTGCAATGACACAGGCTTCAAACACCACCTGATTTATTTCAGTGAAGACAGATGAATGCAAACATTTTTTGTAAACAAAATGCCACATGAATGGGATGTGGGAGGGTTTCTGCTGAGACAAAGACTGGCAAAAGGCCTCTGTCCCATGGTCAAATTCTTTTTGAAGTAATCTTGTGAGTAAAGACCACAGTCACTTTTGGAATAAGCCTTATCTTTGGTTGGATGCAGATTGGAGAAATATTTGGCATCTAGGAACTTATTCTGAACAAACTAGATAATGAATAAAGTAAAAACAGCATTCCATTCTATTCCAAGATGTTAATTTGTATAGAAAGAATTTGCTTCCATGACAAAACATGTTGGTACCTAACAAGTTGGGTAGTTAGCACTGTACCAATTAAACAATAATCTTGAAATAATAGAAAATTATTGTAATTCGGGTTTTAGATTTTGGCTGTGGTTTTTTCTCCAAGCTTGTTTCAATATAATTTCTGAACATTTTGTTACCAAACTATGTAACATCATCAGCAGGATTTTCTTGTCCTATTCTCCTTAGCTCATGTCTTTTGTGTGCCAGTGTCATCAGCTGGTCATATGATTGCTTGTTTGGTGCTATCTTTGAATTCTGAGCAGCTGATTGGTTCTCATGTTGATTGGTCTGTCTAAATGATATTTTAAGGCCACAGTGCATAAAGATCTAAAGAAGGGTCTCCCAAACCAGCAATTTGCAGAAAGTACAATTTGCATTTTCAGTACAGCTTTTTTTCCTTGATATCTTAGTGACACTCAACAGTTCCTTTTATTGATTTCCTTGTATGATGCCTTAAATTTCCTTCTGAAAGGCATTAGTTACATTAAGGCAAAATTATAAATGACAACTTGCACACTCAAAGGTCAGAATATTTACAGTTATTGCCCCCCAAAGTAATATTAATTCAGGTTTATGCCATAGTATGTCACAGTGGAAATGCTATTTCTATGTTCAGAAATGAAGAAGTTCCCATGCACGTGTGTGGTCTGAGAATTACGGTTGCGGTAAAACCATTTTGGTTTGGTGGTTAAGTTTGATATAGTAGTTAAGGCAGTAGGCTAAAAAGCAGAGGTTTTATTTCCACTTTGTCCAAAGCTAGCTGAGTGACTTTGAGCCAATTGCTCTTTCTCAGTCCAACTCACCTCACCATGTTATTCTTGAGGGGAAAATAGCAAAAGGAAGGAGGACTTGGTATGTTTGGACTAGCACTGATGATGTTACCTAGTTGGGTAATGAAATGTCTGCAATAAAACAAGCAAGCTCAGAGAGCACCAAAGACCCCTCATAATTTTACCCTACCTGACTATAAAAGGAAGTGCCAAAAAACAAACTAAGGAAAGCAGGGATATACCATAAATGTATTGTTGTTGAAGTATCGATATGGATGTGTCTATGAAGATAGCTGTAATCATTTGTTTTCCTTTACTAAGCTTACAAAAATAGGGCAAAATATATTGAAAACAAATACTTGATGCATCTCTGACACTAAGCAAAAATGAAACAAATATAAACTAATTCTTTTCTGTTATTTGATAACTTTGGATTGATGTGATAGTAGCCAAGTAGGTAGGATGCAGCATGTTCTGAATTATTTTACACCATTGCATGTTGTGAATTTATTTATAAACATATGCAATAGACTAGATGTCTTTTGAGTCATTACTTTTATCCAGTGGTGGGATTCAGCTGGTTCGCACCGGCAGAACCGGTAGCTAATTTTTTGTTGCCCAGGCCCAGTACGGACTTCCAGAAGTGGCATCCACACAGAGAACCGGTTGTTCACATATATGAATCCCACCATGAATAGATAAATATGTCCAGTTGATTAGATTAGCTTTCATTAAACTTTTAATTGTCGGAGGGAGAGAGGGAGGGAAGGAGGGAGGGAGGGAGGGAGGGAGGGAGGGAGGGAGGGAGGGAGGGAGGAAGGAAGGAAGGAAGGAAGGAAGGAAGGAAGGAAGGAAGGAAGGAAGGAAGGAAGGAAGGAAGGAAATTTTCTTGCATTCCAGAGAGGGGGAGGGGGAGGAGAGCTATAAAACAGCATTTCCAAACTTGGCAGAGTCCAGATATATTAGCCTGCAATATCCATCATCCCAGTCTGTATTGTTATGAGACATATCAGATTTATCTTATTTTGAAACTACCTTGGTGTATGAATGGAAATCTGATAGCAAGAAAGTGATATTCTGAAGATTACATCTGAGAATGGAAAGATTAATTTTCTAATATATTTGTGGAATTCAGTGGTATCCTATTTTTGGAACAATTTGTTTCAAGTAATATAGTTGACCCCAGGCTTGCAAACCTTTAGAAAGGCAATCAAGACCTGGCTTTTCTCCTAGGCCTTTGAGTTAGGTTGAGTGGAGTTCCAACTGAATAGTTGCAATGTATTTTGGTCAGGTTACCATTTTATGTTTTAGTTGACTTTAATGAATTATAATTTTTGTCCTTATATTGTGTTTGTTGTAGAAGGATTTTTTTCCCCTCTTGTATGCTTCAGGGTCACTTGAATTGCATGGCTTTATAAATGAGAGTGAGAGAATGAGCGAGTAAGTGAGTAAAGTGAATGAGTGAATGAATGAATGAATGAATGAATGAATGAATGAATGAATTTGCAACACAGCAGGGAATTATCCTGATAGCCATCAGATTTGGAAACAGATTCTCATTCATTCCCATATGGAGACGTTTTTTCAAACCATCTTGTTGCCAGTTATAGGAATGGCATCTTCCTGTATACATGTCTGCTCCACTGTTGATGTGTGAGAATCAATGCTTAGGACAGATGTTTATCTTTTCTGACGTAATTGCATCAGAAGAAGTTACTTTTGCAAAGAAATTAGAAGTCACATGGGCAGTGGACATTGCCCATCCATATGGAGAGTTTGTAGCCCTATAATAGAATTAGGCTTTTGTGTAATTGCTTTGCACAATACCAAAGTTAGTTAGATTTGATCAACATTGCTAGTAATCAAACAATTTATCATACCTTCACTAACAGCATCACTTTACTGGTGCACCTGTGTCAACACAGCTCAGAATGAATCAGTCACCCTTGATACAAGTACGAATTACCTTTCACATCTAGTTTGTCAAGAAGCCATAGGTCACATCTGGCAGACTTACTGAGCCACTGCTCTAGGAATATGAAACCATTGTTCCATCGACCAAACACCACACTCTCTTCTTGCAAAACATTCTGTTTTACCAATAAAGGGCTGTCAACCTGAAGATTTAAAGATTTAAGCTTAAAGGGGTTATAATTATTTCCCTTGGGCTGACAATATTTCTGCAGCTTACGCTTTCATTGTTCCCATATGACATTGTCATAATTTTTCCCTCTATTTCAGAATTGGCACAAGTTTACTTTTTCAGTTTGCTCTGATAGAAATGGAAAAACAGGCTTCATGTAATATATGAGAATTGCCTTCTAGTACAATTATCAGTACAATATTAGGACCAAATTAACTGTGCGACTAATACAGGATTAACATGGGGCAATTCTCCAAAAAGCCACACTGTTTCTTAAAAGAGAAGTGGCATAATTTGTTTTCTTGCTAACTGTATAAACTCTTACAGAAAGGAAATGTGTTGTTGTCTCTTTTGTGGTACAGGACCAGAGTGCTCCAGAAACTTCACATCTATGACTGGAATGATCAAATCACCAGGATTCCCTGAAAAATATCCCAACAGCCTTGAATGTACTTACATTATCTTTGCACCAAAGATGTCAGAGATTATCCTGGAATTTGAAAGTTTTGAATTGGAACCAGATACAAATCCACCAGGAGGTGCATTTTGCCGTTACGATCGTTTGGAAGTCTGGGAGGGTTTCCCAGAAGGTAAGATTCCCACCCCCAATAGCTGCCATGATGTTACTGCTGCCATGGTTTCTTGTGGGGTTAATCATCAATATAATTAAAATTAGGAGATAAGAGAGTATTTTAAAATTAACCTTGAAATCTGTTCAGATTTCAAGGCATTAGGCTTTTATAAGGGAAAAAGAAGTCAGGCAGAAATGTATTGAGTTTCCTGTGCTGTCCATCAAATGAAATGAAATTCTGCTTATAGTTTAATGTCATTAAGCTGACATTCAGCACCCTATGTTAAATATGGTCATGATAAAAGGTTGTAAGAATGCTCACAAAATAATAATATGAAGATACGTGGTTAATTCAATTATATATTATAGAGTGGTACAGCATTTGATCCTGCTAACATAGAGTTGTGCTGTAATAGTGTTCTTGCATCAAATTCTTGCTGATGTGGGCTAAAGAGATAAAGTTTATATGTTGTTAGCACTAATGGAGAGACGATATATGGTATTATTCTACTGCTGTTGGTAAGCTTAGATTACTGTGAAGTGTTCTATAGGAAGCTAGTTTTACTCTCCGAAATTGAAGCTGTTGCAAATTGTGGCAGACATTACAGTTTTTTCAAACAGTTAATTATATTAGCTACCAGCTGGCTGTTGAACCAAGATCAAGGTTTTGGTTTTGACATAAAAGGACCCTAGGAATTTGGGACAGTCCATCCCTGAAACTGAAAGGGAGGTTTTCCTCCATGTGCCAAATTGTAGCCACTATTGGGTGTGGTTGGTCTGAGATGGCTCAGAGGAATTGTATATACTCTTGGGCATTCAAGTATTGTTGTTGTTGTTGTTAGTTGCGAAGTCGTGTCTGACCCATCGCGACCCTATGGACAATGTTCCTCCAGGCCTTCCTGTCCTCTACCATCTTCTGGAGTCCATCTAAGCTCACGCCTACTGCTTCAATGACTCCATCCAGCCACCTCATTCTCTGTCATCCCCTTCTTCTATTGCCCTCAATCTTTCCCAGCATTAGGCTCTTCTCCAGTGAGTCCTTCCTTCTCATTAGGTGGCCAAAGTATTTGAGTTTTAGCTTCAGGATCTGGCCTTCTAAAGAGCAGTCAGGGTTGATCTCCTCTAGGACTGACCGGTTTGATCGCCTTGCAGTCCAAAGAACTCGCAGGAGTCTTCTCCAGCACCATAGTTCAAAGGCTTCAATTCTTTGGCGCTCAGCCTTTCTTATGGTCCAGCTTTCACTGCCATACATTGCAACTGGGAAGACCATAGCCTTGACTATACGCACTTTTGTTGACAGGGTGATGTCTCTGCTTTTTAGTGTGCTGTCTAGATTTGTCATGGCTTTCCTCCCGAGGAGCAAGCGTCTTTTAATTTCTTGGCTACAGTCCCCATCTGCAGTGATCTTGGAGCCCAGAAAAATAAAATCTGTCACTACCTCCATTTCTTCCCCATCTATTTGCCAGGAATTGAGAGGGCCAGATGCCATGATCTTGGTTTTCTTAATGTTTAGTTTCAACCCAACTTTTGCATTCTCCTTCTTCACCCGCAACAAGAGGCTCTTTAGTTCTTCTTCACTTTCTGCCATTAGAGTGGTATCATCTGCATATCTTAGGTTGTTGATGTTTCTTCCGGCAATCTTAATTCCAACTTTTGATTCATCTAGCCCTGCCTTTCTCATGATGTGCTCTGCATTTAAGTTAAATAGGCAAGGCGACAGTATACAGCCTTGCCGGACTCCTTTCCCAATTTTGAACCAATCAGTGGTTCCGTGTCCAGTTCTCACTGTTGCTTCTTGGCCCGCATATAGATTTCTCAAGAGACAAATAAGATGGTCTGGTATGCCCATCTCTTTAAGGACTTGCCAGAGTTTGTTATGATCCACACAATCAAAGGCTTTAGCATAGTCAATGAAGCAGAAGTAGATGTTTTTCTGGAACTCTCTAGCTTTCTCCATGATCCAGCGTATGTTAGCAATTTGATCTCTAGTTCCTCTGCCTCTTCGAAATCCTGCCTGTACTTCTGGTAGTTCTCTATCCACATACTGCTGGAGTCTAGCTTGTAGAATTTTAAGCATAACTTTACTAGCATGAGAAATGAGTGCAATGGTGCGATAGTTTGAACATTCTTTGGCACTGCCTTTCTTTGGAATTGGAATGTAAACTGATCTTTTCCAATCCTGTAACCACTGTTGAGTTTTCCAAATTTGCTGGCAAATTGAGTGTAGCACTTTTACTGCATCGTCTTTTAAGATTTTGAATAGCTCAGCTGGAATACTGTCACCTCCACTAGCTTTGTTGTTGCTCAGCTTTTCTAAGGCCCACTTCACTTCACATTCTAGGATGTCTGGCTCGAGGTCAGTGACCACCTCATTGTGATTATCAGGGACGTTAAGCTCATTCTTGTATAGTTCTTCTGTGTAATTTTGCCACCTCTTCTTAATCTCTTCTGCCTCTGTTAGGTCCCTACCGTTTTGGTCCTTTATCATGCCCATTTTTGCATGAAACGTTCCCTTCATCTCTCCAATTTTCTTGAAAAGATCTCTGGTCCTCCCTATTCTATTGTTTTCTTCTATTTCTTTGCATTGTTCATTTAAGAAGGCATTCTTATCTCTTCTAGCTATTCTTTGGAATTCTGCATTTAATTGGGCATATCTTTCTTTTTCTCCCTTGCCTTTCGCTTCCCTCCTTTCCTCAGCTATTTGCAAAGCTTCCTCAGACAGCCATTTTGCTTTCTTGCATTTCTTTTTCTTTGGGATGGTTTTGGCTGCTACCTGTTGTACAATGTTGCGAACCTCTGTCCATAGTTCTTCAGGCACTCTGTCTATCAGATCTAATTCCTTAAATCTATTTGTCACCTCTACTGTATATTGAAGAGGGATATGATTTAATTCATACCTGACTGGCCTAGCGCTTTTCCCTACTTTCTTTAATTTAAGCCTAAACTTTGCAACAAGAAGCTCATGGTCTGAGCCACAGTCAGCTCCTGGTCTTGTTTTTACTGACTGTATAGAACTTTGGCTTTTGGCTGCAGAGCATATAGTCAATCTGATTTCTGTATTGACCGTCTGGTGATGTCCATGTGTAAAGCCATCTCTTGGATTGTTGGAAAAGAGTGTTTGCTATGACCATCGTATTCTCTTGACAAAATTCTATCAGCCTGTGCCCTGCTTCATTTTGTACTCCAAGGCCAAACTTGCCTGTTATTCCAGTTATCTTTTGGCTTCCTACTTTAGCATTCCAATCCCCCATGATGATAAGGACATCATTTTTGGGTGTTAGTTCTATAAGGTGCTGTAGGGCATCATAGAACCGGTCAATTTCATCCTCTTCAGCACCGGTGGTTGGGGCATAGACTTGGACTACTGTGATATTGAATGGTTTCCCTTGGATTCGAACTGAGATCATTCTGTCATTTTGAGGATTGTATCCCAGTATTGATTTTCCTACTCTTTTATTGACTATGAAGGCTACTCCATTTCTTCTGAGGGATTCTTGCCCGCAGTAGTATACCTGATGGTCATCTGAATTAAATTCACCCATTCCTGTCCATTTTAGTTCGCTGATACCTAAGATGTCAATGTTTAGTCTTGTCATCTCTTGTTTGACCACGTCCAGCTTTCCTTGATTCATGGATCTTACATTCCAGGTTCCTATGGAGAAAAAATCTTTACAGCATCGGACTTTCCTTTCACCACCAGACATATCCACAGCTGAGCGTCCTTTCGGCTTTGGCCCAGTCGCTTCATTCTTTCTGGTGCGACTAGTACTAGCCCTCTGCTCTTCCTCAGTAGCATATTGGATGCCTTCCGACCTGAGGGGCTCATCTTCCAGCATCATATTGTTTTGCCTTTTGGTACTGTCCATAGGGTTTTCATGGCAAAGATACTGGAGTGGGTTGCCATTTCCTTCTCCAGTGGATCACGTTTTGTCAGAACTCTTTGCTATGACCTGTCCGTCTTGGGTGGCCCTGCACGGCATAGCTCATAGCTTCATTGAATTACGCAAGCCCCTTCGCCACGACAAGGCAGTAATCCATGAAGGGGATTCAAGTATATACATATACATAAAATCCATTCCTCCTGCTGTCCCAGGCCTGGGTTTCCAGAATATTCTGTATGATTCCAGGCACTTTCCTTGTTCACCCTTCATACCTGCCACTTCACAAACTATTAATTGCAAGTTGTTGCCAACACATTGTTCACACTACCCATTCTTTTTCCTTACCACTGTGGATTGGGATTATTTTTAGGAAGCTGAATGAGTGTGAAACATGATTTAGAATGTAAGAGGTATGGATCCACTTTCCATCCAATGAGGCGAAAGACAAGGGAAAATTGGTTCCTTAGCCATCATCTATTAAAAACAAAGTCAGGGTGAATACAGCTAAAATCCATAAAACATTATTAAATTGAGAAATTCATTGTGAATAGCTATTCTGATAGTTGTCTTAGAGGACTTTAAGAGAACTGGAGAAATTCATGGCAGATCAGTGGATATTAGCATTGATGACTACAATATGTGATTATCTCCTGAATCATAGACAACAACATATTCTAAGCAGCAGTTCCAGGGAAATAAGTCAAAAAGAGCTATTATTTTCTGGTCGATACTTCTGAGATATTTGAATGCATCTGATTGACAACTCTCTGGTCAGGCCAAAAGTTTGATTAGATGTGTTTTTAGCCTGATCTGGCAGGACTCTATGTTCCTATAGCCCACTTTTTAACAAGAAAATGCTTACCCAGAATTTAGTTTTCTCTTAGTCTCATTGAGATAAAGAATATGTTTTCATACATACTAAGCAGATTAAGAGCAAGAACCTTGTAAATAGTCTTTGCAGGATTTCTAGAATAATTAATGCCTTAGGATTTCTTCCAAAGACCAAAACTCCTCTTTTCTATCCCAAATTTAGCTCAGATTAAGAGACTAGTCTTTTCCTTTTGCTCTTGGGTGAAAAAAAAAGGGACAGATAATATCCACCTATCCTCAGCTACCCATTTCTCTTTTGGAGCAATTGAAAGACAATCTCAGTTATTAATTGGCATTCTTCAGTTCTGACAACAGAACACAGAATCAAAACTGTAGATCAAGATTTTCAGAAAAAAGGCAGCCCTGCAATGTTATTGTCACTGACTCCCTGATATCATAATGGTATGAAGACTTCATTACTAGCTGTCTTGGTAGTATCATTTCAATTTCTAGAGTCACCTTTCTAAATTTTCTGTCTTTGTAATAACTTGCATACTTGAAATAAATCTATGTATGATATACCGGTAGCCTCCTTTAGCAGCTGCATTCTGGACCAGCAATTCAGTCACTAAGTTGAACAGTCATTAATCCAAGTGTGCTTACACTTTTATACAGGGCAACATATGTTAACTGAAGTGATGGTGACAAAGTGTGAAAAGCCATAAATGTGCACTTTGTAAAGTTACTTTTTCATCACTGTCATAATTGCAAATATCACTACCTGAGCAGTCACTAAACAATGATTAGCTTGTGGAATAGTTTTATATCTGTAAGAGCCTTATATAAATTATTTAAATAGGAATATGTTTTAAAATAATACACATATACTCTTATCTACTTACATGTTAAATTAATGCACAGGTAGTATTCGACTTACGACCGATCATTCAGCAGCCATTCAAAGTTATAATGGCATTGCAAAAAGTGACTTACAGCCAGTCCTCACACTTATAACCATCCCCACAATCACATTGCCCATATTTGGGCAGTTGACAACCAGCATATATTTACAATGATGGTAGCGTCTTGGGATTACATAATTGCCATTTGCAATTTTCCCAGTCAGCTTCCAGCAAGCAATGTCAAAGGGTGGAAGCCAGATTCACTTAATGATCAGATGATTTGGTGATTCACATCATGACCATGGCAAAATAGATCATAAAATCAGGCCAGAAATACTTAATAATGCCTAGCTTAACAACAGACGTTCCAGTCCCAGTTGTGATCTTAAGTCGACAACTACCTGTTTCAAAAGTCCCTTTTAGTAATGGTACAACAGGAAAAACAATAACTAAAGGACTGTCTAGTATTAAACTTGTCAACATGGACAGCATGGTACAACAAAGCTAAAATTAATGTAGATTTTACAAATCATTATGTTAGATGTGCCACTCTGAGAATATGAAATAAATTCAGATCTAGTTTGAAAAACGAAAAAACCTTTGTGACTATCATTGCAAGAAGCATTCTATAGCCAAGAAATGATTAGAAAGCATAAGTGGTTAACATTGTGATAAGCTAGAATTTTTTATACATCAAACCAAATTAAGATCTGTTAAAAAAATATATTTGTCAGTGATTTCCTCATACACAACTATCAGAAAGATTTAAAGTAGATAAAATACTTTAAAGTTTTGAACAATCTAACACTGAATCTGAAACAAAACTGTGTGCAAATGATGGACATATATTGTTAAAATGTATAACTTTTGTTGAAATTTGAGACAAAAGAAGATTAAATGAAATTATGTATGATAAAATGGGCTACAATCTGGTTACAGTACACAAATTGAATAATGGGAAACTATGTGGTTGAAAGGGTTAAAATTTAAAGAGATTTTTTATATAAATTTTTATAAATGATATCCTGTTGATATTTGGCACCAGAAAGATTATCTAGAATGTATGAAGGTACTTCAAATTTATGTGGAAATGTGAACAACAGGATGGGACATTTTATCATATTTGATGAAATGTAATAAAGCCAAACAGTTTTGTTTACAAATGCACTCACTAATTCAAAACATTTTAAGGTGAAACCAGAGGCTTTTATTGTGGAAGTAATGAACAGAAAGGGAAAAAATCATGTTTTATTATATGACCATTGCAGCAAAATTATTATATACTCAAAAGTGGAAAAATTCAGCATTACCCACAATGCAGGAATGGTAGGTAAGGATGACAATGCAGACATGACTAAACTAAAGACATCTACATTTATTGCTAACAAAAAAGCTATACTTCTTCTATGAAATAGGGGAAAAAGGAAATGATGAGTTCTGATTTTGATGATTAAGGGGGGGGAAAAGATAATAGAAATAAGAGAACTTTTTTGAAACTATTGAGTAAGAGATAATTTTATAATCATGCTTATGCTTGTATTTCCTGCTAAGAAAACTGGAAGCTATATTTCTTTTCATCTTTTGTTACATCTTTTTCTTTTGTCTTTGCCTTTTTCTTTCTTCTTTTCCTTTGTTAGCTTTTTGCTGTTATCTTTTTTCAAACTTTTAATAAAACATTTATATAGTGTTTAACTTGTCCATTGCAACAGCTTTATATCATATGTAACTATGCCTTAAATATAATAATTAGCTTCTCTCTGTTGAAAAATGGTTTATGGTGTGAATACCTGCAGTAATCTTTACTGCAATTGATGTGTGGAAAAAAGACTAGTTATAAAAATTATTTGAAATATTTCCAAGAGATTAGTGTCAAGGTTATTTCCCCTAAGGTAGCAATTTTCTGGTTCAAGAGAATGATGGAGCTGAAACTATTATGCTCAAGTATTATAGTTTTTCTAATCGATCTTTGAATTAAAAATGTTCTTTATTTAAGTTGTAAACATTTTTAAAATATACTTCTGTAGCTATATACATTATATCTTTTCAAGGATAATAATAGTTTTGAAATGTGCATTATTTAGCATGCTTAAGCATATAAAAATCTCTTTTTAATATGAACCATTATTTAATATCCCATATTATTTTTTCCCATTAATTGATGATAATAAATCTACTGCACATAAATAGTATATGAACAACTAGATTGTGCCTAGTTCAGAAATAATTTGAAGGAAGTGATTCAGACCTTTCACAAGCCTGAGTACAATACCAGTTTGCTATTCATTAAAACAGCCTATTATTTTTTAATTTTCCATGAGATGATTAAAAAGACACTGCTGCTTTAAGAGTTACATTAACTTTAATTAGCTGTATCTTTTTTTTCAGACAAAGCTACTTTAATGATTAACAGAGAGGACTCTGCTCAAGTTCCAAAGCAATTCTTTTGAACTCTTTTTGTAGCATTGACAGCCCTATTAACAATGAATATTACATTGGACAATATTTTGCTATCATAGATTATGGTCTCTTTGCCAAAGTATTTTATCAAAGAGAGTATATTCTCTTTTATGGCTGTAGAAGATTAATGTTGAATTTCAGAATGTTCAAAGAAAAGCTCAGGAGAAGCTCATCCTGGAAAATCGAACATTTATATGTTTTTCTGTTTTCTGTGGTGTGAGTTTTTATAGGATAGGCTCCCATCTGTCAAGGATAGGCATATGATATTTCATAACATATTTCCTTGCTTTTATTACTGAACAGCACGCCTAAATCAATTCATTAATAACATTTCTTGCAAGTAGCTCAAGTCAATGCCACAAAGTGATACGTAACCTCGAAAATGACATTTCTGAGGTCAACATCCATGTACATCTTCTTTGTTAGTATATAATCTGCTTTTAACATGCCATTGCCAATAAATTCATTTTTTAAAACATTTTCTGGATATCGGCCATCCTACTATTTAATCAGAAATCTTAGAGATACAAGTTCTAAAGATGAAAGGACAGAAAGATAGTACTCCATAAAAGTGATTTGGTTTTTTTCATTTCAGAGAAGGAAACAACATAATGGATGAGGGAGAGATGCATTGAACAACCTACGCCTATTAGATTTGTCATATTTCCATTTATTTTAATAGAACACATAATAGCAGCTTCATCTTATTCCAGCAATTGGATTATGCCTGTGTGAAATCTCCAAAGTGTCATTCAATTGCTTAGCTTTTAGAACACCAGACATGTGATTTATAGGTTTATACAGCATTTTGGAGTCTGTCTCTAAAATGTGCTTCAGAGCTCACAGGAGTGCAGATATATAGGAATTCCTTGATTTACAACTGGTCACTTAGCAACCATTTGAAGTTATGACCAACCCCCCAAAAAGAGGACTTACAGCTCGGATTCAAAGTTCTGGTGGTGAGGCCAAACCTGCAGTCACATGATCAAATTTGACTGCCTGACAACATGGCCACCTTTATGGCCATTTGCAGCATCTCACAGTCATGAGACTATGTTTTACTATGGTTTTACCATCGTTCTTCCTGTTTTTGGCAAAACCGTGCCTATAATAAACCATTGGTTCATATAACAACAATGGCATTTGCTTAAAACTGCCTTGTTTGCTTAACAACTGCCACAACATAGGTTGAAAAATCAGGTCAGTCTTGTGACTGACCAGTTTTACAATTGTTATGACATACAACCACAATGAGCAAACTCTATGTCTTTTGTTTATTTCCTGCTCCTTAATGGCAGACACCTAGTATTTAAGGTTGACTATTTTCGTGCAGTGAAATCATTTTTCCTATGGTTTTAATTACTCATACCAAGAGACAAAGTAATGTAAAAAGAGCATTTTTCACTTTTTCTAGTCTCTAAAGTAAAATTTAGAATTTCCCAATTACAAAATTTCAGCTCTAGAATTGATGCTTTAAAAATGAGACCACGTTCTGTGTGTCTTAAAGTGTAGTAATTTTTAGCAGTAATTTAAATGGATCCCAGCTAATCTATAATTTCAGTTTAAACAGTTAAGAGTAAATGTGCTCTGCTGAAATCTATCTGACCTTTGGCTCACAAATTACAAGGCAAAGAAGGATTAATAGCAGCTTTCAGAAAAGACTGACACATACTAGCTAAGCAAGTAGTGATATAATCTCATAAATTATTGGTCAAGACATTTTCCCTGCAGTGAATCATCTGAGTTTGGTCACCTTTTACAACTGCATTAAGTAATTTATTGTCACTTGCAAGGGTTTGGGAGCCTGAAATTGAAAATAAAAAGAGAGATATTTTCAAGCATGCTCTGTATTTATGTAGAAAGATTTAAAAAAAACTGTTTTCATCCTGCTCAAGTCAAAACAATATTGCATTATCTCAGTACAATAGACTTACATGTTGCGTAATAAAATCTCTTACCTTTTAATATGATATTCTACAAGATTTTCATCGGCTGAATGTACATAGTTATACAGGAAACAAACTGAACTGTGAAAACTGACAAACATATTCAAATGAATTAAAATTCAATTTGCCTAGTATGTATTATAATTAATTTATAAAGGCAGGATTTACTTTGAATTAGCTTCAATGAGTTTGGTTTTACCACTTAAAGAAAACTTTCTTGCAGAGAATATCAGATCTATAGCCTAGAAACTATAAAAGAAGGCAGTGGCAAATCAGTCATACTACCAATAAAACATGGATGTGTCCATCAAGTAATCAGAATAAGTACTGCAGTACAATTTAGCAAGACTCCTTTTTCCCCCTAATTAAACTCAGTGACTACAGTGATGAAAAGATTTAGTGAAAAAGTGCTAAACGCAGATACTGGTTCATTGAACAGAAGGCAGAAATACAATGAGAGGAGAAGGCTGGATACTGGCTAGTCCCACGTACGTTAAAGCACAAAAATTTCTATATATTGTTTATATGCACATAGATGCATATGAATGACTCAAGCATAGAATTAAGAGAAAAATGAGTCACAGTGAAAAAAAATTCTCCTGTCAAAATAGTCCAGGGTTAGCAAATTATTCAGAGCCGTAGTGGCACAGTGGTTAGAATGCAGTATTGCAGGCTAATTCAACTCATTCAATTCTGACGAGCTCAAGGATAACTCAGCCTTCCATCCTTCTGAGGTTGGTAAAAAGAAGACTCAGATTTTGTGGGGCTAATATGCTGAGTCCGTAGAGAGGACTGTAAAGCACTATAAAGCATTATATAAGTCTAAGTGCTATTCAGCTGGCAAAAACAAGTGCCACATATCAGCCAAAAATTTTCTCTTCAACCAAGTCTCTTTCTCTGCTTTTTCTTAAGATTGTATAATATTTTGCATTTTTTGCAAAATATTTTTTTTATTCATAGCTATTACACAGCAAGCCCTTTTTATGTAGTGATTAAAGGCTTGTGAAGTTCTGGTACTGCCTATGCACAAAGCCAGCTGTTTACTTTGGGCCAGCCATTCCCACTCTGCCACAGGAAAAAGACAGTGGCACATCATTTCCAAAACTGTTATCAAGAAAATTGCAGAGATTTGTCCATGTAGTGTTCAGGAGTCAAAGACATAAAACTAGCATCCCTGATTCCAGTTTAATAATAAATGGTCAGTATTGTATTCACCTGTTGCAAGTAGCATGCTTACTGTGATTTTGAATTGCCATTTTGAATTGAGTAAATATATTTGAAAACAATAAAAAAAAGTTGGCTTATGGTTTTGGATGGTTTGTTCAAAATTAGTGCAACTTAGCTAACTGTAAAATGTTAAAAACATTCGTATTTAATTAGCATTAAAAAAAACAACTCAGACATTTTTTTCATATTTAAAAGGTGTATACGTTTTTTGACATAATAATTAGATTTATTCATGGTAGATGAATTGTTACAAATAAACAATGTTGTATAGCCCAGGTGTCAAACTCGATCACATCATGTGACATATCGTGTATCGTGACATTTTTGCCCTTGCAGAGCCAGGGTGGATGTGGCCTGCATGTGACACATCCAGCCTGTGTGCCGCCAGTTTGACACCCATGATGTATAGAAATAGGAATGGGACCTGGCATTGTTAATAGAGTCATGTATTGTTTTTGTTGTTTTACTTACTACACGGAGAACAAACTGTGCTAAATCATGGCCCAAACCATTGCCATTAGAATAGAAAGCATTAGGTTGCATTTGGTAAAATTTGTGAATATTTATAAGAGTTCCACCCAGTGAAGGAGATCTGACAAGACAAAAAAAAAAAGAAAGCAGATGATGGGTCACAAGAAGGAGGAAACATAAAGGATTATTTTGGAAAGGTTACTGGATAGTTTGAAGAGAAGTTGTGAAGGGAAATAAGGCTTTATGGGTAAAGCTGTTGAGAGAGAAGGAACAAGTATATTGATTTAATTCTTGAGAGTGGAGAAATGATGACAGGGAAGGAACAGAATCTGTGTAGTGTTTGGCTCCCAGCCATATGGAAATTGTGGTAAGAGGCTCTTAGGCTTAGGAGCTTTAGCCAATCCTGTTATAGGTTTTAACTAGCAAAAGATTTGTTGTTCCTAGCTTCCAGAGGCTAGTTCACTGGCATATATCTTCAGTGAATACCTCTAAGACTATTATCGTAATGGAATGGAAATATTTCATACTGAATGTGAATTATTTGTTTGGTGGCACATAACATGAGCAAAAGAGGCAAGCTTGAAGCTACAAAACATTGATAGGGCTAGGGCTTTTCAACTTGACAAGTTTAAGATGTGTGGATTTTAACTCCCAGAATTCCAGGGAATGCTAATTCAGAACAGATTTATTTATTTACCAAATTTGCACTCTTGTTAGCTACCTAGGTATAAAATACAACAGATATAAAAAAACTTAAAACCTAAACCAAAGTTAAGATATCAAGCCTGCAAAGCCTGAGGAAAAATTCCATCTTCAGGTTTTTTTTGCTGGAAGGCAGAGGAGTTTCAATACAAATAAATATTGGAAAAGAAAATTATTCCAAAGGACGATCACTGAAAAATGGCACTTTTAGACTTTGGCTTTATTTACCTCCCCAAAATGGGAACAACGGATCTTCTCCTAGTAATGTTGGCATAAGGATGGCTATCCTACAGATAAACAGATGCCAAACCATAAAGTATTTGATCAGTTAATAGTAGTATTTAAATTACACTTGGAAGCTAGTAGAAAGCTAATGCAAACCCCACAGTAGAGGTATAAAAACAGGCAGAGCTTCAATGACATCATCATTGCCACCATCTTTCTTTTTCTTTTATTAACCATATCTTACAGACATCCATGAGCATTATAAACTAGTTTCAGAATGTAACACAGATGCACAAATTTATGGATAAATAGATTGAAAACAATAAAAGTTATCAGTATTATTTAATGTTGCAGTCATAAGCAGTCACCAAAGCTAAGCAAATGTGGCAATCAATGAGCATTAAAATGCCAGAAAATGGCATTAAATGATGAAACATGTGATCACATGACCATGGGATACTGCAAATGTCCATAACTTTGAACCAGTTGCTAAGGACCCAATATATGATCATGTACCATGGGGTGGGAGTGGCAGTCAGAACTCCAGAACATTGTAACTAGCTCTGAGAAAGTCAATCATAACTTTGCTAAGTGGATGGTCATTAAACCAGGGTTATCTGTATCATCAAATTCTTCATAATAATCAGTTGGGTTTCCACTTATTCCATCTTAGATCCAGATAAAATCACTATGAAAAGGAAATGATAAATACTATAATCTGATTGAATCCAAAGCAAACTAAGTCAACTAAAAAAACTGATGTAACTGTGTATGTTTGCTATCACCTAAATACATTTTTTTTATTATATTCATTGTGATTTTTAAGGGGGGGTCTATTCGGAAGCAAGATTTGAGTTGTTGTACTCCATGTTCTTCCACCATTTGGCATATCATGGAGAGGAATGCATATGTGGTACCCCAGCCATCGAAAATATTGCTCACGTTTTGTTCAACTGTCAATTACGTGCCCCTCTCCCTTAATAAAGCATAGATACTTATCCTATTGGAAAAAACACCAATTGGAATTTGAATCACAGATTTTCATATTTCCTCTTGGACTTTAATGTATCTGATCTAAGCGGAACTGCTAAGTTTATAATTAAGCCAATTGGGCAAAAACCCTGATACATCAAACAAATAAGGGTACCCCATAAGAGAGATGCATTGGTCTGATAGATGACTACTTGCATTACTACATATGTATTTTATCACTGAATTATTTGCTTTTATCTATTTTATCATGGAATCAGATTATGTACTTATTTTTTTTCTTTTATTAATGAGATTTTAAGAATAATCAGTTAAAGACTATTTTAATATATACTGTGAAAATTCTCTTTAAGAAATTAAGAAATTCTTGTTTTTTTATTTTTTCTGTATTCCTTTGTTTAATTCTGAAAGATATTATTTGTTTTATTTCAATTTAACTTTCCTTCTTGTTAGCTTTTTATTTAGAGTGTGTTTTATCTCCTAGAACTGCTTGTGAAAGCTAAATCATTTGTTTGTTCCTGTGTTTGTCCTGAAAAATGTTCCTTCATATTTATAATCATCTGTCTCACAACTTATGACATCATACTAAAATACATTATGTGGAAATATATGTTGTTTATTCCAATATCTTGCATTATTAATTGAATTATGGTTAGATGGATTAGTCTAATTTTGTTTGTAATGTCTTTTACTCCATGTTCATTTATAACTCCATTTTGTCATATTTGTCATAAATGTATAATTTTTAATTTAAAAACTTAACAAAATAATATTTATGTATTTCCATGATTATGCTTTTTGTATTTTATATCAAAATATCATTTTAATGTATTTCCTCTTAGTTCTCTATGAATACATCACAGAATTCAAAAAAGTATGTAATCCAGAATGTGAAAATTAAATTTTGTTAAGTTAGCTAAATATATTTTTCAAGTATATGTAACTGGAATATTGTGAGAACAATATTTTTGTTATGGAGCTGAACAATAGATTGTTTCCTGATTAATAAGATATAACCACTTGAGGATACTTTTTACTTCCTATTTTATAGATCTCTCTTCCTATAATCTCTTGCAGGACTTCTACTAATACAAACTTGTGTTGTTAGAAAGATTATAGTTGGAAAGATTCATTCAACCCTTTTCTTGTTTTTATATATGTATTACTATCTTCCTTCAGTTGGTCCTCACATTGGGCGATATTGTGGACAAAACACACCTGGTCGTGTCCTGTCATCAACTGGCATTCTCTCCATGGTTTTCTATACCGACAGTGCAATAGCAAAAGAAGGCTTCTCTGCAAACTACACTGTGGTCCACAACAATGTTCCAGAAGGTCCGTGTTTAATCATCCTTCAGAGTGGTGCATAAAATACTCTCTGTCATATCTTCTCTCCTGCTGAGTGCTGTATGAAACACATGGAAACCATAGATAAACAAACCCAATGTCCTTTTGTATGCACGTTTTTAGAACAACCTCTCTGATTTTAAGTGTCAAGAGAGATATCCACTCCTATTTGTTCCTGTAAAAAGTCATTAAGTTATAGAATTCCCATGCCCTTGTTGAAACTGAGAACATTAAATTTAAACAATGAAATCCAACCTAGATATAAATTGTTCAAGACTTCATAAATTATAATTATTTATGTATAGGGTCTATTCTTCAAGTGCATTGTAACCTGTATTTGGCATCTCATTGCTGCAAAACACTGAGGAGGAATATCATTGAGACTGGCTTGCAAGATTAGCTGATTTATTTTTTCATTGATAGAATATGAATATGAATATAGAAATATGAGGATATATTAGGCATTAAGTTAGAGGCTTGAGCATTCTAATGAGAGTAATGTGTGCCACCACTTAATTAATTTTTAACCATTAGCTAAACCTAGACTGCTCATGATCCATTGGGTCATCATTTCAGAGATATTTCCTACCTAAACAGAGAAACAGAATGACCATGAGTGGGCAAAAAATAAACACCAAAAAAACAATGGAAGTGGGAGTAA
The DNA here is from genome assembly GCF_964194415.1 of Vipera berus. Taxonomy (NCBI): domain Eukaryota; kingdom Metazoa; phylum Chordata; class Lepidosauria; order Squamata; family Viperidae; genus Vipera; species Vipera berus. Next base: position 114,887,553 of record NC_138205.1, on the reverse strand, counting down.
CTTCCAACTTCCTGCTAAGTTTCCCTTGACTTTCCTTTGTAGAAAGCTAGCAGGGAGTGTTGGAAGTGCCAATCATGGGCCTGCAGATAATCGTGACAGTGCAGCAACACTGAATAGTCACAACTTTACCAAATTTCAGTTCTAGGGGAATCATAGGTCCCATATTTTATATATATTCTGTAAGTTGAAGGTATATTGATTCAACAACTGTTGCACTAGGATACACTATTTTATCCAATGATAAAGAGTTTTGTAATATACAGATTTCTCACAAAGCTATTTTTTAGTTTTCATCAATAAAAGTAAGAACATGTATTATTTATGCAAACACAGAACACTTTTCACCTTAAATCTGATTACTGAAACAAATATGACCATTCAAAAACTTTGTTAAATGTGATGATAGAAGGTAGATAGTTATACAGAAGTAGATAGAATTAGTGTACAGGTGTTATTCTCTTATTTAACAACAATTAAAATTAAATGTCTTCAGAATGTACAAACTATTGAAATATCATTCCATCCATAGCCCAGCTGAAGACAATGCAACTAAAAAACATGACAACAAAATAACAACAAAAAACAGAGATTCATAGGGAAACAACATTTCTGACAATTTTCATTCTGCATGTAGAAGGACTTAGCTATAAGTAATTTCAAGATAAAGCTAAAGATCAGAGAAAAAGGGAGAAAGAACTGGAAAAAAGGGGGTGGGGGGAAAGAACTAAATCTAGAAATAACAGTCAATGTCAGGAAAAAAGAGTACAACCAGTAATCCTTCTCTAGCAAGACTATAAAAGAGAATATTGTAGCTAAGGGTTAAAATCTATTGCCAGATTATCTGCACCTCACCCCAGATTTTTGGCTTGATTTGTTTTCTAAGCAAAATAATGTTAAAAAAATGCTTATTCTCTGTTTTATGGAAATAATTCTTCAGTTAATAAGCTTGAGGGCTCTTGATATGAAGCAGCTTTATAGGAGATACAAATGCTGTAGACAATATCTAAAACACATTTTCCATTTTCAAAGTAACAATCCTTATCTACATAAACTCCTGATACAATCAGTTGTAGTTTTTCTCTTTGGCTTTATGAAAGATTTCTTTCCAAAGTGAAACATGCTGACCAACCAGATCCAATTTGATCTTTTCTAATAAAATTTCACACACAATTTAAATTGCAGTCAATTTAATTACATTCATCACTTCATTTGTCCTTTCTTATGTTATTATACCATTTATTGTTACACAAATGTTTTCTTTGTGTGAAATTAATGCTTGTTAAAAGAACTGGAATGAAGAGCAGATAGATAGGTCACAATGCAAAAAACTCTAATCAAAACTAATACACCAAATACAGAAAATTATGCAAGGTTGGTGTGCCTTAATAGGCTAACTTACAGAATGCATCCAAAATCCAGACCCATTTGGTAAAATTGTGGCTACTTCACCATTGTCTCATGGCTGTACCACTGCCACAATTAGCTATGGTCATATGATTGTCATTTCTAGTGCTCCCTGCTAGCTTCCCACAAGGAAAGTCAATGGGGAAGCCAGCAGGACGTCGAAAGTTATTCCTGTTTCCATTTTTTGTTGCCCTCCTATAAGTCATTCTATTTCTCCATTTAAGTAAGGAAATGTCTCTGAAATGATGACCCAGTGAGTCATTGATTGTCTAGCATAATTTTAAAAGCTGAAATCAGAACTATCTGATTTCTTATTTGTAAAGTAATATAACAATATATAAGTATTCCTGTCTTAAATAAGAATATCAATGCTTGTTTTTTGCTCAGATTTCCAGTGCATGGAACCACTTGGCATGGAATCTGGTGAAATTCATTCTGACCAGATTACTGCCTCTTCCCAATATAACCCCCAGTGGTCATCTGAAAGGTCCCGTTTAAACTATCCTGAGAATGGATGGACGCCTGAAATTGATTCTACTAGAGAATGGATACAGGTAAGAAAAATCAAATCATGTTTATAAAAGGTATACAAATTTGTTGGCAGATTTTCAAGGATAGCAAACAGACTAATTAAAATGGTAAATAAATTTTCCAAAATATTTTTTCTTTTTACTTTTTAAAAACAATATAGAAAAAATATTTAGAAAATATATTCTTTTCCTGAATGTCTTCACTCTTTGCCATCCCTATTAGTTTATATCACAAATATGCTAACTCTCAAAGGTATAGAGGGAAAATAAAGAAAAGGTCAAGAAGATCCATTCTTTTCCTTCCTGCATTTTTTTCAGTCTTCTAGGCACAAATATCAGATTTTGTTTTAATGGGAAAAGTCAATATTAGCTTAACAGGCACTTAAAGTGAAATGGTCTGATGAAACAGCCTGGCTAGCTTGCTGATGAATGATACTCAAGAGTTGCTTAATATATGGATATACAACTGAACATTTTACTTGTGATCTATGCTTTTCACAAAATTAGACCAAAGTTGAAATTGTATATACTTTTTTTTTGTACACTAGAATATTAGACTTGTGTCCATGACTCAGAAGTGGAACCAAAGAGCAAACTGCTTTTGTAAATTTAAAAATGAAGCATGAAATGAAAGACTAGTCCCCTGTTCATCAGAGGTGAAAAATAAAGTGAAGAAATAGTTAATAAATTGGTGCAAAGTAACCTACATTCAGTTTGGCAAAAATGTTTGCACTCTGAAAGAGATATGGTTAGCTTTGTCAAGGCAAAAAGACAAAACATTTTTTTCTTAATGAAACTATGCATTTTGCCTTGAGTTAGTGTGGTCACTGCTGTGGGAGAAAGCTTCTTTCTGCTTTTTCTGCCAGACCTTTCAAAAACATTTTCCAAGCTGAGCAATTTCAGTAATATTATATGATTCATTGTGCATCATGGAAAAAATGGGGCATGCACCCAAACATTCTAAATTAAAGAGCTTCAACATGTACTACAGGATTGCCCCACGGTTCACAGAAAGTCCCACAGTTCACAGTGTTGGCAAACTATCAGACTTTGCAATCTCTGAAAAGCCCCAAAGTGCTTGTTAAAGCCATCTAGAAATGTTTTGGATGGAATCATGGAATTTTTCTCCTTGAGCGTCCACCATTGAAGATTATTTTCAGTCTCCTGTAATGCAAGATCTGTAGAAGAAAGCTAAGGGGGTTCTTTTTTTTTATTAAAGAGTTTTACAAAAACAAAATTTTACAATATATCCCCAAATCCCTCCCACCCCAAACCCACCCACTTTCCCCCCCACTTCCCAGAGCTAAATACAGGATTATAGTTACAATAATCATATTCTAAATAAAAATTATGCATAATATACAATTAACCAAATTCATAATGTGCTTTAACTCCCCTTTAACATAACTACAAACAAAGTACCAATAACAATATCCCACTAAAATCTACTCTTAAGCTAAATGGAACTTTTTAGTCCCATATTTGTTCTGAATATAATTTATCCATCTCCTCCAAACTGAAATATATCTTTCCTGTGAATAATCTTTCAAATAAGCAGAAATCTTAGACATTTCTGCAAGATTCGAAACTTTAAACACCCATTCTTCTATAGTGGGCAAACTATCCTTCTTCCAATATTGTCCCACCAGTAACCGTGCTGCTGTTATCATGTTCAACATCAAGTTAGTTTCTTTAACATCACAATCTACCACAATACCCAATAAAAACAATTGCGGAGAAAACTTTATCTTTCTCTTAAAAATCTTTTGAATGTTCCACCAAATTTTGATCCAAAAAGCTTTTATATTTCTACAAGTCCACCACATGTGAAAATAGGTAGCTTCTAAACTACCACATCTCCAACATTTAGACTGTAAGTTAGGATACATGTTAGACAACTTCTTGGGATCCAGATGCCATCTATAAAACATTTTATAAAAATTTTCTCTTAAATTTTGAGCCTGAGTAAATTTAAGTAAGTAAATTTAAATTTAAATTTGAGTAAATTTTGTCCAACGAAATTGGTTCCTGAATATTTTGTGACCACTTTATCATACAGTCTTTAACCAGTTCCGTTTCCGAATCCAATTCAATTAAAGCATTATATATCCTCTTTATATGTGCACAATTTAAATCTCTAATTTGTTTTACTAAATTTTGATCTGTAATTGTGATGCCAACCTTTTGATCTAACTTCCACCTAACTTTCAATTGGGTATATTGAAACCAAGAGTAACTTATGTTTTCTTGTCTTAACTCCTCTAATGATTTAAGTTGCCAATCAGTCCCTTGCAATCTAAGTAGTTCCTTATAAGAAACCATATCCATACTCACTCCCATAGATACGCCCTCTATCGCGTGTCCAGGAATTCCCCAAATCGGTATTTTATAATTTAACTTATAATAATACTTTTTCCAGACACACAATAAAGCACTTCTAAGAATATGGGATTTAAAAGCCCTGTCCACCTTCTTATCGTAAAGCAAATATGCATGCCATCCATATACCAAATCCCATCCCTCAAGATGAAGTATTCTCTTGTTAGTTAAATTAAGCCAATCACTAACCCACGTCAAGGCAACCGCATCATAATACAATTTCAAATTCGGCACCTTAAGTCCCCCTCTTTCCCTAGCATCTTGTAAAATCTTAAATTTAACTCTTGGTTTTTTCCCCGCCCAAATAAATTTGTTAATACCCTTCTGCCATTGATCAAGGTTGGCATCCTTTTTCAATATAGGTATCATTTGAAACAAAAAGAGAAACTTTGGTAGAACATTCATTTTAACAACTGCAATTCTTCCCAGTAATGATAATTGTAATTTTTTCCAATTATTTAAGTCCCCTTGTACCTTCGACCATAGTGTTTCATAATTATTCTTATACAATTTTACATTTGAGGCTGCTGTAATGCAAGATCTGTAGAAGAAAGCTAAGGGGGTTCTGAAGCAAAGTAACACAAAGCAACATGGTTGGTTAGCTTTCATCTAGAAATGGCAACCCAGAATGTATCATAAAGAAACTTCTGAGGGGTACTTTATGTGGGGCCATATCACTTACTGACTGCAATCCAACCAGTCCTGGTTGTTATTGTAATTCCAGACATGTGGCTCTTTAAGTGAGAAAGAATCCCAAGTAAAAACAGCTTTACATGGAGCTGTCCATGAAAAGCATCTGGAAGCTCCAGTTGATGCAAAATGCAGCAGCCTGCATGGTTATCTGCGGACCATGGTGTGCGCATGTTACCTTCCTGCAAGATCTGCATTGGTTATCAATTTGCTTCTGGGTGCAATTCAAAGTGCTGGTTGTCACCTTTAAAGCCCTTCATGGCTTGGGACCAGGTTATCTGAGGGACCATCTCTTGCAGTCACATCCATCCGACCAACTAGAGTGGAGGAGGCAAAGAATGTTGCAGATCCCATCCCCTAAGGAGGTATAACTGGCGGTACCCAGAAAAAATAATAAAAAATAAAAATAATGAAATAACTCCCACCCTGGTGACATTTAATGGGCTCCATCCTGCTCTGGATTCTCCAGGCCTGCTGGCAAAACCACATTTTCAGGGTCTTCAGGCTCCCTCCCTCTGCACATCAACGCTCCGAAATTAGATTGGCCCCCACTCTGATACTCTTTCAGAAGGCCCTGAAGATGTGGTTCTGCCAGCAGGGCTGGAAATCCAGAGCAGGATTATATGTCACCAGGATGGGAGTTATTTCATTATTTTTATTTTTTATTGTTTTTATTTCTTATATATATATTTTTTACCTCCTGTAAGCCACCTTGAGCAGGCAGTAATATAAATTTTCCAAATAAATAAATAAAGATGGATATGCCACAGGCGTGTTGATGAGGCTCTGGGAGACCTAGACTACATCATATATAAGTTGCAGGAGGGGAGTGCAGTGATGTGGTGCAAGCTCAAGTAGACCAGATAATGAGGACAAAAAGCACACATGTATGTTTGAGCATAGGCAAGAAAAGAGAGCATTGGGTGCATGTGACTGAAAGGAAGCAGGGGAAATATGGTATGGGATAAGCAAATTTATGTGTGTGAGGACTGGGAGGCCAGGAAAGAGGTTGTGGGGTGCATGCGAGTGAGGAGTGAAAGACTTACCCAAGGAACTTGCAACCCTTTCCTTCCAATTTTATGTACAACTGAAAATGCAAACTTTCTTTTAATCATTTATGGCAATAAAAAACTATTTGCTTGAATAGCGGTACAGCTGAATCAAAATAATGCTGCTAGAGCACTGAATGTTTTTAAGAGTTTGATCAGAATTCAGAGGCTTAATTAACAGAATATTTTTCTCTTGCTCTGTTTAATTAGAACTTTCACTTTCCTCTGAAGACAATAGGATCCAAAGCAGAAACTTTCACATTTGTAAGAATATTAATGTAGTGTTGAAAACTTCCAGTAGTTCAAACAAATGGGACAATATTTGTGTTTTTATTGTTTTCCATAGGAAATACCTAACTGACATATAGGAATAATGCATCATTAGTCATCAATAAGAACATTCATATCCAATGTTTCCTTTGAGATTAGCTGTCTGCAAGAAAGGTTACAAACTTTTTTGAGTAGTTATCAGCATGTGGAAGAAAGACAGAGGAAATCTTTCATTCTTCAATTTTTAGTCCACAATGGGACTGTCAGGTGTCCAGCTTTTGAGATCTCAGCACAGCCTGAGCAGTTAAAAGCCAGTTAATGGCAAGAAGCAAACATATTCCCATTTTGGTGTGGCACACCAAAATCAGTTAATTCTGACTCCTAATGAATAAGTAACAGGAAAATTCAACAAATTTTGCCTGTAAAGAAAAATAAAACAAATTACTTATTGCCAATTATCTCCACAGATTTGCATTTGTATTATCACTCTTTCATTCAGAAGAAAAAATATATACAAAAAATACCACTGACTATTGATCACTTTGTTGTTATTGTTTTAAATCTTGGTGGGTCCTCCATTTTCCCTCATAAACTTATGAAGAGGCTTCGCATGGGGGCAGTGGGGAAGATTTTATTGAATTAGGGATGCTGGGTTTACTAATAGTTGCTCTCCCTCCAGATGGGGGATGGAAAGGAGGCATGGGTGTTTCATAGCTTACCTGCTACTGTTCATTATTTCTTATCCTGGTTGGCCAAAGGTAATCAGAAGATGGTGGAAATGTTTGATTGTGGATGGAGAATGGCTGTTGGCCTAGGACTGGGATGTAGAATGCAAGGCACAAGCCTCCTTGATACCTGAACCGCATCTTTTAAGTGGAAGGTTTCACTTGCAGGTGTTTAGGAAGAAATGTATGTCAGGGGGCTTAAAGGCAAGCAATAACAGTAGTTGTAATTAAGAGAGGAGAGGCCTGGTGGCCTGGTGGTGAAGACACTCACTTCTCAGTGGGAAAGTTGAGAATTCAATCCTAGGTAGCAGCAGATATTTCTCTTTCAGGACACAAAGAAAAAAATATCTGCTGCAAACTCCACATAGGTGTCAGGAAGGGCATCCGGCCAGTTAACACTGGAACTGGAAGTGGGAGGGGCTGTTTGTGTGGCCTCACTGTTTAGTAAAGTTTTGCACTAAGTGTGCTAAGTCAGTGTATTCAACCCTTTTGCTTGGTCAGTGAACTTAGATGGCCTGGGTCTTTAGATGCTGCTGCTACTTAGTACCAAATAAGACATTCATGATTTAATGGGTTTCAAACACATAAATAAGCACAAGATAGCCAATAAATGCATAGATAAATATCACCATGAGTAATTGATAGTAGTAAAATATCTGAAAACAAAAACTAACATATTTTTAAAAATAAAACAAAAGGTTTAAATAACATCAAAGAACCATGGAATTATGGTTCTTAGACTGAAATATTAGGAGGAATGAACCATTCTCATTAGAGATAAAATCCAAAATGTTTATTGTAAGTTTACCAAAACTGAGTCTGTACATCTACATGTGCTCTATCTATGTTTCAGGGCCTTTTCAAATTGGAGTAGTATATTCTTTTTTTCAAGTTACCTTTATATTTAATTAAGAGCAAGGAGCTGTAGCTGAAGTGCAAATCTTCATTCATTAACATATAGTTTCATGAGAAAATCAGTGTAGTTAATCCCAATAACAAACATGTTAATATACCAATGACCAACAACACTAGTTCTTAAAACATGTAAGAAGGCCAACATAAGGTTTCCACATCTGTTTTTAGTGAAATCTATTCCTGTCTGTGGTATTTAAAATCTAAGGAACTCCTGTTATTGTACAATTAGAATCCCAAAGGAGTAAAATGTTAATCAAATCCATAACATGCAAGGATCTTATTATTATATTTTCAATATATTTCTTTTAAAATGCTGGCATTTTTTTTTCTCTGGCTGCAGTAATTAATTTTTTAAAACACATTTAGTCTGTACATTTAGAACCAGTAGTTATATTTCAGAAACCTTGTATTAAATAACCTCAATAATTTAGAAGTCTTCAAGCAAGACCTGTATGTTTGTAAACATATTTAGCACCTTCAATTTTTTTAAGTTTTGAATTGCCTTGTTACTGCTTTTTTTAGCAATTCCTAGGCATGACCTTTGCTTATCCACATTTCCTTAAAAAGGAATATAATCTGGAAGAAAATTATTAAAAAATTGAAAATTAACAGCTTGTGCAAATGTGCATATATACATGTAGAGGAATCTCAAGGTACACAGATGGTAAGAGAGTACATTACTTACTATGTGAATTATTACCGTATACTGAATTAAACACATAGTGTAGAAGAGGTACTCCTGTAGTCAAATTTTTGTATGAAATTAAAATAGTTGCTGTTCTAAATGTCCCTTTTATATATATGGATCACTAAGTCATATTGATGCATGCTTGAAGATTTCAGTCTAATTATAAAGTTGTTTGCTTATAACCCACTCTTCAAGCAGTATTTTTCCTGGGCAGATTACAGAAAGTTCAATAAAAACAATCCACATTTTAAAATAAGATAAAATAACTATTTATTTAATCAAAAGCAAAGACAGATTTTCTGCAGTGCTGAAGTAGTAGTAGTGGTAATAAACACTGAATGAAGTGCATAGAAAAATCTTAAATATTCAGAGTTACAGTAATGAAATAGTGATCATATTCATTGTTTAAAAGTTGGATGGATGGATGGATGGATGGATGATTGGGAGGAGAGAGAGAGAAAAGGGAAACAGACTAACTTTACTATTGAATAATAACTCTAACCATTACGACCAACACCTTTGGAAGTAGGTATAGATATAAATATAGATACATGCATATACATACACATATGGGGGGTAGGTTTTGAAATATCACTAAAATAAAAAGGTATCCTCTGGAATTTTATATATCAGCATTGTGCTGGTAACTAATGAACTTTTTAAAAGGAATACCCAATCCAGAAGATGCTGATCTAACAAAGGAAAAAAGGAAAAGAATGTTTTGCAGATGTGTTTACAGGTTATGCCTGTGTACCAGACCAGTGTCAAATAAAGCTGGAACCAGATGTTTAAGTACTTTTCCTTGCATCAAGAATGGTTCCCATTGCTCTTAAAAAGAAACTCAAGAGAGAACTTAAGCAAGAGAAACACATGGAAATACTGGTGAACATAAATGATAAATTCTGAGGTGGCAACAGAGGAAAAAAATTAACTCATTACAAGTTTGTTTTAATACTACAAACTTAACTCATTGGAGACGATTGCCACATTCTTACATTACAGAATAGGACACATTTGTCTAAAGCCTATGTTATTCTACTGTCCTATGTCACATTCCGAATACTAGCAACTGAAGCTAGATAAGGAAAACAGCAATAGTCAAGTTTACTAGATCATTGATTGAGTGAAAACATCTACAGTCATCATCATCATAGTATCTTAAAATGGATGTGTGATATTAAAAGGTACATATGTCATGGAAATCCTGACATATTAATGCTTGACTCAACAACAGATCACAATAACACCCTAAAAACACTTCTAAAAAAGTTGTAGCCATTGAATTTAATAAAATGCAGATTGAGCATCTTATGAATAGAAATGTTCAGTATATGTAAGTTGTATATTTGGTACATGTAGGCTGTTGAAAGTAAAAATCAAATGCAGACATGCTAGTAGCGGAACATGAACTTGGAACTCTTAAGTCAAATAAAAGCTGTTACCATCACAGAAAGGTTTATCTACATATGTTGGCCCCAACATTAGAAAAGTGACTCCATCATGAGGGAGCTATCTTGGGAGGCAAGGAATGCATTTGGAATAAAACTGAAAATAAAATTTTATATGATTTGAAAGATATAATAACTAGAACCCCACGATCAGTCTGGAAGAGGTGCAGTATTGCAAAATTATTTATTCGCTTCCCATCTACATGTAGACAAATGAGTTAGTCAGTGGGGAACTGGTGAAATAGGTTAGCTGATTAGGGAAGAATGTGATCAATAACCAGTAACCCAAACTTTTAAGCTTTTCCAGCTACAGAAATGAGCCTATTGTGAGAGAAGTAGTCCAGTGCTATTTATTGATAGCTACAGGTAGTTCAACTTACAATCACTCATTTAGTAATCATTCAAAGTTACAGCAGCATACTTACAATCATTCAAGCATCCCCATGGTCACTTGATTGAAATTCATACACTTGGCAACTGACTCATATTTATGACAGTTGCAGTGTCCTGGGGTCATGTAATCACCATTTGCGACCTTCTGACAAGCAAAGTAATGGGGAAGTTAACAATTGTGTTATTAACTTTAGAATTGCAGGGATTCCCTTAACAACTGTGCAAAAAGGGTCACAAAAATGGGGCAAAATTCACGTAACAAATGTCTCACTTAACAACAGAAATTTTTGGCTCAATTGTGGTTGTAAATCAAGGACTACCTGTATTTATTTAATTTATGCAACCACCTGTATGGAAATTGTTCTGTTGTTTTATAACAAGATAAAACTTTTTAAAGTCATAAAATCCATAGCTACAAGGACACTCCAATCAACAACATTCATAATAATGATACATAGTGTGTACCACAATTATTATACCTTGGATAATAGTAAAATAATAAATAAATATACTTTGCCTTTCTGGTATAGGGGATAGAAAAGTTTTCATGAGGGTAACATTAACATCCATTCTTTCACTAAAAGTAGACAAGTATGAATAAACATTTAGAAAACCCCCTCAGACAGAGACAATTACAATTGAGTCATTCAAATCACTTAAGAGGTTATTTTAGAAGGATTCATTCTGTGACTATCGATGCCTCAGCATATTACATAAAACTGTAATGTGCTTAATTCATCATGTGAAATCAGCCACTTTAATTTGCAAACTAAAGTGTATTCCATATCCATCCAATTACATTTTATTCCATAAACATAGTTAAACAAAACCATAGTTTAGTAAAATATATAAACTTAGCCATGATTTTCATAGGCTTCAGCTGTATAGCTATAATTTAATGCAAATTTAGGAACAGGAAACAGGAATATAAAGGTTTTTGGACAAAACACATAAACAAATTATTTGCATTAAAAACAATGCATTCAACAATTTTGGCACATAATCTTGTAAAATGAGCAGGATATGTGTCTTCCCTAATATATGTTCTATTGTTTGGGGAAGTATTCTAAAGAGCATATTTTGCAGGCAAATTTTATCAGACAGGCAAATTTTTAGTGAAAGGCTAAAGGAACAGGTGATGTAAAATATGGTAGTTAACTGCTACAAGTCTCTGACTTTTGAGAACATCACATATACTGCTAACTGGCAAGAAGTGTTGCACAGCCCCAAATAGCCATGGATGCAAAACAATTATTGGCAATAACAATATATAAAATTTATATGCCGCCTGACTTTCAGCAACTGGGTGTTTTGCAATTGTTGCTGTAATTATTGAGAAAGCAAACTGATGAAATTTCTCCCTACCACTTTGTTTTTGCTTTTTTTCCCCAAGCACATGGGAACTGTTTCAAACAAAGTCCTGGCTTGTGACCACCTGGTGTTATTATTTTACAGGAATTATGAAATTAGAGACTAGCATTTTTAAGTTTTCCCTTAAAAGAAGTCTTAAAAATAAAATCTAATGAGTTACAAAGCTTGACAAGTTGCACATGAGTTGGCTGAATTATACTGATTGTTAGTATATTAAAAGTATTCAAGAACCTATGATCAAGAGGCAAAGGAATGAGTTGTGGATACAAATGCCTTGAGGAGAAGCTTCTGAATGCAAATTGATGAGCCCCTTCTTTTTTGATGAACTTACAAAACTTAGTGTGAATGTCATTACTGCATTTGAATGAATGTTGCGCCTCAATTTTTCATGGAACTCTGTCATAGTCAGATGCAGTAGATGCCCCTACCTAAAAAAAAGCCCTGGAGAAGTATTATTCAACCCGTTTTGTTGTTCAGGGATGGGGGGAATTGTTCTCCAGAAACAAAGAGTTCATCCAAATTGTGCTTTCCTCACAGTAAAACAGAATGCCTATTGTTATAATTTCCAGGAGTGATAATAAAATATGAAATGACATAGACCAGGGGTAGGCAACCTTGGCTCTTTTATGACTCGTGGACTGGCTCAGGAATTCTGGGAATTGAAGTCCATCAGTCATAAAAGAGCCAAGGTTGCCTACCCCTGACATAGACTGAATAGAACAGAGGTCTCCAAACTTGGCAACTTTAAGACTTGTGGTCTTCAACTTACAGAATTCCTCTGCCAGCTTGGCTGGCGGAGGAATTCTGGGAGTTGAAGTCCACAAATCTTAAAGTTGCCATGGTTAGAGACCTCTGGAATAGAACACTTGTGTTTATCAAATGTAGGGAGATTAAATACATTTATTGTGAATTTTTGTACTTAAGACAAAAATTCAGAGGAAAGAAATCCTAAAAAATGGCTTTACCTTAGCTGCACCTTATTACCAGTGGTTGTTGTAGACAATATTGGATACATGTTCCTAAAAGCAAAAAGAGAAAGAGAGAAAGAAAAACATTCACTCCAAATTTTCATTGCCTATCCCTCAGGCACATGTACAAGATGTTTAGATAAGCTCTCCTATAAATGCCAATCTAAACAACTGTCTGAAAAGAAATATAAACTTGCTGTAAAAATTATGTCATTCACCAGCCAACTTATATTTGAAAATGAATGTGTGTGTGTGTGTGTGTGTGTGTGTGTGTGTGTGTGTGTGTGTGTTTGAGAGAGAGAGAGAGAGAGTATTTCTGCCTACTATGCAAACAAACATTTGTTCAGATATTAAGGTGGGATGCCATATGACAAACGGTAATTATTTTTAGAAAATCTTTTTCTAAACCAATTTTTCTTGGAAATCCTGCTAGAAAAATCCTTTCCACATCAGTGTATATCAATGTTCATTTTTCCCCTCAACTGCAATATGATAAATATTAAAAGAATAGGGTGTTGTTTCAGAAATTGAGTGGAAAAGGAAGTAAAGACCATTTGGGAGCATCTACAATACTAAAAAATCAATTCAGAAGTGAGTAAAGCACATTCTGTCATTTGTTGTAGCAGTTTAGTTTAGGCTGCTACGTAAACCAGAAGAGGTGCTGTTCACAAAATCTCATTAACTTTAATGAATTAATTTCTTGAAGCAGTGTTATAAATAGAGATAGGTACACACACCTGAATATAGGAGCACATTGTAGGTTTTGTCTTGATATTAGTATTTAATTAAAGGACAGTGAATTGATAGCACACAATGGTGTCACCAGCTTATTATGACTTCACCAGGCAGATATGTAGCTTCATCACAGTTTCACAGATAACTTCACAGCTGCCTGTTCATCACACCTCTCCAGGGCTGATTAATATCTGTATCTCTTCCAGGGCTTCCATAGGACCTGTGTGAAGCCAGGAAAAGTTGAAGCTTCTTTAAAGAGCCACATAAATGTCCAATGAGTCCTTCAATATTCATTTCAGTACCTCTTTGAGAAGCCTTTTCTGTTTTGGGCCCAAATAAAAACTCAAATTAAGCTCAAGGGAACTTGTTTCTGTGTAAATAGGCATACAAATGCAATTTTCATATTGCTAAGCCAAAGAGAATCTCTTTTGTGTATGTTTTATGCTCAGAATTTGTTATGCAAGCAGTGTTGGTGCTAACATATTATCCCAAGATAAAATTATAGCTTTAATTATATTGTAGTGCATAGAATATTGTATTTCATTCAAATAAAGTGGGACTTCTGTTCTTCTAATGCTTAAACAGTTATGTCACAAACTGATACAGTGATACGTGCATTTATCCATCAAAAGATATATTACCATGACTTTTGGCAAATCAGTTTATTCATGTTTTTCAGTGCACAAGCCATAAGCAGCAAATCTACTTCTAAAAGCTATCACACAGCTATGTGGCACCTGTGAATTTTGCTGGGGTACAATTTCCAACATTCATAACATATTGCAGAGCTGGCTGAAAGAAGTTGGAATCCAGCTAACTAATCCTACAGAACTGTGGAGGGTCACAGGCTTTTTTTAAAAAAAAATGTTGGCTTTCCTTATTTTTAAAAAATGAAGAAATTGAATAGGTGCTGCATTTCCCAGCTTCCAGGTACAATAATGAGGAAATTTGTCATTCTGTTTTTGAAGCCTGAACAGAAACAAAAAGTTGTAGCCTAAGTGATGGATATAAGCAAACCTAACAGGATAAACTGTTGGTGATGGGTATTCTAGTAACAAAAATTATTTTTTGAATAAAGAGGATCATAACCTATACTAAGCAAGCCATAAAGTAATAATGAATATATTGGAGCAGAAGTAGGTCAGAGAGACAGCAGGGATTCAAAATTGATAGTAGAGCATCTGTTACTTGGCAAAATTGAAGTGCTCTTATGTATTTTGCCTAGACTAGTTTGCATAGTCTACATATAAGATGAAAATAAGATAGAAGGGTTCAGAGGCCATGTGAGTCATTTTATCTCTACCAGGTCCCATTAAGTTTCTTGTTGCCTGGTCATTCTATGTCTACATCCATGTGTTTTCCAGCTTTCATTTATTCCTTCACTGAACTTTGCCCTTTTTACAACTCCCTCATAGGGATGGGGGATAGGAGGTCAAAAGGATCTTTGCTTGAGTGAGTTAACTACTTGCCCTTCCAGAATCGGTGCATTCCACTATCCCTGCAAGCTTTTTCTTGTTCTTCACAGTTCCTTTCATCAGAGGAGTCAGGAGAGAGAGAGAGATGCAATCCCATCTTAGATGAAGCTGAAACGGTTTAGTTTTCTTCCACTTAAAACATTCCTGAAAAGGGATTCCTCATTTTAGATTTTACATCTGCCCGACAAACAAAACTTCCTTACAGCTTTGTTTTTTAAGTAAAAAAAAAATCCTGCACTGATTAAACGAAATCCATCTCTGGTGTCTTTTACAAAAGAAACCAGACTCAGATGGGGTGTTTAAAGCAAACATCTGACAAGCAGCTGGTACCTATGTAGCTTGTTGTTTCTCTTTTGCATGGCCTCCTGTGCTGAACTCGTTAGATCAACTTTATTATTTTTGTAGTATGCTCGTAACTTGCTTCCTTATGCAAAGATTGGGCAGCTGGAGTGCAGATAGAGATCCTTGTAACATTTTACTGGGATCATATTGACTCTTCAAAGAACCTTGATCATATAGTTCTTGGTCAACCATGAAGAGTGATTGAAGTATTGGATTAGGACAAAGGAGGCTTAGATTCAAATTCACTCATAGTTATAGCAATTTATGGGCTAATTTTAAATTGGTTACTTTCATACACAATTTACCTTACATTGTTGTTGGGAAAATAAAATGAAGGGAGATTCTCTCATGAATTACTTGAGCTTTGGAAGAAATACACAACATAAATAAAATAATCCAAAGATAAGTATATGAACTGAATTTCTGAAGTTATCAAGCAGTTTTAAATGCTTTAATGGTACAGAAAGTTTCAAAACATTTACTCTTGCCAAGAACCTATTAACCAACCTTTTCTCCCCAAAATATTGGAACTATTTTCAGTGGCAAAGCTGTGTGGAAAATAAAGTCATTTATTTATTCATCACAGCTTTGCTTCCATAAAAGCTGCCATATATTTTCCAGGAAAATGCTCACCTAGATAGACTATATAATAAGACTTTAGCACATTTAATTTGATAGGATATTCTGATCCAAAAACATCCATACTGAAAATTTAGTGAAGGAGGGAAATGGATACATGAACATCTGGTTTTTCTGGATAAAGTAGTAATGAGCTGGATGAATAAAACGCCTATTCTCTCTGATCTTAACGTGTCCAAGCAAGCAAGTTCATGAGAGGTATGTGTTTCATGAAGACATCATTTCAGAACAGGATTTCCTATCAGCAAAATGAACAAAAGTCTCAACAAGTCTATAGAGATTCTCAAACATCCAAGTCATGGTTGTCCCAAAGGTGCTTTTTTTCCAAAGCACCTGGACTTTCTTTGCACTTAGACTTACAGCACTTAGACTTATATACTGCTCCATAGTCTTCTATAGCACTCTGTGAGTGGTTTACAAATGTCGCCATATTGCCCCCAACAATCAGGGTCCTAGTTTTATCAACTTCAGAAGGCTGGAAGGCTGAGCAACCTTGAGCTGGTCAGGATCAAACTCCAGACTGTGGATAGAATTTGCCTGCAATAATGTAATCTAGTACTGAGCCACTATGGCTCCTGAAGATGCCTCTTCGATGAGAAATGAAAATGTTTTCAAAGAAAGAAAGAAAAATAAGAAAGTCCAGTTGCCTTTTGGAAAAAGCACTTTTGAGACAATCAGATCAAACCCAAGTAGGAAGCCTGGTAAGAAATCCAACATGCCACAAGGGATCAGTTATCCTCTCTCGTTCATTCATTCAACCAAGTTTCCTGAAAAGGGTTTATTGTAATTATACTGAGCTCAAGTCTGCTTGCCTTTGCCTGGCTGAATATTAAAATGCATCGTTTAATGTGGAGAATACAAAACTAAAATTATTAGGATAATAATTTGAAAAGACAGTATTTCTTGCCAGCAATCAGACTCTCTTGTAGTCATGCTTGTCTGCTACAAGAATGACTGGCAGGAAGACTGCAAAAGTAGGGGAAAATATGGAAGAAATCCAGAAACTTTGGGACATTTGTTTCTTACTTTTGAGGATTTCTGAAAGCTCCAATTTCAACAGCGCAATTCATTAAGAGGCTTTCACTGTTCTATAGTCTCTGGACTCCGTTCCAGAAAGGTTTTTATCTAGGCTGTGCTAAACATTCCTCTGCATTTGAAACTACAGGATTAAGTGGTAGTTTAAAATCAAATTTAAATCACAAAAAAGTATTCAAAATGTTAATTAAAAGGAGTTAGTTTCTGAATAAGCTATAGCTTGCAAAGGATTTCTAAGAACCTTGGAAGAGACAAGGGAGTTCATTCATATTTCTTTCTCTGTTGACCCAGCAATTGTAAAATATCTTAGGTGCACATTTGCAAGCTATCTTGGTGCCAAAGCAAAGCTTTTTGTCTTTGAAGCAGGAATATTGTACAATCAGCCATGCTCCTTGTAGATAGAAAGCAATCTTTTTCAAAGGTGCCAAGAGTTAATCAGCTTCTGTTCCTAACACAGAATAACTTTTCAATTGCATAAATAGCTGATTGCTTTGGATTACAATGTTCCATATTGTCACAGAAACGCATTGATTATGCTTTCATCTCCAGATTTTAAGATGTTACCAAACAAGAGGTGAACCACAAAAAGATATCTTTTATGACTATTTTGAAAATATATGTTGATTTTAAAAAGTCATAAAGATATAAATTAATGGAGTACCTGAAGGGCATTTGCAATTTGGTTGCAAGGCCAAGCAAACAGTGCCATAAATATAGGCTTATGTAGGTTCCATGGGATACATTATGTACTGCATATTTCTGAAACAATTTTATTTTTCATGGCCTATGTGTAAAAATGAATCACAGCTAATGTATAACAGTGGTATTTTTACCTCCCAGGATAGGAATAGCATTTTTCTCTTATTATCTTCTTTCACATTTAATGTTTATACTTTCCATGCTGGAACAATTTGGTATGCTGAAATTTGGAAGTATCTCAAGCCAAAATGTGTAGTGTATGAACCTACTATACTGAGTCCTGTTTGTCTCTCCATATCTGAATGCTGATTGCCAAGTTTTATAGCTACAGCAGATTTTATTATTCAGAAACAGAACCAGATGGAATGCCAGTTCAAAGAACATGTCAGAATTAAATATTTCTCTTTTTAATTAGTTGCTTCTGATTTATGCAAGAAAAAATTAACATAAGACAAGGAGAATGTGCCATACATCCAGATGTGACACAGCCTAGACAAGCACTGTCTTTTCCCTGTCAAAAAGATAGGTTCTCTTTGCCCACACACACACACAATTTGGAGAAGGGGTGGGTGGGTGACAGGACTTGTAAGCATGGCATTGACAAATGGCAAAGACCTGTCTTCACTCCATAATGGCAACATTTAAAAATACCCATTTTAATTGAAAATTAGCATACTGTCTACAGGGGGCATAATCTATCATTTCTGTAGTTTAGTTTTTTTCTGTCGTAAGTAGTATTTCATAATCTTTAGACTTTAGTCAACTCAATGAAGGAGACTTGGAGGGCGTTTACTTCTATCAAATAGCACTTCTTTAAAGATTTAGTGTACAGATATCTTCCATATAGCAAGTATATAAGATGGAAAAACTATATGTGTTGCAACAGAGCTCATGCAGTTCAGACTAAAGTCCTCTCAACCTTGGAAGTTCCATTGGTGATTTAGGACACTTCATTTTCTCTCACTGTTTGTACTTGTTTACCAACTGCCTCGTTTAATCATCATTTGCAGTTATATCAATGATGAAAAAGTAATTCTTACATTTACAACCTATGTAAAGCAAAGGAAGCTATAAAGCAAAGGAGGCAAAGAAAAGCTGAAGTAAAATTATAACCATAGTTTCATTTAGTAACTATTTCATTTAATGGTTGCCAGTGTTAACTATGATCACTAAACAAGGACTATATTAATAACTGAGCGACTGTCCACCCTTCTGTATCAAGTAGGGGTGAGCAAAGTACACATATACCCTACTTGCAAGCCCATTTTTTCAGCATTCAGAACTTCCCCAGAATCATGCTGGGAAAATGACAATTTTATGTAATTTTTCATTATTTTCTCTTTTTTAAAAAACAAAAAAAATCCCCAATTGAAAAAAGAAAGTTGTTATGACATCCCTTTTGGAATAAGGAAGTCAAAAATACTGAATACAGGGACTTGGGATCCTTGTTGCCTCAAGACATAATCAAAGAATATTTTCCCAATGACTGGTAAAGTGCTAAGGAAACCAGTAAAGAATGTCTACCCTGTTTCCCTGAAAATAAGACCCAACCAGAAAATAAGCTGTTGCATGATTTTTCAGGACACTCGTAATATAAGTCCCATCCCCAAAATAAGCCCCAGTTAAGATCATCAGCCAAACAGACAGTACCATATTTCCCCGAATATAAGCTCTAACCAGAAAATAAGTCCTAATGTGTCTTTTGGAGCATCAATTAATATAAGACCCGGTCTTATTTTCGCGGAAACACGGTACTATTACAGGTAGTCCTAGTATTACCACCATTGGTTTAGTGACCATTCAAAGTTACAACAGCACTGAAAACATAGCTTATCACTGGTTTTCAAACTTATGACAGTTGCAATACCCCCCTGATCCTGTAATCAAAATTTAGGTGTTTGGCAAAGGGCATGTGTTTATGATAGTTGCAGTATCCCAGGTTCATATGATCATGTCTGTAACCTTCCCAGTCAGTCAGTTTGTAACTTTCCCAATAAACAAAATCAATAGTGGAAGCCAGATTCACTTAATGACTGCATGATTCACTCAACAACTGCAGTGATTCACTTAACAACTGTGGCAAGAAAGATTTAAAAAGGGGCAAAAATCATTTAAATGCCTTGCTTAGCAATGGAAATTTGATCCTAAGTTGTGGACTATCTGTAATTTTCCACTCTTGTCACTGAGTAGCATAACTTGCTATTGTTTGTTGCTTAAAATCTGTTCCTTAAAACTCATAACCTTGCTCTGGCTTAGCTCATCTGATACTGAAAAAATGCACTTTTATTCACTTCCTATTTTTGACACATACACACATACATACACATCTTCATTCTCTGGAAGGTGAAACTTTTAATAGGAAGTAGAAGTATCTTGTCTCTTCTACATAAATGGCATGCTACAGACATTAAGAGCTAAATTCACACACACCCCTGGCAATATCATGTTTCCCTGAAAATAAGACCCGGTCTTATTTTTATTTTTTGCCTCCAAAGGCACCAGATCTTATTTTTGGGTGGTGTCTTTTCCACTCACCTCTGGCACCTACAGCCCTGCCCAGCAGGCCAAATTCTTCTGCAGCTGAAGGAGCAACTTCATTCTGCAGCTGAGACTGGAGCTCCGGCCTGCATTTCCAGAAGGCCACGGCAGCCAAGAACTGAGCTATGGATTCAATCCATAGATTGAATGGAGTCAATCCATAACTTGGTTCTTGGCTGCAGTGGCCTTCCAGAAAGGCCTCTCACTGTGAAATGCAGGCCTAGGGACATCGCAGAAGATGTGGGCCAGTGAGGAGAGGTCTAGCTGCAAGGTAAGTGGATGCAGAGTGCGTGGGGCAGCTTCACCCCCCCACACCCATGCCCTAGCTTGATTTTTAGGTGTGTGCCTCACCCCAAAACTAGGGCTTATTTTTGGGTTGGGGCTTATATTAGTCCCACCCCAAAAAATCAAGCTAGGACTTATTTTTGGGATAGGTCTTACTTTCGGGAAAACACAGTACATATTCTAAACTACTATGGGATATCTGTGTTTTCAAGTTCCTTCATATAAAGGAACAAATGTCCTCCTGGCTTTCAAATAAATGCATAACAAAGTGTTACAGTATAAAAAACAGCACAAAAAAAATTAAATTGTTAGGCTTAAACTAGGGGAGTTGTGACAAATGCATAATTTCTCTATTCATTTCTGAAATTCTGGAAATAATAAAACGTGTACAATTTTGCTGCAACTAGATTTTATAATGTGAAGTTAAAAGAGATCTCTCTTGAACCGTACTTTCTGAGTGGGTGATTCTGAGTTTTGGTATGTTCTGATCTGGGAAAGATACATTGGCTCAGCTAGCAATAAAGACTGCAGTTACATATTACAGTAGTCCATGATGTATTCTGTTTAGTTGTGTCTTGGCATAATGTGTAAATTTAACCATTGTGGTTTATAAACCATGCTTTATGATTTTGTTTTATTTCCAAATTAGGTCATTGTTGTTTAGCAAATTACAATGTAAACAAATTATGGCTTAGCACAATGCATGAAACCAACCAGAGGTATGCATATGATTCTAGCAATGGCCCTGCAGGAGACCAGAACATATTAACATCATGTGACTATTGTATCCAACTGCTAATTCAGAAGGATAACATGCTAGTTTGTTGTAGAAATAAATGCTCTATGAGGATTGGAACAATCATGTATGTTTTAATACAGAACAGGTCTTGCTATATAAGGAAATGACACAATTCCTTAAAATATTGACTTTTCAGCATCTGGGGTCAAGTGACAGATTATGCAGTTTTCCAAGCTGCAAGACATGCTCACAAATAAAATGCTTCCTGTTAATCAAACTCCAGCTCTTCATCTTTTATTTTTTCAGGCCACACTACAAATAAAGCTACAGCAAAAGTGTTAAAAAGGCAGGCATCCACAGTTGCTCCCTTGCCACAGCAGTCTCAGCTATGTTTTATTATGCATGACAGATTTTCATTTTCAAAATGAATCTTTTGCATTTATGGTGCAGTTGTGTTTGCTTGATTGTAGGAAGCAAGAAGATTCATTTCACACCATATGTTGTGCTCACAGACTGTTTAACCACCCATTTGGCTGCATGATTTACTGCACAATAGCTAAATACACTACTTTACTCTTGCTAAATGGACTCTGAATGAAGCAGGAACTTCAGACAATTTAGTTGTCCACAAATCTGAATGCAGCCCACTGACTGACTATATGGTTAATGATTCATTGCCTTGATTTTTTTTAAAATTCCTATCACATAAAAAAATATCTGAGATTTATTTAGTACCTTACAAGGCAGTCTTCTAATGATGGTAGACTTCATTTGACTTCTTCCATCACAAGACAAGTAGAGCTGAGATTTGGAAAACCTTTCAGTGTAGTTCTGCCTACAGCACAGATTAAAACTTGAGCTGTAAATATATATATACAAATTACCAAGTGAAAAATAGAAAGTTCTTTAATATAAGGAGACATCAGTGCTACCTATTCTAGTTGGAGCCTAAGAAGTAGCCCAGTTAAAACAGAAATGTTATCTTGATTTTCCATTTACCATTTTTTCCCTGTGTATTATCAATATTTAAGATTTTTATTCTGTAATCCTTTTACTATTTTTTAATTTTACTTACAATGTAGCATACATACACACACACACACACACACACACACACGTAAATTTTTTGGACTGCTAACAAAGAATTGAAGGAAGACTGATATAGCTATTTCAAACTTATTTGTTCTCATCAGTCAGCCACACTCTTCTGAGATTCGAACCTGGGCTGATTGCACATTAGGCAGTTGTTTTAACCTCTAGGCCACAGACTCTTTCTCGCTTTGTCAGCTGCATTTAAATAAACAAATTGGGAAAGAGTTAAATGGAAGATTAGTGGACTCAATTGGATAAAATATATTCGATATTTTAAGTCTTCATCTTCTAAGCAATGGCAACTTTTTAAATATGAGGTGAGATGTAAATGTCACACAGATAATCTGTGAAAGGTACATTTAATTACTTGTGACATTGTTTCCATATGTTTATAGCAGATGTGCCTATGAGACTTTGGATGAAATATATACATATATAACCCTGTAATCCCTTGCATTGGGGTGGAGTCAGGGCAACTGAATGGAACTGGAGTATTTATTGGCCGGATGCCCTTCCTGATGCCTACACAGAGTTTGCAGCAGACAAGTAATTATTGAGCCCAAAGAGAAAAATACCTGCTGCCATCTAGGATTGAATTCACAGCCTCCTGATTGTGAGGCAAGAACTTAATCTCTAGGCCACACTCACAAGCACATTGGCCCACTACAACTCATTCGGTTAATGGTTTTTAATAGCATGTAAACATGCAGTTTTCTCTTGCTAACAAATGCTCAGTCTTAATTCTATGTATACAGTCAAGCCTTAATAGAAAAGAAAATGCCATCAGACTGTTTGCTTGATATAGAATTTAATGTAGTGAAAGAAGAAAATATTGAACAAAGAAAGCTCCTAATCTTGAGGATGAAAAGGAAAGATGTTTTTAAATTGGGCTGATACTATAGAACTTTCAAATATCAATCTCTCAGTAATTTCTTGCTCACATGTTTAAATCATGCTTTTCTGTCAGGTTGTTTGATGTTCAGCATCAGATATACAGTATTTCATCACTGCATTCCTATATTATCCATCTTAATGTGAAACAGATGTTTTTTTCCGATAAAAAGGCCTAGAAAACAAGGAAAAGTCAAAAGAAAGGGAGGTGGGAAAGAGGAGAAAATAGCTGCCAAGTAATCATCTTGCTACCATAGTTAGAGATTTCCCAACACCTGAAAATCTGCATGTATCAGATTTTTAAATGCCCCCATAAAAGAGATAGAAAAGCTTGCTTCTGCCCTAATAGCCTACAGACAGCCTACAGAATCAGAGTGCTCACTGCAGTCCACAGTTAAATCTTACATAACTATAATATGCTGATTCCATATACAGATAGTCCTCAATTTAAACCGATTTAATGACTGTTCGAATTTACAACAGCATTGAAAAAAGCGACTTAGGATCATTTTTTACACATATGACCATTGCAGCATCTCCTGGTCACGTGATCAAAATTTAGATGCTTGGCAATTGACTCATATTTATGACAGCTGCAGTGTCTAGAGGTCTTGTGATCACCTTTTGTGACCTTCTGACAAGCAAAGTCAATGAGGAAGCCAGATTCACTTAACAGCCATGTTACTAACCTAACAACTGCAGTGATTCACTTAACAACTGTGGGAAGAAAGGTCGTAAAATGGAGCACAATTGACATAGTAACCATCTTGCTTAGCAACAGAAATTTTTGGTTTGTGAATGTAAGTAAGGGACTGCCTGTAATAAAGATTTGTGATAATAGATTCTTTCTGAAAAGAGATTTTTTTAAAAAAAAATGTTGTTGTTAGTTGCGAAGTCGTGTCCAACCTATCGTGACCCCATGGACAACATTCCTCCAGGCCTTCCTGTCCTCTACCATCTTCTGGAGTCCATTTAGGTTCCCGCCTAGTGCTTCAGTGACTCCATCCAGCCACCTCATTCTCTGTCGTCCCTCATTCTTCTCTTGTCCTCAACCTTTCCCAGCATTAGGCTCTTCTCCAGTGAGTCCTTCTTTTTCATTAGGTGGCCAAAGTATTTGAGTTTCAACTTCAGGATCTGGCCTTCTAAAGAGCAGTCAGGGTTGATCTCCTTTAGGACTGACTGATATGATCGCCTTGCAGTCCAAGGGACTCACAGGAATCTTCTCTAGCACCATAGTTCAAAGGCCTCAATTCTTTGGTGCTCAGCCTTTCTTATTGTCCAACTTTCACTGCCCTACATTGCAACTGGGAAGACCATAGCCTTGACTATACGCACTTTTGTTGGCTCTGCTTCTTTGTGTGCTGTCTAGATTTGCCATGGCTTTCCTCCCGAGGAGCAAGCATCTTTTAATTTCTTGGCTGCAGTCCCCGTCTGCGGTGATCTTGGAGCCCAGGAAAATAAAATCTGTCACTACCTCCATTTCTTTCCCATCTGTTTGCCAGGAATTGAGAGAGCTGGATGACATGATCTTGGTTTTCTTAATGTTAAGTTTCAACCCAAGTTTTGCACTCTCCTTCTTCACCCGCAACAAGAGGCTCTTTAGTTCCTCTTCACTTTCTGCCATTAGAGTCGGAACATCTGCATATCTTAATTCCAACTTTTGATTCATCTAGCCCTGCCTTTCTCATGATGTGCTCTGCATATAAGTTAAACAGGCAGGGCAACAGTATACAGCCTTGCCGGATTCCTTTCCCAATTTTGAACCAATCAGTGGTTCCATGTCCAGTTCTCACTGTTGCTTCTTGACCCGCATATAGGTTTCTCAAGAGACAAATAAAATGGTCTGGTACTCCCATCTCTTTAAGAACTTGCCACAGTTTGTTGTGATCCACACAGTCAAAGGCTTTAGCATAGTCAATGAAGCAGAAGTAGATGTTCTTCTGGAACTCCCTAGTATGTTGGCAATTTGATCTCTAGTTCCTCTGCCTCTTCGAAATCCTGCCTGTACTTCTGGTAGTTCTCGATCCACATACTGCTGGAGTTTAGCTTGTAGGATTTTAAGCATAACTTTACTAGCATGTGAAATGACAGCAATGGTGCAATAATTTGAACATTTATTTATTTTATTTGTTTTATATACCGCCCTTCTCCCGGAGGACTCAGGGCGGTGTACAGAGCAAAGTAAGTATACAATAAAGCAATAATAAAACAAATAGAACCCCAAATCTATCAGGCCAGGCCGGCTTGCTGGAATAGGTAGGTTTTTAAGTCACGACGGAAGGTGCAAAGGTCGGGGGCCATCCGGATTTCGGCTGGCAAGCAGTTCCAAAGGGTTGGCGCACCCACCGAGAATGCTCTCCCCCTGGGGGCCACCAGCCGGCATTCTCTGACCGGTGGCACCCTGAGGAGGCCCTCTCTGTGGGAGCGCACAGGACGGAGGGGTGTTGACGATGGCAGTAGGTGTTCCCGTAGGTAATCTGGACCCATGCCATGTAGGGCTTTGTATGTCATCACTAGCACCTTGAATTTCACTCGGAAGGCAACTGGAAGGCAGTGCAGCTCACGGAGGAGAGGTGTAATATGGGAGTATCGGGAAGCCCCCAAAAGTGTTCGTGCAGCTGCACTCTGTACCAGTTGAAGCTTCCGAGTGGTTCTCAAGGGCAGCCCCATGTAAAGAGCATTTCAGTAGTCAAGACGAGAGGTCACAAGTGCATGGGTGACTGTACGCAAGGCATCCAGGTCCAGATAGGGTCGTAGTTGGCACACCAGGCGAACCTGAGTGAAAGCCCCCCTAGTCACAGCTCCTATGTGATCTTCTAAGGAGAGCTGTGAATCTAGGAGGACACCCAGGTTGCGAGCCCTATCTACGGGGGGCAATAACTCACCACCAATATTAAGGGATGGAATATTCTGAATATCCTGGCATGCCGGTATGTACAGCCATTCAGTCTTGTCCGGGTTGAGTTGAAGCCTGTTCCTCCCCATCCATTCCCGGACCGCTTCCAGGCAACGGGACATCACATCGAGGCCATCACTGATGTGGTTTGGGGTTGAGATGAAAAGCTGGGTGTCATCAGCATATTGATGGTAACCCACTCCAAAACCACGAATGATCTCACCCAGCGGTTTCATGTAGATGTTGAACAGGAGAGGCGAGAGGACCGACCCCTGAGGAACTCCACAAACGAGAGACCTTGGGGTCGACCTCTGTCCCCCTTTGGCATTCTTTGGCACTGCCTTTCTTTGGAATTGGAATGTAAACTGATCTTTTCCAATCCTGCAGCCACTGTTGAGTTTTCCAAATTTGTTGGCAAATTGAATGTAGCAGTTTTACTGCATCGTCTTTTAAGATTTTGAATAGCTCAGCTGGAATACTGACACTTCCACTAGCTTTGTTGTTGCTCAGCTTTCCTAAGGCCCACTTCACTTCACATTCTAGGATATCAGGCTCAAGGTCAGTGACCCTCTCTTTGTGGTTATCAGGGACGTTAAGCTCATTCTTGTATAGTTCTTCTGTGTAATTTTGCCTTTTCTTCTTAATCTGTTCTGCCTCTATTGGGCCCTGCCATTTTGGTCCTTTATCATGCCCATTTTTGCATGAAACGTTCCCTTCATATCTCCAATTTTCTTGAAGAGATCTTTGGTTCTCCCTATTCTATTGTTTTCTTCAATTTCTTTGCACTGTTCATTTAAGAAGGCATTCTTATCTCTTCTAGATATTCTCTGGAATTCTGCATTCAATTGGGTGTATCTTTCTTTTTCTCCCTTGCCTTTCGCTTCCTTCCTTTCCTCAGCTATTTGCAAAGCTTCCTCAGACAGCCATTTTGCTTTCTTGCATTTCTTTTTCTTTGGGATGGTTTTAGTTGCTACCTGTTGTACAATGTTGGAAACCTCCATTCATAGTTCTTCAGGCACTCTGTCTATCAGATCTAATTCCTTAAATCTATTTGTCACCTCTACTGTATATTCATCAGGGATATGATTTAGTTCATACCTGAGTGGCCTAGTGCTTTTCCCTACTTTCTTCAGTTTAAGCCTAAATTTTGCAGCACGAAGCTCATGGTCTGAGCCACAGTCAGCTCCTGGTCTTGTTTTTATTGACTGTATAGAGCTTCACCATCTTTGGCTGCAAAGCACATAGTCAATCTGATTTCTGTGTTGACCGTCTGGTGATGTCCATGTGTAGAGCTTCTCTTGGGTTGTTGAAAAAGAGTGTTTGCTGTGACCATCATATTCTTTTGACAAAATTCTGTCAGCCTGTGCCCTACTTCATTTTGTACTCCAAGGCCAAACATGCCGGTTATTCCAGTTATCTTTTGGCTTCCTACTTTAGCATTCCAATCCCCCATGATGATAAGACATCATTTTTTGGTGTTAGTTATATAAGGTGCTGTAGGGCTTCATAGAACTGGTCAGTTTCATCCTCTTCAGCACTGGTAGTTGGGGCATAGACTTGGATTACTGTGATATTGAATGGTTTGCTTTGGATTTGAACTGAGATCATTCTGTCATTTGGGGGATTGTATCCCAGTATTGCTTTTCCTACTCTTTTTTTATTGAAAAGTTTTACAAAATTTTAATAATAACCCCCCCTCCCCATCAATCTCCTTTTGTACTTTTTGCCATAACAATTAATAATTGTTTTTATATAATTTCACATTTGATGCTGTGTTATATACCCCCAAGTATCTAACCTTTTTTACTATTTCAAATCCTGTTGATTTTTCTAACGCTTCTCTTTGTTTTATAGTCATATTTTTTGTTAATATTTTAGTTTTTTGCTTATTAACTTTAAATCCAGAAACTTGTCCATATTGTATTATCACATCCAATAATTCTAAAACCGATTGAGTAGGTTAAGTTAAAGTAACAACCAAGTCATCTGCAAACACTCTCAATCTATAATCTTGATGCCTAATTTTAATTCCCTTTATCTTATTTGATTCACGTATTTTAATCAATAATATTTCCAGTGTTAGAATAAACAACAATGGTGATAAAGGGCATCCCTGCCTTGTTCCTTTTTCAATTTTACAAATTTCTGTTAAATTACCATTAACAATTACTTGTGCCGTTTGCTTTTGATATATTGCTTTAATAGCCTGTAAAAAATAATCCCCAAATTCCATCTTTTCTATTACTTTCAATAAAAATTGCCAATTCAATTGATCAAAAACCTTCTCTGCATCTAAAAATATCAATGCAGTAGAGACTTGGTTGTTTCTTTCCAAATATTCCAATAAATTAACAATTTGTCTTACATTGTACTTCTTTTGTCTACCAGTTATAAACCCCGAATGATCATTATGTATCACTTGTTGCATTATATTCATTATTCTATTTGCCAATACTTTAGCAAATATCTTATAATCAGTGTTTAAAAGAGATATTGGTCTATAATTCTTTGGTTGACTAAGATCTTGATCCTCCTTTGGAATCAATGTTATGAAAACTGTTCTCCATGATGGGGGCACTACTCCCCCAAGTTGAATTGTTCTAAATAGGTCCTTCAAAGGCTCCACCATTTCTGACTGCAAATTTTTATAATAACTAGCTGTCAATCCATCTGTCCCTGGTGATTTACCCAATTTCAACTGTTTAATTGCTAAAACAATCTCTTCAGAAGTTATTAACTGATTCATTCCATCCCGCTGCTCTTGAGTAACCTTAGGAATATTCACCTCTTGTAAATATTTATCTATATCTATACTTTGAATTGTATCACTTGCATATAATTTAGAATAAAATTCTGAAAATACCTTTCTGATAATATCTTGTTGATAAACTTTTTTACCTTTATATTCTATTTTCTCTATAGTCCGAGACTTTTCTTTTTTCCTTAACAAGTAAGCTAACCATCTACCTGACTTATTAGCATTATAAAAAGTATTATGTTTAGTGTATCGTATGTTGGTTGCCACCTGGTCTGCTATCAACATATTAAACTGCCCTTTCAATAAGTTAATTGTTTCTTTCACTTCCTTATCAGCTGGGTTCAAGATAAGTAACCTCTCCTTCATCTTTATTTCGTCTTCTAACTCCTTTCGCTTTTGTTCCTTTTTACGTGCTTTTCCTACTCTGAGATCATTCTGTCATTTTGAGGATTGTATCCCAGTATTGCTTTTCCTACTCTTTTATTGACTATGAAGGCTACTCCATTTCTTCTGAGGGATTCTTGCCCGCAGTAGTATACCTGATGGTCATCTGAATTAAATTCACCCAATCCTGTCCATTTTAGTTCGCTGATTCCTAAGATGTCGATGTTCAGTCTTGTCATCTCTTGTCTGACTACGTCCAGCTTTCCTTGATTCATGGATCTTACATTCCAGGTTCCTATGGAGAAAGAATCTTTTCAGCATCGGACTTTCCTTTCACCACCACAGCTGAGCGTCTATTGGCTTCGGCTTTGGCCCAGTCACTTCATTCTTTCTGGTGCTACTAGTACTAGCCCTCTGCTCCTCCCCAGTAACATATTGGACGCCTTCCGACCTGAGGGGGTCATCTTCCAGCGTCATATCGTTTTGCCTTTTGGTACTGTCCATAGGGTTTTCATGGCAAAGATACTGGAGTGGGTTGCCATTTCCTTCTCCAGTGGATCACGTTTTGTCAGAACTCTCTGCTATGACCTGTCTGTCTTAGGTGGCCCTGCACAGCATAGTTCATAGCTTCATTGAATTATGCAAGCCCCTTTGCCACGACAAGGCAGTAATCCATGAAGGGGTTAAAAAAAATACTGCATCCCAGTTCTAGCCGCCTTCCCCAGAGAGAATTGCTTTGCTCCAGTTTTTCGGCTTTTTAAGCATTAAGAAAGAGCTTTTACATTACCCAAGATGTTCTTCAATCTTATTAACTTTGATGGTGCTTTCCTCTTTTTATTTTGATGTTTTCTTTTCTTTCTCCTCAGTTAAGGAGTACAGATGTATTTGACATACACTATCCAAGATGGCTTTTTGTTGTGTTGTCCTTTTGTTACTGTGGCTTTTACTGCTCCAGTAAAACAAATACATAATTTAATTACTGAATATCAATGCAATTAAATCATTGAACAATTGGACTCTGTTTTAGGCACTGTTTTCCTCTTTCTTTCACAGAAACTGGATTTTAATTGGTAGAACACTTATTATGGACTATTGCCTGACTTCATTCACAATAAAGACTTACTGGTTATTTAAAAGAAAATAGGAGTTGTTTAAAAAAGAACCCACATGAAAATTCCACATAGAGACATTTTAATTCACTTCAAATTATGTTTTTGAGAGGCTATTTCAAACTTGGAGGTTTTTTTTAAAAAAAATGTTTCTCTGACACCTTTATTCATTCTTTAAGTCCAATCGTTTCGTAAGAACTCTTCAGGCTAAAATTGCATATTTAACTAGACATAATGCAAATCCCTAATCAACACCAGACTATCTGGGGGGCACTTCAAGTTGATCTGGACAATATGCCTGACTTTCTACTGTAGACCATCTGATTTCTTTCGGAGTAGCACAATTCTCTTTTCCCTTATGCTCAAAATATTTTGAATAAAAAGCATTGTGCTCTTGATTATATATACCTGTAGTCAGAAGCAGAAAGCAGAAGTGAGAATCCCATTTTTAACATTAGAGTGCTCAAAATAACCTGCCATTCTTATACAGGAACAAATGAAAGAAAAGTGTGAATCATTTATTTTATTATGAACGTGAGAAGGATATAATTTTGATCACTGGTAGTTCTTGTTTAGTGAGCCCTGCTGAGATAAGCAACTTGGTCATTAAGTGAAGCAGTTGCTAAGTGAAACCACAAATTGCTTATTATTGTACTTCAGTTTTTCTTTGTTTTATAGACCTGTGAAGGTCATAAATGCAAGGATTGATCATTAAGTTATTTTTTTCACTGCTATCATAACTGAACAATCACTAAATGAGGCAGTCAGTAAACTAGCTGTATACCTGTCAATTAAATAACAATTAAAACAATAGATGAAAAAAAACTGTAGATCTATGTCTCATTTTTTTGTTGTTCTCCAGACATTTATTTAAACTGTTCAGCATTTCTAAAACTTTAGACAAGCAAAGCACTTTTTAAAGTCAAAACTGGGAGCAATGCTTGTCTCTCTGATCCCAAAAGCTTTACTCTGTAACTTTTGTTCCTCAAGACTTTTAGTTTCCTAGTGATTGTATATTATCTAAGTAAATCTAAATAGCAGCCTTTCTATCTTCAACAGGACTTCCTTCATATTTTCCCTAAGAGATTATGTTGATTTAACCCATCCATCCACCCAT
Source organism: Vipera berus (assembly GCF_964194415.1). Taxonomy (NCBI): domain Eukaryota; kingdom Metazoa; phylum Chordata; class Lepidosauria; order Squamata; family Viperidae; genus Vipera; species Vipera berus. The sequence continues at coordinate 114,855,989 of NC_138205.1, read as the reverse complement.
CTCTTTGCTTTTGGATGTATGACATGCTTCCAGGAAAAAGGATGCTTGACGGACACTAGAGACATGCAATCTGCATCCGGCATGCCTCAAAATAATTAAAAAGGTTGATGGGTGGAGATATTTAAGACAAGCAGTTTCAAAGCACTCTTCTAATGTCTGGGTAATGTTTGGAGAATAATCTTGTGGTGTAGTGAGTTCTTCACGCAGGAAAGGAGACGAGGCAAGTGAGTTCAACAAAGCTCATGGTTTATTGCTTGCAGGATCTACACTGAGAATTGGGCTGCAGCTTGCAACAATTTATAGCCTGGCCCCTAGGCGGCAGCCAATAGGTTTAAAGCAACCCATTGCCGCCTAGGGACAGCCAATAGCAGCACTGGAGACCTGGAGTCTGGGTAGCTGGAGAGCCGTTAGCTGCTCCAGCTTACCACGTGGTGTTACAACGGAGCCCAATATATAACCCCCCTCTCCTCTTAGATCAGACAACATCATAGCAATAATTGGCAAACAGTACAAGTTACAAGACTTAACATCAAAACAACTTTTGCAAAACAATACAAGTTATATTATAGCATCAGTTAGCCTGAATGAATAAACTTCCATAATAGCACATAATAGTTAACATCATAGCTCCAATACTGTTTCAGTACAGTGACAAGTTACAGTACAGGCAACATTATAGTTCCTTTATTTTACAACGTAATCGGTTAGATAAGAAGGAAGCTTGCATGCCCTTGTGGAATGCCTTGGGATTCCAGTCACTTTCTGGTCTACCAGCTTACCCATTGGGCCAGGTAGACCAATGTCCCTTGATGCACCTGAGTCAAAGGAATTAGATGCTCTCTGGCTGGCCTCTCCAGGTTGGCCCATTCCAGAGTCATACTGATCAGCAGAGTTGGCACAGCGTTTGTTAAAGTCTGGTTGGCTTGCTCCTTCAGGGGATCCATGTTGCACTTCTGGACTCCTCTCCTCTATGCCCAATTCCTCATTGCTTAAGAAGGAAGAGTCTTGAGAGTCCATGTATGGGCTGGCTTGGCTGCAAGTTTGAGGACTTTGGGAGGGACTTACGATGCAGTCCTCGCTTAGTGGCCATTCTGGAAACCGTTTTCTGAGTTGATCAATGTGGCATCTGACAGCTCGCCCTCCCTCCCAAAAGCCCCACTTCATAAGAAAGGGGACCAGATGACTTGGTAACTTTACCATGAACCCACAGATTCCCATGTCCATAGTTTCTGGCCCATACCCAATCACCCATTTGCAGCCCCCTTCAGGGTTTTGGTCAAGCGGCTTCTGCTGCCACTCTATCTGGATGCAACCTGTCCAGTTTAGTGATCAGTCGCCTCCCCCAACGAAGTTCTGCAGGACTTTTGCCTGTAGCAGTGCAGGGCGTAGAATGTTGGCAGAGTAAAAAAATATCTGCCAGTCTGTGATGTCAGTCACCTGTTATGATGCGTTTAAATGATTCCTTCATGGTCCTCACCATTCGTTCAGCTTGACCATTAGAGGATGGGTGAAAAGGGGCAGATGTTGCATGCCTGATAAGATTTGCTCTTAGGAAGGCCTGAAATTCAGCAGCAGTGAATTGGGCCCCATTGTCTGAAACTAAGACATTTGGCAACTCATGTGTGGCAAAGAGTTTTCTCAGCACCTGGATGGTCCTAGCAGTAGTCATGTTTGCAACTGGAATTACTTCCAGCCATTTGGAGTGGCTGTCCACCACTATGAGAAAGAGCTGTCCCTGAAAGGGCCCAGCATAGTCTATGTGAATTCTAGACCAGGGAGTGTGTGTTTCCACCCACCTGTGAACTGGAGCATTTGGTATCTCAGGCCTAGATTGCTGGTATGTACCACAACCACGTACCTGTGCCTCAATGTCCTTGTCAAGGCCAGGCCACCAAAGGTAGCTTCTTGCTAAAGCTTTCATTCTGACAATGCCTGGATGGCCCTCGTGTAATGACTGTAAAACCCTGTCTTTCAGTGAAGAGGGGATTATGACTCTGTTTCCCCATAGGCTGCACCCCTTGTGAGCTGATAGCTCATGTCTTCTGACAAAATAACTCTGAAACTCAGAGCCTGGGCTTTTATCTAACCACCCCATGTGTACCGATGAAAGCACTCTACTAAGTGTTCTATCTGTAGCTGTTTCTGCAGCAATGTCCCCAGCATGGAGGGGAAATTCTGGCAAGTCCTGAATGGACAGAATTCTGGCCACAGGAGCTGGGTCTGGTTCCATTAGTGGCAGTGGGAGTCTGCTGAGGCCATCAGGATGGCCCATTTCTTTACCAGGTTTGTGAACCAATTTAAAAGTGTATGCAGATAAGAAAATAGACCATCTCAACATTCTTGGAGAAAGTATGTGCGGGGTTTGTTTGTCTGTTGTGAAGAGTCCCAACAGTGGTTTGTGGTCTGTAAAGACCGTGAAGTCCCTGCCATATAAATAGTCATGGAATCTTTTTATTCCAGCAACAATGGCTAGGGCCTCTTTGTCAATCTGAGTGTAGATATGTTCAGCAGAGGACAGCGTCCTAGAATAAAATGCAATAGGGACTTGTGTTCCATTCTTTTCTAAATGACTCAAGACTGTTCCCACCCCATAAGGAGATTCATCACATGCTAAACAGACTGGTTTAGACTCCCTAAAATGAGTTACAGTGGATTTAACTGACAACAGTGCCTTTAAGTCCTGGAAGCTTTTTTCATGAATGCTGGTCCATTTCCATGGAGCTTTCTTATCTAAGAGCCTGTGAAGAGGCTCTGCTAATGCAGCCTTGTTAGGCAGAAAGGCATGGTAAAGTTGAGGAGGCCCAATAATGCTTGTAGCTCTCCTTTGGATTTAGGACTAGGAGCCATTTTAATGGCCTTCACTTTGGAGTCAGCAGGGTGAATAGCATCAATTCAAAATCCCAGAAATTCTGTTGAAGGTACCTCAATACTACATTTACTCTTTTTTAGTTTGAGGCCTGCTTCGTGAAGCCTCTGTAGGACAGCCCTGAGCCTGTTGGCTAACACTTCTGTAGATTCCCCAGCGATAAGAACATCATCAAAATAAGGGCAGATGCCCTGAATGCCTTTAAAGTGTGTGCTCCATGATCCCCTGGAAAATGCCTGGAGCTACACTGACTCCAAATTGTAAACACTTAACCTTGAAAGCCCCCCTGTGAGTCACGATCATCTGAGCCTCGGCTGTGGCCTCATCAACTGGTAGGCCTGTGCTAAATCTAATTTAGCGAAAATAGTACCCCCTTGCAAGGAAGCTAAAATGTGGTTGACCACTGGGACAGGGTAAGCATGTTGCTTAAGGCTTTATTAATTGTACATTTATAATCTGCACATATCCTAATTTCCCTGTTGGCCTTAAGCGGGGTGACTATAGGAGTTTCCCACTCCCCACCATCAACTGGTTGTAAAATGTCCTGTTCTACAAGCTTGTCTATTTCTGAGTCAATTTTATGTTTGAGGGCAAAAGGGACCCTTCGTGGCTTAACCCTAATGGGAACTACGTTGGGGTCTAGCTTGAATGAGAAGGTGGTCCTGTGTATGTTCCTAGGGCTGAATCAAAAATGTCTGCAAAGTCCTCGCAAACTGACGAAAGGTTTGCAGCTTGTGTCTGGTTGATACCAGTTATCTGAATGCCTAAGGTATCAAACCAATCGAGTCCTATGAGACTCGTTCTCTGTCCCCCTACTACTATGACATCCAGGTGCCCATGAAACCCCTTAAATTTTACAGCCAAGGTGGCTTCTCCCTTAACTTTGACTTGAGAATTTTGAAAGTCAGTTAAAATTATGTCTGAGTGCCTCAGCTTGGCCCATTTATTACTGCACCTGCACACGAAACTGAAGGTGTCCTGGGAAATAATGGAGACAGCAGAGCCAGAGTCTAACTCCATTTTACAAGGGACTCCTTGTAGCTCTACCTGCAGTTTGAGTAGGTTTGAGGGGGCGACGGGCCCCTGTGCTGCATACGCTTCTAGGGCTTCTACAAAACCCCACACTGAATGGACCCTGGGACCCTTTTCTTTTCGGATTTTCCGACTGGCGTTTGGGTGGCCGGTCCCTCTGGCAAACACTGCAGACCACTGCGATGTGGCCTGTTTTGCCGCAGGCCCTGCACGTGGCTGACTGGAATCTGCAATCGGTGCAAAAATGGTTGCCGCCGCACCCTTTACATCTAGGTAAGAGAACTGCCTTGTAAGTGTTCTCTTGCTGTTTGCTGCTGTGTTGCTGCGTGTCGGTTTCCTTGTGAAGCTTGTTGACTTCAGGATCTTCTTCCTCTGAAGATTCCTCTAAGCGTTTGGCGTCCTCATGGTGGACTGTTTCTTCATGTTTCGTCATTCTGGTGGGCTGGACTGTTTGGATTGCACCCCCGGTGGCCTCATCTGCCATAACTTCATCTTGAACTTCTGAAAATGTTAATTTCTCTCTGGCAAAAAGTCTTTGTTGGAGCGTTCGGTTCCACAGGCCATAGACGAACCTGTCTCACAGTCGCTCTTCAAGGTTCGAGAATTTACAGAGCCGTGTGGCCTGCCTCAAGGCCACGATGAATTCTGATGCTGTTTTGCTGGGTTGCTACACTCACTGATCAAACGTGAAGCGCCAGGCAATCTCTGACATCTTTGGCTGAAAATGCTCTTCCAGCTTCTTCTTGAGGTCCACGTTGTTCTTTGGGGGAGGGGGGGTATTTTGATTTGGTTTTTTCTTCCTAATTTAATCCATGCAGATTGTTAATTAGAGAAATACATATGCTTTGAAATCTTCCAGTTGCAACAACAACATATTGAAATATGCAATAGATAGATGACGGTGATAGAGATAGAGATAAATACGTATAGATATGTGTGAATAATGTATATCCAGCAGTCAAGATTCAAAAAAGCCTATACATGTAAGCAAATTAAAATTGAAATATGCAATAGATAGATGACGGTGATAGAGATAGAGATAAATACGTATAGATATGTGTGAATAATGTATATCCAGCAGTCAAGATTCAAAAAAGCCTATACATGTAAGCAAATTAAATTCTCATGAATACAAAATTGAAAATTTCTGATTTTATCTTAGCAACAATATCTTATCAGCCTGCTGAAGTATTGCTCCAATGGGCCACTGGATATTGGACATTTCCAGTTGTTCAGACCATATACACATTGTCTACCATTCTTCCCATTCAGGATGTAGTACAGATGAACAATTGCTTGCATTTTTATATTGAGCAGATATATTTTTATTGTTGGAAGATGTACATAGACAACATTATGCCATAAGAGCAAGACCATAAGCGGAAGCGGAAGTCATAGCTGAATCGGCAGGAGTACCACTAACAATAGCAGGATTGTCTTATCACATTCTAAAAAAGCAAAGTGTTACTTGTTCAGCATATGACACATTAGAATATACATTAAATGTGATTTGTTCCCTTCTCTCCCTACCTGTCCTCTTTCCTTCCCACAGGTAGACATAGGCGTACTCCGCTTTGTATCTGCCATTGGGACTCAAGGAGCAATCTCAAAAGAAACCAGAAAAATGTATTTTCTGAAAACATATCGAGTGGATATTAGTTCAAATGGAGAAGATTGGATATCTATTAAAGATGGAAACAATAAAGCTTTGGTAATGTTTTTCATCTGTATGATGTTCTTGACTATTTATGAATTTATAAAATTCTGTATTTAGTTACAGTTATCAGTAAAAGGAGTCCCTGTAGATTTTACTCTGCTGGTCACTGCAGACTATAGGGGCAGTGCTCAATTCCGTTTCAAGGCCTTTGAGCCAGTGCTGTCCAAAGAAATTTCCGTGGTCATGTGGCCAGCATGACATCACAGTTCCCACCAAAGTGGCATTTATTTATTTACTCACATTTGGGTGCTTTCAAACTGCTGGGTGGTCAAGAACTGGGGCAAGGACAGGGGGTCACCCCATCACATGGCACTCAGGTCTTGAACCTAGGCTGCCTGCTTTTCAACTGACAAACCCAGTGTCTTAACCACTGAGCCATCGTGCCATCCCTGAACCACCATGCTGCCCACAATTATCAATGCTTTAAGCAAAATGCTAGGTACTTGGAGGATCAATTATACTTACCCTATTGGTCATTTTACTAGTCAGTTAAAAACACTGAGAAAATAAAATACCCTCAAAAGACAAATTCTAACACACTGAAATAATCCTTATAGTTTTTCTCCAATCATTTATGTTTTTTTCTTGCTGTAGTATATCACTCCTTAGTAATTTATAGGCATAAAAATGACATTCTATAATAAAATGCTTCATTGCTGCAGCATGGAAAACAAGAAGATTAAATCATCAAAATGAAACACTTTTAAACCCATTAATTGTAATTGTTGATATTTAATTGCTTTCCCAAACTAAACATCCTTGGTCTTGTCTGGATTATGTCTAATTTTTCTTTAGATATTAGATTTTTTTCCAGATTCAGATTTTGTTTCTTACTTCTGTTAGACTGCAGATGTTTTAAAAAAATCCATGTAATAATATATACCATACCCAGTAAAGGTCTGAAGCATAAATAAAAGAGTCATGTATTTCCCAGTTGTGACTCCTTAATATGAAAATATTAAAGAAGTCTACAGAATAGTACCAATTCAAAGTTCTTGTTTTCACCAAATTATTGTCATGTAATTATATTTGAGGTACCTCAGTTGTGCACTGGTGCTTGCTTGTCTTCTATTTTATCAACAAGTAGCAATCTTTTAAAAATTGGAAAAAAAGCAATGTTGTATTAAAATGATACATCAGATGAATATCTTTTCCTCAGTTTGATATAGGTTCCATAATATTTAGCAAAAATGGTCAGTCAAAGCTTCGTACATTTTCCCCAGATATGTCTTATTTATTTTGGAAATACCTTAAAAGTCTTACACAACCCAACCTTTGTACTTCTGCTGCACTTCCTTTATCATGAATAACAGATAACCACTTGGCTGTTTCATCCTGTTTGTCTGAAAGACAGCCAAACTTTACCACAGGCCTTGGCCTAACTTTCCTGTGCAATTAATATTAATAAGTTAAACAGATGGTTGATACTAAATAGAGTTAATGTTTGCAAGAAATTCCTGCTGATCTTCCATTACTACTTCCTTCCCATTTAAAAAACAACAACAGAAAGAGCAATTTTTAGTAAGACTATTACAAGGGGAAGTGAGACAATAATTTTTTAGTGGCCCCAAAATGGAGATAGAAATATTTCTAGCTGTCCAGTCCCAAGAAAGTAGAAACAATTGAACAATTAAAACCCATTTATAATGGATAAACAGCAGCTAAAATCAATACTACAACTGATTGCATTTAGCTACTTATATGGACAGGTTTAAATGACATGGTCAACTTCCTTTACTACTATTCTGCTCTAAGAAAATACAAAGCATGAAAGTTGGGGAAAGATTTAAGAAATTACTGCCTAAAAACGGAAAAATGCCTAACATCAGGAAATTGAGACTTTGCATTGTCTAATGAAAAAGGAAATTAGTCACCTTCCTTGAATTTAGTCAATGAAGAATTTGACTTACTTATAGGCATATTCATGTCTGGGCTGTAAAAGCCAGACAACAGCAAAAGATTTTCTAAATTTGTTTGCTTGCTTGTTTGTTTAAAATATTTATATAGCCAACCATCTTTTAACCAACTCTGGGCAACTTCCAATCAAAAGCTAAACCAAAAATAAAATCATATTAAAATTACAAAACTAAAAATTAAAACACTAAAATATATCTTTGCTTCTGTCTGATAATCTTCTAAATTTTTGCAGTCTAAATATGCACCCTATTATAATACACCTTTCTTAACAGAGCAGAATTATGTTATCTGTCTTTGAATGCCTTTCTTGATTGTTTAAAAAAAATATTAAGTAGTGAAACACAGATAAATAGAATACCTAGATTATACTAAATATTAGAAGTATCATAAGAAAACTATATATTGGAATTATTCATAAGGAAACAAGATATCCAGTGATGGGATTCAGTCAGTTCGCACTACTTCGGCAGAACCAGTAGCTAATTTTTTGTTGCCCAGGCCCAGATTGGTACTTCTGGAAGTGGCATCCACACAGAGAACTAGTTGTTCACATATTTGAATCCCACCACTGAAGATATCCTCACCTTCAATGAGTCAAAATTGGTGTCCTTAGCAGTAGAAATCTTAATTCCCCTATGTTTTATTCTATAATTCAATATTGTTTAATTTTATCTAGGTAAACATTGTCAATTATAAGTTACCATATGGAACTGCAAGAATTCAATATCCTATACTTACTCTGGATTATCCTTTTCTTCAGTGGGAATGTGATCATTTTTGAATTTATAATTATTACCATCATTGTTATCAATAAAAATAATTTCTATTTTTGCAATAATACTCAAATATTGATGTGGATAAACAAACATGGTTCAAATATTTTTGAGGGATATCTTAAATGTTTTCTCTTTCTATAGTCATTCATGGGGAACACCAACCCAACTGAGGTTGCTTATAGATCTTTTCCCAAACCAGTTCTGACACGTTTTGTTCGAATCAAGCCTGTAACCTGGGAAACTGGGATATCACTGAGATTGGAAATTTATGGCTGTAAAATTACTGGTAAGGACTATGAAGAATTTACTTTATTTTTTTAAAGACTGATATTACGTATTTCCAGGCATACAAGTAATCCCTTGTTGTCTTAAAAAGACAGCAAATTGTTATCGTGATTTTCTACTTTATATGACCAAATCAGTAGTTGTCTATGAGCAGATATAAGCTGCAAAAACTGAGAGCCACTAGATCACAGGTCTGCAACCCGCGGCTCTGGAGCCGCATGCGGCTCTTTCAGCCGGCTCCCAGTCCTCTGCCATGTGCAGTCCAAAAAAAAAAGTGGGACTAAAAAAGTTCAACCAATCAATTCAAATATTCAGGGTAGGTGCATATCTCGCCTTGTCTCCACTCTTCAGTCAAACCCTGTTCTGCACATGCGCGCATGTACGCGCATGCGCACACATTTTTTGCAGCTCCCAGTTTTTCCTTTTGTGAGGGAACCGGTTCCGAGTGGCTCTTTCACTGTTTCAGGTTGCTGACCCCTGCACTAGATGGAGTAAACAGCTACTCAAAAAAGTTAATTTTGTTGCCATCTAGGTTTTTTTTAAAATTTGTGCAGCTTAGATATGGAAAGTACTTGCAACACATGAAGGTCCATTAAATCAAATACTAACTTTGTGAATTGGGAAATGAAACCATGTAAATAATAACCACACACACAAACAATGTAGAGACCCCTCTAGCATCTCAATATTTATCCATTAGACAGAAATCAACACTTATTCTATCTTACATAAGAATAGAATAAGTAATATAGTTACTAATTTCTTCCCTATTCAAGCAGTCCAAGGCTTTGGAGATAATGCATACAGAAGGTTAATAAAAATGATTAAAATATTTGTACTGGTCTACCAATCATCTAGAGTCCTTCTTCTTGTAAGATTTTCCCACTCAGTTATATGGACAACAAGATATAAGATCTTTTTGCATATGGATGGTATGCACTCCCTTATGCCTGAGTGAAGGCAGGGATGTAAGCTTTTTACTTGTCACATCATCTGTTATAATGATATGTGTGTTCACATTGCATTATTCAGATAAAGAGGATGTTTTAGAAGCAAGGAACAAGCATACAGATTAATTAAAAGAAAAATTACTTAGGAGGTTAATTTTAGCTTTCTAACTAAAATAAAATCCATTAATCTAACCTATTTCATTAATCAGATTAATTGCATATTTTAAAACTGTTGCAAGCATATTTTCCAGTGTTTCTGTCCTTCCAAAACAGTATTGATTAGGAAGGAAAATAACAGGTAGAGGTAAATGATGGATAGAGGAATATGGTACAGATGACATAATCTATTTTTATCAAACAATGTAAACAAAACTTTAACAGTTTAACAAAAATTTTGCATAGCTGCAAAAAAAAACTCAAGAAAGAAAAAAATCCCATCTCAAATATATTCATTAATACTAAGAAATTCTAACTTTCAATTTCCTGAAAATATTCTACCAATTAAAGAAATTTCTGATGTAGAATGGTTTTCCTTTCCTTCCTCCCATCTATTTTTGGGGAATTTTTGGAGTACTTTGGAATTACTCTAGAATTTGTCCTGGTGGTACTTTTGAATCAACCTCATTATTGTAAACTAGCCAAAGATATTATTGCAGTTGGCTTTATCAGTACTATTGTTCCTTCAACACACTTTTCCATTACTCAGTAGCCCTCTTGGCTTATGATCTGTACCTTCCTGATGGCCAAATGCCAATCTCTGGTTCAGTTTACCCGGAGTGAAGGCCAATCAATCATGCAGAGTCGAGGAAAGTAGAAATTTGTCACTTTATTTCTGATCAGAAGCAAAGGGGCTTCCTCTGCTGAATTTAGCAACAGCAAAAGCAAAAGAGCAAGAGGAACCCTGAGTAAGGCCTGTATTCTATTTTTATACCCTCAGCTGAAAGAGATCAAGAGCAGAAGTTCAATCCATCTGCGATTGGATTCAAGACTTTCTTAGGGATCGGTTACAAACAGTGAGGGTCGGGTCTGCTTTGTCCACCCCCCTGAAGCTTTGCACCGGCACGCCACAGGGCTGTGTGCTTAGCCCCTACCTGTACTCTTTATACACTTATGATTGTGTATCATCTGACCCATCCACTGCGATAATCAAGTTCACAGATGATACAACTGTGGTGGGTCTTATTACAGGTGGGGATGAGACAGCATATAGGGCGGAGGTACAAAAACTATCCATATGGTGTAGTAACAACAACTTGCACCTAAACATCGGCAAGACAAAAGAGATGGTGTTAGACTTCCAGAGAAAAAAGGAGGAACCTGCCCCACTTTACATCGGGGAGGACTGTGTAGAGAGAGTTTCCTCCTTTAAATTTCTGGGAGTCTACCTCTGTGAAGATCTGACCTGGAAAGTTAACACAACCCAGGTGGCTAGAAAGGCCCAACAGAGGCTTCACTTTCTTAGGGTCTTGTGGAAGAACAGGGTAGAACAACAGCTAATGACCCTCTTTTACCAGTCTACTATAGAGAGCGTCCTCTCGTATGGTATTGTGGTTTGGTATGCTGGTCTGACAGCCGCGGACAGGAAAGTATTACAGAGGGTAGTGAGCACAGCACAAGACATTGTGGGCTGTTCCCTGACACCACTGGATGACATCGCCAGGGCTCGTTGCCTTGGAAGAGTGAGGAAGATTCTCAGGGATGACTCACACCCTGGACGGTATCTCTTTACTCTCCTACCATCCGGTAGGAGATACAGGAATATAGCCAGCCGTACCAACAGGCTGAAAAATAGCTTTTATCTGTGGGCTGTTAGGCTTTTAAATGGGACATAATCTTATGCAGAATTGACTTGGGAGGCCGGTGTGTGGTGTAGTTGGTTCACATGGTGTGGTAGGATGGAGGGTTTGTTGTCACTGTGTGTTGGGGGGAGAGAGCACGGGGGGAGGCTCAGCTAATCTCAATGTACACTTGTTGACCTTTGACAATAAAGGTTTATTATTATAAATTTCTTCCTCATTTTCTAGATTGCACGTGCAACTATGTGTGTTTACCATGTTTTTCTTAGTATGAGCTAGTTTTTAGCTTGCAAATAATTATCTCCAGACTTTCATCTAGGTGCTCCCCCCACCGCCCCCAACCCAAGCCTAATATCACTCTGTCTTCCTTTGTTCCAGCAACAGGTTTCTTGTGACAAGCTTCTATGTACTTTCCTAACCACATCTTGTAAATCTAGCTATAGTTTATATGTAGGGTCTGCTTTTAGGGTTCCTTAACAAGTGAGTAGATTTTGTTCTGGTCTAGATAAGCTGTTTGTATCTTCCTGTTCTGAGTTTCTATGCAAATAAGACAAAAATAAACTGAAAAGAATAAGTTCCTTTTTGAATGAAGTGCTTTTGAGTTTGGAATTTGAGGTCTTGGGATCTCATTCCCCCCCCCCTTTTTAATCAAATTGAATGAGAGTGATTAAAATGTAAAGAAGAATGCTTTGGCTCAGTCACATCAGTCAAGAAAACCATTGGCTAAGCCTAATGATTCAATCTATGGGTCTGTTACACAAGATTCTTGAAAGTGTCTTTTTGGCTATTGTATTTTAATTCACTTAATAATACAATTCTCTGCAGATGATGGTAGCAAAGAATGATAAAAAGAATGATAGAAATGGTTAATACAGTAAAACTATTCAGAAGTGCTGTGCATATGGATATTGTAGGGATGTATATACAAATCACACATGTACTTTTTTTAACCTTTTAGATTATCCTTGCTCTGGCATGCTAGGTATGGTGTCTGGACTCATCGCTGACTCTCAGATTACAGCATCAAATGAATTGGATCGGAATTGGGTGCCAGAAAACGTCCGTCTTATAACAAGCCGGATAGGATGGGCATTGCCACCCCCAGATGGTCATACTTATACAAAAGAATGGCTTCAAATAGACCTTGGTGAAGAAAAGATAGTTCGGGGCATAATAGTCCAGGGAGGTAAACACAGAGAAAACAAGGTCTTCATGAGAAAATTTAAAATTGAATATAGCTACAATGGATCAGACTGGAAATGGATTATGGATGCCAGCAAAAAGAAAGCCAAGGTAAATTTGTAATTACGCATGGTGAAGAGCACAGTAGGAACTATTTACCACCAGGATATATGATCTGCATGCTGAAGGCCCATTTTTGGTATCTCCAAATAAAAATAGCCAGTGGCACTCTGGGCCTCTGTCTGAAATGCTACAGAACTGCTGCAGATAATGTAGAAAATAATGTTTAAATGAAAAGTCTAATGAAGCAATAAAAAAGCTTCTATCCATGAACTAACACCAACCTCGCTATTGCCCTTCATTTAAGCTAATCAGAAGAATAGTTAATTCAAATGCTTTTATCTTAACTTACATAAAGATAAAGCCTCTATTGAATCAAGCTTAATTTTTGGCATCTACAAGGATGTGTTTAAGTTAGCCACTGCCACCTTGAAGAGATTTCTTGTTTTTTTTATACTTCGTAGTGTATTCTGTAGCACTAAGCCATTTGGTGGTCTCCTGTCCAAATATTAACCCTCTGATCCTGGTTAACTATCATGCCCTTTGTCAATGTGAAATGTATAGCTCTCTAGTGGACTACAGGTAGTACTTACAACCGTTTATTTAATGGCATTTGAATTTACAGTGGCCTTGGAAAAAATGATTTATGACTGTCCTTGAAGTTATGGCCATCTCACCACTCCTGCAGCCATGTGATTACAATTCAAGCACTTGGCAAACAGCTCTCATTTACAATGGTTGCAGCATTTTGTGCTTATGTGACTGCACTTTGCTACCTTTCCAGTTGAATTCCAATAAGCTAGTAAATTAGGGAATCCAGATTCACTTAATAACTGTCTGATTCACTTAACAACCATGGTAAAAATGATTGTAAAATTGATCATGCGATAACTAGGTGGCCACATTGCTTAACAACAATTCTGCTCCCAATTGTTGTAAATTCAGGACTATCTGTTCTGTCTGTGCATGCAAAATATCCCATGTTTAATCTCTTTGTTCTCATATGAAGCTTTAAAAAAAATCCATGATGAATTATTGCTATACCATATCACTAGTATTAGGCACAATATAAAGCAGTTTGCTAGAACTTCAGCCTGTCACAAAATTGTATCCACTTCTTAACTTATATAGGAAGAAAGGCAGCCACAGATCTATTTTCAAATGGCCTTGAATCTGAAAATAAAGGGCTCATCATAAAGTGTAAAAAAATAAATAACTCCAGCAATGGGATCTCACATTGTTTTTTATTAGAAATGCACATTTTTTTGACATAGCCGTCTAAATAAAGTACAAAATAAATAGCATTATGTTTTTGCTGTGACTTACCTTGGGCTACTTAGTCTTCTGGTATTAAATTCAGAGCATTTGTTCTTACTGTCAAAATTAGCAGTCCTGGCAAAATGAATGCTGGCAGACATGTTAGGTCCATTCAGAGTCTTAAATTCTTAGAAAAGTGAGCTTTCAAAACCAGTAATTTTTTTAAAATAAAAAAAGTTCTATAACATGCATAATCCTAGTAAATATTCAGAATATTTAAAATTGTTCAGTCTGTGGGGAAATTGAATAAAATCCTGAGATATTGGAAAGCTAGGAGAATTTAAAACAGGACTTAGGCATTTTTAAAATATTAATTAAGCTTTGCTATATGTAATGCTGACTACACTGATTAAAAGAATAAATTAAAAGCAAATCTCTTTCTTGAAATGAAACATAATTTACTGAATACATTCTTAGATTGAAGTGTCATATGATAAATTTCTACCTATTCATATTACTGCAGTAATCAGTTGTACTGCTATACTTATTTAATGGTTTTTTTACCCCTTTTTTGTACAATATATTCAAAACCATCATCAGACACACCAAACACTATTCATTATTATTTTTTATTATCTAAACAATAATTAAGAATAGATTCCTTAGTTAAAAGAATGGGATCATACATTATAAATTGCCTTCTTTTTTAGAGAATGTATGTATTTATTTTTGTTCATATCATTCCTTTTGTTAGGAACTCAAGGTAACATACAGAGAACTTCTTTCTCTAATTTTATTTCACAATTGTCCACCTGTGGTTAGGTTGGGCTGACTGGTTTAAAATCATCCTTCCACAATGAATAATCTTGAGGACAAGAGGGAGACCCAATACCAAGATAATAGCCAAATCAAAGAAATCTGAGCCAGAACAACGATCTGAGAATTGGGGTGGATTTTAAATGCATAAAACTTTTCTGGAAAGAAACAAAGGATGAAGCCATACTATGGTACCTCATCCTTTTCAACTATGACAACATAACTACAGATATTGGGAGAAGTGTCTACAGTAACTGAAATATCATCAGCATGATATAATTCACTATCATGTCTTGCAGGAACTTTTAAATGTAGGAAGAAAGGTAGCTTTGCATCTAGAAAGCTTCTCTTCATAGCAACTCTGCATATAACAGAACCTTAAAAATAGCAGGAACGCTAGCAAAGTTTTCCCTTTTTTGAGGAGTGGGGTTGAGGGAACATATGAAATTGTCATTGTGATTGGGTTTTCTTTACTTTCCTACAATATTGACCAGTAGATAGACTGTTTCTTAGCTTAATTTTTGTTCCTTGTTCTCAGCTTTTTGATGTTGCAGAAATAAATATGATTTAAAAGCTAAATTAGTTGGTAATCACCTTATTAAAGTATTATCTGATTTATAGACTGTATTGGACATGTTTCCCAAGGTTTTGTGAAAAACTGATAGTGAACATTGGGACCAAACTATCAGACATCATACTTATCTAAGAAAGGATAGTCATTCCTTCCAAAGTATTCTTTGTTTCCAGTCCTGATCTAGTACAAAGACACATAGCAGTAAGAGCACACACAGTTTCTTTCTGACATTTCAGCCAGAAGCACACAGTGAGAACTACAGTGAAAGCAATAATTTATGTATAATTATGACCTTGATGCATTCCAGAGCTTCTTTTCTCTAGAGTAGCTTCTACCACACAAAAAGCAAGTGCTGTTAAATTTCAAAAGGAGACAGGCTCATCCAGGATGCTTCAAAGAATGCTAAACCCTAATCTGTTGCTTCTGTCCTTTCTCCTGCTTAATTATATTTCCCACCATTGGAGACATCCTTCTGCATTGTAATGTCTGTGGCCAAATGGTGAATGGAAAGAGATCTTTGATCTGCATTTTGAATTCCTAAGTAAACATTTCATCAATAGAGACCCCAGTGAAGTTTGTTCTACTCCTGTAATAAAAATAGTGCTTAATCTTCACAGTCCTTATGACACTTAATATATTTATTTAGGATCAACTGGGTGGGAATGATAAGAATTTCAGTACCACACATCTGACATCTGAAGGGTACCTAAGGGGGCATTAAATTTCTACCCTAATTCTATGCCCATGTGTCAGTACACTGCTCTGAAATCTTTTATAGAAAAGTGGTCATTATTATATTTTACTACATAAACAATAATTAAGGATTATTGTTACAAAAATGTAACAATACATTGTAAAAATCTTTCCTTTTTGTAGAATGTATTTATTTATGTATGTATTTACTTTTATTCATGTCACTCCTTTTGTTAGGATCTTAAGTAGCATACTTTGTTTTCTTCACCAGTATTGACCTTGGGATAGATTGGGCTGACTGGTTCATAGTCATACAATTTAATGGGCAGAAAGAATTACCTTGTGGAACAAGAAGAAGAGCCATTACCAAAACAATGGCCAAATAAAAGAAATCTGCCAGCCAAGAACTGTAATCTGAAAAAGCACCTCAGACAAAATCCTCCCTAATTCTCATGAAGATAAAGTGAGGCAGTGGGAAAGCACATTAAGAGTTGCAAGATTCTGCTGCTGTAATCTTAGTTTTAGCTTGCATGAGTTTGATTTCCTAGTCTGGTCTATCTAGTCTAATCTACCTGCATCCAGTGAGCTTCTGAGGGTGAGGTAAACTTATATCTTCATCATTACAGCACACTTTTCTCATGGGACTTTTACAATATTTGAAATGTAAATTTTATTATAAAATAACTCATGGCGATGATTTTTTTATGTATAAATAGTTATAACCTTTGAATTCTCTTTCATTAGATGTATTTTCTAAATGCTCTCAATATACCAATTGCTTCTCTTTTTTAGATTTGAGCAGGAGATCCATATCTTTGAGCACAATTGAATTTATTTTTGGATAAATATGCTCAGGATAATGCTACCTAATTGAAAAGCATACATCCTGTATGCATAGAGTTTATAAATAGAACATCTATACATATGTGATTATAAAGTATATGATTTATATAACACCAGGCATAGAACACTGAAGAGATAAATAAATTCACCATTCCTTCAAGCACATTTTGGGAATTTTAGCACCCATGAAATCAAAATAGTCTTAATGAAGAATACAATCATTAATGAATGTGTTCCTCACATTTACAGAAAGGAAAATAGATAAGGAATAGACAGGTCACCAAATCAGTACTGAGGAATTTTTAGATAACAAATAATCTAAATCCAGGCCATAAATCAATAGCCAAGAATGCAATGCTATATATGAATAGGGTTGACCTAAATACTTGTGCAAATGAATTTTTTCAAAGGGAAGTAAACATTTCAACTTCTGAGACATTCTTTTGAAGCCCAAGTAACTGGCCTCTTCAATTTTTGCATCATTCTGATTCGCAAGGAGGGTTTTCCTTCCAAAGAAAAAATTATGTACTTAATTAACACTCTATTGGAAGTCTTGGCTTAATGATCGGAAATCTTTGCAGGAGTCATTAAGTGAACACTGCAGATATTAAACAAGCACTACAGTTGTTAAGTGAAGCCATTCATTTGAATGGATATTTTTTTCTTCAAAATAAAATGCAAAAATGACTGCAAATGATGATCACACTGATCCACCCAACATGCAGTCATGAGGTGCCAGCGTGTACATTTATGACAGCAAGGGAGCACTTTATGGGCTGTAAAGCACCCATTCTGTGGCTGTCATAACTCTGAGTCATCATAAAACGCCTGCTCATAAGTTAAGGACTATATGTGGTGAAGAAGCTAGTCAAGAAAGAGAACAGAATTATAAAATAAATGCTTAATTTAGTAGATATATTGGGTGAAGATTCTCTATACTTTGGCAACTATCAAAAACATTCTACATTTAGTTGAAGTGTTCCTGCCAATATCCCTGACACAAAGCAGTTTTCCCTTGGAATCATTTCTCAGTGGTTTCTATAGAGCTAACATAAAAATGAAATCAAGCTTGAGTTGAAGCAAGGCTAGTAAGAGGTCAGAAGTACAAATCAAGATGAATATGGTTGATTTCCATGTTATGGCATTTTCACAAAAATCACTTGAATAATGTAGTAATTTTATTCTCATCTTTTCAGTGACAGCTTGAACAAAATATATTTTGTGCTATTTCAAAAATTCTTTATTATGCATCATTATCTTCTATTGTAGGAAAAGTTAGGAATCGACCACATGATTGGCTTTAAATAGATCTGCTGGTGTAGGTTTACACTTAATATTAAGAAGTCTGGGCTTCAGAATGATTAAGTTCTGGTTGAGATTTGTGTTATTAATACAATGAAAACTAATAAGGTCCAAATCAAATATTTCTATAGTTGACTCTTTCCCAAGAAATCTCACAAATACTGTATCTGTAGCAAATTACAATAATTTATCATTCTTAGAAGTGGTTTCACAGACATCTGTCCTCTTTCAGCAGCTATAGTTTCTAAAGTTTAATTTGCATACTTGCAATATAACTGTAAGCATCAGGGTAAAAATTTTCTCTTGAAATTTTCCATTGTAACTAAATGAATGATGACTGACATTTAGAAAAAATCTTTCCCTGAAGATATCTGTGCAAATTCCAAATGTAAGCTTCATTTAAAGATATCGTATTAAAACATTTGATTTCCCTACTAGTCCTAATGGATAGATTTCTGAAAAACAAGACATGCAATTTCTTAGAGAGTCTTCAACTATCTTTTCTTTCTTTCATTTTCTAAAGAAATGAGCTCTTTCATAAAACAATCAGAACTATGACTACTGTTCAGTTGTTAAGCAAATGGAAAAAAAAACGTGCCAGCTAGCTAAAAATAAACCAATCTGTGATTGTTAAGCAACACAATTTTGTATGTATGCTCTACAGATTTTTGAAGGCAACACTAACTATGATACTCCTGAACTTCGCACTTTTGACCCCTTGACAACCAGATTCATCCGTGTTTATCCAGAAAGAGCCACCCATGCTGGATTGGGACTAAGACTGGAACTGCTGGGCTGTGAAATTGAAGGTAATTGCACAATCTCTGATAAATCTGTTTCATTGATTATTTTCCTATGGTACTGGTCTATGGAACCTCTATTAGCTTTTAATATTTAGTGTGATTGTTATTGTGCTTTTTCTATCTTTAACTAGCACATTAGAATGTTTGTTTGATGCTAGCAAAATTCAACAAATTGTCCAGCAGTATATGTCCTTTAAAATGAAAAATGGAGACACTTGTAAATGTAGTCATTTCAATATGATTAGTCCCTTTAATTATATCTTCCTATATATTTAAATTAAAGTTTTCTTAAAATCAGAGCCTTTCTTCAGCCACACAATTAATACATTTTATTGTATCTGTGGATTAGAGATATGCAGAATTTCCCTGCAAAACATAGTGAAGTGAAAATTTAGGGACCAAAACTTTCTAAAATTTGTGAAGATTGGGACTTTTCAAAGATGGGGCTAATACCCCTTCAAAAAATACCCTTCCCTTGCATAAACATGAGTAGATTTTATTCATACGTTTAATCAAAGTGCAGAACATTGAGATTAGCCATTCTCAATGAGTTGCCAACTTTCATTAAGAAAAATGAGTACTATTGTTCATCATATTTAGCTTTAGATTTCTAAAGGCTCATGTAGGGCGATAATCAGGCTTGTCCATGTGAGTTATAACTCACTTGATTCAGAAGCTTCATGTACAAATCAGTTTCTCCCATGAAGATCCTGCTCCTGTAATGGTTTCCACATCCATTGCATTATTTTGATGAGGAACACCAAAAGACCTCAAACCAACAAAATTTCAGAGAAATGAAATCCTTACTAAAAATAACAGAAAATGTGGCTTCATGTGAAAAGACATAACATGAGCTTCCTCTCCAGATTTTCTGATTGTTTTTATTGTCTGAATCCGTAGATACTGACATAACTTTGAAATCTGTCCAGATAACTTGTATTAATTACAATTTGTTTTAAAGTGGCAATATATCAATAAGGATCAGAAACAGTGACTTTGGATTTGATTTGCGTCATCTGCCCCTGATGGTTTTGACCAAGTATGGATCTTGAAATAACATTACATAGTTGATAGAATCATATAGGGTAGGAATAAACTTTATTTTTTTCTTCCATGTATGAGACTGTGAGGAACAAAAGCATTTGTTAGGGTTTAATTTCACAAAAGAAATTATCCACCTTCCTCCTCCTATTTCCTATCCTTTGCCCTCCTATAAATAGGGTAAGAGTTGTCCAAGCTGAAATTTGGTTTTAGTTATTGATTCTTTTTAAATAATTTTAAATTATTATTCTTTTATTTATTCAAAAGAATTATTCTTTGAAATAATTCTTAGTATTTTCACCTCAAGATTTCCCCAATCCTATACTAGTACTGGGGCTGTGAGTTTTACCATTCCCAGGTAATGTGTATGCATTCTAATACATAAAAAAGCCCTGCCTTTGAGTCTATCTTAACTGAATTAAGCTGGGTTTTTTGTTTCAGTCCCTACTTCAGTGCCAACCACTGCTGATACCCTTCCTGTAGATGAGTGTGATGATGACCAAGCCAACTGCTACAGTGGAACAGGTGATGACTTCCATTTGACAGGTGCAGAAACCATCCACATTCCATTGCAACTCTGTTTTCATTCAAATCATTTTCCCAATGCCATACTTATTTTACATTTATTACATACTAGAAAAATTATGACATATTCATGCAAAATCTGCAATAAGGTTTTGAACTTAATTTGCATACCTTAAATATACGTGCTCTGATATATCTGTAAATTTGAGCACCTTAAGAAAACATATATCTGCCTTTTAATTCTTTTCATTAATAATTTGATTTAAATCTGCTTGATTCGATATGTGATATTAATAAACTGAAAATACTTTCTACTTGAGGGATATGGACAACTATATGTTGTTTATAGGTAGCCTATAGATGAGATAACTTAGCTTTCATAGAATAGTGTAAACAAATGTATACCTAAAATATGCCCAAACTGATTGGTACTATTACTAGCAGAAAAGAAATATGAAACAGGTATAACTAAAGTCATAATACATATTTAAGTTCAATATCTGGGGCCCGTCTCTGAAACTGGGAAGGTTAGTAAAGATTGCAAGGAATTGATGGTATAGGTTTAGTTATGAATGAAAGGAATAAAATGTAGGTTAGAAACTATTATTTGGTGTAATCTTAGGTTGTGGTGGATACCAATGATAATTGATAATGGCAGAATCATGATAGATTTGGGGGAAAATTATGCAACAATTTAAAAATGAGAGCCAGGGGGGAAACAATTCTGCTAGACAACTTGAACAATTTAATAAGAATAAGATAATAAAACACAAAATAAACAATCAGGCTATTTGGAAACCAAGAATAAATTAAAATGTGACTATATGATAAATATCTGCTTACAAAAAACTCTTTGTTTCAAATGCATGGTTTAAATATAAGTCTACAAGTCATACAATTTTAGAATTGTAAGCTGCCCAGAGTTACTTGGTTGAGGTAGGCAGCTATAGTAATTGAATGAATGAATGAATGTGGTCAAGGAACAAACATAGATCTAAAAAGAATTAATGAATGAAATATGAATATGGCTATTAAAGGAATGATGTAGTGAAAGAGGCTATGGATGAGGAGAGAAGTGCTTATAACTGCTACAAAAATGATGAGAAAAATAAATTGTACAAAGTATGTAGAGAAGAAAAGATAGTTGCAAAAATGTAGAAAAAGAGCAAGGACATATGAATATTAGACAAAAGCAGAGAAAATTCATAGAATTGAAAATAATTCTGGAAGTGGAACATTATTGCATGAGCCAAGGAGACCTAACAGAGTGATCAGATTTAAAATAAATTATGGAATATGAAGTAGTAATTTGTCAAAGAGTAGAAATGAAATGAATGATAAAATGTTAATGTCCAACAAAAACAAGGATAATTTTTAGGCTATACCCATCCATTGTACTCAGAGATGTTTTGAAGATTCTAGAAAAAGAACAGATGATGACAGTATAACTGGATAAATGTTAATATGTAATACCTGTGTGAAAAGTGCAGCTTCATTGTATATTGCAGTGAGGAATATGGTATCTGAAAATTAATGTATCAAAGCAAGGTTGATATTTTTGACAGGGAAATCAAGTGAACATTTACAATTTTTACATAAATAGCTTGAGAAACTACAGAAATATTCTAATATTTAGCAGATAAAGATGAAAAATGAGGATGAAAAGAGAAACATGAAAAAATGTATGCATAAGTGGGTAATTTCATGCCATTTTATTTTGCTGAAGTTGATTAAACAAGAACAATGGATTAGTATTCAATTGTAAAGTATACATTAACCAATTGCAGTACAACTTTAGCCCTAATGAAAATCCTGTGATTTATTGTTTAAAACACAATGTGTAAATAAGAAAAGAGAAAGAGATATTTTCCTCCCCCTGAAACAACCTTTTAATACAGAAGTATGCTAATCACTTGTAATTTAACTGTCTTAGCTGGATTGCTAAATAGGCTAATGCAATTGGCTAAAATCCAGTTTATTTATAACCTGGGGTAGTTTTCTTCTAAATTCCATTTAGCAAATTCATTACAATTGGAGCAGAGAAGGAGGGGGTTTTACTTTTTCCTTTTCATTAATATTTTGCCTAAACTGAAACTCAGTGATAGTCTGTTCTTCCTACTTCAGAGATGCATTTAAGTCTGTATAGTACATCTAAATATTAGCAAATTAAAAGAAGCCACAAAAATCAGAAAGCCAGAATGGTGCCTGTTTGTTATATAAGCTACATTTAGTTAGTTGATGAAGCTGTTTGGAATTTTCTTATCTCATTGAGCTTTATATCTGGTTTGTTAGATGAGTTATTGTCCAGTTATAATTAATAAAATAATATGTAGCTGGGAAGGTTAATATTTATAAATATTAATATTTATTCCTTCTTACATGATAGTGCAGCTTCCAACATCACTAAATGCTTGGGGTAGGTTTATCTTCTCTTGTAATGTATGATTCATTGAGGGCATAGATAGCCCAAATCAAATTCTTATTAAGCATCACACATCAATGATGCTTGATCTCCCTCTCCATCCCACCCAAAATTTTATGGAAACAATTACAGTTTTTTAGGTAGTTTGAACTACTTTTTTAAAGTCATCAAAGTTAAGCAAGCTCTCAACATTCACTCAGTTCCATAACATGGATATTATGGTATTTTCCCCGAAAACATTCCATAAGAGAATATACTACATGAAAGCGTTGTGTCTGTCACCTTCAACAGAAAGACAAAGGAATGGGATTAAAAAGACCTCTTTAAAGGATCAATCAAAATCAAACTCACATTCTTTCAAACCTTTCCTGTGTCAATTGGTCTTGCTTAGGACTCTTATTAGCAGGACTCATTATTAGCAGATTTTGCAGTGGAAGAATAATGATAGAATTTAGCTAACAATTTTAAATTCAACTTGGGGACAAAATGAAAAAAGTTGTGTTATACTCAAGATAAAGTATTTTTCAAATAAAGTGTCTCTTGAAAAAAAATAACTGATGATTCAATTTGCATGAATACTTACAAATAAGATGATAAATGGATGGATTTTGATTTTTGTGTTTGTGTGTATGCGTGTATGTGTGTGTGCATGCATGTGTGTGCATGCAATTTTTTTTCAGGGAGTACCACAGCTACGATCACAGAAAAACCAGTACCAACTGATACTACAGTTCAGCCAGGTAGGCTATGAAAATAATTGTCTCTGGATACTGTATTTCTGAATTATGTGTTGTGTCAACAACAATTTAAATGAATTGCAGGATCTTCCAACTTACCCTCCTTCAAAGTGTTTGAACGATAATGGAGCATCTGAATTCCAAGCTCGGTTCAATAAACGCTTCCCTTCTTTCATCCAAATGTCTATACAGTAAAGAATGAGTGTTGATGTGTGCCAAGTTGTGACAATACCATGAAAATATTCAGCAGCTGAATTGCACACTGTACTTTCAGGGAAAAACATGGTATCTTGTCTGTGATACATTATGTGTTTGCAAACCAAAGGGAGAAAGGCCATCGAAAACAGGAGTATGGTTCAGGCTATTTATATTGTCCACTTTCCTGGGAAAACTACATCCAAGTAATGTTTGCCAGGTTTTTTTCCTCCCATCACACAGTTGTCAGTTTTACAATATTCTTTCCTAGGTAGACTTCTTTGAAAGATTTTATGCAAATTGCTTAAATTTGAGATAAAAAAAAGATATTACTGGCAGCTGGTCCTTTCTCCTCAATCAATACAATAGCTAATAGTGCTTGGAAAAGCTCTTAATTTGCAGTTTCATTGGGCTATTTTATTATCCTGCATGGAGAAAAAGGGAGAGACAGAAAAATCCCCCCCCTTCAAATTCTCTAAGTCTGATCAGCAGTTTTAAATGCTTTGTGTTAATAATTGTAAAAAGGGGGAAAGGTCACTCCTCCCATTACTCCCATTTCCTTTATTAAATGACAATCAGGCACAGCCTCAAAAGTAATTTCACAGGCTATGTGTCTTTGGATGTGTTTCTGCCATACTGAAGTTTTGCTATAAGCAAAAAAAAAAAAGAATGTATCAATAATGAAAAAACTTCCATAAAAGACAACAGTGTGACAAAAAGCAATCAGACTAAAGTAATTAATTCCAAGATTTTGTCTTTTAACCTCTAAATTTCCTTACCATAAAATGCTTTCCATGTTTTAAATTAATTTTTCTTCCTCCAAATTTATTTAATCAGCATATACTATTGTGAGCAGCATCCTGTTTTTTACATATTCAGAGTGTTTAAAAAAAGCTTTGTGGAAACATTACTTTGAGGGCTATTTTTTTTTCTTAACAATAATCTTGCTTGCTTAGATTCAGTATTGTTTTATTTCTTTGTATCTTGAAGGCTTGTCTATGGAGCTTCTCAGTCATCCAGGCCATGGTTGTCCCAAGGTGCTTTTTCAAAAGGCAACTGGGCTGTTTTTCTCTGAAGATGTTTCACATCTCATGCAAGAAGCTTCTTCGGTTCTTCAGATCTTCAGAAGAACTGAAGAAGCTTCTTGGATGAGAAGCAAAGTATTTTCAGAGAAAAACAAAGTCCACTTGCCTTTTGAAAAAGCACCTTTGGGACATCTTGACTTATAATACTATTGGATCTTATTTTATTGGTTTCTCATTTGAATATATGGATTTTTTCCACATTTTTCACATTTCTTAGATAAAAAAAAGAATTGTATTTCTTTAAAAATGATCCTACTTTGTGCGACCTCTGAGCAGTTTTAGGAAAATAGAAATAGGACTGTAGAGCTAATCTAACTCTTAATCTAATCATGATATGCTGTATGTACAAAAAAACCAGGCAGACCATTCTGGATGCCAAAACTTAGTTTCCTGCACCCATTGTCAGCCATTCAATCGTGTCTGACTCTTGGTCATTCTATGGATCAGCATTCTCCATGCCCCTCAGTCTCACACCACCTCCTTCAGATCTTCCATGGTTATCCCGGTTTCATCTTTTATAGTGTCCAACCAAAAAGTACTGGGGTCGGCCCTTTTCTTTTTTCCACTGATCACTCACAGCATAACTGATTTTTCAAGTGAACAAGCTCATATACATGACCAAACTATGATATCCATTGTTTGGTGAACTTGGCTCTGAGTGATATTTTTGGTAAGGCTTGGTCTAGGACTTCTTTATGATTTTTGCAGTCCATGGGATGTGTAGTAGTCATCTGTAGCATCACAATTTGTAGGCATCCATCTTTTCCTATCTGCCTTTTTCAGAGTTCAAGTTTTGCAGCCACAAGTAGCAATTGGTAAAATTATTGTGTTAACTAATCTTTATTTGGTTGGGAGGCTGCTATTTTTACTCTTCCAGATGTTATTCATCCTGGACATTGCAGTTCTTCCAAGGGCTGTACACCTTCAGATCTCAGGGCTGCAGTCACCACAATGGATTATTTTAGAACCCAGAAAGATGAATTTTGATGGTCTCATTGTCAGTTTGCACTCTGACCTGTGTGTCATCTGCAATCATCATATATTTTTTGCGTATGTTAAAGTGCAATCCAAATTTTTCATTTTCATCTTTGACTCTCAGGATTAGCCACTTCAGATCTTCCTTGCTTTCCGCGAGCAGTGCATTCCTGCAATGTTTCCTGCATTACTGGGATGGAAAGTATAAATCCTAAAATAAGTTTAAAATAATTTAAAAAATAAAGTGGGGGAAATATCCAAAGCAGTTCTCCAATTCCCACCTTAAAAACACAAGAAATCATAAATCATGGCCTTACCAATACTATAATGTTAACTTTTTCATTGTGGCTCATAGCCAATCACAAAATGTAACCCACAGCTATTACAGAAAAATCTCTCTGTGTGCTTCTTTGTAATGATAGGTTTATGGTAAAAATAACAAGATGATAGCCCAACCAAAGCTCCACCTGTATTTTTATGTGTATTACATTTTTTAAAAACCTAAAGACAGGACATTATGTCCTTCTTAAATTTTCTCACCAGTGTTTTGCAGACTACTAAGGTATCACTAAGGTATTCTCTGGCATCTTGTCCAACACCAACATTCAGAAGCATTGGTACCTTTTCACCTCTGTATCTTCAAAGTCCAAAGTCACAGGGAATACTATGGCTTCCACAATTCTGATATTTGTAGGTTTACACACATCATGGCATTTGAATATTTTTCCAAGGCCTTTGTGGCTACTGTATCAAATACTAGTCTATGCCATATTCCTTAACTGTTTGTTCCTTTTATCATTGAGAGTTGATCTAAAAGAAATTATTTACCACTTCAGTACCTTTATTGTCAGTTCTAAGGCTGGATACTCTACTTGTTTTCCCTAGTTTGGTCTTCTTTATATTTAATTTTAGTCCCATTTTTAATGCAATAAGTTCCTTGACTTTTATGAGAGCTTCCAGATCCTCTGCATTTTTTCAGTATCAGAATAATGTCACAGCTTAGTGCAGATTATGAATATTTCTTTCTCCAACTTTAAAACTACACTTATTGTCTTCCAGTCCATTATAGAATAGATAATGGGAGACTATATAGCCCTGCTTTACTTCTTTGGCTGTAGTGGCGCAGTGGTTAGAATGCAGTACTGCAGGCTACTTCTGCTGACTGCCGGCTGCCAGCAGTTCAGCAGTTCAATATTCAGTGGCTCAAGGTTGACTCAGCCTTCCATCCTTCCAAGGTAGGTAAAGTGAGAACCCAAACTGTAGGAGGCAATATGCTGACTCTGTAAACTGCTTAGAGAAGGATGTAAATCACTGTGAAGTGGTATATAAATCTAAGTGCTATTGCTATTGGCAACCTGAAACCACTTTGTCTTGCCATATACGGTCTGTACCATGGCTCACTGACAGGTTGCAGATGAGCATTTTGAGATGTTCTGGAATTCCCTTTTTTTTCTAAACTCATTCCACAGCTTGACAAGACACACTCACTAGAACATCTTTCTGCAGTTAATGAAGCACATAAACCTCATTTTTGTATTATTTTACTTTCCCAATTCTCCAGCAATAATATCATGTGAAAATGTCATCTGCATTGAATGATCCTAAGTATTATTTTCCGTGGAAAATTAAGGGTATTGTACAATAGTTTGCACATTTTGTTAAATCTCATATTGGAGGATGCTGTAGGCTTGCATTTTTGGAAAATGGAATTAAATTTATTCAATGGCTTGCATTTAGAAAGCTTGGAACATCATTATGCTTCAAACAGGTATTTCTCTACTCTGGCATTTTGTCTGGATCTCCTCAGATTGGCTAGGAATTCTGGGAGTTGAAATACACATGTCCTCAAGTTGCCAAGACTGAAAAGCACAGTTTTAGACTATTGGAATCCAGTTGAATTAAAATGCTATATGAATTTAGTTGATTAAGTAATTAAAGAAAAGTAAACTTGACATATGCCATTCTGATACCATCACAGAATTGCCAATCAGTTTAATAGAATATAGCTTCCAAATCTGAATTATAAAAATCTGTACAACCAACATGTGGCAAAAGAGTTTGAGGTTTTTTCCTGTCTCCTTACTGTTATCTATTATTTATCTAGAATTTTCCAAGTCAGATCTTTACACTCACAAACTCTTTAACTTTAAGACCATTCTTTCGCATTTCTTAATATACATTAGATCAGTCAATGTTCTCCATACTACTAAAAGTATTTCAGAAGTAGAGTTTGCCAAAGCACCTAGGCAATGCTGAAGGGCACATGCAAGCTGATAAATGGCTGCCAGTTAGCTTGATTCCCTCCAAACAAAGGAAGTAATTCATGATCCATCCTTTTCCATGACTTTCCAGCAATTAAAATGCCTGTTAAAAATGAAATATATCACAGAGGTGATTATTTTGAATATCATCTATTCATGGTTAGACTTACTCTGGTACTGGGTAGTTTGATGGTTCCATTGTTTCTCCACTACTTCAAAACTGGCTATGTGGTTAGCAGCACCACATTCCCTTTTACTTGCCGCAAAGCTGTCAAAACCTATCAAAACTGGGTGGGCCAAGAAAGACGAACAACTTTGTAAAGGGCTTGGCTGGCTGGCTGCTCATGTGGAGCATTAATTGTTCCAGCTGTGAACAAGATGTGGCCAAGAAATGCAGCTGCTGGCTACTCTCATAGGCCAGATTTGTTTTAATTACACAATAGCATGTATGTCTGTGCTTTCAAAAAGTCTTATAGAGAATTAGATGGTGAGATTTTGTCCTCAACTTTAATCTAAACAGCTTGTTAGGCATCTATCATGCTGCTGCATTTTCTGCTTATCTGGAAAGCTAGAAAGATAGAAACCGGGTGGTTTGTGGGGATTTTGTTGTGGGTTTTTATTTTTGTTCTTGTAATCAGGAAGCAAGATTGGAGCTGTATGAGAGTATCCCAGTTGTATTGGCTCGGGCATCAGAAATGATGAAGGAGAGAATATATGCCTGGGATTACGTGGGAATGCTTTATACAGAGTGAAATAATTTGGATGTTTGCAACATGGCGAGTTTCTGCTAACCCAAAGTGGCATTTACTGAGAGTTGATCTTTGTGATCATCTAACAGAGAGGGGAAGACAGGCTATGTCAGCCTCTGAGAGATGGCAGGGAATTCTGTATAATGCTGCCTATAGCTACACTGGCATGTGCATCACAACATACATTCCACTAACCTATGCAGAGCTTGGAATAAAATGTTTTCCCATTTGTGTTAAAATGCTTAGTTAAGTGTATCAGTTGCTTTCACGTGTTTCTGTTTTAATCTATACTAAAATTAACTATTGCATTGATATACAGCTAGACCTCAACTTGCAACCATTTAAAAATACCATGACTTATGACCAGTTCTCAGAACTAGCGCAGCATCCCTGTGCTTGTGTGATCAAAATTCAGGTCTTTGGTATTTATGATAGTTGCAGTGTCCTGGATCAGTGATCACCATTTGTAATCTTCCCAACCAGCTTCTGACAACCAGTCAGTGGGAGAAAGCCAGAATCACTTAGCAGTTGCAGTGATTCACTGCATAAAGTCATCAAATTGGGCACATTTTACTTAACAGCTGCTTTGCTCAGCAATATAATTCTGGTTACAACTGTGGTGATATGTCAAGGGCTACTTGAATATAAGCAGTAGATTCAAATAATACAGCCTTCCTGAGTTCATGTAGAAACTATATACTGGTGTAGGGTTGAAGTATATTTAGCAACTTTAGTATATTACAACTTTCTAGTAAATGTTCAGCTCTTCTCTTTTTTCATTCTACTTCTCTCTGCCTCCTCTATTTTTAAAAAGTTTAAAATGATATTCTTAAAGTGTTCTGATGTAACTGATATAGCTATGTGAACCACAGGTGATAGAACAGTATCACAGGAATGCTATCAGTGGGCTTCCTGTTAAAAAGCACTGAAGGGTTGAAGCCAAACTATAATCCAATATAACAGCAAGAAAATACATCAAACATAAGCTCCTCAGTTCTCCTATGAGATTTATAGGAGTTGCTCTTCCTTTTTTTTTAATTAGGAAATTTTTTTAAAAAATTGAGTTATTAGTTAGTTGACTCTATGTGCCTTGACAGCCCTCGTTATTTGGAAAAGGTAGAATTAATTCATTTGGGAGTTATCCAAGGTTATGGATGGACACTTTCTTGTAGTTCATCATAATAATGAAAAAGAATTTGGCATATTTTGAAACTATGGATTAAAGCAATCTACCATTACATTGAATAACTTTATTTTTAAATTCAAATTCCAAGTTCCCCTGAAAAATAATAAACAGTTTCATATAAGACTATTTGGCAGACTTTGGAGAAGCTGAAAGCAAAACATGATCTCACCCTGATCAAAAGAAGTTGCATACTTTTCATGCTTTACAAGGAGCTTTATAGTCTGCTTGGTTGGCTGTCAGGCATATTGTCCTTTCTTCTTATCCAGAACTATTCATATAACTGCTGCCATCTTGTGGGCCAATTAAAGAGCATTTTAAAAAATTCTTGGTATACTGTATTTTGATCAGCATTGGCAATATATTTACACTTTGCAAAAGCGAAGATAAGTAGTCAATTGATTCGACATTCCCAAGTGGAAAGGATTATATTCATTTGGAACTACTTCATGTTTCTTTTTAGTTATATTGTGAAAAATGCAAAGAAAACCCTTCATGTACCTCTAGTGGAGAAGGGCTCTCTAACTAGACATTCTGATGAGTAACCTGTGCAAAGTGTAGAAAAGGATAGATGCTGCTGGAAGAAATTTGGTGTATAAAACTAACATCTGCATTTGGATGCATATCTGGATCCAGATCCAGATTCCAGATTTGAACCCCATTATCTGTTTCTGCAGTTTATCAGCCTGTTTCATACATGAATGGAGATGCAATGGGGAGATGCAGAAAATCTAATGAAACCAAAACATAACAAATCATTCTTTTAATACAGGGAATAGCTTTTCTGGAATGCTGTAAAATCCTTGAAGTAGAAGCTCAGGAAGCAGATGGGGGAAACAGATTATTTAAATGTAGAACAGGAATTCATATATTGCGGAGAGTTTTCTTTGGTTGCCAGACAGGTTCTGAACTCCATCAGGAAATTCTCTTAATATAGTTTCCACATGTGGAATATCCCTTTATATCGAAAGCAGACGTGTAGGGAAAACTTTGATATATATTTGAGAGTCTCCATTTGTGCACTAAGATATAAGAATGAATGGGAGAATTGCAATAGAGTTTTAAACCTTACTTAAAATACTACATTCAAGATGTTATCAAGTGCATGAATTTGTTTTACAATGGATTTGCTGCTTGTCTAATCTAGAATTGTCTGCAGACTGGTAGAAGCTCTTTGGGAATTTTAACAAAGCAGATTCATTCTTATGCCTTGCTACCAGATATTTTTAAATGAAGATATACAAGACAGAAGCATGCAGATTCCCAGAGTTGGCAAAACATGGTACTTTGTACCTTTACCGTATTGTCTGCATAAGAATACTGTGGTTGGTAGTGTTGCCAGAATAAGTAGTTTTATTCAGAAGCTTATCATTGATAGCTTGGTTCTGAAACAGAAGCAAAGAAAAAGGTATTGTTAATACACTTATACAGATATTGGTGGATAACCAACATCTACATTTGGGTGTACAAGTGGACGTAAATACAGAATCCAGATACACATCCAGTTTCATAAGATCCATGAATTACATGAATGCATCTGATGAAATGAGCAAAACTTAGGTAAAAGCCATAGCATATTTATAATAAAATTACAAGTGAGAAAAAAAATCTTCACTAGCAGATCCTGTTTACAAATGAAAAACGGACATTGCTAAGTATGTACAACTACCAGTTCTTTTTTTAAAATAAATTTTATTAATTTTTATCAGAAAACTAAGAGAAAGAAAAAGTTCAGAAAGAAAAAAAATGTGACTTCTGACTTTTTTCAGTGCAGTAAAATATAAATGTAATACAACCTCAAACATTTGCTTTACAGATCTCATCAAGCTATTTCTATAATAACAAAACGATTTTAATCATCAAAATTTAAAATCCAGGTTTCATTTTTTTCCATTCCAAACAAAAAGTCCGGAATCATTTTCCAAGTAGGAACAAAACTAGATAAATTCTTCTCTTTAATTAAAACAGTCAGTTTCCCCATCCCTGCTAACTCCATCACTTTTACCATGCACTCTTCCTTTGTGAGAATTCGTGTGGATTTGTATCTTTATACAAACAAGAATCGTGCTGCTGTAAATATACTGTATATAATAACAAAGTTTCAAATTTTCTTTCAAGTTCTTTCTCCATCAACCTTCAGAAGAAAACTTCTGGTTTCAATTTTATATTTATTATAAGAATCTTCTGAATTAAAGTAAAATCCTGGTCTCAGTATTGGCTACTATCCACCAGTTTTTGAGCTGGCAGGAAAATATCTCAGCATAAAATTTACTGCCCCATTTATGATTTCTATTCATGCCCAATGAAAGCAAAGGTTCCATATTTTATGTGGCTGCATCCAAGGCAGGATCCATTTCATACCATGGTTAGATGCAACTAGAGAAAAGCCTTACATGCCCCAGGTCATCCAAACTATAGTTTATTGCCATATAAATGGAAGGGATCTTTTTAGTCTTTTGCCCATCTCTTCCTCTTGAGCAATGCAACACTGACCATCCCTCTGGCTGATGTGGAAGAGTTTCAGCTCTAGCAGTTTCCCCTCTTACTGATGCCTCCAAATCCTTGGTATAATAGGCAATTGAGGAACTTTACAATGCTTTGGTAAGGCCACACCTGGAATACTGCATCCAGTTTTGGTCACCACGATGTAAAAAAGATGTCGAGACTCTAGAAAGGGTACAGAGAAGAGCAACAAAGATGATTAGGGGGCTGGAGGCTAAAACATATAGGGAACGGTTGCTGGAATTGGGTATGTGTAGTTTAACGAAGAGAAGGGTGAGGGGTGACATGATAGCAGTGTTCCAACATCTCAGGGGCTGCCACAAAGAAGAGGGAGCCAAGCTATTTTCCAAAGCACCTGAAAGCAGGACAAGAAGCAACAGATGGAAACTAGTCAAGGAGAGAAGCAACCTAGAACTAAGGAGAAACTTCCTGACAGTTAGAACAATTAACCAGTGGAACAACCTACCTCCAGAGGTGGTGAATGCTCCAACACTGGAGGTTTTTAAGAAGAGACTGGACAGCCATTTGCCTGAAATGGTATAAGGTTTCCTGCCTGAGCAGGGGGTTGGACTAGATGACCTCCAAGGTCCCTTCCAATATTATTATTATTATTATTATTATTATTATTATTATTATTATTATTATTATTATTATTATTATTATTATTATTATTATCTGTGCAAAATTAAGACTTAATGATCTCTTAGGGTCAGTATTTTTCAACGTTGACAAATTTAAAATGTGCAGACTTCATGCTGTTTGGGGAATTCAGGAGGTCTACCTATTGTATAGGGACGCGGTGGCTCAGTGGGTTAGGATGCTGAGCTTGTCGATCAGATGGTCGGCAGTTTGGCGGGTCGAATCCCGAGTGCCGTGTAACAGAGTGAGCACCTGTTACTCGTCCCAGCTTCTGCCAACCTAGCAGTTCGAAAGCACGTAAAAATGCAAGTAGAAAAATAGGGACCACTACGGTGGGAAGGTAACAGCATTCTGTGCGCCTTGGGCGTCTAGTCATGCCGGCCACATGACCACAGAGATGTCCTCGGACAAGCGCTGGCTCTTCGGCTTTGAAACGGAGATGAGCACCGGCCCCTAGAGTTGGAAATGACTAGCACGCATGTGCGGGGGAACCTTTACCTATTGTATAGATGTTTAAGTTTAAAACTATGGCTTTAGATGATCGTATGGATGAATCCATTTATTTCAACATGGGACAATCCAGTTCAACAATGCTTGAAAGTCTTCTGTGAGAGTGAGGCCTTAGGTTTCTTGTTCTGACATTTTGCTGTTAAGAATCTGTTTCCCCTATACAATGATTTGGACCAATGCCATATTGAGACATGCTGGGAATGTTTAAAATGGTGGAAAGCTCATTGATTCCTTTCCCACTCCAGCACAGTGCTGTTGCTATTTAATGCCCATCACTGCACGTAATCAGTGCAGTAGCTATCGAAAGAACTATTGATAGTTTGTTAGAATTATCTTTAAATACATTTTAGAAAAGAAGTCAAAAGTACAGTAATAATTTCACAAGTTACATCTTGGTTTCTTGCAGCCATCCATTATTCCATTACTGAAGAACTTCCAGCATATGGTTTCAATTGTGGATTTGGCTACAGTTCTCAAAAGACGATCTGTCGCTGGGAACATGATGCCCAGCTGGACTTGAGATGGGCAGTCCTTACCAGCAAAACAGGGCCCATTCAGGACCACACAGGTAAAGTAGGATTAACAACTGATCCAGTGACAAGTTGTGTTTAAAGTAAAAGATCTGCCAGGACTAACATTTACAGAGAGTCCTTGACTTAAAACCAGTTGCTTAGTGACCATTTGAACTTACAACAGATCCAAAAAGGGAGTTAAAATCCAGATACAAAATTCCATTGATCGCCATCATCCACCAGGCACATGATTACACTTCAAGCTTTCAGCAACGTCATGTGCATCATCCCACAGTCACATAATCACATTTCAGTTTCAGCAAAACCAAGCCATAGCAAACAATGGGCTTAGTTAACAACTGATGCATTTGCTTTATGAGTGCTGTGTTCGCTTAACGACTGCTGCAAAACATTTGTGAAGTTGGGTGGGTCATGTAACTTATCAGCTTGATACCTGTTATGACTTATGACTGTATTGGGCAGGCACCCTTACAGTTATACCTTGTGCCTTGTATCTGTGTGTCAATTCTGTTTTGCATTGAGGAAAACAAGGGTGCCATTTCAAATCCTGTCCTAGAATTTATCCTGGTGCTTTTATGTATATGTGTATTTTTCTTAACTTTGCAAGATCACTTAACTTCAACCACTTCTAAAGGTGCTTTTAGAGGCCTCATTATCAGGTGGAAACTGATATAGTGAGATCTTAGGCCTTCTAACTGCTTGTTTCTGAGGGCAGAAACCTTTTGAACAAAGGGTGACATTGTGGCCCATGTTTCAATTATTCATTCCCTTTTTTCATTTATGTAGATAGTCAGAAGTACTAGCAATGAACCTTCCTTCCCCATTTCCATTTTCTACCCCCATCCCCATTTTACTTAATGAGAATGACAAGGAAATTGGGCTCCTTAAATTTAGAGACAGTTCAATTGAATCTTGAGACAAGTCGGTTTAGTTTTTAAAGGATAGGAAAAAACTTTAAATACTTTGACTATGAATGGCACTGTACAAATAAACGGCATCAAATTAAGCAAAAGGCAGTTAGCTGAAATGAAGGCTGTAATAATGGCAAAAATTGATGCAAAGTAAAATGAAATGACTCAGTAAGAACTGACATTGAAGGGAGGTTAAAAGCCATGTTAGCCAAGGACTGACAGAATCTAAAAGGCATGCATAAGTTGAGCTGTAATTAATACAAAAAAGGCAGAGTTCTTGACCCAGAGTTGCAATAATATTCTTGAAATGAAAAATATTTGAACTTTGCCATGAGCAGCTAGAGACAAGCACGACTTGTCCTCTCATTGAAGGGTTGAGGAGGGGGGGATTTTATCTCTTAAATGGGATTTTGTTATATGCTTTCCACATTCTAAACCATAAGCTGAAAACAGATTCACAAGACGTTTTACACACACACCTCATATATCTGATATCCTTTTTTTTTTTGGCTTAACTATCTTCAGCTTCATTGTGCCACTATTTAAAAGAACATGTCAATTGCTATTCCTGCACCTTTTTACATAGAATAGCCATTTGACATGTTCTCCCTTGAAAAATGATTTGACTATATATATATGGAAATGAATAAACAAATTGGTTGATTACCAAAGAGCTGCGAAGGCTCATTCCCAAACCTGCAGGCTGTAATGCAGAGAGACAGAAGTGGGGTGGAAAATCTACTCCCACATACAGCAGCTAAATCCCATCAAATATAACTAAGCTGGAATGTAGATGAATAGCAATTAAAACATCTCTTTAGAGCCTGGAAATATACCAGGAAGCCATGATCCCTCCTGCTTATTCCTTCCCTATCCCAACCATTGGTTCTTTTGATCTGGGACTCGTGAAGAGAAAGGAAGTAGGGTGGCTCATGATTATGATGCTGGGTTAACAATCAGCAAGCCTGTGTCTGAGAACCAAGTGCTGCTGTGTGATGGAGTGAGCTCCCGTCATTCACTCCAGCTCCTGCCGAAGAAGCCGTTTCAAAGCTTGCAATTGTAAGTACCTCTCAGATGGGCAGATTAACAGGGACATGAAAGGAGCCCCCAACTGATCATCCCCTGAGCAATGGTGATGTCACTGGCTCATCCTTCCGACACAGCATGAATGTGAAGAGAAATCCTGTGTTTTACTCAGCAAATGGAAGGAGGATGTTGTTGAAGATGGGGTTGCTGTACTTCCCCATGTGTCTGGGGAGATCTAAAGAGATGAATTTGTGGTCTGGTGGCAACATTAACAATAACTTTCATGGTTTCCCTTGCTTTAAAGTACAGAAGAAGCTGCAGCTAAAAGATTCTTCAGAATATTATTCAATCCACATTTGGAAGCAAACATTCACTTTCCAAAGTAATGTGAGAGGGAAAATTATCTGCTCTTCTACTTGTTTAATGCAGCTGCCCATTCAATAACTTACTACAGCTCCGTGCAAAGAGTATATTTTATGACAAATTGCATTTCAAATATGTACATATTTTATAAGTGTTTTACCTTGAAATAAATACATACAGCACAGATAAAAACTGGATGGGATGAATTGATCTGGGCAGAAACACATCTTAATATCTCCACTCTTACGACACAGCACATTGTTTCTTAGGAATCTCTCCATACTGTTACATCCCTTACCATTTAGAAAATCAGGAAAGTTCATGCCTTAACTAATTTCAGTTTGCTGGAAGAGGAAGGTGAGAAAGCATAGCCATACATGCCAAGATATTTTTCAGTAAGCATTCAGTTGCAGCTCCTTAGAAAAAGCCTGTTCATGTTGTAATGCTTGAAGTTTATCAGATTAAAGGGAGTCAAACTGGGTCATTGTGTCTAATGCAGTGTTTTGTCACAATAGGAGATGGCAATTTTATTTATTCCCAAGCTGATGAAAACCAGAAAGGCAAAATTGTCCGCCTCATCAGCCCTATCATCAATCTGCAAAATTATGCCCTTTGCATGACTTTCTGGTATCATATGTCGGGCCCTCACGTCGGCACACTAAGAATCAAACTGCGGTACCAGATCCCTAAAGAATACGATCGGGTCTTATGGACACTAAGTGGAAATCAGGGAAACTGCTGGAAGGAAGGCCGGGTTTTTCTCCACAAATCTGTGAAACATTATCAGGTAGGCCAAGAAATTTAAGCATAAAAGGAGGCGGGGTCAATAGCATTCCATGCATTGTGCATGATTGAAGCCCCACGTTAAGTTGTCTTTCGTGGGGGGTGGGGAAGCTACAGAAATAAAATAAGAACTAGAGCAACAGAGACCTGAGTTTGATTAAGATACTAATGCAGTGATCACAGGGTTCCAGCCGAAGCTTGAGCTTAAGTGAGTCAGGTTTACTTAGAAACAGAGAAAAAAAATATGTTAGCCGAAAAGGATGGTCTTCTTCTTCTTCTTCTTCTTCTTCTTCTTCTTCTTCTTCTTCTTCTTCTTCTTCTTCTTCTTCTTCTCCTCCTCCTCCTCCTCTCCTCCTTCTCCTCCTCTTCTTCTTCCTCCTCCTCTCCTCCTTTTCTTCCTTCTCTTTCTTCTCTTTCTCTTTCTCTTCCTCCTCCCTTTCCCATCCCTCTCCTCCTCTTCCTCTTTTTTTTTCTCCACACTAGCTGTGAATAAAATTTAGACTTCTAAACCCCAGTTTAAAAAATTAAACCTTAACAGTAATTGGTTAAGGGTTGAAGTGGTTGAAGTGAACCTCCAACATGCAAAACAAAAGGTCTCCTGCTATAATGATATGTAGGAATGAGTTAAATGAGGGGGGAGATAAATGCTGCCTTAGAAAAAGCCAGATAAGAAAGGACATAGTCCATAGCTGCATAATGACCAGAGAAAGAGGTTCAGCAGGAACACATACAAATATACACACAAAGAGAGAGAGAGAGAGAGAGAGAGAGAGAGAGAGAGAGAGAGAGAGAGAGAGAGAGAGAGGGAGGGAGGGAGGGAGGGAGGGAGGGAGGGAGGGAGGGAGGGAGGGAGGGAGGGAGGGAGAGAGAGAGAGAGAGAGAGAGAGAGAGAGAGAGAGAGAGAGAGAGAGACCACAAGCTCTTAGGCTTCAAAGAACGCAAGGTGAGATTTGTACTTTCAGACTTGCAAGATTCTGTTAACACAGCTTTACAATAACATAGAATTAGTTCACTTGGTCATGCTTGGTCATGATTCTTTTCTGGGCTGCCTAAAAAGGCTGACGCCTCCTGACCTTCTGCATTCCTTTCCCTCACACATACTTCTAATGCTCCTTCCTTCATGCCCAGTGGAGAGCTGGTGGATGGCACCATTGCTGTTTCCATAGGTCTGAATCCAATTATTTGCAAAAGGCTTTTGTAATTAAACATAGATCTTAGGGTTGCCCTAAATCCATAGATGGACTATTCCTGTCTTAGAAGGATCTCAGGAGTGGAAAGACCCAAGGATCTGCTTTCAATAAGGGCTGGCAATATTGATGTTTATTTCACTTAATATGAAACAACTTCCTAATGTGATGCTTTCCTGATGTGCTGGGGGGACAGCTTCCAGAGTTCCTAATCATGACATTCAAAAACTGTGAAGCATTAGGTTGCAAAAGACAGACATAATCATATCATCATATCTAATTATATTTACACTATTTGGATTTGGGAGAAGCAAAGTTTGAATTAATCACTCCATATTAAATATGAACTTGCCATCTATACCTAAGTTATCTAATCTACAAATGAATGCAATTGTGCTTTCATTTTCTTTCTTATGTCATTTGTTTTGGAGGGAAAAAATCTTTCTTTGAGCCAATTTACTTATAATTTAATATTTTATACATGAATCTATATTATGAAAAATATACAGGAGTCAAAAATAAGCCAAGAAAAAATACAGAATTATAGGTAAACATCTTAACATGTAAATATGTTTAAAGAATCGCTTTGAAGGCAACAGGAGAATCTACCAGAAGAGGGTCTTCCATTGCAGGAGACACCTTTCATCAAAAACCATCCATCAGATGGTGAGCCACCTGTACTTGAATCATATCTTCAATAAGATTTTGGTTTAACCACTCTGGGTATTTTCATTAGAAGCTTAAAATAACTCTTTTTTCTACTGTGGTTTGTAGCTCAGCTGTATATTGGGAAACCTCTTATCTTTTCCTTCTCCCTCTTCCCATTCCACTAAAGTGGTGCTCACATGGGGGGGCAGTAAGACTCCACAGCTTTTATTTGTTCTTTTAATTTTAAAAAAATGGGAGGCAAGCTCATATAGGTCCCACAGGTATTTTTAGAAAATAAAATAATGTATGAGAGTTGCTCAGTAGTATCTTCACCCGCAGAAAAAAAAACAGTAAAGGAAAATTAAGTTGCAAAAATCATCCCAGATCACCAAGGAAAAGAATGAACAACCTCACTTTGCCTTTTGGTAAATCCCATAGCAGCCATTTTGCATCTAAAATGGCCTCAATCCCAAAGGATAATTTAATCCACCGCATGATAACAGAATTAAATAAAGCGGAACATGGTCCTTCTTAGCTACTTCTGTAAAAATTTCTCAATATCAATTATGTTGAGCATATGCAAACCTACAAAGATTTAATTATAACTGTATGGATCTCTGAATGCTGATTTATCTTACAACAATGCAATCTGTTTTACACTTAGCCCTGAGGGTAAAACTGCACTTTCTCTGAAAGAGTTGTTTCTTCATAAAATGGTACTTTCATATGACATCTTGAGCCTTTAGAGATAACAGAAGATTGGTCTCTTCAATGTATGCTTGCTTAAAGATTCAATAACTAGTCTTTATTCTGGCCATTTTTGCTGGCCATTAATCAACAAAATGTAATTTATTTTTATCAGGTAATGGTGGAAGGAGAAATTGGAAAGGGAAATGGAGGAATTGCAGTTGATGATATTAACTTTGACAGCCACATAACACAGGAAGAATGCCGAAGTAAGTATGACTTGATGGTAACTTTAAAATTTATAGTGAACACTGTGAATTCTTCTGGTGATTTTTAGTGTTACTATTACATTTTTATTTCCACTTTTTTAATAAATACTCAAGGCAGAGATTATACCTATATATAACATAAAGGCTATAACAATCTTGTTAACAAATGTTGGATCCTATATGCAGTTGATTTATCTTTATTTTTTCCCTACCATATGTCTTTCATATTTCTCTTGTGAACAAGTTACCCCTAAATCCTATATATGCGCAAAACTAGGTGATTTCAATGAGTTTAAACATGCTTGATTTTGGATAGCTTAATCTTAAATAAGCTTAAGTAAGCTTCATAGCTGATCTTGAGTATGGACACACTAACTAAGTCTACCATATGCTAAAAATAGATATACATTGACCTGTCATAAAAGTATTTATTTCCTATGATATTGATGCCAATCCAAGGAAGGACAG
This sequence comes from Vipera berus, assembly GCF_964194415.1. Lineage (NCBI taxonomy): Eukaryota > Metazoa > Chordata > Lepidosauria > Squamata > Viperidae > Vipera > Vipera berus. The sequence continues at coordinate 114,815,421 of NC_138205.1, read as the reverse complement.
AACAGTGGTTTCAACCTTTTCTTCACCACGGACCTCCTTTAAATAGCTTCTTTGGTCACGGACCCCCAAGATTTAAGATTTAAATCAGGGGTCCCCAACTGGTCCCTGACATGCCAAAAACCAGGCCACACTAACAAGCAAAGCCCCACCCATGGGATGCAGGTGGCACACAAAACCATGCCTCCTCCGGTCCATGGAAACCAGTCCCTGATGTCCAGAAGGTTGGGGGCCACTGATTTAAATCATAACATTTCTTCAAACTTTCCCAGGAGTCCATGTATCACAAGTTGAGAACCACTGGACAACAATAAAGCCATCCAACACTACAAAAATTAAAACCAATCAAAATTAGTACAGTTGAAATCTTCAAAATAGTTTAGCCTTAAAGGTCTAAGTGAAAATATTGATACTAAAGTTACTATGGGTATTCTACTAATTTGGGAATTAATTTCACATGCTTTTGGTCATTCAGGTCAAAGTCTTATGAAAGAAGAGTTTAAACAGCAGGTTTCTGTTCTAATATCCTTATGTATGCACTTCAGTTAATATAATTATTTTCCATGGCTAAAGGATACTTATGACTGATTAATAGCATTGGATTCCAAGATTATAAATGCAATGAATGAAATATGCTAATTTTATATGTGGATTTTCCTTTATCTGAGACAAAACTCCCCTGCTGATAGCACTAAACCTGTGCCATGCTATGGTAGAGAAAAGGCTTTTTTCTTCTTTGCTAATTTGGGAAAAATCAGGTTGATGAACAACTCCAGCAAACCAATATAATCATGCTTAGAAAAGGAAGAAAAGTTCTCAATATCATTATTGGCAGCATGATAACCAGTCTGTATATCATTACAATAATGTCAATTCTCTTTGCTTAACAGAATCAAATGATGCAGGGAATGAAGTAGTTGAAGTAGAGCCAGATATTAATCAAACAGGTAAAATATATATTTTAATTAAAAATTAACTTGGTTTTCATGTGAATCAGTGTCATTTCAATTTATTTTTAACCTATGTGGATGGCTGATTGGTGAGAGAGACAACTTGGTGTCGTCTCTTAGCAATTATATCGATTTTTTTTCATGACATAATCTGTCCCTAACCTACTCCTTTTCCAATGGTATATCCATCACCACTTCAACTAACTCCATCCACCTTATATAGATGATCAGTCTAATAAAGTCATACAGTTATTATTAACATGCCTGTTTGCTTATATCATTTAATATTTTTGACATGTTTTACATTTTTATTAATGTAGGAGAGGAATAAACACAGATAATATAGTAACCAGTAATAAAGTATAGATTTTTAACAGGATTATATCAAATCCATCAATATCCATTGCTTTAGCCACGTTCAAATATCTATGGAGTTTCTCAGTCATCCAGGTCATGGTTGTCCAAAGGTCCTTTTTCAAAAGACAACTGGACTTTATTTTTCCTTGAAGATATTTCCCTTTTTATCCAAGAAGTTTCTTCAGCTCTCATCCTAGAACTTCTTCAGAACTGAAGCAGCTTTTTGGATGAGAAGTGAAACATCTTCAAGGAAAAACAAAGTCCAGTTGCCTTTTGAAACAGCAACTTTGGGATAGCCATTTTCAAACACATCAGCAGTTGCAATAATAGAATGTATTGTAGTGGCAAATCAAAGAGTCCTTACATCTTGCTGGAGATTTAAATTTATTTATTTATTTTATTTTTATTCTTCAGAAAGAAACATTGGATAATCAAATTGCAATCTCTCCAACTCTCCATAATTGCATTTGAGTAAGGGGAGAGGGGTAAAAGATGACATGAAACAAAGCTTCCTATCATGTATTTTAAATGTCTCCTAAATCATTTATGCAGAAGATTCAGAGGATCTCAAGACCATCGCTCAATCACCTAAATCTGAAATTCCTGAGCCTGAAAATAGTAAACATCTGACATCAACTACTGCTAGTTCCTAAGCTTTTAGAACAGAGCTATTTCAAGGGCAAGTAAACAGGGGCAGACATCTGCAAGTAAACAGGGGCAGACATCTGGTAAAATTTGTTTTTCCAGCTGCCTGCACCTTCATAGAAAAAGATGAGGATATGTGAGAGGAAGGGAGGGAAGGAAGGAAGGAAGGAAGGAAGGAAGGAAGGAAGGAAGGAAGGAAGGAAGGAAGGAAGGAAGGAAGGAAGGAAGGAAGGAATTTTTTTTGTGGGAGGGGACCAAATTCTATTTCACAAAATCAAATGTAGAATTTTTCTGCAGTGCACTATTCTAAACTGCTATATAATTTGAACTTTACCTAGTTTTCCTGTATCACATAACAGGACAAAGACAAAGATAAATTTGTTCCAATTTTTGGAAACGGAAAAAAAAAGATCTCTATATTTCCATTGACAAGAAACTGGAGATGAAGCATTTTCTACAACTTAGTCCATAATTCCTCTTCCAGTGCAGGTATAAAGTGTAAAAAAGCAAAACAAAAATCAGCTTCTTAATTCAATCCCTAAATGTTAGGCACTATGTTTAGTGCCTAAATGAGGATGAAAATATATATTCTCAGATATTAGGAAATATAGCAACACACACACACACACACACATATACAAGAATGCTGAGAAATGAAGAGGCTTCCAATTCATCAGAATCAGTGACCAACTTAAGTTATAAATTTATAACATTGTCTCACATCTCCATTTAAGCTTGTCTATCTTCTTATCTTTCTTATTAGGCCCTATTTACCCAGTTTTGGCTATCCTGCCACCCCATGATTTCTGTGTCTCTTTGTTCCTCTGTAGGATTTACTCCTGATTGCCATGGAAATGGGGAGCCTTATAATGACAACATTTCCCGAAAGCCAAGCAATGTGCTGAAAACACTTGACCCCATTCTCATCACCATCATCGCTATGAGTGCCCTGGGTGTGCTGCTTGGCGCCATCTGTGGGGTCATTCTGTACTGCGCCTGTTGGCACAATGGGATGTCTGATAGAAACTTATCTGCACTGGAGAACTACAATTTTGAACTTGTGGATGGGGTTAAATTAAAAAAGGATAAACTGAACACACAGAATACTTATTCAGAAGCATGAGGTAGAGGAGGAGAAGGAGGAGGAGGAGGAGCTCAAACATTTCAAACAATTTAGACAGAAAGACTTATAGATCTCCCTTTTCTGTACAGGCTGAAAACTGCGTTGAAGACGCTGAGCCAAGCTTTTCTCAGGAGCGTCAGTGGGTGTACCAGATGTTCTAAGACATGGACAACAATCTGTGTTAAACAATCTGAATCATGTACAGTCTACTTCTGTTTCTGTTTTAATTTAAACTATTCAAATGCTGGTGTTGAGACCAAGTATGATTGACTTAAGAGGGGTGTTCTGCTTTGGTTCTGCCTTTTTTTCTTCTTTCTTCTTTCCTTAGCCCCTGCATTCTTTTTCTTTCCTTCTGTCTCCCCCACCCCACCCTGGGCCCATAAGCCTTTGTGGTTTTTTTACTGTGCAAAAATCCAAGATGCTGTCAAAACATATATTTTGGCAGGAGTCCATTGGATGGACATCCTGTTTGTAGCTGAGTGCCCAGAAAGAAAAATATCAGAGTAACAGCATTTAATGGATTCCTGATACTGTATTTGTGTATAATTGCTTGTGTTGTGCATAGGCAAAGGAGGGTTAGGGTGTTTGTTTTGGGGGTGGGTGGGGAAGTACTGTATGGCCAGTACTGGTATAGTGTGTCAACTCTGTTAACCAAGCAATACGGTCAGAATTTATTGGTGTTTCTCAGTGTTGTACTCCACCTTTGTGCTTGTGAATTCCATACAAAAGATATGTGCCATCACCTACAAATTGGCAAACCAGGCATCCTGCATTGAATTGTAATGAGAAAAACAAACAAAAGTCCTTGGCACTGGCTCGTTTATGTCTTTTCAAGTGCCTTTTAGTTGTATCTCTCCTCATTGGATTATCATCAACTCCTTCTTTGTCACCCTTCTCTCTCTCTCTCTCTCTCTCTCTCTCTCTCTCTCCCTCCCTCTCCCTCTCCCCCTCCCTCCCTCCCTCTCTCAGCAAGGGCTAACAAAACCTTGGCAACTTGCAGCTAATTCCTTCACTTCAATTTTTTCAGTTTTATGTTGCTGAACCCACTTTTTCTAAAAAGCTGCAGTTTTGTTCCTGTCCTGCCTTTTACTGTTCTTTCATACAGAATGTATTTTCAAATATAAGGCCTCTCTGTCTTTTGCTTTTCCCCTCTTCTGTCTCTAAATAGATTGTTACATAAGCATTTGCCATTGTCAAGGTAAGGAAAATGCAGCTCTAATTTGCTGGTAATGGCAAAAAAAGAGGATTTTGTTAAATTTTTGTCTTTTGTTTTATTGCTGTATTTTAAAATAAGGGATATGTCTTAATGTTACCTTCCAGAGTTGATCTTTGGGTTTCTTTTTAGCAGCATTGACTGACATTATCTTTTTTTCTCTCTCCTTTAGTAAGCCATGAAGTAAGTCTTTTAATTCTGTCCAAGATGTTCATATAAATCGATGGCAATGAGAATTTGTTGTTGATGTTGAAGAGCAAAGAGTGTTTTTCCCATCCATATCCTAGCTATCCAATTTAAGGGTAATTGTTTCTGCGCAAGACTCATTCATGCTAATGTAGAAGCATACTAATATTGCTACAAGTAGTAATGCATTGTCTTTGCTAATAATGGATTTGCTTTAAAAAAAATCATTGTATAACATATCCTAAACTGGATTTAAAATGAGTACTCTTAACATTCTGATGAGAAGGAATTGGGGGCCATGTGGTCCTTCCATTCACTCAGCCAGCGCAGTCTGTAGAACCTATGTATTTCCTCTTATTGAAAAGTAATGTCTATGAAAAGAAATTGACAACCGTAGCCATGTTTATCTCCAAAAGACACAGTTAACTTTCGTCACAGTTAACTCTTAAAGATCTTAAATCATAACTAGCATACAGGGCACCATAAACTGATTTTGTCACATTGTTTTACGTGGTATTCAAAAGCACCTTGATTAAAAACAGCTGGTGTTCACTACACCAGAGCAAATGTTTAACAATCCTGCTCTCTTGTTGTAAATATGAGTTATCATCCAAAGAAGGTTTATTTTCACCTACCATGGAAAAAAATCAAAGTGACAAAAGAGTATAAGAATCAATTGTTTAGTAATCCAATTTACACTGTAATTGAATGCTCGACTAGTTAATTATCCCAAAGAAAACATCAAATGCAAATAATTTTTACTGCACTTCTTTCATGTATGTTTAGTTGCATCATGTATTATTGACTCTATGTCAATAATCACATAGGCATCTTAAGATCTGTGATAAAAGTGCATACAAACATTATTTAAGGGGGCAGATTTCATTACATGTATTTTCTAGAACTCAAAAAGTACCATATAGAATATTAATATTGGTATGGAAAAAAGATTTTTAATAATTTGTGCACATATGAACTAAATCTGTGGTCTATAAATCAGACTTCAGATAGTCCTTAACATACAATTACAATTGAGCCCAAAATTTCTATTTTTAAGTGAGGCATTTGTTAAGTGATTTTTGCCTCATTTTATGATCTTTCTTGCCATAGTTGTTAAATGAATCACTGCAGTTGATGTTAGCAACATGGTTGTTAAGTAAATCTGGTTTCCCTATTGACTTTACTAGTCAGAAGGTCACCAAGGGTGATTGATTAGATGACCTTGGGACACAGTGGTCGTAAATAGGAACCAGTTGCCAAACATTTGAATTTTGATCATATGATCATGGGGATGCTGCAAGGGCCATAACTGTGAAAAATGGTCATAAGTCACATTTTTCAGTGCTGTTTAACTTTGAACAATTCAGTAAATGAACAGTTGTAAGTTGAGGACTACCTGTATCAGGCTATGTAACTTGGTATTGACTATTGTAATGGGCATTAATTGCCAGGATTTCTCACATTAAGTTTCATCTTTCTTCATCCCCTTATATGAAATGTTTTTAAAACAAGATATGCTGGTGACTGAATTTATGTATGAAAATATGTACCCTTGGATATTATCAATTCATTATTCAGGTCTTCAGTTACTTTCAGTCTATTCTGTAAAAACCCTCTTTACTGAAGATCATTGTATTTAAGTTCATACAAATAATATGAAAGCTGCATCATAGATTCAAGCATGAGAATAGTCACATTATGCTACTTTAAAACAGCTGAAAAGCATACATGTGTGAACCATCCCAATCACCACTCTTGAGTTTAGTATAATCCATGCCATCATTGTGTTTATTTAACACAAACAAATGTGTTAGGCTTTGTACAGAACGCAAAGTAGGCATTTTCATTCCATCAGAGGAATAATAAGGGGGATGGAGAATTTGTGACTGTCCAGATGTTGGATTCCAATTTTCATTAACCTGAATTAATTAGACCAATGATGTTGTAGTACAATTTTCAGATGACAACAAGTAGCAGGTGTCACATTCTTAATCTAAAGATACAATCCTGTTAATCTTTATTCCCAGTATGTCCCATTGTATTCAGCAAGATTTAAGGAAAATACACTCTAGTTGCATACTGTATATAAAGAACGCAAACACAAGCATTTTCCTCTGATAATATAAACATGTTAGCATGAATAGACGCTACATATAGCTTTTATTTTTTTCCTAGTTAAAAGGAAAATCACATTTCTGGAACAATAGGCTAATTTAAAATTATGTGAGTTTGTTTAAATGACTGTGGGGTTAGTTGTTTTCTTGACATTGGAACAGAAAAGTTTTGGCCACAATCCACACGAAATCACCACTGTGTATCCTCCATTGGTTTTAAAATGTGGTAGTTAGCTTAAGCCAATGAAGGTATATAAGACAAAAGCATAGCCCATTACAAACTTTCATTTTGTAATTCCATCCTAATGCTGTTCTCCAAGCAAAGAAGAATCTGTGACCAGGCATCTGGTAATTGTAGTACTACAACATAATGGAAAGCAAAGTTCAGAATGGTTTAATTTTTATTATTTTTTTTAGCACTGAGCAAATATGCCAGAGCAGATATGTGAACTTAGCCAGATTGCTAACAGTATGAACGAAATAAGGAAACCCTGGTGATGTAGCTGTTTAATCCTGGAGCAGAACACTGAGTACTGACATCGTCAAACAGAAATTGAATGAAAACTGCCCTTCAGCAAAAGGAAAAAAAAAATGATACTGCAACTTTAAATGAAAAAAAAAAGAATCTTGCACTGAAAAATATATTTAAGAATTATATGTTTATAAAGTTATTAATTTGTAAAGGCAGTGTTACAAAATGTTCAGTTTATATTGTTTTAGATTGTTTCATAATTTTGAAAGTGTAAAATAACATATTTTTTCTTTATCAAAAAAACCTATAAAATTTCTTCTGTAGTAAAATGATTTCATTTTACTGGTATATTATTGCTTCATGTTTTGTATCATTATAAATTTTGTGCAAATTTTTTTACAGAAATTTTTTATTTTGTATGACAATATGACACTTTTAAATTGTTATTTCAAAATGAACAGCAAAGCCTTAACTTTAAATGACATTTGTATTCTCGGACACTGAGTAGCATTTAAAAAAAAGGATTGAATTGTAATTTAAATTTGCAGACAATGACTACTACATTCCAAAGAAACAGTTGAATTAAACATTTTCATAAAATACCCATACATTCATGACTTTTATTATCCTTACAGCTCTGTCTATAAAAAAAATATTAACTTTAAGACATTCCTTAAGAAACACAATTGTAATGCATATACTGTATAAACTAAACTGGCTGGCAATGAATTTCACATTCAAAATTTACATTCAGGACCTCCAGAATATTCCACAAGACATTACAAGACTATCATTAGTTATCAGATATTGAGGTCAAAATTTTTCATTGATGCTCAGTTAAATTGGGGGCTCAACTAATTATAGAGAGATATGCTGCAAATACTTTGTTGAGAAGAGAATAAGCACCAAGACATTTGTCTCCATCCAGAGGAGTTTTGCTCAATGATCTTTGCAGGACTAGCACATTCATTTGGAATTTAAAAAAACATCTGTCACAAAATGTTTTCCTTGGGGAAAAATTTCTTGTTACAAAATGGTTGTCATCATAGACATAATGACTAGGCAAATGTCTTACCTATGTTTTGTAAGCTTATGGGCATTTTCAAACAATGTAGTCACCCATGAATATCTCTTTGTGATCTCAGAAAAATGTGCTAAAAATGATGCTACAATCTGGCCCTTCAGTTTTTAGCTTTCTATTTTTGTTTTAGTTACCCCAAAAAAATCTAAATCACCATTAGGTTAGCCAGGGAGTCTGATGAATGACAATGAAGCCACATTGGTACCACACTGTCTGGTTCTACCAGCCATAGATTAACCACTAAGCAAATTAATCACAGTAAGACATCAAGGGAAGAAGAGTACTACAGGATTCCTACTCCTACATATTGTGCCCCTAACTTATTTTGCTTTATCATCTTTGGTAGAATGTTAAATAAAAATACGATTAAAATAGTTTTCAATAAAGTTTTGCATTTACATTTTCCCTTTATAACAATTTTTTTTATTAAAAATGCATTAAAAACTGTTGAAAATTCGCATTTTTGTTGTCCTGGTTATAGTAAATAATGTGTTTATATTGCTTTCTGCTATTTAGTGTTAATAAACTTTTTAAAATGGTATTTACTTGTTTATATAGTTGTGGGGAATAGCCTGGAAGAATGGAAAGGCTGAAGGGGACCATTGTTGGGGACCACTGTGCCTTAAGGCATCAGTGGCTTTAATCTAGGTCTTCCCTGAAAAACAGAGAACTGTTATAGCTATACATTCTTTGACAAAGCAGTTTAGATAAGCAGTAGAATTGACAAGGAAAGAGATAGCAAATGAAGCAAACAGTGGCCCTACAACACGAGAGCAACTTGGTCAAAATCAGGTCAGATTCTAACAAGTGTCCATAGGCATTATCAGATTCATATGGAATCTAATTGGCCCTATTAAACATAGAACTGCAGTATTACTCTCTGGTCACTACCCCAGTAAAAATAGACAAACTGATTCTGCAATAAAGAGTTTGGGTTTGACCCCCATGCAAATTGCAAAGTATAACAGCCAAGCTAGCTCAAATCAAAGACTCATTTCCTACAGCACTCTATTCCTACAGTTCAAATCACACTTATGGAAAGTCACAATTCTAATAGCAGTCTTCAGCTAAAGGTTATATGGAATCATCTCCTGCCATCCAAACATTTGCATTTTTAGAATGATTCAGGAGGAAAGGTGGCAGTGTCCCCTAATCTTTGGCACCTTAAGCCTATGTCTATTCAGCCTTAGCCTAAAGCAGGCCTTGCTCCACTTTCAACAAAGACACATACACTACCATGTAACAAATACCACTCTCGCATTGGATTCATCAATTGTGTAAGAACCTTTAACATTGGACTAAAACTGGGGAGACCCAAATTCAGCTTAAATTCAACTATAGAACTAGATAACTTCAGATTAGATCTAATCCTATTTAACTGGATCATGGTGAAGACAAAATGGGAAGACAATCCTATTTGCTGGTTGTAGCTCCTTGAAGGAAACTTGGGATAATAAAAATATTAATACTTTAATATTAATACTTTAAATACATTCTAAGGGTATATTTTGTTCATACTTTTTAGAATGTGGGTGAGAATGGGAGAAAAACACAATGTTATGATATTTTTCAGTGTCTGCTGGCTAGGAAATTTGGGGAATGTAGATCTAATATTACCAAGTTGGACAAAGGACACAATGGTTCCCATGCACTATATATGCAGTTCCTATGCAATGCATATATTAATTTCTTTAATAAATAAATAAATGTGAAAATTCTACTAAAACATTATCTCTCCCATAATTGAAGTGAACAGAAATGTTATGTAGGAACAATTCAGTGTGGAGAACAAAATAGCCAAGGAAATCTAAATAGAGATAGTCATCATTTAGCAACCACAATTAGGATTTAATCATAAAGTGAATCAGTCACTAAGTGAAACTCCTTATAATCTTACTTTAGCTTTCCTTTCATTGCAGACCTGCAAGCCATAAAAGTGACGATTGGTTGTAAAGTTACTTTATCACTGTGAACAACCACTAAATGGGAAGTCGCTACATGAGGATTAATTTAATGACCATTATGGATTCATCTATCATAGCTATAACAAAAATAACTTGATATTTGGTATTCTTTAAAGCAGAGTTTCTCAATCTTGGAAATTTTCAGATGCATGGATGCATCTGAAAATGCTGGCTGGGGAATTCTGGGAGTCCACACATCTTGTTGTCAAGGCGAAAAACACTGCTCTAGTCAGAAAACTAAAAAAATAGACTTCAGTGTAATTAACTAATATAGATAACCAGAGGCATCAAGTTCAACAGATGGAAAAATAAACTTTAACTAATCATAGCTCCATAAGCTGACAAACTATTAGGTACAATGAGAGGATATAGCAATTATCACTGTAAAAATTAATTTGCTGGATTGTTAGAATCAAAAATCAATCATATGAATAAATTTAGCACTTACACAATAATCAAAACCAAACTTAGAATGTGAATTGAAGGGAAAATGAAGATTTTTTTTAAAAAAAATGGGAAATTAGAAATCAGAAAGATGAAACAGATTTGATAAATTAGCACCCACAATGACAAAGCTAGCAGGAAAGTCAAAATTATAAATTCAATGCTAAAGGGATAATCCATTATTTAACTGAATTTTAATTTTTAGGAGTAAAGCTCTCCATGCCAGCCTTTAAGCAGCATGAACTACTCTAAAGGAAACCAGTTTTTCATATGTTTCTTTTTTGTAATATTGTAGAAGAAATATTAGGGTTAAATAAGAAGAAATTAACTTAATAGAGAGCATTTAAATAAAGGAAAGCATTATGGAAAATAAAGAGGCATAATTTTACAGCAATTAAATTTTGATTCATAGCACCAAAAGGCAAGACAAGGAACTATGGATGGAAACTGAACAAAGAGAGAAGCAACCAGAAGTAAGGAGAATTTTCCTGATAGTAAGAACAATCAACCAGTGGAACATCTTGCCTTCAGAAGTTGTGGGTGCTCCAACATTGGAGGCTTTTAAGGATTAAACTGAACAGCCATTTGCCTAAAATGTTATAGGATCTCCTGCTTGAGCAGGGGGTTAGACTAGAAGACCCCAAGGTCCTTCCCAACTCTGTTATTCTGTTATTGCTTTTTTTTTGAGAGGTTCCTTGGAACAAGTAGAGGTGATTGACAAGAATCCCTTTTATTCCAAAATGTGGAGTTGCCATGTCACAGGAATGCACAACATTCCATCCCACATTTGGCTAAGCTTGCTTAACTATATGTGTGTTATAAAACATGACTTAGGGAAAACTTACATCTCAGCAGCTCTCAACATCAGATGCATGTTCTAGGCATCTAAGTGCTCGACATCATGATCACCACTATCAACAAGCTGCAGATGGTGCAACTGTCACATCAATAGAATGAATGAGCTGAAATATTTGGCTTGGTTTTGATTGTTGAGAGTTTGGAGGGAGGTTGCTTATTAGCTTATTTCACAGCAATTTTATACTCTCCAGAGGCTTAAGGTTTTTATTATTAGCTTAAATGACAGGAAAAACAAAGACCAAAACATTCACCACCCACAATTACCATTTTTCTGTTAAGAACAGAATATCAATACAGTACAAAGACTTTGTTCTTCTGTAGTGGTTTCTATTGATGTTGATATAAGCATCATTTCCCCCCCCCTTTTTTTCCCATTCCAGCAAAGTACCAATTGATATATAAAAAAGTAGAAATTTTGCTTAGTATAACTTGTCAAGAACAATTAGTATAACTTGTCAAGGAAAAAAGGTCACTGCTCTGATTTTTTTAAACTAGTTTATGTTTGAGAAAGAGTGAATAGAAACAACAGTCAATGACAAAGCAAGAACTTTCTACAGTCATTGGGTCTCCAGCAAATAATACTTAAGAGTCATTTCTACCAAAGGATGCTTCCAAGAGTTCAAAAACAACTTATAAGTCATAAAAAGTTCTTTGTAGTAAATCCTACAATTCCCTGATAAATAATTCAGTTCCTCCAAAATCACATTCAAAAGTTTAATGTAATTCAAGGAGTCATTTAAAAAGACTTTCAATAATAACTCTTGGGAAAATTTGAGATAAAAACGTTCTGTCAGGGAAAACTTCTGCTTAGTTTTTCTGGAACAGTTGAAACTAGGAGTAACTTCTTAATGGACTTTTGGGAATCACATCCAAGCAGAAAACTTGAACACCAAATGCAGAAATATAAAGTAGGATTTTGAAACATTTCTATATGACTTGGCATAAACTCAGTATGATACAGACAACAAAATTATGCTATGTGCTTTGTAGATTACACTTCACAGGAATAGCTTTTGACAGCAGTTTTCTTTCTGAATTCCCCTCAGCCACACACTAATTAAACTCTATGCATTTTCTAGTAACCCAAATTAAACTCTTGCAAGTCATTATTTTTGATTTGATGTCAGAGACTAATCTATTTTCTTGTTGTGTTTCTGCAAATGTTCCAATCTGTATCATCATAAAATTAAAGATGGCAAGAATTTTTAATCAGGTGTTTCCAGACCAGGCTACTGTCATTATGAAGGTCCGGATGATATAACAGATCTATTTTAGAGCATTTTTCCCACAGCATTCAACCTAACTGGATAAAATTTAATAATGAGGATATATCTCCTGCCTGTAATTTCAATATCATTTTCTTTTCCTTTTCTTTTTGTAATTTATATGCCATCCACTTCTTTGGTTTGTTGCAAACTCAAAATTATTTTCTTGATATAATTCATTCTTACTGCTAATATACTGTAAATAATTGTCTTTGTAAAAGTTTAATTTGTTGAAAAATACTTATCTTCTCTGGAAATTTCTTTAGTTCATCTTCTTTTCTCTTTTATCTCATTCAATTTTAATCCTGCGTTTTCTTTTGAATCTTGTTTTTTTTGTTTCCCTACTGTATTTGTTGTATAAAATAAGCCTGAATAAAAGCTTTCCTTGCACCCAAACCATTCATAAATCAGTACCTTTATCTAAATTATTTTCAAGAAAAGATTAATTTCTTTTTACGGTCCTCTACCATTGCTTTATTCTGTACATTACATTTAGTATCCATATAAAGGAATTCTATTTCCTTCTATAAATCAAAATCATAGGATTATGATCTGAAAAACTCCTTGATAATACCTATCTTATAAATCTTAGTAGCCAAGTTCTTTGAAATTCAAATCATGTTTATTATTTAAAAGCATCTCTATATCTTTCAAAAAAAAATAGGTTGCCATTTTCTCCATATATCAATCATCCGCAAAATGTCCATCAAACTAAAAAAATGGATAATTTGCCTACAGCAATTTTAATATTTTTCTCAGAAGTCCTATCAAGTTTTAGGAAGATCATTCCATTCTGATGCCCCAACAAACTTCTATTCAATTTCTATTTCACAGAAATATTCTATTTCTGGGTAGTTTAGTGGATACAACTTTGCAAAAGTTATTAATTCCCCATTCTCCTTTTGCCAATTAATGTCTGCATCTTCTGGTTCTTTTTTTGCTTCTTCTTTGCTTCTTTGTTATCTCTTTTTTACTTGCTGGCTTCTGCAACCATCCATTTATTAATAGTGATTGGGGAAACATTGGGAACTTTAACAAGTAGGCCTGATCACGTTTTACTACCTCCCTATCACTTAACCACAGAACTCTAAAAGATTTATTAGTTTCTGAAGCCAAAAACAATGGACTGATTATAGAAATGATACAGGTATGCTAAGCTCTGCTGGAAACAAAAAAACAAAGAAAAGAATTGGCTGATCTGCCCAATAAACAAGATAACAGAAATATCTAAACTAGACTCATAGCCAATATAAAGTTACATGCCTTGAGGTTGGAGCCAAGTCAACTTAAAAGAGATGGAAATTATGCATGTAAGAGAGAAATGACAGCATGAAAAAAGCTGGCATCATCTAAGGATTGCTAAAGATGGAGAAGAATGAATAAAGAAAGGATTTGTATGTCAGATATAAATGGATAACACACAAATAAGACAGCCATAAGTATAGAAATCAATAAAAGGCTGTCTAGTTTATTTCAGTAAAGCAGGCCATCTATTCAGCACTGTTTCCTCATAATTTATTCATCTTCTTCCTACAAAGTAATTAGTAAATCTCAATCCAAGGTAGCAATATATTAGAGCAACACACCTGCAGAGGAAATGGAACCAGGTAAAGTCAGTGTGTGATTCATATACTAAACAGAGAGACACCCACCCACCCACCCCAATTATAGCCATCTAATCCGAGAAATAAATATTTCAAGATCAGGCTGATAATCAGCCAGTTGAGAAATATGACCAGAACATATCCATCAAGTCATAATTTCAATCTGAAGCATTTCAACTCTGTCTCCTATCCTGTCCCTGGGTAAAGACACTCATAATAATTCATAAATATAAAGGGAAAAAAGGTTGACCCCATTTTTAATGCTCTGGTAACAGAGGATATAACAAAAGGGCATCTCACAATGAACAGCACAAATAAGAAAACTCCTTCCTTCTTTCTTTAGTAAAATGTGTTTTAAAAGACTGTGGGCATTGCCTGCAATATGAAACAATCATGTTTATGTACATCCATTCCCCTAATTCATCAAAGTAAATCTTATCATGGATCCTGGTCATTACTGCTTGAGAGATGCTATGAGCAAGTGTATGATTGGTGAAAATAATGTTATTCTGTTTTGATGCAAAGCCACTTCTTTTCTACATATATCACAATAGCACTAGGAACAGCAATTGCACTTAGAATTAAATACTACTTCATAGTGCTCTGCAGGGCTTTTTTTCTCATAGAATGCTCAGAACGGAGTTCTGGCACCTTTATTTTATGGATTTTTTCAACTTTTGCACAAGCTGTACTACTCCCTCTATTGGCTTTTGAAAGCCAATAGGAATTGCTGCTGAGTGCACCAAAAGACCCGGCCGGCAAATGTTGCACATGCAAGTTGTCTGCAATGAAGGCGAGTTGGCAGGAACTTGCACCCCTCCCTGCTGCCCAACTACACCATCTCCTAGTTGTAAGAGAGGACCAGGAGTGAGAGGTGGGGAGCAGCAGTTAATTGTGCCCTGCTGAAAAAGCGGAGTCCATGTGCACTCCTGCCTCATGCTCACCCGTGTCAGCCAGGCTGACCACAAGTCAGAAGGAGAAAACACAGGGGGAAAGAAACCCCCTCCTCAAATAACTCACATTTGTCAAATCCACCCTGCCCTCTGTGAGACCCTTGGCCCAATGGGGAGGCGAGGCCTGGTGGACACGATTTCCCACTGCACCCCTTTTTAATGGTAGTCCTGAAGATACCTGGAGGAGATGGGAGCAGCAACGCCACGGTGCTGTGGGAGCCGCAGGGCCCGCTGTGCACGGCAGGGCTGCACAGGGTGAGCGGCGGGGTGGAGGCAGTGCTGGTGGGGTGCTGCGGGTGCTGGGCGTGGAGGTGGCATGCATGGGGCACAGCAGACAGCTAACCTTCCATGGGCCAGGCCAGCTGGTGGCCTACCTGGTGCTGGACCTGCGTCACCGCCGCCTTGTCCTGCGCACCTCATCCTGTCCACCACCCTCGCCCTCCTGCTGCCCCGCACCAGTGTCTGGCTTGGTGACTGCAAGTTCTGTACCATCAGTGTGCATTGTGGGAAACACATCACCTCGTACGGATTGGCCCTGAACTGCTGCACTAACTTAACCTGGTTTGACCACATCATCCTGTGTGGCTTGGAGGGGCTGGAGGTCACCTCCCTTAACCAGGAACTGTGTCTCATGGCTACTATTTTAGTGGTTATCTGTATTCTTGCAGATTTTGTACGTCTATCTGAAGTGGTAAACTTAAGCATTTTTTTTCATAAATTACTTAAGGATATGCAACTATATTTTCTCATATTTATCTAATGTTAATTTTGCATCCACTTTTTTCAATCCATTTTCTTTCTGTCATTAATTTCCCAAGAATAAGAAATGTAAATTGTAGGCTTCCAGTTTGCCAAGTCAGCCGTTATGGATGTCTGGAGGACAGCTCCCATCTTCCACATCCAGATTTGCATTGCTGGGGGGGTCTTAAAAGGACCGAAGAGTTGCCCTGGAGGGGTGACCAGACAGAAGGGGCTTTTGCAGAAATGCAGGGGAGCTGAGACCCCCCCATTGGTGCCTGCATTCCCTTTGTACAAGCGGACGAAAAACTGGCCATAGGAATATGGCCAGTTACTAGGCTGCAGACAGCCGAAGTCAAACTTACCATCAGGCAACATTAAAGCAGAGTGGAAGAGATGGGGTAAGATTCTTCTCTTATATTTTAATCATCTTCTTTTCACCTAAATAAGCTGCTAAGTACTTTTTTCCCCTGTTGAGAGGGAGGGGGAAATTCAACCCTCCCTTCAAATAAGCAGTAAGTAAGCCCAGGGGTGTTTTTTTAAAAAATGTTGAAGAAAGAAATGGACTAAAAGAAAAGAATTTCCAAAGTACTTGGGGGACACCCAGTGGCTAAACCTGAAATTGCAATCTGACTTTCTCTTTAAAAAAAACCAAGAAGATATTTAAGAAAAACAAGATAAGAGTAACCTTGAACACCAGATGTGAAATTTCACTATGGAAGAGTTTCAAAACCAAATCCATGCTATGTGGGAAATATCTTACCAAACGTATCAGTTCCTTTCTACAGCTGGCAACGAAATAAGAGCTTTTGGAAAAAATTAGAAAGCATCTCAATGAAACAAACTCAAACTCAAACTGTGACTACAACTAATATTTTATTGGGACAGAACTTAACAGAAGAAATTCAACAATCAAATACATTGGCAGAAGAATTAAATATTCAACACAGGCTTTTGAAGATTATAAAGGAAAAAAGATGGGAACAAAATTATTTAGACCTGGACAATTATATCAAGAGGTGAAAATAATGAGATTTGGTACTGTTAGCAGACTTTTCAATTCTTCAAAAGTGGAGACTGGAGGGCCACTTCAATATGATATAGCAACACAAGAATGCTTTGATGACCCTGAGGCAAAGAAGCGAAAGATGACATGGCAAAGGAAGAAAGCAAGAATAAGATTGAAGAAATATGAACATTTTTAAGAGACTTGAAATAGATAATACCAAAATAGACAGGGTTGTATTGGGATTATGAGAGATTGTTTTGATGAGTAGACAAAAATACTGATTAACTAAAAAAAATAAAAAAAAATAAAAATAAAATATAGATGTATGAATACTAACATTTGAATATTGAATTCTTTAAATAATATGGGTTAAGATGTATATATGCTAAAAATGATAGAAGGTAACTAATATACTTGGATGTAGAGACATGAGAGGATGTATTAAATGTTGAAATGGAAGAAATTTTAGTAAATTTTTAATATGTGGAAACTATAAATGAGAAACAAGAATATTATATTGTCCTCCTCTATTTTCTCCTCCTTGCAATTGGTATTTTAATGACTACTATTCTAAATATTGTATGATTGATACGGATATGGAAATGAGATAAATAAGAAGTGGATTACATTATTAGGTATTGGAGAAAATTGTGTAAAGGGAAAGGAGGTTATTTAGCAATATGAAAATGAAAAATCTTAAACGTTTAATTTCAATATCAATGTAAAATTAAAGCTGGAAAAATATATAAGGTGTTTGATATTTTAAAAATGGAATGTTAAAATATAAAATATACTAAAATATTGATAAATATAAAAAAATGAGAAGTATGTTAATTTAGATAAGAGATAATATGTATTAAAGGAAAAGAGAGAGAGGAAGTATTGGTTACAACAACTTGAAGATTTGTAATGATATGTATTTGTCTGAAATGGAACTATTAAAACCCGGACACCACGTTGCTTTTTAAAGATATTATTGTAATATTGGAAAACTAATAAAAAATAAAATAAAATAAAGAAATGTAAATTGTAAGCTCCTCATAGCACAGTTCTATATCATTGTTAAAATACACTGGGCAATTATGGACATATTCATTCATATTCATAAATAGATTGAATTGTAACACTTTCCCCCTCACCTAAGCCTGTTCTCTTGTGTGTATAATTTGAACATAGCCAGGACATTTTTTATCAGCAGTTGTAAATAGAAACAAAATGTTTAACCTATGTATTAATAACAATTTGTTTGCAATTCATTATCTTGTCAGTAACATGACTCCATCAATTAAACACATATATGTTGAAGGCAGCAGATGCACTTGTATTAGACATCTATTATCTCCCACTGCTAGTCCTTCCAAAAGGAACTCAATATATGTCATACTATATGCAAAAGTTGTCTCCTCCTCTATTAAAGTGCAACACATCATTTTCCAAGTAGACAAAAAAATAATATTCCATCTTTACTATATTCACCTTCGGTATATAAACATGGGGGAGCTATCCACAATTTTTCACCCCTATGGCAGCCTACTATGCTGTCTTCGTGATAAATTTGATAAAACAGAACTTAGTGTTCTAAGTTCATCATGAACTAAGTCTGATGAAAATAGCTATTTTGGCAGGGATGAATTAATAGCATGCGTTTTGGGTTATAGGAGCATTTCATTCACTTGAACCAATGTGATCATGTCTTTAAAATGGTATGTACAAGCAGGCCTTTTTTTGTCATAAAACTCTCAGAACGAAGTTCCAGCACCTTTTTGGGATGGAACCTTGTAGGGTAGTCAAGGCAGGTTGTATGACATGTGTGAGTTCCGGCACCTTTTTCTTTTACAAAAAAAGCACTGTGTACAAGCCATCAATAACGTGATTGCTAATATAGATAGGTCTGGCTTATGAGCTGTGTGGGAACGGCCAGAATTTGGTCTCTCAAGAATTTGGTTTTTCACCTTTCAGCCTTTCCATTCCTCCCTAGTTGGGCCTCTCTGTAGCTTCAGTGTAGAGCACACACTCCTGGCTGGGAGGGGGGCCTGGCATGTGGGAGGTTTGGGAAACGCTATGATAAAGACTTCACATACATCTTATGCTATCTTGTTTTTGTGTGATCTCATAAGCACCTGAGTATCCAATTATTTCTGTGTATCCTGTTTGTGTGAGACTGATGTAGTTTTTGTAATATTGGAGGTGAATAAAAGTTCAGCGGGCAGTGTGCTCTCCAGAGTTCTTTTGAAGACGAGGCTGCCCTGCTGGTTCAGGACAACTCTATCGACCCGGGTCTGAATTCTTTTCCCTTCAGAGCTGTTTGTATTTAAGGAGATGCTCACAACAAATTCTAGTTTATTTGGTGAATGCCTGAAAGATGCATTACTTCACCTAAGCCAAAAAAACAGAAGAAAAAACTAAAGGCAATTACGAATTAAACTTGGCTCAAATCTCAAAGATTTGCCAAACAAGAATTGGACAAAACTTTGGAATTTACTATGAACACTTGCCTTAAATACAATAAATTAAATTTATGTTAAGAATTGAATATATAATTTTTAATTATAAAAATAAAATTATATAAATAAAAGATTAACAAGATGAGAGTTCCGGCACCTTTTTTTTTTAGAAAAAAGCACTGGTGCTCTGCAGCCTTTTCTAAGCAGTTTACACAGTCAGCATATACCCCAATGATCTGGGCCCTCAATCTGGAAGGATGGAATCTGAATCAACCTTTTTTTTATTGAAAAGTTTTATAAAAGTTACAATATTATCCCATCCCCAACCCACCCCTAACCCCCCCTCCCCCTCTCCCACTTCCCAAAGCTGATTACAGGGTTAAAATATATAATAATCATAATCTAACTAACATTAACCAACTATATAAATAACCAAATACATAATGCACTTTAACCCGCCTATAACATAATTACAAACAATCTAAAAATAACCAACTTATACTAATACAATAATAATACCGTATAATATAAATATTATTATAGCTAATAATAAAAAAGAAAAAAGAAGAATTTAAATTATAACAATCTAAAATTTACTCATAAGCTAAATGGAACTTTTTAGTCCCATATTTTTTCTGAATATAATCTATCCATCTTCTCCAAACCGAAATGTATCTTTCTTGTGAATGATCCTTCAAATAAGGAGAAATCTTAGCCATTTCTGCTAAATTTGACACTTTAAGCATCCATTCCTCTATAGTAGGCAGGCAGTCCTTCTTCCAATATTGCCCTACCAATAACCTTGCAGCTGTTATCAAATTCAACATCAAGTTAATTTCTTTAGTATCACAATCTGTAATAACACCCAATGAAAATAATTGTGGGGTAAACTTTATCTTTCTCTTAAACATCTTTTGGATGTTCCACCAAATTTTAATCCAAAAAGCTTTTATATTTCTACAAGTCCACCAAATATGAAAATAAGTAGCGTCCAAACTACCACATCTCCAACATTTGGGCTGTAAATTGGAATACATACAAGACAGCTTTTTAGGATCCAAATGCCATCTATAAAACATTTTATAAAAATTTTCTCTTAAATTTTGGGCTTGAGTAAATTTTACATTTCTAACCCAAATTACCTTTCAAACATCCAATGGGATCGGTTCTTGAATATTTTGAGCCCACTTTACCATGCAGTCTTTCACTAATTCCATTTCTGAATCCAATTCTATTAAAGCATTATAAATTCTCTTTATATGCGCTCGAGTTTGATCTTTAATCTGTTTTACCAAATTTTCATCCATCAGTGTCAAACCAACCTTCTGATCTAACTTCCACCTAACTTGCAATTGAGTATACTGGAACCAAGACTGTACAATATTTTCTTGTTTTAACGCAACTAGCGACCTTAATTGCCAATCATTCCCTACCAATTTAAGTAATTCCTTATAAGAAATCGTATCCAAATTCACACCCATAGATACACCCTCTATTGCGTGTCCAGGAATCCCCCAAATTGGTATTTTATAATTCAACTTATAATAATACTTTTTCCAAACACGCAATAAAGCACTTCTTAAAATATGAGATTTAAAAGCCTTGTCAACTTTTTTATCATAAATCAAATATGCATGCCACCCATATAATAAGTCCCATCCCTCAAGATAAAGTATTCTTTTATTTGTTAAATTAAGCCAATCACTAACCAGTGTTAAACCACCACATCATAGTATAGTTTCAAATTAGGCACCTTAAGTCCTCCTCTTTCCCGTGCGTCTTGTAAAATCTTAAGTTTAACTCTCGGTTTTTTCCCCGCCCAAATAAATTTATTAATACCCTTCTGCCAATCATCCAAATTAGCATCCTTTTTCAAAATAGGTATCATTTGAAACAAAAAGAGAAACTTTGGTAAAACATTCATTTTAACAGCTGCAATTTTCCCCAACAAAGATAATTGTAATTTTTTTCCAATTATTTAAATCCTTTTGTACTTTTAACCATAACATCTCATAATTATTCTTATATAATTTCACATTAGAAGCTGTAATATATACTCCCAAATATTTAACCTTTTTCACTATTTCATAACCTGTCAATTTTACTAACATTTCCTTTTCATTCATGGTCATATTTTTAGATAATATTTTAGTCTTGTTATTATTTACCTTAAAACCCGAAACTTTCCCATATTGAATTATAATTTCCATCAAATCTATAACCGATTGAATCAGTTGGGATAATGTAACAGCCAAGTCATCCGCAAATGCTCTTAACCTATAATCATTCTGCTTTGTTTTTATTCCCTTTATTTTAGTTGATTCCCGAATTTTAATCAATAAAATCTCCAACGTTAAGACAAACAGTAATGGTGACAGGGGACACCCCTGTCTTGTACCTTTTTCAATTTTAAATGCATCTGTTAATCCCCCATTAATTATAATTTGCGCCAATTGTTGTTGATATATGGCCTTAATAGATTGCAAAAAATTATCCCCAAAATTCATCTTATCCACAACTTTCAATAGAAATTGCCAATTCAACTGATCAAAAGCTTTTTCAGCATCCAAAAATATCAATGCCGCAGGGACTTGTTTATTCTTATCCAAATACTCAATTAAGTTAACTATTTGTCTTACATTATATTTCATATATCTTCCAGTTATAAATCCAGACTGATCAGTATGAACCATTTGTTTCAAGACTTGCATTAATCTATTTGCCAATATTTTTGCAAAAATCTTATAGTCTGTGTTTAAAAGCGATATAGGTCTATAATTCTTAGGCTGAGTAAGATCTTGATCCTCCTTTGGGATCAACGATATAAAAGCCCTTCTCCAGGATGGAGGCACTTCCCCTCCAGCCTGGATATTATTAAATAATTCCTTTAAAGGTTCTACCATCTCTGCAAGTAAGGTTTTATAATAAATTGCTGTTAAGCCATCTGTACCAGGAGCCTTACCCACTTTTAACTGTTTAATTGCTAATATAATTTCCTCAGAAGTAATTAAACAATTCATCCCTTCCCGTTGTTCATATGAAAGCATAGGAATATGCGCTTCCTGTAAGTATTTATCTATATCTAAGGCTTGTATATTCTCGCTAGCATATAACTTTACATAAAAATCCAAAAAACCCTTTTTAATCAAATTTTGTTGATATGTTTCTTTACCCTTATATTCTATTTTCTCTATAGTACGTAACTTCTGTTTTTTCCTTAATTGATAAGCTAGCCACCTACCAGGCTTATTTGCATTACAAAAAGTATTATGTTTCGCATATCGCAAATTAGTTGCAACCTGATCCGCCATTAACATATTAAATTGCTCTTTCAACAAATTTATTGAAATCCTTAGTCTCTTATCTGATGGATTTAAAATAAAAGCTTTCTCCTTCAATTTAATCTCTTCTTCCAATTCTTTACGTTTTTGCATCTGCTTACACCTATGACCATTATTCATATGAATCAAAATCCCCCTCATATAAGCTTTACTAGCATCCCAAACCATTTCAATCAGTGTTCCCTTATGCATGCTTAAAACAAAAAACTCTTTCAAATAATCTTTACATTTCTCTGAAAGTACATCATATCTAAATAAATTTTCATTCAATCTCCAAGATCTTCTTATTCCATCTTCCCTAAGTAGCTCCATCCATACAGGACTATGATCCGACAATGTTCTAGGAAAAATCTTGACATTCTTGGCCCTGGAAATAAGATCACCAGTAATTAAAAAAAATCAATTCTGGAAAACGATTGATGCCTGTCCAAGAAAAAAGTAAAATCTCTGTCCTCCAAGTTTCGCTCCCGCCAAATATCTCTTAATTCCAAGTCATCTTTCAAATCAAAAAAACCTTTAGGCAATCTAGAATAGTTAGGAGAATTTTTAAAAGATCCCTTCTTGTCCTTGCTTGAATCCAAAACACCATTCCAATCACCCATCAAAATAACAGATTTATAATCCAATTGAGTTAATTTATCATGTAAAAACTTATAAAAATTTCTTTGCTGTTGATTAGGAGCATATAATCCAATAATGAGAATTTTCTTGCCTTGTAACAATAGTTCAATAATAACATATCTTCCCTGTGGATCAGACTCAATTAATGTAGCAGGTTCGAGTCCCACCAGGCTCAAGGTTGACTCAGCCTTCCATCCTTCCGAGGTAGGTAAAATGAGGACCCAGATTGTTGGGGGCAATAAGCTGACTTTGTAATAATGCCGCTTGGGGGGGCAAAAGCCCTAATAAGCAGGCATATACATAGAATGAAGGCTATTGCTAAGCACATTGATTTGTGCTTTAAATTGTAAGCTGCCCTGAGTCTTCGGAGAAGGGTGGGATATAAATGGGATTAAATAAATAAAAAATAAATTCTCAGTGACCTGGAGCCTCTGGAACACCGCCTGAAGATCCGCAGTTGGTCTCTTTGGTCGCGCCCCTCCCACCAGCTCCATAGTAACAGGTCCTTGTATCATAGGCCCAGAGTCCATCTTCTGTTTCAGTTGCTCCTTTTCTTTGCGTTTATGCGCAGCACGCGTCATTCTCTGTTCTTTTGGATCACCCTTTAACAGCAAACTCTGTTCAGTAGATTCAGCCAATTGTGCCTCTCCAACAAACTGTGATGTTGCCTCTTCAACTTGTTGTTTATCTTCTTCTGTTCTTTTAAGTAATGGAGATGGTGGTGAACCTGCTTTTAGGACATAGGTATAAAAATCTTTTGCCTTTGCAATCGTATTAAGTTGGTATCGTGTCCCTGCATAGTTTACCACTATTCCAATATATATCTCCCATCTGAACTGAATCTGTCGATTTTTAAGCTCATCAGACAAAAAACCAAAATCCTTCCTTTTTCTCAACATTTTAGGAGGTATTTCTTTCAAAATTATAATATCTTGACCTGCAATTTGAAATCTCTGTTGATAGAAGGCCTGGATGGTTGCATTTCGAAGTGACCTCTTAGAAAAATAAATCACCACATCTCTAGGTAAATTTTTCTGCCTCGCAATCCAAGAATTGACCCTGAAAATTTTATACACCTCCCTTGATAACTCCTTAGGATCCCATCCCAAGATGGGAGCTATAACTTTAATCACCTCCTCTTGTAAATCCTCTCGAGGGTTTTCTTTCAATCCCCTTATTCTCAGAGCAAATTCCATGTCTATATATTGTGAAATAATCACCTCATCCTCAATTTTATCAATTTTATTTTATGCTTTAGCAATTCTATTTTCTAGTTTTTCACTATTTTCCACAACCTCATCCACACAATCATCTAAACGTTCAATATGTGCAGCCAGCTCTTGAAGTGCAAGCAAAATGTCTTCTCTCATCTCTCTATTTTTACACTCAAGAAGATCAGCCACCTCTTCCTTTATTTGTTGAGCCGTTTGTTGTGCTTGAAGCTTCAAAGCATCCTGCAGGTCTTTAAGTGTAAATGCTGGTGGTGGAGGAGAGGGTGGAGGGGATCTGGGCTTTGAAGTGGATTGCATTGCAGGCTGTGTTATGGGAGAGGAAATTGAAGTTTTAGAAATAACAGGAATTGCCTGCCATCTTGAAGCCATTTTCCAACTTGCTACAATTCACTTTCTCTTATCACTTTCACTTTCCCTCTGCACTTCAGAATAAAAATAAAATCCAAAAAAAAAGAAAAAGAAAAAGAATAAAGAGGAACCTTTAATAATAATAATAAAAAAATCTTTAAAACTCTAAAATCCAATGTATTGTTTAGACTTTAACAGAATCTTCATACTTTATTCTTTCAAAGAAAAAAAAAACATTTCGGCACCATCTTTTCTCTTTCAAAGTCAAATTTGTGTATGGGGAAGATTAGAGCACCCAAAGTTAAAGTTTTAAATACTTGAAAATTTACTCCTCCTGGTCAGCTCTGTCTGCTTTAAGATCAATCATAAATCACTATAATCCGCAGATGTGGATGCAGCATCTGGCTTCGCACCTGCTTCGGAGCAAAGGTGTCCTGGACTCAGAGAAAGCCTCGGGCTCCGTGAGAGCTCTCACCCTCTGACCCCCAGATAATTCTGGGAGGTACCACTACCCGAGGAGAGCTCACCTCCCCCTTTTCTCCCGAGGGGGAAGTTTACGAGCTGCAGCACAGCTGATTGTCACCGTCTCCGTGGATCTAACAAAGCCTCAGGACGGGCAGCCAGAGAAAAGCTGCCATTCGGTGCGCCGTTGCCACCGGAAGTCGAATCTGAATCAACCTTGAGCCAGTTAGGACTGAACTGATGGCAGTCAGCAAAGTTAACCCCATAATACTGCAATCTAACCACTGCGCCACTACAGCTTTTTCTTTATAGACCTGCAATGTTGCAGAAATGCCCAAAAGGACAGAACTTGTGTTGTGAGATCCTGAAAACACCAATCCTGAAGACATCACTGATGCCATCCTCCATTTTTTCCAACAACAACTTTGTGATATGGGACATCACCCAATGCAACTGAAGGTAGATTTCCCTAATCCTAATTTATTGCTATAGCTATTATGTCATCTAGGCTCTACATTCCAGTCAGTGACACATCATATAATTTACATTCATCAATTAATGGTCTGTAGAAAGAAGAGAATTATCAGAACAGTGTACATCTTTACAAGTGTTGAATATTGAACAATTTCACTGGGTGAGAGCTAGCACTGAGAGATTCTATGGTTTGAGACTCAAGATACCCATAATAATTAAGCCTTTAAGACCATTCCTAGCCTGATGACTCTAGAGCATTCTGAAATGAGCTTCTCTTATTGACTGGCAGAAGAAACGGAAGTACCCTATGGACAGCTATTCTTCAAGTAAAAGTAAGCATGAGGCAAATAAAGGAAATATTAACATGTGGCCATTTTAAGGAAGAATCATTTTTAGGCATTTGGAAGTTCCCAGAGTCGAATGAAGCAGAGCAAATAAAATAACTTCCTTCAGCAAGAGTTTCTGTGTCACTTAAGGATGTTATTAAAGAAGGCAAAACATGTCCCACATGCCCTAGTATCCATCTGCTCTATCTCATAAAGTTGGTAGTAGTCATCTCTTCTTATAGAATAGTGGAAAACAGGACCAAAAATAAATCCTCCAATCATCCAGAGCTGGTGGGCATATCTGAAATTATGTGAAAATATCATCAGAGCATAACAAAATGATTACACTAGGGATGCTATACGTCAAAAAATTAGGCTTTCACAGAAAAGCAAATTGATTTGCCCAGAACCTGTAAATAAGGCAGTGGAAAAAAGCCCCTGCCTCCAAATATCTGAGAACAAAGACATACGCAATTATCTACACCAGCAGCAATCCCTTTCATGAAAAGTCAGAGAGAAGATTAAAAGGTAGATCATTTGTCCATGATTCAACTGTTAAACAAAATTAATAAATTATCCATGGACTACATTTATTTTATATTGATTGACCAACTGATCAATTGGTTAATTTCAAACTGCCTTACAATGAAGATATCTAGCGAACAGGCTGAGTGATATCTTAAATTCTAGGGTCTTGGTTTTTCATAGTTATTAAAGAACAATAGTGATCCAGAGATTGGTAGAAGTGATTACATGCAGCCTAGAGGAAAGAAGGGAAAGGAGGAACATGATTGAAATATTTAAATATACTAAGAGTGTGAATAACGTGCTCAAAGGCAGTAGTTTTAATATTAAGCAAAAATCAAGAGCATGGGGTATAACCTCAAGCTGATAAGAGGGAAGTTCAAAAGTAACACTAGAAAGTATTACTTCACAGAAGGAATATTGGAAGCTTGGAACCAAATGCCAGCAGACATAATGAATCAGTCATCAGTAACTGAGTTTAAATGTGCTTGGGGTAAAGGTGTGTCTATCATATGACAAAATTTAAAATAAATAAATAATAATAAATAAATAAAAATAGAAAATTAATAATTAATTAACTAACTAAAAATAAAAACAATCAAAAAATTCAAAGGGCAGACTCAGTGGACCCCTGGGTCTTTTTCTGCCATCAGTTTTCCATGTTTCTATCAAATTCAATACCCTATTTTTTACAATGGCATACAATAGCTTCCTGGAACGTTCATGGTAAGCTTTGTATCATACTTATCCACAATAATCACCATCAGGCAGAGAGAAAATGAACCCACAACTTCTGTAGACAGATTGTTCCATTAATGTACAGATCTTACCATCAGAAAAATATTTTTACCTTATATTTTAAAGAAATTTAGGAAGCTAGAACTTATACCCACTGTTTTTGGTTCTAGTTTATGTGACAATGGAAAATATTTCCTCACCATCTTAGCAGAACATGCTTTTTATATATCTTGTGTCTTCTTTTTCTCAGATGAAATACCCCATGTTCTTTCAGTCATTATTACTCTCAGTAATCATAGCACTGTCTTCAAGATATTTTTAAATTACCTGCTGTAGCATATTTCCAGGGTTTGTTAGGGTTAGTGATCTTTCTTTCCCTTTCTTGCTTTCCTCCATTACTCCCACATCTTCCCAGTTCTTCAGGACTCCTCAAACATCGCTGACAGAGGCTCCCAACAGTTCTTCAGCACGTCCTTCTTCAACCTGGGGACTTAGTCATTCAAATTAGCTAGAAAAGTAATATTCAGTGCTGCATCTCCATAGCTATCTAAAGAAATCTGAATTAGTGGATGCCGTCATTCCTGAGACAAATAACATTACTAAATATATCATGCACTAGACAATCATACCCTCTGTTTTTATGGGCTGGTTCTAAAGAGAAGAAGAAAAAAAACCAATCCTTTTATTTTTTTTTATTTTTTTATTATTACATTTATATACCGCCCTTTCCCGAAGGACTCAGGGCGGTTTACAGGGTGATTAAAAAACCAAGATACAAAAGTTAAAAACATGCCAGCTCATTTCTCATGGAACCTTTGTGGTAATATATATAAGCTTGGCTATCATGGAACCCCATGACTCTTGTCAGTTTTCATTATTTCAAATGAACTGAACTTAAACCTCAGGACTCCACAGAATTTCCTATTGCTGCTCTTTGTCGAAAGAAGATCAGTAAATGGTAGACATGCTGCGCTTTGGAGATGTTTATCCTCTGCTCCTGACCTTTTTTTTTTCCTGAGAAACCCCAGGAATTTTTTGAAAGCCCCTATCCTAAAATACCTCTCTCTGCTTTATCTGACATCAACACCATCATCCACCTTTGCCATTAATAAGAGGAACACACATGTGCTTAATGCAAGGACAGAGCTTTTACAAGAAAGCTGTGACAGCTAAAATGCCTCCATCAGCAGGAAAACAAAAGAGGTCATAATTTATGGGATTGTGGGTTAGGAAATGCCACCCGATGCTATGCTAATCAATCTGGCTTCTGTGACATTTGACAGGGTATAAAAAAAGAGGAAATATCCACAACTGGCAGATGAGTGCATCACAGGACAGCCTAGTTTAAATCCTTGTCGATGTCATTTTGCTCCTGACTGCATAATGATCTTTCACTCAAGTCTAATGCAGTTTTGGAAACATGGATACAAAGAGAACACAGCGGATCCACCCACTTTGGAATGCTTTTTCATTGTTATAGGATTTTTGGCAGCTAAGGTAGTTTCTAAGGTAGTTTTATTGCAAATCCAGAGGCTCCATTTTAGCATTGGAAATGAATATTTTAACTCTCTGCTGAGGAAGGTTCAAATCTTACTCAGTTGCCATCTAGATATGCTGGGTATCAAGTCATCACATGGTGAACTATTTCAAGCTATAGGGAGAACTCTAAGACCTAACAGACCCAGATGAGGGCAGTGCACAGAGCAAAGATGAGGAGAAGGAAAATTATCCCATCTGAAACTCTTCTCTTAAAAGAAATATCATCTTGCAACTCTTTAGAATCAAATGCTTGTGTTCTCAATTCATAGCCACAGGAGAAGCCGAAAATCATCAGGTAAAATATTCTCTTTGTGCCTAACAAAGCTCAAGCTGTTAGTTTTGTGAGGTTAAACACTATCTCTCATTGAGAGTGAAGGTTTGTTCTCCAAGCTTGAGGGTTGATTTCCAAACGTTTCATTACTAGGCTAAGTAACATCTTCAGCAGAGTTTAGGGGATGTCAGTGTCAGTGTTCTGTTTATAAGGGCTTGTAATGAAACATTTAGAAACCAACCCACAAGCTCGGAGAATGAAACTTCACCCTTATCCTACACCCAAGCTACAGATATTCGCCACTATTGCAAACTATCTCTCATTCTCTGCACTCACACACACATGCACATATAAATACAGACATACATACTAGAGGTGCGTGGTATGGATCAAAAAAGTCAAAATGGTGATTGTGACTGCATGACTGAAGCTACACCCCTTTCCTGTATGTATTACACATAAATTGAATGCTGGGATACTAAGGGATAGTTTTGTATCCATCATTCTAAATATTCATGTCAAATCCAAAAATCAAATCTTTTGGATCAATGCTTCTTTTTCATCTCTTTTCTGAATCAGATTTTGGCCTTCTCCCAATCAACTTCTCCTTTGGCTTAAAGACATTGATATCTTTCCACTCCATAGTGCCATCTTTTATTTCATATATGTTACTTACATGAATTTAACACTAAATTAGAGTTCATGGAATTGATATGAATGTATATGGTCTAGAATAGTAATGGTGGACCTTCTGGGCTCAGCATGTCAAAAATTCAGAAAACGCCTAACTTGATACTACTGACAAGTCACCACCACCACCAAAATTGTTTACATTGTTAGAAGAACATTCTGGTCTGGTCTGCCGCTGGGTAAATGAGCACAGAATACCTTTTTGAAGAGAAAATGAAATTTATTCAGCAGCAAAACAAACACACAATTCAGCTGTCAAAAGTAGCTACAAGATTAGGAAGCTAAGGATGGGTGTACTTATAGTGACAATAGTCTTTGATCATGAAGTAGTGGGCTTTCGTGTAAAATATGTTGGAATTGTAAACTGAGATGTTCCTACCTGGGGATGTTTAACATCCAGGAGAGAAAGTTCTGTTACAACCGTTTTTCCCAAAGAATAAGGATTGATCTTTTTTTTTGTCTCCAAAAAAGGCACCCTATTTGGGGGGGGGGGTCTCACCTCACTGCAGCAGCATCAACAGCCCAGCCAGCCAGCCTACTTCTTCTGCTGCTGAAGGAAGTGTCTCTGCAGCTGAGAATGGAGCTCCATATTTACATGCACGGTGCCCCCCAGCCTACATTTCACTGTCAGAGACCTTCCGGAAAGGCCTCTGCAGCTGAGAACTGAGCTATGCATTGAATCTGTAGCTTAGTTCTCAGCTGCAGATGCCTTTCTGGAAGGTGTCCGATGGTGAAATGCAGGCTGGGGGGAATCCGGGGATCCATTCTCACCTGCAGAAGCACTTCCTGAAGGCCTCTGATAGTGAAATGCAGGCCAGGGGATGCCACAGAAGAAGTGGAACAGCAAGGCAAGGCAGGTGTCAATTAATTGGAGGACTGGCTGCAATGGTAAGCTGGTGAGGGGCGCATGGGGCAGTTCAACCCTCCCACCCATTCCTACCCTAGCTTAATTTTTAGGTGTACACCTCACCCCAAAACTAGGGCTTATAATAGGGTTTATATTAGACCCACCCCAAAAATCAAACTAGGACTTATTTTCAGGGTAGGTCTTACTTTCAAGGAAACATGGTAGTTCTCTGGAGTATGACACCTTACATGTATAAATCTCTTGGTGTGGAATTTAATGAGGAATGTAGTGTTGCAGTGCAATCTTTTAATAAGAGATTTTTCTTATTCCTGTTTCTGTTTTATGTTTGTTTATCAGTGTCTGCTGACTTCCTAGATGGGCGCATTCGATCAATTGCAGCCCAGGTGTCAAAGGTTTAAGCAGTTTCTCTGTGTCTTTATTTGAAGTTGCTGGTAGATCAGCGGTATTTGAATCTAATGTGTGATTTCGCTAAGAATGAGGTGTGCTTTGGAGAATAGTTGTGAGGTATTGGGGAATGCTGGTGTATCACCCAAAATATTGTAGTGTGTTATTTTTGACAACATGTTATAAGTTTGCCAACACAGTTGTAAGAGAAGTATCAAGTTGCTCTTCCAATTTGCAACATGAATTTTTTCCTTATATCCATGCATAAGGAATGGACTTATTACATTCAGTCTGAGCTAATTTTTCTAATTTAGGAGCAGATATTCCTACCTGTAGCAATTTACAGTGAATAAATTTGCTACATGCACTTTAATCCTCTCTTAGAGGACCTTCAGACATTGAATACATGGACATTCATGTATGCCTGTAAACCCAGGACATCTGTTATGGTCCACTATTTTGTGGAACTACAAAAACTGTTAGTTAAATTCATCAATATTAGTACTAAAGGCATTACAACTGCTAATTATAGCTCATTATACTGTACTTGATGATAATAAAGACAACTTGAAAACAACACCTGCAAACCAAGAAAATATACAGGACACACATTAATCACATGTATTTACAAAACAGCATTCCAAATTAACAGCCCAGATTTTCAACCCATTAAGGTAAAAGAGTAGAATATGTAGCTCAGGGGTGGTACTGCTAGATACAGATTCTGATTAAACCAACATCTTCATTCCAGCTACAGAGAAACAAGTAAAGCATCTGTATTTGAAACTGCATATAATTCTTTCATCTCTTAGAAGGCAGACAGAACAGATGGATTTATTTTTAAGCTCTTGGGGGGAGAGTTGTGCATATGTTCTTATGTTGTTAAATCTTCTGGTTTTCACACTTATTATACTCTGTATGACAGGATGCATTCACACCTTCCAGCAATCTGTCAGCCTTTCCACAACTGAAAAGTACAATCGTAGCATCAGTATACCTTGCCCTGTTTCCATTCAAACCATGCCGGGATAACAATGGTGTTGATACAACAATGGGATAATTATTCAGTAGCAGCTAGAACCCTGCTATTCTTTTCAAAGAGTACAACAAAGAAAATGATAAAAAGATTCTCCAATGGAAATCAACCCACAGCTTCAAAGAAGGTATGTGTGGTGAAAAGAAAACACCAGCCTCCTTGTAAATAAATCACAGTTCCTGATTGTAAGAGCCTGCAAGATTAAGGGCTGGGGGGGAGGGGGGGAGTAGAGAAAGATGGTAGATACCAGAACACAATAACTAAGAGAAACCTACAAAGGAAGTGCTGAGAATTCCCTTAGGAAAGCCTGTATAAACAGACTTCCCCACCTCTCCATGTTGCCTGGTTAGACTCCAGCTCATTTTTCAAGCACTAATCCAGTCCCCTGCCCAATGCAGGAATCCAATGCTATGCCAATTCCATTGAAGAAAACAACAGAGGCTTTATTATAGGAATTTTTTTCCTGAAGTCCTACCAATATCTACTTCCTTGTTCCTTTCATCTATTGTTTTTTACGTGTCTTCTAAAACAATTCTGATAATTTCTGTGCTCTCTTTTATATAACAGCCTTTCAGCTACTTGAGAAAGGCACTTGGATCTCCCCATATTTGGAAGCATATACTCCTTTTTCCACATCCTTTATTATCATGACTGCTTTTTGTCTGAACAGGTTCAAGTTTGTTAGTGTCCTTTCTAAATTATAGCACTGAGAAATGGGTCTAATACTTTGGTGCTCACCAACACAGAATAAAAGACTGGTCACTTCTCTTACGTTTCATGCTATACTTATGTTTATTTATTTATTTATTTATTTTATTTTATTAAATTTTTATACCGCCCTTCTCCCGAAGGACTCAGGGCAGTGAACAGGGCATATCTTAAAACTACAAAAGTACAAAAGTTAAAAAAGAATTAAATTATTGCCCACAATAAAAACAATAAAATATATATATAAATATTAAAACCCTAAGTAATTCCCCATCAGGCCAGGCCAGCTTGTTCAAATAAATGGGTCTTTAACCCGCGCCGGAAGGAGCGGAGATCCGGTGCCATCCGGAGCTCAACCGGCAGCTGATTCCACAAAGCCGGAGCGCCCACAGAGAAGGCCCTCCCCCTGGGGGCCACCAGTCGACATTCTCTGACTGGAGGCACCCTGAGGAGGCCCTCTCTGTGGGAACGCACGGGGCGGAGGGGGGTCGACGCCGGCAGCAGGTGGTCCCCGAGGTATTCCGGACCCATGCCATGTAAGGACTTAAAAACCATCACTAAGACCTTGAACCTCACCCGGAAGACAACTGGTAACCAATGCAGCTCGCGGAGCAAAGGTGTAACATGGGAGTACCGGGAAACTCCCAAGACAACTCTCGCGGCCGCATTCTGTACCAGTTGGTCTTCAAGGGAAGCCCCATGTAGAGAGCATTGCAATAGTCAAGACGAGAGGTCACGAGCGCATGAGTGACCGTACACAGGGCATCCCGGTCTAGATAGGGCCGCAACTGCCGCACCAGGCGAACCTGTGCGAAAGCCCCCCTGGTCACGGCTACTACATGATCTTCTAAGGTAAGCCGTGCATCCAGGAGGACTCCCAAGTTGCGAGCCCTATCTACGGGGGGTAAAAACTCACCCCCCATAGAAAGTGATGGAACGTTTTGAATGTCCCGGGATGCCGGAATGTACAGCCACTCAGTCTTGTCAGGGTTGAGTTGAAGTCTGTTCCTCCCCATCCAGACCCGAACCGCCTCCAGGCAACGGGACATCACAGCGAGGGCATCACTGGGGTGGTTTGGGGTCGAAATGAAAAGTTGGGTATCATCAGCATATTGATGATACCCAACTCCAAAACCACGAATGATCTCACCCAGCGGTTTCATGTAGATGTTGAACAGGAGAGGCGAGGCGAGAGAACCGAACCCTGAGGAACTCCACAAACGAGAGACCTAGGGGCCGATCTCTGCCCCCCTGCCAACACCGACTGCGAACGTCCCAGGAGATAGGAGGAGAACCACCGAAGAACTGTGCCTCCCACTCCCAATCCCCTGAGACGCCGCAGCAGGATACCATGGTCGATGGTATCGAAAGCCGCCGAGAGGTCTAATAGGACCAGGACAGAGGAATATCCCCTATCCCGGGCCCTCCAGAGATCATTCACCAGAGCGACCAATGCCGTCTCCGTTCTGTACCCGGGCCTGAAACCCGATTGGTACGGGTCCAGATAATCCGCTTCATCCAGGACCAGAGGGAGCTGATGCGCCACCACACTCTCAACAACCTTCGCAAGAAAGCGAAGGTTGGAGACTGGACGAAAGTTGTTCAAGACAGCTGGGTCCAAGGCAGGCTTCTTGAGGAGAGGTCTCACCACCGCCTCCTTCAAGACGGTGGGGAAATTACCCTCACTCAAAGAAGCAGATATCACCGCCTGGAACCAGCCTCGTGTCCTCTCCCTGGCTGCATAAACCAGCCAGGAAGGGCACAGATCCAATAAACATGTGGTGGAGCTCAACCTCCCCATAATCCTGTCCACTTCATCAGGGGTCACAGAATCAAATTCTTCCCAGATAACATTGACAAGACCGCCCGTGTCCTGATCGTCAGACTCTGCCCAGCTGGAGTCCAAACCGGTCCGAATCCGAGCGATTTTATCCGACAGATGTTGACCAAACTCCTCGGCACGACCCTGCAAGGGATCCTCCCTCACCTCCTGATTAAGGAGGGAGCGAGTCACCCTAAACAGGGCGGCCGGGCGATTATCTGCGGACGCGATGAGGGCAGAGAAGTAATTACACCTCGCTGCCCTCATCGCTGTGAGATAAGACCTAATATAGGTTCTTAACCGCAACCGGTCGGATTCGGATCGGCTGGACCTCCAGCGGCTCTCTAGGCCCCGTTTCCGACGCTTCATCTCCCGGAGCTCCGCGGAGAACCATGGAGCTCGATGGGATCTGCACCGGGTCAGGGGCCGCAGGGGTACAACTCGGTCCAGTGCCTCAGTGGCTGCCCTTTCCCAGGCTTCCACTAAGGCATCCGCCGAGCTGTGAGCGACGGAGGCAGGTGGGGATCCCAGCGCTGCCTGGAACCCGAGAGGGTCCATTAAGCGTCTGGGGCGGTACCATCTAGTTGGTTCCACATCCCCACGGTGGGGGGTGGCAAGACGGAAGACCAGCCGCAGGAGGTGATGATCGGTCCATGACAGGGGCATAATAAATGGAGAGCCCCCACCAAGATCATCCAACCACCGTCCAGATAAAAAAACCAAGTCAAGGGTGTGGCCTCCCTCATGAGTTGGTTCAGAAATTACCTGCGTCAGGTCCATGGCCGTCATGGAAGCCATGAACTCCCGGGCTAACTCAGATGACCCTCCCAGGGATGGCAGATTGAAGTCACCCAAAACTAGAAGTTTGGGGAACTCAATCACCAAACCGGAGAGGAAATCGAGTAGTATGGGCAGGGCTGCCGCTGTGTGACTAGGCGAAACGTACACCCGCAGCAAGCCCAACTGCGCCCCCGAACCAAACCTCAAAAAGAGAGACTCACACCCGACTATCTGAAGAACAGTGGTCTCCCGCGGACATAAGGTCTCCCTAATAACAACCGCCACTCCCCCACCCCTACCTTGAGCCCGAGGCCAGTGTAACGCTCGGAAACCTGGTGGGCAAATGTCAACCAAAGGGACCCCACCCTCTGGACCCAACCAGGTCTCGGTGATATAAGCCAGGTCCGCATGCTCACCCTCCACCAGATCCCGCACAAGGGGAGCCTTATTAACCACGGACCTGGCATTCAGGTACACCAGCCGGAGCTCAGGAGGCTGCACATCCTCGCTCCCGGCACCTCGGGGAAGAACCAGAGGGTCGTAGCGCCTCACCGCTTGCAAACAGCGGAGACGGCCCTCCCGGTAATGATACAGCCCTCTGTCCATACGCCTGCTGCCATACCCCAGTGTCGTGGGAATCGGTAATCCCACGACCCGCTCCCGAGCCCCAGATGTAACCACAACCCGCTCCCCCCGAACGCCGTCAGACCCAGGCCTGACCTGCAACACGGTTGTATGGCCACCCCCCACAGCCAGACAACCATTACCCCCCACCCCCCTCCCCAACCCCCTAAAAAATTTGACTAAAAAATTAACCAGGGGCCTCTTATTAAATTTATATCGAGAGCCCCTGTCCTTACCCGACCATGTAGCCCAGGATTACATATGCTTTTTTTACAGCTGCATCACACTGATGGCAAATGCAGAATGCAATATACCATGATACCTAGCTTTTTCATATGTACTGCTGACCAATAAGATCCACTCTATCCTTATGTCAACAGGAAGTCTATTGATTCAGCCCTCCAGAACAATTCCAGTTTCTCACGTGGCCCCTTGGGAAAATTAATTGCCCACTCCTGTTTACATTCAGTCCATTCAGTATGATTAACAGGATTACTCTATGCATTTAGTAAGGTCCTCATTTACTACATTCAACATTACAATTTGGTTGCAACTTTTGGCAGGGTTGTAGGAGCTAATCCCCTAAGGCTTTTAAAATTCAAAATATACTGTTTTGTACAAGGCTTTGTTAGGGGAAATGGATTCAAATTACCATTTATAAAATAATAATTTATCATCAGCATGAAAAATAATGTCAGACTATATTAGGTGGTGATAGGTGGTAAATATCTAAATAGATTCAAAACAATGATTTACACAATTGTTACTTAAGTTTTGAAAAATTACCTGAGCAGTCTGAATTACTTCAGCCCTACTTCCTGTAAAAGGTAAAGAAATTATGAATATATGTTGAAGATCCTGTGGTAAGTTAAGCTTCTTTTGTTGGAAAACAAATCAGGCGATTCTCTAAAGATCTATTCACCTGAAATTTCCACTGAACTCTGTGAGATTTAAAAACCCAAAATTTGATACTCACAACTCAAAGACAAGTCTGGTCAACAAAAACAAAGATTTATTGAAAAGAAAATTGAAAATAGAACAGAAGACGAGCTTACTATATCAGAATATAAGAACATGGAGTTTGCTTTGCGTATCAGAGGCCTCAAAGAGAATCCTAAAGAAGATTTGGAATGGGAAATAGCACGAGCAGTGGCTCCTGTTTTGAAATGTGAACCTGAAGAACTACTTAAGGAAATGGATAAGACATTTAGGGTTAACTCCTGGATTGCCAGGCAAAAAAGTCTACCTAGAGACGTAGTGATTTATTTTTCCAGGAGATCAACCAGAAATTCTATTATCCAAGCTTTTTATCGAGAAAAATTTCAGATTGCAGGCCAAGATATTATGATTTTAAAGGAGATACCTTCAAAAATTCTTAGAAAGAGGAAAGACTTTGCCTTTTTGTCTGATGAGCTTAAGAAGCGACAAATCCAGTTCAGATGGGAAATACCTATTGGAATTGTGGTAAATTATGCAGGGACCAGATACAGATTGGATACAATTTTAAAAGCAAAAGATTTCTATACTAAGGTCCTGAAAGCAGGTTTACCACCGTCTCCCCGAATTAAAAGAACAGAAGCAAGACAAGATGATAAACAATTGAGTGAAGGGGCAATGTCATTGCCTCTCGAGGAGATGCAGAAGGCGGAGGCCATGGAGCAGAGTTTGGCATTAAAGGAAGATCCAAAAGAACAGAGGATGACAAGAGCTGCATATAAGCGTATGGAAAAAGAGCAAAAACAAAAGCCTGTAACTGGTCCAGCTACGCAAGATGCGGCTGTTTCAGAGCCTGTGGGAGGAGCACGTCCTAAGAGAGCAACAGCTGATCTTCAGGCCTTGTTCCAAAGGCTCATGGTCACCAGAGATGGTGAAGTTCTTGACATGGAATGTTAATGGGTTAAATTCACCACAGAAAAGAAAGAAAGTATTTTTTTATCTGAAACAACATAAAAATGACATTGTTTGCTTACAAGAGACACATATTGCATTAAAAGATCAAAAATATCTGATTAATTCCCGATTGGGAACACATTTTGCATCTTTTGCTCCAGACAAGAAGGCTGGAGTGGTTATTTACTTAAGAAAAGACTTCTCGGCAAGATTGATTGAATCGGATAAACAAGGGAGATATGTTAGTATTGAATTAATACTACAAGGAAAGAAAGTTCTTCTTATTGGATTATATGCTCCAAATCAACAACAGCAAAAAAAATTTAAATTTTTACATCAGAGACTAATTGAACTGGATTACAAATCTGTTATTATGATGGGGGACTGGAATGGGGTTTTGGTGCCATCTGAAGACAAGAAGGGATCTTCTAAAAACTTTTTTAATTCAAAATTACCTAAAGCTTTTTTTTATTTGAAGGAAGATCTGGAATTAAGAGATGTATGGCAGGAAAGGAATATGAGAGACAGAGATTTTACTTTTTTTCGGATAGACATAAATCTTTCTCCAGGATTGACTTTATTTTGATTACTACTTATCTTTCTTCTTCGGTTAAGAACGTTAAGATTTTTCCTAGGACAATGTCTGACCATAGTCCTGTTTGGTTGGAGGTCTTCGCTGAAGATGCTAGTAGGAGATCCTGGAGGCTGAATGAGAATTTATTTACAAATGACTTGTTTTTGCAGAAATGTAGAGAACATATGAAAGAATTTTTTGTCACAAATATGCATAAAGGTACCTCGATGGAAATGGTTTGGGATGCTAGTAAAGCCTATATGAGAGGGGTTTTGATTTATATGAATAATGCTTATAGGCGTAAGCAAATGCAAAAACGTTTAGATATTGAGGAAGAGATTAAAACTAAGGAGAAAAAGCTCATTTTGAATCCATTGGATAATAATTTAAGGATCTCAATACATTTATTGAAAGAACAATTTAATATGCTACTGGCTGATCAAGTAGCAACTAATTTGCACTATGCCAAACACAATACTTTTTGCAACGCCAATAAGCCTGGTAGATGGTTGGCTTATCAATTAAGGAAAAAACAGAAATCACGTACTATAGATAAAATAGAATATAAAGGCAAAGAAGTCTACCAACAAAATTTGATTAAGAGGAGTTTTTTAGATTTTTACTCGAAATTATATTCTAAAGAAAATATACAAGCTTTAGATATAGACAAGTATTTACAGGGAGCTCATTTTCCAAGACTTTCACAAGAACAACAACTTGAGATGAACTGCCCAATTACATCAGAAGAAATTTCTTTAGTTATTAAACAGTTGAAACTGGGCAAGGCTCCGGGAACGGATGGATTAACAGCAATTTACTATAAAAAGTTGTTGCCTGAAATGATTGAACCCTTAAAGATTTTGTTTAATGAAATTCAGACTGGAGGTGTAGTTCCTCCATCATGGAGGACAGCTTTTGTATCGTTGATTCCAAAGGAGGATCAAGACCTTACTCAACCTAAAAATTATAGACCTATATCGCTTTTAAATACAGATTATAAGATTTTTGCTAAAGTATTAGCCAATAGATTAATGCAAGTTTTGAAACAAATGATTCATAGTGATCAATTGGGATTTATATCTGGGAGGTATATGAAATATAATGTAAGACAAATTGTTAACCTGCTTGAATACTTGGATAAGAACAACCAAGTCCCCGCAGCATTGATATTTTTGGATGCAGAGAAAGCCTTTGACCAATTGAATTGGCCGTTTTTATTAAGAGTTGTTGAGGAGATGAATTTTGGAGAAGGTTTTCTACATGCTATTAAAGTTATATATCAACAACAAACTGCACAAATTATAGTTAACGGGGGATTAACAGAGACCTTTAAAATTGAAAAAGGTACAAGACAGGGTTGCCCCCTATCACCATTATTGTTTGTTTTAACATTAGAGATTTTATTAATCAAAATTCGAGAGTCCTCTATGATAAAGGGAATTAAAATAAAACAGAATGATTATAGATTGAGAGCTTTCGCTGATGACTGGGTTGTGACAGTATCCCAACCGTTACAGTCGGTTATAGATTTGATGGAAATTATAACTCAGTATGGTAAGGTTTCTGGGTTTAAGGTGAATAGCAATAAGACCAAGATATTATCTAAGAACTTATCTATGAGTGAAAGGGATATGTTATCAAAATTAACAGGTTTTGAAATAGTGAAGAAGGTTAAATATTTAGGAGTATATATTGCAGCCTCAAATGTAAAATTGTATAAGAATAATTATGAAACACTATGGTCGAAGGTACAAGGGGACTTAAATAATTGGAAAAAATTACAATTATCATTACTGGGAAGAATTGCAGTTGTTAAAATGAATGTTCTACCAAAGTTTCTCTTTTTGTTTCAAATGATATTGAAAAAAGATGCCAACCTTGATCAATGGCAGAAGGGTATTAACAAATTTATTTGGGCGGGGAAAAAACCAAGAGTTAAATGTAAGATTTTACAAGATGCTAGGGAAAGAGGGGGACTCAAGGCGCCAAATTTGAAATTGTATTATGATGCGGTTGCCTTGACGTGGGTTAGTGATTGGCTTAATTTAACTAACAAGAGAATACTTCATCTTGAGGGATGGTATTTGGTATATGGATGGCATGCATATTTGCTTTACGATAAGAAGGTGGACAGGGCTTTTAAATCCCATATTCTTAGAAGTGCTTTATTGCGTGTCTGGAAAAAGTATTATTATAAGTTAAATTATAAAATACCGATTTGGGGAATTCCTGGACACGCGATAGAGGGCGTATCTATGGGAGTGAGTATGGATATGGTTTCTTATAAGGAACTACTTAGATTGCAAGGGACTGATTGGCAACTTAAATCATTAGAGGAGTTAAGACAAGAAAACATAAGTTACTCTTGGTTTCAATATACCCAATTGAAAGTTAGGTGGAAGTCAGATCAAAAGGTTGGCATCACAATTACAGATCAAAATTTAGTAAAACAAATTAGAGATTTAAATTGTGCACATATAAAGAGGATATATAATGCTTTAATTGAATTGGATTCGGAAACGGAACTGGTTAAAGACTGTATGATAAAGTGGTCACAAAATATTCAGGAACCAATTTCGTTGGACACTTGGGAGATAATTTGGGTTAGAAATGTTAAATTTACTCAGGCTCAAAATTTAAGAGAAAATTTTTATAAAATGTTTTATAGATGGCATCTGGATCCCAAGAAGTTGTCTAACATGTATCCTAATTTACAGTCTAAATGTTGGAGATGTGGTAGTTTAGAAGCTACCTATTTTCACATGTGGTGGACTTGTAGAAATATAAAAGCTTTTTGGATCAAAATTTGGTGGAACATTCAAAAGATTTTTAAGAGAAAGATAAAGTTTTCTCCGCAATTGTTTTTATTGGGTATTGTGGTAGATTGTGATGTTAAAGAAACTAACTTGATGTTGAACATGATAACAGCAGCACGGTTACTGGTGGGACAATATTGGAAGAAGGATAGTTTGCCCACTATAGAAGAATGGGTGTTTAAAGTTTCGAATCTTGCAGAAATGCCTAAGATTTCTGCTTATTTGAAAGATCATTCACAGGAAAGATATATTTCAGTTTGGAGGAGATGGATAAATTATATTCAGAACAAATATGGGACTAAAAAGTTCCATTTAGCTTATGTGTAGATTTTAGTGGGATATTGTTATTGGTACTTTGTTTGTAGTTATGTTAAAGGGGAGTTAAAGCACATTATGAATTTGGTTAATTGTATATTATGCATAATTTTTATTTAGAATATGATTATTGTAACTATAATCCTGTATTTAGCTCTGGGAAGTGGGGGGGAAGTGGGTGGGTTTGGGGTGGGAGGGATTTGGGGATATATTGTAAAACTTTGTTTTTGTAAAACTCTTTAATAAAAAAAAAGAAAAGAAAATTGAAAATAATAAAGAAAGAAAGCGTTTGCAAACGCGACCTCTTAAACCCTTCCCAAATTGGATTGGATTCAAAGAGCGCCCTGAGCAAGTTTCAAACCAGGCATTTTATGCCACCCCTAAGAAACTTAAGTTAGTCTTTGAAGTCATTTTACATCTCTAAAAGATCTTTTGAAGCTTTTAACATTTCAAAAAGACTTATTCTAACAACTTCCTTACATCCGTCACTATCTTATCTTGTTTACTTGTAATTTTCACCTTGGGATGTTCCTATCTTCTTTGAAGCTTTTTAACATTTCAGAAAGACTTTGTTGATTACCATTTGTGAGTCACTCTGCCTGGGCAGGAAATAGATAGCCTCACATCTTGATGTTACATTTGATACAATTTATAAAAGAATGTTGTTGTTGTTGTTGTTGTTGTTGTTGTTGTTGTTGTTGTTGTTGTTGTTGTTGTTAGCTGCGAAGTTGTGTCCGACCCATCACGACCCTATGGACAACGTTCCTCCAGGCCTTCCTGTCCTCTACCATCTTCTGGAGTCCATTTAAGCTCACGCCTACTGCTTCAGTGACTCCATCCAGCCACCTCATTCTCTGTCGTCCCCTTCTTCTATTGCCCTTTATAAAAGAATAACCTTTATTTATTTTCCTTTAACTCCATGAAGCTAACTCCATGAAGATAGAAAGATAATGGATTTCAACCTTATTTGTTTCATAAAGAATATTATGGAATTATCAGTTCAAGAAATAATCAGTAAAACAAATTCTTATTCCTAAGTAAATATAATAGGGAAGGTGGCAGCAACAGCCTGGAATTATGTGATAATATATTATCTTTGTGTGGGAATGCTGACAGCCTGGGACTCTTGGCGTCATAAATAAGCCTGCAACCTACCAGCTTGTCAGTTTTGCTTAATTCGAGCCACCAGACAGCTGTTAGGAACCCAAGTTCTCAGGAGTGACAGACATTATGGCATCTTTGGAGATAAAAGCTGTGGAGCTGATTACCCAACATGGGATGTGGGCAGCCTCTGTCTTTCAACAGTTGATCAATAACAGGAATGCATAATCATCAGACCATGCAATATCTCCCATCAAATGTCCTTCTGTTGTAGTTGTCAGACTGTCTTTTTGCTGAATTTTCAGATGCAACCCAAGGAGTCTTAGGCGATTTCAGAAATAAGACATGGAATATGAGCTGCCTTCTAGTTATGGTAGATGACCACAATGACTATATGAATGAGAGGACAGCAGTGTTCTCCAGAAATGTTCTTTGATGACCACCAGGATTCTTGCTCCATATGACTTTTTAAAAGCTTTATTTTAATTAAAAAATAAATACGAAGCTGGCATACTGCAAAACCAAATACCAACTTTTAACATTACATAGCTTTGCAGCAATGCCTTTGGACTCTATGAAATCACCACAAAAGCCCTAGGGAGCATCCTGCCAGATTAATTTCTGGTCAGTGGGTGCTCTGTTTTTTTAGCCACTCCCTCCATGTCAGTCATTTTATGAATATGTAATTCTCTCATGACAAGAACCCCTACCATATAATCCCAAAATTCCAAACTAGTCCCAACTCAAAATCAATGCCATTCTGACTGAACTCAAATTTAGTTCATAACTCAGTTCACACAATTAGGACATACAGTTTACTTTTCTAATATCTGTATATTTCTGTTTGTTAATGTTGCTCATCTTT
The DNA here is from genome assembly GCF_964194415.1 of Vipera berus. Lineage (NCBI taxonomy): Eukaryota > Metazoa > Chordata > Lepidosauria > Squamata > Viperidae > Vipera > Vipera berus. Next base: position 114,771,654 of record NC_138205.1, on the reverse strand, counting down.
CATTGTGCTACAGCCAAATATGGCTATATATCTTCCACCTCCACAACTAGGCTAGAGCTGTATAACATTTTCAAACTGGAGGTTGCAGAGGTTTTGAATGGCATCCTGGAATAGAGCAAAAACGTAGGCAGGGCCTGGACTGGGGGTTAGTCAGTACTGAAATGGATTCAATTTTAAATAAAATGTGATTACTCCCATCACATTTAAAAATTTCCACATGCCAGGGTTAGTTTTAGATTTCTAGTAACAACCACGTACCAGCAGAAAACTTTGGGTACCTGGAAAACTGTTCCATATTCTTTTAAGTTCACTTGCAGTCCTCAGGTGTGGAAAAGGATGCTACAAAGTTCAGCTGATGTAATGGTATATGGGAATGATTTATGAAACAGGAGGAAGAGTTGCAACCAAGGTAATGGCTAGATAGAGGCAGCTTAGCCCATTGCAAGAACATGGACATATCAAACATCTCAGAAGGGACCCTTCCTAGTTCCTTCAGCTGTAAAAGTGAGAAGAAAGAAATGTACTTTCATATTCACAAAATTCTGTTAATATAAGGTAAATGTAAAGGTTCTCCCGCACATGCGTGCTAGTCGTTTCCAACTCTAGGGGCTGGTGCTCATGTCCGTTTCAAAGCCGAAGAGCCAGCGCTTGTCCGAGAACGTCTCCATGGTCATGTGGCCAGCATGACTAGATGCCAAAGGTGCACAGAACGCTGTTACCTTCCCACCGTAGTGGTCCCTATTTTTCTACTTGCATTTTTACGTGCTTTCGAACTGCTAGATTGGAAGAAGCTGGGACGAGTAACAGGCACTCACTCTGTTACGCAGCACTTGGGATTCAACCCACCAAACTGCCGACCATCTGATTGACAAGCTCAGCATCCTAACCCACTGAGCCACCACGTCTGTTAATATAGCCTTACAATAAAGGAGAGCTAATACATCTGAGTGCACTTCTTGTCTGCGGCATCATAGAGAGTTAATATATTTTATGCATACTTCTGGCACAGATTGATATCAATGTTACATATAAGATAACTCCACAGCCATGACTTAAAACATATCCCATATTACACTATATATAGAAATGATTTGGAACAGTAAACAATTATCTAAGAACTAAACATCCCTGCACACTATCACTTCCTCTGTTACAGCATAATCTTTTTTTTTCAAATTGCTGTTACAGAATTAACATATAGCTTACATATAGCCTTTAGCTAGCCCCTCACTTTTTAACAATCTAATGTGTATAGTAGTTAGTATCTAAAGTCTGCTGAAGTCTTTATGATCTTTAATCTATTTTTAGGTGTAGATATCTTTTTCCTTCTACACTAGATAATTCATATGTTGATCCTTCTTCAAAATGGTTCATCCATGTGTAATTCTCATTCTCTGATAGTGTTAACTAAACTGAAAAAGCACAACTTTTTATATTGATGGTCACCTTTACTGTATACCCTTAAAGGAAGAAAAGTCACAATCCTTAAGCAGTACTTAAGAGATCATAGGGAACAGGTCTTTTTTATGTGAGCATTGAAAGAAAATTATTTTAAATGTTCAAAACCTTTCTTTTAGGAATGAAGGGCTCCATTGCTTAAACTGAAGCTGAAGTATATAATATATTGTTTCAATATTCTGAGTATATAAAAGGTTAGATTCTTAGTTAGACTGTTCCCTGTGGGATTCTGATTTTTGTTATCTCTTATGTCTGAAGGATAACTAAACTTCCCAAAAACATTTCTGCAAAGATGGATGTTTCTTGATAAACTGAAGATCTTCACTTTGTATTTCAAACAACAGTTCTTTGAGGAGAGTAGCAAAAGTTATTCTTAAGTACGGAAGGTAATCTACTCTAAGGAACACCAAAAGTTTAAAGGTTGGGCTATTAGAATATCTTTGTATAGTGCTAAGTGTTCATTGTTTGACATTTCAACCAAATTTTGTAGATGTTTAGTTTAATTCAGCATCAACTATTTATAGTTGACTCAGAAAGCCCATTCATGTGTTAAAGCCATTTTTGTTTCAAGAAAATATATATTAAGGAATAAGATAGGAAATGAGAAACATTGCTCTTTTAAAAAACTTACATCCTAGTTATTATATAAATGCAATAATCCTTGCAGGTTACATAGGAGTTGGGACTAAATACCAATGAAAAAAGGTGGAACAGACCAAGTTCACCATTGTGTTGAGAGGCAGAAATCATCTTATGGGTGCTTTCCCATCATAAAACTAAAATAGGTATAAAATTGGCTATTGAGGAAAAAGCTATGCAAATTCTGTGCTTGGTATTCTAACTCCTCATGAAGAGAGATATTGTTCTTTTCAAACAGCAGCAGCATTTCAAAAGATATGCACAGCTTCCAAAAAAAAATCTACTAAATGAAAGAGAAAACCCAGCAAATACTGACTGTTTTATTTGTTTTGTTCTGCATTTATTTGTCAGTGATTAAATCCCTGAATCACATTATTTTTGATTTACCCAATTATGCTTTCTCAGAGTATTTGACAGCATTTGATCCAACACTGAGTGTGTAAGGACTTAGATCTGGTTTATGTCTGAGCTTAAAATCTTTCTTGCCATTCAGTGTCTTCTTTTCTACTATAAATAGAGAGATTGTGTTCTTTCCTATCCTCACAAGATTATGAGACTTATCAAAAGATGAAAACAGGTTTATATTGCAGGAATAAATATCTAATGTGAACCCAATATAAATGCCCAATATAAATACATGTACTGTAGTCCTCACTGAGTATCTATTCATTCAATGAATGTTGAACTTACGGTGCTGCAACAATGAAATTTGACCAATCCTGAATTTACAATTACTGCAGCATCCCTGTGGTCACATTTAAAAATTTGAGCCAACCAACATTTACAACCATCACTCCCTGCCATCCTCCAGCTGACACTCGTCATCATCTTTGTCCACTTTCCCTCCACTTAAGAAGTAGCTATGTTTTTTTAAGCTGCCAACTTTTAAATATTTTTTTAAAAAGACAATAAAACAAAAAAGCCTTTGTGCCAAAAATGGTGTAAATCATGCCCAGAACCCTTCTTAATCTTTACTTCAGAAAACATTTGAAAAAGATGGATTGTTATGTTTAAAATAGTGACAAAATAAATATTTTTGAATCATTATATTTTTTTCTTTATAAAGTATGATACAACTTCATATTCTATATTGTACACACAAATGCTAAATTTCTCCTTTAAAAAGTTAGACATTTGTAAAGACTAATCATAAAAAAATCTAACACAATGACATTTTACCTTGTGCAGCCAAGGTTCACAGTTCTTTTGTGTGTTATTTATTATTTCAGTTGTCTCTGTAATATCCAGAACTTCTCTTTGAAGGCAAAAGAAAAGATTCAGCTTTAGTTCTTTATCTATAGCTTCATTCAACCATCAGCTGTGGCTGTGGCTTCTTAGAAAAAACAGTCTCTTGAGTTCTTTCTGTGCGTATTCATGTGTGTGTGTGTGTGAAGGTCAAATGAATCAGATAATGTTGACTGAATTCTAAGTTGAAGAGAAGAGTCTTTTCATTGGCCAAGCTCAACCTTTCATCATGGATGCTCAATATACCACCACCAGATTGCTTATTCCTTGTCTAAATGGAATGACTAAGGCAGTTTTTACATTGTCCTTTCTATCAACCACAACCTCTGTTATAGTATGGTTCCATAATCCTAGTCTGTACCTTTTGCTTGTCCCCCACCTTACGCTTAAAGAATGTACTGTTTTATCACCATTCTGTTAAGCCTGCAAATGGCTATTACATGTTACTCTGTAAATGTATTTGTACCTTCTTTGGCAAATCTTAATTTCTGACTTTCTTGTTTCTCATTCCAATGCTGCTATTAGAAAGAAACTTCTAGACCAATGCCAGGTTTTGATCCATTAACTAAACATTTTATTTTTAAAGCATTTGTAATAAAATAAACAATAGACAATTGGATTGAATTTTTGCCAATATCCTTGAACAAATTTTTTGAACTGTAGTCTGGTAGAGTATAATCTGAGATGTAAAGGCCAAAATTCATCAAAGATTCAAGAACTGCTTACTTATATATATGTAGGACTTGGCGTATTCGGGTCTTTTCCATGTAGGATTGAGGGTGTCTTGGCGACGTTTCGATGAGGTCCCACTCGTCATTCTTCAGGCTGAAAATCTACAAAAATGTTTATATAAATGTTCAACTCTATGTGGGGAAAAACCCGAATGACCAAAGAGCCATATATATATATATATATATATATATATATATATATATATATATATATATATATATATATATATATATATATATATATATATATATATATATATATATATATATATATATATATATATATATATATATATATATATATATATATATATATATATATATATATATATATATATATATATATATATATATATATATATATATATATATATATATATATATATATATATATATATATATATATATATATATATATATATATATATAAATTAAAAATATTGAAGTACATTTCTACAATCAGCATGATGTTATAGTGTCAAAGCCTATATTTACAAATTTTAATTGTAATTTAGAGAAGCCTCATTTATTATGAATTTGAGTTTCTTGCTGGAGCATAAATATGGGAATATTCAGAAACTAATTTTAGCTCTTTTGATTGATATTCCTTCTCAAGATGCCTGCCTTAATCATCTTTCTCTGTCAGTTATGTTTTGGTGACAGCTTAAACCATTCTCTTTTTATGTCCTGAAGGGAACAGAATTGACAAAACCATGCAAGGTAATCAACAGCAATTTTACAGGAAGGTCTAACTCATACAGGAAGTGGCTTCCTGCATCTGGCTACTGACAAACAAAATGATGTGCTAGAGAGGCCAAAGGGGTCTGGCAAAGATCACAGGAGACCAACAAACAATTCAGCACCTTACAAACTGTCCAACTGGCAAGTAGCAGCTCCAGCTTGTATACTAGTAGTAGATGACCACTAGATGATACCAAATAATTTGTTGAATTTATTTGCAATTTCATTTTATTTTATTTTATTTTATTTGCAATTTAACAGTTTTGTCAGACCCTCAAATTATCTATTCATTTCATTTTGTTTTTGAGTACTGCCATTCTGTTGGGAGAGGGGAGGTTTCACTCTTTTGGGAGGGGGGAGCTATCTGTGGGCTTTAAGATGTATTTCCTTTGTTTTGGGCAGTGGAGAGGGGTTTGAAAGGAGTGTTTTACTGTAACATTTTGTGCAGGGTTTTTAAACTGCTAAACTGTCCAGGTGCACGTTCCACAAGGAAAATCAACTACCTAGGTCACTGGATCTCACACGAAGGGGTAGAGATGGATCTAGAAAAATTATGGGCTGTCTTAGAATCGGCAGTCCCCCACACCAGAAAACAATTACAGAGTTTTTTGGGCTTTGCCAATTTATATTGGAATTCATCCCCTCCTTCACACAGATCATACTTCCTATCATAAACTTATTAAAGATTAAGGGAGTAGATAAACCAAAGCCCTGCCAGCCTCTGAAATGGACTATGGAATGCCAAGCTGCATTTGAAAAGCTAAAGAAGCTCTTTTCGGCAGAGCCAGTGCTAAGACACTCAAATCCAGGGAAACTGTTCAGAATCCAAGCCAATGTCACCGATGTAGCAGTGGATGTGATACTGCTCCAAGAAAATGAAAAGGGCCAACTACAACCCTGTGCTTACACTTCCAAAAAGCTATCTGAGACCAAACAACGCTGGGAGGTCTGGGAGAAGGAAGCTTATGCTGTGCAGTGGGCTCTCCTCACCTGGAGGCACTTCCTGGAAGGGAGCAAGATCCCTTTCCAAGTATGGACTGATCATAAAAATTTGAAGGCTCTCAAAGCCCCCATGAAACTGTTCCCAAACAAGCACAGTGGGCTCAACACTTTCATCGACTTAACTTTATTGTCCACTATTTACCAGGAAGAAAAAAACATCTTAGCTGATGCTTTATCAAGAATTCCACAATACAACAGCATAAAAGCAGAGGTTGTCAAGCCCCTACTTTCCACATGACAATTCACTGCCCCAGTAATTGCTAGGGCATAGGCAAAAACTGCCCTGATGCTAGACAATGTCACTATGGCAGCATTCAAGAAAGCTTTATAGAAGGACAAGTGGTTCCTAAGTGATAGAAACCTTTGTTCAATGCAGGATTACTAGCATGGGTAGGGGGAAAGCTATATGTCCCTGCCACCCAAAACTGAGAACAATGCAGATCTCCCACGATTCAAAACTTGCGGGACACTTTGGATTTATAAAAGCTCTTCATTTACTGAAAAGACAATTCTGGTGGCCATCATTGAAAAAGGTCATTGAAAGTTATGTAGACAGCTGCCCCACCTGTGCAGCAGCAAAAAGGAGACAAGGAAAAACACCTGGCCTTTTGCAGCTGGTAGCTAACCCTTCAGCACCCTGGAGAGAGAAATCTATGGATTTCATTGTAGAATTGCCAGAAAGCACAGAAAATACTGTCATTTGGGTCATGACTAACCTGTTTTCAAAGTAGGTACAGTTTATCCCATGCCAGAAGATTCCCAACTGCCAAAACTCTAGCCAAACTCTTTCTCCAACATATTTACAGATTGCATGGGGCCCCTCAGTGTATAATTTCAGACAGAGGGATCAAATTCACCTCAAATTTCTGGAAAACATTTCTGGATGTCTTGGGTGCAGAACAGGGCTTGAGTTCTTGTCATCATCCTCAAACGAATGGGAGGACAGAATGAATGGGCTTGGTTCTGGAACTGTACTTAAGATGTTTCATCAACTTCCAACAAGACAATTGGACTGATCTCTTGCTATTTGCTGAGGTGGCATATAACAATGCTGTACACTCTAGCATGAGATACACTCCTTTCCAATAGGACAAGTCTTTAACCCAATGCCTGAACTGGCAACCAATGAACCCAGCATCCCTTCCCTTAAGGAATGGATGAGCCAATTATAAAACACCTGGCCGGTCGTCAGAAAAGCTCTAGATGAAGACAGAGAAGCCTACAAAACTGAAGCAGATAAAAAGAGGATGGAACCTAAGTCCTTTCACATTGGGGGTCGGGTATACCTGTCTACTAGGTTCTTGCAGTCATTACAGCCATCCAAAAACATCCAAAATTTGTGGGCACCTTGTTCATCAAACACATCATAAACCTGGTTAAGGTAGAATTAGAACTTTCCAAAACATTAAGACAGATCCACCCAATTTTTCATTGCAGTTTATTAAAACCTGAAATAACTTCACGTTTAAGTTCAGTGACAGCCCCCAAACCATAAACCATTATGGTAGAGGGCAAACAACATTTTGAAATCAACGAAACTCTTGACTCACATAAACACCATGGAGTCACCCTGTACCTGGTGGCCTGGAAAGACGTCCCAGCATCCCAGAATGAATGGGTGCATAAAAAACATGTTAGAGCCCCAAGATTGCTCAACACTTTCATGCCCATTATCCAGACAAACCTGATTAATTTGTCATGTCTTTCTCTCCCCATTTTTTTTATTTTCACTTTCTCCAGGTGGACTTCTCCTTCTTTTAGGGGGGCAGCATGTCAGACCCTCAAACTATATATCAATTTTTTTTCAGATACTATCATTCTGTTGGGAGGGGGAGGTTTCACTCTATTGGGAGGGAGGACAATCTCTGGGCTTTAAGATATATTTCCTATACTTTGTTCTTTTCACCTTTGATGCATCCCTTTCAGTGTGAAAGGAAGGAGGAATGTGCCTGGGGCCATCTTACTTATCTCTGCTATGCTGGGAAGAGACCGGGAGGAACACAAAAAACCTGAGAACTGCAGTTTTATCACTTTGGTTCCCATAACAACTTCACATCTATGGATTGGTCGAAATCATACTGGACCATTGGGCACTGGAAAGGGGTTTGAAAGGAGAGTTTTACTGTAACATTTTCCACAGGCTTTCTTCAGATCTTGCCTTGCTATTCTGCTATCACTATGTCCCAATAAAAGTTATTTTTGAAATGATGCCAGTTTCAGGAATTTTGCTTACTTGGGATTGCTAGCTGAGGCAGGACCTTACAAGTTTTTATTCTTTATCATGTCAGGAAAAGGAGGGAGATCCTTCAGAAGTGCCTCCTTTTGTAGGTTTTCTTATATGATTAATGGCAATCTCTCCCCACCTGAGATTTGCAGCCACCCAGACTTGTCAAGAGTCAGGGAGCATATACGCCTAATTTTTATTTTTGGTGGTCACATAGTTCTCTGGATTTTTACGCAGAATTTAGCATTTTTATCCACTTATCCAGTGCTTTCCAAGGAGCTAGGATAGGCAGATATTAATGTTTGATGGTGTTCAAGGCATTGTTGCAGGATATAAGCCATTCTAACTAAAACTGCCTTTTGCAATTGCAGTTTTATTCATCCCAATGGAGTTCAGGTGCTGCTCTAAATGATTTTGAGATTACACTCCAGGCACATATGAATATTGGTACTATCTTTGCTATATTTTGCCACAGTTGTTCTGTTTTATTTTATTTTCTAGATCTTTGCATTTTATGATTTTCTCCAGCTCTATTCTGCTCTTTCCAGGTATTACAATGTTTACTGTTCAGACTTTTTTGTCTTTTCAATTGTTAAGTCTGGAATATTATGTGACAAGTGTTTGAATTCTAAAGTTCCAGAGTACTTTAGCTTCTTCATTTTCTATTACTTTATCTATTTTGTGATTCCACTAATTCTTGCTTGCAGGCAAGCAACATTCCTTGCAGATATCCCAATACACCATTGTTGCTACCTCATCATGTTGTTGTTTGTAATTGGTCTGGATGATCTTCTTGCAGCATTTAACTATGTGGTCCATTGTTTCTTCAGTTTCTTTGTAGAAGTGGGCATTTGTTTATTGCTGCTTTCTTAATTCTAGTTTTGTACGCTTTTGTTCTTAAGCCTTAATCTTCTGCAGCCAGAATTAACCCCTCTGTCTCTTTCCTCAAATTTCCTGCTTTTAGCCATTGCCAATTTTTGTTATCTGCTTTGCAATTTTTTGGTACTTTTAATAAATATAATTTTATATATAAATGCAGTAATTTTAATATATTTTATGGTATTATTCCAAGAGATCAAGAGGTACCTAGTCGGGAAAGGTTTGTTTATTGCAATACAACATACACAGCTGGACAGATCTATATGTGGCTCAAAATTCATTCAGAGAAGTGTCTTCTGCAGGAGGCAATAAGAGAGGAGATCTCACTGGGGCTAACTTTGCACCAGGCTTTCACACAGCTGACTGAATAGCAGGTGGTTGCAAGTATACATTTCATGCTAACATATTCATTAAAGCTCCCTTGCCTCTGTCTTCCTGGAATTGTAAAGTGCACACCAGCATTATGTATGTAAGCCTGAGCAAGGGGCAAGAAAAACAGTTTTTCTCAGAAAAAGAATGAAGCTCAATGAATTGGGAAGAATTCTCCATTTTGTTCCTCCCTTGCTTGTAATCTTTGCAGAGTGCTGCCTGTGTGCAGAAGGCTGATAAATTAAGGAGTTAAGTAAAAAGGATGATTCTGTATACAGATGAGCCAGATTGCAATGCCAGGCTCTCATGTTATTTCTTCATAAGAATCTAGAATGTGTGTCTATCTCTATTATGCATACCTGTCCCCCTTTTTTTTTCAGAAAGTGTCCTCCATAGTTTGGGAACTATAAAATAAGTCATACAATACAAGGATCTCGTGATGCTTTCCTTATTTGAACAAGCATTTCACCATTTGAACAACCACCTTAACCATGTAGACTGCATTACATATATACTGTATTTATTTACAGTATTTCACCCTATTTCGATGCTGTCCCATTTCATCCATTATTCCATTTAATTTAATTGAAACTATGTTTCAGTTCCCATTTTTCTTTACTGATATGTAAACAGACAAATAGCTTAATCGTGATATTTATTTATTGATTTCTTCAATTTACAACACATTTTTTACTTAGGAGGTCAAGATGGAGTTCTCTCTCCTCCATTCTTCCCCACAATAATCTCCATGAACAGTCAGGAGAGAGAGAGAGAGAGACTTAAAGTTCTACTGAATTTAAATCTGTTCTCCCCAATTCTAGTCCTAAGCTTTATCAAATATATGTATGAAAAACTACTTTTCTTGGTCTCTCTCTCTCTCTCTCTCTCTCTCTCTCTCTCTCTCTCTCTCTCTCTCTCTCTCTCTCTCTCTCTGACACACACACACACACACACACACACAAGTTTTGCCCATTTCTTTAAATACTGATTTATAAACTCTAGAACATAAACATGTTCTGAACTTTCTTTAGAGGAGAAAATGGTATCTGTGTTTGCTTTTCATTTATTTGGAGTACTTACTAATTTCTAAATATATATGACACATTTATTGAACAAAACAAAGCCAGGAGATACTTTAAACATGGTGGCAGAAAAATTAGAAGAGAAGCCTAAAGTCTGTCTCTGTCTCTCTGTCTCTCCCCCCCTCTTACACACACACACACCACACACAAATAAGCTGTATAAGGGGACATCATAAATCTTCCTATTGACTTTGTTTAGCATATGCTTCTTTCCTTCCTAAAATATTTATACACAATTAAATATCAAAGGAAAACAGGAATGACACATAGATGAGTACAACTACAGCATGCTAAGCTTAGCTGCTCTTCTTAATGTTTTAAGCTAAGTGTGCCTCTTAAGTGCACGATTTGATTGAGAGGATCCTAGAACCTCACAATTCATTTCCTACTAAAACTCTGTTGAACAAAAGCTACCTTAATCACAACCAATGTCTCCATTTGCAGCCATTTATATGTCTGTAAAGCCATGCACAAAATACTTTTCTATCTCATTCCACCTAGAGACCTAATTAGAGGTTGTTTTAACTCCATCTACTGTTGTTCTACCTATTCATTCATTCATTCATTTAGCAAGTCCATTCAGATCAGCAACCCCTCACTATTCTCAAATGCTTTCATCCTTCAACAGGTAGCCTTTGATTTACATGAATTTCCATCATAAATCATGACAGTAATAAGTTGAGGCATCCATGCAACCATACCTGATTTTGATTTTTTTAAAGCATATATGAATGAACCTTTATTGTCAAAGTACAACCATGTATACACTGAAATTGGCTGAGCCTCCCTTCGTGCCCCCACCCCCAACTTACAGTCTTATTACACCATGTGAGCTAATTGCACAACACACCGGCCTCGCAAGTCAATCATGCATAAAGTTTATAAAATTATATCCCATTCAAAAGCCTAACAGCCCACGGATAAAAGCTGTTCTTCAGCCTGTTGGTACGGCTGGCTATACTCCTATATCTCCTACCCGATGGTAGAAGGGTAAAGAGATACCGACCAGGGTGTGAGTCGTCCCTGAGAATTTTCCTCACTCTTCCAAGGCAGCGAGCCCTGGCGATGTCATCCAGTGGTGTCAGGGGACAGCCCACAATGTCTTGTGCTGTGCTCACCACCCTCTGTAATGCTTTCCTATCTGCGGCTCTCAGACCAGCATACCAAACCACAATACAGTACGAGAGGACGCTCTCTATAGTAGACCGGTAAAAGAGGGTCATTAGCCGTTGTTCTACCCTGTTCTTCCACAAGACCCTGAGAAAGTGAAGTCTCTGTTGGGCCTTTCTGGCCACCTGGGTTGTATTAACTTTCCAGGTAAGATCTTCGCAGAGGTAGACTCCCAGAAATTTAAAGGATATATATATATATATATATCAGGCACTGGGTCATAAGTACTTAATTTTTGTTTGTTTGTTTGTTTTTAGGGGGGTTGGGGGGAGACTGTTGTAACTTCAAACAGTCATGAAGTGATTGGTCATTAAGCAAGGACTACCTGTATTCATATTCACCACCACTCTACAATACTATAAGTTTTTAAAGCACTTTTCCACTGGCATACACATAAGATGGATTTTTGCGTTTGTAGAAGAGTGGCCAGTTTACCAAAATGTTTTTCACATTGTACATTCATATCAATGTAGGTACAAGGATCATTTTTCTGCTTTTATGGAGAAATAACTTAACCATATAAACATATAATTTCTATGGTAGAGTAGGAATAAGTAGATAGAGGAACAGGCAAAATCTCCATGAAATATTTTTCATATGTTACATACACAAAAAGCAATTCAATCTTTAATGCCATCTGTTATGAATGATTCATATGGTTATGGTCAAACCAGTGCCAGTTCACATGTTATTCCTTGATTTTAGAAGTCCATCCTCACCTATACCATTTTATAGAAATCTAAGACTCACATTCTTTAATCTACCTCCTAGTTAATGGATGCTTCTTTAAACGTCTTCCAAAGGTTCCATAAAACATAAGGTTCAATTTTATTGGAGAGATTATGATATTTCTAAAGGCCTATCAGGAATTTCTCAGTGAGAAGGTCAGTGGGACTATGTCCTAGAATGTGAAGATGATGAAAGAGATCTAATTTAGCATCAGATGGACCATGCTTATATACAAATTAATACGTCCACATTCATCAAAAACAGTATAATGATCACTGTTATTGTGTTACAGCCTTATGATCAAGATTCATCCAAAAAGCCAATAGATTAGATCACAAATTACAGTAAACAATGTTTTTAAATAAGCTACATAAACTACAATGATGGAGTTCACTTGTTAGCCAAAAACTAACTACCTTATGATTTGCTATAATGCGCAAATCTAGGAACACATTTGCTTTGCTGGCTTGTTAACATTTAAATTGCAATTGCTGCAATTTAATATTAATGCATTTGACATCTATCAATCTCTATTTTTGAATTATTTATTTAATGCATTGCATTTTATAATCCATTACGTTTAAGAAACTTTGAGCTCATTTAAGATTCCCTATAAATGAAGTCTTTATTGCTAGTACCGGCAAAATAAAATCATGTTTCATGATAGGTTGAAGGAAATAGTTATAACTGGGAAGATATTATAAATAAATCAGAACTGATTACTCTTTTCAGGACCCAATCTGGGTCGGTCTTGGGATTTAGTCTTTGGAGCCTCTGAACTTGTGCTGAAACTCATCCTCTTCTACATTCTGTTAGAGAGACGTTCCCTGAAGATGGGCTCCAGCACGAGTGACTGACCCAGACTTTATCTTGCAACATTATCCTGGGACATGTCTTCATTCTTGATTACTCTTTATTTCTTGAACAAAATTTCGAGTTTTTTCTCCTGGAGTGCTCACCCATCTAATTCATTTTTGAGATGTAATTAAAAATAGCTGAATACAGATTTTTAAAATAAAAGAGAAGCAAAGTAAAAATATACTTTTGTATAATTAGATATCAGGTTTTGAACTGATCCTGTTACTATACACTACCTATATTTGTATATACTATACCCATATATATAGAGAGAGAGAAACATTACTATTTTCACATACCTCAAGTGCATTTGGAGTGTTTTGTAGCTATTTTATTAATAAAATTTCACTTTGACAGTTTCTATAAGCTGAATTTTTATAGTCCACTCCATATAGATTACTATTTTCGTTCATAAACTAATCAAATCAAATCATTATTGCAGTCAAATACCAACATAAGGAGTGGGATAAAAAAAAATAAGTAAAAAAATATATCAGAATTTTTTTAAAAAAAACATGTTAAAAAGCTAAACAAAACAAAAATTTTAAAATATGAAACTGAGTGAACTAATGATTCTTTTCCTCAGATCCTTTTTGACATATCTTCTAATAACAAGAAAGCATAGAAAATGCACCACAGGCCATGACATTTGTATGAGGAGAGTGCCACATAGTGGCCAAATTTGAGGGAGACTTCAGCTTTGCAAAGTACAATATTTATGTGTCTTTCTCAAACAAAAAAATATTGTTCTTTTTGAGGACCCTTGTTTCCACCCTTTCTCCACTTTGCTCAAGCTGCATGGATAAAATCTTGTAGCTTACTCAGCTACTCATTCCAAAGATGCTTTTTCATGAGGGAATTGGACTGGATGGTGGGGAATGGAAGGATTTATACTTGCAGACAGCTGGTCATTTGCATTCTTTTAGTGAGTTGTTGAAGCCACCTGGAGGCTTATCTCTGTTATCAGGGTCACCTGAGTAGGCAAAAGGAGAAGTTATCTATTTCTTATCCATTATGTATCTAAAGATAGAGATAGAAATAATTGTGTACATACAATTATAAAACTGAATTTCCTATTCTGACAATTTCATTTTCTCCTAACTTAACACTAGATGGCATACAATAGCTATCAGAGCTTTAATTTTGACATAGAAACCCAAAATCAAATATTTCGAGTATTCAGCCACGATATCAGCTGTATCTTTTTTTTCTTATTAGTCACTTCCCACTTTTCATTTCCCAATGGACCTAATTTTAACAGGATTATCTACCAGTAATTGTTTCTTCAAGTGAGCTCATATTTGCATCATCATGACATTGTCTGGACTTGCTTTCTGTCAATTCATTTTTTAATTTTTTCCAATGTTCTCCAATGATTCTTACTTTCAAATCATGCGTCCAAAATATCAGAAATTTTGCTTGATCATTAATTCTTCCATGAAGATTCTGATTTCACTTGAAGTCCTTCAAAGAATCCTTGGACCTGTATGTAGTCATTTCAACATTTTTCCCAGCATCATAATTCAAAGGCATGAAGTTTTGTCACTTATTTTTTCTGAAGATCAAACCAGTTTAGAGCAGCTACTGTTAAAAAAGCACATTCCTTATCTTTCTTTGTGCTAATGATGTAAGATTACTTTTAAGGAGGAATTATTTATAAGGAGTCAGATAATTACACCCTACATAAAGTTCTCAGAATTCTGATTTTATAAACTTTCAACTTTAGCTTACCTAATGTCAAAACAAATATTTGTGTACTGAATTCTGCACTGCATTCTTCCAGGATTTCTGCCTCTCGACTGCTGGAAATTTGCCTTCCTTCCTGAGGCTGCTTGCTTTTTGTTTGAAAACTCATGTTTGACTTTTAGCCTGTCTTCTGAATATACATTTAATTAACTGTTCGATTAACTTGCTTCTGATGAGGATTTCTGCCTTTCTGCCACATTAATCTGCTTAAAGCTGGATAGTCTCTAGATACACCCAATTAACATGGGGAAAAGCTAATATTACACATATTTAAGATACAATATTCATTGGAACTTGAAAAGAAAATTTCTATATTGCTTGAAATTACTGTTAAAACTGAAGTGTACAATACAATTAATCATATCCTCCAGTGATTATTATTCATATCATCCATATTCACATGTTCATAATGCTTAGAAGACCATCATTATCTAGGGTTCATAAATTGAGGCTGCAAATATCCAGACCATTAGATAGCAGCAAAGAAAGATAGAAAACTTTTTTTTAATTCTCTATGGTTTTCTAATGGCTATCTGGATTCTGACAGCCCAGCCCTAGTAATCTTACATTATTAGAACAAAGAAAGATAAGGAATGTGCTTTTTTTAACAGTAGCTGCTCTAAACTGGTTTAACTGCCAATGCTGAGAATTTAGAGCTTTTGAATTCAACAAATGCATTGTTTAAATGCATTCTAATTTATTTTTTCCTTGTATAAGAAGAACTAATGTGTGTATAACAGAGTTCTTTCAAAACAACACTAATATAAACTGTTATCTGCTGCCGGCATCAAGCTCCCTGCGCCCTGTGCATTCCCACAGAGAGGGCCTCCTCAGGGTGCCACCGATCAGAGAATGTCGATTGGTGGCGCCCAGGGGGAGATCCTTCTCTGTGGGCGCTCCGGAGCTGTGGAATCAGTTGCCGGTAGAGCTCCGGATGGCGCCCGATCTTCGCTCCTTTCGTCGCGATCTCAAGACGTTTTTGTTTGTACAAGCCGGCCTAGCCTGATGGGGATTGGTGGGGTTTTTATTTTTTTGTATTTTTAATTTTATTTTTGGGGTTTTATTATTGTATTAATTGTTTTAACTTGGGCAATTATTTAATCTTTTTTTAATGTTTGTACTTTGTATTTGACTTTTGCCCTGTGAACCGCCCTGAGTCCTCAGGGAGAAGGGCGGTATATAAATATTATTAAATTAAATTAAATTGTTATCCAAATGAAAAGTTGAGTGTATCTGCCCTAGTATGAATTATTTTCATTGAAAATTTATTAACTGGCCTTTTAGATATATAATATAATCCTAATAAAAACCAACAATAACATTCACTATAGGAGATGATCAAGCAGAGCCCGAGGGAGGGGTTAAACATATCATTGGTTTAGAGTACCATCATGCCCACAAGAGATCTAAGTCCAGCCCACTTTGAATTTTTTAAATATATTTTATTGATTTTTTTTAACATAGTCATCTTAATATTTGGTAAACAGCGTGTTGTCAGGGTTTACATTTAAAAACAATCCATAACAATTAACTTCTATAATTCCATAATCCACATAGTAGCTTTCTTTGATTTTCTCTTCTTTCAGTAATATTCTCTTTTACCAACCTTAAATTACTTTTTTTAGTATTTTGATAGATAACAATTGAATATAAACATTTTTCTAATATTTAACAACCACATCAATATAAAACTTCTTTTCTAAGTGATCATCTTAATTACTTCATCATGTCCTGTTTTCAAAGTTCTTATTCAGATTTGTTTTCCCCTCAATGTTCAAAATATTCTTACCAGTTAAGATTTTCTCAGTTAATTACACTAAAGTATTACATCTTTTTCCTCATACAAGCCACCCCAACAGTTTTACATTTCTCATATCTTAAAAAAAGAAAAAGAAGGAAATAATTACTATTTAAAAAACATATGCCTCTTAAGTAAAATACATTTATATCCAAAATTATTCTATTCTTTTTAACCATATTCAAACAAATGTTTAATCTTTAAGTATTCCATCTAATAAATCCAATCATCTAATCTTTTGAGTCTATTCAGAACATTCTTATAAACTGAGATATTCTCAACATCAATTATACTTAAATATCTAAAACCTTTCCCTTATATAAACGATCCCAACATTTTTATATTTTCCATATCATATAAATAAATAAATAAATAAATAAATAAATAAATAAATAAATAAATAAATAAATTACTATATTACTTGAGAGGCCTACTCTCTTAAACTAAAATACATTTTATCTAGAATTTTTCTATTTTTTCATCATAATTAAACACATGTTTAGTCTTTAACTATTCCATCTGATAGATCCCATCCAATTTTTAAATTCTAACTTTAGCCCTTTTTTTTTTGCCAAACATCTTTCCTAATCAGTATGCTCTGCTGGACCAAAAAGTCTTCCCAAAGTCTTGTAGATGTTATCATAGGTACAGGAGACAAATCCACCCCTTCATATTCATTAAAAATCTTTTTCTTTCTCTCTTAATTTCTCTTATCATTTTTTGTCTCTCAAGTTCTCATAGTTCTCCTGACAGCTCTATAATCCATTTTGTCAAATCTTTTTTCTTATCCTCAGACTTATTTTGCAATCTTGAAGTGTAGGTTATCTTTTCCGTGTCCAATATTTCCTGCAAGTTTTTCTCCACTTGATTTAAATCATAATTCCTTCCATTGTTGAGTTCCTTCTTTAAATCTCTTTCCTCTGGTTTATGTTCAGTTGTCTTCTTTATCTGATCACTCTCTGTTTTTATTTTCTGAGAGATTTTTTGTTGTAGGGTTAAATTGAAGATGTGTTGATTTAAATTTTCAAAGTTGTTTTTAATTTCCTCTGGTTTGAAATCATTGTCATTTGAATTAGTTGCAACCAGTGCTTTTTTTGTAAAAGAAAAAGGTGCCGGAACTCACACGTCATACAACCCATCTTGCCTATCCTACAAGGTTCCATCCAAAAAAGGAGCCGGAACTCCGTTCTGAGCGTTCTATGAGGAAAAAAGCCCTGGTTGCAACATAGCATACATTTCCTCCTGGAAAGTATTTGTTTTTTTCTTGATATGTTCTTTATGCAGGTTTCTGATGTTCCATGATAGCCAAAAATCAATTTTTTTCTTTTCTCTGAAAACAGCTTTAGAGTCACAATTATATAAGTATTTATAATGGGACCCCGAGAGGTGGCATAGCGCTAAAAAGAGGCTTTTGGGTTTTCTTTTAAATTTTTTTGAAGGGTTAGGGAGGGGGAAGGGTCAGGCCCGGCAGAATGAGAGGAAGATTCTACCGGACCTTTCTCAGTCTAGGTTGGCCGATGGCCGCAGCAATATGGGGGCTGGGGAGAATCTTGGGACCCAGGGGGATGGGGTTGGGATACCGATCCCCACGGTGATTGGGAATGGTGGCAGATGGATGAGCAGAGGGCCATATCGTAATCTGAGATCACGCCCCAGATATTTTTGAGCTGTGGCGCGCTCCGACCCTCTGGCTCTCACCTGCTGTCCTGGGGAAGGGGGAGGGCAGACACCTGAGCTCAGGCTGATCTATTTTAATGCCAGGTCTGTTGTGAATAAAGCTCCCCTCATCCATGATTTGATCGAGGAGGAAGACGCAGACCTGGCGTGCATCACAGAAACTTGGTTGGGCCCGGAGGAAGGGGTCCCTCTGCTTGATTTATGCCCTCCAGGTTTCCGTGTTCTGCATCAACCTCGGGCTCAGGGTAGGGGAGGTGGCGTGGCGGTCGTTATCAGAGAGACCCTCCGTCCACAGGAGGCCACTGCCCCTCAGATAGACAGATGTGAATCCCTCCTCTTAAGGTGGGGTCCTGGTGGTCAGTTGGGCCTACTACTGGTATACCTCTCTCCAAGCTGCGTAGCAATGGCTCTACCCAGGCTACTTGACGCCCTCTCAGGATTGACGGTTGAATTTCCCAGACTTATGGTTCTGGGAGACTTTAATCTGCCTTCCCTGGGCAGTGCATCGGAGGTGGCCCGAGAGTTTATGGCGTCCAGGACAGCTATGGACCTGACCCAAATTATTCAGGACCCGACTCACGAGGGGGGAAACACGCCTGATCTTATTTTTATCTCTGGGCAGTGGCTTAATGGGCTGGGTGGGGTTACTCCAACATCTCAACCCCTTTCATGGACAGACCATTATCTCCTGCGGTTGGGCCTCCGTCACGTCACCCCTCAGATGGTTCCGCCCCAGGTGCCTGATGGACCCAGATAAGTTCCAGATGGCGCTTGGATTGATTCCTACCTCCCTCTCCCACAGCCCAGTCGAGTCCTTAGTTAATGCCTGGCAACAGGCTGCTTTGGAGGCTCTCGACCGCGTTGTGCCTTTGTGTCCTCTGACCCAGCACAGGTCCCAACTCGCTCCTTGGTTCTCCAAGGACCTGCGGGAGATGAAACGCCGGAGAAGGGGCCTAGAGATCATTTGGAGAACCAGTCGGTCCAAGTCTGACCGAACACAGTTAAGATCCTTTTCTAGATCTTATCTTGTGGCAATGGAGGTGGCAAAGCGCGCTTACTTCACCACCCTCATTGCGTCCGCAGATAACCGCCCGGCCACCCTGTTTAGAGTGCTCCGCTCCCTTTTAAATCAAGGGACAGGAGAGGACCCCTTACGAGGACGGGCCGAGGAATTTAGTAAATATCTGGTGGACAAAATTGCTCAGATTCGGGCTGGTCTGGACTCTGACTGGGCAGTATCTGACGAGAGGAAAACGATGAGTTTGGCTGAGAACATTTGGGAAGAGTTTGATCCTGTGACTCCGGATGAAGTGGACAGGATCATGGGGAAATTAAGTGCCGCCACGTGTTTGTTGGACCTGTGTCCTTCCTGGCTGGTCTATGCGTCTCAGGAGGTTACACGAGGCTGGATCCTAGCAGTTATCAATGCCTCACTGAGTGAAGGGTACTTACCTGCCACCTTGAAAGAGGCGGTGGTAAGGCCCCTCCTTAAGAAACCTGCATTGAATCCAGCTATTTTAAACAACTTTCGTCCTGTCTCCAACCTTCGCTTTCTTGCGAAGGTCGTTGAGACCGTGGTGGCACAGCAGCTCCCTTTGGTCCTGGAGGAAACTGAGTATCTGGATCCATACCAATCGGGTTTCAGACCCGGGTATAGCACAGAGACGGCATTGGTCGCGCTGGTGAATGATCTCTGGCGGGCCCAAGATAGGGGTTATTCCTCTGTCCTGGTCCTATTAGATCTCTCAGCGGCTTTTGATACCATCGACCACGGTATCTTGCTGTGTCATCTTGAGGAGTTGGGAGTGGGAGGCACCGTTCTGCGGTGGTTCTCCTCCTACCACTTGGGCCATTCGCAGACGGTGTTGGCAGGGGGGCAGAGGTCAACCCCTAGGCCCCTTAGTTGTGGGGTGCCTCAGGGGTCAGTGCTCTCGCCCCTCCTGTTCAACATCTATATGAAGCCGCTGGGAGAGATCATCCATGGCTTCGGGGTGAGGTATCATCAATATGTTGATGATACCCAGCTTTTCATCTTCACCCCGAACCAACCCAGTGATGCCCTCGATGTGATATCTCGTTGCCTGGAAGCGGTACAGATTTGGATGGGAAAGAACAGGCTCCGGATCAACTCGGCCAAGACTGAGTGGCTTTACGTACCGACATCTCATTTAGTCCAAGAGGTTCCATCTTTGATTATAGGAGGAGAGATGTTACCTCCCGTTGATAGAGCACGCAATCTAGGCCTCCTCCTGGATTCACGACTCAGTTTTAAAGATCATATTGGAGTCGTGGCTAGGGGGGCATTTGCCCAGATTCGCCTGGTACACCAGTTGCGCCCCTTTCTGGACCGAGATGCCCTACGTACAGTCACCCACGCACTTGTTACCTCCCGTATAGACTACTGCAATGCTCACTACATGGGGCTGCCCTTGAAGACCACTCAGAGGCTTCAGCTGGTGCAGAGTGCGGCTGCACGGGTAGTGATGGGAGCACCCCGATACTCCCATATTACACCCCTCCTGCGTGAGCTACATTGGTTACCGGTTGCCCTCCGGGTGAGATTTAAGGTGCTGGTTGTTGTTGTTATCTGCGAAGTCGTGTCCGACCCATCGCGACCCTATGGACAACATTCCTCCAGGCCTTCCTGTCCTCTACCATCTTCTGGAGTCCATTTAAGCTCACGCCTACTGCTTCAGTGACTCCATCCAGCCACCTCATTCTCTGTCGTCCCCTTCTTCTATTGCCCTCGATCTTTCCCAGCATTAGGCTCTTCTCCAGTGAGTCCTTCCTTCTCATTAGGTGGCCAAAGTACTTGAGTTTTAGCTTCAGGATCTGGCCTTCTAAAGAGCAGTCAGGATTGATCTCCTCTAGGACTGACCGGTTTGATCGCCTTGCGGTCCAAGGGACTCGCAGGAGTCTTCTCCAGCACCACAGTTCAAAGGCCTCAATTCTTTGGCGCTCAGCCTTTCTTATGGTCCAACTTTCACTGCCATACGTTGCAACTGGGAAGACCATAGCCTTGACTATACGCACTTTTGTTGACAGGGTGATGTCTCTGCTTTTTAGTGTGCTGTCTAGATTTGCCATGGCTTTCCTCCCCAGGAGCAAGCGTCTTTTAATTTCTTGGCTACAGTCCCCATCTGCAGTGATCTTGGAGCCCAGGAAAATAAAATCTGTCACTACCTCCATTTCTTCCCCATCTATTTGCCAGGAATTGAGAGGGCCAGATGCCATGATCTTGGTTTTCTTAATGTTAAGTTTCAACCCAAGTTTTGCACTCTCCTTCTTCACCTGCAACAAGAGGCTCTTTAGTTCTTCTTCACTTTCTGCCATTAGAGTGGTATCATCTGCGTATCTTAGGTTGTTGATATTTCTTCCGGCAATCTTAATTCCAACTTTTGATTCATCTAGCCCTGCCTTTCTCATGATGTGCTCTGCATATAAGTTAAATAGGCAGGGCGACAGTATACAGCCTTGCCGGACTCCTTTCCCAATTTTGAACCAATCAGTGGTTCCGTGTCCAGTTCTCACTGTTGCTTCTTGACCCGCATATAGGTTTCTCAAGAGACAAATAAGATGGTCTGGTACTCCCATCTCTTTAAGAACTTGCCACAGTTTGTTATGATCCACACAATCAAAGGCTTTAGCATAGTCAATGAAGCAGAAGTAGATGTTTTTCTGGAACTCCCTAGCTTTCTCCATGATCCAGCGTATGTTGGCAATTTGATCTCTAGTTCCTCTGCCTCTTCGAAATCCTGCCTGCACTTCTGGTAGTTCTCGATCCACATACTGCTGGAGTCTAGCTTGTAGGATTTTAAGCATGACTTTACTAGCATGAGAAATGAGTGCAATGGTGCGATAGTTTGAACATTCTTTGGCACTGCCTTTCTTTGGAATTGGAATGTAAACTGATCTTTTCCAATCCTGTGGCCATTGTTGAGTTTTCCAAATTTGCTGGCAAATTGAGTGTAGCACTTTTACTGCATTGTCTTTTAAGATTTTGAATAGCTCAGCTGGAATACTGTCACTTCCACTAGCTTTGTTGTTGCTCAGCTTTTCTAAGGCCCACTTCACTTCACATTCTAGGATGTCTGGCTCGAGGTCAGTGACCACCTCATTGTGATTATCAGGGACGTTAAGCTCATTCTTGTATAGTTCTTCTGTGTAATTTTGCCACCTCTTCTTAATCTCTTCTGCCTCTGTTAGGTCCCTGACATTTTGGTCCTTTATCATGCCCATTTTTGCATTAAACGTTCCCTTCATTTCTCCAATTTTCTTGAAAAGATCTCTGGTCCTCCCTATTCTATTATTTTCTTCTATTTCTTTGCACTGTTCATTTAAGAAGGCATTCTTATCTCTTCTAGCTATTCTCTGGAATTCTGCATTCAATTGGGTGTATCTTTCTTTTTCTCCCTTGCCTTTCGCTTCCCTCCTTTCCTCAGCTATTTGCAAAGCTTCCTCAGACAGCCATTTTGCTTTCTTGCATTTCTTTTTCTTTGGGATGGTTTTGGTTGCTACCTGTTGTACAATGTCGCGAACCTCTGTCCATAGTTCTTCAGGCACTCTGTCTATCAGATCTAATTCCTTAAATCTATTTGTCACCTCTACTGTATATTCAACAGGGATATGATTTAATTCATACCTGAGTGGCCTAGTGCTTTTCCCTACTTTCTTCAGTTTAAGCCTAAACTTTGCAAGGAGAAGCTCATGGTCTGAGCCACAGTCAGCTCCTGGTCTTGTTTTTACTGACTGTATAGAGCTTCTCCATCTTTGGCTGCAGAGCATATAGTCAATCTGATTTCTGTGTTGACCATCTGGTGATGTCCATGTGTAGAGCCGTCTCTTGGGTTGTTGGAAAAGAGTGTTTACTATGACCATTGTATTCTCTTGACAGAATTCTATCAGCCTGTGCCCTGCTTCATTTTGCACTCCAAGGCCAAACTTGCCTGTTATTCCAGTTATCTTTTGGCTTCCTACTTTAGCATTCCAATCCCCCATGATGATAAGAACATCATTTTTTGGTGTTAGTTCTATAAGGTGCTGTAGTGCTTCATAGAACTGGTCAATTTCATCCTCTTCAGCACTGGTGGTTGGGGCATAGACCTGGACTACTGTGATATTGAATGGTTTGCCTTGGATTCGAACTGAGATCATTCTGTCATTTTGAGGATTGTATCCCAGTATTGCTTTTCCTACTCTTTTATTGACTATGAAGGCTACTCCATTTCTTCTGAAGGATTCTTGCCCACAGTAGTATACCTGATGGTCATCTGAATTAAATTCACCCATTCCTGTCCATTTTAGTTCGCTGATACCTAAGATGTCAATGTTCAGTCTTGTCATCTCTTGTTTGACCACGTCCAGCTTTCCTTGATTCATGGATCTTACATTCCAGGTTCCTATGGAGAAAAAATCTTTACAGCATCAGACTTTCCTTTCACCACCAGACATATCCACAGCTGAGCGTCCTTTCGGCTTTGGCCCAGTCGCTTCATTCCTTCTGGCGCTACTAGTACTAGCCCTCTGCTCTTCCCCAGTAGCATATTGGACGCCTTCCGACCTGAGGGGCTCATCTTCCAGCGTCATATCGTTTTGCCTTTTGGTACTGTCCATAGGGTTTTCATGGCAAAGATACTGGAGTGGTTTGCCATTTCCTTCTCCAGTGGATCACGTTTTGTCAGAACTCTCTGCTATGACCTGTCCGTCTTGGGTGGCCCTGCATGGCATAGCTCATAGCTTCATTGAATTACGCAAGCCCCTTTGCCACGACAAGGCAGTAATCCATGAAGGGGAAGGTGCTGGTACTTACCTTTAAAGCCCTACATGGCTTAGGCCCGGGATACTTGCAGGACCATCTGCTGCCGGGAACGAATTCCCATCGCCCAGTACGCTCACACAGAGAAGGCCTCCTCAGGGTACTGTTGGCTAGACAATGTCGGCTGGCGACCCCCAGGGGAAGAGCCTTCTCTGTGGGAGCACCAGCCCTGTGGAACCAGCTCCCCCCCTGAGCTTCGGATGGCCCAAGATCTCCAGTCCTTTCGCCGCGGCCTCAAAACACTCCTTTTCCACTTGGCTGACCTGGACTGACAGGGATTTTAATTATGTTTACAATTTTTAACTCTAATTTTAATTTATTTTAATTTTTAATTTTAATTTATTGTACAGAGGCCTTTAATTTTAATTTTATCTTAATTACTGTATTTATTATATGTTATTGTTGTTAGCCACCCTGAGTCCTTCGGGAGATAGGGCGGGATATAAGTCCCATTAATTAATTAATTAATTAATTAATTAATTAATTAATTAATAAAATAATCCAGGAAGGTCAATTTTTCCCCCTAAAATTTATAGTTCTTGCCTTGTGAATAGCCCAAAATGTTTTCTTTTTGTTGCAGCTGTTCTCTGTTTAGTTAAGACATTAAAGGTCATAAAACAAGTTATCTTTTCTGGGCTTTCTGTCAGTTCCTGTATTAGAGCAACTACAATTATAGATTTTCATCCACCACTAGATGTCAGCACCAGTTCGTTTTTTCAGTTTTCAAAACAATTACTTTCTTCTGTTTTCATCAATAGTCAACTTATGAGAACATAAGAAGTTCAAAATGATAATCTCAGCCTCCCAAATGAGCTGTCATAAGTTGACTATATCCTGTAGATAGCCTTGGGTTAGGCCAAGCAGGAAAGAAAGAGTTAACTAGCAAGGTGCATTCAAAAGCCTTGACAAATACTTAACACATATTTCCCTTGCGTTCTAGTTAATAAAAGAGAGAAAGAACCTGTGGCTCAGGAAGTTAAAAAACAACTGCCTAATATATAATCAGCCCAGGTTCGAATCTCAGATAAAGGGTATTACTGACTGATGAGAACATAAGAAGTTCGAACATAAGAAGTTTATATATATATATAAAATCTTACCATCTACCTCTGCAAATTAATAACACAATATCAATATACCATTCTTATTTTAGTATTTGGGTTTATTCTATTTTAAATCCCATATGTGGATCCCAACCCCATTCCTTTTTAGTCTTATTCTGGCTTTTTTTTCTTTGCCAAACCACCCTCTGTGTCTTTGCTTCTAAGTCGTCAAGCAGATCTTCTATTGTTGTGGCTATCATTTGACATTGAAGAGACCATCCAATTGCCATTTTTTTGAGAGAGCTAACAACTCTAGCCAGTTGTCTCCTTGTTTTTCCATCTTGATGTGACTGTCCCAGAGTATTTATCTTCTCTTTCTTCTGCTCTTCTTTTTGATCCTCAGGCTCCTTCAGATTTATGGAGAGAGTCCTTTCTTTTTCCTCTTTTGTCAATTTCTTTTCTGTAATGAGGACCCAGATTGTTGGGGGCAATAAGCTGACTTTGTAATAATGCTGCTTGGAGGGGTTGGGGCGAAAGCCCTAATAAGCAGGCATATACATAGAATGAAGGCTATTGCTAAGCACATTGGTTTGTGCTTAAATTGTAAGCCACCCTGAGTCTTCGGAGAAGGGCGGGATATAAATGGGATTAAAATTTCCATCATCTCTGCTTGTTGAATAGTAACATCTTCTGTCATAGTATTTAATTGTTCCACTTTTTCTGTAGAGTTCTGTGTAGATAATTCTTCAGTTGTAGTCATAGCTTGAGTTTGCATGCCCTGGCTGCTTTCTTGCTTTTTCCTGCCATTTCATAATTCATCATCAGCTATGCAAAGAGTTTGGATGATCGCTTTTAACATACAAAGTATTTCCTGTCTTTCTGCAGAAAAAGTCCATTCCTGCTTTTCTTCCATTATAGTATATTAAGCTACAGGCTTATAGTCAAAAAATCCACTGGGTAGAAAGCAGGGCTGAGTTTCTTGCAGCTGATGTCTCAAGGTTGCATATATCTTATCTTCTTTCTCAGTTATAAACAAGTCTCTCTTCAATAATAATAATGACAGGCTGTAATCTCACATTTAGCCACAAGGTGTCATCACAGAGTTGTTTTGATCTTTTCATTTTTTTCCTTCTGTTTTAGAAGATAAAAACCCAGATCTTCAGTAAAAGTATAAAATAAAAATAAGAAAAAAATAAGAAATAGAAAATTAAGATTTTTATAGTCCTCCGATTTTAAAAGTAAAGTTCCAATTTGGATCCAATGTTTTTCCAATTATTATTTTTTTTTGAAAACTCTCCTGGGTGGTCAGTCCCTGCTGTTTCTGGAGGGAGGGGTAAAATCTCCCTTCCCTCTCCACAGGGGAGAAAATACTTGGCAGCTTATGCAGGTACAAAAATAATTAGGGTATAAAAGAGATAATTGGATTAATTTAACACAAGGGAGATTATTAAATCTTGAGGGCCACGACTTGTTATTTGGCTGGCATGCATATTTATTGTATGACAAGAAGGTAGATAATGTGTTTAAAGTGCATATTTTAAGACAGGCATTGCTGAGAGTTTGGAAAAAGTATAGACATAAACTAAACTACAAGATACCTTTGTGGGCAATTCCAAAACATGCAATAGAAAACATAAATGTTGGCTTCAAACATGATGTGACTACATATAAGGAGATCTTAAGTTTGGAGAGGAATGTATGGTGTTTGAAGCCGTATAATCTTTTACGAGATGAGAAGATTGTTCAAACTTGGTTTCAATATGGTCAATTACGGGCCAGGTGGAAAGAAGACCAGAAAATTGGTTTCTCAATGACTGATGAAAATTTGGTAAAGCAAATTAGAAATCAGGGTCCAGCGCATATCAAACGGATATATCTTGCATTGATAGAAATTGACTCAGAAACAGAACTTGTTAAAGATTGTATGATAAAGTGGGCTCAGAATATTCAAGAAGTTATCACAATGGACACCTGGGAAAAGATCTGGGTGAGGAACGTAAAATTTACACAAGCTCAAAACTTAAGAGAGAACTTTTACAAAATGTTTTATAGGTGGCATTTAGATCCTAAAAAGCTTGCAAGTATGTATCCGAACTATCAACCTAAATGTTGGAGATGTGGTAGCGAAGATGCAACGTATTTTCATATATGGTGGACCTGTAAAAAGGTTAAAGCTTTTTGGATTAAAATTTGGTGGAATATGCAGAAGATATTTAAACAAAGGATAATGTTTTGTCCGCAATTGTTCTTATTGGGCATAATTACAGATACTACTGTTGTGGACACCAAGTTGATGTTGAACTTAATTACAGCAGCAAGACTTTTAGTAGGTCAATATTGGAAGAAGGAGGAACTGCCGACTATAGAAGAATGGACTTTAAAAGTTAAAAACAACGTTATATTATGGAGTGGAAAAAGTGGATTGATTATATCCAGAACAAATATGGGACCAAAAAGTTTTACTTAGCATTTGAATAAGTTTTTTTTCTTTTTTATGTGATATTAGTATTGCTTGTAGTCATTTCATATGAGCTAGAGTGCAATAGATTTAATACTTTATTGTTGTTAACATATGGTTGTTTATGATTGTTTTTTTGCTTTTATACCTTGTATTTAGCTCTGGGAAGTCGGGGAGGGGGGAGGGGGGAAGGGGGAGGGTTAGGGAGGGTTAGGAAGGGTTTGGTGGAGGGAGGGGGGAGGGATTGTTAAAGATAAAATGTATTGTAAAACTTTTCAATAAAAAAAAAGAGATAGATCTTACCCAGTCTCTTCTGCACTGCTTTAAAATTGCCTGATGAGAGTGACTTTGGCTGTTAGCAGCCTAGGGACAAGCCATATTTCTTTTTTTTTTAATTGAAAAGTTTTACAGTACATTTTATCTTTAACAATCCCCCCCTCCCCCCACCCCTACCTAACCCTCCCTATCCCTCCCCCCCATTCCCCCTCCACCCCGACTTCCCAGAGCTAAGTACAAGGTATAAAAACAAAGAACAATCATAAACATCCATATGCTAAAAACAATAAACTATTAACTCTATCGCCCTCTAGCTCATATAAAATGACTACAAGCAATACTAATGTTACATATAAAAAGGAAAAAAAAGAAAAAAGAAAAGGAAACGTATTCAAATGCTAAATGAAACTTTTTAGTCCCATATTTGTTCTGAATATAATCAATCCACTTTTTCCACTCCATAATATAACGTTCTTGCGAATGATCTTTCAGGTAAGCCGAAATCTTTGCCATTTCCGCCAGGTCAGAAACCTTTAGAGTCCATTCTTCTATAGTCGGCAGTTCCTCCTTTTTCCAATATTGACCTATTAATAGTCTTGCTGCTGTAATTAAATTCAACATCAACTTAATGTCCACAACAGTAGCATCTGTAATTATGCCCAGCAAAAACAATTGCGGACAAAACTTTATCCTTTGCTTAAAGATCTTCTGCATATTCCACCAAATTTTTTATCCAAAAACCTTAACCTTTTTGCAGGTCCACCATATATGAAAATACGTTGCATCTTCACCACCACATCTCCAACATTTAGGTTGATAATTCGGATACATACTTGCAAGCTTTTTAGGATCTAAATGCCATCTATAAAACATTTTATAAAAGTTCTCTCTTAGGTTTTGGGCTTACGTGAATTTTACGTTCCTCACCCAGATCTTTTCCCAAGTATCCATTGTAATAACTTCTTGGATATTCTGGGCCCATTTTATCATACAGTCTTTAACAAGTTCTGTTTCTGAGTCAATATCTATCAATGCAAGATAAATCCGTTTAATATGTGCTGGACCCTGGTTTCTAATTTGCTTTATCAAATTTTCATCAGTCATTGAGAAACCAATTTTCTGGTCTTCTTTCCACCTGGCACGTAATTGAGTATATTGGAACCAAGTTTGAACAATCTTCTCATCTCGCAAGAGATTGTACGACTTCAAACACCAGACGTTCCTTTCCAAACTTAAGATCTCCTTATACGTAGTCACATCATGTTTGAAGCCTACATTTATGTTTTCTATTGCATGTTTCGGGATTGCCCACAACGGCATCTTGCAGTCTAACTTATGTCTATACTTCTTCCAAACTCTCAACAATGCCTGTCTTAAAATATGCACTTTAAATACATTATCTACCTTCTTATCATACAACAAATATGCATGCCAGCCAAATAACAAGTCGTGGCCCTCAAGATTTAATAATCTCCCTTGTGTCAAATTAATCCAATCACTTATTCCTGACAACGCAGCAGCTTCATAATATAATTTAAGATTAGGCATTTTAAGACCACCTCTTTCACGAGTATCCTGCATAATCTTAAATTTAATTCGTGGCCTTTTCCCTGCCCACACAAATTTATTGATACCCCGTTGCCATTCTTCCAAATTAGAATCTTTTTTAAGAATCGGTATCATTTCGAATAAAAATAAAAATTTAGGCAGGACATTCATTTTCACTGCTGCAATTCTTCCCAGTAAAGACAATTGCAATTTTTCCCAACTCTCCAATTCTTTTTGAATTTTTCCCCATAACTTTTCATAATTATTTTTATATAACTTTGCATTTGAGGGTGACAGATACACCCCCAAATATTTAACCCTTTTAACAATCTCAAATCCAGTTAATCCTTCTAAAAGGGCCTTTTGCGGTATTGTCATTGTTGTTGTTGTTAGTTGCAAAGTCGTGTCCGACCCATCGCGACCCTATGGACAATGTTCCTCCAGGCCTTCCTGTCCTCTACCATCTTCTGGAGTCCATTTAAGCTCACGCCTACTGCTTCAGTGACTCCATCCAGCCACCTCATTCTCTGTCGTCCCCTTCTTCTATTGCCCTCAATCTTTCCCAGCATTAGGCTCTTCTCCAGTGAGTCCTTCCTTCTCATTAGATGGCCAAAGTATTTGAGTTTTAGCTTCAGGATCTGGCCTTCTAAAGAGCAGTCAGGGTTGATCTCCTCTAGGACTGACCGGTTTGATCGCCTTGCAGTCCAAGGGACTCGCAGGAGTCTTCTCCAGCACCATAGTTCAAAGGCTTCAATTCTTTGGTGCTCAGCCTTTCTTATGGTCCAGCTTTCACTGCCATACATTGCAACTGGGAAGACCATAGCCTTGACTATACGCACTTTTGTTGACAGGGTGATGTCTCTGCTTTTTAGTGTGCTGTCTAGATTTGTCATGGCTTTCCTCCCCAGGAGCAAGCGTCTTTTAATTTCTTGGCTACAGTCCCCATCTGCAGTGATCTTGGAGCCCAGGAAAATAAAATCTGTCACTACCTCCATTTCTTCCCCATCTATTTGCCAGGAATTGAGAGGGCCAGATGCCATGATCTTGGTTTTCTTAATGTTTAGTTTCAACCCAAGTTTTGCACTCTCCTTCTTCACCCGCAACAAGAGGCTCTTTCGTTCTTCTTCACTTTCTGCCATTAGAGTGGTATCATCTGCATATCTTAGGTTGTTGATGTTTCTTCCAGCAATCTTAATTCCAACTTTTGATTCATCTAGCCCTGCCTTTCTCATGATGTGCTCTGCATATAAGTTAAATAGGCAAGGTGACAGTATACAGCCTTGCCGGACTCCTTTCCCAATTTTGAACCAATCAGTGGTTCCGTGTCCAGTTCTCACTGTTGCTTCTTGGCCTGCATATAGGTTTCTCAAGAGACAAATAAGATGGTCTGGTATGCCCATCTCTTTAAGGACTTGCCAGAGTTTGTTATGATCCACACAATCAAAGGCTTTAGCATAGTCAATGAAGCAGAAGTAGATGTTTTTCTGGAACTCTCTAGCTTTCTCCATGATCCAGCGTATGTTAGCAATTTGATCTCTAGTTCCTCTGCCTCTTCGAAATCCTGCCTGTACTTCTGGTAGTTCTCGATCCACATACTGCTGGAGTCTAGCTTGTAGAATTTTAAGCATAACTTTACTAGCATGAGAAATGAGTGCAATGGTGCGATAGTTTGAACATTCTTTGGCACTGCCTTTCTTTGGAATTGGAATGTAAACTGATCTTTTCCAATCCTGTGGCCACTGTTGAGTTTTCCAAATTTGCTGGCAAATTGAGTGTAGCACTTTTACTGCATCGTCTTTTAAGATTTTGAATAGCTCAGCTGGAATACTGTCACCTCCACTAGCTTTCTTGTTGCTCAGTTTTTCTAAGGCCCACTTCACATTCTAGGATGTCTGGCTCGAGCTCAGTGACCACCTCATTGTGATTATCAGGGACATTAAGCTCATTCTTGTATAGTTCTTCTGTGTAATTTTGCCACCTCTCCTTAATCTCTTCTGCCTCTGTTAGGTCCCTGCCATTTTGGTCCTTTATCATGCCCATTTTTGCATGAAACGTTCCCTTCATCTCTCCAATTTTCTTGAAAAGATCTCTGGTCCTCCCTATTCTATTGTTTTTTTCTATTTCTTTGCATTGTTCATTTAAGAAGGCATTCTTATCTCTTCTAGCTATTCTTTGGAATTCTGCATTTAATTGGGCATATCTTTCTTTTTCTCCCTTGCCTTTCGCTTCCCTCCTTTCCTCAGCTATTTGCAAAGCTTCCTCAGACAGCCATTTTGCTTTCTTGCATTTCTTTTTCTTTGGGATGGTTTTGGTTGCTACCTGTTGTACAATGTTGTGAACCTCTGTCCATAGTTCTTCAGGCACTCTGTCTATCAGATCTAATTCCTTAAATCTATTTGTCACCTCTACTGTATATTGAACAGGGATATGATTTAATTCATACCTGACTGGCCTAGCACTTTTCCCTACTTTCTTTAATTTAAGCCTAAACTTTGCAACAAGAAGCTCATGGTCTGAGCCACAGTCAGCTCCTGGTCTTGTTTTTACTGACTGTATAGAGCTTCTCCATCTTTGGCTGCAGAGCATATAGTCAATCTGATTTCTGTGTTGACCGTCTGGTGATGTCCATGTGTAAAGCCGTCTCTTGGGTTGTTGGAAAAGAGTGTTTGCTATGACCATCGTATTCTCTTGACAAAATTCTATTAGCCTGTGCCCTGCTTCATTTTGTACTCCAAGGCCAAACTTGCCTGTTATTCCAGTTATCTTTTGGCTTCCTACTTTAGCATTCCAATCTCCCATGATGATAAGGACATCATTTTTGGGTGTTAGTTCTATAAGGTGCTGTAGGGCTTCATAGAACCGGTCAATTTCATCCTCTTCAGCACTGGTGGTTGGGGCATAGACTTGGACTACTGTGATATTGAATGGTTTGCCTTGGATTCGAACTGAGATCATTCTGTCATTTTGAGGGTTGTATCCCAGTATTGCTTTTCCTACTTTTTTATTGACTATGAAGGCTACTCCATTTCTTCTGAGGGATTCTTGCCCGCAGTAGTATACCTGATGGTCATCTGAATTAAATTCACCCATTCCTGTCCATTTTAGTTCGCTGATACCTAAGATGTCGATGTTTAGTCTTGTCATCTCTTGTTTGACCACGTCCAGCTTGCCTTGATTCATGGATCTTACATTCCAGGTTCCTATGGAGAAAGAATCTTTACAGCATCGGACTTTCCTTTCACCACCAGACATATCCACAGCTGAGCGTCCTTTCGGCTTTGGCCCAGTCGCTTCATTCTTTCTGGCGCTACTAGTACTAGCCCTCTGCTCTTCCCCAGTAGCATACTGGACGCCTTCCGACCTGAGGGGCTCATCTTCCAGCGTCATATCATTTTGCCTTTTGGTACTGTCCATAGGGTTTTCATGGCAAAGATACTGGAGTGGTTTGCCATTTCCTTCTCCAGTGGATCACGTTTTGTCAGAACTCTCTGCTATGACCTTTCCGTCTTGGGTGGCCCTGCACGGCATAGCTCATAGCTTCATTGAATTACGCAAGCCCCTTCGCCACGACAAGGCAGTAATCCATGAAGGGGGGTATTGTCATATTTTTGGCCAAAATTTTTGTTTTTTGTACATTAACCTTAAATCCAGAAACCTTACCATATTGCATTATTATCTCCATCAGGTCCACAACAGAGCTTTCTGGCTGAGTCACCGTAACAACCAGATCGTCTGCAAATGCCCTCAATCTATAATCCTGATCTCTAATTTGAATACCCTTAATTTTTTCCGAATTCCGTATTTTTATCAATAATATCTCCAATGTTAAAACAAATAATAAAGGTGATAATGGACACCCTTGTCTTGTGCCCTTCTCAATATTGCATACTTCAGTCAGACTATTGTTAACTATTATTCGGGCAGTTTGTTTTTGATATAATTTCCTAATTGGTTGTAAAAATTTATCCCCAAAATTCATTTTATCTAAAACTTTCATCAAAAATTGCCAATTCAATTGATCAAAAGCTTTTTCAGCATCTAAGAAAATTAGCGCCGCAGGGATCTGGTTGTTCCTTTCCAAAAACTCCACCACATCAACTATATGCCTCACATTATTTTTCATTTGTCTACCACTAATAAACCCGGTTTGATCCCCATGAATCATCTGTTGCAAAACCCTCATCAATCTATTAGCTAATACCTTAGCAAATATCTTGTAGTCTGTATTTAAAAGTGATATTGGTCTGTAGTTTTTTACTTGAGTAGCATCTTGATCTTCCTTCGGAATCAAAGAAATAAAAGCAGTTCTCCAAGACGGAGGCACCTTTCCCCCCTTCTGAATTGTCTGAAACAATTCCCTTAATGGCTTTATCAGCTCCAATTGTAGATGTTTGTAGTAGACCGCAGTCAGACCATCTGTACCTGGCGCTTTATCCAACTTCAATTCCTTAATTGCTATAAAAATTTCTTCTTCTGTTATCAATTGATTAATCTCCTCCTTTTGTTCCTGTGTAAGAACCGGGATGCTAGCATTCTTCAAATATACATCAATATCTGTTTCATTAATCTTCTCCTTAACATATAGTTTAGAATAAAAATCCACAAAGGCTTCCTTGATAAGATCCTGTTGAAACACAACCTTTCCTTTGTATTCAATTTTATCTATGTTAGAGGCCCTTTGTTTTTTCCTTAACCTGTAGGCTAGCCACCTACCTGGTTTATTGGCATTGCAAAAAGTGTTATGCCTAGCAAACCGTAAGTTAGTTGCCACCTGATCAGCCATCAACTTATCAAATTGTCCTCTTAACAAGTTAATAACCTCTTTAATCTTCACATCCGATGGATTCAAAATTAGGGCCTTTTCTTTTTCCCTAATTTCATTCTCCAGTTCTTTCCTCCTAATTTCCATATTACGTCTGTATTTATTATTCATATATATTAACAACCCTCTCATATAAGCTTTGCTAGCATCCCAAACCATGTCCATAGAAGTATCCTTGTTCATATTAATTTCAAAAAAGTCTTTCATCTGCTTTTTACATTCTTCCACATTTCTCTGATTTCTAAACAAATTCTCATTTACGCGCCAGGAGCGCCTATCTCTATTGTCCTTATTGATCTCTAACCAGACTGGACTATGGTCAGATATAGTTCTTGCACAGATCTTTATCTTCTTAATCCTAGAAAAAAAATCATTAGTCAGTAATATAAAATCAATCCTAGAAAAAGATTGGTGTCTATCAGAAAAAAAAGTATAATCCTTTTCATGTAAATGCGTTTCACGCCAAATGTCTCGTAATTCCAGATCATCCTTCATTTCAAAAAAAGATTTAGGCAGTCTAGCATGACTCGGGGCATGTTTAAAAAAACCCGATTTGTCCAGCTGTACATCCAAGTCACCATTCCAATCTCCCATAAAAATAAAAGATTTATAATCCAACTGGGTAATCTTTGTATGTAGTGAACTATAAAAGTCAGCTTGTTGTTGATTTGGAGCATACAGTCCAACTAAAAGCGTTTTTTTGCCTTCTAACAGCAGATCTATCATAACATATCTTCCTTGCTTATCTACTTCAATTAGTTCCGCTGTCAGAGTATTCTTAACATAAATAACCACTCCATTTTTCTTATTCATTGCAGAAGCAATAAATTGCGTACCCAACCTTGAATTCAACAAGTACTTTTGGTCCATAACCCTAATATGCATTTCTTGCAAGCAAATAACGTCAGTCTTAAATTGTTTTAAATATTGAAAAACTTTCTTTCTCTTCTGTGGTGAATTTAATCCATTAACATTCCAGGTTAGGAACTTAGTCACCATTCTTGGCATCCCGAAGCTTCTGGAGCACGTCTGCCAGGACCCCTGTAACTTCCTTAGGCTGCGCCCCTCCCACAGGTTCACTGTAAGTACGCTTTGGAGGTTCCATAACTTTCTGCTGACCTTGTTCTTGCTCTTGTCTCACTCGTCTTAAAGCGGCACGCGTCATCTTCTGCTCTCCAGCAGCTGCCGATGAAACTGTAATTTGATCCCCTCCAGCACCATTCTCCTCTGTCTGTGTTCCATCAGCATCTTGAGGCTTTCCCTCGCCATATCCCTTTACAGCTTCCAGAAGTGATAGAGGGGTTGCTTTTAAAACTTTGCTGTAAAAATCACGTGCCTGAGTCACTGTAACCAGACGGTATCTTTTACCTTCATGCATCACCACCATGCCCACTGGAATCTCCCATCTAAACTTGATGTCACATTTCTTAAGTTCCTGTGCTAGGAAGGCAAAATCTTTCCTTCTCCTTAAAATCTTTGGAGGAATCTCTTTTAAAACCAAAACTTCTTGCTCAGCAACCACAAACTTAGTATCATAAGCAACTTGAATAACTTCATCCCTAATTGCTCTCTTTGTAAAGTAAACAACCACATCTCTAGGTAACTTCCTCTGCCTTGCAATCCAGGAGTTCACACGAAAGATTTTATCTATACTTCCCTCAATTTCAGCTGCTGATTGGCCCAGTATCACTTCCAAAGCCTCGGAGATCAGCTGCTTTAAATCTTCTTTAGGATTCTCTTTTAAGCCCCTGATTCTGATAGCAAACTCCATCTGATGGTACTGGACCAGACTCAAGTCTCCATCCATTTTATCCCTTATATTTTCATTCTCTAATACTTTTACTTCTAATATAGAGTTCTTTTGACTAAGATCCTCCACTTTTTCATCCAAGCTTTGCACACATACAACCACATTTTCAATTGTAGACAAGATGTCTGCCCTCATTGCTCTAAACTTCTCTTCCAGCTTCTCTTCCATTTTCTCCTCCAATTTCTCCTCCAGCTTTTCCATCATATCTGACATTAATTGTGTTTGCTTTTCAAAGGCATCCTGTAAATCTTTAAGAGTCAGTGCCGGAGCAGGTGTGGGAGGGAGCAAAGCTTGCAACGAAGTCTGTTGCACCGGGGAAGCCCCCACACTCCGAAGAACTTTAGAGGCTTTCGTCGCCATCTTCCCCCACTTTCACTTGTTGCGCACTTTCACTTTTAATCCATAAAATCCGTTGAGCTAGAGAGTAAAGATAAAAGTCCACTTCACCTTGACCTCCTGTACCGCTCTGCCTGCGTCTTGATAATCAAGAGTCTTTCCTTCTGGCAGGGGTGGTTGCTAACGCTTGGCTCTGCTCCAAAAATCACAGAGCAGAGACGCTGCACAGCCCGGAGCAAACCCAGGCTTCGGGGGGGCTCAATCCTTCAGCCGCCCAAACTTAAAGCTCAGGCGGCCCCGGAGAGCTCAACCCCTACCTGGGGCCTCACTCCCTCCTCTTCTCCCGGGGAGGGGGCTTCCGAATCACCAAAACAGCTGATCGGCGCTGTTTTTCAGTGATTCAACAAAGCTGCGGAGCGGACAGCCCAGAGATGGCTGTCTTCAGCGTCGCATCACCACCGGAAGTCCGGGACAAGCCATATTTCTATGGCTGGTCCTTTCATCCACCGGTTTGGAGAGATCACTGGCTCTAGCAGGAGACCTGCCACTCTCCCATGATCCAGCAAGAGCCCCTCCTAGCTGGTTGCCTCTTCAGGGCAACTTTCAGCTTTTTTCAGAGCCCCCTAGCGAAGCAAAACTGGACGGAAGAGAGACAGCGAGTCTCCCAGCTGTCCATGGCGGCCACGCGGCAAACCGGAAGTCTTCATTTCAATATATTTCTGTCCCCCATGAAAGTTTAATTTGGCACTTCCTTCTGTAGGAGAGTGGGGCCAGAATCCCCCTCCTTCTCAGTTTTGGGGAATTTTTGCTTCTTGGGGTTTTCCCCCCCAGGAAATCTAATATCAAGTAGAAGAGAGAAAATCAATATTCTTACCCAGTTCAAAACATGTTGTTTATGATCAAGCTTAAATTAGTGCTTTTTTGCTTTGGCTGCTTGTAGCTTAGGCTAGTCTCTGGAGAGAAGCTAGCCTTTCTTCTGCTGGTTTCTGGAGGGCTTTCCTCAAACGACAGGATCAACTACTGTCTCTCCATGGTCGGTGGGGTTTTCCTCCTTGTTTGTTGCCTCTCCGGGAAAAGAATCGGCTGTAGGGTGTGGAGCCCCATGATCCCTCGGCTGCTTGTGTTACTGCACAAAACTGGAAGCCTGTCTGCTTTGAATTCCATTGACTCTTACCTACCTCCAATTTGCCTTGACCATTAGTAGTTCAGATTCTTGTTTAGAGGCAGCATGGGATAAATTTGTACTCATTTGAATAACCCTGGATCCTGATTTCTTGCACCTGATATCATCATATCTTGGAAACAACTGGGATTTTTCATAAGTACTATAGCCATGATAGCAAGTATTGTTGTTGATTTATAGTTCTGTTGATTTAATAAACAGAGCTAAATGTAATTTAATCTGATCATATTCAGGAAGAATAAAGGCAATGCAGCTGTTTCTGAGCAAACAAAAGGTTTGGTGTTTTGGGAAAGTAGATTCATATTGCACAAGATTTTCAATTTATGAAGATTGTTGGATTATATAATAACCATAATAATAATCCTACATCTTATTTGGGGTATCTCTGAAGTTCTGTAATCATTGTATAAGTAGGTAGGGAAATACAGGTCCTCGACTTACAACTATTCATTTAATGATAGCAAGAAGTTACAACAGGGGTGTCAAACTCAATTTCATTGAGGGCCGCATCAGCATTGCGGTTGCCCTCAGGGGGCCAGGTGGGTATGGCCAGGGTGGGCCAGATCTGAGGGTCTCTGGCAGAAGGAGGGCCTCTGGGCCAGGGCCAAGGCAGTGGGGGCCGTTCCCTCACTGTTTCCAGGATGGCTTCGCAGGCCACATAAAACCACTTCACAGGCCGGATCCGGCCCTCGGGCCTTGTGTTTGACATGTCTGAGTTACAACAACTTTGGAAAAATTTACTTACAATTGGTACAATTGCACCACCCTGCAGTCATATAATCACAATTTGGATGCTTGGCAATTGCCTCACATTTAGAATGATTGCAGCATCTTGCAGTCAGATGATCACAATTTATGACCTTTCCAGTCAGATTCTTACAAGGAAAGTCAAGTATGGAAGTCACTTAACAACTATGTGATTAAACATAATGACCTCATGATTCACTTCACAGCTGTGATAAAAATGGTCATAAAATTGGATCAGATCACATAATGACTTGTTTAATGACTGTGTTGCTTAGCAAACAAAATTCTGGTTCCAATTGTGGCCATAACATGAGGACTACCTGTATAAAATCTGCTCTGAAGAATAATTCAAGAAATTCAATGAGTCTACTGTATGTGTGGTGAATGTTACAGAATATAAATCTCATCAAATGGACATTTTTTTGTTTATATTTGGTATTTCTGAGTAAATCAGTGATTACATATGATTCTCAGGATGTGATGGAATAACATTTCAAAAGTTTTGAAGACCAAGAAATCAAAAGGAAATCTAATATTACTTTTTTATAATTGAGAATTGCAAAGGTGCTTTTTTTTTTCTTCAAAAGGCAACTGGACTTTCTTTCATTCTCACATTTGCACAACTGCCCCCTCCCAATAAAATAAATTAGCCAAAGTCATCTGAACAGGTACAGTAAAGATCAAGAAGGAAAATGTAAAAGGCAGAAATTAGAACAGGAAGTTGCACAATATTCTTCCAGCCTCTATTAAAACAAAGGAGTTAAATGCTATTTTTGGAATGAGAGAATGTCCCAGGCAAAAATATGCTCCCCTTAGCTTTCCCATTGGGAGAAGAGGGGGCAGGAATAGGAGACGAATAAATACACAGATTAGTTGAACTATGAGTGTGAAGTCCAAGTTAATTTTTAGTTTCCCGGAGGGGAAAGAATGCCTTGGCTCTAGTGGCCTTCTAGGCTGTTTTTGTCATTAATTCAAGAAACAGAGGGAGCTCTAGCCAGTCTTTCCATCAGGAATGAGCTTCTTCGGGAGGAATCACAGCACTGCTTATGGAATTTTATGGCCAAGCTCTTTCACTGGTTCCTTAAATGGACTTGCTGATTGAAGCAACCAATCTGCCTGTTTGCTTACTAGAAGCCAAGGCATTTTCTGCGCAGTTGCTTCATCAACAGTATTTTATGGAGGCAGGAAAATGTAGACAGTGGCTTTAATAAGCAAAGCTTTCCACTTTTTCGGACCTTCTTTTTCTCATCAAATTTTGTATAGGAAGAAACACCAAACATTCTCTTTGAACAAGTTATATCTAGGAACTGTCCCATCTGGAAGCACTCTTAGACTACATTGGACTACATTCCAAATGTTAGTTTTCCTTGATATTTTAGTGGCATTAAGTGCAAATAGCAATACTGGGCAATTAAAAAAAAAATGCAGAATTAACAGTGCATTGTGGAGAAGACTAACTAAAAAGATCAGAAGGATGCAATAAGTTTCATCAACATTTTTCAATATCTACAATCTTAGAATAATAAACAAGGTGGGGAAAGTCAGCAAAATGTGGTTTTCATAATTCTTTCCAAATCTTTAAAAATAACTCTGCTCAGAATTCAGTACACAGGAGAGACAGGAACTTGGGGGGGGGGGGAAGCAATCTTTAAATCCTGATTCATGGCCTAATTAAATCTACCCTGGGAATTTTTCATATAATGTTTATTTCTAGAACTCCAATCAGTTCTGAGCCATCTTTAATTTGATCAATTTCTTTTCTCAATTTTTCCCTGCATACCAAATTTGAACCTGTTCTGTCCTATCTTCAAAATTCTCCTTCAAAGACAAAGTCTTGTCTCCCTTTACAAAATGTACTGTATTTATAACATTCCATCGTTTTGGAAGGAATAAAAAAGTAGAAGTTTAATGCTGCCCGAAATGAGCAAAGAAACAAAGCTCAACTTCATAATTTGAAAAACCTGTGGTATATGTGTTCATCTGTTTTGTTCATCAACAAAACCTATGCAAAAGTTGCCACCAAAATGGATTTGGGAAAAAGTATTTTAAGAAGTAATGATATTAACTGCATTTAATTAATCTCAGATAATGTTAAGCACATTTTAATTAAATTTAAATTTAAGAGAGAGAGAGAAGATGATAGATAGATAGATAGATAGATAGATAGATAGATAGATAGATAGATAGATAGATACATACATACATACATACATACATACATACATACATGCATACAGAGATATATAAATACATACACATATTAAGCAAGGAAGTTTTAAATTGAGTTGTACTCCATCTTATAATCTTTTTTGCCACAGTTAACTGAATCATTACAGCTGTTAAGTGAATCATGCAGTTGTTAAATGAATCTGGGTCTACCCATTGACTTTGCTTGCCTAAAGCCAACTGGGAAGGTTACAAAAGGTGATCACATGACCCAGGACAATGCAACTGTCATAAATGCATACAAATTGCTAAATGCCCAAATTGTGATCACATGACAATGGCATCCTGCATGGTCATAAGTATAAAAAATGGTCATAAGCTATTTGTTTCAGTGTCACCGTAACTTTGCTGGGGAACTAAACAAATGGTTGTAAGTTGAGGACTACAACATTTTTTTAAAAAAATTAAAAATTAAAAATGGCAAACAAACATAATTGAGCAAACTTTACAGTTTACAAATGTATCTGGTAATAATTCCATGGGATACTTCCAAGTAGAAGTATTGCCCAATCATTCACATTCTGTTTCCTTTGCAGAATGTTTCTTAAAAGCTCATTGTTGGGCCCACATTTTCTGGAAAATTTGTATCCAATCTCCAACTTCCCATTTGTGGCGAAAATCACAACCACAAATAGTGGTTGAATTTCCACTATTCAATGTGATATTTCTAAGGAAAATATGGTAACTCATTGCAGCTCCTCTGAAAGCCTATTGCAGGGCTAGGCAATCTTGGCCCTTTTTTATGACTCGTGGACTTCAACTCCCAGAAATCCTGAGCCAGCCATGCTGAGGGGAAAGGGAGAGGTTTCCAAGCTGAGCCATGCTGACTCAGGAATTCTGGGAGTTGAAGTCCTTGAGTCATAAAACAGCCTGCACTAGAAGAGGACATTAAAATTATTTACAGGGTTACTTCTTTAGGAACTAAACTTTTAGAATCTAAAACAGCTAATTCAAAAAAGCCAACAGGAAAGAACCTCACATTTTTCATCTGCTTCTGTCTTTTGGAAGGTAAAATTAGATAACAAAATAATCTATTTCCTATGTTAACATCTTTGCAATGAAATCAATAAAGGTAACAGGAAAGAAATGAGAAACATTTTTCTCAATGTAATATGTCTAATTTAGCTGATGCTAGAAAAAAATAGTATCTTTTGTACATACTCTTGAAAACTATTTTGAATCTAACCATCTATTACAACTAAACCACTTTAAATTAAACAATTCTTATGAATGAAATATTCTTAATTTGGACTTTACTTGACTTTATTATCTGTACATTAAAATTTTGTTTAGTCACAATCTTTCACTTTTCACATTCTGGACAAGCAGTGGTCATGTATCCTAGCAAAAGATGTTACATATGTGCATAAGCGTAGTCAGTAGCATATGCCTTTTTAAAAATATCAAACATGCAAAGAAATAAAAATAAGTCCAAAATATCTGTATTACATCCAAAAATGCCAACTTTGCAACCAATATTTCTCATCCATAACTATGGCACCCTAAGGATACCTGCATACATGCAAATGCTTCTCTGGGATCAGTAACACAGCAGGGATTGCTTTTTCCTTCGAGTAACAGATTGCTGGGAAATACCAAACATGGCCTTAAGAATTCCAATGTTTGTTACAAATTTTTCTGGATGTGGTTGGAAAGAGGTCTAGAAATGCCAGCACAAATACATCACACTTGCTGAATGTGCACACGCAACTAATTACAATTTTCAATTATATGTGATATATCCAGGGCTTTTTTTCCCCATAGAACGCTCAGAATGGTGTTCCTGCACCTTTTTTTGCACACAAACAAAAAAAAAGCTGAAGGAAACTGTTCCGGAGAGCCAAATTCTCCTCAGGCAGCCAGGTTGCAGAGCAGCAGAATGCATCACAGTGATAGGCCTTCAGATGGCTCAAATCAAAGGAAATGCGATCCATACAGGCTAATTTAAAAGTGGGATGGTAAGAAGGGCCGAGTGTGAACAGGTTGCTTAGCAACCTGCTTAAACAGTCTCTGTAACTTTCAGCTCCCGGTGCCTTGCCTTTTTTAAGCTGGGAAGTTGAAAAAAAGGCTAAAAAGAAGGCAATAGAGTGCTATCAAGGAAAATGTATAGATATAGCCAGCAGACGTTTAGGGAACCTTTATTTTTCATACACTGTTCGAATTTTGTTTTAATGCCATGGTGATACACAATCAAATGTAGTCAGTCTTTTTTTTAATCCCAAAGCATCTGTTCGTTAAATACAGTATAACAAAGTTTTGGATGATGGAATTATTTGTTATCTAAGGATAACTAATGATAACAGCTCTTAAATCTGTTATTTTGTTCTATTTTTGCACAAAAAATGTATAATTTGCATTTGCATTCATTTACAAATAGAATATGTTGTTAAAATGTATTGGTGTTGAAATAATTAATACACACATATACCTAAAACCAGTTTATTGCATCTGGCAATTGTACTTAAAAAAATCTCATTGTCAACCAATATAATTCATTTAATTTGAAATCAAGTGAACAATTGATTTAAATTATTTTACTAAAACAAATTAATGGCAATTCTTTTATAAGAAGTTGCCTCAAACAAAATGAGTTTGACATGCCTGCTCTAGATAGTTGAATGCTCCAAAATAAATTCTAGATCAGGCCTGTACATGCAGTCTACCAAGCACCCTTGGACAGAGCACAGACTTTTTTTTAAAAAAAAAAAGTAATAAAATCACCACCACTGCCCTGAAAGTCATGTTGCCTAGTACCTCCATGGCTTACCATGAGCACGAACTCCAACACTGTAGATGCTCCTCTAGTCACCAAATCATTGATTAGCCCACCAGCATTCCTTTGCAGACCACAAAGATTTTTAATTTATCAGTGTGGGCCTTTCCCTTCTACAAGTTGCACAAACCTCTTCTAAATTTTCCTCTTGCCTTTCCGAGTTAACTCCTTGGTCTGTCATTGAGCAAGAATTGACTTTGTAGGGAAGCATTTTATCATTTGATGTATATTTAA
Source organism: Vipera berus (assembly GCF_964194415.1). NCBI lineage: Eukaryota > Metazoa > Chordata > Lepidosauria > Squamata > Viperidae > Vipera > Vipera berus. The sequence continues at coordinate 114,728,035 of NC_138205.1, read as the reverse complement.
CATATGTTCTACCTTTATTTACCGATTATATAATATTTGTATGCAATGCACATGGCGAGGTTTGGGGCAACTTACAATATTTTTAAAATCATAAGATTAAAACATAAAAGCAGGGCTTTTTTTCTCATAGAACGCTCAGAATGGTGTTCCGGCACCCTTTTTTGCACACACACAAAAAGCTTTTGGACAAGCTATGCTACTCCCTCTATTGGCTTTCGAAAGCCAATAGGAATTGCTGCTGAGCATGCCAAAAGACCTGGCTGGCAAACATTGCACCAGCAAGTTGTCTGCAGTGAAGGCGAGTTGGCAGGAACTTTGCATCCCTCCCTGCTGCCCAACTACACCATCTCAACTAGGTAAGTAAGAGAGGACAAGGAGTGGGAGGTGGGTTCTGCAGAGTCCATGTGCACTCCTTCCTTGTGCTCACCCATGTCAGCCAGGCTGGTGGCCTACCTGGTGCTGGACCTGTTCCACCATCGCCTCGCCCTGTGTGCCTAAGTGGCCACCCTGCATCACCTGGCCTGCACCGCCTGCACCGCCCGCCCCGCGCAGCCCCGCCATATAGAGCGGGCCCCGCTGCTCCCACAGCACCAGCTGTGCCGGCTCTGGCCCTGGGCAGCCTGCCACCAACACCCCTTGCACCTGTGACCGCAGCAGTGCCGCCCCCCCACCCCCTGCCTCCTGCGCCCACCAAGATGACAGTTCCGACACCTTTTTTTTTTTTTAGAAAAAAAGCACTGCTTGTAATGTATCTCTTCCTTGATTTTTTTTTTACCCAAAAGTACAGATAGGATCAGTCTTAAACAGAAGTTCACGTTACAAAAAAAACCGCTAGCAAATAACTGTTCTTCCCATCATATGAACTACTGATCTAGATATCAATATGGCACAGCTGTTTTAATTTTAGATAGATAGATAGACAGACAGACAGACAGACAGACAGACAGACAGATGATAGATAGATAGATAGATAGATAGATAGATAGATAGATAGATAGATAGATAGATAGATAGATAGATGATAGATAGGAAATTCACAGAACTTGAGTTTCTCTTTAAATCAGATGGGGCCAAGGAAGAGAAAGGAAGACAGACTCACTCAAATACTCCCATGGGTAAACTGAGATCTGAGAAAGAATCTTAATTCAGCATTTTATGTATCTGTTATATTCCAGGAATAATCATATATATAAGATATTTGGACAATTTTCACAAATGTGCCAGGCTATGCTCTTTAGGGCAACGAAAAGCCACAAATGGGCTTTGATGTGATTCTAAGGATGTATTTAGCAATAGAACAATACAGAGATTTTTTGCAGCTGTGTACAAAATGATATACCGGAAGTAACAACTTCAGCAGGTATAATGAGAGGTACAGATGCTTCCTGCTATTCAGTCAAAAAAGAAAATGTTCACCACAAAAACCTACACCGTGTGCAGACTTGCCTTTGTTCAACACCATTTGCAAACTTAACAGAGCTCCGTACTGAATGCCTGACTGTAGCAAAGTCAACAGCCACAGGTACAAATATTTTTATAGGCATTTAATTACAGCATTGATTAAACAATCTACCAGTACAATTATGAAACTTTTTAAAAAGAAGATACTAGTTTGTTTGTTTGTTTGTACTAGTTTGTTGAGATTAAGGGCAGGTGGTTCTCAACTTGGCCACAGTTGTGATTAGAATTTCTGTTGATGAGCAAAGCAGTTACTGAGTCATGCTCAATTTTTATTACTTTTTTGCCATGGATAAGGAGTGCATCAGTACAGTTGTTTAGTGAATCACAAGTCATTAAATGAATCCAGCTTCCCGCACTGACTTTGATGAGGTCACATGACCTTGGGACTACAACCATCAACTTCATAAATACATGCTGATTAACACATATCCAAATATTGATCACAAGGCTGTAGGGATGCTGCAACAGTTGAAAGTATGAAAACCGTTCATAAATCACTTTTTACCATCTTTTTACAAAAGTAAAGGCTCAGAATGAACAAAGACTTGCAACAGAAATCAAGAAAAATAAAAACATTTCTTTCAACATATTAATAACAAGAAAAAAGTCAAGGAAATCATAGGGCCACTAAAGAGAGAAGATGGCAAGGAAGTAACAGGCAGTAGGGAGAAAGCAGAGTTGCTTAACTCATTCTTTGCATCAGTCTTCACACAAAAAGAAATTATAGCCCAATATACCAAAAAATCTACTGCAAAACACAAACTAAAAACAAAAATTAAAATAAGCAAGAAAATGATAACAGACTACCTATCCGACCTTGACGAATATAAATCACTGGGACCCGACAGGATACACCCCAGAGTTCTGAAAGAGTTGGTAGATGTTATCTCAGAACCACTGCACCACATCTTTCATAAATCCTGGAGCAGTGGGGAAGTACCTGAGAATTGGAAAAGGGCTGATGTGGTTCCCATCTTCAAGAAAGGGGGGGAAACATACCCAGGAAACTACAGACCAATCAGTCTAACATCAATACCTGGGAAGATCCTGGAAAAGATAATCAAAAAACAGATGTGCAAACATTAGAAGCAAATAAAGTTATAACTACTAGCCAGCATGGGTTTATTAAAAAGAGATCATGCCAAATCAATCTTATTTCTTTCTTTGATAAAGTGACTAAATTAGTAGACCAGTGAAATGCTGTGGAAATAGTATACTTAAATTTCAGTAAGGCATTTGACAAAGTAGACCACAACCTGCTGTTTAGTAAGCTAGAAAAAGGGTGGAATAGATATCACCACCAGATGGATCTGTAGCTGGCTGACAAACCGTACTAAGCGAGTAGTCCTCAATGGTACTACATCCACATGGAGAAAAGTAAGCAGTGGAGTACCACAAGGTTCTGTCTTAGGCCCAGTCCAACAAAATGAATTTTAATGTGGCGAAAAGCAAAATTTATATTTAGTACAGATTAGGCGAGATCTGGCTCAAAAACAGTAATTATGAGAGGGACCTTGGATGATCACTTGACTATGAGCCAGCAGTGTGCAGAAGCAGCCAAAAAAGCTAATACAATACTGGGTTGTATAAACAGAGACTTAGAATCAAGATCACACAAAATATTAGTATCACTTTTGAGTTGTCTTGAGGGATGACAGCGAGACAGCAGGCACGGTTTAAACAACGCTTTATTTGGGCAGAGGTCCCGGGCAAAGCAATGCTGGGAATCTCTCGTATTTATAGTGAACAGCGATAACAACAACAAGAACCAATAAACAAGCAAGAATCTCCCGCCAGATAAGGACGCCCAATTAGAGGGAGACCGGCTAAAGGTAGGCGCGGCTGCGGCGGCTTGTTGCCGGGGCCAGCTGGCAGCTTTGACAGCTCCAGCTGAGCTGCGCATGCGCGGCTCTCTGAGTTTTGACAGCTGTCAGTGCACTGCGCGTGCGCGGCAGTTTGACAGCTGTCAGAGTCGGCCGGTTTGACAGCTGTCAGAATCGGCCGCTAGCCACGTGTGGGGGGGGAATTGCCGCGGCAGCCTTTTGACGGCTGTCAACGGCTGCCGGGGATTCCTTATAGATGTGAGGGGGTTGTTTGTGTCAGAATACGTAACACCCCTTCCCCCCTTGCCCCTGGAAGTTTAGGTGGGGTCAGTTCCGCTAGTCCTGCTGCCGGCCCATTCATAGTCCGCCAAGTACGAGGGAGCCTTCCGCGGTCTGGCGGAGCGGCGGAGGCTCAGGCTGGGCTGACTTGTGCTGGGCTGGTCTTCCCTTTCCACGGTGGGGAGTATTTCGGGGTTGGTAGGTTGGGGGTCGTTGGCGACGTCGGGAATGAGCGGTAATGGGCTGGGTGGCGTTGACGGTGTTGCTGGGGAAATTAGTGTGCCCGGTTGGGCTCGGGAACTGCGGTTCTGCGGTGTGCGCTTCCTTAGTTGGTCAGCGTGTCTCCGGATGAGCCTTCCGTCTCCTAGGTCGATGAGGTAGGAGACTGGGCCAGTTTGGTCGGAGATCACGCCTTGTAGCCACTTGTCGCCGACCCCGAAGTTCTTTGCCCAAATGGGCTGGCCGGGAGGGAAGACTTTTGCAGTTGGTGCGTTGGTTTGTTCGGCAGCTGCCCTGTCGGGGTGCAAGCGGTCCAGTTTTGTGACTAGGCGGCGCCCCCAACGGAGTTCGGCCGGAGACTTGCCGGTGGTGGTGCATGGTGTGGAGTGCTGGGCCAGTAGGTATTTCGCCAGTCTGCAGTGCCAGTCGCCGGAGATGATTTTTCTTAGGGCATCTTTGGTCGCCTTCACCGTGGCCTCTGCAAGACCGTTCGTGGAGGGGTGAAAAGGAGCGGAGGTGGCGTGTCTAATCAAGTTGGCCTTGATGAAAACCTGGAAGTCAGTAGAGGTGAATTGGGGCCCGTTGTCAGTTACGATGACATCAGGCAACCCATGGGTGGCAAATACCCTCCTTAAACCCCTGATTGTGGCTGCTGAAGTTGTGCTGGAAACTGGGATGACCTCGAGCCATTTGGAAAAACTATCTGCTATTATTAGGAAATTTTGTCCCTGGAAGGGGCCGGCGTAATCAACATGAATTCGGGACCAGGGGTTTTTTGTTACCTCCCACTTATGGACAAGAGCGTGAGGAAGCGGTGGCCTGGTCTGTTGGCACATGTTGCAGGTTGCGACATGGTGTTCGATGTCTGCATCGAGCCCTGGCCACCATAAGTAGCTGCGGGCGAGGGATTTCATCTTGACCACCCCTGGGTGGCCTTCGTGAAGGGAGGTTAAAACTTGTTGCCTGTGTGGGGCGGGTACGATGACCCGGCTGCCCCAAAGGACGCAGCCGAGGTGAGCTGACAGTTCCAGGCGCCTTAGGAAAAAGGGCTGAAATTCTGGCCCCGGGGATGTGGATTGCCAGCCGGTTTGGACCCAGGTCAGAACCCTGCCCAGGATTTTGTCCTTGGTGGTTGCTGCAGCTATTTCTTTGGCTGATACGGGTTGGTCAGGCAATTCCTGGATCGCCAGGATTTGGCCGGCGGGTGCGGGGTCTGGGTTGAGGTTGGGCAGGGGCAGTCTGCTAAGGCCATCTGCGTGGCCCATTTCCTTGCCAGGTTTATGTTCAATTTTGAAGGAGTATGCTGCCAGGAATGTTGTCCAGCGAAGCATTCTGGGGGATAGAATTTGCGGGGTCAATTTGTCCCAGGTGAAGAGCCCTAGCAGGGGTTTGTGGTCAGTGAAGATTGTAAAGTGGCGGCCGTATAAGTAATCATGAAATTTCTTCACGCTCGCCACCAGTGCTAGGGCTTCCTTGTCAATTTGCGCGTAATTGCGCTCGGCTTTGGACAAGGTCCTGGAGTAATATGCGATGGGCGATTGAGTTCCATCGCTGTGGAGGTGGCTGAGGACAGCGCCAATGCCATAGGGGGAAGCGTCGCAAGCGACACAGAGGGGCATTTTCTCTTTGTAGTGGGTGACAGTGGACTTGCTTGAAAGGAGTTGTTTTAAATTGTTAAAACTGTCTTCGTGGGCTTGAGTCCAGAGCCACTGGGCTCCTTTGTCTAATAGCCTGTGGAGCGGCTCTGCTATGGAAGCTTTGTGGGGGAGGAAAGCATGATAGAAGTTTATTAGACCCAAAAAGGCTTGTAATTCTGCCTTATTTTTGGGGGGTGGTGCTGCCCTGATGGCTTTGACTTTAGAATCCGTGGGGTGGATTCCATTAGCGTCGATTTTGTACCCCAGGAATTCCGTAGAAGGAACTCCGATGGAGCACTTTTCTTTTTTTAATTTGAGCCCGGCGGTGCGAAATCTTTGAAGCACCTCTCGCAGCCTGTCAGCTAGTATGTCTTCCGATTCCCCTGCGATGAGCACGTCATCGAAATAGGGGCAGACCCCAGGGATTCCCTTAAGAGTCCGCTCCATGGTCTCCTGGAATATTCCAGGTGCTACTGCTATTCCGAACTGCAGGCGATTCACTTTGAACGCTCCGCGGTGGGTGACTGGTTTGGGCATTGGCGGTCCGATCTGAGACTGGCAGCTGCAAGAATGCATGGGCCAAGTCTAATTTGGCAAATATAGTGCCTGCCTGGATAGAAGAAAGCACGTCCCTGACAGCTGGGACTGGGTAGGCGTGGGGGTTTAAAGCACGGTTCAGGGTGGCTTTATAGTCCGCGCAGAGGTGGACCTCCCCGTTAGGCTTGACAGGGGTGACTATGGGGGTTTCCCAAGTGCCCCCATCCGTGGGTTCTATGACTCCCAGTCCAATTAGTCTGTCCAGCTCTGCGTCAATCTTGGATTTGAGGGCAAAGGGGACCCTTCTTGCCTTAATCCTAATGGGCAGGACTTCTGGATTTAATTTTAGGTCAATGGGGGGGGCAATGAATTTCCCCAGCGACCCGTCAAACACGTCTGCGAATTGATGGCAGACGGCCTGTAATTGGCGAGGCTGGAAGTGGTTCACGCCCAAGATTTTTATCCCGAGGGGTTCAAACCAGTCGAGGCCAATGAGACTGGCTCGTTTACCTGTTGCAATTTGGGCTGTTAATTCCCCCTGGAAATGTTGATAGCTAATAGAGAGCCTCGTTTCCCCTTTTAATTTGATAGGGGCGCCCTGGAAATCAGCTAGCAGAATTTTGGAGGGGGTAATAGGAAAACAGCGCCTGCATTGGCGCGCGATCCCTTGGAGAGTGTCCCAGGACAGAATGGAGACTGAGAACCCGGAGTCCACCTCCATTACGCAGGGAATCCCCTGAATCCGGACCTGAATTTTAATTTTGGGGCGGATAAAGCTGGTAGTTAGAGCCCCCTGGTCCGTATTAGTGGTCATGACAGATGACCGTAGGGCCTTCCCTGGCAATTTGGGGGAGGGAATATTACCTTCCGGGGCCGCCTCCAGGTCGTGAAGGGTCTCGCGGCCGGTGCTGCGGCAGGCGGAGCGAATGTGGCCAGTTTTGCCACAGCCATGGCACTTGGCGTTACGAAATGTACAAGATGCCCTGGCATGGTTGCCACCGCAACTAGCGCACTTGGAGCGGTTGGTGGTCTCCCTTTGGCCTCCGGCCGAACGATCTGGCCCTTTGTCGCCCTCCCGGCGAGTCTGGGGGTTGGTGGGTCTCGGACGGATGGCGTCCACTTCAGTCTTCTGCTCGGTTGTTCCTGGATCGGCACTTCTAGGGCAGTCGTGGTGGACTGACCCCGTGAAGGGGTTTCCAGGTGGCAGCGCGTATTCCCGATGGCTATCTTCATATGCCATAATTTCTATAGTTAATTCGGCCAGGTCCATCGTCGGCTTAGTAACAAGCTTCTTCTGGAGCTTCAGATTCCACAGACCGACGATGACCTGGTCCCTTATGCGGTCCTCGAGGTCCGGGAAACGGCAGCATCGGGCCGCTTGTCGGACCGTGGCTATGAATGACTTGGCCGACTCGCCTGGTCGTTGGTACTGGCAGGTGAAGTTCAGGCGCCAGTACAACTCGGACCGTCTCGGGGCAAAATGACGGTTGAGGAGATCGACCAGCTCGGCATATGGCACAGAAGCCACCGGAGCAGGGTCGCAGAGCCCCACGGCGACATCATAGACCGCCGGGCCGCTGAGGCAAAGGAGCGCCGCGGCTTTGGGGCGATCCTCGACAATGTTGTTGACGAGGAGGTACCCCTCCACTTGCCCGAGATGCGATTCCCAGCCCTCGGGCTGGGAGACATCAAATTCTCGGACATGCCCAAGATTTGCCATACTGTCAGGTCCACGGGTCTGCTTGGGGTGGAATGCGTGGAGGGCTCTCCCGACCAGCAAGTGACTTCAGCGGTGTCAGCTGGTGGGACGGCTTCCCTCCTTCACTTGTGGCTTCAGCTAGTGACTTCAGCTAACAAGCAGACCTGGATCCCACCCTCGTCGCCAGGTGAGTTGTCTTGAGGGACGACAGCGAGACAGCAGGCACGGTTTAAACAACGCTTTATTTGGGCAGAGGTCCCGGGCGAAGCAATGCCGGGAATCTCTCGTATTTATAGTGAACAGCGATAACAACAACAACAAGAACCAATAAACAAGCAAGAATCTCCCGCCAAATAAGAACGCCCAATTAGAGGGAGACCGGCTAAAGGTAGGCGCGGCTGCGGCGGCTTGTTGCCGGGGCCAGCTGGCAGCTTTGACAGCTCCGGCTGAGCTGCGCATGCGCGGCTCTCTGAGTTTTGACAGCTGTCAGTGCACTGCGCGTGCGCGGCAGTTTGACAGCTGTCAGAGTCGGCCGGTTTGACAGCTGTCAGTGCACTGCGTATGCGCGGCAGTTTGACAGCTGTCAGAATCGGCCGCTAGCCACGTGTGGGGGGGGGAATTGCCGCGGCAGCCTTTTGACAGCTGTCAACGGCTGCCGGGGATTCCTTATAGATGTGAGGGGGTTGTTTGTGTCAGAATATGTAACAACTTTATAAAACCCTAGTAAGACCTCACCTAGCATATTGCAACTAATTTTGGTCACCATACTACAAAAAAGATGTTGATACTTTTGAAGAAGAGTAACTAAAATGATCAAAGGCCTGGAGACTAAAACATATGAAGAATGGCTGCAGGATTTAGGTTTGGCTGGTTTAAAGAAAAGAAGAAATAGAGATATGACAGCGGTATTCCAGTATTTGAGAGGCAGAGGGCACCAGAGGGCAGGACAAGAAACAATGGTTGGAAACTGACCAAAGCGAGAAGCAACCTGGAATTAAGGAGAAACTTCCTGTGGGGACAATTAACCAAAGGAACAGCTTGCCTCCAGAAATTGTGGGTGCTCCATCACTTAAGATTTTTAAGAAGAGAGTAGACAGTCACTTGTCTGAGATGGTATAGCTTCTCCTGTTTGAGCAAGGGGCTGGACTAGAAGACCTCCATGGTCCTTTCCAGCTCTATTCTAATCAAGACCCAAAAGAGAAAAAAATGGGCTGGTTTCTAATGTAGAGCAGAGAAATTCAAGATTCATTAGCAAAATAATCGTCTTTCAGATCTTTTACAAAGAAAAACTGGAGAGCTTTCATAGTCTTGCTCTGGCAAATGTAGGGAAATGCACTGGATTCATACTACTGAAGAAAGAAATGACTTCTGTTGTATTTGTTCTCAAAGTGTCTGTTGCAATGTGCTGGAGAGGCGGAGGCATCCTCTCTCCACCTCTCACTGCAGCCCTGAGCAAGACTTACCATTTAAGGCTGCAAACTCAGACTGAAGACTGCCTCAGTGAAGCCCTGCTCTCAGATGAGTAATTAGGCTTGTGCCTTTCAGTCTAGAAATAAGAGAAATGAGACTCTAAGATGCCTTTTTGTGCTAAAAGAGATTACCCTGTGCCAGTCTATTACTCCAGTGGCTTTCAGAAGAATTCAGCAAATTCTCAGAGCTAAGCTGCCCCAGACATACAAAGCAATGAGGGCTCTTAGTTAAAAATTTCTGGATAACAAGTCCCCTTCCCTCAAACTGGCACAAAAGAAAAGGCAAGTTTCTGAGTTCCTCCAAACTTTAGTTCAAGTAAGATATGACAGTAACAAGATGAAACAAAAGGTTGAAATTAAGCCAGGCAAGATCAACAGTCTTGGATGTCAATTAAAGATGCTAGTATTAACCTTCAACCAGGAAATTTAAGAATAACCCTAGATTTTTCAAAATCATTGCCCAACTACTGCCATGCAGAGCCATGCTGGTACAGTGGTTGGAATGCAGTATTTCAGGCTAAGTCACTAACTCACTGCCAGCAGTTTGATCCTGACCGGCTCAAGGTTGACTTAGCGTTCAATCCTTCCAAGGACAGTAAAATGAGAACTCAAATAGTTGGGGGCAATTGGCTGGCGTTTGTAAAGTGGTGAAGTGGTATATAAATCTAAGTGGATTTACATCCCAGATATCTTCTCCTGTTCCTAGTATAGCTGATTGATACTTATTGTTGTTGTTAGTTGCAAAGTCATGTCCAACCCATCGTGATCCCATGGACAATATTCCTCCAGGCCTTCCTGTCCTCTACCATTTAAGCTCATGCCTACTGCTTCAGTGACTCCATCCAGTCACCTCATTCTCTGTTGTCTCCTTCTTCTCTTGCCCTCAATCTTTCCCAGCATTAGGCTCTTCTCCAATGAGTCCTTCCTTCTCATTAGGTGGCCAAAGTATTTGAGTTTCTATTTCAGGATCTGGCCTTCTAAAGAGCAGTTAGGGTTGAGCTCCTCTAGGACTGACCAGTTTGAACACCTTGCAGTCCAAGGGACTCGCAGGAGTCTTCTCCAGAACCATAGTTCAAAGGCCCCAATTCTTTGGCACTCAGCCTTTCTTATGGTTCAACTTTCACAGCCATACATTGCACTATGGCCTTGACTATACACACTTTGGTTGGCAGGGTGATGTCTCTGTTTTTAGTATGCTATCTAGATTTGCCATAGCTTTCCTCTCCAGGAGCAAGTGTCTTTTAATTTCTTAGCTGCAGTCCCCATCTCTAATTCCTCTGCCTCTTTGAAATCCTGCCTGTACTTCTAGTAGTTCTTGATCCACATACTGCTGGAGTGAATTTTAAGCATAGCTTTACTTGCATGTGAAATGAGTGCAATGGTGCGATAGTTTGAACATTCTTTTGCATTGCCTTTCTTTCAAATTGGAATGTAAACTGACCTTTTCCAATCCTGTGGCCACTATTGAGTTTTCCAAATTTGCCGGCAAATTGAGTATAGCACTTTTACTGCATCATCTTTTAAGATTTTGAATAGCTCAGCTGGAATACTGTCAGCTCCTAGCTTTGTTGTTGCTCAAGTTTCCTAAGGCCTATTTCACTTCACATTCTAGGATGTCTGGCTCAGGGTCAGCGACCAACCAATCGTGGTTATCCATAAAGGGGTGATACTTATTACTGCTACCAATTTCACCTTATGGTTGCCCTTAAGAGGAAGATAAGCCTCCTATGACTTGTATTGGCCTTTTTAGGAAATAAAAAATAAAATACAATAACACAAGGAATCTACTTGACTTGAATCTTCCTTTTCTTTGATCACTCACATGTAATTCTGATCTCAGAAGCTTATCTCGTCATTTCTCTGAATATGGCTATGGGGTAGCTTGTGCCCCAAAAGATTACCTTCTAAGTTACATTTCTAGTTGAGGAACAGCCTCTATGCTATACATCTATAATATTTCAATGTTATTGCTTGAAAACTGTTGAATGCTATAAATCTAGTAGCTTTGGGCAAGTGTCTGTGTTTCTGTTCGTTCTTTGTTTCCTGACCCACCGCTGTTCCCTGGGCCTCTGGTGCTCATTTCGGTCGGGCTTAAGTCAGTCAGGAAAGCTTCACGGCAGCTATGGCATTTAAAGATACTGGGAAGGCCCCTGTGGAACAAGAATGTGAAGTCTCTTGAAAAGGTTTGTGCAGATCTCATCAGAGGTGCTAAAGAAAAATATCTGAAAGTGAAAGGCCATGTTTGTATGCCTACTAAGACTGTGCAAATCACTATGAGAAAAACACCATGTGGTGAAGGTTCCAAAACTTGGGATTGTTTCCAAATGCATATACATAAGCGCCTCATTGATTTACAAAGTCCTTCAGAGATTGTCAAACAAATAACTTCTATCAGCATTGAGCCTGGGGTGGAAGTTGAAGTTACTATTGCTGATGCTTAAATGATTGTTACGTGTATCAATAAAACCTATAAATCTAGTAATATTAATTGATTTCAGCTATTTAAGAGTTGTAAATTTATTCTGGGGGTTATATGTATGTCATCTTGGAGATGCAGACCACCACTCACAAAGACCACAATGCCAATATATACTTTAACCTGTATTGAGAATAATATATTTTGCCATTTTCATTGTTTCTGTTTTCTTTCTTCTTTCTTTTTCTTTCTTTTTCCTTCCTTCCTTCCTTCCTTCCTTCCTTCCTTCCTTCCTTCCTTCCTTCCTTCCTTCCTTCCTTCCTTCTTTCTCTTTTTCTTTCTTTCTTTCTTTCTTTCTTTCTTTCTTTCTTTCTTTCTTTCTTTCTTTCTTTCTTTCTTTCTTTTTTCTCCCTTATTCTCTTTCTCTCTTTCTTTTTGGCTTTACTAGTATGAAGACGCTCTATTTCCTTGAAAACCTTCAATGTTGGAGCACGTACAATTCTGGGAGGCAAGCTGTTCCATTGGTTAATTACCCTCCCTGACCGGAAATTTCTCCTTAGTTCCAAGTAGGATCTCTCTTGAACAAATTTTCACCTTTTGCTTCTTGTCCTGCCTTCAGGTCATTTGGAGAATAAATCAGCCCCTTCATTCCAAATATTGGAAGACTGCTATCATATCATCCCTGGTTCTTCTCTTCATTAGGCCAAATATACCTAGTTCCTGCATCATTCGTCATATAGTTTTGCCTCCAGGCCTACTATTACTTCTTGTAATCTTGATGCTGTTTCCCTGTTGATGCAGCTTAGGACTCAATAGGCTTTTTTGGCAACTGCAGCACACTACTGGCTCATAGTTAAATGGTGGTCTACTAGGACATCTAAATCCCTTTCACAATTACGACTCTTAAATCAGGTACTACCTATTCTATACCTATGCATTTGGTTTTTCCTGCCTAAGTGCAGGACCTTACTTTTCTCACATTAAACTGCCTCTTACTGAATAGGGCCGATTTCTTTAGTCCAAAGTGTTAATGCTTTCCCCAACTTGGTGTTGTCTGCAAATATGATGAAATCCTTCTATCCCCTCATGTAGATCAGGGCTTTTCAAATTTTTCACCCATTGTACCACTTTTAGGATATGGCAACATCTGAGTACCACCAGTCAGCTAGCAAGGTGTTAAAAACTTGATGACCAAAAAAAAGGGAAAAAGTGATGAAATACAGGTAGTCCTCAACTTACAACAGTTCGTTTAGTGACTGTTTGAAGTTACAATGGCACTGAAAAAAGTGCCCCCCAAGCCACAGCCAAGCAAGATGCCTGCCTGCCTGCCCAGCGGCACTCTTCCTCCTGTCCGAGGTTTTCATTGTTGTGAGCATTTCTGTTGAGGATTGGCAGTGGGGGGGAGGGTGTTTGGTTTTTATTTCCCCCCCTCTGCTGGGTGGTTGTAGCAGGTTTTGGTCACTTCACATGACCCTGGGACACTGTGACCGTCATAAATATGAATCAGTTGCCAAGCATCTGAATGTAAATCACAAGACCATGGGGATGCTGCAACATTCCAGCTGATCGGCACTTCTTCTGGGCTCAGGAGAAGTACAAGAATCAGCGCCGAGCTCCAGCTGGAGCCTGGTGCTGATCCTGGCTCTTCCGCTGCGCCCTGACAGCCCTGCAGCTCCAGCTGTCTCTCACTCAGGCTTCTGTGGTGCTACCACCGGTTTAGCTCATTCCCCTCCCCCGCTACCACTTTTCTAGGATGGTCGCGTACCACCTGCTAGGTGCCAATGTACCACAGGTGGTACCCGTACCACTGGTTGCAAAGCCCTGATATAGATCATTTATGAAGATGTTGAAACGCACTGGTCTACACTGAGGACTGCACACTTAGTTCAGTTGTTCATTCAATTGCAAATACCTCTGGTGATGGTACTGTCCACCCCACACTGTTCTATCTTACCAAGAAGTAAGTCCCATAATATTTAATAAAACACCTTTTCCCACATTCATCAGAGAATTAGCAGATCATGCCTTTTCCTTTGCATAAAAATGAATGATGAATCTAATCTTCTGTTACCAATAACACAAACTAATGCAGAAATATCTACTTTGGTGAGGAATTCTACACTGACAGCAAGAAATATTATAGAAGCTCATGTTTGGTGGACATGTGACAAAGTAAAGAATTGTTGGAAAAAGATATATACCTGGCTAGAAAAGATGTTGAGAGAACATGTAGATTTTAAAGCTGAACTTTTTTTATTAGGTATAATGCCAGAAAAGACTAACAAACAAAGCTTATATTAGATTTTGCATGTCACAACAGTGGCAAGAATTATATTTGCGCAATACTGGAAAAATGAAGGAATACCAATAGATAAAGAAATAATAAAAAAATACTAGAATGCGCAGAGATGGACAGACTGACTATGAGAATGAAAGAAAAAGAAGAAATGGAATATTATCAAATTTGGGACTTATTTTATCGATGGCTAGAAGAAAGAATAAAGGTTTAGGAATTAAATATGTATTAGTGAATGTAAATTCAGACAGCACATTGGTTAAAAATAATTATTGTTATGTATGTAAAAATTAATAAAAACTTTTACTAAAAATAAATATTATAGAAGGTATATAGAAGAAGCACATATCTATAGGACATAAGGTGGCAAATGTTTTTTATGAATTAAATGTTTTTTTTAACATAGCTTTGAAACAAAGAACTGTAACCTATTTTCTTCTTGGCATTAGAATCAGTAGAGCTGCCCTAACTTGCAGAGCTATGATTCACACATTGGAAAATGTCTGCCTTTGAGCTATTCTTTTGTTCTCTCTGTTTACACATCTGAGCATGGCAAAATGGACACCACAATAATCCTGCATTTGCCGGTGTTATTTCAAATAGAGCAAGAACACTTTTTCCCGTGGTAAGGACATTAAAATTAATACGATGATAAAGTTAACATATGTTTGTTTTCTAAATTTCATTTTATTTATGTATTTATTTTTATCCTGCCTCAAGGTGATGGCCACAACCAGAGCTTTTTTTGTCATAGAACGCCCAGAACGGAGTTCCGGCACCTTTTTTTGGATGGAACTTTGTAGGGTAGGCAAGGCGGGTTGTACGACATGTGTGAGTTCCTGCATCTTTTTTTTTAAACAAAAAAAGCACTGGCCACAACTAATATTCTTCTTCCTCCTATTTTCCCCACAACAACTCTGTGAGTTGGGTTGGGCTGGGAGAGAGTGATCAGCCTAAAGGTATCTATTCAGCTTTCATGTCTAAGGTGGGGAATTCATAGTCTCCAGTTTTCTAGCCGGGTGTCTTAAAACTGCTAGACCAAACCTGAGCATTTTACAGTTCATGAGCCACATCTTGCCCTTTGAGTGTCCCTGTCTGCCCCCATCAGTAGGGCAGAGACATGGTGGAGGCAGAGCAACAGTGGGGCAGCAGCAGCAATAACAGTCCTACACAACAGTTCCAGTTTTTTAAGTGGCCCCTTAGAAAAATTAATTGCCTGCCCCTTGCACTAGACCACGGGTCGGCAGCCCGCAGCTCCAGAGCCGCATGCGGCTCTTTAAGCCATCTCCTGCGGCTCCCAGTCCTCCTCTGCCATTCTGGAAAAAAAGTGGGAATAAAAAAGTCCCATTGAGAGAATGGGGTGGTGGAGGTTTGGAGAGCTGCTGCTTTCGTCAAACATGGACGAAGGCAGCAGCTCTCCAAACGGGCGGCGGCGGTTTGGAGAGCTGCGCACGCAGCTCTCCAACCCGCCGCTCTTCAAACCTCCAGCGCCCCGTTTGCAGAACTGCTGCCTTCATCCATGTTTGACGAAGGCAACAGCTCTCCAACCGAGGCAGTAGAGGTTTAGAGAGCGGTGGGCTGGAGAGCTGCGTGTGCAGCTCCCCAAACCTCCACCGCCCCGTTTGGAGAGCTGCTGCCTTCGTCCATGTTTGACAAGGCAGCAGTTCTCCAAACGGGCGACGGCGTTTTGGAGAGCTGCACGCGCAGCTCCGCCGCCACCTCTGCAAGCCTCCGCTGAGAGAATGGGGCGGTGGAAGCTTGCCGCCCATTTTCTCGGCGAAGACTTCTTTTGGGGGATCCAGCCTCTGCCGCCCCTTTCTCTCAGCTGCCCAGCTGAGAGAAGGGGGTGACAGAGGCTGGATCCCCCGAAAGAAGTCTCCGCTGAGACGAGAGAATGAGGCGGTGGAGTGCTCCGCCAAGTATGGGGCGGTGGAAGCTTGCCGCCCATTTTCTCAGCGAAGACTTCTTTTGGGGGATCCAGCCTCTGCCGCCCCCTTCTCTCAGCTGCCCAGCTGAGAGAAGGGGGTGACAGAGGCTGGATCCCCCAAAAGAAGTCTCCGCTGAGACGAGAGAATGAGGCGGTGGAGCGCTCCGCCAAGTATGGGGCAGTGGAGGCTTGCTGCCCATTCTTTTGGCGGAGACTTCTTTTGGGGGATGCAGGCTCTGCCGCCTTCTCTCAGCTGGGCTCTGCCGAGACGAGAGAATGGGGCGGCAAGCCGCCGAGAGAATGCGGCGGTGGAGCGCTCCACTGGGAGAATGCGGCGGTGGAGGCTTGCCGCCCATTTTCTCGGCGGAGACTTCTTTCGGGGGATGCAGCCTCTGCCGTCCCCTTCTCTCAGCTGCCCAGGCAGCTGAGAGAAGGGGGTGGCAGAGGCTGCATCCCCCGAAAGAAGTCTCCACTGAAACGAGAGAATGGGGCAGTGGAGCGCTCTGCCGAGAGAATGGGATGGTGGAGACAAAACTGGCTTTCAATAGAATAGAATAGAATAGAATAGAATAGAATGGAATGGAATGGAATGGAATGGAATGGAATAGAATAGAATAGAATAGAATAGAATAGAATAGAATAGAATAGAATAGAATAGAATAGAATAGAATAGAATAGAATAGAATAGAATAGAATAGAATAGAATAGAATAGAATAGAATAGAATAGAATAGAATAGAATAGAATAGGAATAGGAAGGGAAGGGAAGGGACCTTGGAGGTCTTCTAGTCCAGCCCCCGGCTCAAGCAGGAGAACCTATACCATCTCAGAAAAGTGACTATCTAGCCTCTTCTTAAAAATCTCCAGTGATGGAGCACCCACAATTTCTGGAGGCAAGCTGTTCCACTGGTTAATTGTCTTCACTTCAGGAAGTTTTTTCCTTAATTCCAGGTTGCTTCTCTCTTTGGTAATTTTCCAACCTTTGTTTCTTGTGACTCCCTCTTCTTGGTGGCAGCCCCTCAAATATTGGAATACTGCTATCATGTCCCCTATTTCTTCTTTTCTTTAGACTAGCCAAACTGAAGTCCTGCAGCCGTTCTTCATATGTTTTAGTCTCCAGGCCTTTGATCATCCTAGTTGCTCTTCTCTGAATTTTTCCAAACTCTCTTTTGTGATATGGTGACCAAATTTGGCTGCAGTATTCCAGGTGTGGTCTTACTAGGGCTTTATAAAGCTGTACTAATACTTCAGGTGATCTTGATTCTATGTCTGTTTATACAACCCAGGATTGTATTAGCTTTTTCGGCTGCTGCTGCACACTGCTGGCTCATAGTCAAGTGATCGTCCATTTGGATTCCAAGGTCCCTCTCACAGTTACTGTTTTTAAGCCAGGTCTCGTCAAATCTGTATTTGTATCTTTGGGTCTTTATACCTTCTTGAGTTTTTGTTTGGAGTTGTTCCTGTGGCATAAACTTTGACCTGAGTATGAGTGTGCCTTTCTGGTATTCTGATGGTGGTGGGTTAATCCTATTATGTCCTAAAAGTCATATCCTGCTTCCCTGGGACTGTGGCTGATGAGCGTTGGATTTTTTTAGTGTGAGGGATTGTTGATTTTAAGGATCTTTATCTTTCTAATCCCAGCTTCCTGGCTCCAATCTTTCTGACAAGGTTATCACATCTGCATTTCTGCAGGCCTGGTTTCTGTTTGGAGCAGAGAGACTTGGGGGGGGGGGATTTCTGTTTTTAAGATCCTTTGGGGAAATGTAATATTCTGCTTTTTAATATTCCCAAAAATATTTCTTTCTCGTGAGGGGGTTGACTTCCCGCTGTAGAATAACAAAATTGGAAGAGGTCTTCTTATCCAACCCTGTTCAAGCAGGAGATCCTATAACATTTTAGACAAATGGCTATAGAGTCTATTCTTCAAAGCCTCCAAGGTTGGAGCACCCACAAGTTCTGAAGGCAAGCTATTCCACTGATTGCTCTCACCATTAGGAATTTTCTCCTTAGCTCTAGCTTGCTTTTCTCCTTGGTTAGCTTCCCTCCATTGTTTCTTGTCTTGTGTTTTGGAAAATAGTTTTAGCCTCCAGCTCCCTAATCATTCTTGTTGCTCTTCTCTGCACTCTTTCCAGAGTCTCAATACCTTTTTATATTGTGGTAACTAGTTCATAGTAAATTCCAAAGTTTTGTCCAATTCTGGTCCGGCAAATCTTTCAGATTTGAGCCACGTTTAATTCATAATTGCCTTTAGTTTTTCATGTTTTTGGCTTAGATGAAGTAATGCATCTTTCAGGCATTCACCAAATAAACTAGAATTTGTTGTGAGCATCTCCTTAAATACAAACAGCTCATAAGCCAGACCTACCTATATTAGCAACCACATTATTGATGGCTTGTACATACCATTTTAAAGATAAGATCACATTGGTTCAAGTGAATGAGATGCTCCTATAACCCAAACCGCATGCTATTAATTCATCCCTGCCAAAATAGTTATTTTCATCAGACTTAGTTCATGATGAACTTAGAACACTAAGTTCTCTTTTATCAAATTTATCACGAAGACAGCATAGTAGGCTGCCATAGGGGTGAAAAATTGTGGGATATCCCCCCCCTTGTTTATATACTGTAGGTGAGTATAGTAAAGATGGAATATTATTTTTTTGTCTACTTGGAAAATGATGTGTTGCACTTTAATAGAGGAGGAGACAACTTTTGCATATATAGTATGACATATATTGAGTTCCTTTTGGAAGGACTAGCAGTGGGAGATAATAGATGTCTAATACAAGTGCATATGCTGCCTTCAACATATATGTGTTTAATTGATGGAGTCATGTTACTGACAAGATAATGAATTGCAAACAAATTGTTATTAATACATAAGTTAAACATTTTGTTTCTATTTACAACTGCTGATAAAAAATGGCCTGGCTATGTTCAAATTATACACACAAGAGAACAGGCTTAAGTGAGGGGGAAAGTGTTACAATTCAATCTATTTATGAATATGAATATGTCCATAATTGCCCAATGTATTTTAACAATGATATAGAACTGTGCTATGAGGAGCTTACAATTTACATTTCTTATTCTTGGGGAATTAATGACAGAAAGAAAATGGATTTAAAAAAGTGGATGCAAAAGTAACATTAGATAAATATGAGAAAATATAGTTGCATATCCTTAAGTAATTTATGAAAAAAATGCTTAAGATTACCACTTCAGATAGACACACAAAATCTGCAAGAATACAGATAACCACTAAAATAGTAGCCATGAGACACAGTTCCTGGCTGAGGGAGGTGACCCCCAGCCCCTCCAGTCCACACAGGATGATATGGTCAAACCAGGTTAAGTCAGTGCAGCAGTTCAGGGCCAATCCGTGCAAGGTGATGTGTCTGCCACAATGCACACCGATGGTGCAGAGCTTGCAGTCACCGAGCCAAACACTGGTGCAAGGCGGTGGGAGGGCAAGGGTGGTGGGCAGGCCAAGGCGGCAGGCATCGTGGGCCAGGTGCTCCAGGCAGCCATGTAGGTGCACAGGGCAAGGCGGCGATGGAGCAGGTACAGCAACAGGTAGGCCACCAGCTGGCCAGGCCCATGGAAGATCAGCTGCCTGCCATGCCCCATGTGTGCCACCTCCGCGCCCAACACCTACAGACACCCTACCAGTGCCGCCTCCACCCCGCCACCGCCCCATGCAGCCCCGCTATGTAAAGCGGGCCCTGTGGATCCTACAGCACCATGGCCTTGCTGCTCCCATCTCCTCCAGGTATCTTCAGGGCTACGGTTAAAAAGAGGTAGAGTGGGAAATCGTGTCCACCAGGCCTCATCTCCCTATTGGGCCAAGGGTCTCGCAGAGGGCAAGATGGACTTGACAAATGTGAGTTATTTGAGGAGGGGGTTTATTTCCCCCTGCATTTTTTTTCTGACCTGTGGTCAGCCTGGCTGACATGAGGTGAACAAAAGGCAGGTGTGCACATTTTCCGTGCTTTGGTGCCAGGCTCTCCATGCTGCAGTGCAGCATGGAGAGCCTGGCTGACATGGGTGAGAATGAGGCAGGAGTGCACATGGACTACATTTTTTCGGCAGGGCAGAATTAAGTGCTGTTCTCCACCTCCCACTCCTGGTCCTCTCTTACTTACAACTAGGAGAAGGTGTAGTTGGGCAGCAGAGAGGGGTACAAAGTTCCTGCCAACTCGCCTTCATTGCAGACAACTTACATGTACAAAGTTTGCTGGCCGGGTCTTTTGCCACGCTCAGCAGCAATTCCTATTGGCTTTCAAAAGCCAATAGAGGGAGTAGCACAGCTTGTGCAAAAGTTGAAAAAATCCATCAAAAAAAGGTGCTGGAACTCCGTTCTGAGTGTTCTATGAGGAAAAAAAACCCTGGTGGTAACCACAACTGGATGCAGTATTGCAAGTATGGTCTTACTAAGGCTTTCTAAAGTGATAGTAGAAACTAGAAAAACTAGGTTTTGTTTTTCTCTTGCTTCCTAGGATAAGTGGGACTGATCTCATATGGCAGACCTCTGAAAATTTTCTGCTTCCTGAAATTGGGATTGACTCTTGTCTTAGTAACTTATCAAACCTGGCAAAGTAGGCCACTTTTTTCAAAAGACACATTTTATTTTAATCAATTCCATGCATGGCTTGCTTTCACTTGAAGTCCATGTTGCTTCTAGCAACACTGAAGCTGTTGCTACTCTTCACATCCGTTTCTATATTTATCATAAAACAGGACATCTTTCTTTTTATTCAAGCATCCCAAAAGGAAGACATTTGTATAAACGAATTATTGTTTATAGTAACTCATTTCTCTTACAACAAATGCAGGGAAGAGTCCTGATAGTTTACAGCTATGAGTATAGGATGAAATGCTACCATTTTAAGACTGCAGAATAGCCCTTCTTCTAAAAGTAGCCAATGATCTTATCTAGATGCTGCTGAACGAGGGACATAATATCTGCAATTACAATGAGTCAATGATCATAGATTAAAACAAACCATCCATCACTGAGCTTTGCAACATAAAAATAGAAATCATGGAATATTCCAACTAGATGCATACTTAGATGAATAGATTTAATTATTATAAACAGCAATGAGAATATCAAGAAGCCTAGGGAGATCTAGGACTTACATTTCAAATTGTTCAGTTTATCTCATTACCATAGACACTACAGAGTAATAATACTAATAATAATAGTAGTAGTAGTAGTAGTTGGAAGGGACCTTGGAGGTCTTCTAGTCCAACCCCCTGTTCAGGCAGGAAACCCTATACCAGTGGTGGCGAACCTATGTCACATGTGCCAGAGGCGGTACTCAGAGCCTTCTCTGTTGG
Source organism: Vipera berus (assembly GCF_964194415.1). Taxonomy (NCBI): domain Eukaryota; kingdom Metazoa; phylum Chordata; class Lepidosauria; order Squamata; family Viperidae; genus Vipera; species Vipera berus. The sequence goes on along the minus strand of NC_138205.1, from coordinate 114,706,927 downwards.
CCCGCATGCCACCGCCGTCAGTAGCAGGTCCATCAGGCTGCCATCGCCGCCCAGAGCAGGAGCCCCATCCAGCACAAAGGAGGCAAAGCAGCCGACTAGCAAGCTCAAGTAGAGATGGTAGAGCAGAGGTCACCAACCACTGTCGATTGGTGGACTGGAAGAAAAGGGAGGGGCTGCAAATGGGGTGGGGCTAGTGCCTGCGTGATACTAACTAGCCCTGCCCTGTTCTTGCATGGTGTAGCACCTTGTATCTGCACCCCGTGGTGTGGCAGTGGCCATTTTTGCACCTTGCAGCACGGTGGCCCATTTTTGCACCCCTGGTTTTTGCGTACCAAAGCGGCACTCAGACGCTTCCCCCCCCCCCCGAGGGCACCACAATGCTGATGCAGCCCTGGCACTTTGCGATAAATAAGTGGGTTTTGGGTTGCGATTTTGGCACTCGGTCTCTAAAAGTTTTGCCATCACTGCCCTATACCATTTCAGACAAATGGCTGTCCAGTCTCTTCTTAAAAACTTCCAGTGTTGGAGCATTCACCACTTCTGGAGGCAGGTTGTTCCACTGATTAATTGTTCTGTCAGGAAATTTCTCCTTAGTTTTAAGTTGCTTCTCTCTTTGGTTAGTTTCCATCCGTTGCTTCTTGTCCTGCCTTGAGGTGTTTTGGAGAATAGCTTGACTCCCTCTTCTATGTGGCAGCCCCTGAGATCTTGGAAGACTGCTATCATGTCACCCCTCGTCCTTCTCTTCATTAAACTAGATATACCCAATTGCAGCAACTGTTATGTTTTAGCCTCCAGTCCCCTAATCATCTTTGTTGCTCTTCTCTATACTCTTTTTAGAGTCTCAACTTTTTTTTTTAAGATGACAATTCCATTGCATCCTTGGGAGCAAACCCTCATTGGATTCAACAGGTCTTACTTCTGAGAGCTTAAAACAGCACACAAATAAGCAATAGAGCACATTCAATAACTAGCAGTCTTACACATATATACCTGTGTTATGTTGTCACAAACTCAATGGGCTTATTGTTTCCTTTGAAAAACACCCCAAGATTCCATGGTTCTTCTTTCAGAAGGGTGTTGCTAGAACAGCTATCCTTAGTTTCCTAGTGATTAAGAAATATTTTAACATAATCAGTCTAACTTTCAAGGATTGAGTAGTCCTTAGAAATAAATATTTTCTAAATATGTTGTGAAGATTTAAATGCAAACTGCTTGCCAGGATGAGAAAAACTGGCTTGAAAGTCTTTTTGAAAAACCCCTTCAAAGGTTTAGTTTGCTTCCAGAGCTTCAGAGAATTATGTCAAGAAGGAAGCATGCATTCAAATCATAATAAGCCTGAATAAGGAATGTTGGCAGGCTTCTTCTTGTGTGTACCTTTGGCTCACATACAGTACTGTAGTTAGAATGTTTATATATAATGTTGGATAAAAAAGAGCAACAGAGGCATTTCAGACATTCTCCTTGACAAATAGATGGGTTATCTATTGCAAAATAAAATTCAGATTTGGTTTACTCGTCTTTTTGGAAATAATATTCATTTATTTGGAGATAATATTCATACCATACTTAGTATGATATTAAGCGTAAAGCGTATTTCCTTATCATAAGGTTACATGATTTATCATCAAATACATAAACCCTGAAGGCTCATTCAAAGTGCTATCCTCTAGTTCTCTGAGGATAATTATATAGATTTTGTTGTACTTCTTGCCAATCCATTTATCTTTTATCAGCAGCTGCAAGGCAGTGTCGTCATTTTCCATGCATAGAAAGTGCTGCTTTCTGCATCCATTGAACTTCCTCAGCTAATGGTTTTGATGAATGGGTAGACCTGCTGAATTGTTCTGAAATGGATATGTCAGCCTGGGCATCAGCTGCATGGGCTGGGACAGATGGCAAGTTTGAACAATTTTTATAATCACATAAACCAACAATGCCAGGGTTCTAAGTTATGTGCTAGATCCAGCCTTAAATGAATAAAAAGTCCAGAAATAAATGATAAGAGAAACTGGCATATATAAACCTTCTTACGAAATAAATACTGAGACATACTCCATGTAAGCTCTTCTAGTCCATCCCCCTGCTCAAACAGAAAACCCTGTAGCATTTCAGACAAATGGCTGTCCAATCTCTTAAAAGTCTCCAGTGTTGAAGCATCTTCTGGAGGCAAGTCAATCCATTGATTGTTTGATTAATTTATTTATTCTCAATTGGATCCAGTCTACCAGGTCCCACCTCTCCTCTCCCCTTTCTATATACTAATTCTTCTTCCTCAAAATTGGGTCTTGTGATGTTAAAAGTTCGCCCTGGTTTTTTAACATTGCTGAAGATCATTTGTTCAAGATGAATGAATCAGAAGGAAAGCAATTAAAATTTACCGATTTTCCGTGCCTTGATGAGTTATGTATTATGTTAAGGTATTGTTAGAAGATATGTTCCAACCAAATAAATAATTTGTGGATTTGGCAAAATGAAAAATGATAGCTTTGACTAGGATGCAAAAGAAGTTGTGGTTCATTGGAAAGAAATTTTTTCTTTCTTCAAGAGATTCTATTGAAGTATCTCATATGATATTACGTTCAAATAAATAAATGTGTTGTTTCTAAATCACAGTAATGTTGCTTAGTATAAAATGCTTTCAACTATATGCATATAACTGCATTATAACTATACACTGAGCATAACAACCATAAACTGTTTATAAATATACACAGCTGCAAAGTATGTTTCTATTCTTAACCTTTATATTCATATTCAGAGTTCATATTCATAAGTTCTCTCTATGCAATAGCACAATCACAAATAGTTTTGTTAAGGATATGGGAAAATAAGATGTTTTTACACTGTCTTTACACAGACTTTACACAGTGTGCAATGAAGATAATAAGAACATTTAAGGAAAAGCTGCCTATGAAAAACCACAAAGTCAAGAGCATACTAGAAAATGTCAAGAACACTGAAGAAAAACTTCTAGCTTTCTCAATGAAATTCTTCCTTCAAGTTTATAAAAACATCAATAAAATAAATTTTTATTTTTAGAATTTTTTTCCTGACTTGTCCTAGGGTTAAACAAAAATTTCCTTTGCATACATTTTTAGCTTGGTTTCACAAGCTTTCTGTAAGATGAGATACAGTGAGTCACCCTCTATTTTTAACAGCTATAATCTAGTGATTGGAAATAAGTACTCATTCAATATATGTCACCTTTGTTTTCTTCAGAGAAATGTATGGTGGGAGGAAGAGACATACTGTAGGTTTTGAATGTTATGTGATGTACAATGTTGAAAATGGATAGTCTCATATAAACATAATAAATCTGATTGATAAATAGACTTTATGAATCCTGATACATGAAAAAATAATGGAGGCTTGTTTGTAGGTACAGATAGTCATCGCTTAGCAACCAGTCAAAGATACAATGGACCACACCAAAAGGTAGTTACAACCTGATTTGGAAGTTCCGATGGTCGCAAGTCCCCCATAGTCAGATGATCACATTTTGTGCACTTGGCAAAAAGCTCATCTTTACAGCTGTTTTTCACATCCCATGATTGCATGTCTGTGGCTTTCAACTGATGATTCCTCAGATAGTCTCAATGCCAAGAAGAGCTTTATAGGTGAAAACCAGCATGTTGAATTGCACCCAGAAGCCAACAGGTAACCAGTGCAGCTGTTGCTTTCTGGACCAGATGTGGTTTCCAAGTGATCTTCAAGGGCAGCCCCATGTAGAGCTTGTTAAAGTAATTCCTTCATGAGGAGACTACAGGGTGAGTTACTATTTATGTTGAGTCTGGCATGCCACCATTGTGATAATATGACTCAAAATATAGTTACCGTTGAAGTATGGTACATGAGTAAAATGTAGTCATTCATTCATTTCTAGAAAGTGATTCTAGGTGATAGAAGGAATAAAAACAAGAACAGTTTTAAGAAAAACCAAACACCGGGACTTCCGGTGGCTGCGCGGCGACGGAGACAGCCTTCCCGGGCTGCCCGCGGCTCAGCTGAGTGATTTTCGCCCGAAACAGCGCCGATCAGCTGTTCGGGCGAATTTGAAGCCCCCTCCTCGGGAGAAGAGGAGGGGGTGAGGCCCCAGGTAGGGGTTGAGTTCTCCGGGGCCGCCTGAGCTTGCAGCTTGGGCGGCCGAAGGATCGAACTCCCCCGTAGCCTGGGTCGCTCCCAGCTGGCCAGCGCCTCTGCTCCTGACTTTATGGAGCAGAGCCAGGCGTCTGCGACCACCCCTGCCTGAAGGAAGGACTATGGAATAAAAAGAGCAGGCAGAGCGGTACAAGAGGAAAAGGTGAAGAGGATTATTTTATTCTACTCTCGAGCTTGATGGACTTTTTAAACTCTAAGTGAAAGTGCGTCACAATTGAAAGTAAAAGATGGCGGCTAAACCTCCCCCTAAAACTCTTCGGAGTGCTGGAACTTCCCCGGTGCAACAATCATCATTGCAGGCATTGCATCCTCCTGATGTAGTGACATCGAAGGACTTACAAGATGCTCTTGAAAAACATACCCAGGTAATCTTGGAATTAATTTTGGAATCAATGGGTGATAAATTTGCACAGATGGAGGAGAAATTGAAGAAGTTGGAGGAGAGAATGGAGGAGAGGATGGAACAGAAGTACAGGGTGATGAAGGTAGACATTTTGTCCTCAGTGTATAAAGTGGCTGAATGTGTGGAAGATTTGGATGAAAAAGTCAAAGATTCGACTCAAAAGAATGCCATATTAGAAGCAAAAGTATTGGAGAATGAAGATCTAAGAGACAAAATGGATAGAGAATTGAGTCTTGCTCAATATTTCCAGATGCAGTTTGCCATTAGAATCAGAGGTTTAAAGGAGAATATTAAGGAAGATCTAAAGCAGCTGGTTTCTGAGGCTCTCGAAGTGGTATTGAATCAGCCAGCATCTGAAATAAAAGGAGGCATGGATAAAGTGTATCGTGTGAACTCATGGATTGCTAGACAGAGAAAGTTGCCTAGAGATGTGGTGGTTTATTTTGCAAAAAGGGAAATTAGAGATGAAGTTATACAAGCTGCCTATGATACTAAAGTCGTGATTGCTGATCAAGAAGTTCTGGTTCTAAAAGAAATTCCTCCAAAGATTTTAAGGAGAAGGAAGGATTTTACATTTCTTGTGCAAGAGCTCAAGCAACGAGATATAAGGTTCAGATGGGAGATTCCAGCTGGGTTGATGGTGATGCATGAAGGTAAAAGGTACCGTCTGGTTACTGTGATGCAAGCGCGTGATTTTTACAATAATGTTTAAAAGCAACCCCATTAACACTTCTGGAAGCTGCAAAGGGATCTGGAGAAGGAGAATATCAAGAGGCTGAAGATGGACAGACAGAGGAGAATGGTGCTGGAGGAGATCAAGTTATAACACTTTTGGATGATCCCAGAGAACAGAGGGTGACGCGTGCTGCTTTAAAACGATCAAAAAAGATAAAAGAACAAGATCAGCAGAAGTCTATGGAACTTTCACAACGTACTTACAGCCAAGTAGTGGGAGGTGGGAAAAGATTTGGGTGAGGAATGTAAAATTTATATAAGTTTGAAATCTAAGAGAGAATTTTTATAAAATGTTTTATAGATGGTATTTAGATTTTAAAAAGCTAAGCATGTATCTGAATTATTAGCCTAAATGTTGGAGGTGCGGTGATAAAGACGTAATATATTTTCATATTTTCATATATGGTAGACTTGTAAAAAGGTTAAGGCTTTTTGGATAAAAGTCTGATGGAATATACTAAGTTGATGTTGAATTTAATTACGGCAGCAAGACTTTTGATAGGATAGTACTGGAAAGAGGAACTGCCGACCATAGAAGAGTGGATTTTAAAGGTTTCCGACCTGGTCGAAATGGTGAAGATTTCGGCCTATTTGAAAGATTACTCGCAGGAACGCTATATTATGGAAGGGAGAAAATGGCTTGAGTTTATTCAGAATAAGTATAGGGTTAAGAAGTTTTATATTTGAATAAGTCTTCTTTCTTTGTTTTTTTTTCTATATTAGTTTTTTTATATATATTTATATATATTTAATATTACTAAGGTTTGTTTTATCCTATATGCTAGAGAGTGATAGATTTTAGAGTTTATGGTTGTTAGTATATGGTTGTTTATGATTGTTTTTTTTATATATACCTTGTATTTAGCTCTGGGAAGTCGGGGGGGAGGGGGGGAGGGGGGAGAGGAAGGGGGGGAGGGAGAAGGGGGGGGAGGGGGGATTTTTTAAGGGAAAAATTGTATGTTAAAACTTTTCAATAAAAGAAAAACCAAACACCAAGGCCAAAAACTCAATCTAACTCATAAAAAATGCTATTACTCTATATCAGTGTTTGTCAACCTCAATAGCATGAAGATGTGTATACTTCAACTTTTTTCATAAGTTGGACCTCTCCATGCCTAAAATTGGTGGAAATTTTTGTTTAACTTACACCCAAATGCTTTCACCAGCACTGCCATAATATTAATGCTAGTACTGTCCTTTCTTCAATTGTAAAAACCAAAAACTTTTATTTTTAGCATTTAAAAGAAACTCTGGGGACTAACACCACCAAAATGCTTTTGCGAAATTACTTTTCCCACATCAAAACATAATAAAACATAATTTGTTTGTCCTTTTAATTACAACAACTTCTCATTGTTCATTTATTTCTGAAGCAATACCTATCTGGTTAATTTCATTACTTCATACTGTTAACCTGAGTTTGCGTGAATAGATTACATGGAAAGGAGAAACAGAAGTTATACAATATCATGAGTTCAGCATCTTGTGAAATTAGTTTAATGCTGTCTAGGATAATGTTTAAAATTTATCATAATTACCAAAATGTATCTTTTCCCAAATTTAAATGATAGTTAAGTTTATCTATTAATTAGTCTATCAATATACAAATATATTTTCCATGAACATAAAAATATACATTATTCTGGATATGACCCTTCACAATATTCAGGGTATAATCCTGTCACCCAAGATTATTGCTTCAAAAAAACCGCTCCTTTAATCTACTTTGTGATAGGATTGGTAAAAGAACAAGTCCATCATAGCAAAATTTCTGCTATCTCTCTGCAATTGCAAATGCTAGTGCGAAAGTTCATTGCTGCACAGGCAGTCCTCGACTTATGACCATTTGTTTAATGACCATTTGAAGTTACAACATTGACAAAAGTGAGTTACAATTAATCCTCACAATTACAACTATTGTGTCATCCTCGCAATCAACTGATTGCCATTTTGGGGCTTGGCAACCAGCCTCTTTACAGAAGTTGCAGGTCACATAATCACCATCTGCATCCTTGTTAGCCAACTTCCACAAACAAAGTCAATGAGGAGAGCCAGATTAACTTAATGACTATGGCAAAAATTATTATAAAAGCATGCGGTCATATGACACTTAACAATGGTATCACTTAGTGACAGATGTACTTCTCTCGATTCAGGTTGTAAGTCAAGGTGACTTGTATTCTATCATTACATTGTTTATGATACCTGTTTCTCAAGTGATTGATCTTCGTAGTTAGGTGAGCCCTGTTGGCTAATATAGATCAGGACCTCAACAATTTTTTTATAGATACAGATTTCAATTTACTAAATTCCTCAGCCAGCATTCTAGGTACAGAAGTGTGGGAGTCAAAGTACACATCTTCAAACTGAGAAACATTGATATGGATTGATGTCATACTTTACGACAGACATGTCAAACACAAGGCCCGGGGGCCGGATCCAGCCCGCGAAGTGGTTTCATGCGGCCCGCGAAGCCATCCTGGAAACAGTGAGGGAGCGGCCCCCACTGCCTTGGCCCTGGCCCAGAGACCCTCCTTCCGCCAGAGACCCTCAGATCTGTCCCACTCCTGCCCAGGCCCCCATAGGCACCCTTGATGCGAACGATGTAGAGCTGGCCATGCCCACCCAGTAGGCCATATGCACTTTAGCCACGCCCACCCAGTAGGCCACGCTCACCCTGGCCATACCCACCCGGCCCCCTGAGGGCAACCGCAATGCTGATGCGGCCCTCAGTGAAATTGAGTTTGACACCCCTGCTTTACGAGTTGGATTGTGCTTGGTATTTTCCTTTTCATTAAAACTGATCTACTTTTTAACCTTTATAGGCTGGTTAGAATCACTTTGGAACATTGTACATTAATTCTGGAACCTGAAGTCAGGTTGAGAAACATTTTTCTAGAATATTGGGGGAAAAAATTAAAATGCACTGCAAGTTTACAATATTGCTATGATATCTGGCCTGCAAAAACCAAGAACTATCTAGGATTTTTTTCCAGTCCACATCTTGCCAAAATCACTTGGAACAGAAACGCCCTGGGCTGGTCATTGAGAAATTATCAAATGAGACCTACTTCCAGCTTCATCCCATACACCTTCTCCTTGCCCATGACTTGTCAGAAAGATTATTTCTAAAGCCAGGTTTAGCAGATTTTCTGAATAATTTACTATCCATGTTCAGAAAGGAGGGCTTTTGAGAAAGACCATGAAGGCTTTCTCCTGCTTCACTGCAAGTCTGATCTCAACTCCTGCTCCTTCTTAGTCACTAAGCTCACCCTTCTAGGCAACCACCGAAATTCCCATCATGTTGGGAGGGATTAATGGCTGTTGTCCTCCTGGGTGGGATGGGAATTAACCAATTCCTTTCCTTCAATTGGCTATCAGTCTCTGGTAGACAGTATTTTAATTTGGCTGTGAGGATGGGTTCTAAAAGTCCCTAATAGGGACACTTATTTGTGTGAGGTCCTTGGTGCTCTCTGAGCTTGTTTGTTTTCTTGCAGTTGTTTCATTACCCAAACTAGGCAACATCAGTACTGATAATGTTGCCTAGTTTGGGTAATGAAACGTATGCAAAAAAACAACCAAGCTCAGAGAGCACCAAGGACCCCTTATTTCAACCCTGAGCTATACATGTTCTCCTTTATTGGTAATATGAACATGTTGCATTCATACAAAACACCAAAGCACAATGTGGTTGGCTTGTGCTTTGCCGCGCCATGCAAATCCAGCCATTTATGATGTACGTATAGCTCAGATCCTCGTGTACCCCCAAGCAAGATGCTTGATCCTGGTTTAGCAAAGATGAGCTTCATTTTATAAGCTCGGGTCCTAATCAGGAAACCCCTTCTAGTTCAACTAATCCCAGACTTCAGACGACGATCCTCTCCGCTTACTAGCAGCAACCTGCCTCCTAAACCTCAAGGTTCACTTCCGGCACAGAGAAGTCCACAAAGTTGCGCGTCGGATCCTGCACGAGGTGCGGGGCTGCAAAGCGCCTCGCTTCCTTCGGGCGGGTCTTGAGGGAACAGCAGGATCCCGCCAGCTCCGGGACGGGCGGGGAAAGCCCCACCGCGCTCCGACGTGCCCGAGGGCCCAGTTCAGCGCCTTGCACGCCCCGCCCCGCCTGACGGCAGCAGCGAGGAATGCGCTTCCGGAGGCGAACAGGGAGCAGCGGCGCTGGCGGGTCTGGTTGTTTCTTTTCCCGGGCCTGCCACACTGGGGAAGGAACGGAGGAGTGAGGGACCCGCTGGACACCGCCCCGGAGAGAGCAGGCCCGGCGGAGAAGGGCCAGAAAGGAGCTTTCCTGCACCGCCAGCCAGCTTCTCCTCGGGGCCAGACGCACCAGAGGCGAGCCCGGCCATGGCACGGGTAAGGCTGCGAGGGTTTGGGGGGGAGGAAGGGGGGGGCAAGCGGCGGCAAAGCGATTCGTGTCTCCTCCCTTTCACCTTTATTCGTGTGGATGGGCTGCGGGATGAGCGGGACGGTGCCCCCCCTCCCGTCTTATTCCCCTTATCCGAAGGATCGCCCGGGGTCCCTTTCCGGAGCCCCCCGGACTCAGGATCGGACTTTTAGTGTGGGGTGGGTGGCGGGGCTGCTAGAGAAGGAAGGGAGAAGATCTTGAGCTCCTGGAGTGAAATCCGAGGCGGGCTGGGAAGTAATGAAAGTCCTTCCCGAGGTCTTTTGTTCTGGCGCGGAAAGGGGAGGCGTGGATTCTCCCCCCCCCGAAACCGGCCCCCGTGAATTGTCTGTTTGGGGGGGGGGAAACTAAAGGCTCCAAGCAAACCCAACAGCGATCTGTACTGCCTTAGTGGCGGATGGAAACTCGCGTTTTCCATGTAAGGATTCACACGATACTAATATTAGTTTCCGATCCGTGTTTTTGCCAGGGCTCTTTGTGGAGTTTGATCTCGGGGTTAACCCTCAAGGGCCCTGCCTGCCTGGGAATAAGCTCATGAATGCAGCTGAGTAAATGTGCGTGGAAAAAGCCCGACGTTTGCAACTTCTTGATCCTAAAGCTACCCTAGTATTTTTATAAAAAGTAACTTCAAAATAGATCCAGGAGAAGTTATAACCAGTGTAGTTTTCTTTCAGCTATATTTACCTGCAGTTGAACTCATAGGATATCTTTGTACATTCTGTTTCCTGAAGATACTGCATTTCATTCCCCCAACGTTTTTGGTAGTGATATTTTTTTTCATTCGTCCTCTTGTGTATCTGATACAATTACAGTACTTGGAGCTTGCAGTAATATATTTACATATGAATATTAACATCTTTTTATAGAAACTTCCTCTTTGTCTCTAGGGAATGTTTAACACTGCATTTCCATTGCTAATATTTTTAGGGTGATTTCATTCTTTTCCGAGACATTAAATTACCCTGATTAAAGCATTCAGAAAATTGTTGGCCATTGAACTCTTTGCCCACCTTTTGAAGTAGGCATTGACTCATAACTAAGCAAGATTTTTCTCTATCCAAACCAGTCCTTAATTGCTGCATTGCTGTTTCTTCTGAAGTATTATTAGAAATGTCACTTTGGCATTGATTGCTATTGTTCTAATAACATTGCAGCGGAAGGCACAGTTGCTTGCCTATTTTGGCAAATTGGTTTTATCTTGGGCATCAGTTCAAATTATATTTGGCTGTGTTGTTGCAAGAACTAATTCCTTCTACTGTACGTTGGTTTTCAATTTATTAAAGAACTATATTTGACCCAAAGACAGAGAATTATAACAATTCCTGGATTTTGTTTGTAAAAAACAGTATTATTTGCTTCAGCAAAAGACTGGCTTAAAAGTAAAATCTGGGTATACAATATTTTGGGGACTGAGATCCAAGAAGTAGATCATACTATAATGAAAGAGTGGGCTATTAAAAAAGAGTAATTTTGATTTAAATTCAGTTTCAGCTTAATTTGAATTAAATATATATTGTTGATGATTACTTCCATATATTTAGCTATTTCTTCTTTCTGTCACATTAAATTATATAATTTGTTGGATGCTTCAAGAGCCACAGGATCTATTCTCTCCAACAGAACCTAGCGTGAATATTGCATGCATTTCATCAAATTGCCAATTCCATTAGTTATTCCCTACTCCCATTTTTGTTTCAATTTTTTGCCATCTTGTTTGATGAACAGTACTTGAAAGATTGCATACTATTTTGTGAACTTTGGTAGCACCTGGATTTGCCTGAAAATAAAGGCAGTCTGGGTAGTATTGTGATTCTGAATTATTGTCGCTTTCAGATACACAAAACGAATTGTTTTACTTGGTTCATATCCTATGATGGCATGAAGCTGACTAAGTTAACTTGGGCCTTTATCTTACGATCAGAAGATTTTATTGATGCCTCTGTTGTTCTACTTTTGAAATATTGAAAGACTATAAACTTCTCAAAGCCCCGATCCTTTATTCCTTACAAGGATGTGCTAAGGGGTTGATCCACATGATGACTGACTGAAGGCAAAGGCAATGTTTGCCTTCTTAGTAAAAAAAAATCCAATTTTGCAAATATGTTCTCTGTTTGCTTCCTCCATCCTGGAAGTCTGAATCAGAAGCAAAATGGGTAACTCTTGCATGCAGGGGATGGGGGGACATGACTATATGGGAACATAAATCTTTTTTGATTCTAATAGCAGTAAAATAATCCTAACCAAAACAAACTATAATGAAATATTTATGGTCTCTGAAATGGATGAGATTGAATTATTTCCCTTTAGAAACAATGGGAGAAAACCCAGAAATGGTGGTTTTTGATATACATATGCAGAATTTTAGATTCATCCCTCCCTTCCTTGTCATAAGATCCTTTAATTCAGAGCTGATTTGCCATGTGCTAAGTAAATAAATCAGAACTGATTGTTAATAGGGAAAATTTCATTTTCCTATTGGGCAAATACAGTGTATATTATAGAACGTCTGTCAAGTGACATTTAACTTCTCTGTCACTAGCCTTTAATTTTTTTCAGTAATATAGAAGACTTAAATATTCTACATATCTTTTCCATGCTAAGCATATATAAGACAACTCCATCTTGTCTTACATATATAATGTAAGACAAGACAGGATTATTGAAATAGAGATTTGTTTTGTCAGTGACTTTCCTGAGTCTGCTTCCAACAGTTTTCAGAATTAATTTAACCAGACATTGTAGACAGTTAAACTCAGTAAATCTAGCTTCTTTGTGGTTGGCGTATGTCTTAGTCTTCCATTTGCTTGTTAATCATTATGCTAGAAATGTATTACTCGCAATAAAGGGACAAGTTAGCCTTTTGAAGGTTTTTTTAAATGTTACAGTTGATATAAATTGCATGAAATGTATAATAGAGAATGATATATTCTAATTTTGGATAACCCTTCACTTCTCTGGACCATGATTAAACTAGGAATCTAATTAGCAGTTCCAAATGGAAGAACTAGAGTTAACCAGAAAGATTTTCTGCCTCGGGCACCAAACTGCAGTATAAAAATCAAATAATGATAAAGCAGATTACTCACCAGGGTGTTGCAAAAAGAAAAAAATAGCTTAAGGAAATGAGTAAGCAGACTTACGTATCCTAAAAAATGAGTAGTCAGCTCTATAGACAATAGTTTCTTGCTTTGTAATTAGTACTGATGGATCTGGACTAATGCACTCCCATTCCCCATTTTTACCCTACAGAATAAATTAAAAGCAAAAATGTCTGAACAAATATCGTTCCCTTAAGACCTGAACTTGTAACTGTGGTTTTTTTTCCTTCCAGTTGTGAGAATATAAAAGGATTAAAGTTTGGCTTCTGCTTATGTGTACAAGCTGATTCATTAACGGTTAAACGGAATAAATTCCTCTTCTTTGAACATATTTAATTTCTAAATGCTGTAAGTGCTCACTGACAAATCAGGAGTTGGTCGATTGATAATAGTATTCCCCTGTTTTAAAGGAGAGGACTAGCTTCAGTGATAAATAGGTATATTTTGCATTCTGGAGATCCAGTCTTACATTTGTAATATCTGCAGATGGGAGTGGAAAAATTCTTGTCTGAATGTGTCTTCTGCCGTCAGCTTTTAAAATTAGTCTACCCAGACGCTGTAGATCAGAGATGGGGAACTATGGCCCCTTTATGACGTGGATTTCAACCCCCAGGCCTGGCTCAAGAATTCTGGGAGTTGAAGTCCACAAGTCATAAAAGGAGCATCATTCCTCACCCCTGCTGTCAATAAATAATTTGAATAGTAGTTAGCAGACCATTCTCCAATAGTGGCCTAGATGAACCAAAAGGTTGACCCAGGAAAAAGCAGTGCTTTTCTGTACTTCTTTAGTGTTCATTATAACAGAGGTCCTCAACCTTTTGGGCACCATGGACCGGTTACATGGAGAGAGGTTTTTCCACAGATCAGAGGGTGCGTGGTTTTGTGTGCTGCCTGCATCCTGCAGATAGGGCTTTCATTGTTTGTGTGGACCGGTTCCTGGTATGCCACGGCCCAGTACTGGTCCACAGACTAGGGGTTAGGGACCCCTGCATTAGAATCATCAGCTATACAGCAATCCTCGGCTTATGACTGGTTGTTTAGCAACCATTCAAAGTTACAACCTAAAAGGGACTTGAAACTCAGATTCAAAGTTTTATTGGTTCCCACCCATGATCACATGATTGTACTTCTGCTCAGCAGTGAGGCCACATTTGCTGCTATTTGAAGCATCCTGTGGTTACATGACTGTTTTTTGATGGTTTTGCTGAAAACGGACTTACTTCCAGTTTTCAGTAAAACTGCACCATAGCAAACAGTAAGTTTGTTCTTACAACCACTATGTTCACTTAACGACCATCAGAATATATGACCATAATGGGCAGGCACGATTACAGTCGTCTAGGCCTAGGGATTACTTGCAGGCGAATTTTATCAAGAATAAATAAATGTAGCCCGAATCTTCAGTAACAAACTTGGACATTGAATGGAATTCACTGCTTTTGTGGGATATGATGGACCTGTAATAACATGCATTTTACATAAATGCTTTACATAACACTGGAGAGGTATCCTGGCTTTAGTATTACATGAAATATGAAAACAGGTACATTGAAAACAGATACATATTTTTAGAATATATTATTCTCCTGCGAAGTTTAACTTCTTAAGGTGTTTTTTTTCTTTAAACTGATTTGTAATTTCTGTGTTGTTTACAGGAAAGTAAGAAATGAGTTAAAAAAAAGTAGTGCAGCAGAGTGTCAAGAAGCTGGATTAAGATGGGGGGGGGGGTTGGAGAGGTTTAAGCACATCCTCAGCCACAGAAACTCACTCAGTGACTCAACCCTGCTTCCTCAGAGTGCTACTCTTGCTGCCTTGAGCTCAGAGAGGAAAGGTTGGGTAAATATCAAATAAATAAATAATATTATAGGTACATTTTATTTTTTTCTTCTCTAAGTATTTGGGCAAAAGGGGGTTATATTTGATTTGGGAAGGCCACTGTTTTTACTGTATTTATACAAAATCAAAATATGAGTTCAACTTCTAAAGGCACAGGGATGACAGGCCATTGTGACAGAGAACAGATCATACCGTTTTTTTTGGCACCCTTTCAGTTATATAGAGCTTTTTATCTAACACACTTCAATCAATTCCCTCATTCTTTCCCAATAGTTTCCAATTGTTGGTTAATTTGAACCTGTTCAATTTTGCCTGAATCTTCCTTCAAATGTATTCAGGAGTGTATGCTCTGCATATTTTTACATAAATTAAGTTTGAAGTCATTTTAGTTGTAAATAGCATGTAAAAAACTTCATGCATAAATTGCAAAAGGATACATGCATTAGTCCATTGCACTGAAAACAATATATAGGTGGTCCTCAGCAATCATAATTGAGCCTGCCCATTACAGTCATAAACCATGACGGTTGTAAAGTGAGTCATCATATGATTGGTTTGATTTTACTGCCTTTTTGTGGCAGTAAATCACCATGATAATTAAATGAGTCCATGGTTGTGAAGCAAACTCATTGTTCATAGTGAGCCATTTTTGCCAAAACCCAGAAATACAGTTTTTGCAAAAATGTCATCAATCCCAGTCATTTGATTAGGGGCCTGGATGCTAAAACATGTGAGGAACGGTCACATGAATTGGGTATGTCTAATTTAATGAAAAGAAGGATTAGGGGTGCCATGACAGCAGTGTTCCAATAGTTGAGGGGCTGTCACAAAGAAGAAGGGGTCAATCTATTCTCCAAAGCACCTGAAGACAGGACATGAAGCAATGGATGGAAAGTAATCAAGGAGAGAAGCAGCCTAGGACTAAGAAGAAATTTCCTGACAGGTGAGAATAATTAATCAGTGGAACAGCTTGCCTTGAGAAGTTGTGGGTGCTCCATCACTGGAGGCTTTTAAGAAGAGACCGGGCAGCCTTTGTCTGAAATGCTATAGGTTCTCCTACTTAAGCAGGGGGTCCATTCGAACTCTGGTATTCTGTTATCTGATTGCAGGGCACTGCAAACAGCTGTTAATGCATGCTAATTGCCAGGCACCTGAAATGCATTCAGAACCAGATCATAAATATCTTTTGGGGGACCAGTCATAAGTTTGAACAGTCACTAAGTGACCTGTCATAAGATGAGGACTGCCTGAATAGTAGTTGTATGTGCAAATTCAGTGACATTTTATAATGCATGTCTTTTCTTGCCCTTTCTTTGTCTCTTTCAAAACTCAGCCAGTGATCGATGAAGCACTTTTGTTTCAGTCTTTTCAAAGCAGAGCTTTTGAACTGTTTTTTTCTGTGATTATGGGTAATTTCATTTTATTCACAGTGTCAGTATAATAGCCATAGTAACTTTTGTTTTCAAAATAAAACCACACTTTTCTGCAATTGAAAGCTGATCAGTAATTAAAAGTTGTCAAGCATTTAATATTTTTATATCCAGTTCTTGTGTGCAACAGTTTTTATAGGTGAACTATTTAAAAAGTCAGAATGCTAAAGGAAATGACAAATTTCTTTTTCCGGAAGAGAAAAAAATTTGTGCTGCCTGTTATAAACAGTATGTTATTTTCCTGCACTTGTTTTTTGTTGAATTCTATTGCCTCATTTCATAAGGACTCCAAAGACCTTTATCTTGATTTTTAATGAATATGTTTCTGTTAGACCAGATGTTCCAACCTATGCAAATAGTCCTCATAAGCCTTTTTGAACCTGGAATTAAGGTCATAAGTCAGGCCAGTTGTTAAGCAGGCCACCATATGATCACAACCAATTTTACAACCTTTTTCTGCAGTGGTCGTTAAGCAGATGTGATCGTTAAGCAAAGTGACCACTGGTGGGCACTTTTTTGCCAGAATGCTATTTTCCAGCAAAAAATAATAATACTATAAATCATGTTCATGTGACTGCACAATGTTATAAGCGACCATAAATATGGCCCAGTTGTCAAGCATCCAAAATGCGATTGCATGATTGTGGGGAGAGACCAACAGTCAGAACTTTGAATCCGGGTTGTAAATAGCCTTAATGAAGTTTGTCAGAACACTGATCAGTCATTAATAGCAATAGCAATTAGACTTACATACCACTTCACAGTGCTTTACAGCCCTCTCTAAGTGGTCTACAGAGTCAGCATATTGCCCCCAACATTCTGGGTCCTCATTTTACTGACCCTGAAAAGATGGAAGATGAGTCAACCTTGAAGTGGTGAAAATGGAACTCCTGGCAGTTATCAGAATTAGCCTGCAATACTGCATTCTTACTACTGTGCCACCACATCTCATTAGGGGACCAGTCGTAGTTCAAGAACTACTTGTAAAAAGTCGAGCAATATTCCATCTGACTTGGCTTCTGTAGAGTCTGGCTGCTGTCACTTATTATGACTGGGGCAGATTTTCAACCCTCAGTCGGTAGACCAGTACAGGGCTGCGGCATGCTAGCGACTGGTCCGCACAAACAAGCAAACAATCTTTGGGATGCAGGCAGCCCACAGAAAACCACAGAAAAACCTCTCTGCACGGAACCGGAGCCTGGTGCCCAAAAGGGCACCTGGGACCTCTGTTATAAGATCCTTCTCTTCCACAGTGAAGGTGCATTTTGTAACTCTTCTCTCTCTCTCTTCAGTCAGTATGTACCGTATTTTTCGGACCATAAGACGCACCTGACCATAAGACGCACCCATTTTTTAAAGCAGGAAAACAAGAAAAAAAATATTCTGAACCAAATAGTACCAGTATACTAAAACAGGGCTTTTCAACCTTTTCATCCATTGTACCACTTTTAGGACAAGGCAATGTCACCCAGCAACGTGTCAAAAACCTGACGCGCCCCCCCCCCTAAAAAAGGAAAAAAATGATAAAGTACAGGTAGTCCTCGACTTACAACGATTTACTTAGTGACTGTACAAAGTTACGATGGCACTGAAAAAAGCAACTTATGACCATTTTCACACTTATGACCATTGCAGCATCCCCAGGGTCATGTGATTTACATTCGGATACTTGGCAATCGATTCATATTTATGATGGTCACATTGTTCCAGGGTCATGTGATTGCCTTTTGCAACCTTCTGACAAGCAAAGTTAGTGGGGAAACCAGATTCACTTAACAATCATGTTACTAATTTAATTTCTCTCTCTCCTTCTCTTTCTCTCCCTCTCTCCCCCTCCCTCTTTCTTTCTCCTCTCCTTCTTTCTCTCTTTCTCTTTCCTTCTTTCCCTATTTTTCTCTTTCCCTCTATTTCTCCCTCTTTCTCTCTCTCCCTGTTTCCCTCCCTTTCTTTCTCCTTCTCCCTATTTTTCTCTTTCCCTCTATTTCTCCCTCTTCCTCTATTTCCCTCCCTCTTTCTTTCTCCTTGTCTCTCTCTCCCTTTCTTTCTCTCCCTCTTTCCCTCTCCCTCTTTCTCTCTCCCTCTATTTCCCTCCCTTTCTTTCTGCTTCTCTCTCTCCCTCTTTCTCTCCCTCTCTATTTTTCTCTTTCCCTCTATTTCTCCCTCTTCCTCTGTTTCCCTCCCTCTTTCTCCTTCTCTCCCTCTTTCTCTCTCTCTACTTTTCTTTCTCCCTCCCTCTCTCTCTCCCTCCCTCTCCCATTGTCCCTTCCTTCTTTCCTTCCTTCCTTCTTTCTTCCTTGCCTCCCTCTTTGTCCTTCCCTCTCCGCGTTAGAGCAGTACCTACGGAGGCAGCCCTGCGGCCCGGCTTTCTCTTGCAGAAGGCAGGCTGAAACGGAGCAAGGAATGCGAATCGGCCAATCTCGCGCTCCTGCATTCTCCTCCGCTCGGTTTCAGCTTTTCTTGCTACAAGAGAAAGCAGGCTGAAACGGAGCGAGGGAATCTCCCTTGCTTTGTTTCAGCCTGCTTTCTCTTGTAGCAAGAAAAGCTGAAACCGAGCGGAGGAGAATGCAGGAGCGCGAGATCGGCCGATTCGCATTCCTTGCTCCGTTTCAGCCTGCCTTCTGCAAGAGAAAGCTGGGACGCAGGGAAATTGCAGGAGCCAATTACAATCTCCCTTGCTTTCACTTGCGGAGGTTGGGGCTGGCCATACGGATCACCTTCGGACCATAAGACGCACCCTTGTTTCCCCCCCCCCACTTTGGGGGGAAAAAAGTGCGTCTTATGGTCCGAAAAATACGGTAACTTCCATTCTAGTACAGTCTCTTTAGCACATAAAAAAAACCCCACATCCAATTTTATAAGCATTAAGGTACATTCTAGAATTAGTGTTGTATTTAAGACATACAATAGCATATAAAACATGTTCTAAAGTGTACTTAACAAATGTGAGTTTTTAAATTATATATACATACTCACATACACATACATCATACATATTCAGGGAGGAGTTTTAGTAAGAAAATCTTTTGGGTGCATGTTATCCTTATGGTATCAAGGTTGAATTGCTAAGATGCTTGCTAACCTCTGTAGCCGCTCGATTTGCCATAGAAATGGAGGGGGGGAGAGTCGGGGAAAGAAACGGGATTTTCAGGAAGCTGTCCATGGACTGTGAGAAGCAAGGTCATCTAAAGCAGGTGTCTGGCAGAGAAGTGGACCATTTCCATAACAAACAGAAAGAATGTGTTTGGGCAACGTGAACACATGGTAGGTGGGGGTTATGAAAAGCTGTTGTTAACTAACCAGAATTTCTCTATGGAAAACTAGAGTTCATTTTACTTCTTCATGCCGGGATGTGTATTTAATAAAAAATTATCTCTTATGGCACCTTAAGGCCATGGAGTTTCTTTAATGTTGAGTTCGCCAGTGGGAAGGTTTACACATGGTTTAAGACTATGCTTTCACCAATTTTTCCCCTAGGTTGATGTAATTTGTTTCCTGGAGTATGGGAATGAGAAGGCATCTCTAGTTATATTAAACATCTTTTTTTTCTGGTTAGCAGAGGAGCATGGGCATTCATAACAAAGAAAGGTTTCATCAAAATGAAAAACACGTATCATGGTGTCATGTCACAAGCCCCACCATTTATCTACTTGTATGCAATGTTACAATACAAATTCGAAAGGGTCAGGTTTATATGACACTTCATTATCTCATCTCTGGGTATCTACAGATAAGATACCCATGTAGGAGAATATATGCAATGTTAATATTTTGCCGCAAATGTAACAGTCTTATGGCAATTTCAATATGTACATTGCGTGAATTTTTTTAATCACAATCCACTTGATCAAATGCAGGGAATATGATACTGAAAATATGTTGGTTATATGTCTTGGTAGAGTGATTAATTCTGTTAGTTATTAGAAATGTAGGTTTGATCTATATGACTAATGGATTATAAATGGACGGCTCAGCTTTTGTCTTGGTTAAAGAGAGTATCAAAGTAAGTTTTGCATTATGTTTCATGCATTATGTACTTTGGATATCCAACCTATGTGTTCCCTTTGTTCAGGAGTAGTCATAAAATTGTTTCAATATTTCGAAGAAGTCTATCCTTGAAGCCTCTTCATGGGGGGAAAGATTCTGTTACCTCTGTAACATATAAATGGTTTTAAAGTTTTTCCAGGTTACTTGGAAAAGAAAAAAAATACTTTCTTGTGGTACAGGTAGTCCTCAATTTACAACTGTAATTGAGCCCAGAATTAAGTTGTGCCAGTCATAAACTGGATCACTGCACCTAATTTTACAAACTTTTTTGCAACTATTGTTAAGCAAATGTCAAGGTCATTAAGTAAGCCTATTGTACCTAGTGGGTGTTTTGTTGCCAAGAAATCAAAGTAAAAATCAGTTTATCGGGAAAAAACCCAACATAAATCACGGTCCATGAATGTGGGATGCTACAAACAGCCATAAATGAGGGCTGGTTGCCAAGCACCCAAAATGCAATCACATGACTGGGAAAGGGAACTTCAAAACTGGATCATAAATAATTCTAGGAAAGTTCATTGTAATTTCAAATGGTCACTAAGCAACTGGTCATAAGTTGCGGACTATCTAATACCAGGGGTAGGCAACCTTGGCTCTTTTATGACTTGTGGACTTCAGGAATTCTGGGAGTTGAAGTCCACGAGTCATAAAGGAGCCAAGGTTGCCTTCCCCTGACCTATATCAGTGAAAAAGAGAACTTTGAAAGAGTTCCTAATAAAAGAACAAAAGGAAGAGAAAAACTCATTTCCATAAAAGTGCTTTATGTTCAGTCATTTGTTATGCTCCTTTCTTCACCCTTGTCAAGTTGCTTTATCTGCATAATACGTTGTTGATAAATGCCAATTTAGTTAAATGTCATAATTTAAATTGTTACTATGTTACAATTGCAGTGAAAAAAACAAATGCTATATTAGATGTTTTAAATAGATTTTCTAATGTGTTTTATAATGCTTTTGAATGTAAATACTTTTTACAGTTTTATAAACTAAAGAAAATTTAAAAGAAAGTCTGGTGAAAAAAATGGTTATTTGGTACATTGCTAATTTTGTTGTTAGTTGCGAAGTCGTGTCCAACCCATCGTGACCTCATGGACAACGTTAATTAGTGCTCCATTAATCTAAGGTTTTTCCGTAAAATAAAGAAATACACGATTTTTGCAATGCAGTTGTCAAAATTGTCTACTATATTGTCTGAACCACATTTGTTAAACCTTATGCAGATACTTAAACCAGATAATTTAATTTTTGTTTATATTTATGCCCTGTGAACCGCCCTGAGTCCCTTTGGGAGAAGGGCGGTATAAAAATCTCAATAAATCTAAATCTAAATCTAATTGTTTTTCTTTTATTTAACAGATACATTTCCATTTTCTTCTCTTGGTTGGAATATTAAATTGCCTCATACCGTATGGATTTGCCCAACAAAGTAAGTGGAATAATTTTAAAATTTGAATTCGTATAGTTTACATCCATTCTGAATTCATCTGGAAAGCATTGTATTCTTTTTAACAGCTGGAATTATGACTGTGTTGACACAGGATAAAGAAATCAGCACCGATTTCTTTCCTGGAAAGGGACTGAGCTTTACCTTCTAAATAATGCTGCAGGCCACCTGGAGGATTTTAAATTATTTTAGAAAACTTGAAACTGTTGTGTCACTAAGGTCTTATATAAAATTCTGTGCATTCTCTATTCTTCCAGTATATTTTAATCTTCTGGACAATTAATAAAACACAAGGAAATACAACCCTAAAACTTCCTATCCAGATTTTTTACATGTAAAAATTTCAGCCTGTATTTATTCTACTCTGTGTTGATTTTCACTGTGCATGAAGCTAAATATACGGCACAGTCAGTTACGCACACAAATATTAGGAGCTGCCTTCCATATAAGAAATTACTTTTACAATAGCACTAATAACTACATGGTGAATAGTTGGAATATGGAGAAAGACATACTAATTATAACTTAAATTAGCTCTTTGATTGCATTTTTACAAAATCTGATCATATGTTTCTTATAGGTGGGAGCATTTGTATAAATGCTAATGCAAAATCATGTGCTGATTGTATACAAGCTGGCCCAGATTGTGGATGGTGTAAAAATATAGTACGTATTTTAACTATTTCAAAACAGTATTGGTATTACATAACTTATAATTGTGTAATTAATTCAAATTATGTGTTGTTATGAATTTACATGATTTATATTTATAGATATGTATAAATTTGGTAACCACAGGTAGTCCTTGACTTAAGAATACAATTGGAACCAGAATTTCCTAAACCTGTGGTGGCGAACCTATTGCACGTGTGCCACAGGTGGCACACAGCCATTTGTGTGGGCATGCGCGCAGCTGCTGCTGTCAGCAGCTCGCACAAGTCCATTAGGCTGCTGCCGCCCAGAGCGGCAACCCCACCCAGCACAAATGAGGCGATGTAGCCAGCTAGCAAGCCCCACGTAGAGGTGCACACCCAAGCCCAGCAGGCAAAAGGCCATCCTGAGTGGGGAAAGCCGGATTCCCATTAGTGTCAAGGATGCCCGGGCCCAGCAGAGATGGGGGGAGGCACGCAATCCTGGCTGGGACTGGGGGGGCCATGGCGCCAATGGGGATCTGGCTTTCCCTGCTCGGGGTGGCCTTTGGCTTGCTGGGCATGGGCATGCTCTACATGAGGCTTGCTAGCCGGCCATTTTGCCTTCTTTGTGCTGGCTGGGCGAGTCAAGCCTCTGGGTGGTGGCGGCAGCCTAACGGACCTGTGGATCCTGCCCCAAATCCGTCTCCTGCGGGCCTCACCTTGCGCTTCTCTCCTTCGGCACCCACCTAGCTGGAGCCTGACCAGGGGGGACCCCAGCCACCTATGCCGTTCCGCCCCAGCCCCGCCACCATGAGCCCCACCAGCAGTCGCCAGAACAGAAGTAGCCATGTCGTACAACCCAGCTGGGAGCTCGTCCACTACCTGGTCAGCCCACCGGCATGGGGTCCCAGTGCGACTATTTCATGTATTTCCCGGCCCTGGGGGGAGGCAGGCCGCTACCAGGTCTTGACCCGGAGGAACCATCTCTATCTGGGTGAGATTGTCTGCTTCCTGCTGGTCCTGTGGTGCCGCTCGGGAGCCGGTGGCGCTCTGCGGCTGCCCTGGGGGGAACTGGTAGGCTCACTCTCGGCCCTGCCCTGGCCAGCATCAGCCCGGCTGGCGGCAGCGTTGGAGATGAGGCCTTCCTTGGTGAAGCAGTGGAGGAGGGCGTGGCTGGAGCCGCCAACAGAAGCACCTTCTGGGAGTTTCCGGTGCTCCTGATCCATGGCCATGGTACCCCGGGATTGACTGGAGTGGCCATCCCCCCTGAGGAGCCCATCGTGTACACTGACGAAGTCATCTTTCCGCTGACCATTTCTCTGGACAGGCTGCCTCTCAGCACTGAAAGCCAAAATCGTGGTGACCATCTGGTGATGTGACCAAGAGAGAGGCGAGGACTGGGAGCGCGGCTACCTCAGCATCTTGCAGAATCAGGACACTTCCCAGATCTTCTATAAAGAGCAGGGTGCCTTCAAGGCGCAAGTGAGCACCATGCTGATTGTGCTGCCCCCACCAGAGCTGTAGTGCAAGCAGCTGAACATTTGTGGGGAGCACTTGACAGTGCCAAAGTTCTGAACGCTGCCTCCCAGGATTACCTCTCAGTGTGAGATCCTGCCCAACCTGAATGCCAGTTACCTTCCCATGATGCCAGACAGCTCCGTCTTGCTAGTTGCTAATGGAACTGCAAGCTGCTGGTGACACCAACCCGAAGCATGGGGAGGAGAAACGGAGGCAGGTGGGGCAGATTCCCCGTGCATGAGACTGGGATTTTTCCCCCGCTATTGGATTTTTGCTACCAGACTGTATAACTTAATACAGAAAGGGAAGGATCTTCATTCTGCATCAAGTAAACTTTTAAGAAGTTAAAGAGTCTGGCAGCGAAAATCCTCCCCCTCCCCCTTATACCTTGGGCCAGTGTCATGCTGTAGCTGATCCAAGGCATGGAGAGCACGGCTGAGGGGTGAGTGCATAGCAGACATGCACACAGAATCCGCTGGTTTTGGCGGCGCTTCTGGTCAGCTGCAGCACACCATGGAGAGCCTGGCTGATACAGGCAAGGCAGGAGCGCACACAGATTCCGCTTTTTTCCTTTGACAGTGATGGGGTTAGGGTTGCTGTAGCTGATCAGAAGGGCTGCCGCAAACAGTGGAGTCTGTGTGCGAGTCTGCTACGCGCTCACCCGTCAGCCGTGCTGTCCATGCCTCGGATCAGCTGCAGCGTGCTGTGGAGTGCAAGGCTGATGCGGGCTAGGCAGGCTCACAAAGAGACTCCGCTTTTTTCTGCAGGGCTTCGGTGCTTGGCCGGCTCGGCCAATTTCCCTTTCTTCTCCCCTTTCCTCCTCCTCCTTTGACAGTGGTGGGGTTTGGGAGATGATCAATCCCCATTTGTGGCATGGCCGCCAACCAGTCACCGCGCCTTCCTCTCAGGGCAATACCAGCAGCCAATGCCTTAGCAGGAAAAGCAGAAGGCAATGCCTCCCACTAGACCCGCCTGGCAACTCAGTAACTGCACTTCTCAGCTCCAGGAAGCTTGTGCAATGGAAACTTTGACAGTGAGGGCCGTGGTGCGCTTGCTAAGGAGCTGCTACCGATTACAGAGCCAGAGAAACGGGCCAGGTGGGGGGAGCTGCCAATGCTGCTATCCTGAGGCTTGGCAGATTCCCCCCCCAGCAGCCATGATTCTCCCTCCCCAGCCAGCCACCATCTCCTGACCTATTGTTTGCCTTGCCGGCAGGCGGACACAAAAACTCACCATTCTTCTCGGCAGTGGCAGCCTAATGGACCTGAGCAAGGTGCTGGTGGCGCCGGCCCGAGGCAAAGGGGAGAGGGGGAAGGGGAGGCAGGCAGTGCAGCGGTTTGGGTACCTCGGCTCCATCCCAAGTTGAAAGCGGAGGCACAGCAACGGGATTGCTCTCAAACAATAAGAGCCAGGTGCACTGCTTGCTCGTGTACACCCGCCTTATTGAGAGCAATCCTGCTGCTGCGCCTTTCTTCAACTTGGATGGAGCCAAGGAGCCACTGGTGGCCGCTTGAGTGGGGAATGAGAGCTTTGTTGTTGCTGCTGCTGCTGCTGGACCACACCGGGGCTACGCCCTGCTGCTGCCTCCTAAACTACACCTTCGCCACTGGATGTGAGCAGCGGCGGGGCACTCTGGCTCTGGCCTGGGGGAAAGCAGCGGCGGCCTAACCCTAACCACTGCCCTGCCCTCTCCCTCACTTGACCTCACCCTGCAGGACGAGCCTCCTGCCCACCACCCCACCCGCCAGAGATCCCATGGATCTCCCCCAACCCTGCCCAGCCCCCACAGGCATCCCTCCCCAGGAGCACCATCAAGGTGGCCATACCCACCCAGTCTGCCACACCCACCTGGCACCCAGCGATACATAAGTGCATTTTGGGTTGCAGTTTGGGCACTCAGTCTCTAAAAGGTTCGCCATCACTATCCTAAACTGTACAATTGTTAAGTCATGCCTGATTTTATGACTGTTTACTGCAATTATTAATCAAATTTGGCTTCCTCTATTGCAGGGGTCTTCAAACTTGGCCCTTTTATGACTTACAGACTTCAACTCCCAGAATTCCTTAGCCAGCATGCTGAGCAGGCTGGCTGAGCAGTCAGTCCACAAGTCATAAAAGGGCCAAGTTTGAAGACTCCTGCTCTATTGACTTTGCTTATCAGAAGTCGCTAGGAAAGTTGAAGATGACTGTCATGTGACTGGGATGCTGCAAATGCATGTCAGTTGCTAACCACCTGGAGCACAATGACTATGGGAATGTTGAAATGATCATAAGTGCAAAGACCAGGTTGAAAGTCGCTTTTTTCAGCAACATCATAACTATGAATAGCCATAAGTTGAGGACTACCTGTAGATGTTGTTCTGGAGATGGCTTGGAGGAGAGCCTCTTATTAATAAAAAACTAGCAAGATAAAAATTAAAACTGCAATCCTATTAGCTCATGAGATAATATAGAAAGGAGAAGCAAGAAAGAATTTGCTTACAGCAGCCTGCTAGCCACAGTAGAAGACCAGGCACCTCACAGACTGCGGTTCAAACCTGCGTAAAGGATGTCAAGTAGAGAAGGCCCTTGAAAAAGATCTGAGACCTAAAGATTAACAGCATTAATCAGTCTTGTATTTTTCACACAACTTTGTTTTTCTGAGCCATCCAGTAAATGTTCATCTCCCTTCTCTCAGTCATCTCTGACTGGAGTGTCCCTTGTTAAAAATTGGCAATATATTGTTGGCTGTGGCTATCTGAAATTAAGACATCATTTTGAAGTCTAGGAATTGGATAAGAATATCAATTTTCTGCTCAAAACAAGAAAACATTTGTGGAGTTGTTCTAATCCGGCCATAGAGTGGGCTAGAAATGTGACAAAGCACATTAAATACTAAATGTAGGTCATCGCAGGAAAACAAGCTTTTTTTTTCTTTTTGTGATCCTGTAGTCCTTAATTTAGGATAGAATTGAGGTGACCGGGTGGACCTGAGCATTTACTGGCCAGATGCCCTTCCTGAGGCCTATATGGAGTTCGCAGCAGATATTTTTTTCTTTACACTCTTAAGAAACATCTGCCACTACCTGGAACTCTCAAACTTCCAAGTGGGAGGAGAGTGTCTTTACACTTCTCAAAAACAAGCAAAAAATAATAATTATCAAAAATCTTTGCTGTGTTTGTGGAAAGATACTATGGCTAACATATGCACTTCATTTTTCTCACTGGATCCATACCCCTCACTATGTTGTGTTAGACTAATCATGTGCTTTAGAAGTGAGTTATGCCTTAGTATGATAGAATAATATGGTGGAAATGGCAAGCAAGGGGATCTAAATTTAAAGTCACTCAGTCTCTTTCAATAGCAAGATGGGCAGCATATAAATTTAATTAATGAAACTGCTCTATATCTCATAAAAATGTGAGATAAAATTAGACCTTACATAGATCCAGTTTCAAAGGGCAAAATGAGACATAGTCAAAAACCTACTAGGAGCACTTTAAAGCAGCTGTATCTTTTCTTGGGTAGCTGAATAATCCTAGAAAAAAAGATAATTGGTTTAAGGTATTCCCAACAGGTGAATTCCATCTATGTATCAAATCACATTTTATCCTTTAAATTTGGATCTCTCACAACCAGGAAGAGAAAAAAGAAGAAAATGGATTAAAATGGATTAAATCTAATTTGAATTCATTATATCAGTTTCAACCATGGGGCTTCATGATTGTTCACATTGAAAGGAGCAATATGTTCTGCCATCAGGTCCAGCATTTACTGCTGAGTATTTGGTAGGCCTATCCTTTATCCTATTTTTAAATTCCTGTTAGCAGTCTTAAGAAAAACATGCTCACTCCTGTGATACAGAATATTACTTCCTGTTGACTTTACCACTTAGAACTCCCCATCTTTTTTTATCTTCCCTTGGCAATATACTGTTTCTTCTGATTCTGATGAATTAACATACTTGATATGATCTTTGTACTTGGTTAGCTTATACCAGGGGTAGGCAGCCTCGGCTCTTTTATGGCTCATGGACTTCAACTCCCAGAATTCCTGAGTCAGCTGACTCAGGATTTCTGGGAGTTGAAGTCCATGAGCCATAAAAGAGCTGAGGTTGCCTACCCCTGGCTTATACTATTTAGGCTGAAGATTGCTTTAAGTTGGCATCATACTCCAACTGGCTTTGATACCTGTCAGTTCTGTCAGAAAAGTGATGGTCATTTTCATCGGTTACCTGACACATACAAGCTGCCATACCTTGGGGCTGTATTAAGATGAAATGGAATGCTCGAAGAAGGGTTTGATGGCCCAGTCCAAACTCATTGCCACCTATTTCATAACACCTAGATGATCTTTATAGAATGTATCTGAATAATCTTAAATTCTTCACCTGACACCAACAATTGAATAGATAATTGTAGAGGCAATTCAGTTTCAGTTGACTAAAATAAAAGAAAACCTAATGGCACAGGATAGATATATTGAGCTAGCATTCTGCTCTTATTACATTTATTTAATTCATGTCCCACCTTTATTATTTTTGTAAATGTGTCAAAGTAGCAAGCATATCTAATATTCTTTCCTCCTCCTATTTGCTAGACCATTGTCAAATATTTTATGGGACAAACCTGTTCTGATTTTGGATCATTTGTTGGTAATACTAAGAGGAAAATGGTTAACGTTTTGCAAAAATAAACTTTACACTAATTGGCATATCAACAAATCATTACCATTAAACATCACATACACCAGGGGTGTCAAACTCAATTTCATTGAGGGCTGCATCAGCAGTGTGGTCACTCTTGGTGGGCGGGGGCGTGGCTGGCATGGGCGTGGCCTACTGGGTGGGTGTGGCCAGCTCAACATCACTCGCATCAGGCGGGCGTGGGCAGGACTGGGGTGGATCTGAGGGTCTCCAGTGGAGGGGGGTGGGACTCGGGCAAGCGCCGGGGCATGGTCCACTGGAGGAACTTCACTGAGCCTCAGGCTGTGCAGGGGGCCCCTGGACAGTGGCACAGACTGCCCAGAGCCCTAGGAAGCGGAGGTCAAGCGCCCAGCCCAGCCCTTGAGTTCCCGTGGCACCAGGACCCCACAGCCCTGTCTAGACCAGCCGCAGTTCCCTGAGGGGGCACCCAGCTGCACTTACCTCCTCCTCAGGGCTGCTGTTGCTGTGCTCGCTCTCCTTGGCCAAATTGCTCATGGTGGGTGCAGGAGGGCAAAGTGCGTGGGTCAGAGGAAGACCCACTCCCTCTCCATGTGAGAAGTCCTGGCTTTGTAACCAAAGCATGCTCAGAAATAGGATGAGAGACCACCAGGAGATGGTGAAAGGGCTGCAGGGCTGCTGGTGGCCAAGTGCTAAGGCAGGACTTCCCTCAGACCCTTCCTCTCTCTTATTCCAATCTCCCTTCCTTCCTTCCTTCCCTTTCTTCCTGTTTCCCTCTCCTTCCTTCCTTCTCTCCCTCCCTCCCTCCCTCCCTCTCTCTCTCTGTGCTTAGGAAGGAACAAGGAGAGGGGGAGAGGTTGGTAGTGCTTCTCTCAAAGATAAGAGTTGGAAGAGAACTTTGAGGTCTTTAGTCCAAGCCCCTGCTCAAGCAGGGGACCTATACCATTCCAGACAACGGAATATCCAATCTCTACTTAAAAGCCTCCAGTGATAGAGCATCCACAACTTCTGAAGGCAAGCCTTTTCACTAGTTAGTTGTTTTCACAAGTCCTTAGTTCTAGGCTGGTTTTCTTCTTGATTAGTTTCCATCTGTTATTGCCTTCTGATGCTTTGGAAAGGGTTGACCCCTTCTTCTCTGTGGCAGCCCATCAACTATTAGAACATTGCTATCATGTCACCACCCTTAGTCCTTTTCACTAAGGTAGACACACCCAATTCCCACAAACGTTTGTCATATGTTTTAGCCTCCAGCCTTTGTTTACCATCCATTTAAACCAGATGGTCCCCCTGGTTTGGTTTATAGAACAGTGGCCAAGAGGAGAGCCTTCTCAGAGACAGCACCCCAATTATAGAACTTTCTCCCAAGGAAAATATGAACATTGCATCCCTCACCCATTTAGAGGCATCTCCAAACGCACTGTTCAGCTAGGCATATGTAGAATAACAACACATTTTATGGTCAAACAGCACTAAGTACATTACTACTAATATTTTTCTTTCTTAAAATACACACGCTTAATATTGTTTTAAGCAGTGCTAGTGATGCTTTACTATAGCTGTCTTTGAGAGTTTTCTTGCAAACCACCCTGGATTTCTCAGAAACTTAATTTTGAATTAGATGTTGATTTAATAAATTAGGCAGAAGAAGCAAATATTTAAATACATCTAAATAGCCACTGGATGATGGGAACTGTGGTCCATGACACCCAAAAGACATTAGTTTGGGTAAGGCTGGATTAAATTATAAAAGAGCAGATGAGAGGACGTAGGAGCAAGAAACACTTTACATGTCCGACAAAATAATTGGGGGGGTTGACTTTTAATTTCAATTCACACCAATTCCTCTTAACTTTCCCATTCAATCCAAAGAGTTCTATTATCGCCTGGATTTTAGGGAGGGGAGGCAGCAAGAATAGACCACAAAGCCAATCTGCGAGTTTGCTTTCTTGCCTGCCTCCACACCACCTCCCCAACGCAGAGCTCCCCTTTTTTGTAACACCTTGGCTTCTTCTTCTTCCCCTCCTGTCTCTCTGCCTCTCTCTCACGGGCACGCGTGCACACACACACACACACACACACACACCTTTCTCTCCAGCGGCCAAAGAGGTTCACACATTGCTGGTGTTCTGTACCAGCCTGCTACCGGCCCTGTAGAAAAGGCAGGGACAACCCCTTTTACAAGAAGGCAAGAGGCTGGAATTAAGCTTGCCAAATTTATTGATACAAACAAGACACGAACCAAGAAACAGGAGCTTTCAAGCGGTTGCCTTCAGCAAACCAGCCCTCCCACGCATTCCCCTTTTATACAGTTCAGGGTGTGGCTTCTCTCTGCCTCCTTCCGAGGTGCCCCATTGCCTTCCTCTGTTTACTCCTGATTGACTGCCTCCTGCGTCGGGCGTCCTTGAACAGGGCCAGCTGTGGGTCATCTTCATCCACGCTGTCAGGCTCACACAGCTGGGTCTCCGTCGTGACCAGGTGGGAGGGGCCTGGCTGAGGGCTCTCATTAGCAAGCTCTCCAACCCCCTCAGCAAGCTGTTCAACACCCCCCTCCTCCTCCTCTGAGTCGTCCGACCCAACTGCCGAACCCACAGGCTGACCCTGAATCACAACAGCTGGGCACTGGCAGTCCCAGGCTGCATCTCTGCATGACTTCTGCGTTCCCCTCTCCAGCCCTACCACATGGCGGAGAGGGCGACTGGGAGCTGGCCAGCAGTTCCAGGCTGCGGCTCTGCATGATTGTTGTGTTCCCGTCTCCAGCCCTACCACGTGGCGGAGAGGGTGACTGGGAGCCGGCCGATGCTCGGTTTGTGCCATCGCACACTACCATCTCCGTGCCTTTCATCCCACATGCTGGGCATGCCCTGGGGCGCTAGGCTTACAGAATGCCATGGCTGAAGTGAGGAAAGGTGCAGCAAACGAGAGCCGACAAGGAAAGGCCTGGCAATGCTGGGCGTGTGCAGGCGTGACGGGGTTAGGCTGGGAGGGGAGGGGCAGGCTGAAGCAAATGAGCTGCAAGTGCTGCTGCTGCACACCACCAGCCCCTGAGCACTTACTGTTTCTTGTGCGTTACCCAGGAGGGCATCCAGCCCGGTTGAGGTGGGCCAGGGCTGGGGCAGCGGGGGCTGGTCCCTTGCCATTTCCGGATCCAGCCCGCAGGATTTGTGTTTGACATGTCTGACATAGACTGTTCTTCCAGTCTGACGGCAGACTTAGTAGCATTGCAATGAGATCCTTGATTCTAGTCTCACTAAGGAGACATCCTAAGATTGATCCTTACTTTCCTGGTTACAGATTTTCTTTTCCTACCAAAACCAATTATAAAATGAATTATATTCAAAAATTGAACCAAAAATTTAACTTATGCAGGGTTAGAAATTCTGATGGAAAATTTTCTTTATTAAATGTGTTTAGGAACAGGGTGCAGAGTGATGTTTCTTGGTGCTTTCGCTTAGAATAAATTTAGATTTCTGCAGGAGATTTGACTTGGTCTTTTGTGGTTTTGTGACCAGCTGTTAGGAAAAGCCTGTAATAAACTAAAAAGGGAATGAGGGCAGAGAACACCAACAGAATGCTTGCCTTTGCCAACTAATGGAACTGTTTGGTGTTTTAGACAAAGAGATGAACAAGGAGATTTGAGTTCATTGGCTATGTTTGTCTTATCTGTTTTCTGGTAAGTTATCCTTATTACTACTGCCTTCTTGTTGAACAGAAGAGCAAAATTCAGGATTGCACTGGGTTGCCATGTGCTAGAGATAATGGGAGTTATGGATGAGTTCTTCCACAACATTAGTTGGATAAACAATCTTAAGTTTCCAGAATACTTAACAGGCAGGGAGAGAAGAAAATCAGCTTTTACAGTGTTAATAGAGTGTAAAAATCATAATGCTAGTTAAGAGTCTTCTCCTGGCACCTTTCTATGATCTAGGCTTAGTGGAAGAAAAATCACATTCAGTAAGTGCAAAGAAAAGGGATTTTTTTTCCTCAGACCTTTATGTTCCAGTTTCCCCCCCTTCCTTTCATTCATCACTGCAGGTCTGGAAATTTGAAGATTAGCATATCTGTTCCCTCTTCTTGTTCTGACAAGATTCAACAAAACCCTCATCCATTTGAAGGCAGAGAAGTTTCTTGCTTTATGCTTTGAGCATTTAGGAAAGTGCTTCTGCTTGGTTTTTTGTGTGAGGGCCCTCAGAGAGTAAAGATATTTAGCTTGCATTAATGGTACATCCGGTATCTATTAAGAGTGACACAGTTTGGTTCAGTCTGATCAGAAATCATTTTGGAGCTACACAGTTTTCTTGAATTTATGCAAAGTAGCTGAAATCTTTTCAAATGCAAAAACAGTCCTAATCTTTCTTTTAACCACCCATTATTTTTATATATACTTTGGCCGCCTAATGAGAAGGAAGGACTCACTGGAGAAGAGCCTAATGCTGGGAAAGATTGAGGGCAAGAGAAGAAGGGGACGACAGAGAATGAGGTGGCTGGATGGAGTCACTAAAGCAGTAGGTGTGAACTTACATGGACTCCAGAAGATGGTATGAGGACAGGAAGGCCTGGAGAAATGTTGTCCATGGGCTCGCAATGAGTTGGACATGACTTCGCAGCTAACAACAACATTATTTACAATTCATAATCAGGGTGAATTCTGTTTTTTAGGACTTGAGTTGATAGGGTGAAGAATACATTGTTTAAATATTCTCCTTTAACTTTGTCCTTTCATTTGGCCTTCTCTGTCTGTATTATAGTGCTGCCTCATGATTATTTAAAAACCATGCTTCTCTGGAGTCACACTGTCTGAATTTAATTATAGTCTCCTTGTCACATTACAAGAGCAGAGACTACATACAGATAATGCAATTGGACAAAGATACCACAGCTTTTGCATTCATTTGAAATATAATTTGAATTTTGAAATTTTTTAAATTTTGATTCCTCGTTTGTAAGCCTAATTTTCCAGTTTGGGCAAATTTTTATATATATCTTAGGCTTCATCTCAGATTCCTTGCTGCTTGTTTAGGGAACAATTTATCATATGAATCCTGACTTATTAACTGAAATGGTATAGCCCAGACATATGTTTTGAAATCTAGCTTTGTATTTCTATATCTCAAATGTAAAGGTGAGATATAGAAACGTTTGTCTATTGGAGATTTTCCACTATTTTTAAGTAAATCTAGAAGATCAATACGTATGAGCTGGTCCATTTCACAGATATAATCTGCAGTGTTTCCTGCTTCCTTGACTATACTTTTTGGCAATTGCAAGAATTTTTATCCATCATGTCAGACTGTAAAAATAACATTTTTAACAAATGAACTAATGAACTATTCTAATGGTACTTTTTGCTGGCTTTTAGTGCAGGAACTAGTTAGATGCTATGAACGGGAGATTTTTTTTGTTTATTTGTAGTGTCTGACAAGAGACCTACTTTGACTAGGCATCATAATCTTCAAGGGTTTATAGCCTTGTATTAAACTGGTTATTTACACCATGCTTTACTAGGGGTACTAGTCTGCCCCTATGGATAAAAGTATGTTCAAAAGATGTTATAGAAGTACAGTAACAATAGAAGAGAGTACCTTGAAAAATCTACAGGTCAAAGAGCCGAAAGAAACTCATGTCATGCAGGAATATTAGAAAATAATATAAATGAATTGTTGAAATACTGGCAGACTTTTAAAAATGTGGATTATAAAGCAGAGACAACAGTTAATAGTGGAAATATAAATGACAAGACAAGGAAGTGGAGAATGGATTTAGAAAAGAGGTTTGCCAAAGTCTTGAAGAAGCCTTTGAGATCGGGAGAAAAACCAATAAATAAAATCCTACAACAGGTTCTGAATGAAGATGAAGATTACTAAAAGGAAAAGGAAGAAAGACAAAACTGATTAACTAAGATTCAACCACGACTTGTTTCTATAAAATTCAGGGAAGCCTTACGGGGAATTGCTGACACTAGGACTGAAATGTTAATGATTTAGGGATTTGTGTATAGATAAGGGATGGGTTATGAGAAGAAGAGATACTTGTACATAACGTTTCAGGGAGTAAAGAATTACTGAGTTTATATTTTTTTGTGGTTAAAGTCAGAAGTTACTTTACATATTTTCTTTCTTTTCACCTCTTTCTTTTTTCTTGCACTTTCCTGTCATCTTTATTTTTCTTTTGTTTTTTGAGTTTAGTTTGTATTTTTTATTATTGATTTTTATCAATAAAAGTTTATATACAGAGGGAATGAATGAAACTAATTGTATAACACTTCCCACAGCTCTGTAGTGAATATAACCAGAAACAAATTACTGACTTTTGAGCTTAGTTCTCGGAAATCAGTTATCATGGTAGGCTGTTCTGTTCTGTTTTTGTAAAATTATGTAGGCTGCCTATGGGTTTTTTTTGTGCTAGTTTGTTTGTGAGGAAGAGAAGAAAGGAGAGTAAGACCCAAAATGTTAGGAAAGGAGAGCTTGTCTTTGGAAGAAGTCACACTTTGCATGTAGAAATTCTTAAATTCAATATCTTATCACCTGAAATTGAAAAGGATCAGAAGAAGATAATGAGAAGATCTCTGTGTCTGGGGCTCCAGAAAAATGCTATCTAGTCAAAATTGAGAATAGCTGAATGAGATTATTTTTTGATTCTTCGTGAAATCCAGTTTAACAATCGTGATTGCAGGATTTTAGAGCAGTGAATTTCATTTTATTTCTTTCATAAGGAAAAGCAGCACACTTTCATCTTTGTAGAGGGAGGGTGCTACATTTCCATGTTCTTCCCCATTTTTCTTCAGAAGAAATTATAGTTCCACTTTGTGAAATGCTTGACAAAACTACATTTCTGTTGCTTATAATTGCATACATCTATTCTTGTATGATTCAGAGTCATGGCCACCATCTTGAATATTGGGCCAAAAAGTAGCCCATATCTGGTCCCTAGTAACTGTGGATTCTAATTGTGTCTTCTGTGTGGTGTAGTTCTTGTCGTGTTCTCTTAGTACTGGAGGGAAGCATATTCCTGGCAGAGGCTTTGGTGTTTCTCCTTCATGTGCCCTTCCTTTAGGAACATGAAATCATTCTTTGGGCTCCACTTGTCATAGCTTCAAAGCCCGTGCCTTTTATAATGTGGCTTCTTGCCTGAAGCCGTAACTTTACAGCCAACATTAATTTATTGTGCCTTTTTTCAAATACATACTGCATTTTTGTTACTTCATTACATACTATTTTTCAAGCAACTGCCTTCAAACGTATCTAAGACTATTTAAACAGAAAATGTGTGATGTGCACAGCTGAGGCAGATCTCACTAAATCTTTGATTGTATCCAAGTAGCTATATGCATTTTAAAAGCTTAATTCATATTTGACTTTTAATAGTGAAGAATATTACAGCAACTTGGGTTCTTGAAAGCAGGATTGCACATAACTAAATACAAATGTACCATGTGTAATTTGTATTAATCTTGTTTATAATTCTTAGACCTTTTTGAAAGAAGGAGAATCTACTGCAGCACGATGTGATGACTTGGATGCTTTAAAAAGTAAAGGCTGCCCTCCAGAAGAAATTGAAAACCCCAGAGGAACACATATATTGCTAAAAAACAAAGAAGTCACAAATCGCATCAAAGGGACGGCTGAAAGTCTTAGACCAGAAGATATTACCCAGATTCAACCACAGCAAGTGCTGTTGAAGCTGCGGAAAGGTAAACGTATTTATAAAAATTGTTTTCACAGTGGGGAGATCAGGACAGATCCATGTACATAATGAACCTAGGATAGCGCTGGTCAGTATCTCAGTTTGTGGTCATTTAAAGGAATTCTCTACTGTGAAAACTTACTTTTTTTTGGTTTCAAATTTTTTATCAAAGCTTTATTCCCCTAAGTGGTAGTCAAACAGTATCTCATATGTCTTCAAATACTCATTTATTTATTATTTTTGTTTATACTTATCGCTTCTTGATGTTTTGGCTAGGATCAAGTTTATTGAAGAAATAACTTACCAATTTAAATAACTTCATAAAATAAGACATAGTATAATTTTTAGAGCATTTGCTTTTCATGATTAATTTTGAAATAAATGCAAAAAAATCAAAATTTGAGACTGAAAAGGTCAATATTTAATTGAGTTTTTTTCCTCCTAGGCTAAGGAATTGTTTAAAGAAAAATGTGTATATGCCTCTAGTTAATAGATAAAATATATGGAAATGGGAATGCCCAAAGAATAGATGAAGTGGAGGTGATGTTATAAAACCAGAAGCATAAATTACTTGCTTTCCACTGCTACCACTGTAGCAAAATTAATAATGATCTGGCTTGTAAAGCCAAAAAGATTTTGCTAATAGTGGGTTATAGCTGTTTTCCAGAACTTGCAGTTTTTGGCACGGTCTTACAGGCCAATTCAGAATGTAATTTATGATCTGTAAAGCATAGTTTTTCTAGGCCGCTATGCTTCTCCATCATGGTTCAATCAAAATTTATAAATCAGTAAGAATTCTTTATATCATTTCCATAAATTTATCATAGCCACACAAGCAACTTCCTTATAAATGGAATATTACTTACAGAATAAATTTGTGTTTTTGTTAAATTCTTTTTTTACCCAAATCATAGAATGATCTCCCATGTATTTGATCCCCCCACTTCATTAGGTTGATTTTTTAAAAACAAACCTGATTTTAAAATCTGTTTAAAATTTTAAAAAATCATTTTAATGATTGATATATTTTATTAATGTTAACTGAGCTTCATCCTTTGTTTTAATGTTTTGTTTTATTTATTGTTTGATGGCTACCTTTAATAGCCTTTTGAAGATAGACAAGGGAGAGGAAAAACCAAAAATGATTTTTAAAAACATATATTTTAGATAGAGTTCTCTGTACAGGTGGTCCTTGACTTGCAACCACAATGGGGACCTTCACTAAGTGATGTGGTCAGTAAGTAAGTCGTACCCAGTTTTACAACCTTTTTTGCCATGGTTGCTAAGCGAATTAAACAGTCATTAAGTGAATCTGACTTCCTCCACTGGTTTTGTCGGAAGCCTCTTGGGAAAGTTGCAAGTGTCAATCATGTGATCTCAGGATGCTGAAACCATGATAGAAATAGGCTGGTTACCAAGTACCACATTTTGATCACAGGACTGCAGGAATGCTGCAATAATTGTAAGTGCAAGGACTGATTGTAAGTCACTTTTTTAGTGCTGTCATAACTTTGAAGGCTTGTTAAATGAATGGTCAGAAATCAAGAACTACCTGTAGAATTTTTGTAAAAAAGCCAATCCTAAGGAAGTAATGGTTCAATAGATATTACTTTATAATAAATCATATGTGCATTGTGATGTGTACATATGTCACACATTAATTATTGAATGTTGGTATCGCTTTTATTGATACCTCTTAATGTTGCTTTTCTTGCAGACGTATTCTTAGTGATGTGTTGCATGCCTAAGTTAGATTTACATACTTACAATTTATAATATGAGGCTATGGTAATCCAAATTATGACCTCCAGTTTCATAATAAGTAGTTTTTATCTATGACTTCAGATCTGAATGACTTTCTGAAATAAACAGCATTCAAATTGACTCAATAGCATAATACTTATGCAAAAACTATAACAACTAGATAATACTTTTCCTAAAAGCTTTTTTTGTTAGATGCCTTTCATGATAAAGATACTTCTATTCTTATTCTCTGCCATTTGGAATTTAGCTTAACTTTGCTTTCTTGTGATTAGGGGAACCACAAACATTTTCATTAAAATTCAAGAGAGCTGAAGATTATCCAATTGACCTTTATTACCTCATGGATCTGTCTTACTCTATGAAAGATGACTTGGAAAATGTCAAAAGTCTTGGAACCTCTCTGATGAGTAAAATGAAAAATATAACTTCAGATTTTCGAATTGGTATGGAATCTGCTTATGCATAAATTATGACATTCTTTTTTCAATTTGATATATAGTTTGCAAATACAAAAGTGATTTATGAAGCCTCTTTTAGAGAACTATGATATTCTGCATCAGGAAGAAATTTCATATAACTTATAACATAAATACCGTATTTTTCGGACCATAAGACGCACCTGACCATAAGACGCACCCAGTTTTTAGAGCAGGAAAACAAGAAAAAAAATATTCTGAACCAAATAGTACCGGTATACTAGGAAGGAAGGAGGGGAGAGAAAGAGAGAAGGAAGGAAGGAGGGAGGGAGGGAGGAAGGAAGGAAGGGAGAGAGAAAGAAAGAAAGAAAGAAAGAAAGAAAGGGGAGAGAGAAGGAAGGAAGAGAAGGAAGGAAGGAAGAGAAGGAAGGAAGAAAGAAAGGAGGGAGGGAGGGAGGAAGAAAGAGAGAAAGAAAGAAAGGTAGGTACCGGTAGTTTCTTTTCCCTGAATAGGTTTTCTAAGATGCCGAAGCAATTTCAAACAATTAGCAGTATTATCTTGCAAATGGGAAATCACTTCCAATAAACTTCACAGAGAAACCTGCAGGGACAACTCACGGCTTTGCCTATGAGGTTTAGTTTAGCAAAAACTTTCTTTAGCAGCGAGGTAAAAGAAAGAAAATGTGCGCGCGCAGGGAGGGGGAGGCAGTCAGAAGGCATGGCAGGCACCTCCGTATTTCCTCCTCTGCCGACCAATCACAGGGACGGGGCGGAGAATTCCACGTCTTCATTCAATCACGTCTCTCCAAAGGAGCTGATGGACTGCGCTGACTGAACGGGAGACAAGTGTTTTCGCTTACCTTCGGACCATAAGACGCACCTCGTTTTTCCACCCACTTTTGGGAGGGGAAAAGTGCGTCTTATGGTCCGAAAAATACGGTATTCCTTGAATATCAAGCTAGCAATAAATTTGGGTATTACAAAGGTGAGCATCTGGAGATTGCTTTCATAGCTGAATCCCTAAACTGCTGAAAAATAGATGCAAATTACAGCACAGTCTATTCTAGTGATTGTATTCTAATTACTGAGAATGCAAGTAGATTCCCTATAAATTGGAATTTGGTTTTGACAATTGAACAAACCACTGAAAAATTCCTACAAAGGAAAGCAGAATCTGTCTTTTAATAAAAAAAAATAAGGTTTATTTAATGTAGTAATATTGATTTCCTTAACCATAGACTTTATTCATTCCTAGTATGATAAAGGATGGTATGGTATTCCTTATAGCTAATCATAAAGGATGGTATGGTATTCCTTATAGCTAATCATTTCTACTTTTTAAGATAAATCACATAGACCAGAAACTTGCCCAGTATTAATTCTTGTGGTCTTTTGGAGAGCAGTGCTTCTGCTAGGATTGCCAGCAACAAAAGCTTTGCAAGGCACGAACTGTCTTATTTGCCTACTTTTATGTAGAACTTTTTTGATTGTATTGAAAACAGCAAAACTAGATCCTTAGATGTTATTTCTTTTCTTCTTTCTTTTAGGCTTTGGTTCTTTTGTTGAAAAAACAGTAATGCCTTATATCAGTACCACACCTGCCAAACTCAGGAATCCCTGCACAGGTGATCTTAACTGTACAAGTCCCTTTAGCTACAGGAACGTGCTCAACTTTACCAGCAATGGGAGCTGGTTCAATACACTTGTAGGGGAACAGCAAATCTCAGGCAATTTGGATTCTCCAGAAGGAGGATTTGATGCAATAATGCAGGTTGCTGTATGTGGTGTAAGTATTACTGACTTTTCCTCTCATATTGTTGTTATTATTTTGTTATGTGGTAATTGATTTATATAAAAATGGTTGTCAATAGTGTTAAGTGAATCAGCATTTGAAGGTGACTTTTGGGATACCACTGTTGAGGAAAAATAATTCTATATTATGTTTATCCATAACCAATAATACAATTTATGTTCTTCATTTGTAACTTATGGATATGGTAAAATACATAATTTAAAGAATAGAAAAATGACAGAAAATCCTTTGTTTGTATTTATTTATTAAATTATATGCCTCCTATCTCACTATCAAATGATTTTGGGTTGCCTTCAACACCATAAAAATATATAAAGATTACAGATAAAAAGGTTCCCCCTGCCTGGTCATGTCCAACTCTAGGGGGCGATGCTCATCTCTGTTTTTAGCCAAGGGAGCCAGGGCTGTCCAAAGACATTTCCGTGGTCATGTGGCTGGCATGACTGTGTACCGATGTGCATGTAACACTGAAGTGGTACCTATTTATCTAGTGGCATTTGCATGCTTTCAAACTGCTAGGTAGGCAGGAGCTGGAGCAAGTAATGGGAGCTTATCCCTTCATACAATGCTTGCTTGAGTCGTGAACCCAGGCTGACAAACTCAGTGTCTTTAATCATTGGGCCTTTGCCCCCCCCAAAAAAAGATTAAAACATAAGAGCCGTGGTAGCACAGTGGTTAGGCTAATTCTGCTGACTGCTAGCAGTTCGATGCTCACTTGCTTATGGTTGAGTCAGCCTTCCATCCTTCCGAGGTCAGTAAAATGAGGACCCAGATTGTTGGGGGCA
The DNA here is from genome assembly GCF_964194415.1 of Vipera berus. Lineage (NCBI taxonomy): Eukaryota > Metazoa > Chordata > Lepidosauria > Squamata > Viperidae > Vipera > Vipera berus. The sequence goes on along the minus strand of NC_138205.1, from coordinate 114,666,115 downwards.
GTAGACTGACTGTAAAACGCTTAAGGAGGGCTGTAAAGTATTATGAAATGGTATATAAGTTTAGGTGTTATAGATATTGCTGTTAAAAACATACAAACATAACAGGAAACAATATAAAACAGTAGAAAATATATTAAGTCCAATTGACCTAAAGTAATGTTAATATAGATATAGTAAAAAGAGAAAGAAAAATTTTGCATGCAGATAGGAAGCTGCTTATATGCATAACATATAAGTAGGTAACGTATATTTTATATAATAGTCCCCATGTGTGGACACAGTCCCTGCACTCCTCTGCACATTTACCCCAATGATCACAAGCTCTCTTTCTTAAGAATGGTTATAATTCTTTTTTTATACATATCACTCAGTGTAAATCTTGAGAGTATTCACTTTGTTACTGTAAAAAGAAAAATGTCTCCTTCAGAAGACTTACTGAATTTAAAATAAAAAAAATATTTTACAACAATAACTTATTGCCAATGGAGTTCATTTTCATGAATTTGAAATTCCCACATTATTCCGTGAGCTATGTATATAAACTAATAAATCATCTTCTTACTGTTTAAGGGTACTTAGTTTAGTTGATTCAAATTAATCAAACTAATAATCCTGATAGGCTTCTGAGTAAATACACAGAGAGTAAAGTTTTTTTTTCTATCCAGCGTAAGTAAAAATGAACACAGCTTATTTCTTTTCATTTATTTAGATATGTATTCTTGGTAAGTCAAAAAAAGTGGTCAATTTTTACTCAGAATCCAGTCTGGTTTGGTCGCTGGGACCAGAGGTTTAGTCTTGCGAGCTTTCGGACATGTGCTGGGGCCTGTCCTCAGGGTAAATTCCATTAGAGAGAAATCTGAAAGCTCAGAAGTCTCAACCTCTGGTCCCGATGACCAACTCAGATTGGATCCTGCAATATTATCCTGGGACACATATATTTGCTTGTGACTTTTGCATTTGGTGTAGGTCTTATTTCCATAAAAATTGGCAACTGATTTTTCAAGTTCACAACTTATTATTTCTTGATATTTACAGCACATTACAAAACTGTAAAGTTTGAATGTAATTTTGGATGACATGTAGCATAAGAATCTCTGCTATTTTATTTTTAGCCATTTTATTTTGCTTGGTTTGGTCAGTCATGTGAAATGTGGAATGTACAAGTTACATTTTTGCTCAGAAAGTCCAATTTTAATATTCATTTGTCTTATCTCATGCCCTTTTTAACTCCCGTTGGTCATGGCTGCCTCAGAGGGCCATCATACCCCTATTAAAAAATTCAGAATACTTGCATGCTGTCTTGTCTGCTGATTAGATCAGTAACTTTCCTCTTGTTCTGCAATACATGAATATATAGATCATTTCTCTGTTTTATTGACTGCTGAACTTTTAATTTTATATGATCTTTCAAATTCCTTTTTCTCTTTCAGTCAAGAATTGGATGGAGAAGAAACGTCACTCGACTGTTGGTTTTTTCCACGGATGCTGGGTTCCATTTTGCTGGAGACGGGAAGCTTGGAGGAATTGTTTTACCAAATGATGGACAATGTCATTTAGAAAATAATATGTACACAATGAGCCATTACTATGTAAGTATGTTAGGTAGAATATTTAGGTATATTTATTGTGTGTTCATGTGCATGTAATGAAGTAAATATGAAATGTATAATAAAAATTCAATTCCTTATTCTAAAATATACTTTTGCTATATAACAATTTAACAGGAAAAAAACACAGTTTTTTAAAATAAGATTAGAAGACCTTTAAGGATTATAAAAAGAATATTTGCTTGCGTGCATGGAATCATGTGTTAATAAAATGATTTTAATAACCCATAGAAATTTTCTTCTGTTTTATCTTTCTTCTTATATTTTTCAACTTTACTCTGTATTGTAGAGTCCTTAGTGCTCTCTGTTTGGTTATTTACTTAAAGACATTTCACTACTCCAAAGTCTACTAGAGCACAACCACTACAAGCTATGAAAAGGTTAACACTATCATATATCAAAAAACATCTCAGAAACATCCAACAGACTGTTACCAATACACAACATACATTGTAACAGCCAGAATGTAAGATAGATAGAGGATTATAATAATAATGATAATGATAATAATAATAAGTTGGAAGGGACCTTGGAGGTCATCTAGTCCAACCCCCTGCTCAGGCAGGAAACCCTACACCATTTCAGGCAAATGGCTGTCCAGTCTCTTCTTAAAAACCTCCAGTGTTGGAGCATTTACCACCTCTGGAGGCAGGTTGTTCCACTGGTTAATTGTTCTAACTATCAGGAAGTTTCTTCTTAGTTCTAGGTTGCTTCTCTCCTTGACTAGTTTCCATCCGTTGCTTCTTGTCCTGCTTTCAGGTGCTTTGGAGAATAGCTTGGCTCCCTCTTCTTTGTGGCAGCCCCTGAGATGTTGGAACACTGCTATCATGTCACCCCTCACTCTTCTCTTCGTTAAACTACACATACCCAATTCCAGCAACCGTTCCCTATATGTTTTAGCCTCCAATCTGACCACATGGGCAGACTCAACCAAGAGTTCGGTTAAAATGCTAGGATGGATGGGATAATAATTACAATTCTTATTTAAAAAGTTATTATCTGCCTGTTTTTATATAATATGTATACAGAATGTATTATGTATGTTGCACTCAAATATATATTCAATGTATTGTCTCATGAATCTTAACTTTGTTCTTCAGGATTATCCCTCTATTGCTCATCTTGTTCAGAAGCTAAGTGACAATAATATTCAGATAATATTTGCTGTCACAGAGGAATTTCAGCCAGTGTACAAGGTAATGATCAAATAATGTACATTTCTATATCTTAAAAAAACATCCTTGTTTAAATGCCTAGTAAAACAAACTAGGTAATATAAAGCCCTAGGCAGAAAAGTGAAGGAGCTGGGGGAAATAGGAAATAGAAATAGTGTTTCCATCCATCGTTCCTAAGATATGATCTGTTGGAGGGTTCTCAGGATGCGACAGAAACCTTTCCAGTTCTTCCCAGAGTTCCTATGGGTAATTTAATGCCAGGCATCTGTCATTCTTCTTTTGCTGATGACAATATTTCTTATGAGAAACAAGACTTTACTCTGTATTTCTATGTGGAGATATAAACAGCTGGCAGAAAGACATGGCTGAATGCAAGGTGTTGTCCTCCATGTTGATGAAAGGAAAAGAAAGAGATGGAGTATCTTGAAAGTCACAACTCATTAAGACGATTGTGTCAAGAAAAATTTGGATTCCTAGGCAATGGTTTATATCACTTGTTTATAGCAGTTGAGGAACTTTTAAGCAAGGATGAACTGCATTTCTTAGGGAATGGAAAATGTCTTTGCAAAAAGTCATATGATGCTTGATCAGTTACTTTATACCTAAGTTTAATAAGACTTTAAATTGGATATGGAAGGGAGAATAAGGCACAAATTTAAGTAGGGTAATGCTGATTATTACTATTGGGTAATAGTGATAATAGAGGACACAGAAGATGATTTGGAAAACTTCATCACGTAGTAGGGAGATCAGTAAACGATGGTATCCCTAGCATCAAGTATGTTTGTATGTTGGTTAAAATGATAATGTGTGTGAATTAACAAAAATTCATTCCTTGTATGTAAAGGAGTTGAAGAATTTGATTCCTAAATCTGCAGTGGGAATGCTGTCTTCAAACTCGAGTAATGTGATTCAGCTGATCATTGATGCTTACAATGTAAGTCCATGCAAATGAATAATTCTTATTATAATCTCTTTGAGTTTCTAAAACATTTTATGACTGTATTGTAGCATTAGTTAAAAGATTATGAAGGCCAGGAATTGTAAATAACAGTTGCTTTGAAATAGTTCCTTTGAAATTGGGTGTGGTTAAGGCACATTAGAATCCGAAAAACCAGAGTTTGAATGCCATTTTAGGCACAGAGCCAGTCGGGTGAACCAGCCACTCATTCTCTCAGCCCAAGGAGAAATGAAGGCAAGAGAAATGCTCTTCTGAAAACATTGCCAAGAAAAGGCAGATGCCAGAAGTCAGCACTGATTTGAAGACATGGATGGGTCTGTGCGCGTGCGTGAGCACGTGTGCACACAATATTTCCTTGAAAGGACTTTGTTAAAATATCTTTTGCAGGAGTTGCACATTCTTTTAGATTCTGTTCATATATCTAAATGTTCAAATTTTATTTTAGTCATTGTCTTCAGAAGTTATTTTGGAAAACAATAAAGTACCTAAGGAGATAGCAATAGAATATAAATCTTTCTGTAAGAACAAAGTGAACGGAACAGGAGATGAAGGAAGAAAGTGCTCTAACATTTCAATTGGAGATGAGGTAAGGTTTGGTGTGCAAAGTCATGCAGACTTCTTATGTGCCCATTGTTACATTATTGCATTGTCCTATATAATGCTATATGTTTCTTTTAATCAGTTTGAACAAATCGCTTTTTATTGTTTATATTACAGGTTAGATTTGAGATTACAATAACAGCTAATCAATGTCCAGAAAAAGGACAAAATGAAACAATTAAAATCAAACCGCTTGGTTTTACTGAAGAAGTAGAGATTAATCTGGAGTTCATTTGTGAATGTGATTGCCATAACGAAGGAATTGAGGACAGCCATCTGTGCCATTTTGGAAATGGAACATTTGAGTGTGGTGCTTGCAGGTATATAATAAATACTACTTTGCTACTTTGTTTTTGTGGAGAAAAAAAGATCCGTAACTTAATTTTTTATGTAGAAGCATATCCTCCAATTTAGAAAAGGTTAGCTGAGATGTTTAGGAAACTAATAGAGTTCCTTATGAATTAAAGGAATAATTTTGTGCCTAAAAGCCTATAATGATGGAGAGAAATGCAAGCCATGAAATATACATACACACAGCCCTATACACACACACACTCACATATGCTCACACCCACACATATATAGGCAGAAATTTTCTCATTTTATCTCACTTTGAGATCATTTTGTGAAGGTGAATGTAAGAGACAAGACTAATTAAAAATGAACATTTTTAGACAGTGCATGATTTTTATCTATATATAAAATATATAGTATATAGTATATATATATGAAGGCCAGCAATCTGTCAGCACTGATCTTGGCAGCATGATACCTCTTGAATTCCAGCAGCTGCTGGGGAACCAATTGAAAGAGGTGATGCTCCTTCTCCCATAGAAGCCGCCCAGTTGCATTTGTTGGTCACAAATGAGGCACATAATGCTGAGCTAAATTTGGTCCATTTTCCTTTTTAGGTGCAAACCTGGGCGTATTGGAAATCACTGTGAATGCAGCATGGAGGAAGTTAATAGTGAAGACATGTCAGGCACCTGTAGGCAGGCTAACAGTTCTGAAATATGTAGCAACAATGGTGAATGTATTTGTGGGCAGTGTGTGTGCAATAAGCGAGAGAATCCATATGAAATCTATTCTGGCTTATATTGCCAGTGTGATAACTTCAAATGTGATCGATCTGATGGTTTAATTTGTGGAGGTAATGAATTCCTTTTCTGTCAAAGGAGCTTTAAAACATAAGCTTGAAACTACTATGATAAAGTAGAATTAAGTGAATAAGAGAAACAGAGATCAGATTAGGAATAGCTTCTCTGTCACAGTTCCATTTCTTTGATTGATTGAAAATATTCAGGCAACTGAACTGACAATTAAAGGTTTTATACTTAACTATGGTACATAAAAGACTATTTAAAGATAATGTTATCCTTTATAATAAGCCCAGTAATAAAAGTGTTTGTTAAAGAAGAAAATCTTTGCATGCTGTCCTATATACATCCTGTTGATGATAATTTTGTATACAGTACAATATGCCACTATGTTGTTATGTTCTGTTGTATAGTACAATACGGAGTGATATAATTTGGCAGAAAAACCTGAGCACCATTAACATACAAATTTTAAATAATGTCAAAATAGCCAGATATTGCATGCTTTTATCATCACTTTTCTTGTTTTGGAATTTCTTTAATTAGTAAAGAGAATTTCTTCCCTAAAAATAATCAGGACTAACCTGCAAGCTTTCATAAGACTTCAGAACTGGATTTTAGTTCTGTGCAACTGCAATAAAGCATTTTATTCATGAGAAACTCTTCTGAATTACACCCTCAAAAATAGCACTACATGAAGACTCTGTGCAATAACCTTAAGCCCACCTGAAGACATAAGATCTTTTGTCATCTGTAGTCATAATCTGGATAATTTCAGGAGCAAATCAAAATAGTCACGTGAAGTCTTTGTGACTTCAAGTAGCTCCTGAGGATCTTGTCAAATCCATCCCATTGGCAGAAAATGAGGCAAAGTGTATGCATTTTTATATCGAAATTTGACTAATTTTTTTTCTGTTTTTAAATGTAGGACACGGTGAATGTAAATGTCGTGAATGTGATTGCTGGGCAAATTACACTGGCTCTGCTTGTGAGTGTCCCCTAGATACGACTCCTTGTGAAGCTGCAAATGGGCAAATCTGCAATGGTAGAGGAATATGTGAATGTGGAATATGCAACTGTACTGATTCCAAATTTCAGGGACCAACATGTGAGCTGTGTCAGACTTGTCTTGGCGTCTGTGCAGAGCACAAGTAAGATTTTTGATTTTGTAATGAAAATAACTGGTTCTTATAAGATTGCAAACTGATGCAGCAGGTCTTTTTTCAATGTCATTCTAGAATTCAGATAGCCAGAAACTAAATCTATAACTCCTTCAGAAGAAATGGAGTAGCCTTCATGGTCAATAAAAGAATAGGAAAAGCAATACTGGGATACAATCCCCAAAATGACAGAATGACCTCAATTTGAATCCAAGGCAAACCAGTATCACAGTACTCCAGGTCTATGCCCCAACCACTGGTGCTGAAGAGGATGAAATTGACCATTTCTATGAAGCCCTACAGCACCTTATAGAACTAACACCAAAAAATGATGTCCTTATCATCATGGGGGATTGGAATGCTAAAGTAGGAAGTGAAAAGATAAGCAGGATAACAGGCAAGTTTGGCCTTGGAGTACAAAATGAAGCAGGGCACAGGCTGATAGAATTTTGTCAAAGAATACAATGGTCATAGAAAACACTATTTTCCAACAACCCAAGAGATGGCTCTACACATGGACATCACCAGACGGTCAACACAGAAATCAGATTGACTATGTGCTCTGCAGCCAAAGATGGAGAAGCTCTATACAGTCAGTAAAAACAAGACCAGGAGCTGACTGTGGCTCAGACTATGAATTTCTCATTGCAGAATTTAGGCTTAACTGACGAACGTGGGGAAAAGCACTAGGCCACTCAGGTATGAACTACCGGTAAATCATATCCCTGATGAATATACAGTAGAGGTGACAGATTTAAGGAATTAGATCTGATAGACATAGTGCCTTAACAACTATGGACGGAGGTTCGCAACATTGTACAAGAGGTAGCAACTAAAACCATCCCAAAGAAAAAGAAATGTAAGAAAGCAAAATGGCTATCTGAGGAAGCTTTGCAAATAGCTGCAGACAGGAGGGAAGCGAAAGGCAAGGGAGAAAAAGAAAGATACACCCAATTGAATGTAGAATTCCAGATAATAGCTAGAAGAGATAAGAATGCCTTCTTAAATGAACAGTGCAAAGAAACAGAAGAAAACAATAGAATAGGGAGGACTAGAGATCTCTTCAAAAAAATTAGAGAGCTGAAGGGAATGTTTCATGCAAAAATGGGCATGATAAAGGACCAAAATGGCAGGGACCTAACGGGCAGAAGAGATTAAGAAGAAAAGGCAAAATTACACAGCAGAACTATACAAGAACGAGCCTAACGTCCCTGATAACCACGATGAGGCAGTCACTGTCCTCGAGCCAGACATCCTAGAATGTGAAGTGAAATGGGCCTTAGGAAAACTGAGCAACAACAAAGCTAGTGGAGGTGACAGTATTCCAGCTGAGCTATTCAAAATCTTAAAAGACAATGCAGTAAAAGTGCTACACTCAATTTGCCAGCAAATTTGGAAAACTCAACAGTGGCCACAGGATTGGAAAAGATCAGTTTACATTCCAATTCCAAAGAAAGGCAGTGCCAAAGAATGTTCAAACTATTGCACCATTGCACTCATTTCACATGTTAGTAAAGTAATGCTTAAAATCCTACAAGCTAGACTCCAGCAGTATGTGGATCAAGAACTATCAGAAGTACAAGCAGGATTTCGAAGAGTCAGAGGAACTAGAGATCAAATTGCCAACATACGCTGGATTATGGAGAAAATTAGGGAGTTCCAGAAAAACATCTATTTCTGCTTCATTGACTATGCTAAAGCCTTTGATTGTGTGGATCACAACAAATTGTGGCAAGTTCTTAGATGGGAGTACCAGACCATCTTATTTGTCTCTTGAGAAACCTATATGCCGGTCAAGAAGCAACAGTGAGAACTGGACACAGAACCACTGATTGCTTTAAAATTGGGAAAGGAGTCCAGCAAGGCTGTATTGTGTCGCCCTGCCTATTTAACTTATATGCAGAGCACATGAGAAAGGCAGGGCTAGATGAATCAAAAGTTGGAATTAAAATTGCTGGGAGAAATATCAACAACCTAAGACAGTGATGGCAAACCTTTTAGAGACCAAGTACCGAAACTGCAACCCCAAACCCACTTATTTATCGCTGGGTGGGTGTGGCCCACTGGGTGGGCGTAGCTGTGGTGGTCATGGAAGATTGGGTGGGTGTGGCTGAGGTGAGTGTGGTCACCTCAATTTTGCTCGTGTGGAGGGATGCCTGTGGGGGGACCCAGGGAGTTTCTGGCAGGTGGGATAGTAGGCAGGAGTCTCATCCTGTGGGTTGAGGTGAGGCAGGGTGGGGGTGCCAATGCCATGGGGCAAGGCAAAGAATGGGGCAGCTGCTGCCTGACACCATTGTCCCCTGCACACAGAGGCCAGCGAGCGCATGGGGGCCAGCGGTGTAATCTGGGGCTCCACAGCCCATCGCCAGCAGTTCAAAGAAGCCGCCTCCGAGATGGATGGCCGGCCAACGGCTGAGGAGGTGATGCAGTGGGTTGTGCCTGGGTAAAGGAGAGCGTGCGAGGCCAGGAGGGACCGGGTGGGGGGAGAGAAACCAGCTGTGTCGGGATGCATCCGGCCACGTGGGACCTTGGCGAGTTAGCAGGTGGCTGGTTGAAGAGGGACAGTTGCCATCTCCGGGGCATGGTGCGTCTGCCCACAGAGACGGCTCTGCTTGCCACCTCTGGCACCCGTGCCATAGATTCGCCACCACTGACCTAAGATATCCAGATGATACCATTCTAATGGCAGAAAGTGAAGAGGAATTAAAGAGCCTCTTGTTATGAGTGAAGAAGGAGAGTGCAAAAGTTGGGTTGAAACTAAACATTAAGAAAACCAAGATCATGGCATACGGCCCTGTCAATTCCTGGCAAATAGTTGGGGAAGAAATGGAGATAGTGACAGATTTTTTTTTCCTGGGCTCCAAGATCACCGCAGATGGGGACTGCAGCCAAGAAATTAAAAGACGCTTGCTCCTGTGGAGGAAGGCCATGGCAAATCTAGACAGCACACTAAAAAGCAGAGACATCACCCTGCCAACAAAAGTGCGTATAGTCAAGGCTATGGTCTTCCCAGTTGCAATGTATGGCTGTGAAAGTTGGACAATAAGAAAGGCTGAGCGCCAGAGAATTGAGGCCTTTGAATTATGGTGCTGGAGGAGACTCCTGTGAGTCCCTTGGACTGCAAGGCGATCAAACCGGTCAGTCCTAGAGGAGATCAACCTTGACTGCTCTTTAGAAGGCCAGATCCTGAAGTTGAAACTCAAATACTTTGGCCACCTAATGAGAAGGAAGGACTCAGTGGAGAAGAGCCTAATGCTGAGAAAGGTTGAGGGCAAGAGAAGAAGGGGACGACAGAGAATGAGGTGGCTGGATGGAGTCACTGAAGCAGTAGGCATGAGCCTAAATGGACTCCAGAAGATGGTAGAGGACAGGAAGGCCTGGAGGTCACGATGGGTCGGACACAACTTCACAACTAACAACAACAACAACATCTATAACAGAAAAAAAACAGTTGAGATAAAGGAGAACAGCCCTTTTTGTTGTAACCCATCCCTGTGGAACATTCATCCACCAGAGGTGAGAATTGCTTTTTCCCTTTAGGCCTTCTGGAAGGGTATCAATAAACTGGTTTTGCTGGGCTTCTGGTTTGCTTGCACGGCGCTTTCGGACACGCAGAGAGAGCTCCCTCCCTGCCGTCCGATCTTTCTTCATTGGAGGACCCTGAAAAGGGTCAAAAGTCACCCTGGAGGGGTGACCATCGCAAGGAAGCCCTCCTGTGATCGTGGAAGGGCAGCAGCTCTCCACTTGAATCCGGAGCAGCTCCTTTTGGCCCGAAGAAGAAGAGACCAGCCATCAACATGGCCAATCATTAAGCTGTTCCTGGCTGAAAGCACAATGAAGCAATCTGGAGGACTTGGGTGAGACTTTTCCTTTCTTATCCCCCTACTGCCTGCCTGTGGGACTTTTCTGAAAATTTTCTCCCCCCACCTTTTTTGAAAAAACAGCTTTTGTATACTTGGGGGAATAACATTTTAAGCCTTAAAGCAGACATGTCAAACACAAGGCCCGGGGGCCGGATCCGGCCCGCAAAGCCATCCTGGAAACAGTGAGGGAACGGCCCCCACTGCCTTGGCCCTGGCCCAGAGACCCTCCTTCTGCCAGAGACCCTCAGATCTGTCCCACTCCTGCCCAGGCCCCCATAGGGACCCTTGATGCGAACGATGTAGAGCTGGCCACACTCATCCAGTAGGCCATATGCACTCTAGCCACGCCCACCCAGTAGGCCACGCCCACCCGGCCCCCTGAGGGCAACCGCAATGCTGATGTGTCTCTCAATGAAATTGAGTTTGACACCCCTGCCTTAAAGCGAAGAAAGAAAAATAAAACACCATCTGATCAAGCAAAGAAACTAAGCAACCTTATTCCTACCTATTAAAAAGCTTTTATTTTTGTGGGGATCTACTACCCTATTTTCTGTTTAAGATGTGAACTAAGGAAAAAAGAATGGACTAATTATATAAAAGCTTTATATTAATTTGGGGGAAAAAGAATTTTACAACTTATTCTATTTGCTATTGATGACATCCTGTGGCTAAATGTGGAATTGCAAGTAAATGTTTTGCTTATTCTGACAGTTGACTGAATAACAAAGTTGTCCTTGATATTATCTTCAAAGACAAGTGTGGGAACACCTGGCACTGAAAACAACTTTTAAGAGCATTGGAGGTAGAAAATTATTGACTTCCATTAAAATAGCCTCCATGGAAGACTTAGCTGTAAATACCAACGAAATGGATGACTATATCCCACCACTTAATTACAAATTGATTTTGGACACAATCATGGCTATAACTGAGCAAATTAAAGCCAAATTGCATGATAAACCTGACAACTTAAAGCCATCAGACCACACTTTGACCTTAAATGATGAACTGACAACCCAAAAACAAATAGAACTGGAAATTAACACTGAAATAGGAGACTTCAAAGAGCAACAAACGCAGCCTACAGAGAACTTTTAAGTCCAAACTCCAACTTTAACTACAAAACTTACAGTTCAAAAAACAACACCTGAAGAAAGCAACAGTAAGAGCGAAGATATCAAAGGCTTTCAAATACAGTATGTTGAGTATTCAGCTAATCAAACAATAACAACATTAGCTACTACGTTCTACCTAACCCAGATGGAACTGGAACAAGAAGTATAGCAAACATCAAAAACTGAGGTATTAAAGCAATATTTCAATGATTGTAAAGAGGACACCAGCTTGGCAAAACTGTCATTTGGATGGTCTTCGTGGATTCAAATAGGTGGAGGAGAGAGACACATCTAAGAATTTAACGACACTAAGATGGAAGCTTGATTGGCACAAAAGGAAGGCGAGAGTTAGATTTAAAGATATAGACTTGGTTTTTGGGGGGGATTTGTAAGGACAACTTTAAAAAATCTTTTTTGATGGACTAAGGGGAATCTTAAAATATATATAAACATTTCATATTTAGGTTTTAGATTTTTAAAGGAAAACAAAATTAAGCTTTTAGAATAAAACTTTGAATTATACTATAGAATTTGGAATCTTATAAGATAGTATTTTAATAAGTGTTGAATGGTTAAGACAAAAAATCTTTTCAAACAATTTAGGATTTTTTAAGATGAAAACTTAAATTTACTGTTAAATCATGAGAATGATTTGTAATGAACAATGTAAGTTTTGTAGACAAGAGAATTATTCTTTACTGAAATAGGGAATTGTAGGTTACCCAAAAAGTAAGCTTTCTTCTGTATATTATAGGCTACTTTAGAGTATTTTATTGCAACTAGGTAAAACTTAAAATCAGGATTTTGATATCTATTTGTCTAATTACATTGAAAACTTTCTTAATTGATTAGGTCATATCTAGAAATGTACTAACTTGATTACTTTGACTATGTGAAAACTAAGGGAATCAGATAGGGAATCTTTATTGATGCAACCTGAACTATTTACAAACAACTTGTTAATTGTTACTTTTCACTACCCAATCACCATATTGCTTCACAAGTACATGTATATGTAAATATTGAAAAACCAATAAAACTTGATTTAAAAAAAACAAAACTGGTTTTGCTGGTTGGCCTGGGGCCCTGAGGTGCTACTTGCCACTGGAGGTGGCTGATAGGGTAAGAAGATCTCATCCCTATCTAATCTGTCTCTTGGTTCTTATATATGTGGCTTTAGTGCAGTTTTTAACAATTATTTTAATGTTGATTTAATATTTTAGCTATTTTTCTATGATTTGTAAGCCTCTTAGTGTCATCTTGTAGGGGAGCTAAGCAGCATAGAAATTTAATAAATAAAACAAACTATTATCCTGGTTATGGCCAGGACAGGGGTGAGCATTTTTGTCTTCAAATAGCATTAGTGTGCCATCTCAGTGGAAAAAATATTTGCTGGAGTAATATATCACCAGGTACAATGTATTATGGGACATTATATGAATGTCTTAAATCCAAAGCCCTTTGTTTTTCCAAAAGGGAAGTGAGATCAGGTGCTATAGCAGATGTTTTCTTCAGTAAAGGGAAAATTCAAAAATACAATTCTTATTTCTCCCCACCCCCCCAAAGATCTTGTACTGCATAAGTTGGCAGATTTGGGGAAGATCACTCCCCATACATCTCTTTCCATCTTCTCCCTCCGAAGAGAGGAGCCTTTCAAAAGTTGCTTTAATGAGTGGCTTTAATACAAGCTAAACATCTACTTTAGTAATGGTTACTGAGTGTAGGATTGTATAGTAAGAGTGACATCATTCAGAATCTTCTTTAAGAGATAATGCACTCAAGGCCAGAAGGAAAAATCCACTATGTTTAAGTAATCTGAGATTTAAGCTTTTATTTAAGTTTATAATTGCCATTTTGTCAAGCCTTCCTCATAAAATGGATGGTATACTGATTTGTGCTTCATCTTCTTTGCAAACAGAGATTGTGTCCAATGCAAAGCCTTTAACAAAGGAGAAAAAAAAGAACGGTGTGAAAAAGAATGTTCACACTTTAGTTTGGAGCTGGTGGATCGTAGAGAAAAGTTGCCACAACCTGGACAGTATGATGCTTTGACTCACTGCAAGGAGAAGGATATTGATGACTGTTGGTTTTACTTTACATACTCTGTTGACTCAAATAACAAGGCCATTGTTCATGTGGTAAAGACACCAGGTATGCTTTGGTGCTCATAGACAGTTTTTACATTAGGGGATGCTTAAACCTAAACTCATTTACCTATCCCTATTCTTAATTTAATTTCTTGTGCTTCATAACATCCAGAATTTTATGTATGTGTGTTATTATCATCCTCTTTGAAAATAGTGTATTTAAAATACAGCTCTTAGTAGATATTTATTTTAAAAAACCAAGAGGATGTTGTTGAATACTCACAAAATGAACCCAAAGGACTATTGGAACTATCAGTGAGTTTGTGGCTATTGCTTCATTGGCTCCTTTACCCAACCTCCATTGATTATACTAAAGAAATGTTTTATGCCTAATTGTCCAGTTCTCACTCGGGCAGTAAATCCATGCAGGTATTTTTAAATTGGAAACAGCCCAAAGGATTGGTAAACCTGATCAGTGGTCAAACTCCCACCTTGTTCTTTGCACATTCCTCAGCAAATCACTCATGCCCTGGTCACGTCACAGCTTGATTACCCTATAGGGCTGCTCTTGGGAACCACTTGGAAGCTTCAGCAGGTCCAGAATGCAACAGTAATAGGCATGCATCTTATACCTATGTAATACCACGACTCCACAACCTGCAATTTTCTTCAGGTTTTGATTCAAAGGGTTAGTCATTACCTATAAAACGTACATGGCATAGATTCTGGATACTTGAGGGGCCACCTATCTCTCATTGTATTTGCCTGACTAATTAATTTTGGTAGGGTTGCTGCACTTTGGGTTCCATTCATTGAACAATGCCATCAAGGTGGCCTTGGAAGCACCCCTGCCCTGTAGCAGTTCATGCCCTCTAAAATGAGCTTGTCCCTGAGATTCATAAGGCTGCCCAAGGTCTCCAGAGAGGAAAATTGTTATCTTTTTTTTTTCTTTCTATTCTCTAACATTCCCCCCCTTTTTTCCTTTGCCTTGTGCTGGTTTTGTGTGCTTTTCTGTTTTTGTTTTAAAATGTTGTAAGCCACTCAGATACAGTATGCTGGGATTTGGGCAGCATATAAATTTAATTAATAGTATCTATTCCAGGTTCTTGGGAAGAACAGGTAGATAAAAATGCTAAATCCAGTCTAAACATCTGGCTGATTGTACAGTCATTATCTAAGAACAACATTAATTATTCATATTTTTAGATGGCTGTTTCATATTGCAACTGTATTAAAATTATGCTTCATTAATTTTGTTTGCTAGAATGCCCAAGTGGTCCTGACATCATTCCTATTGTTGCTGGTGTGGTTGCTGGAATTGTTCTTATTGGTCTAGCTTTATTGCTGATTTGGAAGTTACTTATGATCATTCATGATAGAAGAGAATTTGCAAAATTTGAGAAAGAAAAAATGAATGCAAAATGGGATACGGTGAGTTACTATTTTAATAACCTTAAGCAGGTATACATATCTGAAAATAGTTTGCATGTTTCATAAATTTCAGGCATCAATTTAGAAAAATATGTATGTTAGTCAGACTTGCTTTCTGTACATCTCCAGATCATTCCAAGCTGGAAAAGACATATTATCATAATTCTTTTAAAAGCTTTCAGTCTTTTAAATATTAACACCAAGCTTTTCCAGTTGTAGACCTCAATATTTTGTTCTCTTTTAGGATATTACTAGGATTCTATTCATTTGAATATGATTGAATACAACCCTAAATCTTAGAACTAACATTTATGTTAGAGCACGACCTTTTTTCTTCAGACTGTTGTCTCTTTTGTATTCCACATTGATGATTTTTCTACCTTCAGCAAGAAAATCCAATATACAAGAGTCCTATTAATAATTTCAAGAATCCAAACTATGGACGTAAAGCTGGTCTCTAAGTTTCCGTTCGTATTTTCTTTTCTATTTCTTTCTCTTTGCATGAGCTTTTCTTCAGGCTTACTGAATGCAGCTTTAACTAATTATTGCTTGATTCCTAACACCTTTAATTGCTGCATCTTTCTTTGAATTAAGTAACAGAATTTAGAGAGCCAGTTTAGTGTAATAATAAACCGGGTTAGAACATGGGAAACTAAATTCTAGTCTTAGGCATGTAGTCTTTGGATTTTGAACATATTACACTTTTTGTCGGCTATAGGAAGAAGGTAATAGAAAATCATTTCTGAAGCATTTTGGCAAGGGCAGCCAATAAATAAAGAGGAAATGGACAAGCATTTAAGAACCTATTTTGCTCCCTTTAGTAAAATCTGAAACACTGATGAGTAAAACAAGGACCTCCACCAAAAAAAGTGGGAAATGCAAACCAGAGCACTTTCTCTTCGTGATAAGGGCCTCTATGCAAAATTATATTAATCACGTGTTTATGCTTTGTCCCTTTTCCAGCCTTAGGGCTTGGCAAATATGAGATGTAATGCTCTTCAAATCTGGTAAAATAAACAAGGCATGATGTAGCTTAATTTAAAGTACTTCTAGTTGTTAATGGAACAAATTTATTTAGTGCATTGTCACTGAGATCACTCTTTTTATCTGGCTAGTTAGTTTACTTGAGAATAGTGATCGAGAACACTATCCCCAGATGACTCTTGTGACAATGGCCACTAACTAAATATATTCTTGAGAGAAAAAAGCATCAATGGCAGGAAATGGAGTACAGCACAAAGCAGATACAGCAGACATGTCAAACACAAGGCCCGGGGGCCGGATCCGGCCCGCGAAGTAGTTTCATGTGGCCCGCGAAGCCATCCTGGAAACAGTGAGGGAACGGGCCCCACTGCCTTGGCCCTGGCCCAGAGACCCTCCTTCTGCCAGAGACCCTCAGATCTGTCCCACTCCTGCCCAGGCCCCCATAGGCACCCTTGATGCGAACAATGTAGAGCTGGCCATGCCCACCCAGTAGGCCATATGCAATCTAGCCACGCCCACCCAGCAGGCCACGCCCACCCTGGCCATGCCCACCCGGCCCCCTGAGGGCAACCGCAATGCTGATGCGGCCCTCAATGAAATTGAGTTTGACACCCCTGAGATACAGTCTTGGCAACATATAAAATAATTCTTTTTAAATGTTGATTTCTATTCGAGCTGAACTTGAAAGTAGCGTGATAAGGTAGAAAATAATTAGACTGAACTTTGTTGATAGTTTATATAGTTCAACCTTAATTTGTGGCACAACCAGAGTATTATACGTAAATATGCTGCATTCTTCACATATATGTCCTTTTCTTACTTTTTCTCATTTCTTTTATTCTATTTCCATTCCATCTCTTATTTGATAATTCAGTTGTTTTTTATTTCTGAATACTCTGATGCTATGAATATGATTATATGATTGCCAATGATAATCCTGAAAAGAGACAAAACATTTGCCCCAAGCTTTAAAAAGAATAGTTAGCAAAGGTTCAAAAATAGTATCCTGGACTAAAGTCTATAATTCTTGGATGCAGTACAATGTTGGTTTTTAAAGTCTGATAATATAATGAATTTCAGTATAGGGAATTTGTTGAAAATCAGTTTGCTGTGTCAACATTTATGTAATTTGGAACAAATTCATCCATGCTTAAACAACCTGATTATACAGGTTTTGTGTGTGAGTCGCAAGTCCTCTCTTCTGTTTGCTGTTTGTGAGCTTTATTCCTCAATATTGAAGGATGGATTTGCTGTGTTCACATTGAAACTAATTTTATGGCTGATCTTACTTAGATCATGAAAGACTTGAGTAATAAAGGAGCACTTGGCTGTGATTTTTTCTGATATAGCAATGTCAGTGTTAATTTTGTACTGTCAAAAATACATCCAAAGTTTCCTTTAATTAAAGTATGTATATACTGGAGGGAATATGGAATCAATAGAGGCATGTAAAGAAAAACATTTTTTTTCTTTTCAAAATTTTTTTTTAATATTTATTTAATGGCCACCCATATCATCATGCATTAAAGTGTTGTGAAATTCCTATGAATAGATTATTTGCAGTGCCTTTCCTTTAGCCCCTTGATTATTTAAAGAATAATTTATGGTACTAAATGTGTAGTAAAAATTAAAAATGCTAGATAGATAATATGTAATATTTCCCTCCCCCTCCCTTCCCAAAAACAAAAGGCTTGCTTGTTTCAATCTTGTTGATCCAATGCAGGAACTGTGGAATCCTGTATGCACATGAATATCTAGACTGGCTTGGCAGTATGTGAAAATACTTTTTCAATAAGTTGACTGTTTTTTTATTCTATTAATCCTTTTTTTTCTTTCTTGTAGGGTGAAAATCCTATATACAAGAGTGCCGTGACAACTGTAGTGAATCCTAAGTATGAGGGGAAATGAAAATTGCTTTATAATTTCACAACACTGGGTGTGATATAATCATTTTGTATTCATTACCTAGCTTTTGGCAATATTGCAATGGATTTACTAATTCCTTACTTACATACAGTTGTTTCCTATGCAATTTTTTTAAATGTACAGTATTTTATTTTTGAAGGTTTTTTTCTTTGTCTTTGCAAATAAAAGTGCCAGAAAACTCACAGAATACTTGAGATTGCATATCCTATTCAGTATGATTATAGCTTACTCAAGGTGCTTTTTTTATCTACCCTGTCTTTTGTATGGAGTGAAATACTTAATAAACGATTTGCCTATACATTAAGTATTAAAATTAGAGCAGGTTTTAGCCTTATAGACGTATCAAGGTTTGGCTTGCACAAGTAGTGCAAACCTAATACTTAACTAATAAACTATAAAAAATTAGTTTATGAATAATGTGAGACTTAATTTCCAGCTTTCTGTATTCAGTAATGTAGAAACCATGATGTAACTAATTTCAATTTTCATTTGTAAGATACATATTAAATTGCCACTATGTGTGTATAAGAATAAAAAGTAGATCCAAAATAAGAGCTTAAATATTATTAAAAAAGATATGATAATAATAATAATAATTCCTCTTTTTAAATTCAGATTTCCTTTTAAATCAGCTCCCCTTATCTGGTGCCACCCCGTGGTACTGGACTTTTAAAAAATTGATCATATTTGAAATTGAAAGTCCTGCATATACAGGGCACAGAATAGTGGAGTTTTTCTTAGCGCCTTAATTCCTTAGGTTTCTTTTTAAATTTCTTGCTTAGTTTAAAGCCTGGTGCTTTGGCAACTTTTATCTTTAATGTATTTGATTTCTTTCTGTGTAAGATAATTGTTAAACCAGCTTATTTTTGCAATCTTGGTTGTAATTTATCATATAGCTAACATTGCATGATTCTGAATCAGGAGATACTGTGGCTTGTATATTTGCTGCTGGGTATTCTGTTACTGTTCTGTACTAGCCACATTCATATTTTAAGTGCCTTTTATTTTAACAAATGTTCACTTTTTACAATGTTATCATGGAATTTATTTATTAAATTTAATAAAATCCTTTAAAAATTGAATTGGTATTTCCTCTGTTGTTGTAAGTGTTGGTAAAACTGAACATTCTTAAAATGTAGTAGAGCAAGGCTTAGGAGAGGCTGTTGTGGGCCTTTGGGGGATCAGCTTCAGCAGAAAAGGACAAAGAACTGAACTGTCACCAAACACGGGTGAAACCTGCCATACTGATCTTTAGAGAAGGAAGAGGGATGGATATGAATAGTGTCACTCCTTTTTGAGCATCGAAATACTTCACCTAGCATCCCACACCCTTGTGTGGGAATACTTTCAGGTCAGAGTATTTAGATGGACACTGGTATTTTAATTATTTCATTCCTGTTAGGGGAAATAATAGTTCTAAAGGAAATTCAAAATCCCAGGTTTCATCCATCAGGCAGATTTGTAAATATATATTTAGTACCAGGGAAGAGAAGAAGTTTGGAAGCAATGGCAGATTTTAATTTTTCTGAATATTTCAACTGGAACTTAAGAATAGTAAGGCATGTTTTGGTTTCTGTAGGACTGAAAAGATATCTAGAATTTAGCATTTATAATTTGTGTTTCCTACCCCACCCATATATCCTACACAACCATTATATATTCTAACTTCGTTATCTGATACCTCAGCATGCATTCTTATTTTTTGTTTTATTTAGTGGTCAATTATCAGAAGTTTTACATAGTCGTCTCTTATTATTTAGGTTATAATTTTACTAGATAACTTCAACAATAACCACCTTTTCATGTAAGCACTGAAGTCTACCCAGTTTTCTTATGTAGGAACAACTACTGCTAAAGGAACAACTACTCCCTTGTTTTGTATAGACCAACATAATGCAGACAGTATGCTAATTATGGATTTTGTTTCAATCAACTGTCCACTTTACATTAGAATCATGAGCAGATTTTGTATTTGGGAGGATGACAACTGTACCTAGATCCAAAGAATTGTCCATATATTTGCTTTGTACCTAGTTCTTGAAAGTTAAAAGGAACTCAATAGCCATCTATATCAGCATGATTTCCTAGTTAGAACAGTATAAAAAAATCTGCATCTAGCAAGATAAGGAGGACCTTCACTTTCCTTATAAGTCAACATTTGCTTAAGTGTGGAGGAGAGCAAACAGCATGACATTCTATAAAGAATGAACTATATTTTGACTTAATATGAGGATCACTCAATTCTATTAATTGGTTCCCTGTGAATTTTAAGTGGTTGGTTAGGTCCAAAGATTTATTTTTTAAAATATCTGAATTCTAGACAGACTGTACCATCCCAGACCTCCCCATCCCCAAAAAGTCATTTCAGAGAGACATAAATGTACTTTTATCAAATGCAGTAAAAGTAATTACTCTGAGATTTGGTAGTTCAGCTTACATATATTTTAACTACCATTCGACTGCAAATTACAGGTTTCACAGGTCTCAAAAGAAATTAATACATGAATGCCTTATTTTTCCTTAACACAGTTGTAAAATTGAAAGTTACAAGTTTGCTGCATAATGAATAAATCCAAAAGATTAAAGTTAGATCAGTGGCTTCTTGGATTTTGCCATATAACTGGGGAAGTTCCATCTTTTCTTGTAGGAGAACAGCCCTTTCCACAAATAACAAATGAATCCTATAATTCAAACAGAAGTATTCTGAGTATGCAATTTCAATAATCAACTATATGAAATATATTTCAGATTATTATTTGAATTATCTATTATTCCCTTCATTTCCTTTTGCAATTGTAAGTTTGGTTAGTTAAAAGACAACTAGAAACGTCATATATACACTACAGCTTAATACCAGAAAACATTTTTGCTTGAAAAGTATCCCAAGTTCATCTCCAGCAGGCTTAACAAATGGTGCTTCATAGATGTTCTTAGCATAAGAGCTTAGCATGAACCTGGTATGGTAGGGACCAGTAGCTTATTATTTTGCAATGTCCAATCTACTTAAGTAAAACCATTTCCAAGACTGAGTTAAGCATGATAACTTTAAAAATAGTTGTGAAAAAAATGGCAGGTCAGATACGAAGCATGGCATCTGTCAATTTTAACTGTTCTTGTGGCCCTGTCACTGTTAGCCCAGCTAGGTAGATCAGATCAGATCAGATCAGAAAAGCAACTAATTGGAAAACTAAACCTACACCTTATTTAGATAGACTTTAATGACATTGTCAGCCCAATGTGCTTTTCTTCTCCTTATATCCCAGTGAATCAAGGACCTGTTTGAATTGTTTTGAAAACAACCTTTGTGGAAGGGGTCTGTTGTAACTTCAAATGGCCACTAAGCAATTATCTATACTATCTTGCTACCCAGAACTTAAAAGAATTAAGCTTTTTCTCTTATGTAAGGGTTTTTGCCGATTTCTATCAAGGACATCTCCCATACACTACAGTCATAAAAACAGATGCAAAGGTTCTGTTTTCAGGAGGCAGTTTTCTGCAAAACCTGAAACTTTTAACTGTTCTAAAAGACCACGGAACTTGAGTTATTTTATATTTTGTTCTTTTGGAATACAAACAATTTATATACTACTTAAATGGGGAAACAAAATATTTTACATTTTACAGGCAGCACTAATTATAAGCACCACTACTTTAATACCATTTTGAAGTCTTGTTTGAACACGGGTAAAAGATGTTTACCTTTTTAATCAGTGAATTGCTCTTTTGCAAGTAGTAATGGTATTTTTAAAATTGACATCTGCTTTGTTGAGAGACAGGAAGATTCCATGGGCTATAAACTGTATTTATCAATTTAGAAAGAAGACATATTCATGAAATATCATATTAGACCTCAAAACTTTAAAGATGGTTTAAAGGTTTAATAGATTTCCCTGATTCTGAGTTGAAGGTTGCAATTGGATCGCTATTGCATGGCCTGGGGGACTCATGGCCTGCCCTCCTACAACATGACATCTGAAGAACTTCAAAAGGTAAGAGTGCAGTAGGAGATGGGCAGGTGGGGAAAAGGCCCAATCACTGCAAGGTTCCAGCAGGGTGGGATGGCAGGAGAGATGCCGGGGGGGGCACTGCAGCAACCAGTGATGGGTCATAAGGACTACACAAACCCACGGCAGCCATCATAACTTTGAAATGGGAGGGTGTTATATATAGTTTTTGGGAGTTTCTGTCACAATTTCAAACATTCATTAAATGATCTATCATACCTCAAGGATTACCTGTAGTTCCTTCAATATATCAACTGTACAGTTATTTTACTACTTTCTAATTGAGCAATAGCTACTTACCAAATCTTGAACTTGATTAGCTAGAGGAGTTAGTCCTTGAAAGGCTGAAGAATAATTGCCCCCTAATCACAAACACAAACACAAAAGTCCATTATTATCTATGAAGCCCTACAGCACCTTACAGAATAACACCAAAAAATGATGTCATCATCATGGGGGGATTGGAATGCTAAACTAGGAAGCCAAAACATAACTGCAATAACAAGTAAGTTTGGCCTTGGAGAACAAAATGAAGCAAGGCACAGATAAAATTTTGTCAAGAGAATACAATGGTCATAGCAAACACTCTTTTCCAACAAGAGTGTTTTCCAACAAGAGATGGCTCTTCACATGGACATCACGAGACGATCAACACAGAAATCAGATTGACTATGTGCTCTGCATCCAAAGATGGAGAAGCTCTATACAGTCAGTAAAAACAAGACCAGGAGCTGACTTGGCTTAGACCATGAGCTTCTCATTGTAAAATTTAGGCTTAAACTGAAGAAAGTAGGGAAAAGCACTAGGCCACTCAGGTATGAACTAAATTATATCCCTGATGAATATACAGTAGAGGTGACAAATAGATTTAAGAAATTAGATCTGATAGAGTGCCTGAAGAACAATGGACGAAAGTTTGCAACATTGTACAAGAGGTAGCAACTAAAACCATCCCAAAGAAAAAGAAATGCAAGAAAGCAAAATGGCTGTCTGAGGAAGCTTTGCAAATAGCTGCGGACAGGAGGGAAGCTAAAGGCAAGGGAGAAAAAGAAAGAAAGAATGCAGAATTCCAGATAATAGCTAGAAGAGATAAGAATGCCTTCTTAAATGAACAGTGCAAAGAAATCGAAGAAAACAATAGAATAGGGAGGACCAGAGATCTCTTCAAGAAAATTGGAGAGATGAAGGGAATGTTTCATGCAAAAATGGGCATGATAAAGGAGCAAAATGGCAGGGCCCAACAGAGGCAGAAGAGATTAAGAAGAGAAGGCAAAATTACACAGCAGAACTATACAAGAACGAGCTTAACATCCCTGGTAACAACGATGAGGTGGTCACTGACCTCGAGCCAGACATCCTAGAATGTGAAGTGAAGTGGGCCTTAGGAAAACTGAGCTACAACAAAGCTAGTGGAGGTGACAGTATTCCAGCTGAGCTATTCAAAATCTTAAAAGATGATGCAGTAAAAGTGCTACACTCAATTTGCCAGCAAATTTGGAAAACTCAACAGTGGCCACAGGATTGACTATGCAAAAGCATTTGACTGTGTGGATCACAACAAATTGTGGCAATTTGTTAAAGAGATGGGAGTACTAGACCATCTTATTTGTCTCTTGAAAAAACCTATATGTGGGTCAAGAAGCAAAAGTGACAACTGGACATGGAACCACTGATTGGTTCAACATTGGGAAAGGAGTCTGGCAAGGCTGTATACTGTCGCCCTGCTTATTTAACTTATATGCAGAACACATCATGAGGAAGGCAGGTCTAGATGAATCAAAAGTTGGAATTAAGATTGCCGGGAGAAATATCAACAACCTAAGACATGCAGATGATAGCACTCTAATAGCAGAAAGTGAAGAGGAACTAAAGAGCTTCTTGATGCAGGTAAAGAAGGAGAGTGCAAAAGTGGGCTTGAAACTCAACATTAAGAAAACCAAGATCATGGCATCTGGCCTTCTCAATGGGGAAGAAATGGAGGTAGTGACAGATTTCATTTTCCTGGGCTCCTAGATCACTGCAAATGGGGACTGCAGACAAGAAATTAAAAGACGCTTGCTCCTCGAGAGGAAAGCCATGGCAAATCTAGACAGCACACTGAAAAGCAGAGACACAACGAAAGTGTGTATAGTCAAGGCTATGGTCTTCCCAGTTGCAATGTATGGCTGTGAAAGTTGGACCATAAGAAAGGCTGAGCGTCAAAGAATTGAGGCATTTGAACTATGATGCTGGAGAAGACTCCTGAGAGTCCTTGGACTGCAAGATGTTCAAACCAGTCTTAGAGGAGATCAACCCTGACTGCTCTTTAGAAGGCCAGATCCTGAAGTTGAAATTCAAATACTTTGGCCACCTAATGAGAAGGAAGGACTCACTGGAGAAGAGCCTAATGCTGGGAAAGGTTGAGGGCAAGAGAAGAATGGGACGACAGAGAATGAGGTGGCTGGATGGAGTCACTGAAGCAGTAGGTGTGAGCTTAAATGGACTCCAGAAGATAGTAGAGGACAGGAAGGCCTGCAAGAACATTGTCCATGGGGTTCTGATGGGTTGGACATGACTTCGCAACTAACAACAACAACCTATTTTCCTTTATTGTTCATCATACGGTTTAGCCTCCAGACCTATCATTTATAGATTGTTACAAATCTGCTGCCTGATTATTTTTTCTAACATTTTCCCAGGTATTGAGGTCAAGCTGTGGTATGTAGTCTTTTCCCTTTTTTGAAAATTGGAACATCAGTTCTTTTCCAATTCTTTGGCAGTTTCCCTGTGTTCCAGGCGCTCTGCAAGATTTTGTTCAGTGGTCATGAGATCAGATCTGCCAGCTGCTTCAAAGCTCCAGGATGTAAACTATCTGATCCTCGTGATTTGAAACTCATCTAAGGTGGAATAGGGTTCTCTTACTTTTTTTTTTGCCTTTTTTGACCTGTTTCTGTTCTGTCTCATGAGGCTGCTTCTGTTAAGGACTATATTTTCCTTTTGCATGAAGAAAGATGAAAAGCAGGAATTAAGCAGTTCTGCTTTCTCCCTGATGCCCATCACAGGTCATTTTTTCACATTAGTCAGCTTATCAATTCCTCAACTTTCCTCTTATTCCTTACATAATGAAAGATTTTTTTTGTTATTTTTTGTATTTGTTTCAAGTCTTGCTTCATTCTGAGCCTTAGCTTTCTTGAGTTTCTCCTTATAGATTCAAGCAATTTATAGTATTCTGTTTTAGTTAGGTGCCCCTCTTTTCATTTTTTTATATTTGTTCTTTTTGTCTTTCAGTTTGTCAGAGCACACTTTATGCAACCATACTGGCTTCATCTGGAATCTCTTTTTTTTCTTTTTCTGTAGTATTGAGTTTGGGCTTTAGCAATCTCATTTCTAGAGTTTCTGAGCTCTTTAAGGCTGATCCTGTGTTTGCTTACAGCGTCTCCTATTTTATACATGAATTCTGCTTCCTTATCACTACTCCCTTATTGGCTGATTTGTTGTCTTGAAAGTTTATGCTTGGGTTTGTCCTAAAGATTGGAACCCTCCCCTTCCATTTTTAGTTTAAAGCCCTTCAGATGAGCCTAGCCAGTGGTTTCCAAACATATTCTTCCCAGTCCTTGAAAGATGCAGCCCATTTCTTGGCAGAAGCCCTTTCTGAATGTAAACCATAGTCTAAAAATCCTAAGTTCCATCAATGGCACCATTCTTTGAGACAGTAACTTACTTCAAAAATCCTCTGTTTCCTCACTGGGCTTCGAGCTATGGTTGGCAATATGGAAGAGAAGACTACCTGCGTCCTGTACTTTTTTGCTTTCCTGTCTAATGGCTTGTATCTCTAGATATTATTTCCATTAAATTGTGCCTGATAAGCAACTGGAAACTGGTGTAGCTCTTTAAGTACAGTTATCATATGATCCCCATGCTTTGCATCAGTTAGCAATATCTGCATATTCTTGCATATTTCCATCAAGAACATATTCTTTATTTTCTACATCTACCTATAGGACAATCATTAGTTACTGCAGCCACCCATTTTTGCTGCTGTCTAGGTATGGGGCTCTCTGACTCCAAGGCTAATTCTGTTTTGGTTGCCTGAAAGACTAACCTCTCTGGCAACCAAGGTTTGTTCTTGCCCCACTAGTACAGATCTAGTGGAAACTTCCCATGGGTGTGGGTGTAGCAAATTGCTGGGGGACAGCAATTCTGTCTACAGGAGAGTAAAGAAGGACATATAGGGTTATATGGTTGAGCACTTAAAAATACTTTATTCTGAAGACAAAGATAAACTGCCTGCTTGGCAAGGTTAAAAGGAGCAAAAGATGAGGAAGTAATTGGAAAAGATGGTTGAAATAAACAAGTGGATTGCCCCTGGAAAAACTGCAAGTTATTACTTCCCAAAGCTTTATGTTGAATGAGCAACCATAAAAACTGAAGAAAAAAATCAAGATAGTAAGTATTTATTTAGAAAACCACCAGCAGTCAAATCCAACTTGATGGCAACTGACAACTAATTAAAAAATTATATCTTCTTATTTTGTTTTTTTTCTTTCCTTTTCTTTCTTTTTTCTTTCTTTCTTTCTTTCTTTCTTTTTTCTTTCTTTCTTTCTTTCTTTCTTTCTTTCTTTCTTTCTTTCTTTCTTTCTTTCTTTCTTTCTCTCTCTTCCTTCCTTCTTTCCTTCCTTCATTCATTCATTTATCACATTTTGAAATCCTGCTCCATCTCCCTCAAATTTGGTGGTGTTTTTTTTAATTTAGAGGTGAAATACTTGGCATACTACATTCAAAATGCCAGCAATAACCCTTCTTTCCAAATTGTGCAGTTCTCATTATTCTACCTAGCAAAGAGGAGTATGCTTTTCCCCCAACATCTTTTAAAGACAATCTCATGAATACTGTACTGTTTTACATTTTCCCTCTCAAAACCTACAAAGAAGGTAAAATTGACATTTGAGTTATTACCTTTTATATTGTTTTTTATTTCTGGTCCCAATAGTCTTCTCTTTAACAAAGTCAGCTTTTGTGGGTAGCCTTTTTGGCTTAACTGGTTTGCTTCCCATGCTATATGGAAATATATAAAGATGATCAATGTAAAATTACTTTGTTTCTATCACAATGTTATCCTGAAAATACTGAAATATTTTTCACTTTAACAAATAATAATACTTTACATTTCTTGGTATTCATAGGATAAAAGAGACTAAAGATATATAAAATGTGCCATTCTTAATAAATTTAAAGTTGGAAAAATCTCATTTACCCATTCAGAATTTTTATCTTGGTATGTTTGAATCAAAATGAGTTAAAATGTGCACTTTACTATCATAGGATAATGAGAAAAAATGTATTGAATTATAAACATCTATATGTTCATAACAATCAAATCAACTCATGTGTTTAGAGAGTCAGATTTGTATGTGCTGTACAATCAAGACACAAAATTTGGCATTTAAGAAATGGCTATTATTATTACAAAAAGTAATAGTAATATCTACTCTCTGAGTTCTAGGAAGAAAGTTATGGCAATCCAAAAAGCTGCAAGGATTTTTCCATGTAGTCTCTAAGAGTCAACTGACTCAAAAGCTAAGAGTATAAAATAAAATAAATATAAAATAAAACTACTAACCCAATACCTACTATTAAATTCTGCATGTAGTGGGGATTTGGAGTATGTTATTACATACAATGCATATTTTTTAAAGAACTCCGATGTTGGTCGAAGTTTACAAATTTATCAAATCTAAGGATTTAATCTTGGAGGTATTCCAGAAATTAAATTTAAGAATTTAATCTTGGAGATCTCCCAACCTCCTGTTTAAGCCAGGGGTTGGAATAAAAAACCTCTGGGGAACCTATTATTCTATGTTCTATGTTGCAAGGTGGCATTGCTAAAAGGTTTCTACAGTTAAAAGTATCCTGTGAGGCTTTTTGCTGACTCAAATTCCACATGTTTACAATACTTTGGGATATGTAATCAAATATAGCTGAAGGTCATTAAGTTAATCTATCTCAGGAAGGTTTCTTTTCCCATGTCAAGAAGCCTGTTAAGTTTTTTAAAAAAACAAAAACCTGGAATCCGGATCAAGAAGCAAAGCCGTAGGATTCCAGGGAATGCTATTTGAAAAACACAACTCCATCTGAAGTGCTAAAAATGACTTTATGTGGCTTCCGGTTTTGCACAGTTAGTGCAACAGCTGAGGGATTGCAGGGCTCCGTGCCCTCTGGCTGATTTCTCTCTTAGGGCCCTAAATGGGCCCAAAGCCAACCCAGAGAGGTGGCAAAGAAGGAGGGAAACCCCAACGATCGTGGGAGACGGCAGTCAATCCAGATGTTTGGGAAAGCCCTCCAGAAACCGACAGAAAAAAGGCTAGCATCATTCGTGAGTCTAGCCCAAGCTACATGCAGCCGCAGCAAAAAAGCAATAAATTAAGCGTGATCGTAAACAGTGTGATTGAACTGGGTAAGAATATTGATTCTCTCTCTTCTACCTGACTGATTTCCTGAAGAAAAAAAAGGAAAAATCCCAGAAGTAAAAATCCTCCGAAAGTGAGAGGAGGGATTGCCCCACCCTTCTCTACACGGAAGCGGTGAATTAAATTTATGGGGAATAAAGATACAGAAATAAAATTAATAGAAGATTTAAACCTGGAAAATGTGAAATCAATGGAATTTATTAAGAGTTTCCTGGCAAAGGATTATTGACAGAGATAAAAGGCTTCTTTGTTTTGAAAATTGAAAGATGGACTGGTGCTGACATTTAGTGGTGGATGAAAATACTTCCCTAAATATACAGTTCAGGGGGGAAAAACCCTGATATTGTGGCCTTCAAAGCCTAAACTAAGGAAATAACAGCTGTAATAATAAAAGAGAACACTGTGGGCTATCTACTAAAATTTACCTTCCAGGACTATAAATACTTTTTAACTGTGACTTTAAAGCGATTGGCAGAGAAAGGAATTTTGATCATTATGGAGCATAAGAAATCTGCAGAAAGAACGTATCAAGAAAAATATTTCCCAGGAGGAAATGTATGTTATATTACAACAATTATAAATGATACTAATTTCAAACCAAGAGGACATTAAAAATAAATTTGAAAACTTAAATGAATGTAAATAATAATAATAATAATAATAATAATAATAATAATAATAATAATAATAATAATAATAATAATAATAAGAAGAAGAAGAAGAAGAAGAAGAAGTAGTAGTAGTAGTAGTAGTTGGAAGGGACCTTGGAGGTCATCTAGTCCAACCCCCTGCTAAGGCAGGAAACCCTATACCATTTCAGACAAATGGCCATCCAGTCTCTTCTTAAAAGTGTCCAGTGTTGGAGCATTCACCACCTCTGGAGGCAGGTTGTTCCACTGGTTAATTGTTCTAACTGTCAGGAAGTTTCTCCTTAGTTCTAGGTTGCTTCTCTCCTTGACTAGTTTTCATCCGTTGCTTCTTGTCCTGCTCACAGGTGCTTTAAAGAATAGCTTGACTCCCTCTTCTTTTTTTTTTATTGAAAAGTTTTAAAATACAGTTTTCCCTTAAGAAACCCCCCTTCCCCCTCCCTGCTCCCCCCCTACCTTCCCCCCAACCTCCCTCCCTCCCCCCCTCCCTCCACCCTCCCCCACCCCCCCGACTTCCCAGAGCTAAATACAAGGTATATACATATAAAAAGGCAACCATAAACAACCATATACTAACAACTATAACAACTCCCTCTTCTTTGTGGTAGCCCCTGAGATATTGGAACACTGCTATCATGTCACCCCTCACTCTTCTCTTCGTTAAACTACACATACCCAATTCCAGCAACTGTTCCCTATATGTTTTAGCCTCCAGCCCCCTAATCATCTTTGTTGTTCTTCTCTGTACCCTTTCTAGAGTCTCGACATCTTTTTTACATCGTGGTGACCAAAACTGGATGCAGTATTCCAGGTGTGGCCTTACCAAAGCATTGTAAAGTGGTATTAGTACTTCACTTGATCTTGATTCTATCCCTCTGTTAATGCAGCCTAGCACTGTATTGGCTTTTTTGGCATCTGCAGCACACTGCTGGCTCATATTGAAGTGATTGTCTACTAGGACTCCGAGATCCCTCTCACAGTTACTACTATTGAGCAAGGTACCACCTATACTATACCTGTGCATTTGATTTTTCCTGCCTAAATGTAGAACCTTGCTTTTTTCACCATTGAATTTCATTTTGTTAGATAGTGCCCAGTGTTCGAGTCTGTCCAGATCCTTCTGTATCTTAAGCCTATCTTCTGGAGTATTGGCTATTCCTGTCAGATTGGTGTTGTCTGCAAATTTGATGAGTTCCCCATCTATCCCCTCATCCAAGTCGTTAATAAAGATATTGAAGAGCACTCGGCCCAGAACAGAGCCCTGGGCACCCCACTACACACTTCCTTCCATGTAGATGCAGTTCCATTGAGGACCACACGCTGAGTACGGCCTGTCAGCCAGCTACGAATCCATCTGGTGGTGATGCTGTCTAACCCACATTTTCTATCTTATCAAGTAGTAGGTTGTGATCTACTTTATCAAATGCCTTACTGAAGTCCAAGTAAATTATATCTACAGCATTCCTCTGGTCCACTAATTTTGTCACTTGGTCAAAGAATGTAATAAGATTTGTCTGGCATGATCTGTTTTTGACAAACCCATGTTGACTTTTAGTGATGACTTTGTTTGCATCAAGGTGTTCGCTGATTTGTTGTTTGATTATCTTTTCCAGAATCTTCCCAGGTATTGAGGTCAGGCTGATAGGTCTGTAGTTTCCTAGATCTATTTTTTCCCTTTTTTGAATATGGGAACTACATCAGCTCTCTTCCAGTCCTCTGGTAGTTCCCCAGTGCTCCAGGATCTATGAAAAATATAGTTCGGTGGTTCTGAGATCACGTCTGCCAGTTCCTTGAGAACTTTGGGATGTAATCCATCTGGCCCTTAATTTGCGTTTCTATTGTTTTTTATGGCACTGGTTTTGGTAGGTTGGACTGTTTTTTCCCTTTGTGTAAAGACAGATGCAAACAACGAGTTAGTTCTGCTTTCTCCCTATTGCTTGTCACCTTCTTGCCACTTTCCCCCACTAATGGACCAATCATTTCCTTAACTTTTTTCTTGTTTTTTATATGTTGAAAGAAGCATTTTTTTGTTATTTTTGACTTTGGTCGCAAGCCTTAGTTCATTTTGAGCCTTAGCTTTCCTCACTTCATCTTTGCAGGCACGGGCTATTTGCTGATATTCTGACTTAGTTATGTGCCCCTTTTTCCAATTCTTATACTTGTCCTTTTTATCTTTCAATTTATCAGAGAGTTCTTTATGCAGCCATGCTGGTTTCTTTTGAGAGCTGTTATTTTTCTTCTTTGTTGGTATTGTGCTAGACTGGGCCTTTATTATCTCACTTTTCAAAATTTCCCAAGCTTCTTGAGTTGTTTTCCCCTTTAGGATTCTTATCCATGGAATTCTTCCCATGGTCTCTCTAAGTTTATTGAAATTAGCTCTTTTAAAGTCCAAGACTCTAGTTTGGCTGTGTTCTATTGCTTGTGCCTCCAGAATGTTGAATTCCAATATTGCATGATCACTTCCCCCTAAGGTTCCTGTGGCTTTGACACCTTCTATCATTTCATCTCTGTTTGTGAGAATTAAATCCAATATGGCTAATCCCCTAGTTCCCTTCTCTACTTTTTTGGAGAGAAAGTTGTCTGCTAGGTTTGACAGGAATCTGTTTGATCTTCCACTTGGTGCAGAGTTTGTCTCCCAGTTGATATCAGGGTAATTAAAGTCCCCCATTACTATCGTGATGTGCTTCTTACATACCTTAGTTAGCTGACTAGCAAAAAGTTCATCTATTTCCTCTGCTTGGTTGGGCGGCCTATAGTATACACCTATGGCAATGTCATTTTTCCCCCTTTTATATTGACCCAAATGCTTTCAAGTTTACAGTTTTTGTCATTGTTGTGCTCTATTTCTGTAGAGATAAAGTTATTTCTTATATATAGAGCAACTCCACCTCCTCTTTTGTTTAGTCTGTTTCTTTTAAATAGTTTAAATCCCTCTAGCTGTGTGTTCCATTGGTAGGTTTCGTCCCACCATGTTTCTGTAATGGCAACAATATCATATCTGCCCTCATGTACCTGAATTTCTAG
Source organism: Vipera berus (assembly GCF_964194415.1). Taxonomy (NCBI): domain Eukaryota; kingdom Metazoa; phylum Chordata; class Lepidosauria; order Squamata; family Viperidae; genus Vipera; species Vipera berus. Next base: position 114,633,988 of record NC_138205.1, on the reverse strand, counting down.
TTCACCCTGCTTACTGTTCATACTCTGTGCATTAGTGTATAGACATTTGAGTCCTTCATGACTGACCCTGTGTTTACTTGCTGCATAACTTGTGTGGTGCCTGGCTTCCCCTATTTTCTTAGATTGCCGGGGACAGTGATGTTCTGTATCAATTAACTCAATTTAATGTTACAAAAAATAAACTATCAAAAAACAAAAAGAGAGAGAGATCATGTACAGCAGACAACTGAATATAAACTAGATATTTAAAGATGGAGACTCAAGTGGAGAAGAATTTATGAGAAACGTTGGACATGGAAAAGAAATTTCTAAGACCACAAAATAAATTTGAGGACAAGAAAAAGGATTTGACAAGATGGATTGCAGAGCTGTTAGGAGTACTACAAGAAAGGGGTAGACAAGAGATGATGAGAGAAATCTTCAATGAATATGAAGGGGCAAAAACTTTATACAAAGCTATGATGTTTGATTTGCCTCTTATATCTATAACAATATTTACAAGATTATGGAAAGACTCTGATTCAACAAAATGGATCGATTGGGAAAGATGTTTGCAAAAGGAGAGGGCTAAAGTGAGAATTGAGGAATTAGATGATCGGGTGTATCAGAGGGAATACTTAAAAATGAAACACTTGTTTGAATATGGTTGAAGAAATGAAAAGATTTTAGTTTAAGAGGGATGAATACCCCAAGTAAGGTAGTATGTTTTCTTTTTCTCTTTTTTCAGTTTGTTTTTTGATATGGGAAAATATAAAAATGTTTGGGATGGTTAATATAAAGAAAATGTTTTAGATATTTAAATGTAACCGATCTTAAGAAAATTCTAATAGATAACTAAAAAAATGTTTTGAACAGAATTAAAAGATTAGATAATTGGATTTATTAAATGGAACATCTAAAGATTAAAAATAGGTTTAATTATGGATAAAAAGGACAGAAAAAAACATTGGAAATAAATGTATACTAGTTTAAGAGGGATATGCATTTTAAGTAGTTATTATTTTCTTATTCCTTTCTTTCTTTCCTCTTTTTTCTTCCCTCTCCCTCTCCCTTCTTTTCTTTTTTTATTTTTATTTTTCTTTGATATCTTTTTTTACTTAATTTTTAAGATATGAAAATATTTAAATATTTAAATGTAATTAACCCTGAGAAATTTTAGCCAGTAAGAATGTTTTGAACATTGTAGGGAAAACAAATTTAAATAAGAATTGTAAACAGGATTCATGACAAGGCAACCAAGATGACCAAACAGAAAAGAAGCATGATATTGATGTGATTATTATTGGTAGAAATTTCAGGAAAAAAATTATATTTAAATTGTTACCTATTGAATTAATAAGAATTGTATTAATTCAAGATTGCCAAAGAGAATATTATTGGAAGAAGAGGAAATCAAGCACTGCTATTATGTGGACTTTGGAATATAAAAACTGATTGTTAGTGATTACTTTGTAAATATAAGCCCAGACAACACACTGTTTACCAAATATTATCTTAAAAAATCAATAAAATATTTTTTAAAAAAATGACTTTATGTGCAATAAAATAAATCCATACTATGTTATTAATTACTGATTAATCAAAATTATCTTTAAAATCAACACATTCACAATATCTAAAATATAATATGAATCTGATACCGTAATCTCATCCATTTTTAAGAAAATAAATTTCAGAATTATTTTCACTAAGTCAACTGTATGGATTACCTGGTCTTGAAGGATGGAGAGAATAATCATGGAATCTAGTAGTGCCACTTGGTTGAGGCAAGAACACTGACAAGTCTCTGAACCTTTCAGCTACAAATTAAAACACAACACAATATCTAAGAGAATAAGCAAGAAAAATGTAATTCTAATAAGATCAGATTTTTAAAATAAGAAAATATAAGATATTTATTTCCATTTTCTGATTAAAATTTCAGACTCCAACTAGAATAGTAATCAAAATAATGGGCAAAATGTTTGTAAATATATAACAACAAAGTTGAAAAGGGGATGTTTTTTGTAGTATTAGCTTCCTATTAATTAGTTTCTTTACAACAAATTACCTCAGAATATTATACTCAGAATATTGGAGAATAAAATTTGAAGTAACTTGAATTCTAAAAAAATAAAAAACATACAGAGGATTTTAAGCTTCTCATGTTTTAAAATTTGATTGTTGTTCTTTACCTCTAGACAATGTACATGAACACAGAATCTACACAGAATTTTATTTGGTATCTACCATTGTCTTGCCTTCTTTCTTATTGGACCTCCCATTAGTTTAGCATACTATCTTCATAACTTACATAGATATTCACAGAGATCTCATTTTCATATTGAGCATAATACTCTTCTTCAATTTTCTTTATTCGGTTAGTTATGCTGGTCCTATTTCCACCCAGAGTCTCTCCAAAATAAAATTGCAGGGCTGCCACCACCAATCGCAATGATAATCATTTTTATTGCATTTCTCTTCAGGAGCATTAAGGAATAATGACATTATAGCAGTCAATATTTGTGTGGCATCATTGCCAAAAATTTTAAAAAGAGCTAAGACTTCCTTTGGTTTAATGATTTTGTCTTCCCATGCTTCATTAGATACCTAACCTATCTTTTGCAAGTAACAATGTCAATCACCCTTATGTGTAATGTGAAGAAATGATGAAAAATATCTACTTTGTATTGCCTCTATATTGTTTTGACTCTGGATAAACATTCCTGGTTCCTTGGGCTTCTGCAACAATTTGGGGCGACTAGAGGAAAAGATGAGTAAAAGTTGCTTATTGGTATGACTGATCCAAACCTTTGTTAGATAATCTGTCACATATGGACCTGGTCTTTCAATTGGTTAAAAGTAGTCCATTGAAAAACATACAAGATGGACACATTGTGGGTAGTTTAGTGATTAGGGTAACTCTTACTGTTCCACAGTGGATACGCTTACTGGATATGGTTATTGTTTCCATATAGAAATAAGTCATTTGAAAATATTTTTTGATACATGCTATTACTAAAGATACAGATAATATCAGTAACAAGCACTGCCTATGTCTAGTTCTCATTGCTTTGTAAGCTATATTCTTTAGTTAATTAGTTAATTAGTTATTTGGTAGGTCAATATCCTGCCTTTCCTTTAAGAGCTCAAGTAGAATACATATATAGCATTCCTTCTCCTTTTTAACTCACAGCAAAAAAAATGAGAAAAACAGATTTATTAGACACATCCTGACTTTCTATAAAGATCTCAACCAGTGTAAAAAGCATTCCCTCTTCCATTTCCCCCCATAACAACCACACTGTAAGAAAATGTGACTTGCCAAATGAGAGTTTCTATGATAAACGTAATCTCACCAGATCACTGCTATACATTTTAAGTACTGTATGTTTAGCCTTGCACACAAAACTACAGCTAGTGTAGAACACAGAAGCCAATGGGGAAACTGAGTGCAATCTTGTGCCACTCAGCTTTTTAAAAATGTATTGGCTATCTATGAGCTGCTGGACTGTTCTTGTTTGTTCCTTTGATATCATTCAGCCAGTTCTGATTCTTCATGACTTAAGCAGACTTAAGAATGTTTGTTATTACCTGCTTCTTTTGCAATCTTGTAAAACATGCATGTGTAATTAATTATTGGTGGTATGTAGCTATCTAGTTTTCCATTAATCTCTTTTTTGGTTGTCTTTAATTTTTTTGAGCATGCAAACCTTTGCCTATTATTCTTGCTTTAAAGCTATGTGTGCAAAATAGCTACCTTTTAGGTTTATTATTAGTGCTTTTAGTGAACCATCTGTTCTTAATGTTGAATGATTTAATCTTGCAATCCAAAATATTCTCAGCAACTTTCTCCTACATCATAATTCAAAGACATTTTTTATTTCTTTTTCATTCAGTCTTTCTGAATACAAAAAATGCAGACATACAGAGTGGGTAAAAATTATTTGATCTCCTGCTGATTTTGCACATTGGCCCACTGGCAAAGAAATAATCAGCCTATAATTTTAATGATAGGGTTTTTTTAACAGTGAGAGATAGACTAACAAAAAAAATCCAAAAAAAGTTATAAACTGATTTACATTTTAATGAATGAAATAAGTATTTAATCCCCTATCAATCAACAAGATTTCTGGTTCCCAGGTGTCTTTTATACAGCGCCTGCAAGATCCCCTGCTCAAGAAAACACATGTACAAGCCTATCTGAAGATTGGCAATGAAGATCTGAATGATTCAGAGGAGAACTGGATGAAAGTGTTGTGGTCAGATGAGACCAAAATCGAACTCTTTGGCATCAACTCAACTTGTCATGTTTGGAGGAGGAGGAATGCTGCCTGTGACCACAAGAATACCATCCCCACCGTTAAACATGGAGGTGGAAACATTATGCTTTGGGGGTGTTTTTCTGCTAATGGGACAGGACAACTTCACAGCATCAAAGGGACGATGGACTGGACCATGACCGTCAAATCTTGGGTGAGAACATCCTTCCCTCAGCCATGGCTTTGAAAATGGGTTGTGGATGGGTATTTCAGCATCACAGTGACCCAAAACACATGGCCAAGGGAACAAAGGAGTGGCTCAAGAAGCATATTAAGATCCTGGAGGGGCCTAGGCATCTCCAGACCTTAATCCCATAGAAAATCTGTGGAGAGAGCTGAAGGTTTGAGCTGCCAAACATCAGCCTCGAAACCTTAATGACTCAGAGAGGATCTGCAAAGAGGAGTGGGACAAAATCCCTCCTGATGTGTGTGCAAACCTGGTGGCCCACAAGAAATGTCTGACCTCTGTGATTGCCAACAAGGTTTTGCCATCAAGTACTAAGTCATGTTTTGCAAAGGGGTCAAATACCAATCCCCTTCATGGATTACTGCCTTGTCGTGGCGAAGGGGCTTGCGTAATTCAATGAAGCTATGAGCTATGCCGTGCAGGGCCACCCAAGACGGAAAGGTCATAGCAGAGAGTTCTGCCAAAACGTGATCCACTGGAGAAGGAAATGGCAACCCACTCCAGTATCTTTGCCATGAAAACCCTATGGACAGTACCAAAAAGCAAACCGATATGACGCTGGAAGATGAGCCCCTCAGGTCGGAAGGCGTCCAATATGCTACTGCGGAAGAGCAAAGGGCTAGTACTAGTAGCGCCAGAAAGAATCAAGCGACTGGGCCAAAGCCGAAAGGATGCTCAGCTGTGGATGTGTCTGGTGGTGAAAGGAAAGTCCGATGCTGTAAAGATTTTTTCTCCATAGGAACCTGGAATGTAAGATCCATGAATCAAGGAAAGCTGGACGTAGTCAAACAAGAGATGACAAGACTGAACATTGACATCTTAGGTATCAGCAAATTAAAATGGACAGGAATGGGTGAATTTAATTCAGATGACCATCAGGTATACTACTGCGGGCAAGAATCCCTCAGAGGAAATGGAGTAGCCTTCATAGTCAATAAAAGAGTAGGAAAATCAATACTGGGATACAATCCTCAAAATGACAGAATGATCTCTGTTCGAATCCAAGGCAAACTATTCAATATCACAGTAGTCCAAGTCTATGCCCCAACCACCAGTGCTGAAGAGGATGAAATTGACCGGTTCTATGAAGCCCTACAGCACCTTATAGAACTAACACCAAAAAATGATGTCCTTATCATCATGGGGGATTGGAATGCTAAAGTAGGAAGCCAAAAGATAACCGGAATAACAGGCAAGTTTGGCCTTGGAGAACAAAATGAAGCAAGGCACAGACTGATAAAAGTTTGTCAAGAGAATACAATGGTCATAGCAAACACTCTTTTCCAACAACCCAAGAGATGGCTCTTCACATGGACATCACGAGACGGTCAACACAGAAATCAGATTGACTATGTGCTCTGCAGCCAAAGATGGAGAAGTTCTACACAGTCAGTAAAAACAAGACCAGGAGCTGACTGTGGCTCAGACCATGAGCTTCTCATTGCAAAGTTTAGGCTTAAACTGAAGAAAGTAGGGAAAAGCGCTAGGCCACTCAGGTATGAATTAAATCATATCCCTGTTGAATATACAGTAGAGGTAACAAATAGATTTAAGGAATTAGATCTGAAGAACTATGGACAGAGGTTCGCAACATTGTACAAGAGGTAGCAACTAAAACCATCCCAAAGAAAAAGAAATGCAAGAAAGCAAAATGGCTGTCTCAGGAAGCTTTGCAAATAGCTGAGGAAAGGAAGGAAGCGAAAGGCAAGGGAGAAAAAGAAAGATACGCCCAATTAAATGCAGAATTCCAGAGAATAGCTAGAAGAGATAAGAATGCCTTCTTAAATGAACAGTGAAAAGAAATAGAAGAAAACAATAGAATAGGGAGGACCAGAGGTCTTTTCAAGAAAATTGGAGAGATGAAGGGAAAGTTTAATGCAAAAATGGGCATGATAAAGGACCAAAATGGCGGGGACCTAACAGAGGCAGAAGAGATTAAGAAGAGATGGCAAAATTACACAGAAGAACTATACAAGAATGAGCTTAACGTCCCTGATAATCACAATGAGGTGGTCACTGACTTCGAGCCAGACATCCTAGAATGTGAAGTGAAGTGGGCCTTAGAAAAACTGAGCAACAACAAAGCTAGTGGAGGTGACAGTATTCCAGCTGAGCTATTCAAAATCTTAAAAGATGATGCAGTAAAAGTGCTACACTCAATTTGCCAGCAAATTTGGAAAACTCAACAGTGGCCACAGGATTGGAAAAGATCAGTTTATATTCCAATTCCAAAGAAAGGCAGTGTCAAAGAATGTTCAAACTATCGCACCATTGCACTCATTTCACATGCTAGTAAAGTTATGCTTGAAATCCTACAAGCTAGATTCCAGCAGTATGTGGATCGAGAACTATCAGAAGTACAAGCAGGATTTTGAAGAGGCAGAGGAACTAGACATCAAATTGCCAACATACGCTGGATCATGGAGAAAGCTAGAGAGTTCCAGAAAAACATCTACTTTTGCTTCATTGACTATGCTAAAGCCTTTGATTGTGTGGATCATAACAAACTGTGGCAAGCTCTTTAAGAGATGGGCATACCAGACCATCTTATTTGTCTTTTGAGAAATCTATATGTGGGCCAAGAAGCAACAGTGAGAACTGGACATGGAAGCACTGATTGGTTCAAAATTGGGAAAGGAGTCCGGCAAGGCTGTATACTGTCGCCCTGCCTATTTAACTTATATGCAGAGCACATCATGAGAAAGGCAGGGCTAGATGAATCAAAAGTTGGAATTAAGATTGCCGGAAGAAACATCAACAACCTAAGATATGCAGATGATACCACTCTAATGGCAGAAAGTGAAGAAATAAAGAGCCTCGTTTTGCGGGTAAAGAAGGAGAGTGCAAAAGTTGGGTTGAAACTTAACATTAAGAAAACCAAGATCATGGCATCCGGCCCTCTCAATTCCTGGCAAATAGATGGGGAAGAAATGGAGGTAGTGGTAGATTTGATTTTCCTGGGCTCCAAGATCACTGCAGATGGGGACTGTAGCCAAGAAATTAAAAGACGCTTGCTCCTCGAGAGGAAAGACATGGAAAATCTAGACAATACACTAAAAAGCAGAGACATCACCCTGCCAACAAAAGTGCGTATAGTCAAGGCTATGGTCTTCCCAGTTGGCCGGGCAGGGTCAGGGGCCTCCAGCATAAGTCCAACAAGAAGCCCCTGGTTAAGTTCTTAGTTAAATTTTTTGTGGGGTTAGGGAGGGGGGTGGGAGTGGACTATGGTTGTTCGACGAAGGGGGGCCTTCCAACAACCATAGCGCAGGCCAGGCCTACGATTGTTCGCAAAGGGGAGGAGCGGGGTTCGGTCGCCGACGAAGCCCAGTGGCGAGCTGACGGACTACCAATTCCCAGGACGGTGGGGAACGGCAGAAGGTGCACAAGCAGAGGGCTGTATCGACACCGGGAGGGTCATCTCCGCTTTCTACAAGCGGTGAGACGCTCCGACCCTCTGTACTTTCCCCGAGGACCCGGGAGCGAAGATGTGCAGCCTCCTGAGCTCAGGCTGGTCTACCTAAATGCCAGGTCCGTTGCTAATAAGGCTCCCCTTGTTCGAGACCTAGTTGAGGGTGAGCACGCGGACCTGGCTTGCATCACGGAAACCTGGCTGGGCCCAGAGGGTGGTGTCCCTCTGGTTGACCTCTGCTCGCCTGGTTTCCGGGTGCTGCACCAGCCTCGGCCCCATGGTAGGGGCGGAGGAGTGGCAGTAATCATCAGGGAGACCCTTAGCCCGCGGGAGACCACCGTTCCTCAGATAGTCGGGTGTGAGTCTCTCTTTCTGAGATACGGTCCTGGGGCGCAGTTGGGCCTGCTGCTGGCGTACCTTCCACCTAATCGTGCAGCGGCAGCCCTGCCTAAGCTACTCGATGTCCTCTCACAGTTGGTGGTTGAATTCCCCAAACTCATAGTTTTGGGCGACTTCAACCTACCGTCCCTAGGAGGATCGTCCGAACTAGCTCGGGAGTTCATGGCTTCCATGACGGCCATGGACCTGTTGCAAATAATTTCAGGACAGACTCATGAGGGAGGCCACACCCCTGACTTGGTTTTCTTATCTGGACGGTGGCGTGATGATATTGGTGGGGGTTCCCCAACCGTTATGCCCCTGTCATGGACCGATCATCACCTCCTACGGCTAGACTTCCGCTTTGCCACCCCCCGCCGTGGGTGCGCGGAGCCAACCAGATGGTACCGCCCCAGGCGCCTAATGGACCCTGATAGGTTCCAGGCAGCGCTTCGGAACCCACCTGCACTCCCTGCTCACAGCTCGGCGGATGCCTTAGTGGAAGCCTGGGAAAGAGCAGCCACAGAGGCACTTGACCGAGTTGTACCCCTGCGGCCCTTGACCCGGCGCAGATCCCAGCGAGCCCCATGGTTCACCGCGGAGCTCCGGGAGATGAAGCGTCGGAGACGGGGCCTAGAGAGCCGTTGGAGATCCAGTCGATCCGAATCCGACCGGTTGCGACTAAGAATCCACACCAGGTCTTATCTCGCAGCGATAAGGGCGGCGAGATCCAATTACTTCTCCGCCCTCATCGCGTCCGCAGATAATCGCCCGGCTGCCCTGTTTAGAGTGACTCGCTCCCTTCTGAACCAAGAGGTGAGGGAGGAACCCTTACAGGGTCGAGCCGAGGAATTCAGTCAATATCTGTTGGATAAAATCGCTCGGATTCGAACCGGCCTGGACTCCAACTGGGCAGAGTCTGAGGAACAGGACATGGGCAGTCTTGTCAACGTCATCTGGGAGGAGTTTGATCCTGTGACTCCAAAGGAAGTGGACAGGATTATGAGGAGGTTGAGCTCCTCCACATGCTTACTGGACCCATGCCCTTCCTGGCTGGCTTATGCAGCTCGAGAGGGGACACGAGGCTGGTTTCAGGCGGTCATCTCTGCTTCTCTGAGGGTCACTTCCCCGCCTCCTTGAAGGAGGCGGTGGTGAGACCTCTCCTCAAGAAGCCCACCTTGGACCCAGCTTCATTGAATAATTTTCGTCCGGTCTCCAACCTTCGCTTCCTTGCGAAGGTTGTTGAGAGTGTGGTGGCGCATCAGCTTCCTCAGGTCCTGGATGAAGCGGATTATCTAGACCCGTGCCAATCGGGCTTCAGGCCGGGCTACAGCACGGAGGCGGCATTGGTCGCTCTGATGAATGATCTCTGGAGGGCCCGGGACAGGGGCCATTCCTCTGTCCTAGTCTTATTAGACCTTTCGGCGGCTTTCGATACCATCGACCATGGTATCTTGCTGCGGCGCCTCAGGGGATTGGGAGTGGGAGGCACGGTTCTGCGGTGGTTCTCCTCCTTTCTCCTGGGACGCTCGCAGTCGGTGTTGGCAGAGGGACAGAGGTCGACTCCGAGGCCTCTCGTTTGTGGAGTCCCTCGAGGGTCAGTCCTCTCGCCTCTCCTGTTCAACATCTACATGAAACCGCTAGGTGAGATCATTCGTGGTTTTGGAGTAGGGTACCATCAGTATGCTGATGACACCCAGCTTTTCATCTCGACTCCAAACAGCATCAGTGATGCCCTCGACGTGATGTCCCGTTGCCTGGAAGTGGTTCGGGAATGGATGGGGAGGAACAGGCTTCAACTCAACCCGGACAAGACTGAATGGCTGTACATACCGGCATGCCAGGATACTCAGAGCATTCCATCCCTTAACATCGGGGGTGAGTTATTACCCCCTGTTGATAGGGCCCGCAACCTGGGTGTCCTCCTAGACTCACAGCTATCCTTGGAAGATCACATAGGAGCTGTGACCAGGGGGGCCTTCACTCGGGTTCGACTGGTGCGCCAACTACGACCTTATCTGGACCTGGATGCCTTACGTACAGTCACCCATGCACTTGTGACCTCTCGCCTTGACTACTGCAACGCTCTCTACATGGGGCTGCCCTTGAGAGCCACTCGGAAGCTTCAGCTGGTGCAGAGTGCAGCTGCACGAACACTTTTGGGGGCTTCCCGATACTCCCATATCACACCTCTCCTCCGTGAGCTGCACTGGCTTCCAGTTGCCTTCCGAGTGAAATTCAAGGTGCTAGTGATGACATACAAAGCCCTACATGGCATGGGTCCGGATTACCTATGGGAGCGCCTACTGCCAGCGTCAACACCCCTCCGTCCTGTGCGCTCCCACAGAGAAGGCCTCCTCAGGGTGCCACCGGTCAGAGAATGCCGGCTGGTGGCCCCCAGGGGGAGAGCATTCTCAGTGGGTGCGCCAACCCTCTGGAACTGCTTGCCTACCGAAATCCGGATGGCCCCCGACCTTCACACCTTCCGGCGCGACTTAAAAACCTACCTGTTCCAGCAGTCCGGCCTGGCCTGATAGCTCTTGGGGTTTCATTTGTTTTTTACTATTGTTTAACTGTATACCTACCTTGCTCTGTACACCGCCCCGAGTCCCTCGGGAGAAGGGCGGTATATAAAAACAAACAAATAAATAAATAAATAAATAAATAAATGTATGGCAGTGAAAGCTGGACCATAAGAAAGGCTGAGCGCCAAAGAATTGAGGCCTTTGAACTATGGTGCTGGAGAAGACTCCTGCGAGTCCCTTGGACTGCAAGGCGATCAAACCGGTTAGTCCTAGAGGAGATCAACCCTGACTGCTCTTTAGAAGGCCAGATCCTGAAGCTAAAACTCAAATACTTTGGCCACCTAATGAGAAAAAAGGACTCCCTGGAGAAGAGCCTCATGCTGGGAAAGATTGAGGGCAAGAGAAGAAGGGGACGACAGAGAATGAGGTGGCTGGATGGAGTCACTGAAGCAGTAGGTGTGAGCTTAAATTGACTCCAGCAGATGGTAGAGGACAGGAAGGCCTGGAGGAACGTTGTCCATAGGGTCGCGATGGGTCGGACACGACTTCGCAGCTAACAACAACAAATACCAATGTCACTCATTATAATGCAAATCAATTTATAAGTTTTTTGAAATGCGTTTTTCTGGATTTTGTTGTTATTCTGTCTCTCACTGCTAAAATAAACCTACCTTTAAAATTAGAGACTGATCATTTCTTTATCAGTGGGCAAACCTACACAATCAGCTGGGGATCAAATAATTATTTTCCTCACTATAATTTAAAGTGTATATTCCCTCTCAAAAAAAGAAAATAAATACAGATTTTATAAATAGCAGAAGTCTGCAGATGTTGCTGTCAGATACACTTCTAACAATAGAAAAAGTTGAAGTCTCAGTTTTGGAAATCAACTAAGAAACATGAATGAAGGCAAGTATATGTGTCCCAGGATAATGTTGCAGGATCTAATCTGAGTCAGTCACCGGGACCAGAGGTTTTTAGTCTTCCAAGCTTTCAGACTTTTTACTGGAGTCCATCTTTAGGCAATTTCTGTCTTGAAGTTCCCTGAGGAAGGGCTCCAGCATGAGTCTGAAAACTCTGGTCCCACTGACTGACCCAGATTGGATCTTGCAACTAAGAAACAAAATATATTCAAAATATGAAAGCAATAGTTGACCATTCAAAATATCTAACTACTCAGACTTTGTTATGATTTTAAACTGAGTAATTCACAATAGGAAAGAAAACTCACTTGCTTTCCTGGGCATGAAATAATGAATCTGAATGAATATTTGTATACATTATTAACCAAATAACCTACCAAGATTAGCCTGTTGTTGTAGTATTTTTCGCTGTGCAAGTTGCCATGCATGCTGCAGATTTGTTTTATAGCCTGGAAGCAGAGTCTTGTTATATTCTAGTATTTCTTGCAATGCAGTGTTGGCTGAAAATAAGGTAAACTTAAGTTTTAAAAAAGCTATTATTCAATCTAAATCCTGCACTTTCTATTATGCAGATTCAATAACTCTATCTACTGTAATGCTCTGGCCTGATTCTATCCTTTCCATAACATTAAGAAAGCATATATCTGTCTTTGTTTAAATGCATTTACCAATAATATTTCTGTTTTCATAGTGAACTTATGCCTATAATGAGTGAATTAATATAAGTTCAGCATTTTGTCCTAGAAACCAAAGCGGGGATAATTCTATAATTATTTATGATGTTTCAAGCAAAGTTTGCTTCTTATCAGTTTGATTTATCTTATTGTATTATTTATATGCATTTGCTTGTACATATTCACTCATTCATATTTTAAATGCAATTGAAGAATTTTAGGTATAAGCCCTTAGGCAAACTCTGTCATTTACAGTTGCCAAGTATTTTAAATCTGTCTTGATTGAACTGCTGAAACACTATACTGCCAGGGTAAAATATATTTCAAAAGTTGACTTTGATTTTTATACATCCACGTTTTTTCATCTTTTTATTCTTTGTCTTTGATCTCTGACCTATATCTATGGTTTATAATAAGGGCAATCTTTTCTTAGGAAAAAAGAGAGATTTTTGCTTGTTCATTTGCAGTTTTCCTTCTGTTTTGCTACTGCAATATTTTACATCCTCTCTCTTATTCTAGGAATAAACAGTCTTCATCTAAAGAAATGTTAACTGTTGGGTAATAAGGTGCCATTCTTTTACAAGTAGAATGGAGGTCTATCTTTGATTTTAAATAAAGGCTTAAACCTTTTCTTTCCTTTAACATATATACCCAAGTCTCAAAATTCTTTTTGCTCCTTTATTCAAAGTCTAAATCAGGACTCTTTGTCCATCCCCAATTTTCCTCAAAATATTTATCTATATACTTACAAGAAATCTTGCTGAGATCAAACGAAAAAAGATCAGATATTTTATGCAAAGACTGTGGGATAAGTTTGCTTCTACTTGACATGTCTACTTCCCTCCCTGGAAGTAAAAGCATTATACTAGGTTATTGTGCTGTTACATCAGCCATAAAGTACTATGCAGTGCATACTGTGCTGCCACCATGTGGTTGTTTTGGAAACTACAACATTTATGTTAATTTGTTCAGCCAACCCCTCCCATTTGTGACGTACTTCCTCCTTCTTCTTAACCCTGAATGTTCTATCACTTCCTGCCACCATCTCACATGCAGTGGTCTCTACATGCAGTCTCTCATGGTAGGACCAATTACTATCTTTTGACCTTGAAATACCGTCCATTTCATCATCTACCACACCTTATCTGCTGTAATCTTCTTTGCATGCAAATAAAGGTCCTTCTGGATGATTAAAAGGTAATTTCATGAGTTCTGCTATCTGGCAAAGGCTGTTAACAGTGATAGTATCCGCTTATACAGGCCAGGCACAGGGGTCTTAGCAAGGGGATACATCATTAAACAACAGTCAGAGTCAGAATAGTTATTGTAGGGAAAACAAAACATTCTCCATGAATTTAAAGAATCATTTGTATTTATAATTATAAACAAATGTTGATATATAGGCAGAAAGCAATTTTGCATTTATATTCTGCAGTATGTCTAAAAATATTTTCAAAATCAGCAATCTAATGTTACAGACAACTTATGAACTAATTCTATGAAAATTCAGTTATGTACAAATAAAAATTATATCTAGAAAGTCATTACTTACTTAGAATTTTGCTCCGCTGCTCTAGATTAGAACTGGTGGGTCTTTCCTCTGATTTTGTACTATCTAGAGTGCTTCTAATCACTAAAAAACCAATGAAAAGAAAACATCTCTATATAAAAATCTCTACTGAGTATGGAGGATGGTCTTAAAACTCAGACAGAAGATCTGTTGCCAAAACAATGAGCTAAACAAAACTTAACTTCAGACTAAGAAGTTTTTAGAAAACTACTCAGATGCCTCCCCTTCCTAACTCTGAAGTTGATAAAGACTAAACAGGGAGAGAGGAAAGCATATTCCCACTTGCAAAATTCTGTCCATCTCTAGATTCTGCTACTATAGCTGTTCTAACAAAAGTAGATTTAGCTTTAGGTCTACGTACAGTAAGTGTTTCTTAATCTGATCTACTTTGTAGGGATCACTGTTTATAAAAAAATCATAACTGATACCTGAGGAATATTTCCCCAGCTGGAGTATTATCTGTAAGTTGTACTTAGTAGTAAATTAGGGGCTCCTCAGCTGGGTTTCACTCCTAGTCATTATACAGACAAACCTCTTGTTAAGTGTTTCTAATAATAGCATGGTCTTCCAAGGACATTACAATATCTGACCACAACATCCAATCATACTTATTGTCTTTCCTTTTCCTTCTATCAATCTTGTGAAGTATAATCTACTTTGGCAATTTCAGGTTTTCTTGATTCATGCTTCTCACACTATGTTCTAATTATGGATCCTTGTAAGCAAAGAACTCCTCTTTCAGTGACTAGACTTTCAGTGACTAGACTAGCCATATTATATCTTCAAGAACTATTCATAAAAATTGTACACTCTTCCCCAATGTGAAGTGCCTGCCATCTAGGATCTTTCTTAAGATTAAAATTCCACAAAGTAACACACACAGACCCATGATGGAAACAGGCTCAGTCACACCAACTATTTGATTGGCTTCATGTCAACCTAGGGTCCAAGGCCCACTGACAGAACTATCTTCAGGGCCTTACAGAAAAATACCAAGATGGGGAAAAGTCATATCTCTGGAGGAATGATATTCCAAAGGGAGGGAACTGCTATAGAGAAAGCCCTTTTTCCTGGATGCCAGTAGAAATACTTCCCTAATAGATGGGACCTGTAACATTTCTTGCTTCCCACTCTGGTGGGCTGGGTAGCTGTAGCTAGGGAGAGGCAGTTCTTTAAATAAGCAGGCCTTAAAAGCTGTAGGACTTTGCAAAGTGGTAATCAATACAGCTTCTGCAAAACAGATGACACACACACAAATCTTGATTCATATACTGTAAAACTGTGTAGACTGGTGCATTTTGAACCAATTGAACCTTCTGGATATTCTTCAGGAGCAACCCCATGTAGTACATATTACAGTAGTCCAAATGAGAGATGACAAGGATATGGGTAACTGTAAAAAGGGAATATTGGTCCAGGAAAATATGTAACTGGTGCCCAACTCACATTTTTTATTGATTACAGTGTGCTGATTTTGGAGGATTTGTACCTAAAGAGTGTGTTATTGATTATGGGCACAAAAAGACAACAGCAGAGGATCAGATTGGGGTCTTGCTGAAAAATATAAGCTACAGATGTCTAATTAATACTCTAAGCATCAGTAGAACCTAACTGTATGGAGGAGAGAAAACGACAAAGAACAGCACTTGCTGTAGAAATTTCAAAATGGAAAACTTCAAAAATATGACTTGTTAGTAGAAATGACACTTATAAAAATTGCAAAATGAGCATTACATAAGATATCTTGGCACTTTCCATGTTACAGATGACTGAAGCATCAAATATAATGCACAACTGATCTTTAAACTAGTAGCTGTGGAGTTCTGTGTATTCTTGAGCTTCGTTGTTTGCTTACAAACATTTCATTATCAACCAGGTAATATCATCATGCCCTAGTTGGATAAAAAAAATGTTCACAGTTCAATTTTGAGTTACATATATTTTCTTATATTTGAACCTTCAAAAACTATATTAACTATATTTTAATCTGTTTTAGTTTTAATGATCGAAAGCCACCCATCTTCTAATCATATTTGTATTATTTTCTAGACATTATATATGTTTTATACTTACTAGGAGGTTTGGTTATTTGTAGAGATGAAACTGATGCCATTAATAGTTGGTGATATGATAATTCAGTCTTCTGACTAATTAGTGGTTGAAAGTGTTGTTTTGATTCTGTTATTGAAATATGTCAAGAAGAGAATAAAAATCTCAATACGTTTTCAAATAAAATAATCCAACAAGCTTGGTAGCTATTATTTGATCTGAGTAATAAGAATGCTTACTTAAAAAGGCTGCATAGATACACAAAAGTGACCCATAATGGCCAAAAGAAATTATATTGGTGTTTTTCCAATAGAGTTCTGTTGTTTTGCATGTCTGGTAGGCAGCATATATGCATCTCTTAATATATTACTTTATCTATTTCATTGATTAGGGATTCTTCTTGCAATGATCTTCTGCCCCATTCTAATTTCATTATGAATTTGCATTAATTCTGCTACTCTTTTCCTCCCCCTCTTTATATATCAAATACAAGACTATGTAGGAAGAGATCCTTGTCAGTATGTGGTGGGCAAAATATCAGAAATCTAGTAGCACCATTTTCCAATTAAAAGGTACAAGCTACAAATCACTAAAAGTCTGCTACCAGACCTAGAAAACGAGAAATGTGTATGCTTTAAGACAATTAAGGTAACTTACAGTGAATTTATAATCCTTCAAGTAAAACCATAATGGAGCTTGCCCACTATGGATGCATATCTCAATGGCCATTAACTAAAATATCCTCACTTAATGACCCCACCCCATGCTCTCCCTGTTGCGACCATAAAACAAGTGCAGAGTGGGGTAGACCAGGGGAAGACTACACAGGATCTGTGTCGCCTCAGACCTCTCAAGGCTAGGCTACCACTTGAGGCACGCTATGCTCCACTCCACTGGAGAAGGAAATGGCAACCCACTCCAGTATCTTTGCCATGAAAACCCCATGGATAAATATGACGCTGGAAGATGAGCCCCTCAGGTCGAAAGGCATCCAGTATGCTACTGGGGAAGAGCAGAGGGCTAGTGCTAGTAGCACCAGAAAGAATGAAGTGACTGGGCCAAAGTCAAAAGGACGCTCAGCTGTGGATACCTCTGGTGGTGAAAGGAAAGTCCGATGCTATAAAGATTTATTCTCCATAGGAACCTGGAATGTAAGATCCATGAATCAAGGCAAGTTGGACGTAGTCAAACAAGAGATGACAAGACTGAACATCGACATCTTAGGAATCAGCGAACTAAAATGGACAGGAATGGGTGAATTTAATTCAGATGACCATCAGGTATACTACTGCGGGCAAGAATCCCTCAGAAGAAATGGAGTAGCCTTCATAGTCAATAAAAGAGTAGGAAAATCAATACTGGAATACAATCCCCAAAATGACAGAATGATCTCAGTGCAAATCCAAGGCAAACCATTCAATATCACAGTAGTCCTAGTCTATGCCCCAACCACCGGTGCTGAAGAGAACGAAATTGACCTGTTCTATGAAGCCCTACAGCACCTTACAGAATTAACACCAAAAAATGATGTCCTTATCATCATGGTGGATTGGAATGCTAAAGTAGGAAGCCAAAAGATAACCGGAATAACAGGCAAGTTTGGCCTTCGAGTACAAAATGAAGCAGGGCAGAGACTGATAGAATTTTGTCAACAGAATATGATGGCCATAGCAAACACTCTTTTCCAAAAACCCAAGAAATGGCTCTACACATGGACATCACCAGACGGCCAACACAGAAATCAGATTGACTATGTGCTCTGCAGTCAAAGATGGAAAAGCTCTATACAGTCAGTAAAAACAAGACCAAGAGCTGACTGTGGCTCAGATCATGAGCTTCTCGTTGCAAAATTTAGGCTTAAATTGAAGAAAGTAGGGAAAAGCACTAGGCCACTCAGATATGAACTAAATCATATCCCTAATGAATACACAGTAGAGGTGACAAATAGATTTAAGGAATTAGATCTGATAGACAGAGTGCCTGAAGAATTATGGATGGAGGTTCGCAACATTGTACAAGAGGTAGCATGATAAAGGACCAAAATGGCAGGGACCTAACAAAGGCAGAAGAGATTAAAAAGAGGTGGCAATACTACATAGAAGAACTATACAAGAACGAAATTAACGTCCCAGATAACCACAATTGGATGGTCACTGAACCTGAGCCAGACAACCTAGAGTGTGAAGTGAAATAGGCTTTAGGAAAACTGAGCAACAACAAAGCTAGTGGAGATGAGTATTCCAGGTCAGCAATTCAAAATCTTAAAAGACGATGCAGTAAAAGTGCTACACTCAATTTGCCAGCAAATTTGGAAAACTCAACAGTGGCCACAGGATTGGAAAAGATCAGTTTACATTTCAATTCCAAAGAAAGGCAATGCCAAAGAATGGTCAAATTATTGCACCATTGCACTCATTTCACATGCTAGTAAAGTTATGCTTGAAATACTACAAGCTAGATTCCAGCAGTATGTGGATCAAGAAATACCAGAAGCACAAGCAGGATTTTGAAGAGGCAGAGGAAGTAGAGATCAAATTGCCAACATACGCTGGATCATGGAGAAAGCTAGGGAGTTCCAGAAAAACATCTACTTCTGCTTCATTGACTATGCTAAAGCCTTTGATTGTGTGGATCACAACAAATTGTGGCAAGTTCTTAAAGAGATGGGCATACCAGACCATCTTATTTGTCTCTTGAGAAACCTAGATGCAGGTCAAAAAGCAACAGTGACAATTGAACATAGAACCACTGATTGGTTCAACATTGAGAAAGGAGTCTGGCAAGGCTGTATACTGTTGCCCTACCTATTTAACTTATATGCAGAGCACATCATGAGGAAGGCAGGACTAGATGAATCAAAAGTTGGAATTAAGATTGCCGGGAGAAATATTAACAACCTAAGATATGCAGATGATACCACTCTAATGGCAGAAAGTGAAGAGGAACTAAAGAGCCTCTTGATGCAGGTAAAGAAGCAGAGTGCAAAAGTGGGCTTGAAACTGAACATTAAGAAAACCAAGATCATGGCATCCGGCCCTCTCAATTCCTGGCAAATAGATGGGGAAGAAATGGAGGTAGTGATAGATTTGATTTTTCTAGGCTCCAAGATCACTGCAAATGGGGACTGTAGCCAAGAAATTAAAAGACGCTTGCTCCTCGAGAGGAAAGACATGGAAAATCTAGACAATACACTAAAAAGCAGAGACATCACCCTGCCAACAAAAGTGTGTATAGTCAAGGCTATGGTCTTCCCAGTTGCAATGTATGGCTGTGAAAGTTGGACCATAAGAAAGTCTGAGCACCAAAGAATTGAGGCCTTTGAACTATGTTGCTGGAGAAGACTCCTGCAAGTTCCTTGGACTGCAAGGTGTTCAAACCGGTCAGTCCTAGAGGAAATCAACCCTAACTGCTCTTTAGAAGGCCAGATCCTGAAGTTGAAACTCAAATACTTTGGCCACCTAATGAGAAGGAAGGACTCACTGGAGAAGAGACTAATGCTGGGAAAAGTTGAGGGCAAGAGAAGAAGGGGACGACAGAGAATGAGGCAGCTGGATGGAGTCACTGAAGCAGTAGGCGCGAGCTTAAATGGACTTCAGAAGATGGTAGAGGACAGGAAGCCCTGGAGGAATGTTGTGCATGGGGTCTTGATGGATCGGACATGACTTTGCAACTAACAACAACAATAACATGCTCCACTTGTTGCCCTTTAGGATCCCCGCAGTCCTGCTGCTTCCTTCTCACTTAGCAAGCAAGGGAACAAACAAAAGGAGATCCTACACAAGTATTTGCAGGAGTTACCCTGCTCCAGAGCCTAGCAACATCAAACTTATTTTTCTGCTTTTTGCAGCTTCTGAGAGGTACTCAGCCAGATACAGGTTCAGTTTCTTACAGACTTAGGCTCATGGCAAACTCAGGCTGTTTGCAACAGGTTCTATTCCAGTCATATTTCAGCACTGTTTGAAGGAAGGAAGGAAGATGGAGGCTTGCAAGCTCCTACTGATTCTCATCCACTTACAGACAGCTTGATCTGCCTTGAGCAGGGACTAAGTGGTGTGGAATGTGTGGGTGGGTGACCACTGCAGCATTCTTGAAGTCGTCGTAAGGCAAATGGCTGCAAGGGTGTTGCAGCCACTGTACATTTGAAACTGGATCTTAAGTAGTTTTAGTGAGCTTAAGGTAACTTCAACTGGTTGTTAAGCAACTGGTCATAAGTCAAGGTATAAGGTAAAGGTTCCCCCGCACATGCGTGCTAGTTGTTTCCAACTCTAGGGGCCAGTGCTCATCTCTGTTTCAAAGCCAAAGAGCCAGCGTTTGTCCGAGGACGTCTCCGTGGTCATGTGGCCGGCATGACTAGACACCAAAGGCACACGGAACGCTGTTACCTTCCCACCGTAGTGGTCCCTATTTTTCTACTTGCATTTTTACATGTTTTCGAACTGCTAGGTTGGCAGACGCTGGGCCAAGTAACAGGCGCTCACTCTGCTATGCGACACTCGGGATTCGACCCGCCAAACTGCCGACCTTCTGATCGACAAGCTCAGCGTCCTAACCCACTGAGCCACCGCCTCCGTAGTCAAGGTATACTACCTATATATTTGCTGCATTTTCTGAATAGCATTAGAGAACATTCAGGCAGCAGGCAAGACTGAAATATTTGTATTTTCTCCTATATTCTCATCCCAGACTAAAACAACAAAATAATGGATAAGAATCCTCAAGGGAAAAACAACTCAAGAAGCTTGGGAAATTTTGAAAAGTGAGATTATAAAAGCCCAGTCTAGCACAATACCAACGAAAAAGAAAAATAATAGCTCTCAAAAGAAACCAGCATGGCTGCATAAAGAACTCTCTGATAAATTGGAAGACAAAAAGGACAGGTATAAAAGGTGGAAAGAGGGGCACATAACTAAGGGAGAATATCAGCAAATATCCTGAGCCTGCAAAGCTGAAATAAGGAAAGCTAAGGCTCAAAATGAACTAAGGCTTGCAACAAAAGCCAAAAATAACAAAAAAAGCTTCTTTCAACATGTAAAAAGCAAGAAAAAAGTTAAACAAATGATTGATCCATTGGTGGGAAAAAGTGGCAAGAAGGTGACAAGCAACAGAGAGAAAGCAGAACTACTCAACTGGATTTTTTCCATCCATATTTACACAAAAGGAAAAAACAGTCCAACCTATCAAAAACAGTACTGTAAAAACAGATTAGAAACACAAGTTAAGATAGGCAAGAAAATGGTAAATGAGCACCTGTTCACCCTCAACGAGTTCAAATCACCAGGACCAGATGGATTACACCCCAAGGTTCTCAAGGAACTGGCACATGTGATCTCAGAACCACTGAATTATATCTTTCAAACATCTTGGAACACTGGGGAACTACCAGAGGACTGGAAAAGAGCTGATGTAGTTCCCATCTTCAAAAAAGAAAAAAAAATAGATCCAGGAAACTACAGACCTATCAGCCTGACTTCAATATCTGGGAAGATTCTGGAAAAGATAATCAAGCAATGAATCAGTGAACACCTAGAGGCAAACAAAGTCATTATCAAAAGCCAACATGGGTTTGTCAAAAACAGAGCATGCCAGACAAAACGTATTGCATTCTTTGACTAGGTGGCAAAATTAGTGTACCAGAGGAATGCTGTGGATGTAATTTACTTGGACTTCAGTAAGGCATTTGATAATCAACCTATTACTTGATAAGATAGAAAAATGTGGGTTAGACAGCTTCATCACCAGATGGATTCATAGCTGGCTGACCAGCTGTACTCAGCATGTGGTCCTCAATGGAACTGCATCTACATGAAGGGAAGTGTGTAGTGGTATGCCCCAGAGCTCTGTTTTGGGCCCAGTGCTCTTCAACATCTTCATCAATGATTTGGATGAGGAGATAGATGGGGAACTCTATCTCCTCATCCAAATGTCCAGTTGTCCAGATTTGCAGACAACTCGAAGTTGGCAGGAATAGCCAAAACTCCAGAAGATAGGCTTAAGACACAGAAGGATATTGACAGACTTGAACATTGGGTCCTATCTAACAAAATGAAATTCAGTGGTGAAGAGTAAGGTTCTACATTTAGGCAAGAAAAGCCAAATGCACAGGTACAGTATAGATAATATCTTGCTCAGTAGTAGTAACTGTGACAGGGATCTCAAAGTCCTAGTGGACAATCATTTAAATATGAGCCAGCAGTGTGTTGCAGCTGCCAAAAAAGCCAACACAGTGCTAGGCTGCATTAATAGAGGGATATAATCAAGATCATGTGAAGTGTTAATACCACTTTACAATGCCTTGATAAGGCCACACTTGGAATACTGCATCCAGTTTTGGTCAGCACAATGTAAAAAAGATGTTGAGACTCTAGAAAGAGTACAGAGAACAGCAACAAAGGTGATTAGGAGACTGGAGGCTAAAACATATAAAGAATGATTGCTGGAATTGGGTATGTCTAGTTTAATGAAGCGAAGAACTAGGGGCACCATGATATCAGTGTTCCAATATCTCAGGGGTTGCCACAAAGAAGAGGGAGTTAAGCTATTCTCCAAAGCCCCGCCGAAGGCAGGACAAGAAGCAATGGATGGAAACTAGTCAAGGAGAGAAGCAACCTAGAACTAAGGAGAAATTTCCTGACAGTTAGAACAATTAATCAGTGGAACACCCAGAAGCTGTGAATGCTCCAACACTGGAGGTTTTTAAGAGGATGCTGGACAACCATTTGTCTGAAATGATATGGGGTTTCCTGCTTGAGTTGGACTAGAAGACCTCCAAGGTCCCTTCCAACTCTATTATTATTATTATTATTATTGTTATTGTTATTTTGTACATATATACATATAATGTACACATTAGTCTGTATGTGTGTGAATTTGTATTAACAAAACTACTTTCAAATGTTTTTAAATGTTTTAATGAGGATTATATGAGACAAAAAAGGTTATCTTTGCATTCAGGCAAACTTGAAAACTGTTGCCCTGTCTCTGATCTTCCTTTCTAGGGAAAGTTGTTGAGATGGTCATGGGTGGGTAGTAAAAGATTAATTCAAGAAGTGGTATAAACTGTATACTGATGATACCTAAGTGTATCTAAGCTGCTGGTGCTTGTTAAGTCTAGTCTATCTGGACACTGATAGAGGCCGAATGGATAAAAACAAGTTGAAAGTGAATCCAAATTAGGAGTTTTTGCTACTGTATTTGTTCATTGAGGTTATTTTGTTTGTTCCAGTGTTGTAACAAGAAAGAGAGCAAGACTTGGACTGAGAGTCCTTTTAGAGTGAAAGATTCCTACTGGATTGACTGGTGGAGCTTGTCTTTTAGAGCCTAACTCTAAACTGTATGTCACCTAGAATCCTACCAAGGGCAGAACTTTAAGTCATATTCTCATCACCATCTGACTGGATAGCTGAAGCTCTAGCCTTTAAGACCACTTAAAAATTATAGTACACATTGCAGAGACTTGCATCAATAAACATTAGACAACATAAGCATATTTATTTATTAAATTTATTTGCCATGCATCTCACCATGGGACTAATCTGGATGGCTTATAACAGTAAAAATTTAAAATTACAAAAAAATGTAAATACAGTAAAACAATGAAAATATAACAATATGATTAAAAGATGGACGGGGAGGCAGCAGGATGCTATTAACACATTCAGTGTAATACTTTCCATTGAGACCCTAGGCCAACTGGCACAGCTAAGTCTTCAAGCTCTTATGGAAAGACAGGAGGGTGGGTACAGACCTCAGATGGGAGGGTGGGTCACAATGTTTTAGAGAGCAGGCACTAAAGCAAGCAGAGTTCTTCTCCTGGATCCTGCCAGGTGGAATTCCCTGGCTAACAGAAACCACAGCAGGCTTCCCCAGCCAGCATGAGTGGGACAGGCTTGTCTTAGTGAGAAAATATGGTTTATCAAGTAACCAAGACCTGTGTCATGGAGGGTTTTTAACTTGAATGAATGAATGAATGAATGAATGAATGAATGAATGAATGAACCTTTATTATCAAAGTACAACATATATACATTGAGATTGGCTGAGCCTCTTGAATTTTACCTGGAAACAAACCAGGAGCCAGTGCAGCTCACAGAGCAGCAGTGTAACATGGGCCATTCTAGGGATTCCAAAACTGCTTGGACTACCTCACTCTCTTTAACAACTGAAGTTTCTGAATGCATTTCAGAGGTAGTCCCATGTAGAACACGTTGCAATAGTCCAGATGAGAGATGACTAGAGCTTGAATGACTAAACGAAAGAGTCCTGATCCAGGAACGGCCAACTGAAGCTGTGCAAAGACTCTCCTAGTCACCCCCACCACCTGCTCCTCAAGGAGGAGTCACAAGTTCTGTTGTAAATTGAAGATTACTGTATTTACTCAAATCAATTTCTTTTTCTGTTTGATACGAGTAGTCATCAACTTATATCAGTTCATTTAGTGACGATTCAGTTATAAGGGCACTGAAAAAAGTAACATGGCCATTTTCATACTGATGAAACCTCATCGTCACATGAACAAAATTGTGATGGTTGGCAACTGATTCATATTTATGATGGTTGAGTTCATGTGACAAACAAAGTCAATGAGGAAGCCAGATTCACTTACCAACCATGTTATTAACTTAGCAATTGCAGTGAGTTACTTAATAGCTGTCGCAAGAAAGGTTATAAAATGGGCAAAATTCACCTAACAAAATCACTTAGCAACAATCTGCGCATGCCCAAGATGGCGGACGTGCTCGGCTGAGCTCCACGGAGAGGTCTGGCTATTCTGGCGTCCCTGGAGTTTTCGGGAGTCCTGCAGAGGTGCTGGTGCTGGTGCTTCGCCCTCTGTGTTGGGCTAGGTGGGATGGACAGAAGAAAGGCTGTCGACGCTGTTCTTAGTGGTGCAGGCCTCCGTTCTTGAAAACGGGCCTTGTGAGTTCCGGCATCCTTCGGAGGGCCTCTGGAGGAGCCGCGGCTTGCAGGGCTCCGAACAGCTGATTTTCGGAGCCGATGGAGCTGCGGCCTAGAGCGGTTTCCGGAATGGCGGAAGATTGGTAAATGGAGGAAGAATGGCGTTGATGTTTGGAGCAGCTGGCGGGAAGGTGACCTGGAGTGTTGCGGCTGCTCCGCGGCCATTCCCGCAGCCGTTCCGACATGGGGACCCACGGCCTGGAGTTGGAGAGCTGGCGGTTCGTGTCGCTGACCATCGGGCAGCACAGGTCATCTTCGTGTCGCCTGTGTTTCGTGGGGCCAGCTGGACTCGAGCTGTTGGAACTTCGCCGGCCGGTGTTGGACCCGTTTGTTACCTAACCTTTCTTGTTATGGAGAAGGATTTTTGCAGCCGGAACATCTTTTATCATGTCATTCAGCAGGCTTTTTATGCCTTGGTTAATTGTTGCCCAACTTCTCTTTTCTTCCCTGACCCCATAGGACTCAGAAGGTCCCGGGGTTGAGTCACTGTGAGAGAGTGGCTCAGTTATACCACCTGCTACCCTCCCTAGAGGTGAGAGATCTACGGGGGTATGCCTTACCCAGGGTGTGTATCTCGTTCCGCTCCCTGATAGCCCTGTGACCGCCGTGAGAGGGCGGTGGCCGACCTGTTTCGGAGGTTACCCAGGAGGTTACCCAGCTCAAGTGGCAGAGGAGCTGGTGGACTGGATATTCATTGACCTTCTGTTTTTAGATCCTCACTGATTATGGGACTGCCTTGCTGGACCTACTTGGACAATGGCTCGCCTATTTTATTCCAGCACAGACTTATTCGCTCTCAGGGGTGCCCCCCCTTCCTGGGTGTGACCCGCCTCTGTTTTTACCTCTCCTCTTGATGACGGGCCCAATTATTGGGACCCTGAGAGATGGTTGGGCAGGGATAGGAGCCTTCGTTATAAATTCAATAAGAGGCCCCTGGTTTGTTTTTTATCCAAACATTTTAAAGGGTTAGGGAGGGGGGAGGGATTGCGGGTTTGGTTGGAATTTGGGGGGTATCCACCAACTGCTATTCAGGCCAGGCTCAGGACAGAACACGGTGGAATGGGGCCTGGGCTGGGTGCCTCCAGGGCCCCGGAGCGGTGTGTGGGATTATCTATCCCCACGACATTAGGGAATGGCAGCAGGCGATCGAACAGAGGGCCGTATGGATACCCGGGAGCGTGTCCCCGCTGCCTTCAAGTGGTGATGTGCTCCGACTCTCTGGTTTCGACCCGTGGTTCTGGGAACGAGGATGAGCAGCCACCTGAGCTCAGGCTTGTGTATTTTAACGCCAGGACCGTAGTTAATAAGGCTCCTCTCATCCGAGATATGGTTGAGGAGGAGCGTGCGGACCTGGCTTGAATTACGGAGACCTGGTTGGGCCCAGAGAGTGGTGTCCCTCTGATTGATCTCTGCCCACCAGGTTTCCAGGTGCTTCACCGGCCTTGGGCTCAGGGTAGGGGCGGGGGTGTGGCGGTAGTTGTGAGGGAGACCTTATGTCCGCGGGAGGCCACTGTTGTCCAAATATCCGGGTGTGAGTCTCTCCTCCTGAGATGTGGCCCTAGGGCTCAGTTGGGCTTGCTGCTGGTGTACCTTTCACCTAGTCGCGTAGCAGCAGCCCTGACTGAGCTTCTCGATATCCTCTCGGGGTTGGTGATTGAGTTCCCCAAAATTATGATTTTTGGGGATTTCAATCTGCCGTCCCTGGGGGGATCATCTGAGTTGGCTCAGGAGTTCATGGCTTCCATGACGGCCATGGACCTGATGCAAGTAATTCAGGGCCCGACTCATGGGAGGGGTCACACGCTCGATTTTGTTTTTCTATCTGGACGATGGTTAGATGATCTGGGTGGGGGTTCTCCAATTATTATGCCCCTGTCATGGACCGATCATCATCTCCTGTGGCTGGTCTTTCGTTTCGCCACTCCCCGTCGCGGGGTTACGGAACCAAAAAGATGGTTCCGCCCTAGGCGCTTAATGGACCCTGAGCGGTTCCAGGTGGCACTCGGGTCCCCACCTGCCGCCTTCGCTCACAGCTCGGCCGATGCCCTGGTGGAAGCCTAGAGAGCTGTTGGAGATCCAGCCAGTCTGAATCCGACCGATTGCAACTAAGGTCCTCTATGAGGTCTTATCTCGCGGCGATGAGGACGGCAAGGTCTAACTACTTTGCTACCCTCATCGCGTCTGCAGATAATCGGCCGCCCTGTTTAGGGTGACCCGCCCCTCCTTAATCAGGAGGTGAGGGAGGAGCCCTTGCAGGGCCGTGCCAAGAAGTTTAGCCAACATCTGTCGGACAAAATCGCTCGGATCCGGACCGGTCTGCACTCCGACTGGGCAGAGTCTGACGGTGGCGACATGGGCGGTCTTGGTGATGTTATCTGGGAAGAGTTTGATCCTGTGACTCCAGAAGATGTGGACAGGATCATGAGGAGGCTGAGCTCCACCACGTGTTTATTGGACCCGTGCCCCTCCTGGCTGGTTTATGCAGCTCGGGAGGGGACACAAGGCTGGCTCCAGGCAGTGATAACTGCTTCTTTGAGTGAGGGTAGCTTTCCCACCGCCTTGAAGGAGGCGGTGGTGAGACCCCTCCTCAAGAAGCTTGCCCAGGACCCAGCTATTTTGAACAACTATTGTCTGGTCTCCAACCTTTGCTTTCTTGCGAAGGTTGTTGAAAGCGTGGTGGCGCATCAGCTCCCTCTGTTCCTGGAGGAAGCTGATTATCTGGACCCATACCAATCGGGCTTCAGGCCCGGGTACAGCACGGAGACGACATTGGTCGCGCTGGTGAATGATCTCTGGCGGGCTCGGGACAGGGGTTGTTCCTCTGTCCTAGTCCTATTAGACCTCTCAGCGGCTTTCGATACCATCGACCATGGTATCTTACTGCGGCATCTCAGGGGGTTGGGAGGCACTGTTTTGCAGTGGTTCTCCTCCTACCTCCTGGGACGTCCGCAGTCAGTGCTGGCAGGAGGGCAGAGGTCGGCCTCGAGGCCTCTCGTTTGTGGAGTTCCTCAGGGGTCGGTCCTCTCGCCTTTCCTGTTCAACATCTATATGAAGCCACTGGGTGAGATCATTCGTGGTTTTTCATCTCCACCCCAAACCACCCCAGTGATGCCCTCGATGTGATGTCCCGTTGCCTGGAGGCGGTTCAGGTCTGGATGGGGAGGAACAGGCTTCGACTTAATCCCGACAAGACTGAGTGGTTGTACATGCCGGCATCTTGGGAAATTCAGGTTATTCCATCTTTAACCATGGGGGGTGAGGTATTACCCCCCGTAGATAGGGCTCGCAACTTGGGTGTCCTCCTGGATTCACAGCTCTCCCTGGAAGATCATATAGGAGAGGTGACTAGGGGGGCCTTTGCCCAGGTTCGCCTGGTGCGCCAGTTGCGACCCTATCCGGACCGGGATGCCTTGCGTACAGTCACTCATGCGCTCGTGACCTCTTATTTAGACTACTGCAATGCTCTGTACATGGGGCTGCCCTTGAGGACCACTTGGAGGCTTCAACTGGTGCAGAATGCGGCTGCACGAGTTGTGTTGGGGGTCTCCCAATACTCCCATGTAACACCTCTACTCCACGAGCTGCATTGGCTTCCAGTTGCCCTCTGGGTGAGATTCAAGGTGCTGGTGATGACCTATAAAGCCCTAAATGGCATGGGTCCGGATTACTTACGGGAGCACCTGCTGCCGGTGTCAACTTCCCTTCGTCCAGTGCGCTCCCACAGAGAGGGCCTCCTCAGGGTGCTGTCGGTCAGAGAGTGTTGGCTGGCGGCCCCCAGGGGGAGGGCGTTCTCTGTGGGCGCGCCAGACCTTTGGAATCATTTACCGGTTGAGCTCCGGATGGCTCCTGACCTTCACTCCTTCCCCCATGACCTGAAAACTCACCTATTTGAACAAGCCGGCCTGATCTGATGGGTTTGGGGTATTTTAATTGTAATTTTAATTAACTTTTTACTGCAATTGGGCTATTCTATTTAATTCTTATTTTAACTTTTGTATATTGTTTTTTATTGCATTTTATTGCCCTGTACACCGCCCTGAGTCCTTCAGAAGAAGGGCGGTATAGAAATTAAATAAATAAATAAATAAACAGAAGTTTTGGGCTCAATTGTGATCATAAGTCAATCTTTTTTAGGAAGAGGGTTTTATTTTAATTAAGATTAAATAATTAATGCTTAATAAAATCTGTTCAAAAATATAACTTTCATGGAAGGAAATGAGAGCAATGAAACTGTCAAATCTCAGTTGGTCTTATATGACAAGCACTTGAAATAGTATACTGTATAATAATAGGTCTGGGGTTATAATCAAGACTCAATAGACAAAAAGAAATCAAGCAACCTCATCATTAAGGTCCCCTTCTGTTAAAACATACATGTTAGAAATAATTAACTACCCTCCTCACCACAACTACAATAGGTAGAGAATACACAACAAAAATATTTAGTCTTATAGTTTCGTCCTGTAATTCTTTCCATAGAAAGATTAGTAATATGACAATCATTCAAGGATAATAATTTAAGTAGAAGCAATACAAATGGTCTAATTTACTACTGGTCATTTAATGACTATTCAAAGTTATGATAGCCTTGGGAAGGACTTTATAGCCTATAAATCTTCTGGCCATTGTAAAATGTCATGCATACGCCCACACTCATGCAATCACATAACTGCGTTTTGGGTGCTTGACAATTGGTTCACATTTACAACTGGTTGCAGTATCCGGAAATCATATGACCATAATTTGCCATGGTTTTTGCCAATGTTCAGAATTTTTTGCCTTTTTCTGGGGAAAAAACACCCATTCAGGAGAATAGTTTGCATTCAAACCTGTCTGTTTGTTTAATGACTGCTGTAAAAATAGTTTTAAAACTGGATTTGTTATGTGGTCAGAATTTTGGTCAGAAGTTCTGACAGTCATAGTCAAGGCAACCACATAACCTAATTATATTTTCTTCTTTCATGTTTCCAACTTTGGTTTCCAGTCTCAATCACAAGCAGCACCTCCATTACAACAAATTGGAGTTGTCATTAAACTCATCAACTTCCCCTTCTTCTGCATCATTGGTTGAAGAATAAATTTGTATGGTTGTCATATTAAATGGTTGTGCACCAATATTATTTGGTCACTGATTACATTCTGTCCAAATATTATTCTTGCTATTCTCTTCTTAACTTTAAATGTAACAGCATTTCTTCTTTGTTTTTGGAATCACAAAAAAAACTTTAAGTAACTCTTACTCTTTAACATAGTGAAATATGAAGGTTGTTCTCAATATAGACCAGACATGTCAAACACAAGGCCTGGGGGCCGGATGCGGCCCGCAAAGTGGTTTCATGTGGCCCGCGAAGCCATCCTGGAAACAGTAAGGGAACAGCCTCTGCTCTCTTGGCCCTGGCCCAGGCTGGCCAGGAGCCAATGTACAATTTCATGATGGTCATCTATGCTGAAATACATTCAGTCTTAGCTCCACAAGGCCATCTGGAAACAGCGAGGGAACGGCCCATGCCGTGTCGGCACTGCCCCCTCGGCGCATGCTGGGGAGGTATCACCCTTTGTGAGGAATGAAGAAATGCACCATCGCCTGGAAGTGGCCAGCACATGGCCCTGCCTACTTCGGGCAGGCTAGGGGTTGGGCAGCATTGTGCTTCTCTTCAGATTCATGCCACCCGGCTCAGCCTCTCGGCACTGTGAGTAGAGCACCCTGCTACCTGCCAAAACCGGGCAGGCTAGGGGCTGGGCAGCATTGCGCAGGTAACATTGACTCACACGCTGCTCATGGCATCCCCTCCCATAGAGCCCACCAAGCCGGATATGTGAAGTAGGCGAGGGCCATATGCTGGCCATTTCCAGGCAATGGTGCATTTCTTCATTCTTCACAAAGGATGACACTTCCCCAGCTGTGTTTCTTGCCTGTTTTTCTCCCTCCCTCATCTCAAATATTTTCCCACCACTCTGTTCTTTGGAAGGAAGGAAGGAGAGGGAAGGTCTGAGAGAAGTCCTACCTTAGTCCTGCCCTGATGCCTTTTCACCATCCCCTTGCCTCCTCCTCCTGGCCTATCCTGGGGGGGTCTCCCTATTGCTAAGGAAGCTTTGGATACAAAGCCAGGTCTCCTCACATGGAGAGGGAATGGGCCTCCCTCTTGATTTTGCCCTCCTAGTCATCATGAGCAACCCGGCTAAGGAGACCAAGCACAGCAGCAGCAGCCTTGAGGAGGAAGTAAATGCAGCTGGGCACCCCCTTGGGGAAGTGGGGCTGGGCTTAGTGCAGTGGGTGCTTGAGGGCTGGGCTAGGCATTTGACCTCCACGCCACCATCCAGCCCCCATGGCCTGAGAGGAACAATGAGGCTCCTCCAGTGGACCATGCCTTGACACTTCCCTGGTCCCATCTCCTGCCAGAGACCCTCAGATCTGTCCCACTCCTGCCCAGGCCCCCATAGGCACCCTTGACACAAATGATGTAGAGCTGGCCATGCCCACCCAGTAGGCCATACGCACTCCAGCCATGCCCACCCAGTAGGCCACGCCCACCCTGGCCACACCCAGCCAGCCCCCCGAGGGCAACTGCAATGCTGATGCGGCCCTCAATGAAATTGAGTTTGACACCCCTGATATAGACACTTATTATTTTGGGGATATATGTTATTTTTCATAAGAGGTGCTCACAAAATACACAAGGATTATCAATTATTTTAATGGAAATTTTTAAGGTAAATATGTGATGGAAATTATTGGAAACTTCCATCTGGAAAGTCATATCTTGATCACCCTCCCTTCATTAAAATTGGTTTATGGAAAAACAAATACAAACAATATGTATTTATCTGTGAAGCTTTTTTGAAAGACACAATCACTTGCTTGTCTTAAAACATCCCAAAAATGATATCCAGAAATAATAACTTTGTATTTACCAGGCATACCTTGCCAAATAATGTTTTTTTGTTGCAGATCTTCAATACTTGATTGCAGATATGAAAACAAATGTTTTCTCTGTCGGAAAAATTCTTTTATTGCTTCTTTTTGCCCTAAAAACAAAAGAATAATCATCACTCAAGTGTTAAATTCACATAATATGTGTTGATAACAATATATTATCTGTTGTAAGAATATAAGAGCCATGTTTACCACTGTTACATGAAGCTTTTTATTCTTAGTAAAAAAAGCTTCTTGTTTCAACTAATTTTACTTCTTATCCTCTATTGCACAGTATGAAACTCCAACAAAACTAATGGTTTTTAGATGTAAAATATGTTATTACTCCCCCTTTTAAAATCAATACTCAAGGCCCATTTTTTTGAAGAACATATTCACAATTTTCTAGTTTATATATATGACTATAACTAAGCCTGTATCTAGCTTGCTTTTACAGTCTTCTGTTTCAAACATGGTTTTTAAAAGGCAACTGGACTTTCTTGGATTTTTCCTTGAAAGCATTTTACTTCTCATCCAAGAAGCTTCTTCAGTTCAGTTCAGAAGCTTCTTTAATTCCTCTTCCTCTGTTTTTTCTCATGGTGACCTTTTGACTGTAAGCATCTTAGGTTAGGTATCTGTTCTCAATAAGCTTTAATGGACATTTACAAAGTAATATTGACTGGAATAAACAAAGATCATGTAAGTATGAAAAATATAGTATTATGTAATGACAGTGGAAACTATTTAAAAGAACCAGGCAAAATATGTATAATTATCATCTGAGAATCAGTATAAAATGATGAAATATCACATGGTGGAGAGAGATCCAAAATTTAGCATAATATAATGTTACTATGGATTATAAGTAGCAGAGGCACTGCTTTTAAGGTAGTTATTATAGTTATTTATCCTGTATATTATGAATATTTTGCCTTCTTTCATTACAGGGTTTGGCCTCATGATTATAAAGATAATTGTAAAGAAATCTGTGGATTTTATTCAAATCTTACTTAGACTATCAATTATTTCTTATTTAAACAAAAAGGGAGCCTAAAATTAGTTAAAGTTAATTGGGACTTAGGTCAATGGCATGACATGTTTTCAGAGCTTACATTCTACATAATACTCCAAGTTACCTTTTAGGATCAACAGAAGGAAAAGGCTAAATCCATCTTCAAAAAGCCATTATTTCACCACAATACCAATATAAAATCAATCTATATGCTTGGGGGGGATGAGGGGGTATCTAAATAAAGTTCCAAATTATGGACATGGTCCACACTAATTCAAGATTAAGTCCTTAGATGCATGCTGAAAAGCAGAAATTTGATTGCTAGGTTGAACTTGATGGCTACTAGATTTATTTTTATACATTAATTCAAATACAGGTACTCCTTGTCTTATAACAGTTCAATTTAGTGATTGTTCAAAGTCACTAAAAAGTGACTTATGACCATTTTTCATAGTTATGACTGTTGCAGAATCTCCACTGTCACCTGATCAAAATTTGGACACTTGGCAACTGGCTCGTATATATGACACCTGCAGTGTCCCGGGGTCATGTGATCACCTTTTTTGACCTTCTGACAAGCAAAGTCAATGGGGAAGCCAGATTTACTTAACAACCATGTTATTACCTTCACAGCTGAACGGATTCACTTAACAATTGTGGCAAGGAAGGTCATAAAATGGGGGAAGATTCACTTAATAACTATCATAGCAACAGGAATTTTGGGCTCATTATGGTTCTAAATTGAAACTATACCATTGTTTGTACTTACTGTCAAGTATATTTTCTACTGAATACTCTTTGGGATAAATTAAATGACGTCTATCAAATGAACTCTTTCTTTGTTCTTTTAGATTGTGCATTTTCTTTTCTAGATTACAATAAATGACAATAAAAGAAACAATGTATTTAAGATACTTTTTTACAATAGCATTTTTCTTAAATAAATAAATATTTGTTCATTAAATAGATTGTGACTGTGTAGGTTATCTTCTAAAGAACTTTTCTTTCTTCATGAAATATTATACATGATTCAAGATTTAATTCTGTACTTACTCATAACATCCAGCTGATTATATGAAAGAGCCTCCATTTCTTCCAGTTCATAAAATTTTGATTCTAGTGTTGAAAACATTAACAGCTCATGTATTTGTCTCTCTAGAAATTTAGAAAGGCACATATTGAATTTCTGGTTTAAATATTGCATTTAAAAGTAAAGTTCAGGTTCTTCACTGCTTCCATTTTGAAATTTTGAAATGGAAGCAGTGGACCAATTGTTATATCTGCATTTCTCAACGTAGCAAAAGAAACATAATTTTTAACTTAGAAAATACTGCATGAATAACACGAATTGTTGTGGAAATAAGAAAAAAAACTCCCTATTGGTAAGAGTAATCATTAAAACATCTTTTCGCATATATGATTGCGGGTAAAAAAAGTGCTCTATTCCATATGAATGGAAGAGTATACTTTTGCTCTTCTAAATCAAGAGGTACCACAGTGTTAAATGAAAATTGAGGACAGTGAGCATATTGCTATTCTACACAAATAAAAAATGGAAAAATGGTCAGACAGACTACAGAAAAGGTCACAGTGTGCGCTGAATGAGAAGAAATTAGTAGAGATTGAAAAGAGATTGTTTTTGCATTGAAATCAGTTTCAAGCCAAATCCATTTTAACAATCTTTATAACAAGACTATAAGGTTTATTTTTTGCCTTAAAAGCAAATTTATAAATAGTTAATTCTATTTAACTATTGTAGAGGTCTAATGCATTGTAGACATACAAGTGAAAAGCTTGTTATAATAGACAGAGCTGGAAGGAATCTTGGAGATCTTCTAGTCCAGCCCCCTGCTTAAGCAGGAGGACCTATACGATCTCAGACAAGTGACTGTCTAGCCTCTTTAAAAATCTCCAGCGATGGAGCACCCACGATTTCTGAAGGCAAGCTGTTCCACTGGTTAATTGTCCTCACTGTCAGGAAGTTTCTCCTTAATTCCAGGTTGCTTCTCTCTTTCATCAGTTTCCAACCATTGTTTCTTGTCCTGCCCTCTGGTGCTCTGGTGAATAATGTGACCCCCTCTTCTTTGTGGCAGTCCCTCAAATACTGGAATACTGCCATCTTATCTCCCCTATTTCTTCTTTTCTTTACACTAGCCAAACCCAAATCCTGCAGCCCTTCTTCATATGTTTGTCTCCAGGCCCTTGATAATCTTAGTTGCTCTTCTCTGAATTTTTCCCAAACTCTCAACATCTTTTTTGTGATATGGTGACTGAAATTGGCTGCAGTATTCCAGGTGTAGTCTTACTAGGGTTTTATAAAGTGTTACTAATACTTCCCCCTTCATGGATTACTGCCTTGTCGTGGTGAAGGGGCTTGCGTAATTCAATTAAGCTATAAGCTATGCCGTGCAGGGCCACCCAAGACAGAAATGTCATAGCAGAGAGTTCTGACAAAACGTGATCCACTGGAGAAGGAAATGGCAACCCACTCCAGTATCTTTGCTATGAAAACCCTATGGACAGTACTAAAAGGCAAAACGATATGACGCTGGAAGATGAGCCCCTCAGGTCGGAAGGCGTCCAATATGCTACTGGGGAAGTGCAAAGGGATAGTACTAGTAGTGCCAGAAAGAATGAAGTGACTGGGCCAAAGCCGAAAGGACACTCAGCTGTGGATGTGTCTGGTGGTGAAAGGAAAGTCCGATGCTATAAAGATTTTTTCTCCATAGGAACCTGGAATGTAAGATCCATGAATCAAGGAAAGCTGGATATGGTCAAACAAGAGATGACAAGACTGAACATCAACATCTTATGTATCAGCGAATTAAAATGGACAGGAATGGGTGATTTTAATTCAGATGACCATCAGGTATAC
Organism: Vipera berus; assembly: GCF_964194415.1. Taxonomy (NCBI): domain Eukaryota; kingdom Metazoa; phylum Chordata; class Lepidosauria; order Squamata; family Viperidae; genus Vipera; species Vipera berus. The sequence goes on along the minus strand of NC_138205.1, from coordinate 114,598,220 downwards.
TACTGCAGGCAAGAATCCCTCAGAGGAAATGGAGTAGCCTGAAGAACTATGGACAGAGGTTCGCAACATTGTACAAGAGGTAGCAACTAAAACCATCCCAAAGAAAAAGAAATGCAAGAAAGCAAAATGGCTGTCTGAGGAAGCTTTGCAAATAGCTGAGGAAAGGAGGGAAGAGAAAGGCAAGGGAGAAAAAGAAAGATACACCCAATTGAATGCAGAATTCCAGAGAATAGCTAGAAAAGATAAGAATGCCTTCTTAAATGAACAGTGCTGGATCATGGAGAAAGCTAGAGTTCCAGAAAACCATCTACTTTTGCTTCATTGACTACGCTAAAGTATTTGATTGTGTGGATCATAACAAACTGTGGCAAGTTCTTAAAGAGATGGGCGTACCAGACCATCTTACTTGTCTCTTGAGAAACCTATATGTGGGCGAAGAAGCAACAGTGAGAACTGGACACGGAACCACTGATTGGTTCAAAATTGGGAAAGGAGTCCAGCAAGGCTGTATACTGTCGCCCTGCCTATTTAACTTATATGCAGAGCACATCATGAGAAAGACAGGGCTAGATGAATCAAAAGTTGGAATTAAGATTGCTGGAAGAAATATCAGCAACCTAAGATATGCAGATGATACCACTCTAATGGCAGAAAGTGAAGAAGAACTAAAGAGCTTCGTGTTGCAGGTGAAGAAGGAGAGTGCCAAACTTTGGTTGAAACTGAACATTAAGAAAACCAAGATCATGGCATCCGGCCCTTTCAATTCCTGGCAAATAGATGGGGAAGAAATGGAGGTAGTGACAGATTTGATTTTCCTGGGCTCCAAGATCACTGCAAATGGGGACTGTAGCCAAGAAATTAAAAGATGCTTGCTCCTCGAGAGGAAAGCCATGGCAAATCTAGACAGCACACTAAAAAGCAGAGACATCACCCTGTCAACAAAAGTGTGTATAGTCAAGGCTATGGTCTTCCCTGTTGCAATGTAAGGCAGTGAAAGATGGACCATAAGAAAGGCTGAGCGCCAAAGAATTGGAAGGCAGGAGGAACATTGTCCATAGGGTTGCGATGGGTCAGACACTACTTCGCAGCTAACAACAACAACAACATCCTTTAAAAAGAACTGCAGAAAATGTATTCGATTATGGCAATGCTCTTTCTAGGTCAGATAACATGAATAGATTTCCCTACAATTTTAGATTAATATCTTACCATCAGATCTTTTCATCAAACCATTTTCTAAGTCAAGGTTTTGTGCTTGTTCCACATCTTGAATAATTTTCTCCAGATTGTCAAACAAAATTCTTTTTTTCTCAGCTAACAGTCGAACTATCTGTTCTGCATATAAAGAACATTAATTTTTTTAGAAATGTACACCATAGAAATAGACTAGAAGCAGTTTCTAGAGGTTAAAATGTAATATATTAAAAGCAATTGAAATAAAACACATTAAACTAGCAATATCATAAAAACAGCAAAAATTCAAGAGCAGCAACACATCACTCAAATGCTGATTGAGCAATCAGAAATTTGGGGAAAATGTAAAATTTTATAATACCTGGAACAAACATCTCTAGAAGCATAAGTAGATCTAAGTAGATCAGAATCAAGAGGGCTTCCGGTTTTGCACAGTAGTGCAGCAGCCGAGTGATCGGGGGGCTCCGCACCCTAAAGCCAATTTCTGCCTGCTAGGGGACCCTAAATGAGCCGTAGAGGCAACAAAGAAGGAAGTCCTGCTGATTGCAGAAAGACAGTGGCCCAGCCGATCAGTTTGGGAAAAGCCCTCCAGAAACCAGCAGGAGAAAGGATAGCTTAACTTCCTAGTCTAGCCCAAGCTACAAGCAGCTGAAGCCCAAAAGCACTACTTTAAGCTGACTGTAAACAACATGTTTGGAAGTAGGTCACGGGTTGGCAATCCGTGGCTCTGGAGACACATGTGGCTCTTTCAGCCTTCTACTGTGGCTCCCAGTCCTCCTCTGTCATTTGCAGAATGAGAGACAGAGACAGAGAGAGGCACTTGCGCTTCGCTTCCCTTCTCTCTCTCTGATCTTTTGCTCACCTGGCCATCCAGCGCCCAGGCACCCCACCCCCTGGGAGAAGCGTAGCAGAGAGAGTGCAGCCCCTGCAATCCCCAGCCGGCAATACCAATGGCCCCGCTGGCAGAGAAGGTGCGCTGGACTCCCAACTGCTGGGAATGAAGAGGGAGACGCAGCAAGGTCAGGAGAAGAGTGCCGATTTAAAGCCAGCCCAATCAGAATGTCCGTGGTGTCTCAGCTTGCCAAAGAGTGTGAGGTGAGCAGAAGATTGGAGAGAGAGGGGGGGAGAGACACCTGGCTGGATTCTCATCCCAACCCCCAAACACATATGTGGGTGGATTTTCAGGGGGGGAGGGATCAAAGGGATCCCAGATTCTAGACAGGAAGAGAGTTTTGGGAGGGAAGGGAGGGAGGTGTGTGAGCCCACGCAGTCTGGGACACAACAGACATACCCAGGCCAAATGCAGGGAAACTTCCAAGCCCTCCAATCCTTCCCAAAACGAAACAAAGGCAATTGATTGGTGGACAATGAGCAGATGGAGGTCCAAGGGAAAAAAGGGGACTTCACCCAGGCTGTTTTCATGCAAAAACTCCAGAACTGGCTCTGCTGCTTCTGTGCCTCTGTGGGTTTAATCTCAGTCCAGTTGCGCTCTGGGAGAAACAAAGTCCCAGGAGTTTATTTCGCTCTTGAACCTGACCGGATGGTGGGCAATGGCTGGGACAGCAGCCTCACTCCCAGCTGACCCTGGGAACCCCAGACACATAAACATGGGGGGAGCAAAGCCCCTGAGTGGCAAGAGGGGTTCTGGGATGACCACTGCCCATCCACCTCCCCACCCCAGGGGTCACATCAATAAAAATGCCACAATGGATGAAGGTGCAAACTGAAAGCTGCGAGGACAAACTTTTCCGAATGCTGGAAGAAAGAATGCTATGCCTTCCATAATACTGTGTTGATTCACAGATATCTTTTTAAAAATAATAATAATAATAAAATCACTGTTTTAAATACATGAAAGAAAGAAAAGAAAAAAGAAAAGAAAAGAAAAAGAAAAGCTTGATTGGTTCAAGCCAAGACCCATCTTTCTCCTAATTTTCTCCTGTGTTTCAATCACTTTTCAAAAAGTTTTATTTGGAGAGAGAAAATTTCTCCACTTTCCCTTTTTTTGCCTTTGTGACCTACAATATACACAAATAAGCAAAATCCAGCAGAAGATTCAAGAGGGAAAAGTGCAAAGTGTGAGGTGGCTGCAAAACCCAACAATTTTAGGCAGCATTAACACAAAGAGACATTTATAAGGAAAGGGCAAAAGACCCCAATGAGGGGCAGCCACTTGCTCCCCATCACTGCCAGAATCCCCTGAAGGAAAAGCTTCCCCCCCCAACTGAAGTCTGACAAACCCAAATCCCCCTTTCAGAGCAGGGTGGACAGAAGAAATTTTGGGGGAATCTCAAGAGGGGCCTTTGAGGGGGATTCGATGGTAGATCCCCCCCCCAGACCATCCTCTGCCTGTAGCCAGCCAGCCTCTGTCCCAGCCTCAGGAACCGGCCACTACCTGATGGCAGCTTCTGCCTGGGATGGAGGGGCAGGGGGAGTCAACTTGCCACAGACAACTCAATGCTGGACAACTTGCTGCAGGATGTGTTTCTTATGAGCCAAATTTCAGTTTTAATGTTTGTGGGTGTTTTTGGACTCCCTCCCCCAAATCAGGAACCTTCCCAGGTGTGAAGAGGGAAGTGATTTGGCTGCAGGTGAAGCTGAGTCTATTGCGAAAAAGGGGGTTTCAAGGGAGGCTTTCTCCAAACCCCCAACATTGGCTGAATGAAATTTCTCAGCCTTTGAATCAGTTTCTTCTCAAGGTAAAGGAAACAGAGAGAGAGAGAGAGAAGGGAGGGAGAGAGAGGGAGGGAGAGCGAGAGAATATGAATATATGTGGTTGTCGTTACTATACTTTTAGTCAAGAATGTTTAATGAAATATTTTGATGTTTTTTTTAATTAAGAGATGAGGTATGGGTATAATTGTGCTGTATTTAAAGATGGTAGACAACCTATTAAAATTGTGTTTACCTGTTGGGATCAAGGGGAAAGGGGTTTTTTCCCTCTTTCTCCTGTCCTTCCCCCCCCCCGCAATTTTTTTCTTTTCTATTTTCCTATTTGTAGTTTTTATAGTTTGCACTGGCTTTTTATTTCATAAATACGAGGAGGACTCAAATAGACATTGAGTATTTTATTTGAAAGTAACCTTCGACCCAGCATCTTTTTTTGGAGTTCAAAATGTTTTTGTTGCATACAGAAATAAAAATTTGTTTTCTTTGTAGCAGTTCATTGATTTCATAAATGCAACACACTAGTTTTTTTATACATAGCATAAAGGTAAAAAACATATATGCAGTGTTATCTTCATTTTAGATGTCAAAAGGGTTTTATGGCTCCCAGTGTTTTCTTTTCTGTGGGAAATGGGTCCAAATGGCTCTTTGAGTGTTTAAGGTTGCCGACCCCTGAACTAGGTAATAACAGTGATTTTCTCTCTTCTACTTGAAAACTGATTTCCTGGGGGAGAAAAGAAAAAGAAAAACCCCAACAAGCAAAAAGCCTCCGAAAGTGAAAAGGGGGGATCTTTGCCCCACCCTCCTACAGATGGAAGCGGCAAATTAAACTTTTCAGGAGGAACAGAAATATACTGAAATGAAATGAATATAAGACTTAATTTGGATAAGTTTGAAATCAGTGAAATCTGTTAAGATTTTCTTTTTAAATCATGAAAATAGAAGTAAACAATTGTCTATTACTGACTGGTGCTGACACCTAGTGGTGGATGAAAATATACAATAACAGTTGCTTTATTATAGGGACTGGCAAAGCCCAGGAAAAGATAATTTGGTTTTGGTGACTTTCAATGCCTTAACAACAGAGAGAAAAGCTGTGACAAAAAAGAAAGAAAACATGTTGGGCTATCTACAAAGTGAGAATTGTAAACTCTAAAAAAAAAGAATTGACCTTTCTGGATTACAGATACCAACTCAACTGACTCTAAAGCTATATGCAGAAAAAGGAAAACTGTGATTTTTAGCTATCATGGAAAACCAGAGATCTGCAGAAAGAATATACCAAGAAAAAACAAATACTTTCCAGAAGATCTATGCTATGTTGCAACTAATCCAAACAACAATGATCTCAAACCATCAGGAAATTAAAAATAACTTTGAAAATATAAATGAACACATCTTCAATTTAACTTTACAACACAAAAATTCTCAGAAAATAAAAACCGAGAATGAGCAGAAAAAAAAGACAACTGAATACAAGACAGGGGAGAGATTTCAACATGGAACCTAATAATTACTTAACCCAGGAAATACTGGACATGGAAAAGGTAGCCTATGCCCTACGATTGCAAAATAAGTTTGAAGACAAGAAAAAAGATTTGACAAAATGGATTCTGCCAGGAGAACAATGAGAACTTGACAGACAAAAAATGATAAATAAAATCAAGAAATAAAGGAAGGAAAAGATTTTCAATGAATACGAAGGACCGAAACCTTCCTATAAAAACATCTTACCTGTTTTGCCTTTTGTATCTGCAACAACACTTTTAAGATTATGGAAAGATTTTTTGATTCATGAAGCAAATTGATCAGGAAAGATGTTTGGCAAAAAAAAAGGCTAAAATGAGAATTAAGAAATTAGATATTGGGATTTATCAGAGGAAATATTTAAAAATTAAACCATCTGTTTGAATATGGTTAAAGAAATAGAAAGATTTTGGATATAAACGAAGATTAGTTTAAGAGGGATGAGCCCCTCAAGTAACATAGTATTTTTTCTTTCTTTTTTCCTATGTGTTTTATTTTTTGTCATGAGAAATATAAAAATGTTGAGATGGTTTATATAAAAAAATATTTTCTGGTTTTTTTTTCTTTTTGTAAGATATGAGAAATATAAAAGCATTGGGATGGCTTGTATGAGAAAAAAACTTAAATACTTAAGTGTAACTAATTTTGAGAAAATCATAACCAATAAGAATGCTTTGAATTTTGTGGGGAAAACAAATTTAAATAAGAATTCTGTAAACAGGATCTATGATGAGGCAATTAGAAAAGAAGCTTTATTTTGATATGGTTATTATTTAGAGAAACATGAGAAAAATGTCTATATTTAATTGTCATTTATTCAAATAATAAGAACTGTATTAATTTAAGACTGGCAAAAAAGAATATTATTGGAAGAGGAGAAAATCAAGCAAAGTCATTATATGGACTATAGCCGTGGTGGCGAACCTATGGCATGCAGAGCCCTCTCTGTGGGCACGCAAGTCTTCGCCCCAGTCTTAGGCCTTCAGCTGGGCTTTATAAAACCTTTTCGCTTTAGGCCTCTGCCGCCATGGGCAAAAAAAAAAGGTTCAATCAATTTCAACTTCTCATGGGGAAAAAAAGATCTTGCAAAGTTGGAATTGATTGATCAGACATTTTAGTCCCACCCAGTCTGCTGTTACCCCTGCAGCCCCACCCACCCAATGGGCCATGCCCACCCAATGGGCCATGCCCACCCAATGGGCCACACCCACCCAGCACCCAATGATACATAAGTGGGTTTTGGGTTGCAGTTTGGGCACTTGGTCTTTAAAAGGTTTGCCATCACTGGACTACAGAATTATAGAAATTAATTGTTATTGTTTTTTAAATACTAACCCAGACAACATGCTGTTTACCAAATATTAAGGTGATTATATTAAAAATCAATAAAATGTTTCTTTTTTTAAAAAAAGAAGCATTATCAAGAGTTGACCTATGGGCTGGTACCCTCTTCTTCTAGTAAAATGCCTATCTCTTTGGGAGATTAAAAAGCAAGTGAGAAGTTTGCTGGATCCTTTTGTCATATAGCAATACAGAAGTGGAAGCAAGATTTGTAATGCCAGTTCTAACTTTAGCTATATGATGTATAATGAGACATAAACCTGTCATCAGAGAAAGAATGGAGACAATTTTTTTATCAATTCCTAATTCTTCCTGCACATATTTGCAGAAAACTGCTCCAAAACAATTCAAATCTAGAGTTAAAAACAATTAAGATAGGGTAGGATAGGGCTGAGGAATATGTACAGTATCTGCAGGACAAAATCGCTCAGATCCGGACTGGCTTGGACTCTGACTGGGTGGAATCCGGCAGAGTGAAGAGGGCAGGTCTTGGTTATACCATTTGGGGTGAGTTTGACCCTGTCTCTTTGGATGATGTGGACAGGATTATGCATAAACTGAGTGCTACAACTTGTTTATTGGACCCATGTCCCTCCTGGCTACTTTCAGCCGCCGGGGAGGTGACAGGGGGCTGGCTCCAGGCAGTTGTCAACGCTTCATTGGGAGAGGGTGTCTTCCCCTCCGCCTTAAAAGAGGCGGTGGTGAGACCCCTTCTCAAGAAGCCTGCCCTAGACCCGGCCTCATTGAATAATTATCATCCTGTCTCCAACCTTTACTTTGTAGCGAAGGTTGTTGAGAGTGTTGTGGCACGTCAGCTTCCACAATTCCTGGATGAAGCGGACTATCTGGGCCCGTACCAGTCCAGTTTCAGACCCGGTTACACCACGAAAATGGTATTGGTTGCACTGGTAGATGATCTCTGGCGGGCCCGGGACAGGGGTTGCTCCTCTGTCCTGGTCCTACTTGACCTCTCAGCAGCTTTTGATACCATCGACCATGGTATCCTGCTGCAACGGCTCAAGCGTTTGGGAGTGGGAGGAACTGTTTTACAGTGGTTCTCCTCCTACCTCTGGGGCCATTCGCAGTTCGTATTGGCAGGGGGGCAGAGATCTACCCCGAGGCCCCTTTCTTGCAGGGTACCTCAGGGGTCAGTTCTTTTCCCACTCTTGTTTAACATCTATATGAAGCCGCTGGTTGAGATGATCCATGTCTTTGGGGTGAGGTATCACCAATATGCGGATGACACCCAGTTGTTCATCTCCACCCAGAGCCAACCCAGTGATGCCCTTGATGTGATGTCCCGGTGCCCGGTGCCCCGGTGCCTGGAGGCGGTGCAGGTCTGGATGGGAAAGAACAGACTCAGGCTGAATCCCTCCAAGACCGAGTGGCTGTGGATACTGGCATGTCGTATTGTCCAACATGTTCCATCTCTTGATGAGGGGGAGGTACTGCCCCCCTCAGAAAGGGCCCGCAACTTGGGTGTCCTCTTGGATTCACAGCTTAACTTGGAAGACCATCTAACTGCTGTGACCAGGGGGGCCTTTGCACAGGTTCGCCTGGTGCGCCCCTTTTTGGACCGAGATGCCCTATGCACAGTCACCCACACCCTTGTCACTTCTCACCTGGATTACTGTAATGCTCTCTACGTGGGGCCCTTGAAGTGCACCCGGAGGCTTCAGCTGGTGCAAAATGTGGCCGCACGGGTGCTTATGGGAGGATCTCGATACTCCCATGTTACACCATTCCTGCGCGAGCTGCATTGGCTTCCGGTTCCCCTCCAGGTGCGATTCAAGGTGCTGGTAATTACCTTTAAAGCCCTACATGGCTTAGGCCCAGGGTACTTGCGAGACCACCTGCTGCCATTGTCAACCTCCCTTCGCCCAGTTCGCTCCCACAGAGTCGGCCTCCTCAGGGTTCTGTCGGCTAGGCAATGCTGGCTGGCGACCCCCAGGGGGAGAGCCTTCTCTGTGGGCGTGCCAACTCTCTGGAATGAACTGCCTCCAGAGCTGCGGATGGCCCCTGACCTTCAGTCCTTCCGCCATGACCTGAAGACATGGATGTTCCAACAAGCGGGCCTGGACTGACTATGGTTTTACATTTGGCTTTTATTGGGTTAAATTGTCATTTATTTATTACATCCATTGTTTAATTCTTTTTTAAATTTTGTACTTTATGTTTTTTAATTTTTTATTGTTGTGAGCTGCCCTGAGTCCTTGGGGAGAAGGGCGGCATATAAATTTAATAAATCTCAAATCTCAAGATATGATTCTTGCTTTCCTACACTACAAGAAGAATTAACATTGTTGGATGCTTCCCCACACTAAACTGAGAATTATTTTTGTCATTATTAGTACTATGTTGTCAACCAAAAGTGCATTTAAATTTTTACATGTATTTTACAAACTAAAACAAAATACTGCTGAGAAAACACAAAAGTGCCTAGCCTATTAACATACTAAAAATTAATTACTTACCATTGTCTGGCTGAGTAACTGCAGCAGCCTGCAAAACTTTCAAATCTTTCAGCATTAATTCCATATTATCCAAATACAACCTTCTCTTCTCAGTTAATGCTTGTATTTCTATAAAAGGAAATATTTTAAAATTATTAGCCTAAAAGCAGTGCTTTTTTTGTAAAAGAAAAAGGTGCCAGAACTCACACATGTCATACAACCTGCTTTGCCTAACCTACAAGGTTCCATCCAAAAAAGGTGCCGGAACTCCGTTCTGAGCGTTCTATGAGGAAAAAAGCCCTGCCTAAAAGATTCAAAATATCAATTTACCAGGAAGTTTATTTACTGGTTAATGTGAAGAAGGAATCCCACAGGAAATCAAGATTTTATCTTGCTTAATTCTTATTTCTGATACTTTCAATTCCTTTTACAGCAGGCCTAAACTATTGCATCTATGAAGAAGCCTACAATCAATGTGAAAAAAGCATAAAGAAAAATAAGTCCAATAACATAACAAATGTATTTTCCTTTAAGTAAATATGCAAAATTCCTTTCTCAGTTTGGAATAAAAATCAGCTATATAGCAGATTCAACTGAAAGTCAATAATTAATACAGTTGATCAGATATCTGAGTAATAAGTTTTAAATGAGGTTCTGGACTAGATTTCTATTTCATTTTGAAGCAAATGAAATTTAATGAGAAAAAGTCAAAAGTTGCAACCTTGTTCTTCCAAAGGCAGCCTTAGCAGAGTCATAGGCATTAATCTTGCAGTGCCTGGTAGAATTGGAAGCTGTCAGCAGCATGGCTGACGGTGAGTTTGAATCTAGATCTAGCTCCAGCTGATTGGCGGCAGACTTGGGGGTAACAGGCAACCTCATGCAGTCTTCGGGTAGAGACAGCTGGAGCTGTGCAATGCATTGCCTGGGTCCTGCTGAGAGCCCAAGATCGGCACACACAGCTCCAGCTGACTGGGAGTGACAGGCGACCTCACCGAGTCATCAGGCAGAGATTGAGCTGGAGCTGCGCGAGGCATTGCATGCCTGGGTCCTGAAGAGAGCCCAGGATTGGCACGCACAGTTCCAGCTGATTGGGGGTGGCAGGTGGCCTCACAGAGTCTTCAGGCAGAGATTCAGCTGGAGCTGCACAAGGCATTGCCTGCCTGGATTCTAAGGAGAGCCCAGGATCAGCACATGCAGCTCCAGCTGATTGGGGGTGGCAGGCGGCCTCACCGAGTCTTCAGGCAGAGATTCAGCTGGAGCAGAGCGAGGCATTGCCAGGGTCCTGCTGAAGGGGAGAGAAGAGAGGATGCTGAAGGGTGTGAGAGAAGAGATGATATTGAAGGGGGTGAGGGAAGAGATGATATTGAAGGGGTGAGGGAAGAGATGATATTGAAGGGGGTGAGGGAAGTGTTGTGATTCAGTGTCAGCCTGTGCTCCTAGCAGCTGAGTCTGAGGAATCTGAGGAGGAGGAGGAGGGGTTTGGAGAGCCTTCAGTGTCAGAGAGAGGCTCTGATGCACTGCAGGACTCTCAGCCTGGCCCCTTCAATCGTGTTCCTCATGAGGCTCAGCTGTGTGAGGAAGTGGTGTCGGACTCAGAGGAGTCACAGCTGAATCTGTTCAGAGATGCTAGAAACAGAAGGCAATCCAGCAAAGCAGAGCAGAGAAAATCTATGAGGCAACTCAATGAAAGGAGGAGAAGGCATTGAGAAGTCATGCCTTGGAACAGATAATAAAAGGGGAAGGTGTGGGCAGTGCTGGTTGCTGAAGGCAACCGTTCGGAGACATTCAAAGAGAATCCTGGTCTTTTCTTGCTAATCTGTTTGACTCTTGTTTGTTGACCCGTTTCATGTTTTGAATCATTTATTGAAGAAAATATTCTGCTGCTTTTTTGTTTGGGCTGGGTTTTTCCCCCCAGCCTATTAATTTGTCAAAAGGAAAAAGGGGTTGTCCCTGTCACACAAACAGGGCCGGTCATAGACTGGAACAGAACAGGAAGAGATGACGTTGAAGGGGGTGAGGGAAGAGATGATATTAATGGGGATGAGGGAAGAGATGATATTAAAGGTTAGGACTACCTATACTTTATCCCTTTTTTCCATTTATTTTTTTTGGTCATCAAGTTGTTGACACCTTGCTAGGTGACTGGTAGTACTTGAATGTTGCCATATTCTAAAAGTGGTACAGTCGGTGAAAATGTTGAAAAGCCCTACTGCGGAGAATTAATCTTCGGAATTCTCAGTGGGAACAGAAAAGTAGGGTCTTATTTTGTGTCTATTTATGATTCCTAATTTTTTAATGACTGAGTCAGAAAAGGTAGGATATGAATTCATACAGGAATGAAAAGAAAGAAAAAAGTATTGAAATATTTTTTTCTTTTATTTATTTAACCCTTTCTTTTGCTGTGGGCATGGCTTTTTTCTTTACTTTTGTTTCTATTAAAACACTTTAAAATTATTTAAATTTATTATAAAAAAAAGATGGAGAAAAGAAATTGTCCTTAAATTTGTTTTGGAAAAAATGATTGAAATTCAATATCCCAATCAATTGGAATGCCAAACATTTGATAAAATATTATGTGACATACTTTATTTATATATTGGATTATATATATTTCACTTTTCTGCTCATTTAAGGCAGTTTACATCATTTAACATTTAAAAATGAGTAAACATAACATCAACATAAAATAAATTTGTATAAGCTTAATGAAAGAATTTTATTTTTACCACTTTTCAAAATACTAGGAGTGAATTTTCCTCAAAAAGTATTCCATAGTCTGGGGCCCACACAAGATAAGATCTTTTCCTGTAATACCAGATAGATAAGACTTAGACATATCTTCAAAAAGACATTTGTGCTTCCAGTTTGCACTCGCGGCGCTGGCAGATGCACGGAAGAGAGCTCTCTTCCTGCCGTCCAGTTTTTCTCCATTGAGAGACCCTGAAAAGGGTCAAAAGTTGCCCTGGAGGGGCGACAACTGTGAGGAGGCCCTCCAACCAATTGCGGAAGGGAGGCAGCCCTCCGTTTGACCCAAAGCAGCTCCTTTGGACCGACGAAGAAAAGATCCGCCATTAACATGGCCGATCATTAAGCCGTTTCCTGCCAAAAGCCAAAATTACTACCAAGCACAATGAAAGCAACGTGGAGGATTTGGGTGAGATCTTACCTTTCTTATTTACCCAACTACTTTCCTGTGGGAGTGTTTTGAAAATTTTTTCCCTCTCTTTTGGAATAGCGGCATCTGCTTACTTGGGGAATTAAAGCTTCAAAATAAATGAAAAAGCATAACTAAACTAAATAACTAAACAATTGGACTTGCATCTTTGGAATATTTGGGGTACCAAAAAGTTCTTATTTCTACGGGGACCTATTACCCTATTTACCTTTTAAGCTGGAAAAGAAAAAAAACCAGAAAAATGTAAACTGGATAAAAGCTTTATTTGAGTCTGGAAAAAGATTTTACATGCGAAACCTGGTATAGCAAGGAAACTTTGCTTTTATTGTGAGATCTGGCTGCAGCCCAGATTTGTCCTTGGCACTATTCTTAAAGATAAGAACTTGAAACACTTGGCAGTGAAAACAACCTCTAGGAATAGTGGAGGTGGACATTTGCTGACTCTTATCAAAATAGCCTCCACCAAAGACCTATCTGTAAACACCGTAGACATGGAGGAATACTAGCCACAACTTAACTATAAACTTATTCTTGAAAAAATCCTTGAAACAACTGAACTAATGAATTCCAGATGAATATCTTTAAGGTGCCAGCTTAAACCTACCAAATGAAGCCTGATTGCAATTGATGAACTGACAATCCAAAAACCAACAGAAGAGGAAGAAATTAATATTAAAACAGGGTATTTTAAAGAACAACAAGTACAATCTACTGAGAGCTTTGACACCCAAACCTTGATCTCAATTACAAAACCTACAATCCAAAATACAACAGAAGCCAAAGAAAGCAACACTAAGATGGAGGGTGTTAAGGATCTTTAAGCACAGTATATTGAGAATCCAGCCAACCAAACAACAACTACAACACTGGACATGACCTCTTATGCAAGCCTGATGGGACCGGAAGAAGAAGAAGACCAGACTGAACCAATGATAACTATACTAAATCAAATATGGGGATTTGATTTATTAGAGCAACAATTTAATGATTATAAAGGGGCCAGTTTCTTTGAAAAATTGACAACTGGATGGTCTCCCTTGATTCAAACAACGTGTGTAAGAATAAAGGGAGACCCACTTGAGAACTTAAAGGCACTGGTATGGAAGCCTGCTTGGCACAAAAAGAAAGCCAGACTTAGATTTAAAAACTGGTTCTTTTCTTTTGTGATTTATAATGAAAGAGCCTTAAATTTCTTTTAATGGGCTGAGGGGTGTCTTTAAGGGAAATGAAAATCAGCTATTAGAACATAGTTTTGAATTATATTATAGAACTTGGAATGATATAATAAAAGATACTTTATTAATAATTGATGAACCACTAAGATGAGAAATACAATATATTTGTGAAATAAAATAAGAATGTATTTAAGCAAACAATATATGTATTTTAGATATGATAACTACTATATAATGAAATAGGGGAAATTTGGGTTACCCGAAAACTAAGTATTATGAATGCTAAAGGCTAATTCAGAGCACTGTAATTGAAATTAGGTAAAATTTAAAAACAGGACATGGATAAGTAAAAATATATTGATAATTGTCTCAACTGACTGTGGTATAACTAGAAATGTATTAATTTGATTGTGATATTGTAATTAAGGGAATTGGAGAGGGGATTCTTGCTGATATAACCTGAGATATGTACAAAAAGATTTTGTTATTGGACTTTTGATTACCCAATCACCACGCTGCTTCATAAATATTGGGATGTAAAATTGCAAAATTAATGAAACTTCTTTTTAAAAAAGACATTTGCTAGCTAAATAATCTGGCAACTTTATACCAGGATGGGTACTTAGGATTTTAAAGGTTGGCACACCACTTTAAATAATGCTCACAGGCAATTTGTAACTAGCATATATCCTTCAGTACAAACATTATGTGATTCCTTTATCTTCTCCCTTTATTTAACTTCAGTATTTGCATTTTGCAACTTTCAAACACTTTGCAATAGTAAGAAAGGATATAACCAAGACATGGTTAGTTGCAGCTAAGGTCAGGAATGGTTATAGCTGGTGTAACCATTTGCACTAGTAGTAATTTATAAATGCCACTTTTTTACAGCAGATGTAGACGTAGCGAGAACTCAGTATTAAGGAGCACTCCCATACTGTGGACCCCTCTTTCTCAGATAATGCAACCCATCCAAAGTAGTACTTCATTCTCCACGTACAGCACCGGTGTCACCTGGATTTAATTTCAGTTTATTTTATCATGCAGTCAATTATCCAAAAGTGGGTAGTTATTTTGCATAATAATAAAATGGAGAAGGAAATATTAGGTGAATAATGTCAGTCAAATGTAAAACTCTTTATTGTGTTAATTTAAAATCCATAAATAAGGTTCAAGCTTTAAAACTCTTCTCCAGCACAGATAGCAGTGAGCAAATTGTGATCCCTTGTAATTTTGCTGAATGTCAATTTTAAGCAGTCTCAGTCAGGATAACTCCCAAGGAGAATCATGAGGATTTCAGTCCATGGATAGATAGTAGTTACAGCAGATCAGAATGGAAAAAAAGGTGAAAAGTGGCTATTATTAATATAATGTCAACACAATTAATAAGAGGAAGGAATGTGCATTTAGTTTTAAAGATGAAATCCAGAAAGAAAAGTAATAAATTCTTTAATTATTGTTTCTGCTTCTAGTTTGTCTCTCCAAGACTGCTAGGCTAAAGGTAAACAATGACTGATTATCCTTTTCTGCAAATGTGAAATTGATATACATTTTTGGAAAAAGATACATATAATGCCAATCTAGAGAAAAATAGAAACAGAGAAATAGTTTTTATATTAATGAAAATAGTTCTAGTTTTGACTCCTCCTCCAAGATGGCATGCTGAGCATGGGAGGATTTGCTTCTTCTGCAGACGAACAGCTGATTTTTCCTGCCAAAGCAGGTTACTTAGTAGCAAGCTTCCTAGATCAAATGGGAGCAGCTAGGAAAGATCCAAGATGAGCCTTGGACAATTGTGGATACTTCTGGAAAGACGTTGCAATTCCTGCTAGGAGGGGTCGAAGAGTTCAGCCTCCATGTTTTCTCTCAGCTGTTTGGTATTTTGAAGCATAATTGGCTTTTAATTGCACTGTCAAAGTTTTTTCTTTTAATTTGATTCTTAGTTTTAAAAGTTAAGTGGCTGGTTGAAGGCTGATTTATTCTAAGCACTTGCTGGATTTTAACATCAACTTATTTTTGTTTCCTCACTGGTATTTTCTGGAGGGGGGCTGTGAACTACTTTCACTTTCCCTATGGAAAGTGAATTTTCTGAGTAGTAAAACTGACCTAATGGATTTATATCTATACAGGTAGTCCTCAACTTAGAACCACAACTGAGCCCAAAATTTCTTTTGGTAAGTAAAACATTTGTTAAGTGAATTTTGCTACAATTTACAACCTTTCTTGCCACAGTTGTTAAGTGAACCACTGCAATTGTTGTTAGTCACACAGTTGTTAAATGAATCTCACTTCACCCTTGACTTTGTAAGAAGGTCACAAAAGATTATCACATGTCCTTAGGATACTGCAACTGTCATAAATATGAGTCCAAGTGTCTGAATTTTGATCACATGACCATGGGGATGCTGCAGTGGTCATATGAAAAAAAATTTAAGTAATTTATTCCAGTGCTGTTGTAAATTTGAACAGTAACTAAATGAACTGCTGTAAATTGAGGACTACCTATACTGGATTTCACTACAGGGTTTAATTCTCATAAAGTTTTGGTCTGGATTTTTTTTAATTTTTGATGGAACTTTTCATTTTTCTTCTTTTTTCATACGTTTATACCTTCATTCTGAGATTATTTTAATGTTCTCTTTGACTATCTTGTTACAGTATATTTAACATTTTTGTCTTTGAAAGCAATTACTTTTTTTTGGTTATGTAATTTCAGATACAGGAGAGTCTGTTGTATATTAAAATAAATGCAAACAATGCACCAGATTAAAGATAAAGCCTCGTGGAAGCCTTTGAAAAAAAATCTTTTTAATTTACAAGCTCAAATTGACAACTTTGATAAAAAGCTTGATAAAATTACCAGGTTTTCAAATCAACTTCCCTTTTGCGCATGCCCACGATGGCGGAGGTGCTGGGCTGAGCTCCGTGGAGCGTCTCCAGTTTTGGCGTCCTTACCGGTCGTCTGGGGTTCCTGCGAGCCCGCGGAGATGTTTTTCCTCTTTGTCGTGGCTCGGAGAGTTGATTGAACTGAGAGAGAGAAGAAGAGTCGGCATGCAGTTTGGAGTTGCAGCCCTCCATTTTCCAACTAAGCTTCGGTGTCTTCATCTCGGAGGCCCCGGTGGAGCTGGGAGGAGCCGCGGCTTGGAGGGCTCCGAATAGTGGATCCTCGGGGCCGATAGAGCCGCGGCCTAGAGTGGCCTCCGATATACCTGTTTGCTTAGTAATGGAGATTGACTCGGCGTTAGAATAGAACGGTGGAGTGATCGACAGCGAGCGGAATGGGGAGCGTTTTGCTGGCTCGTGGCCCCTGCGCGGTCTGTGGAGGACTGTTTGAAGTCACTCTTGTCTGCTCTTGACCGGGGAGGCCTGCGGCTGGCGTGGGACTGCCTGACTTCTGGTGCTGTGTGTGGCTGGCTGGGCGACGGGCTTTTTGCCTCCGGCTTTCAGCCCCCTGCATCGGGGTCCATCGATCTGCTATCCGGCGTCTCCTGCTCTCCCCGCTTTGCGTTTCCCGCCTTGAGATGAACTCTGCTCTCCAACTTAACTATGGTTACCCTCAGGTTAACCTTGATAACTGCTGCTCTTCTTTTTCTCTCTCTATGGTCCCCACTGAAGCAAGAAGGTCCTGGACGAGCCTCTGTGAGAGGGCGGCTCGTATATGTTATCATCGATACCAACCAATTACCATCTGCTGCCTCCCTAGAGGTGAGAGATCTAGGGAGGTATGCCTTCTTGAGTTGGCAATTGTCCATCCCATCGTAGATCTGGGCCCTTCGTGAGAGGGAGGTGCCTGTTCTATCTTGGAGTCATCTGACTAGTACCCAGCTCAGTGGCAGGGAGCTGGTGAATTGGACACTTTTGACCTTCCAGCTTTTCAGCTTTCCAACTTTTGACTGATGGACTGCCTGACTGGACTCCCCCGGACTAATGGTTTTATCTTACTCCAGCACAGCCTTATTGGCGCTCAGGGATGCCCCCCTCTCCTGGGTGCGACCCGCCTGCCTTTCCATCGTGCCTCTTGATGACGGGCCCAATTATTGGGACCCCGAGAGATGGCTGGGCAAAGACAGGAGCCTCTCTCCCAAATTTAACAAGAGGCCCCTGGTGTGTTTTTTAGCCAAATGTTTTGAGGGGTTAGGGAGGGGGGTGGGTTTATCGGCTCGGTTGGAAACTAGGGGGGTTCCACCAACCGTTTCTCAGACCAGGTCAGGGACTGATCGTGCTGTGGTAGGGGCTGGGCTGTGGGCTTACGGGGCCCCGGGGCGGGGTGTGGGATTATCTATTCCCACGGCGGTTGGGAATGGCCGCAGGTGTAGGAACAGAGGGCCACATCAATACCTGGGGGTGCGTCCCCGCTGACTTCAAGCGGTGATGCGCTCCGACACTCTGATTTCAGCACATGGTACCGGGAGCGAGGATGAGCAGCCACCTGAGCTCAGCCTCGTGTATTTCAATGCCAGGTCCGTAATGAATAAAGCACCTCTCATTCGCGATCTGATTGAGGAGGAGCATGCGGACCTGGCTTGCATTACGGAGACCTGGTTGGGCCCAGAGGGCGGGGTCCCCCTGGTTGATCTTAGCCCATCAGGTTTCCGGGTGCTGCACCAGCCTAGAGCTCAGGGTAGGGGCGGTGGAGTGGCAGTTGTTGTGAGGGAGACCTTATGTCCGCGGGAGGCCACCATAGTCCAGATAGCCGGGTGTGAGTCCCTCCTCCTGAGATGCGGTCCCAGAGCTCAGTTGGGCTTGCTGCTGGTGTATGTTTCACCTAGACACGTGGCAGCAGCCCTGCCTGAGCTTCTCGATATCCTCTCAGGGTTGGTGGTTGAGTTCCCCAAACTTATAGTTTTGGGTGACTTCAACCTACCATCCCTGGGGGGATCATCTGAGTTAGCTCAGGAGTTCATGGCTTCCATGACGGCCATGGACCTGAAGCAGGTTATTCTGGGCCCAACTCACGGGGGGGTCACACGCTCGATCTGGTTTTTCTATCCGGACGGTGGTTAGATGATCTTGGGGGGGGGGTTTCTCCAATTAATTTACCCCTGTCATGGACCGATCATCATCTCCTGCGGATGGTCTTCCGTTTTGCCACTCCCTGTCGTGGGGTAGCTGAGCCAATAAGATGGTTCTGCCCTAGACGCCTTATGGACCCTGAGCGGTTCCAAACAGCGCTTGGGCCCCCACCTGCCTCCTTTGCTCACAGCTCGGTCGATGCCCTAGTGGAAGCCTGGGAAAGGGCAGCCACAGAGGCACTCGACCAAGTTGTACCCATGCGGCCCTTGACCCGACGTAGATCCCAACGGGCCCCATGGTTCTCCATGGAGCTCCGCGAGATGAAGCGTCGGAGACGGGGCCTAGAGAGCTGTTGGAGGTCCAGCCGATCCGAATCTGACCGGTTACGACTAAGGTCGTTTACGAGAACTTATCTCGCAGCATTGAGGGTGGCTAGGTCTAACCACTTTGCCACCCTCATTGCGTCCGCAGATAATCGCCCGGCCGCCCTGTTTAGGGTAACTCGCTCTCTCCTTAATCAGGAGGTGAGGGAGGAACCCTTGCAGGGTCGAGCCGAGGAGTTTAGTCGATTTCTGTCGAACAAAATCGCTCGGATCCGGACCGGTTTGGACTCCGACTGGGCAGAGTCTGACGAAGAGGATACGGGCGGTCTTGTCGATTTAATCTGGGAAGAGTTCGATCCTGTGACTCCTGAAGAAGTGGACAAGATCATGGGGAAGCTGAGCTCCACCACGTGTTTGTTGGACCCGTGCCCCTCCTGGCTGACTTATGCAGCCCGGGATGGGACACGAGGCTGGCTCCAGGCAGTGATTACTGCTTCTTTGAGTCAGGGTAGTTTTCCCACCGCCTTGAAGGAGGCGGTGGTGAGACCCCTCCTCAAGAAGCCTGCCTTGGACCCAGCAATTTTAAACAACTATCGTCCGGTCTCCAACCTTCGCTTTTTGGCGAAGGTTGTTGAGAGCGTGGTGGCTCATCAGCTCCCTTTGTTCTTGGATGAAGCTGACTACCTAGACCCGTACCAATCGGGTTTCAGGCCCGGGTACAGCATGGAGACGGCATTGGTCGTGCTGGTGAATGATCTCTGGCGGGCTCGGGACAGGGGTTGTTCCTCTGTCCTAGTCCTTTTAGACCTCTCAGCGGCTTTTGATACCATCGACCATGGTATCCTGCTGCGACGTCTCAGGGGGTTAGGAGTGGGAGGCACAGTTCTCCAGTGGTTCTCCTCTTACCTCCTGGGACGTTCGCAGTCGGTGTTAGCAGGGGGGCAGAGATCGACCCTGAGACCTCTCATTTGTGGAGTTCCTCAGGGATCGGTTCTCTCGCCTCTCCTGTTCAACATCTATATGAAGCCGCTGGGTGAGATCATTCGTGGTTTTGGAGTTGGGTATCACCAATATGCTGATGATACCCAGCTTTTTATTTCGACCCCAAACCACCCCAGTGATGCCCTCGACGTGATGTCCCGTTGCCTGGAGGCGGTCCGGGTCTGGATGGGGAGGAACAGGCTTCGACTCAACCCTGACAAGACTGAGTGGCTGTTCGTGCCGGCATCCCGGGAAATTCCGATTATTCCATCATTGGCCATGGGGGGTGAGCTATTACCCCCCGTAGATAGGGCCCGCAACTTGGGGGTCCTTCTAGACTCACAGCTCTCTTTGGAAGAGCATATTGGAGCTGTGACTAGGGGGGGCTTTGCCCAGGTTCACCTGGTGCGCCAGTTGCGGCCCTATCTAGACCGGGATGCCTTGCGCACAGTCACTCATGCGCTCGTGACCTCTCGTCTAGACTACTGTAATGCTCTCTACATGGGGCTGCCCTTGAGGTCCACCCGGAGACTCCAGCTGGTTTCCAATGCAGCCGCGCGAGTCGTCTTGGGAGCTTCCCGATACTCCCATGTTACACCTTTGCTCCGCGAGCTGCATTGGCTACCGGTTGCTCTCCGGGTGAGGTTCAAGGTGTTAGTTATGACTTACAAAGCCCTTCATGGCATGGGTCCGGATTACCTACGGCAACACCTGCGACCGGCGTCAACTTCCCTCCGTCCAGTGCGCTCCCACAGAGAGGGCCTCCTCAGGGTGCCGCCGATCAAAGAATGCCGATTGGTGACCCCCAGGGGGAGAGCGTTCTCTGTGGGCGCGCCAGACCTCTGGAACCGCTTATTGGTTGAGCTCCGGACGGCCCCCGACCTTCGCTCCTTCCGGCGCGATCTTAAAACATTCTTTTTCGAACATGCTGGCCTGGTCTGACGGGATAGGGTTGGGTTTTTAAAACTAGTTTTAACTTTAATATGTATTGATTTTATGGGCATGATGTTTAATGGTTTTTTAATTTTTGTATTCGATTTTTATTGTGTATTGCCCTGTTCACCGCCCTGAGTCCTTCGGGAGAAGGGCGGTATAGAAATCAAATTATTAAATTAAATTAAATTAAACTTATCCCAGATGCAAACAATTGCAGCTAAGCCAGACTTAAAACTGGATGAACTGGAATCTAAGTCCTGGAAGATTTGAAGAAGCAGTTTGGCAAGAAAACAGAAAGCCTGTCACAGAAACAAAGGAAATCTGGACTTTACAGGTTTATAATTGGCAGATTGGATGAGTCATGAACTGGACTTTCTTAAGAAGATGGACTTATTATACCAAACTGGAAATTTGGACCGGACTTTTCTGGGAATTGATTTTGGAAAATGGACTTATATCTAATCAAATAACAAGTGAAAAAAAAAGATTTCACCATTTCAATAATGGAAGTGGTGGAGATATTTACAACAGAGATTTGGATATTGAAAGATGAGATGGAAATTGTTGCGAAAGCTCCCAATAAAAATCTTAAGGGAAAATTTTATTATTAAGAGCCAAATGAAAATCTTTTGTCCCGGATGGATCAAAGATAATGATTGTGGTGATTTCTGGCAGATAAGAAACCATATAGACCAGGGGTCCCCAACCTATGGTCTGCTGCCCACTGCTGGGCCATGGCTACTGGCCACCGAGCTGTGGAACAGGCTGGCCAGTGCACTTACGTGTGTGGGTGCACTCACCTCCACTTGTGGTACAGCATGCAGACCCGTTTGTGCATGTGCGTGACACTAGCAGAAGGGGCAGCTAGCATATGCACAAATGCACAATGGGACTGCTAGCGCCGTGCAGGTTGCGTGGCCTTTTTGTGCATGCATGCTGTGCTACCAGAGGCAGCAGCTACCATATGTGCGCATGCACAGAGCTGCATATGCCGCAGGGTGCACGGCCCATTCACGCATGCACATGGTGCTAGGACAGGGGTCGGCAACCTGAAACAGTGAAAGAGCCACTTGGAAACGGTTTCCTCACAAAAGAAAAAACTGGGAGCTGCAAAGAAGGATGCGCATGCACACATGCACAAAACAAGAGGCTGATCAGCGGCCCTGTGTATGCATCCTCCCGGGCCGACGGGAGCTCTGGCAACTCCATAAGGCCAGCCCCGAAATTCACAAGTGGAAATCGAGGGAGATTGCCAGGAACACAAGATCAGCATTTCTCAGCCCACGCTGATCTCGCCCTTCTTGCAGTCTCCCTCTTTGTTTCGGCTTGCTTTCAGCTGCTTTTCTTTCAGGGGATCCAGCCTCTTCCGCCCCCTTCTCTCAGCAGCTGAGAGAAGGGGGCAGGAGAAGCTGGATGCCCCAAAAGAAAAGCAGCCAAAGTCAGCAGCTCTGCAAGTCTCTGCCAAGAGAATGGGCAGCGGAGAGAGAATGGGGCGGCAGAGGCTGGATCCCCTGAAAGAAGTCTCCTTTGAGACGAGAGAACGAGCTGGTAAGCCGCCAAGAGAATGGGGTGGTGGACCGCTCCGACAAGAGAATGGGGCGGTGGAGGCTGGATCCCCCGAAAGAAGTCTCTGCCGAGACGAGAGAATGGGGCGTCAAGCCACCGAGACAATGGGGCTGTGGAACGTTCTGCCGAGAGAATGGGGCGGTAGAGATTGGATCCCCCAAAAGAAATCTCTGCCAAGATGAGAGAACGGGGCGCCAAGCCGCCGAGAGAATGGGGGGGTGGAGCGCTCCGCTGAGAGAATGGGGTGGTGGAGGCTGGATCCCCTGAAAGAAGTTTCCGCCGAGATGAGAGAACAGGGCGGAAAGCCATCGAGAGAATGGGGCAGTGGAGCGCTCCACCGAGAGAATGGGGCGGTGGAGGCTTGCTGCCTATTCTCTCGGCGGAGACTTCTTTCCGATCTCCACCGAAAGAATGGGAGGCAAGCCTCCACTGCCCCATTCTCTTGGCAGAGTGCTCCACCGCCCCATTCTCTTGGCGGAGCGCTCCACCGCCCCATTCTCTCGGCGGCTTGCCACCCCGTTCTTTCGTCTTGGCGGAGACTTCTTTCGGGAGATCCAGCCTCCACCGCCCCATTCTCTCGGTGGAGCGCTCCACCACCCCATTCTCTCAGCGGAGCGCTCCAACACCCCATTCTCTAGGCGGCTTGCCACCCCGTTCTCTCGTCTCGGCGGAGACTTCTTTCAGGGGATCCAGCCTCTGCCACCCCCTTCTCTCAGCTGCGTAGGCTTGCAGAGGTGGCAGCGGAGCAGGGCAAGGGGAGACCTTCCGGGCAGGGAAGAGGCAGGCCCTGGGCACCCCAAGACTGGCCGCCCCCAACTGTGCAGCAGGTAGAAAAAGGGCCTACTCACCTTTCTAGTCCTCCCGTCTCTTCCTCTGCTTCCTCTGCTGCTGCCCTTTGCAGTCTGAAGAAGCAAAGAGGTTGGTGGGCAGTCCCACAAACGGCTTGAGAAGTTCAACCAATCAATTCAAACTTCGGGAGGTTTTTTTTGTGAGCATTTTGAATTGATTGATTGAACTTTTTTACTCCCACTTTTTTTTTCAAAACTGCACATGATGGAGGAGGACTGGGAGCCGCAGGAGACGGCTTAAAGAGGAGATGCAGCAGCTAACTCCTGCACACCTGCACAAAAGGGGCTGCTAGCGCCGTGTGGGTTGCGTGCAGCCCATTCATGCATGGCCCTGTTCACACACATTTGTGCCCACATGTGCAAATTTTAAGCTGCTCCCTTTCCATCCGGGCCGCCATGAAAAGGTTGGTGACCTCTGATATAGACTTTCTATGAGTTAAATACAACAACAGATTCTTAAGAATGCTCTGAAGTTTAACTTTGCTATTGATTTACCTGTTAACTATTTTGTCTTATATACAGTAGATAGATGATAGGCCAAGTTGATTGTAAATAGACTGCAAATCTGCTTCGCAAAGGGGAGAAATTAACACTGTTGCAATATACAGTATTTATCAGTAATCCAGCAGGGGGACAATATATGTATATGTGTTTTTGTCTTTTGTCCTTTTTAATGCAAATTTTTTAAAATTTTGGTATCTTTTGTATATATTTTTTAAAATTTGTATTTTAACTTTCTAAATAAAATAAAATTTTTTAAAAAGAAAATAGTTCTAGTTTTAAATGAATTCAAGACTTAAAAATATAGACAGAAATCAAATTGGGTGGCCTCAGCTAGTCATTGGAATAATTTTATGAGAAGAAGTTGCTTAAAGGGCATTCAGAGCATCACCATAATACATCTTTCAATAGAGAGGAATTTCAGACTAAACAAAATTAAGGTTTCAGTTTTGGTAGAATAATTTATATGGATAATATTCTTTCACTCATCACAGATAAAAAGGTTCATTTGTGAAACCCTATGAATTTGATAACAATTTTAATTCTGTACTTACCACTGGGTGTTAATAGTTCAGTTTTGCTTGATTTAAGATTCTGTATATTTTGAATATTTTGTACAATTCCCTCTAACCCTTCAGATAATAGCCTTCTTTCTTCAATGAGTTCTTGTATCTTTTGATCTAAAATTGAAATATATTTCATGTCAAAGATGAAGATGAAAATAGGTGGGTTACCTTTTGGAAAGGAATGTTATAAATAATTATAAAGGTTTGGAGGGAAATGAGCATTTCAGAATTTCATTTCAGGAAACTAAAAATTATTAGCTATGTTCTTTCTCTTCAGATGCACCAGAAGAAAGACAATAAAATATACTAGCTACAATATCTATGATTCACGTAGAAATAGGCTTCTTGGATTATCACCAGGGCAGATATATAAATTTAGAATAAATGTGGTTGTATTTTATACTGTAATTAACTATTTCTGATAGTTAAGCATTCATCCCGGCATGCTAATGTCTGCCAGATTGATATCCACACTGTTGTTGTTGTTGTTAGCTGCGAAGTCGTGTCCGACCCATCGCGACCCTATGGACAACATTCCTCCAGGCCTTCCTGTCCTCTACCATCTTCTGGAGTCCATTTAAGCTCGCGCCTACTGCTTCAGTGACTCCATCCAGCCACCTCATTCTCTGTCGTCCCCTTCTTCTATTGCCCTCGATCTTTCCCAGCATTAGGCTCTTCTCCAGTGAGTCCTTCCTTCTCATTAGGTGGCCAAAGTACTTGAGTTTTAGCTTCAGAATCTGGCCTTCTAAAGAGCAGTCAGGATTGATCTCCTCTAGGACTGACCGGTTTGATTGCCTTGCAGTCCAAGGGACTCGCAGGAGTCTTCTCCAGCACCACAGTTCAAAGGCCTCAATTCTTTGGCGCTCAGCCTTTCTTATGGTCCAACTTTCACTGCCATACATTGCAACTGGGAAGACCATAGCCTTGACTATACGCACTTTTGTTGACAGGGTGATGTCTCTGCTTTTTAGTGTGCTGTCTAGATTTGCCATGGCTTTCCTCCCCAGGAGCAAG
Source organism: Vipera berus (assembly GCF_964194415.1). Classification (NCBI taxonomy): domain Eukaryota; kingdom Metazoa; phylum Chordata; class Lepidosauria; order Squamata; family Viperidae; genus Vipera; species Vipera berus. The sequence goes on along the minus strand of NC_138205.1, from coordinate 114,572,940 downwards.
CGTCTTTTAATTTCTTGGCTACAGTCCCCGTCTGCAGTGATCTTGGAGCCCAGGAAAATCAAATCTGTCACTACCTCCATTTCTTCCCCATCTATTTGCCAGGAATTGAGAGGGCCAGATGCCATGATCTTGGTTTTCTTAATGTTAAGTTTCAACCCAAGTTTTGCACTCTGCTTCTTCACCTGCAACAAGAGGCTCTTTAGTTCTTCTTCACTTTCTGCCATTAGAGTGGTATCATCTGCGTATCTTAGGTTGTTGATATTTCTTCCGGCAATCTTAATTCCAACTTTTGATTCATCTAGCCCTGCCTTTCTCATGATGTGCTCTGCATATAAGTTAAATAGGCAGGGCGACAGTATACAGCCTTGCCGGACTCCTTTCCCAATTTTGAACCAATCAGTGGTTCCGTGTCCAGTTCTCACTGTTGCTTCTTGACCCGCATATAGGTTTCTCAAGAGACAAATAAGATGGTCTGGTACTCCCATCTCTTTAAGAACTTGCCACAGTTTGTTGTGATCCACACAATCAAAGGCTTTAGCATAGTCAATGAAGCAGAAGTAGATGTTTTTCTGGAACTCCCTAGCTTTCTCCATGATCCAGCGTATGTTGGCAATTTGATCTCTAGTTCCTCTGCCTCTTCGAAATCCTGCCTGTACTTCTGGTAGTTCTCGATCCACATACTGCTGAAGTCTAGCTTGTAGGATTTTAAGCATGACTTTACTAGCATGAGAAATGAGTGCAATGGTGCGATAGTTTGAACATTCTTTGGCACTGCCTTTCTTTGGAATTGGAATGTAAACTGATCTTTTCCAATCCTGTGGCCACTGTTGAGTTTTCCAAATTTGCTGGCAAATTGAGTGTAGCACTTTTACTGCATTGTCTTTTAAGATTTTGAATAGCTCAGCTGGAATACTGTCACTTCCACTAGCTTTGTTGTTGCTCAGTTTTTCTAAGGCCCACTTCACTTCACATTCTAGGATGTCTGGCTCGAGGTCAGTGACCACCTCATTGTGATTATCAGGGACGTTAAGCTCATTCTTGTATAGTTCTTCTGTGTAATTTTGCCACCTCTTCTTAATCTCTTCTGCCTCTGTTAGGTCCCTGCCATTTTGGTCCTTTATCATGCCCATTTTTGCATTAAACGTTCCCTTCATTTCTCCAATTTTCTTGAAAAGATCTCTGGTCCTCCCTATTCTATTGTTTTCTTCTATTTCTTTGCACTGTTCATTTAAGAAGGCATTCTTATCTCTTCTAGCTATTCTCTGGAATTCTGCATTCAATTGGGCATATCTATGTTTTTCTCCCTTGCCTTTCGCTTTCCTCCTTTCCTCAGCTATTTGCAAAGCTTCCTCAGACAGCCATTTTGCTTTCTTGCATTTCTTTTTCTTTGGGATGGTTTTGGTTGCTACCTCTTGTACAATGTCGCGAACCTCTGTCCATAGTTCTTCAGGCACTCTGTCTATCAGATCTAATTCCTTAAATCTATTTGTCACCTCTACTGTATATTCAACAGGGATATGATTTAATTCATACCTGAGTGGCCTAGTGCTTTTCCCTACTTTCTTCAGTTTAAGCCTAAACTTTGCAAGGAGAAGCTCATGGTCTGAGCCACAGTCAGCTCCTGGTCTTGTTTTTACTGACTGTATAGAGCTTCTCCATCTTTGGCTGCAGAGCATATAGTCAATCTGATTTCTGTGTTGACCATCTGGTGATGTCCATGTGTAGAGCCGTCTCTTGGGTTGTTGGAAAAGAGTGTTTGCTATGACCATCGCATTCTCTTGACAGAATTCTATCAGCCTGTGCCTTGCTTCATTTTGCACTCCAAGGCCAAACTTGCCTGTTATTCCAGTTATCTTTTGGCTTCCTACTTTAGCATTCCAATCCCCCATGATGATAAGAACATCATTTTTTGGTGTTAGTTCTATAAGGTGCTGTAGTGCTTCATAGAACTGGTCAATTTCATCCTCTTCAGCACTGGTGGTTGGGGCATAGACTTGGACTACTGTGATATTGAATGGTTTGCCTTGGATTCGAACTGAGATCATTCTGTCATTTTGAGGATTGTATCCCAGTATTGCTTTTCCTACTCTTTTATTGACTATGAAGGCTACTCCATTTCTTCTGAAGGATTCTTGCCCACAGTAGTATACCTGATGGTCATCTGAATTAAATTCACCCATTCCTGTCCATTTTAGTTCGCTGATACCTAAGATGTCAATGTTCAGTCTTGTCATCTCTTGTTTGACCACGTCCAGCTTTCCTTGATTCATGGATCTTACATTCCAGGTTCCTATGGAGAAAAAATCTTTACAGCATTGGACTTTCCTTTCACCACCAGACACATCCACAGCTGAGCGTCCTTTCGGCTTTGGCCCAGTCGCTTCATTCTTTCTGGCGCTACTAGTACTAGCCCTCTGCTCTTCCCCAGTAGCATATTGGACGCCTTCCGACCTGAGGGGCTCATCTTCCAGCGTCATATCGTTTTGCCTTTTGGTACTGTCCATAGGGTTTTCATGGCAAAGATACTGGAGTGGGTTGCCATTTCCTTCTCCAGTGGATCACGTTTTGTCAGAACTCTCTGCTATGACCTGTCCGTCTTGGGTGGCCCTGCACGGCATAGCTCATAGCTTCATTGAATTACGCAAGCCCCTTCGCCACAACAAGGCAGTAATCCATGAAGGGGGATATCCACACTAGGCTAGCATTTCCCAATCTTTCCAGTTTTGCGGACTGGCAAAGGAGTTAGAGAAATAGTTCTGCAGGGGTGGTGGCTGAGTGCAAGCACACATGCAGCTCCATTTGTGGTAGCAGCAGCTCCTGGAATCCTGGAGTTATGTCTTCTCTCTCATTATCTCCAAACTCTGGAGTACCACCCTACCTGAGGTGTTTAGGACACCTATCTTGCCTTCTTTTAGAAAACTAACAATTTTTTTTCAAACAAGCCAGAGGCCATGTTGATTTGTGATCCTAACTGATGGCAAATAGATTGATATTTAAGTGCATTTCCCACCAATGCTCTGCATGGTGGGAAACATCAACACAGAAGCATAAACACATCAGTCCATCCATTCATCCACCCATCCAGGATGTACACTTTATCTATTCACTGCCTAAAATTTTGAGTTTGGTAGCTTATAAAACTAAATAAGTAAATTCTTCCTTTAACTTATTTATTTATTTATTTATTTATTTATTTATTTATTTATTTATTTATTTATTTATTTATTTATTAATGGGACTTATATCCCCCCCTATCTCCCGAGGGACTCAGGGCGGCTAACAACAACAAAAATTAAAGGTCTCTGTACAGTAAATTAAAATTTAAAATTGAAATAAATTAAAGTGTATATGTATATTTTTTATATATATAAAATTAATAAAAAAAATCAGAAAAACATTTTTTCACATTTTCATAGTTATTGGATACAGTGGTGGGATTCAAATATGTGAACAACTGCTTCAGGAAGTCCATTCTGGGCCTGGCCAACAAAAAATTACCTACCAGTTCTGCCAAAGTGGTGCGAACCAGCTGAATCCCACCACTGATTGTATATCCTACTAAAGGAATTCTGAAAGGGAATCAGGAATAAAAGTGATTTGGGAGTAGACTTATGGAAACTTGACATCCACAGCCTGCTTGTTTTCACAGCAAACTTCTATCTATATTCAGCTAGCTAATCTTTAAGTGGCAGTTATTTCCCCTCTTTTTTTTCTAATGAATACAAAAAGAAAAGAGCATCTGTGAAATAGGAAAGGGACAACAAAGACCCCTTCCTACAAAATTTACTGTATTTTTCAGACCATAAGACGCACTTTTTTCCCCAAAAAAGTGGGGGGTGAAAACGAGGGTGCGTCTTATGGTCCGAAGGTGATCTGTATGGCCAGCCCCAACCTCTGCAAGTGGAAAGCAAGGGAGATTGCCAGGAGCATGAATCAGCACGTGCTGAGAAACACCGATCTCACGCTCCTGCAATCTCCCTCGCTCGGTTTCAGCTTCCCTTGCTACAAGAGAAAGCAGGCTGAAACGGAAATCTCCCTCGCTCCATTTCAGCCTGCTTTCTCTTGTAGCAAGGGAAGCTGAAACTGAGCGAGGGAGATTGCAGGAGTGTGAGATCGGCCAATTCGCGTTCCTGGCAATCTCCCTCACTCCATTTCAGCTTGCTTTCTGCAAGAGAAAGCCAGGCCACAGGGCCGCCTCCGCGGGTACTGCTCTAATGCGGAGAAAAAAAGACAAAGAGGGAAAGAGAGAGAGAAAGAAGGAGAGAAATTAAATTGGTAACATGATTGTTAAGTGAATCTGGTTTCCCCACTAACTTTGCTTGTCAGAAGGTTGCAAAAGGCGATCACATGACCCTGGAACAATGTGACCATCATAAATATGAATCGATTGCCAAGCATCCGAATGTAAATCACATGACCCTGGGGATGCTGCAATGGTCATAAGTGTGGAAAATGGTCATAAGTCACTTTTTCAGTGCCGTCGTAACTTTGAACAATCACTAAGTGAATCATTGTAAGTCGAGGACTACCTGTACTTTATCATTTTTTTCCTTTTGGGGGGGTCAAGTTTTTGACACCTTGCTGGGTGACTGGTGGTACTCAGACATTGCCTTGTCCTAAAAGTGGTACAATGGATGAAAAGGTTGAAAAGCCCTGTTTTAGTATACCGGTACTATTTGGTTCAGAATATTTTTTTTCTTGTTTTCCTGCTCTAAAATCTGGGTGCGTCTTATGGTCAGGTGCGTCTTATGGTCTGAAAAATACGGTACTTTTAAAGGCCAAGAGCCATTGAAAAGTACCAGGAGAAAAACTACAATTCCCCATTTTTCAGATCAAGGACAGACAACAAAGGACCAGAAATAGCAATAGTATTTTTCTTCATTTTAGGATTGATCTGTAAAATTGTTTTTTAAATACAAAGTAATGCATCCAAGTGTGATAGTAAATATTTATGTGCACACACACACACCTTCAAGTCAATCTTGGCAATATTTTTTAAATTGTTTGTTGCTGCCTCCTTCCTAAGGCTGAGAAATTATGATTTATTTGTCCAAGATCACTCAGCCTAAAATGGGATCAGAATTTCCATTTCTTGGTTTCAAGCCTGATTCCTTACCTACTATACCAAACTTTTGATAGCAAATATAAGTAAGAATTAATTATTGTAGTAATATTTTTATCCCTTTCTAATAATTAAAATAATTTTGAGATTGTTGTATTTATTATAGTTATAAATTATATTATAATTTACATATAATATAAACAAATATATCAAGTATTCATTATATATAATATATTATTTATAATTTATTATACATTATATGCTATAATTATATATTATAGTTATAAATAATTACTGTAACTTATTCATTATTGTATCTTACAAAATATTTACCATTAATACTTCCTGGCTGAGCAGCTGCAAGAGCCTGTGCTTGCTTCGAGTCTTTCAGATTTGATGCCAATTTTTTTAAAAACAATCCTTTTTGTTCACATAGTTCCTCCAAAAGGTTTTCTGAAAAAAGGAGGAATCATTTAAGAATGGAAGATTTAGTCCTTGAAAAATACATTGGTTTTAGCTATAGACTTTCTCTATTTCAGAAAAGATGTCTTGTCAAAGAAGTTTTCTCTACAAGAGATTTTTATGAGCTTTTAATGAGTTATCTACTAGCCAGATAAGATAGCTCCAGTTTTTACCCTTCCTTCCTAGCATCCTGGTAGCTGTTAATACTTCACTCACACAAACCCACATATCAGCTTACAAATTTGTCAGATTCAAATTTGACTGGAGAACTTCCATCTGTCTATAAGATATTTCCAGAAAGTATGTTCCTAGTTACAATTTAAAAGATCTCATGTAGATATCTTGACTTTTTAACAGATTACCATTATATCTAGAACCATATTGCTGACAGTTTTACAGAAAGAGGACGAGACACAGAGCATGTAAAGGATATTACATGGATTTCCTATAAAAACACATTAAATTTATTCTATACTTACTTTTAGATTTTTTAACTTTTTCTTTAGTAATATCCTGCATATCTTGTAAATCTTGAATAATTGCTTCAAGACCAGCAACCAAAAGCTTTCTTTCACTTATGAGATCAATTATTTTTTGTTCTGCAAAAAATATTTTAATAAAAATAGAAACATATTATTACACACAGATTGAAAATGCCAGAGAATTAACAGTACAAGATACTGTTTTGAATTAACTGTAATATATAAATCCATCCTCATGCCACAAATTCTTTGTGCAATTTTTTTCACTTTATAATTTGAATTTGTTTATACATTTGACTAGATTAAGAATTTTCTTTTTTTAATGAGCAACTTTTTGTAATTAAATATACTAATGAGGTTCACTCCAAACAGAATTAATTAGAGGTTCTTCACGAAAATTGCCAAGTGATCATATAGATAAATAGATCAATCTTCTATATTATATTAGTTTTAGGAGATCCAATCAGAATGTAATTGTGGACTTGGGGGTGCAAATAATAATGCACAATGATAAAGATTGTCACATACAGGGTTGGGACCAGGATTTTCCCTGCATTTTGGGAGGCAATTTAGATATATTCATTTTTTCCATGTTTTCTACACCAACATACAGAAACCTATGGAATTAATTTTCAGAAATCATGATACTAGTAAGTTCCAGAAACTGTAAAAGGGTAATTTATCCAACACATCCAGTCCAATTCTGCAGCCAAAGGCTACCAAATCCTATTCTATACCAACCAATTACACTGCTTGGATGAGTAACTGCAACAGTCTGTGCTTCTTGAAGGTTGTTTAAATTTATCTCCAAACGTTCCAAAAACATTTGCTTCTTCTGATAAAGTGTTCTCAAATCCCTTTCTAAAAATAAAGATTAAAAAAGCAGTTTTGAATGTAAATTTTATTGCTGTCATCATAGTGTTCTTAAATATTATGCACTGTGGAAAATAATTTATAAAACTCTACATATATATACTGTGTTTCCCCGAAAATGACACCTAGCCTTATTTTTTTTTCCTCCAAAAGAGCCAGCAGGCACCAACAGCCCCACCCAGCCAGATGAGAGATGAGCTATGGATTGAATCTATAGCTCAGTTCTTGGCTACACAGGCCTTCCAGAAAGGCTTCTGGCTGTGAAATACAGACCAGAGCATCATTCTCAGCTCAGAATGAAGCTGCTCCTTTGGCTGCAGAAAAAGTGGGTTGGTGAAGCAAGTGTCGATCCATGGGAGGCCTGGCTGCAATGGTAAACTCTACACACATCTCACCCCAGCTTGATTTTTAGGCATGTGCCTCATTCCAAAACTAGAGGTTATTTTGGGGGTAGGGCTTATATTAGGCCCATCCCCAAAAATCAAGCTACGGCTTATTTTTGGGGTAGGTCTTACTTTTGGGGATACGTGTTATATATAATATAATATAATATATATATAAGGAACAATTGTCCCAAAGTAGAACTTGGACAAAAGTCCATAAATTCCTCAGATTCCTCAGATGCAAGATACCGTATTTTCCGGCGTATAAGACGACTGGGCGTATAAGACGACCCCCGACTTTTGAAAAGATTTTCAAGATTTTTCGTCTTATATGCCAGAAAATACTTACATGCCAGTTGCCAAGTGTCCGACACGCCCAATTCAGCCCCGTCTGATGCAGATGGTGCAAAGCCTCCCTTTTGAAGCCCAAAGGGGCTTTTCCTTCCACCCACCCTTTGGAATAAACGCAAGAGCTGCGTTCACACGCTGCGCTCTTCCAGGCCAGACTCTGCAAACGGCATGCCAGAAGCCGCAACCACCACGGGAACTCCGAGTCCCCACCTTTCGGCAGCCTGCACGGCCAAGCACAATCCGGCTTTGAGAGCGGATTTGCAGACGGAGCAGCCGCTGCGTCTGCAGCCAAGCTCCGCCCAGGAGGCGGTCAGCCAGGCGGGCCCGGAAGACGCACTGGAGACCCGGGCTTGGGGCGGCTATGCTGAGGCTGGCTGGCGAGGGCTGCTGCGTGGTCTGCGGGCAAGAGGGGTGCCAGGCCAAGTACCGCTGTCCAGACTGCCAGGAGAGATAGTGGGTAGCAGGGTGCGCTCTGCTTATGCTCAGATGCCGCTTGGGCAAGGGGCTTCCTGTCGCTCCTGGGATCTGGCGTTTGCAAGGGGGAGGGGAAGGGGCTTAGAGGCTCTTGGGGGTAGGAAGGGAGAGTCACAGTGGAGGGGGGACTGGACTAAGGAGGCTTGAAGTTGCTTTGCAAGAACGGGGGCGCTCGATTGATTTATGTACTATTTTCCGGTGTATAAGACGACTGGGCGTATAAGACGACCCCCCAACTTTTGAGAAGATTTTCATGGGTTAAAAAGTCATCTTATACGCCGGAAAATACGGTACATAGTCCTATAGAAAATTTCACTTAAGTAAAGGATATCACTTAGAGGCTGCAAAATCAATACCCTTAACCGTGAACTGCACATTTTTTCACCAGGGCTTCCAAGTCCAATTCAAACAGCTGGTATACATATAAAAAGCCATTAATAGCATGGGGCCTGGTTATCTGGGAGAATCATCTGTCTCTGGTTATGTCTATCTATACTATACAATTTGACAAAACTGGCATGGTTTGAGTCCCTTCTGTTCTGAACCAGCCCTCTTCTCGCAACCCCTAATTAAGAGAAGAGTCTGGAAAGCGTCCAAGGCTAAAAGGCTTCTGCCAAGATTTAATTACGCAGTTAACAAAAACACAAGAGCTTGTCTTCTCAAGCGGAAAAGTTGCTTTCAGCAACCAGCCCCTCCCCAAACACTTCTTTTATAGAGAGCTCAGGGCGTGGTCTCCCTGTGCCTCCTCCCGAGGAGTCCCATAGTCTTTCTTTGTTTGTCCCTGCTCGTCTGCCTCCTACGTCGGGCGTCCTTGAACAGGGCCAGCTGTGGGTCATCATCCTCCGCACTCTCGGGCTCACACAGCTGAGAAGAGGTCCCCGGCTGAGGACTCTGCAAAGCCTCCAAATCATCATCAGCCGGTTCGTTTCCCTCCTCCCCCACATCTGAGTCCTCCGATACATCGGACCCGGCTGTCGGACCCACAGGCTGGCCCTGAGTCACAACACCTTCAATAGTTTGAGTCACCTCAATTAAGCAATGCTAGCTTATGGAACCAACTTCTTTTTCAGTTTCTGCCATTATGGAGTATCCTAGCACAGTGGTTTTCAGCCTTTTCTTCAACACAGACTCTCTTAGAATGTCTTTTGTGGCCACGGACCTTGGCCACAGACCACCAAGACTTAACTTTGAAATCATAACATTTCTTTAAGCCTTCACAGACCCCTGCCTATGATGACATTGCAGCCCCCAGGAGTCTGCAGACTACAGGTTGGGAACCATTTCCCTAATCCATCTCAGCCAGCGTCTAAGCTCTAAAGATTTTATTTTTTTCACCAGGAACAGAGCCAGAAAGTTAGATGAGCCACTTATATTTGTAAGTAACCAGAGCCATTTACAATCCCTGTTCACAGTCACCCATTCTCTAGTCACCTCTAGTCTTGACTAATGAAATGTGCTCAAAACGGCGCTGTCCTTGAAGCTTCAGTTAGTTCAAAAAAGGCGACCCATACGATTTTGTATCACCTTTCTTGCAGGAGCTGCATTGGCTGCAAATTTACTTCTGACTATAATTCAAGAAGCTGGTTGTCACTTTTAAAAGTCTACATGGCCCATGGCCAGGTTAATTTTAAGAACCATATTTTCCCAGTTATGTCTACCTGATCCGCCAAAGCTGGAAGGCAGGGTATATTATGGGTCCCCTCTCTTAAAAAATCCATTTGGTAGGACCAAGAAGAAGGGTGTACTCTGTAATGGCTTCCTCTCTGTGGATCATCATCCCTGTGGAAATAAGATTGGCCTCCACTTTGACACTTTCAAAAAGCCCTGAAGACATGGTTTTACTAATGGGCTTGGGGTCTCAGGGGATATGGAACCCATCAAATGGTTGGGTTGATTGTTGTCACTAGGGGGACATTGAGTTTTCTATTTTTAACGTTGACAAATAATCATGTGAATTGTGTTTGCTTTCTGATACAGAGCATTTTATTCTTCCTACAATCATCTTCCCTTCAATGTTACCTGGAGATAAGATCGGTGACCTATACATTTTATTATTTATTTATTTATTTATTTATTTATTTATTTATTTATTTATTTATTTATTTATTTATTTATAAATAAGGTATGGTATGGTATGGTGTGGTGTGGTGTGGCGTGGCGAGATAAGATAAAATTAAGATAAGAATCTTTATTGTCATTTTTATCAATATTTTATTAGAATCTTTTAACATAAGTCATTCAGTAATTTGTAAACAGTATGTTGTCTGGGTAACATTTATAAAACAGTCCTTAACAATTAGTTTCTATAATCTATATTCCATATGTTAATTTCATTTGATTTCCCCTTTCCCCAAAGTATCTTTCTTTGCCAAACATTAGATTAAGACAATTCTCATTATTTTAATTAACAACAGTTAAGTATATAGTTTCAATAATCCTATTTGTCATTTTAGTTGCCTTATCATAAATCCTGTTACCGTGTTTATTTCAGTTTATTTCTTCCCCCAAATTCTAAATATTCTTACAAGTGGCAATCTTTTCAACATTTAACTATATTTACATTGGTGGATTTAATTCTGTTTTTTCCATATGCTTTTATATTTCTTAATCAATAAGTGAAAAAGTAGAAAGAAAAAAGAAAAGAGAGAGACAAAAAAGAATAAAAAGAAAGAAAAGGGAAACAAAAAAAGAGACAAGAGCACTAAGATACAAAAAATAACATATAACTTTAAATATGTATCCCTCCTAATTTAATATATATTTATTCCCTCAATTTCTTATTCTTTTTGACCATAGCTAAGAATGTATTTAATCTATTTAAACTTTAAGCATTCCATTAAATAGTTCTAATCATCTAATCCTTTAACTCTCATTCAAAACACATTTTTTATGCTTTTCTTATCATCACATTTAAATAACTAAAACATTTGCTTTTGTTTAAATCATTTCAACTTTTTTCAGAAGGAAAAAAACATATTATATTAGTTAAGGGGAAAAATTCATCCCTCTAAGAGTAGTATATTTCAAAGTTTTTCCATTTTTTTAGCCATATTCAAACAAATGTTTCTTTTTTAAGTATTCTTTCTAAAAAGTTCCATCTTTTTTTCCCCTGAATTTCCATTTTAGTCTTTTTTCTCTGGCCGTTGCCTTTCTTAATCAATATAGATAGATAGGGCTCGCAACTTGGGAGTCCTCCTAGATTCACGGCTTACTCTGGAAGACCATATAGTGGCCGTGACTAGGGGAGCTTTCGCCCAGGTTCGCCTGGTGCGCCAGTTGCGGCCCTATCTAGACCGGGATGCCCTGTGTACGGTCACTCATGCGCTCGTGACCTCTCGTCTGGACTACTGCAATGCTCTTTACATGGGGCTTCCCTTGAAGACCACTCGGAGGCTCCAACTGGTACAGAATGCGGCCGCGAGAGTTGTCTTGGGAGTTTCCCGGTACTCCCATGTTACACCTTTGCTCCGTGAGCTACATTGGTTACCAGTTGTCTTCCGGGTGAGGTTCAAGGTTCTAGTTATGGTCTTTAAGTCCCTACATGGTATGGGTCCGGAGTACCTTGGGGACCACCTGCTGCCGGCGTCAACTTCCCTCCGCCCTGTGCGTTCCCACAGAGAGGGCCTCCTCAGGGTGCCTCCGGTCAGAGAATGTCGGCTGGCGGCCCCCAGGGGGAGGGCCTTCTCTGTCGGCGCTCCGGCCTTATGGAACCAGCTGCCAGTCGAGCTCTACTGTATTTTCCTGAAAAATTTCTTGGAGTGAAATTAAGTTGAAAATAAGTTGATTCATGCCCTCAAGGTTGTTCTGCATTTCCTTGTAGTTTAAAATCATTGTCCTTTGAAATTTTTGCCGCTTATCATATGTTTCCTTTTGTGAAGTGATCATTTTATACAGTTCCATCTTTAGGTCTCTATACCCAGAATTTTGTTCAGTCATCTCTACTGTATTTTTCTGGGAAATTTCTTGGAGTGAAATTAAATTGGAAATAACTTGATTCATGCTCTCAAAGTTATTCTGGATTTCTATGTAATTTAAAATCATTGTCCTTTGAAATTGTTGTCGCTTATCATGTTTCCTTTTGTGAAGTATTCATTGCTCCAGATTTGTTATTCTCACTTTGTTTACACAGCTGCATTTTCTAAAAACTTTGAGGGTCAGAAAAAAAATCCTCATCCACCAGCAGATGTCAGCAGTTGCTCATTTTTCAGGTCTTTCCAGTCTTTTTTCTTTTTCTAAAGGGTAAGTTTCACCGCTAACCAAAAGGGAGGGAGCAGAGTCCCCCTCCCCCTTTCCTTCTTCGGAGATCTCTTATTTTGGGGACTTTCTTCTTCAGGAAAATAGGTAGGATAGAGAAAATCAATATTCTTACCCAGATTCAAGCATGCTGTTTGAGATCCGCTTAGTTTAAAAGCTTATGACTTCCCTTTGTTTTCAGCTATGGCTGGACATGAAGTTAACCAGCCTTTTCTTCTGTTGGGTTTCTGGGAGGATTCTCCTGGACTGTTCAGAGAGACCGCCGTCTCTCCTAAGTCCCTAGGATTTCCTTCCTTCATTCCACCCCTTCAGGGTGGGTTCTGGCCCCTTAGGGTCCCCAACAAAAAGAAATTTCAGCCGAAGGATTCGGCATTCCAAATCTTCCAACTGCTCCACTGAAAAACAGGAACTGGAAGTCTATTGTCATTTTTTACTGTGGGCACAATGGCACACATCAAAAATGAAATTTAGTTGCCCACTCTCAAACATATACACAACACACACTTAAAACACATACATGACACACACCTAAAACATACTATATACAACATATGTATAGACCCATACCCCTACATATACATAATAAAATATTAAATACTGTCCATTTTGAATATATAACAGAAGGAGGAAGCCTGAGAGTTCTCAAGGTTAATGCTGTATATACATATGTACATACATACATACGTGTGTGTGTGTATATATACACGCATACACACATACATACATACACACACACACACACACACACACAAACTAAACGAACACTGGGATGGAATAAGAAAAACTAAAACATTTTTATTGCTAAAAGATCAAGCTTTCGTTGGCTAACTGCCAACATCGTCAGGATGGAAATGCTGGGGTAGGGAGATTGCGTATATACTGTTGGTGCCTGCACTCAGCTCATGGAGCGCGTCACCGATCTGTTTGTTGAGGTCAGCCGTATTTCTTTGAGTTGTCACGCATCCGTTTTTGGGGGATGTAGTTGTCTCTGGGTATCTGTTGTCAAAAGTGAATTGCTGATAGTTCCATGTGTTGTAGCTATAGCTCTAGTCATTGCCCGTGTTCTCATACCTGAGGTCCTAAATGGTTGTTGCTCTTCTTCCCTGTGCAGAGTGGTTGTGTGTTGGTGCAATCTTGATTTTGATACAATAAGGGTGCTCTGTGAATGCAGCGCAAGCATTCTGCATGCATACACACACACACACACATACACACACACACACAGAGTAAGTTTTTTTCTGGTCAGACCGGTCCAGATCACTTTTGCCTTGCAGCTCCAACATAGGAGCGTTAAGCAGGGCTCAAGTCGCTACTGTGAACACTACAAATTTGAATTTCTTTTTTGCTGACAAAGAGTTAAAAGAGTTAAATGGTAGACTAGAATAGCTAAGGTTAATACAGCTGCCTTGTGTGTGTGTGTGTGTGTGTGTGTACACATACACACACACACACATACACACAAACATATACATACATACACATACACACACACACATGAAGATACATATACAAAAAGTATGAAGCTTATGTCATGATACAAGTTGTGTCATTTGTCCCAAAGGATGCCCATGGATTTAAGCGTATTTCTTTTAAGGGTATTTCTTTTCTTACTCACCAATGTATTTGATAATTCCTCCTGTTTCTGAAATGTAATTTTTCATATCATCTATATCTTCCACAACTGCTTCCAGGTTTTCAGTTAAAACCTTTCTTTGCTCATTTAATTCCTCTATCCTTTTTTCTAGGTAAAAAATGTAAGGCATTTGATAAAAGTATACTTGCAAGAGATGCTAGGACAATCTTTAATTTATAAATTTTGAACCTTCAAAGGAAGATATATCTTTATGAAGTAACTGCATTAATCATTTTATAGAATTGGACCCAGATGAACGTTTATGCCCACCTATATGGATGTAAGCAATATTGAACACAATGGGCTTTTTTAAACAGGTATATATAGGACAGTCATTTCATTTGTTCTACCTCTAACAATGAATGTTACACAGTATAGGGGCTGCAGGTCATGTTGTCTCCTGTTTATGTTTTCTGTTGTTTTCTCTGGCTGTCTTTTTAAGCACAAAAATCTATTAAGATTGAACCATGTTGTCTTTGATGTATAAGGTTAAAAGCAGCCACTTAAAATTTCTGATAAATTCTGATAAATTACTACATTTAACTTAGCTTCATGTTTTTCTTACTTTGATATAACAAATGAGCAGAAGCATAATTCCACTTAATATTAAATTATTTCCAGCAATTCAGAATACAGTTGTGCCTATCTAGTAGCAGGCTCTGCAAAATGCATCCTTTCAGGATTAAAAATCCAGGTGTTAATAGCATAGGGTGGTCAAGGGCTAAGAATAAATGACTCAAAAGATCTTGCATAGATAATCCTCATAAAAAGGGCTGCAGACGATGCAGTAGAATAGTACCATAATTCTAACAGTTACAAAAACACGCTACATCATAGCAGAAACTGAAAATAGGTGTATTTCAGCAGGGAAAACATTGTAAGAAACATACAGACTTTTCATGATATAGCATAAGAAACAAGGAGGTTCTCTCTGGAATGCTATGTTTCTTTAAAAAAAATACCACCAAACCTGGGAATTCAGAACATACAGAGCATTCTCCAGACCTAATTAACAATCAGGACTAATTAGGCAGCAAATCAACTGGCGTTCTTAATGAAATATGACATTTTAGTCAATTGACATTTTATGGGGACTAAGAGAAAGCAAATATATATCCTCAATAGGCAAACTTACAAGATTTCATCTGAATCGTTTTAATGAATGAGAAACAGTTTTATGGAAAGCTAAAGAATTACTAAGGGTGTGGAAATTTCAAGAGGAGAGAGATTCCTTGGTTCTGATTCATCATTTTTTTCACCAATCCTATAATTGCTAATGACTTCACTTCCCTATCCACCCCCAAACAAAAGCTCCTATTTCAGCGATCCTTTCAAACAGTCTAGAACAGGGATGTCAAACTTGCAAGGTCACGTGACATGTCGTGACATATCGTGACTTTTTTGCCATTACTGGTGGGTGGGTGTGGTTTCACTATGATGCATCCGGCCCACAGGCAGGAGTTTGACACCCCTGGTCTAGAAGGTAAGCAAACAATATTGCCAACACTTTTTCCTGGCCAGCAGCATGAAGTGTGGAATAGTATTGGCATATGAATGCTACTTCAAGATAATGCTCTCTTAAGCTAGATAGCTCTAAAGTACTATCAACCCTGTTACTAAATATTTTGATGGGAATGTCTACATATAGAGGAACACAATGCAGAAAACCTCTCAAATTTTTGCTGTTCCAAGCTGCCACTTACCAAAGGTAACAAAAAAGGACTCCTTTCTATTAGTTCTAGGATTTGCTAAACCATTTCGAGTAATCCTATCTTTCAATGCAAGAAACACCAAAAATTAGAAGAGTTCTTTCCCTTTTTAGGTGCAAGCTTTCTTAAGGTTTTATTCTGATATTTGATGAAGTGAGAATTAAATGTTTCTTCTCTTCATCTCATTTCTATTGATTGAGAGGGCTTCATTAATCTATCTCTATTTTAATGAATTATAGAATTAATTATAGAAAAGTAACAGATGCTCTGTGATCTAAGATGATAAAAATAATTATAACTGCAGATAATTCATGTATTGATTAACTGAAAGATGAAACACAAGGAAAGTTTTAAGTAAGTTTTAAGTAAGTTTTAAGTAAGTTTTAATTATATTAAACTGAACTGATAACAAGCTAGGGAATTTTAAAAGAAATACTCAACAAGATTATATTAAATAACATGCAATTTGATATTTTCTCTGCGTAGAGAACAAGAATTTTATATACAGTACATGATAACTTGAAGAAGTTAACTACAACAATTTTGTTCAGTTTACAGATTGCCAAATAATATCAACAGAACCAAACAGATTTCAAGAAGAATGACCTCATATTTTAATTATAAATAAAACAAGAATTATCATATATATATATATATATATATAAAAATATATACCAGTGGTATTATCTGGTTCCATAGTCTGGGCTTCTTCTTGTAGTTCCAGATTTGATTCCAAATATTCCAATAAAAGCTTCTTCCATGCATGTAATTTATGCAATTTTATTTCTACAAAAAATAATGCTTTACAATTATTTTTGGAAAATTGTTTCATATATTTATATTCAAAATTTGCAATTAAAAACTTGATTTTTCACATATTTTATTATGCCTATTTATTAGTATCTGGTCAAATCAAGGCTGATTACAAGAAATAAAAAAAATGAAAACAATTTCAAAATGCCTTCCTCTATAACAGTGATGGCGAACCTTTTAGAGACCAAGTGCCCAAACTGCAACCCAAAACTAACACATGTATCGTTGGGTGCCGAGTGGGTGTGGCCCACTGGGTGGGCATGGCCCATTGGATGAGTGGACCTGCGGTGGTAACAGCAGACTGGGTGGGACTAAAAAGTTCGATCAATCAATTCCAACTTTGCGAGATCTTTTTTTCCCCACGAGAAGTTGAAATTGATTGATTGATTGAACCTTTTTTTTTGCCCATAGCTGCAGAGGCCTAAAGCAAAAAGGTTTTATAAAACCCAGCTGAAGGCCTAAGACTGGGGCAAAGGCGTGCGTGCCCATAGAGGGCTCTGTGTGCCACCTGTGGCACGCATGCCATAGGTTTGCCACTACAGCTCTATAACATCTATAAAGATTCCAGGTTATGATTGTCCCAAAGATGCTTCCACTGAACCACCAACCTTCACAGCAAAAACATTTTTTAAAAAAATCCATGCAACTAAAAAGAAAAAAAGATTAAAAAGATTAAAAAACAAACAAAGTAAATTTGCACTAGCATCCAGATGTTTTTTGTAATAATAAAACTTTTTTCAAAATCTTCCAAAAATTCCATAACAAGGAAGCCAATCAAAATTTAGTAGGTAAGCTGTTTCACAATATTGATGTCTAAGTACACATACATTAAATTCTTGTATGTCGGGACTCAAAGCATCCTCTCCACAGAGGATCTTACACTATAGGCTAAATTTAGCCCAGAGAAATAACATTAAAGATAAGTAAAACTGAACCCTATAGAGATCTATAAGGACCTGGGTCAGGAAAGTTATTGGTAAATAAAGGAGTGAATTCAGCCCACAAGTTACACTGCTGAAGTGGTCTGCTTCTATCAACAGCTAGGTTATCAAATTCTAGACCAAATGCAGCTTGGATCCTCTTCAAAAGTATCCCTGCATAGATGGTATTATAGTATTCCAATCATGTGGTAATAACAGCATGAATCTTGCAATTAGGACTTTCCAATCTCACAGAGCTCCAAGTGGCATACCAATCAAAACTGGGTCAAAGCTCTCCAAGCAGATGCCTCCATCTTCTGCTCAAGAAGGAGTCCAGGAGATCCACCCTCCCAACTAGTCGTATCTGAGAGGAAATATCACCCAATTCCAAATGAATGTAAAAAAACAGGTAAAAGTCAGCTATCTCTATTGGGGAAGAGAATAAGATACAAAAGGGGCAGATTGGAATATTTTATTCACTTGAAAGACTAATCTTATATTAATCCTGGGAAGTTTCAAGCAATGTTCATAAATTTTGGCTTCTACAACAATTTTATTTGCAATAGCTACACGTCAATTCTCTGCAACTACAAGAGTTATTTTTTGATATATTAAACCCTGATAAGAGAAGTAATGAAAGGCATCGCCCCACCAGTTTAAGAAATATTTTGAATAGAATAGAGCTGGAAGGGGCCTTGGAGGCCACCTAGTCCAGCTCCCTTCTCACGCAGGAGAACCTATACCATCTCAGACAAGTGACTGTCTAGCCTCTTTTTAAAAATCTCCAGTGATGGAACGCCCACGATTTCTGAAGGCAAGCTGTTCCACTGCTTAATTGTCCTCACTGTTAAGTTTCTCCTTAATTCCAGGTTGCTTCTCTCTTTGGTCAGTTTCCAACCATTGTTTCTCATCCTGCACTCTTGTGGTTTGGTGAATGTGACCCTCTCTTCTTGGTGGCAGCCCTTCAAATACTGGAATACTGCCATCATGTCTCCCCTATTTCTTCTTTTCTTTAGACTATCTAACCCAAGTCCTGCAGCCGTTCCTCGTACGTTTTAGTCTCCAAGCCTTTGATCATTTAGCTGCTCTTCTCTGATTTTTTTTTCCAAACTCTCAACATCTTTTTTGTGATATGGTGACCAAAATTGGCTGCAGTATTCCAGGTGTGGTCTTACTAGGGTTTCATAAAGTGGTACTAATGCCTAGTGTGATCTTGATTCTATGCCTCTGTTTATACAACCCAGGATTGTGTTAGCTTTTTTGGCTCTTGCTGCACACTGCTGGTCATGGTTAAGGACTCCAAGTTTCCTCTCAGAGTTACTGTTTTTAAGCCAGGTCTCACCGAATCTGTACTTGTACCTTTGATTTTTCCTGCCTAAATGTAAAACTTTGCTTTTCTTCACATTGAAACTCATTTTGTTGGATAGAGCCCATTGTTCAAGTTTGTCAAGATCTTTTTGGATCCTGAGTTTGTCTTCTGGGGTGTTGGCTACTCCTGTCAGTTTGGTGTCATCTACAAATTTGATGAGTTCCCCTTCAATTCCCTTATCTAATTCATTGATGTACTGGGTACTGGGCCTAGGACAGAACCTTGTGGTAACCTACTGCTTACTTTTCTCTATGTGGATGTAGTGCCATTGAGGACTACTCGTTGAGTACAGTTTGCCAGCCAACTACAGATCCATCTGGTGGGGTACTGCTTAAAATTCTTGTAATTCTATCCATTTCATTTCAATACATCTTGTTTAGAGCAGGGCTTTTCAAACTTTTCATAGATTGTACCACTTATAGGACATGACAATATTCGAGTATCACCAGTGCTTAGCAAGGTGTGAAATACTTGATGACTGAAAAAAGGGGTGGGATTTTGCATTTTACTGATTAGATTCATTTGTTATAGAAATGGCTAATTTTTATACTATCATGGAAAAGTTGAGGTACGATGTTAAGGCTTCAATGTATTGCAACAGAGGAAGTTGGAAGTCAATGCCTTTTCTTTTCTTTTCCCCTTCTTCCCCTCATTTTTCCCCTTATTCCTCCCCACTGTGTCCTACTATTTGCTTTTCTATTTTTGTATTTTATTCCATAATCTAATAAAATGTTATAAATAATAAAAAGGAAAAAAGTACGTTTTAATTTCTTTTTTAAAATATGTTTTAATTTTTTTTAACATAATCACCTTAATATTTGGTAAACAGCATGTTGTCTAGGTTTATATTTAAAAAACCATTAATAACAACTAGTTTCTATATTTATACAGTCCACATAATAGCTTTGCTTGATTTTCTCTTCTTCTAATATTTTCTTTGCCAACCTTGAATTAATACAATTCTTATTGTTTGGATAAATAATAATTAAATATAGACATTTTTCTAATATTTCTGCAAATAGTAACCACCTCAATATAAAGCTTCTTTTCTAACTGATCATCTTGATTGCCTTGTCATAAATCCTGTTTAGAAAATTCTTATTTAAATTTGTTTTCCCCACAATATTCAAAACATCCTCAGAATTAATTACACTTAAGTATTTAAATCTTTTCCCTCATATAGGCCATCTCAACACTTTTACGTTTCTCATATTTAAAAAAAAAACACAAAAAAGAGAAAAAGAAATTAGTATACTACTTAAAATACATATCCCTCTTAGACTAATGTACATTTTTTTCTCTTCTTTTCTCTTCCACTGAATCAAAGAGTCTTCCAATAGTCTTATGGATATTGTTGTAGGTGTCAGGACCCACCTCAACCCACATCTTAGGAAATAAGAACTCTTGGATGCAAGTTTAGTCCAAAAGGAAAATGTTTACTAGAATGGAATCGATTGTGGGAATACAAGACGGAATCTGACAAAAGTTACATTTCAATCCTATATAAACCATTCCCATTTCAGCCCCTCCCCTCATCCATTTGGTCAGGCTGTCGTCAGTTGCTAGGTGTCAGGTCCTTCCATGGGAAAAGGAACTCTCCTTGGTTTTATGGTTATTGCTTTCCTTTTCAGTTGTAAATGAAGATACAATCCAGACCTGTCTGTCCCCCCTCCCTTCCCCAGTAAAACATCCCCTGTTGTTTGAAAATCGCTTTAGTAACCATCCTCTCCCCCCCCCTCGGAGAGATGGCAGAATCCCCAGAAATAGCACGTTGTTCTACCTATACAATTATGAAATGTGATATAAATGGATTCTGACATTCGGCTCTCCTTTCAGAAAAAAGATGAGTCCATCTGTGGGGAAAGAAAACATATAAATGTTAGCCTGGTTTGTTTGGATATTCTGTATGAAACCTCTTAAGCAACTTAGGTGCTTTAACATGGAGTTTGTTAACCCACTCATTTTCTGAGGAGGGGAGGTGTTTCCATGCCACTAAATATTGTATCGTTCCATGGTGTTTTCTGGAATCTAAGATTTCTTTCACTTCAAAATGTTGTTCTCCTTCCACCATGATGGGGGGTGGTGGTGGTGGGATTTTTTCTCGTAGTGGTGATTGTTGTTCTCTCTTTAATAGACTGCAGTGGAAGGTTGGGTGTATTCGTCTAAGATTTTTGGGTAGTTCTAATTCAACTGTTACTGGGTTTATGATTCTTTTAATTGGAAAGGGTCCAATATATTTTGGTCCTAGTTTTTTACAGGGTTGGAGTGATTTCAGGTATTTTGTGGATAAATATACCATCTCTCCTACCCTAAATGGTGTGGGATCGGTTCTTTTTTTGTCTGCCTGTGTCTTGTATGCTTTTCTGGCATCTTCCAACGCTTTCCTAACGATTGGCCATGTATTTTGTAATTGAGCAATCCATTCCTTCAGATCAGGGATAACCGGTTCTTTTGGGGTTAGTTCTGGTATTGGGTTGAAACTCTGGCCTGTAGCTACTTGAAAAGGAGTGTAACCTGTGCTTGAGTGGACTGCATTATTATATGCTACTTCTGCAAAAGGCAGTAGGTCCGTCCAGTCGGACTGCTGAAAATTAATATAGCATCTCAGATATTGTTCAAGTATATTATTAAGTCTTTCAGAAGCTCCGTCTGTCTGAGGATGGTGACTAGATGACAGTCCTTGGGTGGTTCCTAAGAGGGATAAAAATTCTTTCCAAAATGCCGACGTAAATTGCACCCCTCTGTCAGATATGATGCGTTGTGGTACCCCGTGCAATCTGTAAATATGCTGTACAAAAAGTTTTGCTAATGCTTTTGCAGTCGGGATTTTTTGGCAAGGTATGAAATGTACTTGCTTAGAGAACAGATCTGTGACAGTCCAGACTACGGTGTTTCCATTACTTTCTGGCAGTTCTACGATAAAATCCATGGCTATTTCTTTCCATGGGGCTGAGGGGTTTGCCACCGGTTGTAACAGACCTGGCCGTTTCCCTTGCAGTCTTTTGGCCATCGCGCAAATTTGACAGCTACCCACATAGCTTTCTATGTCCTTTTTCATAGATGGCCACCAAAATTGCCTTTTAGTTAAGTGTAAGGTTTTTACAAAGCCAAAGTGTCCTGCTGATTTTGTATCATGGCACAGTTGCATGAAATTGATTCTCTGTGTGGCAGGTATATATAGCTTCTCCCCCACCCACGGCAGTCCATCTTTAATTGTGCACACATGTTTATTTTTCTGGAACCATTCATCACTTTCCAAAGATTTCCTGAATTCTATTCCAATTTGGCTATCTACCTTCGGCTTCATTTTTTCTTGTGCCCTGGTGGTGACTGGTGCTGCGAGTTGTTGTTCCGGTACAAGTGGTTTAAAGTCAGTAACTCTTGTGCTGTTATATTGGGGCATGCGGGATAATGCATCTGCCAGGAAGTTCTTTCCCCCCGGTAAGTGTTTGAGAGTGAAATTGAATCAGTGAAAATGTTGGGACCAGCGGGCTTGCTTAGGAGTGAGCTTCCTGGGCGTTTTTAGTGCTTCCAAATTTTTGTGGTCTGTCCAGACCTGGAAAGGTATTTTATTTCCTTCTAAAAATTGGCGCCATGTTAGTAATGCCCACCTCAACGAGAATGCCTCTTTTTCCCATATTGGCCAGCGTTGTTTTGTTTCTGTGAGTTTTCTGGATGTGTATGCGCATGGTTGCAATGTCCCCCCATCATTTTTTTGTAATAGTACGGCTCCTACCGCTACATCACTCGCATCTGCCTGTATTACAAAAGGTTTGTCGGGATCTGGGTGTTTTAGGACAGGTTCAGCAGAAAAAAGTCTCTTTAGCCTCTCAAATGCTGCTTGACATTCCATTGACCATTTCAGAGGCTGGCTGGGTTTCACGGGTGACCCCCCCTTCGTTTTCAACAAATTTGTGAGGGGCATGGATATTTGGCCAAATGCGGGGATGAATTGGTGGTAGAAGTTTGCAAACCCCAGGAAACTTTGCAATTGCTTCCGTGTGCGGGGGGGGGGGGTGCCCACTCTAGTACTGCCCTGACCTTCTCAGGGTCCATTTCGATGCCCTCTGGAGATATGCGATATCCCAGGTAGTCGATTTTTTCCTGATGGAATTCACACTTCGATAATTTAGCATATAAGTGGGCAGCTCGCAACTTCTTCAGGACTGCTCTGACTAGTTTGATATGTTCCTCTTTGGTTTCTGTGAAGATAAGGATGTCATCGAGGTAAACCAGGACCCCCTTATATAGGTGCTATCTCAGCACGTCATTAATTAATTGCATAAAGACTGCGGGGGCCCCTTGCAGTCCGAATGGCAATACTTTGAATTGATAGCACCCCATTGGGCAGTTGAATGCAGTCTTCCATTCGTCTCCTTCCTTAATCCTAATACGGTAGTATGCTTCCCTCAGGTCTAGTTTGGTAAAAATCTTTCCTTTCGATAGGTGGGATAACATATCCTTCATTAGGGGAAGGGGGTACAGATTACATTCACTAATTGTGTTCAAATTTCTATAGTCCACAACCAAACGAAAGGACCCATCCTTCTTCTCCCTGAACAGAACCGGGGCGGCCACTTTGGGTTTGGCAGGCTCAATAAATCCTCTTTCTAAGTTTTTCTTTATGAATCTCTCCATTTCTGCCATTTCCCTTGGGCTCATGGCATACATCCTGGGTTTTGGGAGTTTTGCCCCAGGTTTGAATTCTATGGTGCAGTCTGTGGGGCGGTGGGGGGGAAGCTCATCTGCTCTTTCCTCACTGAAAACCTCAGCCAGGTCCCTGTATTCCTCCGGTATCTCTGGTAATCCCTTCTCTTTCCCCACTGCTGCTGTCTCCTCCCTCTGGGTTGGGGGGGGTGCTTTTGGAGTCTAAGTTCTTCTGCCCCCCCTTTGGGAAATTGAGTTCTGCTGTCCTCCAGTTTATCCCGGGGTTCCATTTCTTCAGCCATTCCAGTCCTAGGATCATTGGGCATTCCATGCCTGGGGCCACTATAAACGTTATGTCCTCCTCATGGGGCCCCAGTGATAGGTGGATTGGTGGCTAGTGGCTAGGGTGGCTGGTCCTCCCCCTGCTATTGTCCCATCTAATTGACTAAAAGAGATTGGTTGTTTTAGACTCCTCACTGGGATGCTCAATCTCTCCACCAGCATTGGGCTGATAAGGCAGCGGATGCACCCAGAGTCTATCAGAGCTTTTATTTTGGCTGCTTCAGGCATAGGGGAAGCTAATATAGTCACTGTCTTAAGTATGGGTGGAAGGGGTCCACTTACCAATGGTTCTCCCTCTGAGCTGTCTTCCGAGTTGTCCACCGTCCCTGCGGTGCAGGCCGGAGTCCAGTCCCAGTTCCTGGCAGGAATTGTGGACTCTACAGCCTCTGTCCCCTTCATGGAAGATTCTTTTGTGTTGCCTTGGGGCTTCCCCGGCTTCTTGGAGGATGATGCCTCTGGTTTTCGTGGGGGGGCTTTTGAACGACATTCTGCAGCACGGTGGCCCTCTCTCCCGCAGTTGAAGCAACTTGTTGATTTTTTGGCTGTGGCTGGTGGTTTTCCCCCTCGCGTCTTTGCTCGGGTGGCAGGCGGCCCCATGGTTTTCCTCTGCGGTGTCTCTTCAGTAGGTCTATTTCCACTTCCTCCGCCAGGATGTACCAGTCGTCGAGGTGGGGTGGGTCTCCTCGAGGCAGGCAAGCATCATACAGGTCGTAGTTCAGACCGTCTTTGAAGTGGCTAAGGAGGATGTCTTCTGGCCAGTTCAGCTTGCTGGCAATGGCTCGAAATTCTTGGGTATAATCAGCCACTGCTCGCCTGCCCTGCCTCACCGTTTTGATTCTCTCCCGGGCCTTATGGTCAGCCAAAGGATCCTCGAACCGTCGCCTCAAAGATGACATGAATCGGTTGAAGTCGTTGAGTTCTGGGGCGTTGGAGTCATGCAAGTTCACCACCCAGTCTGCAACCGTCCCGTCCAGGGCAGATTGCACAATTCGGATGCGTGTTTTGTCACTGGGGATGTCCCGTCCGTACTCTTCCATGTAGCTGAGGACTTGGGTTAGGAAAAATCCCAATCGTGATGGCTCCCCCTTGAATTTGACTTCCAGGGGCGGGAGTCTGGCTGGAGCGTTGTCTGCGCCGTGGCCGGTATTGCTCCTCATCCTGGTCCCCATCTGTGGTTCTGGGGGGGGTACTGCTGAGGCAGCAATTCCTGTTCCATTGGATGGCCCCGGGGTTTCAGGTGTTGGATCCCCTCCGTTACCTTTCCAGTTGCGTCCCCAGGTGCTGCCTCGGTTGCAATTCTCAGCTCTCTCCTCCCTCAGTGAACTCAGGGTTGCTTTCATCAGATCAATGGCCTTTTCCAGGATCCGCTCCTCCTCGCTGGCGTGCAGGGAACTCTCCATCTCTTGCCTCCATTCCGGTTGGTGGTTACTACGCCTCAGGGTTGTTTCTCCCGAAGCCTTTTCCCACTCACTTTTCCTTCCAACGCCCATCGACCACCGGGGTTTTCGGTCGTACTGCTCCACCGCTTCTTCCCCGGGGGAATATGCTGCTTCAGCTTCCCATTGTCTCTGGGATTCCATTTGGGGGAAGACTCCCCCTCCATGGGGCTTCCCTCCTCTCTTGCTTCGTCGCCAGACATTGTATTTGTTGCAAAGTCCCCTGGTAAGGTTTTCCCTTCCAGGTTGACTCTTAAAGCGGATTCCGTCTACTGTCAGGACCCACCTCAATCCACATCTTAGGAAATAAGAACTCTTGGATGCAAGTTTAGTCCAAAAGGAAAATGTTTACTAGAATGGAATCGATTGTGGGAATACAAGACGGAATCTGACAAAAGTTACATTTCAATCCTATATAAACCATTCCCATTTCAGCCCCTCCCCTCATCCATTTGGTCAGGCTGTCGTCAGTTGCTAGGCGTCAGGTCCTTCCATGGGAAAAGGAACTCTCCTTGGTTTTATGGTTATTGCTTTCCTTTTCAGTTGTAAATGAAGATACAATCCAGACCTGTCTGTCCCCCCTCCCTTCCCCAGTAAAACATCCCCTGTTGTTTGAAAATCGCTTTAGTAACCATCCTCTCCCCCCCCCTCAGAGAGATGGCAGAATCCCCAGAAATAGCACGTTGTTCTACCTATACAATTATGAAATGTGATATAAATGGATTCTGACAGTAGGTACAAAAGGCAAATCAGATAAGATGCTTTTATAGGAAGGTTTCGCCCCTTCATATTCATTGAAAATCTTTTCCTTTCTTTCTCTCTTAATTTGTCTTATCAGTTTTTGTCTCTCAAGTTCTCATAGTTTATGTTTATGTTTATGTTTATTGGACTTATATACCGCCCTTGCCCGTAGGATTCAGGGCGGTTCACAAGGAATTTAAAATAACAATACAAATTACAAAAGCTAAGAGCAATTAAAATAATTAAATTTAGTCCTTGAATAAAATAAAACCCCTATTGAACTCCAATTAAAACCCAATTAAAATAAAATTACAATTAAAATTCTCAGTCCTGGCCAGAAAGCTCAAAGAGCCAGGTCTTCACGTCCCGGCGGAATGAACGAAGGTCAGGGGCAGTCCTGAGCTCTACGGGCATTGGCTTCCGGTTGCCCTCCGGGTGAGATTCAAGGTGCTGGTGATGACCTATAAAGCCCTAAATGGCGAGGGTCCGGGATATTTGAGGGAACACCTGCTGCCAGCATCAAGCTCCCGTCGTCCTGTGCGCTCCCACAGGGAGGCCCTTCTCAGGGTACTGCCGGCAAAAGATTGCCGGCGGGTAACACCCAGCGGGAGGGCCTTCTGTGATGCATGCCAGATCCGCGCATTCCTCCTCAATCAAGTCATGAACGAGGGGAGCCTTGTTAAGAACGGATCTGGCATTAAGATAGACCAGCCTAAGCTCAGGGACCTGATCACCCTTATCCCTGGGCAAAAGGGTGCTAACCAGAGGGTCGGAGTGCGCCACCGCTTGAAGACAGCGGGGGCGTGATCCCAGATGTTGATGCGGCCCTCCGTGCAACCACCTGCTGCCATTCCCTATCGTCGTGGGGATTTGAAACCCCACCCCAGCATACACAGAACCAGCAGCCTCCACTCCCAACCCCATCCCGCCGGAACCCCTAACAGGCCCAGACTGAGTGCCGGTTAATAATTCCCTCCCCACCCTACTATTCCTCCCCCTCCCTAACATTTTAAAATAACCAGCTAAAAATATATCAGGGGCCTCTTAATGCGTCTCCACCCGAGGCCCCTGTCTAAGCCCAACCACCTCTCGGGGTCCCAACAATTGGGCCCGTCATTAAGGGGAATGCAGGAAAAGGTGGCCAGTCGTACCCAGGAGGGAGAAACCCCCCTGAGGGCATACAAATCGGCTCCAAGATAACGCAGGCGAGCCATACGATAATAAAAGTGTCCACATAGGGCAAATATTAACAGTGGGTAATCCGATGATGTAGAATAATATATAGTTCTCCTGGCAGCTCTGTAATCCATTTTGTCAACTCTTTTTTCTTGTCCTCAGACTTATTTTGTGATAGAGTATAAGTTATCTTTTCCATGTCCAATATTTCCTGTAAGTTTTTTTCCACCTGGATTAAGTCACACTTCCTTCTATTGTTAAGTTCATCTTTAAACCAATTTCCTCTGGTTTATATTCAGTTGTCTGTTTTATCTGCTCACACTATTTTTATTTTCTGAGAGTTTTTTTGTTGTAAAGTTAAATTGGAGATGTATTCATTTATATTTTCAAAGTTATTTTTAATTTCCTCATGGTTTCAGATCATTGTTGTTTTAATTACTTGCAACACAGCATACATCTCCGCCTGGAAAGTGTTTGCTTTTTCTTGGTATATTCTTTCTGCAGATCTCTGGTTTTCCATGATAGTCAAAAATCAGGGTTTTCCTTTCTCTTCAGACAGCTTTAGAGTCACAGTTGAATAGGTATTTGAAATCCAGAAAGGTCCATTTTTTTCCCTAATGTTTATAGTTCTCAATTTTAGGTAGCACAAAATGTTTTCTTTTTTTGTCACAGTTGTTCTCTATTATTAAGACATTGAAGGTCACCAAAAAGAAGTTATCTTTTCCTGGGCTTTGCCAGTTCCTGTATTAGAGCAACTATTATTGTATACTTTCATCCTCCACTAGATGTCAGCAGCAGTTCATTTTTCAGTTGTCAAAATAAACATTTTTTTTTTACTGTTTTCATGATTTAAAAAGGAAATCTTAACAAATTTCAACAATTTCAAACTTATCCAGATTTAGGTCTAATATTCATTTCATGTCATATATTTCTGACCCCCTAAAAAGTTTAATTTGCCACTTCTGTCTGTAGGAGAGGGAAGGACAAAGAGGGAGGAAAGGAAGAAAGGAAAAAAAGGAAGGGACAATGGGAGAGGGAGGGAGAGAAATAGAGAGAGGGAGAGAGAGAGAGGGAGAGAGAGAAGGAGAAAGAAATAGGGAGAGAAAGAGAGGGAGAGAGAAAGAGAAAGAAATAGGGAGGGAAAGAGGGAGAGAGAAGGAAAAAGAAAGGGAGAGAAAAAAGAGGGAGAAGGAAAGAGAGAGGGAGAGAAAGAAAGAAAGGGAGAGAGAGAGAAAGAGGGAGAGAGAGACAAGGAGAAAAAAGAGGGAGGGAAATAGGAGAGAGAAAGGGAGAAAGAGAGGGAAAGAAAAATAGAGAGGGAGAGAAAGAGGGAGAGAGAGAGAAGGAGAAAGAAAGGGAGGGAAATGGAGAGAAAGGGAGAAATAGAGGGAAAGAGAAAAACAGGGAGAGAAAGAGGGAGAGGGAGAGAAAGGGAGAGAGAGAAAGAGGAAGAGGGAGGGGGGAGAGAGAGAGAAAGAGAAGGAGAGAGAGAAATTAAATTAGTAACATGATTGTTAAGTGAATCTGGTTTCCCCACTAACTTTGCTTGTCAGAAGGTTGCAAAAGGCGATCACATGACCCTGGAACAATGTGACCATCATAAATATGAATCGATTGCCAAGCATCTGAATGTAAATCACCCTGGGGATGCTGCAACGGTCATAAGTGTGAAAAATAGTCATGTCACTTTATTCAGTGCCGTTGTAACTTTGAACAGTCACTAAGTGAATCATTGTAAGTCAAGGACTACCTGTATCATTTTTTTTCCTTTTTTGGGGGGGGTCAAGTTTTTGACACCTTGCTGGGCGACGTGGTACTTGGACATTGCCTTGTCTTAAAAGTGATACAATGAATGAAAAGGTTGAAAAGTCCTGTTTCAGTATACCAGTACTATTTGGTTCAGAATATTTTTTTTCTTGTTTTCCGGCTCTAAAAACTGGATGCGTCTTATGGTCAGGTGCGTCTTATGGTCCGAAAAATACGGTAATTGTTTCTTTTTCTCAACATGCCGCCAATCGCAACATGCCCTGAGCCCCTCAGCTCCCGCCCCCAGTGCCGTGGAAGGCTGCATCACAGCTTCTCTTATCTCTCCCATTCTTTTCCTCACCAATGTCACAGTGTGGGACTGCAAGGAGTGAGACCCCCCCCATGCACACACATACACATACACACACAAACACACACACAAACATGTGCAAGGGTCTGGGAGCAGTGAGCTGAGAGTCATGCAGGGACCTTCAAGCACAGAAGCAAGGACAGGGGAGGGTAAAAATGGGAAGCCTCCTGCCTGGAGCATCAGGCAGTTTAAAAAAATAAACCTGCAAAGCACTCACAATGTGGCCCCCAGGGATGCTGGGCCCTGCACACTCACCACCACCTCCTATGCTTCTCTTCTTTCTGAGCGGTCAGCAGGGACGGTGGGCATTCGCCTCCTCTTCCTGTGCACGCACTCAGGGGGTGGGGCGGGGCACCCCCTCACTGGTCCTTTCCCTCCTCTTTTTATTTCCTTTCCTCTCTCCCCTTTCAGAAGTGCCAATCACTGGAGCCCGGCACTGGGCCCTGACAGCTCTGCAGAAGCATTAATCAACTTGTAGCCATGCACGCAAATCCTGGGGCTTCTACCAAGCCCCGACAGCCCTGCAGCTCCAGCTTCCTCTCCCTTGGGCTTCTGTGATGCTGCCGTCACTTCAGCTCATTCCTCTCCCCTCTGCTACCACTTCTCTAGGATGGTTGCGTATCACCAGCCAGGTGCCAAAGTACCACCGGTTGAAAAGCCCTGGTTTAGAGGAGTCTACATTATTTGTGTAATGGCAGAAAGTGAAGAGGAACTGAAGAGTGAAGAAGGAGAGTGCAAAACTTGGGTTGAAACTAAACATTAAGAAAACCAAGATCATGGCATCCGGCCCTCTCAATTCCTGGCAAATAGATGGGGAAGAAATGGAGGTAGTGACAGATTTGATTTTCCTGGGCTCCAAGATCACCGCAGATGGGGACTGTAGTCAAGAAATTAAAAGACGCTTGCTCCTCGGGAGGAAAGCCATGGCAAATCTAGACAGCACACTAAAAAGCAGAGACATCACCCTGTCAACAAAAGTGCGTATAGTCAAGGCTATGGTCTTCACAGTTGCAATGTATGGCAGTGAAAGTTGGACCATAAGAAAGGCTGAGCGCCAAAGAATTGAGGCCTTTGAACTCTGGTGCTGGAGAAGACTCCTGCGAGTCCCTTGGACTGCAAGGCGATCAAACCGGTCAGTCCTAGAGGAGATCAACCCTGACTGCTCTTTAGAAGGCCAGATCCTGAAGCTAAAACTCAAATACTTTGGCCACCTAATGAGAAGGAAGGACTCACTGGAGAAGAGCCTAATGCTGGGAAAGATCGAGGGCAATAGAAGAAGGGGACGACAGAGAATGAGGTGGCTGGATGGAGTTACTGAAGAAGTAGGCATGAGCTTAAATGGACTCCAGAAGATGGTAGAGGACAGGAAAGCCTGGAGGAATGTTGTCCATAGGGTCGCGATGGGTCGGACACGACTTCGCAACTAACAACAACAACACATTATTTGTGTTAGAGAGAAAAAATTACATTTGCTTAAATTGACTAAAACTCATACTACCAAGAATTGTGCTGACTCCTAAAAAGTAGAATGCCAAGTCACCTTGCAAGATGTAGTCCTTGTTATCTTATTAGGCTCTATCAACAATATAAGCAATTTTATCTGCAAAATATTTTGCAACCACTAGTAATGGCTTAAAGGAGGATCTTTATACCTACTCCTCTTTAAAAGGGAGCGGGCTTGTTAGATGATAATGTGAAGACCAAGTGGTATAGTGACTATCTGGCACATATTCCATACTGCTACCACTGAAAAAATGTGCAGGTGCCAATATATAGGCATCCACTTACCCTCAGATCGTCTCATTAAGGTTTCTTCTGAAGCACGATTTTCTATTTTTTCTATGTCATGTACAGTTGCCTCTAGTTCTACAGTTAAATGTCTTCTTTGATCATTTAGTTCTTGTATTTTATGTGCTAAAAATAATTTCAGACCAAATTAAAACAATATATATTCCGCAGTAACTACCTTAAGTATAATTGCATGCAATATTATCTAGCTATTTTATTCTAGATGCATTTATATAATACTTTCTGAATCCATACCTGATGTATACATTTCTAAGTAATCTGTATAACAGCCATAAATAGTAAATCAATCATTTATTCCTCATCCGTGAAAGCCTCTTAAATTAAATTTTAATATTCAAATTTTATATATGTACTATTACCAACAGAATGCATATTCTGATAAACACAGATATGTTTTCAAAACTCCAGTTTCCAAAATGATTAACATCATATCTTGAGTTCTCAAAAAATGAGCAGTAATCTTTGTAGGCATCCATATAAATAGTTCAAGATATTATCAGAAAAGATGTGAGATCTGTTTCCTTACTGTTCAGTTGTTTTGGGATAAGAAGCAAATAATCCTGCTATCCTACTAAAATTATTTTAAAATTATTTTATACTGCAATTAATAAGGAATTTGCTGCATTTTTGAGAAATCAAGTACTGATTTTATTATTCTGCAATATTTGGAATTATAGACTGTTTAGGGGTTGTAAACTGTGCCCAGTTTAGAAGTCCACTATGACAGTATCTCTCACAGATGACTAAGGCAGTATGTTCCACTATAGATAGCTTTATCAGAATTTTTTTATAATGTCCAGATAAAGACTACTTCCTTGTGATTTCAACCCATTATTTCTTGTGCTGTCTTCTGAAAACCTCTGAACAACTTAGCTCCACTTTTTTTGTAATGATACTTTGGCTACTTGAGGATAGCTATTATTCCTTTCTGCATTGTGATTTTTCCAAACTAAACAGATCCAACATGTATTAGATTTACATGTATTAGGAAATATACGCAATGAACTAATCTCAAAATTCATTATAGAAGATTTGAGGTATTTTTTTTTCCAAATTCAAAATGTTTAGACAAGGTAGTGACTAACTGATCATTGCCACAAAAGATAAGACATGGCAATTTTTGTATGCACTAAATCTAAAATAATTGCCAATTTTATAATACAGTCTTACCTGAGTTAAATACTACCACATACATAAAATTTGAATTATCAAAAATGGGAGATGGGCCATGAAATAAATGCTAATTCTATAATTTTCTGATTTCCAACAAGAGTTAAATATGGATTAGAAATAAAAACTATTAATATCGGACTTCCTGTTTGGTGGCCGATGGGACAACTGGGAAAAGCCGGCGCTCTGGCTTTCCAATCTGGTTTCTCTTTGCTCGGCGACCCTTAAAGGGTCGGAAAATTGCCCTTGAGGGGCAACGAAGAAGGAGGGAAACTTCAAGAGCTCAGATCAGGTGGCAACCGATCAGAACAGACTGCAGACCCCTCTGAAATGGTGGAGGAAAGGCTGCCGCGTGAGCCAAGGCAGCCCTAGTCGTCTCCAGCAAGAAGGGAAGCACTGAGGCTGGGTGAACCAGAATTTTCTTTCCTTCTCCTTGAGGATTATAAATGTTGAGCCCCTGATGGAAAAGGGGTGAAAAGTAAAGACCCCCAGAAGGACTAAACTTAAAAGCGGCAAGTAATTATAAAAAGGGGAAGTGCTCTTTTTTGTTTTTATTGGGTATTGTTGTAGATTGTGATGTTAAAGAAACTAACTTGATGTTGAACATGATAACAGCAGCACGGTTACTGGTGGGACAATATTGGAAGAAGGATAGTTTGCCCACTATAGAAGAATGGGTGTTTAAAGTTTCGAATCTTGCAGAAATATCTAAGATTTCTGCTTATTTGAAAGATCATTCACAGGAAAGATATATTTCAGTTTGGAGGAGATGGATAAATTATATTCAGAACAAATATGGGACTAAAAAGTTCCATTTAGCTTATGAGTAGATTTTAGTGGGATATTGTTATTGGTACTTTGTTTGTAGTTATGTTAAAGGGGAGTTAAAGCACATTATAAATTTGGTTAATTGTATATTATGCATAATTTTTATTTAGAATATGATTATTGTAACTATAATCCTGTATTTAGCTCTGGGAAGTGGGGGGTGGAAGTGGGCGGGTTTGGGGTGGGAGGGATTTTGGGATACATTGTAAAATGTTTTTGTAAAACTCTTTAATAAAAAAAAAGAAAAACTAACATATGTATGTAAGGAAAAAAAACTAATAAAATCTTTATTTAAAAAAAGCTATTAATATCTTATTTTTGAAATAATACCTGCTGCAACTAGTCTGTTAATTCAGTTTGCACTCACTGAATATTTTACTCTAATAATATAAATTTTCTTATTTCAGAAAACATCAAAACTGTGTTTCAAGTCTCTGTGCCTAGATTTCCATTATACATTATACATCTGTTCACCACCAGTTTTTATTTACATATCTGAGGCACTCTGATAACTTATATAAAAATGACAAAGCTTACAACTTTAAAAGCAGCAAAATTTGGCTATATTATTTGTAAGTATCGCCCACAAATGGTTGCTAACAGTTCTTGTTAGAGGATAGTTTTGTGCTGTTCATTTTATTGATTCTATGTAGTTAATGACAGAAAAAATAGACTTCTAAAGTTTTGATACTGTATAATGTAATCTTATGTTTTGTCACAGTCACCAGATTGGATTTGGCATTTTTATCCAGATATTGAGTGCCTTCCTGGGATAAGCAGAAGTTGATGTCGAATGTTAGAGCTAAGGGCAGGATGTTAGCTGTTCTGAGTAAAACAGCTTTTTGCAATTTTATTATTATTACTTTTAAAGGCTTTATGCTGCTTTAATCTTCTTGACTCTAAGCAGTTTACAGCAAAAAGACACAATGCAATACATCTGACACACAATTTTTATTTATAAACAATGAAAGTGTGGAAAACACTATATACATACCAATGACAGTACCTGGTTGACTAATTTTAAGTGTTTCAGCTTCTTGTAATTCTTTCTCCTTAGATTTCAGATTTTCTAACAAGTGTTGTTTCTTCTCAGATAGTGCGTGTAATTCTTCTTCTGAAAAAAACATTTTTTTTATAATGACCAACTGAAAAATAGTTTAAAATGTCCTCAATGCTCATGGTATTGTATAACAATAAAACAATTTTGATTTTTCTGTTTAAGGAAATATTAAAAAAAACTAAAGCAAAGCATAGAATGTGAAATGTATCATTACCTACCAAGATTCACAATAGATTATATATTACTTTATCAATGTATGTCCCGTAGAAAGCAAATAATAATATAACTGTTCAAAAAGAGAATACAGAAAAAACACTATCTGTATGTCTTTATAAGTTTATACATATATACACATATACATCTTGGAGAGCTGTAAATCATTTGGTTACCAGATTGCTAATTCTGGTAACCAAATGATTTAGAGCTCTCAAAGATAGAACTTGTTTTATTAAAATTCTAGCCTACTCACAGTTTTGAAATTATTTTATTTAGAATCATGCCATTTTCATGGCCAACATTGTTCTAATGTCACCAGTATCAGATAAAACTGTGAAGCAGATTTAACAGTGGAGAGTATGCATGAAAAAAAATGGAACAGAAGGAATTTCCCCCAAGGTGCAGGTACAATTGCCAAATAACAGTGCCACTGTCACTGCACTCTTAGACTAACCATACTTTATTTATTCAAATTTTATGAAACATCCAGTTGGCCAGATTTAAAATACAGCAGTTTTTCCCAGATTTCCCTTTTTTCAGTTCTGATCTGGAGTTACATTTTTGCAATAAATGTAGTTGATCTTTCAAATGGAATAGAGCCTTCATAAAGCATTTTTCCGGTTTCTGATCAAATCAGAAACACGCTTACTTTTGTAGACAAATTCATGAGTAGTTTTCCTAGATTGGTTTTATCTTTTTTCGCCTCATGGGTTATATTTTTCAGTGTTCCACCATGGTCATCATAGTGAATATTACTACTGACTTAAAGAGGGCTGTAAAGCACTATGAAGCAGTATATACAGTAAGTAAGTGCTATTGCTACTGCATATAAACCTATCATTACTTACATATATTAAAGCAAAGCAAAAAGAACATATGATAAATATATTCTCGATGGGCAGTCACATGTAGAGTAACTTTTTCTTTGGGAGAAATTATTAGAAGATGACTCTTAATGCAGAATTTCAACCCCAAGATGTAAAAGTCATCATTTTCAGTAAATGACTACCGTATTTTTCGGACCATAAGACGCACCGGACCATAAGACGCACCCAGTTTTTAGAGCAGGAAAACAAGGAAAAAAATTCTTTCTCCTTCTCTCTCTCTCCCTCTCTTTCTCTCTCTTTCTCTTTCTCTCCCTCCCTCTCCCATTGTCCCTTCCTTCCTTCCTTCCAGTCGCCATTAAATGGATTGGACTTCAGGCAATGCTGAGCGTTACTCGAAATACTTTACATGGGTTATTGTTTGAATTATCCTTCACTAATCCCGCAAGATGGGGTACCAGCAACTCTTTATTTTGCATCCCAGAGAAATTACGAGAGAGGATTGCAGCAGGGGTCTTGTAGAGACAAAAACTATGGCTGGGTCGCTAACATGTTTATAAGCAAGCATGGCTTGTGGTTTGTCACCATTGCAGATGTAACCTGAGAATTTTCACTTTGTCTGGAATTAAAGAAACAAAACAAAACCATGGATCCCTTTTTAAAGTTCACTTGGTTGACGGCTTCCTTCCATACTCTTTCCAGCAGAGAAAAGAACATGAAACTTAGCTAACTAGATTAGGGACAGTTTGGGAACTTTTTACCAGTCAGGCCCAACTTACTGAGGCTCATTTGTTTTGCTTGTCACTTAAAACAAACTTGTGGCTCCTTGTGATGTGCAGACTTCCTTCTCTCTGAATTGCAGTTCCAGATTGTTTACAGATGTTAAACGGGATCTCTTCTCAGAAATGCAGCTGGCCCTCTGTTTGCTTTCACTCGTTTTCCCACTGAAAATCTGAGCCACTCACCTTGCTGGTCTTTGTGCAATAGGAAATGGTCCGTGTGTGAAACGGAGTGAGGGAGATTGCCAGAAATGAGAATCGGCCGATCTCGCGCTCCTGCAAACTCCCTCACTCGGTTTCTGCTTCCCTTGCTACAAGAGAAAGCAGGCTGAAACGAGGCAGATTGCAGCAGCGCGAGATCAGCCGATTTGCATTCCTGGCAATCTGCCTCTTTCGGTTTCAGCCTGCTTTCTCTTGTAGCAAGGGAAGCTGAAACCGAGCGAGGGAGTTTGCAGGAGAGTGAGATCGGCGTTTCTCAGCACGTGCCAATTCGCGCTCCACTTGCAGAGGTTGGGGCTGGCCATACGGATCACCTTCGGACCATAAGACGCACCCTCGTTTTCCCCCCCACTTTTGGGGAAAAAAAGTGCGTCTTATGGTCCGAAAAATACGGTAAATAATGAGGTGATTAGATTTCAAGGTCAGTTTTAACCAATAATAAGTTCTGAAATTAATATAGATTTGAAGGTCTCTTTAGATGTCGCAAACTCTTGAAAATCCATTACAAATGATCCCTCTTTCCAATAGGGGAAAACAGTGAGATAATAACAATAGCAACATCATTGCTATCATCATCAATATCATTTCATTTGATTATGTATGCAGTTTGCAAAAGGGAACAAAAATTATTACGTGTGCTTGAAAAGATGTTTAATAGGAATCTAACTGAAGGAGTGTGAGAGGAATAGTGTGCAAAATTTGATTACAATATGAGTTTTTGCTGGATATAAGCTATACCAACCAGATTCTTGTTCTAACAAGAAATGGATGAATGTGAGAAAGTTAGTATATTGTACATTTTTTGATTTAAGGAAGTATATGATAAAGTGAAGAATGATAGAATCTTTGTACAAGTTTGTAATGGAAGACTGAATGCAGTAGGAGTGGTATAATTTGAAAGAAAAGCTTGTTAATTTATTTACTTACTTACTCATTTATATCCCTTCTTTATTGTTTTATAAATAAAACAAGATAGTGAACATACTGGATATTCTTCTCCTATTTTCCCCACAACAATAATCTTGTGAGGTAGATTGGTCTGAGAAGAGATTGACTAAAAATCTCCCTCCAGCTTTTATGTCTTTCAACAGGACTAGAACTCACAATTTCCTACTTTTTATCCAGATTTCTTAATTACTAGGCCAAACTGGCTCTTAGAATAATTAGCAAATGGTTCTACTCTGAATAGGGATAAAGGCAAGGATGTGCAATATCTCCTTAGCTATTTAATATATTTCTAGATAAGTATATAAGGAATCTTATTACATAAGGAAGCTTATTCCATCTAATAAGCTGGCATAAGCACATTTTATTGAATTGTTTTACAAATGTTCAGTTTTGCTACAGAACATATATTACCCTATACCAGGGGCAGGCAACCTCTGCTCTTTTATGACTCATGGACTTCAACTCCCAGAATTCCTGAGTCAGCATCTGACTCAGGAATTCTGGGAGTTGAAGTCCATGAGTCATAAAAGAGCCGAGGTTGCCTACCCTTGCCCTATACCCATATTTTTTATATATCTAATACATCCACATATTACATATATAGTTACAGAGTAACTAAAGAGAGGTGTTAAATCATATAAAACCAGACATATTGTTGGAAGCTAAAATCATAAGACCTTCTCTGATTTACTTTGGCGATGTTATGCATGCAAATTCATTGGAGAAGACTATGATTCTAGGAATGCTTAGTGGACAAAAAAGAAGTGGCAAACAAAGAATACTCAAACCTGATGCAAAGTTGAATATACAACAAGTGAAAAAAGCTGTGTTTGACAAAATACCTTAATATTGGCAACACTTGCCTATAAAATCACCAAGAGTCGGAAACAACTAAATAATTAAAACTAACAAAATATATCTTTCAACTAGCCTTGGTGGAGCAGTGGGCTAATGCCTCCTTAAGTAACACCAGCTGCCTGCAATTAGTGCAGGTTCGCATCCCACCAGGCTCAAGGTTGACTCAGCCTTCCATCCTTCCAAGGTAGGTAAAATGAGGACCCAGATTGTTGGGGGCAATAAGCTGACTTTGTAATAATGCCACTTGGGGGGGGGGGGAAGACCTAATAAGCAGGCATATACATAGAATGAAGGCTATTGCTAAGCACATTAGTTTGTGCTTAAATTGTAAGCCGCCCTGACTCTTCGGAGAAGGGCGGGATATAAATGGGATTTTTTAAAAAAATTGTACATCTTAAATTTCTCCACTCCTTTACATTACCTTTAGCAAGCATTTTACTTATTAAATTGAACATCTTTCTTACAAAATCTAAATAATCTGTTCTCTACTTGCCACAGGGTCTTCTAACAATAATTGTTTCTGAAGAGCTTTTTGGTATTTCGTGTATTTCTTGTATATCTTGTACAGTTGCTTCTAGATATTCAGTCAAAAGCCTATTTTTCACAATAAGGTCTTGCAGTTTATAATCTACAAAATAAATACAATGCAATTTATCTACTAAAGTTTAATACTAAAATTCTTAAACTATTATGTTAAATAAAATGCTACATCTCATTTATACTGTAGATAATCTATTTTATATAGTGTATATAGGTTATATGTATTATATATATCTGTATAATTGAATTTTAGAATACATACATATGTGTGTGTGTGTGTGTGTGTGTGTGTGTAAATTTTTGGATTGCTAACAAAGAATTAAAGGGATTGTTGTTGTTGTTGTTAGTTGTGAAGTCGTGTCCGACCCATCGCGACCCTATGGACAACGTTCCTCCAGGCTTTCCTGTCCTCTACCATCTTCTGGAGTCCATTTAAGCTCACGCCTACTGCTTCAGTAACTCCATCCAGCCACCTCATTCTCTGTCGTCCCCTTCTTCTATTGCCCTCAATCTTTCCCAGCATTAGGCTCTTCTCCAGTGAGTCCTTCCTTCTCATTAGGTGGCCAAAGTATTTGAGTTTTAGCTTCAGGATCTGGCCTTCTAAAGAGCAGTCAGGGTTGATCTCCTCTAGGACTGACCGGTTTGATCGCCTTGCAGTATATATGCAAATTATTCAAATTGCTAATAAAGAATTTTGGGAGGCTGAGATGATCATTTCGAACTCTTTATGTTCTCATCAGTCAGTCATACCCTTTATCTGAGATTCGAACCTGGGCTGATTATATATTAGGCAGTTGTTTTAACTTCCTGAGCCACAGGTTCTTTCTCTCTTTTATTAGCTAGAAGGCAAGGCAAATGTGTGTTAAGTAATTGTCAAGGCTTTTTGAATGCACCTTGCTAATTAACTCTTTCATTCCTGTTTTGGCCTGACTCAAGGCTTATCCACAGGATATAGTCAACTTATGACAGCTCATTATTTGTGCAAATTATTCAATATATATATATATATATATATATATATATATATATATATATATATATATATATATATATATATATATATATATATATATATATATATATATATATATATATATATATATATATATATATATATATATATATATATATATATATATATATATATATATATATATATATATATATATATACATACATATATATATATATCCCTTGCTTCCTAGCTAATAAAGAGAGAAAGAGGCTGTGGCCTAGGGGTTAAAACAACTGCCTTATATATAATTAGCCCAGTTTCGAATCTCACATAAAGAGATTCGACTGATGAGAACAAAATAAGTTCAAAATGGCCATATCAGCCTCCCTAATTCTTTATTAGCAATTTGAATAATTTACCCAAATAATGAACTGTCGTAAGTTATGACTATAGCCTATAACCCAAGTGCCAGTCAAAGAAGCCTTGACAGCTATCCTAAATAAATACAACCCCCCAAAACACATCCTACATCTGACCAACCACTGCCTATCTAACACATACTTCATCTACAATGGACAAAGATACAAACAAATGGAAGGAGCACCCATGGGATCACCCCTTTCACCTGTCATCGCAAACCTCTACATGGAACACTTTGAAACCCTCACTCTAGAAAAATCCAACCACAAACCCAAACTCTGGCTCAGATACGTAGATGACACCTTCGTAATCTGGCCACACGGCAAAGAAAAACTGGATGACTTCCTCACACACCTCAATAGCCTACACCCCAAAATACAATTCAACATGGAAACAGAAGCTAACAATCAACTTCCCTTCCTTGATGTCTTAGTCTACAAGAAATCCTACGGCTCCCTAGGACACACTATCTACCATAAAAAAACACACACTATCTGAACGCACTCTCACACCACCACCCAGCACAGATCAACTCC
Source organism: Vipera berus (assembly GCF_964194415.1). NCBI lineage: Eukaryota > Metazoa > Chordata > Lepidosauria > Squamata > Viperidae > Vipera > Vipera berus. The sequence goes on along the minus strand of NC_138205.1, from coordinate 114,532,535 downwards.
GTAGCCAAGACACTCATCTCCAGAACAAAACACCTAGCTGACGAACAACACCTAAAAACCGAACTACACACTCTCACTAATGTACTAACAGCCAATGGATTCCAAAGAAACACGATTACCAACTTAATCCAAAGAGAGACACCCACAAAAACCCAAGACAGAGAACAAGAAAATGGCAAAGCCCTCCTCCCATACTTAAAAGGGACCACAGACAGAATCAGCAAGGTCCTCCAAAAACACAACATCAAAACAGCATTCTACACAGACAGAAAAATATCCACCATCCTAAGAAAGCCCAAAGACATAATTGGGTTAGAAAACCAAGGAGTATACGAAATCCCATGCACCACCTGCCCCACCACATACATCGGACAGACCAACAGAAGAATAAGTGCACGCATTGAAGAGCACAAAAACTCACTCAGAAAGGGAGAACAAACTTCATCCCTGGTCCAACACTTTGAAGCCACGGGACATGAAATTGATTTTAAAAAAACCAAAACTATCGCCAAAATTGAACATTTTAACAACAGAATAATCAGAGAAGCCATTGAGATAGAAAAACGCCCCCACAGCATGAACAAACGAGATGATACCTCTCGCCTACCAGCCATTTGGAAACCCACCTTGATTGACAGACGAGTCCCAACTACCAAGAATGATACCAGACCCAAACTCATAACATCACATGACATCACCACCATACAACCATTCAAAAAGCAAATCCGAACCCACAATAACGAGGCACAACCACAAAACAGAAACCTAACTACAGCTGCAACATCAGCCACTTTAAACCCCTCCAAACCACACAATAAGCAAACTGACACCCACTATAAAAACATGGCACCACCACAAACACGAAGCCGAACAAAAGCAGCACAACTCACCAGCTCAGGTCTAAGCCTGGCAGCTGAGACCAGCCCATCCACTAAAAACACACCCCCACCCAATCAGAACACACCCACCATTCAAAACACACTCCCACCCAATCAGAACACACTTAATCCCCCACCCAATCAGAGCACACCTCCACCCACAGAACACACCCCCTCTGGCAGTTTAAAAAAGAGGAACCCCTATACTATTTCAGACAAATGGTTGCCCAATCTCTTCTTAAAAACCTCAGTACTAGAGCACCCACAACTTCTGGAAGCCAGTCATTCTATTGATTAATTGTTCTGTCAGAAAATATCTTTTTACTTCTAGGTTGCTTCTCTCCTGGATTAGTTTCTACTTATTGCATCTTGTCCTGCCTTCAGGTGCTTTGTAAATAGATTAACTCCCTCTTCTTTTTTTATACAAGTTTTATTGATATTTTAATATTTACATATACATGTATTTGTGAAGCAGTACGGTGGTTGGGTAGTCAAAGTAACAAATAACAAGTTGTAAATAGTTCAGGTTGTATCAACAAGGATTCCCTCTCAGATTCCCTTAGTTATCACATAGTCAAAATAGTCGTTAATACATTTCTAATTAACAGAATTAACAGAATTTTCAATATATTTTCACTAATACATATCAATATCCTGTTTTTAAATTTTATCTAATTGCAATGAAATACTCTAGAGTAGCCTATAATATAGAAAAGAAAGCTTAATTTTTTGTTAACCCACAATTCCCTATTTCAATAAAGAATAATTCTCTTGTCTACAAAACTTACATTGTTCATTATAAAACATTCTTAAGTTTTACCAGTAAAGTCTACTTTTCATCTTAACAAATCACCAATTATTAGAAATATATTTTTGTCTTGACAGTTCAACAATTATTATACTATAGTTCAAAATTATCTTCTAGCTTAATTTTGTTTTCCTTTAAAGCTCTAAAACCCAAATATAAAATCAGTTTATATATCTATCTATCATCTATCTATCTATCTATCTATCTATCTATCTATCTATCTATCTATCTATCTCTATCTATCTCTATTTATCTATCTATGATTCCCTTAGTCCATCAGAAGAGATTTTTTAAGCTCTGTCCTTAAATCTAACTCTCGCCTTCCTTTTGTGCCAATCAAGCTTCCATCTTAGTGCCTTTAAATTCTTCAATGTGTCTCCCTTTCTTCCTCCACCTCTTATTTGAATCCGAGGAGACCATCCAAATGACAATTTTGCAAAGCAGGTGTCCCCTTTATAGTCATTGAAATATTGCTTTAATATCTCAGTTTTTGGTGTTTGAAGTAACATAATTGTCATTAATTCAGTCGGGTCTTTTTCTTTTTCCATTTCCATCTGGCTTAGGTAGAAAGTAGTAGCTGATTTTGTTATCGTTTGATTAGCTGAATCCTCAACGTACTGTATTTGAAGACCTTTGATGTCTTCGCTCTTAATGTTGCTTTCTTCAGGTGTTGCAAGTTTTGTAGTTGAAGTAAGAGTTTGGACTTCAAGGTTCTCTGTAGGCTGTATTTGTTGCTCTTTGAAGTCTCCTATTTTGGTGTTAGTTTCCACTTCTTCTATTTGTTCTTGCATTGTCAGTTCATCATTTAAGGTCAAAGTTTGATTTGATGGCTTTGTGTTGTCAGGTTTATCATGCAGTTTGGATTTAATTTGCTCAGTTATTGCCAAGATTGTGTCCAATATCAGTTTGTAATTAAGTGGTGGGATATAGTCATAGTGCTAGGTGTTCCCACCCTTATCTTTGAAGATAGTGTCAAGGACAGCTCTGTTATTCAATCAGCTCTCACAATAGGCAAAAGGTTTACTTGCTGTTCCATGTTTAGCCACAGAATGTCATCAATAGCATATAGAATAAGTTGTAAAGTTCTTTTTCCCCCAAATTAATATAAAGCTTTTGTATAATTAGTCCATTCTTTTTTCCTTAATTCACATCTTAAACAGAAAATAGGGTAGTAGATCCCCACCAAAATAGGAGCTTTTTACTAAGTAGAAATAATATTGCTTAATTTCTTTGCTTAATCAGTTTTTTTTCTTTGAGGCTTTAAGGCTTAAAATGTTTTTCCCCCAAGTATACAAATGCCATTTTTTTAAAACAAAAAAAGGGGGAAAGAAATTTTCAGAAAAGTCCCACAGGAAGGCAGATAGGGGGATAAGAAAGGTAAGATCTCACCCAGGTCCTCCAGATTCCTTCATTGTGCTAGATGGTGCTTTTGGCTTTCAGCAGGGAACGGCTTCTTTGGGCCAAAGGAGCTGCTCCGGATTCAAGTGAAGGGCTGCCGCCCTTCCGTGATCACAGGGAGGTCCTCCTTATGGTGGTCGCCCCTCCAGGGCGACTTTCGACCCTTTTCAGGGTCCTCCAATAAAGAAGGATCAAAGAGCAGGGAGAGCTCTTCCTACACGTCTGAAAGTGCTGCACGCGCAAACCGGAAGCCAATTAACCCCCTTTTCTTGGGGCAAGCCCTGAGATATTGGAAGATTGCTATCATGTCACCCTAGTTCTACTTTTCAATAAACTACGCATATTTCTGCAATCATTCTTCATATGTTTTAGTGTCCAGTCTCAACATCTTTTTTATATTGTGGTGACCAAAACTGGATGCACTATTCCAAGTGTGGTGTTACCAAGTCATTGTAAAGTGGTATTAACACTTCACGTGATCTTGATTCTATCCCTCTATTAATGCAGCCTAGGACTGTGTTGGCTTTTTTTGGCAGCTGCAGCACACTGCTCACTCATACTTGTGACTGTCATATTTTTCTCCTAATTTTCAATTTTTATCTCTGTTCAGGAGCATTATTAAAGAAATAATATTTTGCAGTGATATTGGCTTACACATTAATTCTCCTTGTCATCCTAACGCTATAATTTCAATGTACCACTTTCACTGATCAGTTCATTAATTTTAATTTTTATTACTAATTAATGTAATTAATTTGTCAATATATCCAATTTTTTGTTTATTTGATTTTTGTTGTAATTAATTTGTTCATATGCTGAACTTTTCTGTTTATTTTTCATTAACTACTGATTTTTACTTACCACTGCTACTGTCTGGGTGGACAGCTGCAAGAACTTGAACTTCCTGCAGCTCTTTTTGATTGAATGCCAAATCTTCCAGTATTTCAAACTTCTTTTCTAACAATTCATTTAGATCTTTCTCTGCAAAATTGCGACATTTTAAATAAGACATCACTGTTCCCCCAAAAAGAATAAGCTTATGCAAAAAATAAATTACTTAATGGAAATTTCAAATGCCACCTTTATCATTACAATGTAAGCAACAGACAAATGAATGTATAATCAAGTAAGATTCTTTTACATTCTTTTAATGGAACACATTTTGCATTATAAAACCATTTTGCATTACATAGGTTTATATTAAATAAAATTATAATATTCTCAGATGGCAATAACAAATATGAAAGACAGATTTAAAATAAAAATATTAATGATTTACAGAAGAAAAAGGTATTTCTTTGAGCCTTATGACAAAAAATATTCATAGATTATCCAAACCATACAACCATCATTACTGAACACAGAGAACTGAACAATCAATCCTAGGTAGTAGGATTCAAATTATGACAAAAAATTAATTGATAGCCAATGTATTTTCTATAGGCTGTATGTACAGGAATACCAGGACATCTGGCAGTACTTGTAATCATATTCTGGATGTTTTCACAGGGTCTTCAATATTAATCAATGTGCAGCCTATTATTCAATCCCCATAGATAATATTGCACAGTCTATATGAGGCATTCTGAGTCATAAAGATGTTAACAACTGCTTTACAGGCTTCAGTTAAATTCTTGTTACCCACTTTGCCCTGGGACCCACAAAGAAGCACCATTCACAGTGGAAAGATTCTTTTTGATATTGCTCAGTAAAGTTTTGATTAGTATAGTAGAATATCAGTCTTTCATGCTTTATAATTTATAATTTCACTATAAATCCTTTAGGAAGTACATGAAGACAGTGCTTTTGCTAAATGGGATTGCCTACAAACAAATAAGATAATACTATACCAGTCAATAGTATAAAGGAGCCAATAAAATCACTTTGTTCTTACTTTTACAAGAATTAAGTCCCCCCCAGCAGTATAAAATTTGAATTCAATCACTGATATGTGAATAATAAATCAGAAGATTTATATATTTATAATATTTGAAAAGGTTTTACCTACGGTTATTTTCCAAGGGCTTCAAGCATAATTAAAATTAAAAACAAGCAGGATTTAAATATGGAGAAACTAGCAGAGATGAAATCTCATACACTTCCTATTGCATTGTCTCATTTGTCTAGAGATGATCTTGAAATTCTGGTTTACTGAATTTCTAGTTCAATGGTGGGAACAATATGAAGCCTAGGCAAATCTTTAAAGTCCAAAAAAGCCACTGAATTACTCACAAAACCTATACCTGGTAAAGAGTGATCATGAGTTAGTACTCACATTTATCTTCTCCCAACTTCCTATTCTTCTATTGTGATAGCTTTCAATACAGCATTTTATTTGCTTACCGCTGGCTCTTATATCGAGAAGTATTTCTGAAGTACTATGTTCTGCTCTTCGAATATTCTTTACTATGGTCTCCAACTCTGCAGTTAAATGTTTCCTTTGCTCAGTTAGCTGCTTTTGCTTATCTTCTACAAAAACATTTTAGATCAATTCACAACAAATTATTAAATGAGTACAATTGCTGTACAATATTGCAATCAGTATTCAATATAAATCTCAATTTTTTATATTTTACAAAACTTCTTAAATTAACTGAGTTAAAGTGTATAATCAAAGTGTTCTTTGTCTTAATATCCAAGTTGGCACTATTAAGCAAGTTACAGGTTAGAAACCAGGATCTTAACTATATTAAGATGGGGCTGCCCTTGAGGTCCACCCGGAGACTTCAACTGGTGCAGAATGCAGCCACGCGAGTTGTCTTGGGGGTTTCCCGATACTCCCATGTTACACCTTTGCTCCGCGAGCTGCATTGGCTACCGGTTGCTCTCCGGGTGAGGTTCAAGGTGTTAGTGATGACTTACAAAGCCCTTCATGGCATGGGTCCGGATTACCTACGGCAACACCTGCGGCCGGCGTCAACTTCTCTCTGTCCAGTGCGCTCCCACAGAGAGGGCCTCCTCAGGGTGCCTCCGATCAAAGAATGTCGATTGGTGGCCCCCAGGGGGAGAGCGTTCTCTGTGGGCGCGCCAGACCTATGGAACCACTTACCGGTCGAGCTCCGGATGGCCCCCAACCTTCGCTCCTTCCGGCGCGATCTCAAAACCTTCTTTTTTAAACAAGCTGGCCTGGTCTGACGGGATGGGGTTGGGTTTTTTATAATTAGTTTTAATTTTTAATATGTATCAATTACTACGGGCATAGTTGTTTAATCACTTTTTAATTTTTGTATCCTGTTTTTTATTATGCATTGCCCTGTTCACCGCCCTGAGTCCTTCGGGAGAAGGGCGGTATACAAATTAAATTATTAAATTAAATTAAATTAAATTAAATTAAATTTTGAAATCATAATTTAACAAACAAAGTTTATCTATACAAACAAATACAAACCAATGTTATGCAATATCTAGGTAGTTTGGCTGTATTACTATTATCTTTCTCATCTTTTTTTATTACTTTCTCTTATTGGGATCTTATGTTTATTTTATTTTGTTGTTTATATGTAGACTGAGAGCTTCTGCACCACAGACAATTTTTTTCTATGTCAAATCATACTTGGCCAATAAAGTATTCTGTGCTATGCTATGGTATGCTACGTTACACTATGCTATTATATGCTATGCTATGCTAATCTCTAGGAACTTAGATAACTTTTGAAATTTCTAAATATATTTCAAACATATGTTAAGACTGATTTATGCCCTATTTGAGGAAAAAATGTATATGCAATCCATTGATATTCCTAATTTCAGTTATGGATCTTTCAGACCACAGTCATTAGAGTAATAACTGGAGGCACTGTATTAAATTGGAAGGCAGATTTCAGGAACTTAACCTGGGGATTAAATGCTTTACTGCCTGACGTTTCTATTATGGAATCTCTCAAGTTTCTATTTTTCTCTAAGCTATTTAAATGACACTATATTCAAAGTTTTGGAAGAAAATGTCATCATTAAATATATGAAATGAAACTATATATATTCTTTTCATTAAATTCAGGTGAGTATCTATTGACAAAGTATTACTATACAACTAAAGAATGATATAAAAATATCTGCAGTAAATACTAAAAGTAACAAATTATTGTTAAAAAGGTAAAGGTAAAGGTTCCCCCCCACGTGCGTGCTAGTCGTTTCCGACTCTAGGGGCCAGTGCTCATCTCCGTTTCAAAGCCGAAGAGCCAGCGTTTGTCCGAGGACGTCTCCGTGGTCATATGGCCGGCATGACTAGACGCCAAAGGCGCACGGAACGCTGTTACCTTCCCACCGTAGTGGTCCCTATTTTTCTACTTGCATTTTTACGTGCTTTTGAACTGCTAGGTTGGCAGAAGCTGGGATGAGTAACAGGCGCTCACTCTGTTACACGGCACTTGGGATTTGACCCGCCAAACTGCCGACCTTCTGATCGACAAGCTCAGCGTCCTAACCCACTGATCCAGCAAAAGTACAGTATATTAAAAAAGATGAAATTATATATTGTCAATGTTTAAAATTCTTTTGCAACTGCTTTTATAAAATAGTTCATCTTCCAACGCCATGAAAGCACATGTAATTAACCTGCTAAAATACTGAGCAAGAAACTCCAGTCTAAGAGTTTACTGCATGTCCTACTTATATAACTATTAAAACAGGAATAATTTTCTATAGCCATGCCCAGTTTCTCTAACAAATGAAGCACATTAATTCAAGGTGCAGAGGATTAATATTAAAGCTGAAAGAATAAGGAATCACCACAAACATACCACCCAAGCCACCAGGTTGGGCCGCTGCAAGAGCTTGAGCTTCTTGTAGCCTTTTTAGATTTTCCAATAACAATTGTTTCTTCTCAGATAGTGTATATAATTCTTTTTCTGCACAAAAAGAGAAAGGTTTTAAATTATCTCTTCAAATTTATTTAAGAAGCTTCTTATTGCTCAGAAAATTAAAAAGAAAAATGTTTTAATGTTTCAATATAGTTCATATAATGTATAATTTATCTATTATTGCAGAATTCTTAAGTACAAAGAAACAAAGTAGGATAAGAAATGTGCCACAAAGCCAATAGAATTTTCTGTGAAATTTGAATTATGTTCCTACAGGAACCCATGAAAACTTTCCTGACAAGGTACAATTTCTTTGTATAGCATACGAAAAACAGTATTCATTCTGATCTCTTGATCAGTATGAAGTAAACAGTAAAATTTAAAACCTTACATATTAAATATATATTACCATAATATTGCAAAATAAATATTTGAGAAATACCTAGCAAGATACAGCTTTACAATATTTTTATCATGTAAATTAATTGATTATAGCATTTTATTTTATTTTCTGACAAAAATTGAAATTACTTTTTCAAGCATGAGTTTATTTTGTTTCTAATAAAGAATGCCATTCTGATGGAATATATAACTCTTTTGCTTAGAAAAAGGTTTTATATATTTATTTCTTTTGTTAACTTACCTCCATAATGTCTATCTGGAAATTTCTCCGAAGCACCTTGCTGCAATGCTAATATTTCCTGAAAAACTTTCTTTAGCTCTTCAGACAAATTGCTTCTTTTATCAGATAATACTTGTAATTTATGCTCTGTAAAAATAATTAAGTCAGTTCATTTAAAAAATGCTGATATATTTGCCCTATTTACAATATATGCATACAATTGGTATTTAGTATATCACAAGTTGTTCAAAAGCATGATTCTAATTTGACTGAACTGTATTTTTAGCTGACATTTATAGTTTTTAATGTTTTTAATATTTGTTAATGATAGTGATTTAGAAATTTGTAATTTTAGTTTTGTTACACACTTCCCAGTCACTTGCTTATGAGATGACTTGCTGTATAAATTAAATAAAATAAATGTTAAATAAATAAATAAATATAAATAAATTATTCTTGTAAAGAAATCAAAGCTATAGCTGCATCTATTCATCATTTAATTTTAAGGAAATGGATATCAGTAAGAATCTAGTTAAAAATTAAGCTGTTTAGCATGTCAAAAATCATAATGTTGATAAAACTTCATTTTTTATTAAATGTGAATTAACATTGGCCTTTCACTTACCACATATATGTTTAAAAATTAAAATAATTTTTAAATTTAAACAATACAACAAGCTGTTACAGTTTACAACTAGAATGAAAATGTTTAAATACCGTATATACTTGAGTATAAGCCGAATTTTTCAGCCCACTTTTTGGGCTGAAAAATTCCACTTCGGCTTATACTCCAGTCAACAAAAAAACTTACCGAGGACTTGTGCGCGGCCGAGGCTTTGGTGCTTCCGGGATCGTGCGCACCTCTCCCAAGCCACCGCCGTCCGGAGACCTGCCGAAGTTTGGGGAGGTTTGGGGAGGTGCGCGCCTCCCCAAACCTCCCCAAACTTCGGCAGGTCTCCGGACCTCCGCGCCCTGCCTGCCTGCTTCTTTCCGCTGCGGAAAGGTCGGCAGGTCTCCGGACGGCGGCGGCTTGGGAGAGGTGCGCGCGATCCTGGAAGCACCGAAGCCTCGGCCGCGCGCAAGTCCTCGGTAAGCTCCGGGCGGTCACTTGCTTCGCGTCTCCTGAGGGAAGGGGGGAGACTGGAGCGGGCATGTTTCCTTGCCTGCTAGGCGCCGCGATTTGCCCGGGGAACGCGCGGGCCCCGAATGGCAGCGTGGAGCGAGGAAGCGGACAGCCAGGGCTTCCCCGAGAGCCGCGGCCACACAGGGTATTCCTGTGTATTCAGGCTTGCAAAATGGCGGATCGAGCCTCTGCTGGCGGCAGAGGCTTGCAGAGCGTGGATCCAGCCTCCGCCGGCGGCGGAGGCTTACAGAACGGCGGATCGGCTTATACTCGAGTCAATAACTTTTTCCAGTTTTTGGGGGTGAAATTGGGGGTCTCGGCTTATACTCGAGTCGGCTTATACTCAAGTATATACGGTACTTCCATTTAACCAAGTCACAGAAGAAAAATGTCTCAGCCTTGTTGTACCAGCTACTATGAATAAAATCTAAAGTAAAACCCAATTATCTAGTGTACTAAACAAATGTGAGTAACAACAATTCTATGTAGTGCTGTGGTGTTTCTCAAGTTGTGATTCTAAAACTTTACTGAATCACTTTTTTCTTGCTCCTTTCTTTTTATCAGTGACAGAAAATTTGAGAAGTCTTGCTTACAGCTCAGCAAATACTATTTCATCTTAATTATAAATTCAATTGATACAAAGAAACTTACTTCAAATTTTATATATCTGGCATTACAAATATTAGAAATTACAGTTTACCTACCATTGATATATCCTGGTTCAGCAGCTACAAGAGCCTGAGCGTCTTCTAATTCTGTCCAATTCGAAGCTAAACTTTTCTGTAGCAATTCTTTTTTTTTAAGTAGGTGATTCAGTGGTCTCCCTTTTTGAATTATTTCTTTAAAAATATTTTAAAATATTCTCATTATTTATAAAATCACATAACATGAACAATGAACATGAACAATTATTTTCAAAAACTGGATTATTTCATATATTGCTAAATATTATTGTAGATCTCATTCAATAAAACAAAACAAACTAAATGAAATTATTTTGGATGACTAATAACCTTCTGCAGACCTGTCTCTCGCAAAAACCCCTTTGCCCAAGCCAACAAAGAATTAAGTAAATAGGGAGGGCAGACTAATGGTGTCAAATGACAACAAATGACACAAAGAGATGACTTCAAATCTGCTTGAATTTGCTTTCATTGAGTTTTGTGTGGGTAAAATGCATTTTTAATTTTTATTTTATTGATTTGTATCCCACCTTTATTATTTTTACAAATAGCTCAAGGTGATGAACATATCCAACACATCTTCTTCCTCCTGCTGTTACCCACAACATTATCCTGTGATATGAGTTGGATTGAGAGAGTGTGACAGGCCCAAAGTCATCCAACCAGCTTTCATGGTTAAGGTAGGACTTAAACTTTGGTCTCCTGCTTTTTAGTCTTGTGCCTTAACCACTACACCAAACTGTTTTTTTAGGAAAGAGAAAAAGAAACACCCATTTTATTTTTCATAAAAACTTGGTCAAATTTTTTATGTCTTTGGTGTATACATGAAATACTCTTTTAATTGCCACCTATGATAGTTAGTCACCTACATGGGGGGGGGGGGGAAACCGAAACTTTTATGGACAAGATAGGCTCATTATTCCAACCATTCATTTTGTGCTAGAAAATCAGTTTTTAGTATGTTTCCAAAAGAAGATTAGGAACTGAAAAGATGCTTCTAAAAATATAACAGATGATAATTTTAAAAGTTTATTTTAAATAAAGAATTGGGACTCAGACTGGCTGTCAAAATTTCCGTTTGCAAAACTGCATATTCTTCCTCATATCAAATATGTATTGCAGTGCTAAGCAACCTTAAAATATAAGCTTTTTGTGAGTTAAATAAAGCCTCCAATTTCAAAATAAAATAAATTATAAATACAGAAAGTATTAAGAGATATAAGTTAATAGCTGTAGAAATAGGACTTAAATTGCATTTGTAGAATGCTTCTGAATAGGAGAGAGAATATACAGGCCATCCATAAAGTTTAGTAATAATAGCAGCATGATGAATTTGATGACTGTAAAAGTGAAGATGATGATGATGATGATGATGATGATGATGATGATGATTGTTGTTGTTGTTGTTGTTGTTGTTGTTGTTATTATTATTATTATTATTATTATTATTAATTATTATTATTATTATTATTATTATTATTATTATTATTATTATTATTATTATTATTATTATTATTATTATTATTATTATACAATCCTCAAAATGACAGAATGATCTCAGTTCAAACCATTCAATATCACAGTAGTTCAAGTCTATGCCCAAACCACCAGTGCTGAAGAGGATGAAATTGACCGGTTCTATGAAGCCCTACAACACCTTATAGAACTAACACCAAAAAATGATGTTCTAATCATCATGGGGGATTAGAATGCTAAAGTAGGAAGCCAAACGATAACTGCTATTATTACTAAACTTTATGGATGGACTGTATATTCTCTCTCCTATTCAAGTTTGGCCTTGGAGTACAAAATGAAGCAGGGCACAGGCTGATAGAATTTTGTCAAGAGAATACGATGGTCATAGCAAACACTCTTTTCCAACAACCCAAGAGACGGCTCTACACATGGACATCACCAGACGGTCAACACAGAAATCAGACTGACTATGTGCTCTGCAGCCAAAGATGGAGAAGCTCTATACAGTCAGTAAAAACAAGACCAGGAGCTGACTCTGGCTCAGACCATGAGCTTCTCATTGCAAAGTTTAGCTTAAACTGAAGAAAGTAGGGAAAAGCGCTAGGCCACTCAGGTATGAATTAAATCATATCCCTGTTCAATATACAGTAGAGGTGACAAATAGATTTAAGGAATTAGATCTGATAGACAGAGTGCCTGAAGAACTATGGACAGAGGTTCGCAACATTGTACAAAAGGTAGCAACCAAAACCATCCCAAAGAAAAAGAAATGCAAGAAAGCAAAATGGCTGTCTGAGGAAGCTTTGCAAATAGCTGAGGAAAGGAGGGAAGTGCAAGGGAGAAAAAGAAAGATACGCCCAATTGAATGCAGAATTCCAGAGAATAGCTAGAAGAGATAAGAATGCCTTCTTAAATGAACAGTGCAAAGAAATAAAAGAAAACAATAGAATAGGGAGGACCAGAGATCATTTCAATAAAATTGGAGAGATGAAGGGAACGTTGAATGCAAAAATGGGCATGATAAAGGACCAAAATGGCAGGGACTTAACAGAGGCAGAAGAGATTAAGAAGAGGTGGCAAAATTACACAGAAGAACTATACAAGAATGAGCTTAAAGTCCCTGATAATCACAATGAGGTGGTCACTGACCTCGAGCCAGACATCCTAGAATGTGAAGTGAAGTGGGCCTTAGAAAAACTGAGAAACAACAAAGCTAGTGGAGGTAACAGTATTCCAGCTGAGCTATTTAAAATCTTAAAAGACGATGCAGTAAAAGTGCTACGCTCAATTTGCCAGCAAATTTGGAAAATGTGCCACAGTGGCCACAGGATTGGAAAAGATCAGTTTACATTCCAATTCCAAAGAAAGGCAGTGCCAAAGAATGTTCAGACTATTGCACCATTGCACTCATTTCACATGCTAGTAAAGTTATGCTTCAAATCCTACAAGCTAGATTCCAGCAGTATGTGGATCGAGAACTACCAGAAGTACAGGCAGGATTTCGAAGAGGCAGAGGAACTAGAGATCAAATTGCCAACATATGCTGGATCATGGAGAAAGCTAGGAAGTTCCAGAAAACCATCTACTTCCACTTCATTGACTATGCTGAAGCCTTTCATTGTGGGGATCATAACAAACTGTGGCAAGTTCTTAAAGAGATGGGAGTACCAGACCATCTTATTTGTCTCTTGAGAAACCTATATGTGAGCCAAGAAGAACAGTGAGAAGTGGACGCAGAACCACTGATTAGTTCAAAATTGGGAAAGGAGTCCAGCAAGGCTGTATACTGTCGTCCTGCCTATTTAACTTATATGCAGAGCACATCATGAGAAAAGCAGGGCTAGATGAATCAAACTTTGGAATTAAGATTGCCGGAAGAAATATAAATAACCTAAGATATGCAGATGATACCACTCTAATGGCAGAAATTGAAGAACTAAAGAGCCTCTTGTTGCGGGTGAAGAAGGAGAGTGCAAAAGTTGGGTTGAAACTTAACATTAAGAAAACCAAGATAATGGCATCCGGTCCTCTCAATTCCTGGCAAATAGATGGGGAAGAAATGGAGGTAGTGACAGATTTGATTTTCCTGGGCTCCAAGATCACTGCAGATGGGGACTGCAGACAAGAAATTAAAAGACGTTTGCTCATGGGGAAGAAAGCCATGGCAAATCTAGACAGCACACTAAAAAGCAGACACATCACCCTGTCAACAAAAGTGTGTATAGTCAAGGCTATGGTCTTCCCAGTTGCAATGTATGGCAGTGAAAGCTGAACCATAAAAAAGGTTGAGCGCCAAAGAATTGAGGCCTTTGAAATATGGTTCTGGAGAAGACTCCTGCAAGTCCCTTGGACTGCAAAGCGATCAAACCGGTCAGTCCTAGAGGAGATCAACCCTGACTGCTCTTTAGAAGGCCAGATCCTGAAGCTAAAACTCAAATACTTTGGCCACCTAATGAGAAGGACTCACTGGAGAAGAGCCTAATGCTGGGAAAGATTGAGGGCAATAGAAGAAGGGAACGACAGAGAATGAGGTGGCTGGATGGAGTCACTGAAGCAGTAGGCGTGAGCCTAAATGGACTCCAGAAGATAGTAAAGGACAGGAAGGCCTGGAGGAACATTGTCCATAGGGTCGCGATGGGTTGGACACGACCGCAGCTAACATCATCATCATCATCATCATCATCATATTATTATTATTATTATTATTATTATTATTATTATTATTGTTATTGTTATTGTTGTTGTTGTTGTTGTTGTTGTTGTTGTTGTTGTTATTATTATTATTATTATTATTATTATTATTATTATTATTATTATTATTATTATTATTATTATTATTATTAGACTGCCAAACACTTCTAAATATATATATAAAAAACTATGAAGTATAAGAATACTACAGGTAGTCTTCAACTTACAACCACAATTGAACCCAAAATTTCTGTTGGTGAGACATTTGTTAAGTGCATTTTGTCCCATTTTACAATCTTTCTTGCCATAGTTATTAAGTGAATCACTGCAATTGTTAAGTGAATCTGACTTTCCGTTGACTTTGCTTATCAAAAGGTTGCAAAAAGTAATCACATGACCCCATGACAGCCATCATAAATATGAACCAGTTGCCAAGCATTTGAAACAACCCAGGGCTCTGTTCTCTTTCCTGAAGGCCTCTGCCAATGAAACAAAGGCCAGGGGGCAACAGGTGCATCAATCCGGGGCTCTGTTCTCAGCTACAGAGGTCTTTCCTGAAGGCCTCTACCAGCAAAACATAGGCCGGGGGCAATGTGCACAAATGGTGGCAAGTGACCACAGAAGAAGTAGGCTGGCGGCCATGCAGGCTCCTGCTAGATGGGGCTGTTGGTGCCATGACCGCAAGGTGAGACAGATCTCAGGACATGAGAGGCTAGACTGCAGGCGCTCTAAGGTAAGCAGGTGCACAGCACATGGGACAGCTCCACCCCCTCTCCCACCTGCCTTGCATCAACTTGTGGCAGCGGCACCATGAACAATCAGATGGAATGGGCAGGCAGCTAGCTGCACAGGCTCTTAACTAGGGATTATTTTGAGGGTAGGGTTTATATTAGGTGCTCACATAAAAATCAAGCTAGAGTTTATTTTCGGGAATATGTCTTATTTTTGGGAAAACATGGTACGTACAGTGAGGTGGGAATGATTGTTGTGTATTCTTTTTTAACAAGCATACAAGCAGAGATGTGAGGAAGAGGATGCCAAAATCTAAAGTGACCCCACTTCACTAGCTTATAACTATCTATACTTTTCAAGAGATAAGGAAGGAAAGAATGACAGAAATTGATTGATTTTTTATGATCAGTAAGAAAAAGAAGTGTTTCTAGTAAATAGTCGCTTCTAATACAAGCATAACTCATTTTGATAAATCATTAAACAGTTTACTTTAGGCCATTGTTCCAAATAGCTATATTTATATTATATATTTATATTTATTAGATTTTTATACCGCCCTTCTCCCGAAGGACTCAGGGCGGTGTACAGGGCAATAAATCAACCATTCATCCAAGAATAGATAAAGGTGCTTGACGTACACTTCTTCTAACATTATTATAGTAAAGATGGTGATAAAACATTATTGTTAAACAAAAATTAAAACATTATAAGTCATACCACTACGTCGTTCCATCTGAGCCATTTCTAAAACATGTTCTGCATTTTGAATATCATCTACAGTTGCCTTTAAAACAGTGGTCAAGTGTTTTTTTGCCTCAAACAATTCTTGAAGTGCATGTTCTGTAAAATAATTTCAGATCAATAAACATAAATAATTTATTTATTCAATTTATTATGAGGCTTAAATAATTTTAATAGATTGCTATTAAAGCAATACATATTATTAAAATGACACAGAAGAATATTAAAAAATAGTACAAATAGATATAAACAAATACACCATGGCTATACAGTAATACCCAAAAGCCTTATGAAAAAAAAGAAAACCATGAAAACATTAACGCTCTAATGAAGAAAAACAAGCAATGTTTATCTAATAAGGTTTTTTGATCAATATAAACTCTAAATTTAGAAATAATAATCTACAATCTACAAAATGTAATCTACTTCAAATTGAACCTTCTGGTGACTTCACATCCATGTAATGTTCTTGGCAGCAATAAAAAATGATTTGTGATTCCCTTCTTTCAGGGTATTTTTTTCTATTTCTCAATCTATTTATTTATTTATTTATTTATTAATGGGATTTATATCCTGCCCTATCTCCCGAAGGACTCAGGGCGGCTAACAACAAAACATATAATAAGTAAAGAAATTAAGATAAAAATAAAATTAAAATCATCTGTGCAATAAATTAAAATTAAAAACTAAAAATAAATTAAAAATTGTAAATATAATTAATTAAAATGCCTGTCAGTCCAGGTCAGCCTGGTGGAATAGGAGTGTTTTGAGGCCGCGGAGAAAGGATTGGAGATTTTGGGCCATCCGAAGCTCAGGGGGGAGCTGATTCCATAGGACTGGTGCTCCCACAGAGAAGGCCCTCCCCCTGGGGGTCGCCAGCCGACATTACCTAGCTGACGGTACCCTGAGGAGGCCTTCTCTGTGT
The DNA here is from genome assembly GCF_964194415.1 of Vipera berus. Classification (NCBI taxonomy): domain Eukaryota; kingdom Metazoa; phylum Chordata; class Lepidosauria; order Squamata; family Viperidae; genus Vipera; species Vipera berus. The sequence continues at coordinate 114,515,659 of NC_138205.1, read as the reverse complement.
GAGCGTACTGGGCGATGGGAATTCGTTCCTGGCAGCAGATGGTCCTGCAAGTATCCCGGGCCTAAAGCCATGTAGGGCTTTAAAGGTAAGTACCAGCACCTTAAATCTCACCCGGAGGGCAACCGGTAGCCAATGCAGCTCACACAGGAGGGGTGTAATATGGGAGTATTGGGGTGCTCCCATCACTACCCATGCAGCTGCACTCTGCACCAGCTGAAGCCTCCGGGTGGTCTTCAAGGGCAGCCCCATGTAGAGAGCATTACAGTAGTCTATACGGGAGGTAACGAGTGCGTGGGTGACTGTACGTAGGGCATCTCGGTCCAGAAAGGGGCGCAATTGGTATATTAGGCGAATCTGGGCAAATGCCCCCCTAGCCACGACTCCAATATGATCTTCAAAACTGAGTCGTGAATCTAGGAGGACGCCCAGATTGCGTGCTCTATCAATGGGAGGTAACATCTCTCCTCCTATAGCCAAAGATGCAACCTCTTGGACTAAACGAGATGACGGTATGTAGAGCCACTCAGTCTTGGCCGGGTTGAGTCGAAGCCTGTTTTTTCCCATCCAAATCTGTACCGCTTCCAGTTAACGGGACATCACATCGAGGGCATCACTGGGTTGGTTTGGGGTGGAGATGAATAGCTGGGTATCATCAGCATATTGATGATATTTCACCCCGAAGCCACGGATGATCTCTCCCAGCGGCTTCATATAGATGTTGAACAGGAGGGGCGAGAGCACCGATCCCTGAGGCACTCCACAACTAAGGGGCCTAGGGCTTGACCTCTGCCCCCTAACACCGTCTGCGAACGGTCCGAGAGGTAGGAGAACCACCGCAGAACGGTGCCTCCCACTCCCAACCCCTCAAGACGACGCAGTAAGATACTGTGGTCGATGGTATCAAAAGCCGCTGAGAGATCTAATAGGACCAGGACAGAGGAATAACCTCTATCTCGGGCCCGCCAGAGATCATTCACCAGTGCGACCAATGCCGTCTCCGTGCTATACCCAGGTCTGAAACCCGATTGGTACAGATCCAGGTACTCAGCTTCCTCCAGGATCAAAGGGAGCTGTCGTGCCACCACGCTCTCAACGACCTTCGCAAGAAAGCGAAGGTTGGAGACAGGACGGAAGTTGTTTAAAATAGCTGGATCCAATGCAGGTTTCTTAAGGAGGGGCCTTACCACCGCCTCTTTCAAGGCGGCAGGGAAGTACCCTTCACTCAGTAAGGCATTGATAACTGCTAGGAGCCAGCCTCGTGTAACCTCCCGAGATGCATAGACTAGCCAGGAGGGACACGGGTCCAACAAACATGTGGCGGCACTTAGTTTCCCCATGATCTTGTCCACTTCATCCGGAGTCACAGGATCAAACTCTTCCCAAATGTTCTCGGCCAAATTCATCGTTTTCCTCTCGTCAGATACTGCCCAGTCAGAGTCCAGACCAGCCCGAATCTGAGCAATTTTGTCCACCAGATATTTACTAAATTCCTCAGCCCGTCCATGTAGCTTACAAACCTGAAACAGCCTGGTAGAAATCCATTTCCAGGGCTGACCTTTGTTTAGTTTCTGAGTGTGGGAAGGACTAAAATGACAATATGATCTTAAGAAGATCCAAATGAAGTTTTTTTCCTGTCTCTTTTAAAATTTCAGCTTTTAGTTCTTTTTTCATTTATTTCCTAACTTTCCTTAACTGGCCAGTTATCTTTTCTATTCTTATTTTACCCAATCCAGCCTATATTATTATTTTTATATGAATGAAAAGACAAAGGAAAATGTGTGTGTGATATGTGTGGGTGTGTCTCTGTGTACAAAAGATGATACAAATTTCTTGTTGTGAAAGTGGTTTGTATGCACAAGAAATTTTTTGGGGGTATATATTTTATTGGTATTTTTTAACATAACATAAATCATTCAGTAATTTGTAAACAGTATGTTGTCTGGGTAACATTTATAAGACAATCTTTAACAGTTGATTTCTATATTCCATATGTTAATTTCATTTGATTTCCCCTTTCCTCAAAGTATCTTTCTTTGCAAAACATTAGATTAAGACAACTCTCATTATTTTGATAAACAACAGTTTATAGTTTTTCCAATAATCCTATTTGTCATTTTAGTTGCCTTATCGTAAATCCTGTTACCGTGCTTATTTCAGCTTATTTCTCCCCCCAAATTCTAAATATGCTTACTAGTGACAATTTTCTCAACAATTAACTACATTTACATTGGTGGATTTAATTCTATTTTTTCCATATAAGCCCTCTCATATTTTCATATTTCTTAATCAAAAAGTAAAAAAGTAGAGAGAAAAAAGAGAGAGACAAAAAAGAGGAAAAAAAGATGAAAGAAAAAAGAAGAGGAAAAAAGGACAAAAGCACTGAGATACAAAAAATAACATACGACTTAAAATATGTATCCCTCCTAATTTAATATATATTTATTCCCTCAATTTCTTATTCTTTTTCACCATAGCTGAGAATGTATTTAATCTATTTAAACTTTAAGCATTCCATTCAGTAGATCTAATCATCTAATCCTTTAACGCTCATTCAAAACACATTTTCTTATCGTCACATTTAAATAACTAAAATGTTTGCTTTGTTTAAATCATTTCAACTTTTTTTTTACAGAAAGGAAAAAGAAAAAAAACATATTGTATTAATTTTAAAAAAATCATCCCTCTAAGAGTAATATATTCCAAATTTTTTCCATTTCTTTAGCCATATTCAAACAAATGTTTCTTATTGTATTAGTTAACAAAAAAATTCATCTCTCTAAGAGTAATATATTCCAAAGTTTTTCCATTTTTAGTCATATTCAAACAAATGTTTCTTTTTTAAGTATTCTCTCTGATAAGTCCCATCATCTTTTTTCTTGATTTCCATTTAATCTTTTTTCTCTGGCCATTGCCTTCTTAATCAGTATGTTTTGCTGCATCATTCGTTTCCCTGTAAAATATTTTTTCTCATTTTTTTCCTTCAAAGTTGCTTGGATGTGCTGAAATATTTCCCATTTGAATTAAATCATGATTTTTTATTTTATATGGTTCCATCTTTAAGTCTCTATCCTCAGAATTATGTTCAGTTATCTCTACTGTATTTTCCTGGGAAATTTTTTGGAGTGAAATTAAGTTGGAGATAAGTTGATTCATACTCTCAAGGTAGTTCTGTATTTCTTTGTGGTTTAAAATCATTGTCCTTTGAAATTGTTGCCACTTATCATGTTTCCTTTTGTAAAGTATTCATTGCTTCAGATTTGTTACTCTCACTTTGTTTACACAGCTGCATTTTTAAAAAACTTTGAGGGTCAGAGAAAAAAAAATCCTCACCCACCAGTAGGTGTCAGCGTTTGCTCATTTTTTCAGATCTTTCTAGTGTTTTTTTTCTCTCTCTAAAGGGTAAGTTTCGCCGCTTTCGGTAACCAAAAGGAGGGAGTAAAATCCCCGCCTTTTTTTTCTGGAGATCTCTTACTTTTGGGACTTTCTTCTTCAGGAAAATAGGTAGGATAGAGAAAATCAATATTCTTACACAGATTCAAGCATGCTGTTTAAGATCCACTTAGTTTAAAAGCTTATGGCTTTCGTTGTTTTCAGCTGTGGCTGGACATGAAGTTAGCCAGCCTTTTCTTTTGTTGGGTTTCTGGGAGGATTCTCCTGGACTGTTCGGAGAGACCACCGTCTCTCCTAAGTCCCTGGGATTTCCTTCCTTCATTCCACCCCTTCAGGGTGGGTTCTGGCCCCTTAGGGTCCCCAACAAAAAGAAATTTCAACCGAAGGGTTCGGCATTCCGAATCTTCCGACTGCTCCGCTGAAAAACAGGAACCAGAAACCAAGAAATTCTTGTATATGCATAAAAGGTATAAATTTTTGTCACAGATTTTTTACTACCAGTTTCCTTATTAGGGATTCCTCTTTCAAAATATCTACCATTGCTATCCATACTATATAGTTTTAAATCTCATTTGAAGATAAAGTTATTCCCTGGGCATTTTCAGGCTCATAACTCTGGTAAGAACAAGAGGTCTTTTAATTATTGCAACCCTATTGTTATTTTATAGGACTTTTTAATTTTCATCTAAGTTAACAAAATGCTTTTTATGGAAGATAATTTTATATATTTAGTTTTTGTACACTCCCCTGGCTTCCTTTGGAAGGAAAAATCAGTATATGAATGGATGGATAGATAATATAATAATATTAGTAATAATTCCTGTTCAAGTTTTTAAATTATGAGGCAATATAGCGACCTTACCACTGATAATGCCTGGATGGATGGATGAAAGAATCCGAGCTTCATCTGTCTCCTTCTCATTGGACTTCAACTTTTCTTGCAATTCTTTCTTCTTTACTAATAGATCATATAATTCCTTTTCTTCAGATAAAAATAGTTTTAAAATTATTCCGTGAAAACAGTTCAAAGCATAATTATATCTTATCATTAAAAATTACACATAGATCATTTCAAGTGGCAAATATTTTTTGTTAAAAGAAATGCAAGAAATAACGATGCTGTAATGAAAGTATCTAATATTTTCAGATACCTTCATTACAGTGTCACTATTTCTTGCCTTGCATTTGTTTTACAACTCCATTATACAGCTCCATTTAAACTGAAAACCAAAAATTAAGGGGAAAAAACAGATTTTCATGACCATAAAATGACTGATTTATGGCCTCTTTCAATGTCAAGGTGGCACAATATGTGAAAGTGAACAAATGCCTAAAGTTAATGCTTTCTTTAAACAGATTCATTTAATCTGTACTTACCAATAGGTTTTCCAATTATGTCTCTTTCTGAAGCAATACTCTTTGCTTTTAGTAGATTAATGGTAGTTTGCCCTAATTCTTCAATCAAAAGTCTTTTTTCGTCAGAAAGTTTATATAATGTATGCTCTATAAAAATCAGATCAATAATGACATATATGTTGAAAAAGCTGCAGTAAACACTATGCTGTGGTTAATTGCTCTATTCATTCATTCATTACATTTCTATAACTATGAAACTCAATCAAGTGATTCTGGGTAACTTAAGTTTCTGTATTTCTATTCATAATATTTACAGTATTTGTCACTCTATAGTTCTCATTTGAGAACTATATATGGTAAGTACTGCACAATAATAATAATGTTCTGCATTATTTAATTTCTAAACAAGCCAAATATTGTTGCCTTATCTCATACAGTGAGGGGGAAAAATATTTGATCCCCTGCTGATTTTGTACGTTTGCACACTGACAAAGAAATGCACAGCTTAAAATTTTAATGGTAGGTTTATTTTAACAGCGAGAGACAGAATAACAACAAAAATATCCAGAAAAACACATGTCAAAAATTTACAAATTAATTTGCATTTTAATGAGTAAAATAAGTCTTTGACCCCTTCACAAAACATGGCAAAACCCTTGTTGGCAATCACAGGGGTCAGACATTTCTTGTAGCTGGCCACCAGGTTTGCACACATCTCAGGAGAATTTTTGTCCCACTCCTCTTTGCAGATCCTCTCCAAGTCATTAGAGTTTCAAGGCTGATGTTTGGCAACTCGAACCTTCAGCTCTCTCCACAGAGTTTCTATGGGATTAAAGACAGGCTAGCCCCTCCAGGACCTTAATGTGCTTCTTTCTGAGCCACTCCTTTGTTGCCTTGGCCATGTGTTTTGGGTCATTGTCATGCTGGAATACCCATCCACGACCCATTTTCAATGCCCTGGATGAGGGAAGAGGCTCTTACCCAAGTTTTGACAGTACATGACCCCGTCCATCGTCCCTTTGAGGTGGTGAAGTTGTCCTGTCCCCTTAGCAGAAAAACACCCCTAAAGTATAATGTTTCAACCTCCATGTCTGACAGTGGGGATGGTGTTTCCTGGGGTCATAGGCAGTATTCCTCCTCCTCCAAACACGGTAAGTTGAGTTGATGCCAAAGAGCTCGATTTTGGTCTCATCTCACCAAACACTTTCACCCAGTTCTCCTCTGAATCATTCAGATCTTCATTGGCAACCTTCAGACAGGCCTGTACATGTGCCTTTTTGAGGAGAGGGACCTTGTGGCACTGCAGGATTGTTTTCTTGGTGGCTATGGTCCCACTCCCTTGAGATCATTGACACGACCTTCCTGTGTAGATTTGGGCTGATTCCTCACCGTTTTCATAATCATTGAAATTCCACGAGGTGCATAGAGCCCCAGACTGAGGGAGACTGACAGTTACTTTGTGCTTCTTCCATTTGTGGATAATTGCACCAACTGTTGTCACCTTCTCACTAAACTGCTTGGCGATAGTCTTGTAGCCCATTCCAGCCTTGTGTAGGTCTACAATCTTGTCCCTGACATCCTTGGACAGCTCTTTGGTTTTCGCCATGGTGGGGAGTTTGGAATCAGATTGATTGATTGATTGCTTCTGTGAATACAGGTAACAAGGTGAGATTAAGAGCTCATTACCTGTATAAAAGACTTGGGAACCAGAAATCTTGCTGATTGATAGGGGATCAAATACTTATTTCACTCATTAAATGTGTTTTTCTAATTATTTGTTGTTGTTGTTCTTATTCTGTCTCTCACTGTTAAAATAAATGTACCATTAAAATTAGAGACTGATCATATCTTTGTCAGCAGGCAAATGTACAACATCAGTAGGGGATCAAATAATTTTTTCCCTCATTTTAGGGAAAATTTTACCCTGCCCCTTCATGGATTACTGCCTTGTCGTGGCGAAGGGGCTTGCGTAATTCAATGAAGCTATGAGCTATGCCGTGCAGGGCCATCCAATACGGAAAGGTCATAGCAGAGAGTTCTGCCAAAATGTGATCCACTGGAGAAGGAAATGGCAACCCACTCCAGTATCTTTACCATGAAAACCCTATGGACAATACCAAAAGGCAAAACAATATGACGCTGGAAGATGAGCCCCTCAGGTCGGAAGATGTCTAATATGCTACTGGGGAAGAGCAGAGGGCTAGTACTAGTAGTGCCAGAAAGAATGAAGTGACTGGGCCAAAGCCAAAAGGACACTCAGCTGTGAATATATCTGGTGGTGAAAGGAAAGTCCGATGCTGTAAAGACTTTTTCTCCATAGGAACCTGGAATGTAAGATCCATGAATCAAGGAAAGCTGGACGTGGTCAAACAAGAGATGACAAGACTGAACATCGACATCTTAGGAATCAGCAAACTAAAATGGACAGGAATGGGTGAATTTAATTCAGATGACCATCAGGTATACTACTGCGGGCAAGAATCCCTCAGAAGAAATGGAGTAGCCTTCATAGTCAATAAAAGAGTAGGAAAAGCAATACTGGGATACAATCCCCAAAATGACAGAATGATCTCAGTTCAAATCCAAGGCAAACCATTCAGTATCAAAGTAGTCCAAGTCTATGCCCCAACCACTGGGGCTGAAGAGGATGAAATTGACTGGTTTTATGAAGCCCGACAACACCTTATAGAACTAATACCAAAAAATGATGTCCTTATCATCATGGGGAATTGGAATGCTAAAGTAGGAAGCCAAAAGATAACCAGAATAACAGGCAAGTTTGGCCTTGGAGTACAAAATGAAGCAGGGCACAGGCTGATAGAATTTTGTCAAGACAATATGACTGTGGCTTAGACAATGAGCTTCTCATTGCAAAGTTTAGGCTTAAACTGAAGAAAGTAGGGAAAAGCACTAGGCCACTCAGGTATGAATTAAATCATATTCCTGTTGAATATATAGTAGAGGTGACAAATAGATTTAAGGAATTAGATCTGATAGACAGAGTGCCTGAAGAACTATTGAGAGGTTCTCAACATTTTACAGAAGGTAGCAACTAAAACCATCCCAAAGAAAAAGAAATGCAAGAAAGCAAAATGGCTGTCTCAGGAAACTTTGCAAATAGCTGAGGAAAGGAGGGAAGGCAAAGACAAGGGAGAAAAAGATACACCCAACTGAATGTAGAATTCCAGAGAATAGCTAGAAGAGATAACAATGCCTTCTTAAATGAACAGTGCAAAGAAATAGAAGAAAACAATAGAACAGGGAGGACCAGAGATCTCTTCAAGAAAATTGGAGAGATGAAGGGAACGTTGAATGCAAAAATGGGCATGATAAAGGACCAAAATGGCAGGGACTTAACAGAGGCAGAAGAGATTAAGAAGAGGTGGCAAAATTACACTAAAGAACTATACAAGAACGAGCTTAACGTCCCAGATAACCACGATGAGGTGGTCACTGACCTCGAGCCAGATATCCTAGAATGTGAAGTGGGCCTTAGAAAAGCTGAGCAACAACAAAGTTAGTGAAAGTGACAGTATTCCAGCTGAGATATTCAAAATCTTAAAAGACAATGCAGTAAAAGTGCTACACTCAATTTGCCAGCAAATTTGGAAAATGTGCCACAGTGGCCACAGGATTGGAAAAGATCAGTTTACATTCCAATTGCAAAGAAAGGCAGTGCCAAAGAATGTTCAAACTATCGCACCATTGCACTCGTTTCACATGCTAGTAAAGTTATGCTTAAAATCCTACAAGCTAGACTCCAGCAGTATGTGGATCGAGAACTACCAGAAGTACAGGCAGGATTTTGAAGAGACAGAGGAACTAGAGATCAAATTGCCAACATACGCTGGATTATGGAGAAAGCTAGGGAGTTCCAGAAAAAAATTACTTCTGCTTCATTGACTATGCTAAAGGCTTTGATTGTGTGGATCACAACAAACTTTTTGGCAAGTTCTTAAAGAGATGGGAGTACCAGACCATCTTATTTGTCTCTTGAGAAACCTATATGCGGGTCAAGAAGCAACAGTGAGAAGTGGACACAGAACCACTGATTAGTTCAAAATTGGGAAAGGAGTCCAGCAAGGCTGTATACTCTCGCCCTGCCTATTTAACTTACCGGTATATGCAGAGCACATCATGAGAAAGGCAGGGCTAGATGAATCAAAAGTTGGAATTAAGATTGCCAGGAGAAATATAAATAACTTAAGATATGCAGATGATACCACACTAATGGTAGAAAGTGAAGAAGAACTAAAGAACCTCTTTTTGTGGGTGAAGAAGGAGAGTGCAAAAGTTGGGTTGAAACTTAACATTAAGAAAACCAAGATCATGGCATCCGGCCCTCTCAATTCCTGGCAAATAGATGGAGAAGAAATGGAGGTAGTGACAGTTTGGATTTTCCTGGGCTCCAAGATTACTGCAGATGGGGATTGTATCCAAGAAATTAAAAGACGCTTGGCTCCTGGGGAGGAAAGCCATGGCAAATCTAGACAACACACTAAAAAGCAGACACATCACCCTGTCAACAAAAGTGCGTATAGTCAAGGCTATGGTCTTCCCAGTTGCAATGTATGGCTGTGAAAGTTGGACCATAAAAAAGGCTGAGCATCAAAGAATTGAGGCCTTTGAACTATGGTGCTGGAGAAGACTCCTGGGAGTCCCTTGGACTGCAAGACGATCAAACCAGTCAGTCCTAGAGGAGATCAACCCTGACTGCTCTTTAGAAGGCCAGATCCTGAAGTTGAAACTCAAAAACTTTGGCCACCTAATGAGAAGGAAGGACTCACTAGAGAAGAACCTAATGCTGGGAAAGATTGAGGGCAATAGAAGAAGGGGACGACAGAGAATGAGGTGGCTGGATGGAGTCACTGAAGCAGTAGGCGTGAGCTTAAATGGACTCCAGAAGATGGTAGAGGACAGAAAGGCCTGGAGGAATGTTGTCCATGGGGTCGTGATGGGTTGGACACGACTTCGCAGTTAACAACAACAACAACATATTTACCCTGATGTTTAAAAGTGCAGTATACAGTTCTTGATTTAGCCCTACATAAGCTTCCATTTGATTTTAATTTTTTCAAACCTCCAATTGTTTAAAAAATGTTAGATCTCTGAGTTTGGTTGTTTTCTTGCATTTCATTACCCAAACTAGGTAACATCATCAGTTCTGTTCAGCCTCTCAGTTCAACTCTGAGCTGCAAATATTCTCTTTTATTGATACTTAGATCTCCTTGAATTTGGAATAAAACTTCAGTTCTTACTGCCTTCTTTAAATATTGTTTTGCATCAAAATTTTATTCAATAGTGGGAAATAATTAAAAGAAGCTGGCTTTTTTTAAAAAAAAATAAAGAAGTAACATTTGAATTAATACATACCAATGACACTGCGTGGCTCGGAAGCCACAGAAGCTGCAGCTTCATCTAGTTCTTTCTGAACAGATTCAAGCTTTGCCAATATTTCTTCTCTTTTTCCAGATAATTCATATAATTCTCTTTCTGTAACATGTTAATATTTCAAAAAACACATTAAAGTTATTATTACTTTTGAAGTTGCATTAAATATTAAAGCAGCTCTTGGATTTCCAGAGTATGTGAAGGATGAGACAGCTGGAGTTTACATGAACTATTGAGTTTATCCGCTTTTGGAGCAAACATCTAAAGCTAATTATATATGCAACTTTATTTTGGGTTGTTCAGAAGGAAGGCAGAATAAATACAAATAGAAAGCCTTGTAAATTATCTAGAACTCTTGGAAATAAAGCTAATTGCAGTACTACAGTATCTGAAGATTACACCACAATATGTGGGCTTTAACATTCAATTTGAAGATTACAACCGAACATAAATACGAAGATTCTGAAATTTACTGTTTAAATTAGAGTGTGTTCCAGGAATATTACAAAGCGAGAATTTGCCATTTCAACCTATATTTTTAAGTAATAGTCCTCTTTGTAGTGCTTCTCTAAGCTCTTACTGAAAGCTGTTCATAAACTGAGCTGATGAAGGACTCAGGTGTCAAAACAATTGTCTTAGCTAGAGATATCTACAAAAAAGAAGAGTTATGCCCAGTAATTGAAGATGATCATATATACATTAAATCTCAAAAGCAGTAAAAATTATCAACTTTTTTGTCCAGGGATGTATCTCCAGTAAACTCTGGTGACCAGGGGAGTGACACAAAAGAAAATGGAAAGTAAAATAACGCACCATATGGATCATCTTTTCATCCCTATCACTCTTAGAGAGATATTACCAATACCAGAGATAAGAGGACCTCCAAAGTTCCAAATATTGCTGTGGAAATAGCTATTATTGAGAGACAGCTAAACTCAGAGATTACAGAAAAACACATTGATAATAGCATAATTGTGATACAATCGTGTACAATAAGAAATTAATCTGTAACAAAGTCCCTTTAACCCTTTCCAACCTCTTGGCTTGGGAATCCTTATTCAGAAAAAATGAGAGGTTCAAAGATTTCTCCTAGCAAAAGATTATAGAAGCTTTGGGAAAATAACATGAGTCTTTTAACAGATTTACCATAAAGTGTTCATCTGATTTAGTACTACTGGGAGAATTTCTATCTACTTTAAATGATCAATCGATGATCCATATCAAATTATTCTCAAGTGATGAACCTCCTTTGGAACAAAACTTCAGAAAAGTTTTTAATGATAATTCACTAACACACAACCATTCTCAAATTCAGAGTCATTTTTATAAATAATAAGAGAATATTCCAATGGATATTTTTGCATTTCATCAGGGGGAAGACAAAAGCAACATAATAAAAAAACCCACTATTCTTCTTAGAAGTAGAGAGGGGCTTTCTTGTACAAGGTTTTGCAAGATATGAATTTCTCAGAAAGCACAGTTGCAAAAGGCAAAGGTTAAGAGAATGTTCTGTATTCTGACTCTGAGGAAACCAATTGTTATGCTTTGCTGACATCTGGTGGCTTGACATGATCTTATCACCAGCAAGCATAATCCATGAGTTCCCCTGATAGATCTGGTAGAAGAAGAACGTGGCTGGCTAAGAACTGACCACAGGATAGCTTATGTTCAGGGACAACTAGTCTCCTTCATTGTATTAAGCTGGCAATAGAGATGAGTGGAAAAGGGGGTTTATTCCTTTGCGCTCTCTCTCTCTCAAATGAACACTGGGATAGAATAAGAAAACTAAAACACTCCGCTCATAGAACGCATCACCAGTCTGTTCGTTACGGCCGGCCGTATTCCTTTGAACCGCTTCACATCGCATCCGTTTTTGGGGAATTAGGTGGATACACGTTGTTCCTGCAGACACAGTAAAGGCGACGTCTTTCTTCCCTTTTTGCCTTGTTTGTGCTGCAATGGTTTACCATAAATCCACCCATAAGGACAGGATACTTCACTACGAAAGTAATCACCCCATAACCCACAAGGCCAGCTGTATCAGGACCCTCTTTAGACGTGTAGACACACATTGCAGCACAAACAAGGCAAAAAGGGAAGAAAGACGTCGCCTTTACCATGTCTGCAGGAACAATGGATTTCCACCTAATTTTATTAGGCAATACAGCAGGCCAGGTGAACCTACTTGCCATCAACGTGAAAACGCCTTAACATCACGGATAACACTGCCTTATATCCATGGTGTATCCGAGGCCACAGCACATATATTGGCCCCTCACAAGGTCAGTGTTACCCACAGACCTTATCGGATTCTATGAGCTTGTGTCATGCGCTCTAAAGACCCACTCCCCAATGAGGAAAAATCCTTGGTCGGGTATGTCATGCCAAAATTGCAATTGCAACTACATTGGGGAGATGGCAAAATGACTGAGGACCAGAGTGCACGAACAGAAGCTTGCTATTAGAAGACAAGCACAGCATTCACAGGTGTGGGCACACATGGCCACACATAACCACGTCCTCAATCTAACAGGGACCGAAGCAATTGCAAGCGATAACACTAAAGGCGGCCGTTTGTTCAAGGAAGCCTGGTTTTCAAACCACTCCTCCATCAACCGGCACTTAGACCTCCCCGCTGCATACCAGCCACTAAGGAATTGGGAAGAGGAACGACGCGCACGATATGGATGCAAACAGCGCAAGCACTCACAGAGCACTTCATTGAATCAAAATCGAAACTGCACAACCACACCCTGTATTATAGAACACAGGGAAGAAGAGAAACAACCACCTAGAGCCTCTGGTATAAGAACACGGGCAATGACCAGGGCTATGGCTATGACATACATAACGGATAACAATCTACTTTTGACAACAGACACCCAGGGACAACTGCATTCCCCAAAAACGGATGCAAAGTGGTTCAAAGGAATATGGCCGGCCGCAACGAACAGACCAGTGACGTGTTCTATGAACGAAGCACGGAAACACTGACAGTATAAATGTGATTTCCCCACCCCAGCGTTTTATATCCTGACAACGTTGGCAGTTAGCCAACGAAAGGTTGATCTTTTAACAATAAATATATATAACAATATATATGTCTTCAGATTCTTCACACTGCTTATTGGGAAAAGTCCCAATGTAGGAGATCACATAGCTCTCTGAGTCAATAACTTTCAATTACATTATTATTATTTCAATATTTTTATTGACTTGTTAAGCTTGTTTCCTGCTTTCTTCTCAGTTTCTGCTATTGTTAAACAGAGCAAAAGCAAAAAAGGAAAAGAGTTTGAAAATAAACAATAGGCTTTTTAAATCACAAAATATTTGTTTGTTTGTTTGTTTGCTTGCTTGCTTGCCACTATCTCACCATGGGGCTATCCTAGGAGGCTTACAACAGTACAACATAAAATTGTAAGAAATGTAACTATAACAATAGTAAAAAAAACAATACAAATAATGAAAATACAGCAATATAAATTAAAAAATAGGTAGGGAAGGAACAGGATGCATGGGGGGGCGGGGCGGGGTGGTAGAGCTCTGTTAATAGTTAATAGCCATTTCCCTATGCAGAATTACCTTTAGAAGCAAGTTAAATATTGAGGTGAAAAGGGAGAAAAGGATGAGTACAGTTTCCAATTACTATTTGTTTTAATGAGAAAAGACAAAATGCTCTTGGACATGGTCAAGGAATTAAATCAATGCGGTTTCATCAAGAGAGGGAAAAACAATTCTATATCACTTGGTTTTTCATCTTTTTCATCTAGATGGTGTGTATGTTATTCCCAAATGATCAGAGTTTCAATTCAGAAGCAGTGTATAAAATTCACAATATAATTTATTTTCTACTTACCATCAGGATGCACAATAGAATCATCTCCAGAAGTAAGTTTTTGTATTTCATGTGTAATTGTCTCTAGATTTGCAATGAGAGATCTTCTTTGCTTAGTTAATTCCTGTAGTTTATAATCTAGAAATATTATATATAACTTCATAAAAATAATATACTTTGAAATCAGTCTATTATACTTTATCACAATTTGTATCAAATATATATAAATGAATGATATTTGCTTTTAGTTCAGTGGTTACTTCATCTGTTTGAAAGGTTATAACCTCTCTTACAAGTGAAGTTAGTTACTAAATATTTTTTTCTTTCTAAATGTTTCTGACATTGTAGAATCTTATTTGTAAAGGTTTTCAATATAATTTTTCAGTCTTCCTTCAACCTTTTCAACATTTGAATATTGCTATCTTAATAATACATTTTCTTGTAATTTTTCTGGATATCTTAAAAATATCATTAATTTGATCATTAATTTTTTAATTGGCTCAGCCAATCTCAATGTATACATGGTAGTACTTTGACAGTAAAGGTTCATTCATCTAGCCAGGAATGTTCCAATGCAATTTAGATTCTCCCCAAGAGGCCATCTGATATATGCCATTCCGAATAGGAGAAGAGGGCAAACAGCACTGTGTCTTAGACTCTCCTTTATTCAGTCTTTTTGTAAATGATCCTGTATTAATTCTGAAGAAAACACACTTTTCTGTGTGTTAAATATGTTGACATGCTGATTGCCCCTTCTGCCACAATGAGGAAGCATAGCAGGGTGGGGGAGGGGGTGGTAATTTCATTTCATCTTTCTCAACTGTGTTCAGCTTCCCTGCATTCATGCTTCTTTTGTTCCGTGTTTCTATTGTAATTCTGTCCTTGCAGTTTTGGATTTTTTTTCCTATATGACAATATCAGCAACTAAATGTCACAAAAGTTTTAATGTCCTCATTGTAAACAACATTAGTTCTCTGAAAGATCCGCACCTCTTCATCAGTAGCATTTTGAGTGTAAACCAACCTGAAAGACCCATATCTGGCATTATATCATCAATCATTTGATATTTTTTACTCATGTGGTGTTTTTTATAAGAATACAGAAGTGGTTTACTATCTTCTCTTGTGTATATTGAATTAATGCCTTTGTCTTTGTCACTAAAATGATCTGCCTCTGGCATCTTCCTGTATATAGGTGCCTACTTGCTTTAGCTGAGCAGTTGGAATGACTTTCCATTTTGGGTAACCCTGCTGAAATATATATTTTTGACATATACTTCTTTTTTCACTCATCCTTCCCAGGATAAACCCTCCCCCCCAAATTGAGGCAGCACAGCATGTGGAAGGGGGGAATCTGTTTCTTTAGACATTAAAGGCATTAGTTAAAGCTACTTAAAAGCTTTACCATTATCCACATTAATTTTTGTTTGCCTATTTCCTGAATGCTGAAAATGCAGTTAGAAACAGTAAATGAGGTACAAATATTGTCCGTACATAAGCAGGCTTAAGAAACCCAATGTTTTCCTCCTCAATATATAACTCTTTGCATCTCCCAACTCACAGATTCTCATTCCCAGTTACCAAATCAAGACAATAAACCATTACTGTGAAGTGCCTTTGTTCAGTTTCTTGTATTTCCATGGACCAAAACCCCACCCCTCTTGAAATGATACCATTACAACCAATATCTGTAATACTGAGACAGATAGGCAGATGTATCACTGGTCCAACTAATATAAAGATTATTATATTCCTAAATGTTTAATATTGTTGTTCACATAATACAAAAACACAGATATATACCACTGATACTGCCTGGCTGGACAGTTACAAGAGCCTGAGCATCCTGTAGTTCTTTTTCATTTGATTCCACCTTTTCCAGTAACTGTTGCTCCTTCATCAATAGCTCATGTAATTTTCTTTCTGCAAGCAGAAATATTTTTTACTCATTTCTTGAGAAACATTTTAGAAGTCATGAATTTATGTATTATTTTTAAACTGTGAATTATTTTTAAGAGTAAAATAAACATAATGAACATTATAATGCAGAACATACAAAATTTCTTAAAAACCAACAAGGCAGATTCATATCATAATTATTAAAACATGTTTAGACAAATTCACATATAGTGGGATGGTTGCTAAGCCTTAAAACTGCACACAATGCATCAAGACATTTAATTCTTTTTTGTTTTTGTTTTGTTTTCTTTAAAAATAGTTTGTTATATTGTTCTGAAACATACACAATACTTACATTATTTTGAAAAAATGGTATTTATTGTATTGACTAGAGATTATTAACACTACAATGTTTACATAACTGAAACCTTTAAAGATAAAAAATATGATAGCATTAACTATAATTTGAAATGGTGTTAGGAATTATAAAAATAAAATTATTTATATTTTACATCCAAAGCTGAATATAACTCTAAATAGCTTTAATTTTGAAAACAGCACCAAATATGAATGTAGTTCATAGGCATACTAAAACACTTGACTATTTTTCTGAGAAATCATTAGAAGGAAGAAATTACTATAAAAAGAAAATTTTGAAAAACAAAGAATAATAATTAGAATAAAAAATGGAGTGAGAAGGATATACACTAATTCCAGGTTTGTTTAAATTATACACTGAGATTATAATAAGAACGTTATGGTTCAAAGAAAATGACAACTAAATTAGGCATAAAACTATGCACTATTTGATCTATGTGAATAATAAAAATTCACACTAATTGCTAGGTTTACAGTAACATAACAGTATGTACAATCAATACCATTTTTTCTAGAATCTTTATTTGTACTTACCAGAAGGTTGTACAAATGTAGTTCTTTCTGAATAATGGTAACATACATTTTGTATATCATTTAAAGTGGCCTCCAGGTCGGTGGTCAAATGTTTTCTTTGCTCGGTTAATTCCTTCAGCTTATGTTCTATACAACATAAAAATAGTTGTAGTCATTAAAATCATTTTAATATTACCTATATTTCAAGATTCTGATGATGAGCATGTATCTCACTACAAGTTCCATTCATTTACAAAAAATAAATTGTACAGCATTTTGCACTGTGGAGTTGATGTTAAAACCATTAATGATTTTTTTGCAGGGAAGGATCTTTGCTTGTGGTGTATTCTCAAGAATGTAAGCTAGCTTGAATATGGAATGCAGCACTACTCTGCTGCAAATGTTAAGAGAATTTAGAATAAATTCCTATATATCTCTTTCTGACAGCATTGCTCTTAAACTATATTATTCATACCTGAGCCAAAGTGAAAATTTCTTGACTTAGGCTCTCTCTGGCCAAGCTTTGCTGCTTTTTTCAATTGAGCAGGTTTCCTAACAAATCATAAAATTAGAAGGATTCTGATAGAATCTTTTCTAATACATTTAATTAAAATTTATAATCTTTCATGTGATGCAGTGTACTTTATCCAATCCATCTGAAGTGTGTTTGTATTATTACAGTTTTGGACTATCAAAGGCTAAAACTTATATTTAAACTTTCCAACCTGATGACTTCCAGACTAATCTGTGATTACTTTTACAGGCCTCACTGAAATAGTTTTAACACATTATAGTACTAAATAAAAGAATTATATTAGCAAGGGTTATTGGCAGTCAAACACCTTTGTTCCATGCATTGAGTTCAATTATATGATTCCAAATGTCTATGTATATGTATTTGTACACATACACACACACACAGATTAAAAAAGTAAAGAGAATATCACACATACCACTGATACTCTCTGGTTGAGTAGCTGCAAGTTCTTGAATTTCTTGTAGCTCTATCCAATTAGATTCTAGTGTTTCTAGTAACTGCTGTTTCTTCTTGGTTAGTTCTTGCAACTTATATAATTCTTTTTCTGCAAGCAAAATTTTCAAAATGATCTCTTCAGAGTTTCAATTAGCAATAATTTCTGCTGGTTGATGACCACAATGAAGTTTTTTTGCATTTTAGCTCTCCAGAAATATTATCATGCTTTTCATTGTTACATTACATTTTTATAACAAACAAAATCACAATATAACCTAATTTAAATTTCTAAAATCAACCTCCTAAACTGCAGATTTGGCTTGGTATCTCTTACTTTTTAAAAACTCCTCTCCATTTACTATATTTAACAACTTATCTGATTAAGAAGTTCTGAACTCAAAAGCTTACTACCTTGTGAATTGGAGTTTTTCAAAAGCAAACAATAATTAATTAGGTGAAAGAAAACACAAAATAAATTTTTGTTTTATCAAATTAAAAGCAATATTAAAATGCCAATTTATCTTAACTACCAAGAAGATAAAGGCAAAACTGCATAATAGCTCGTTTTGTTTTTTATAGTTTGCTGGAAAAGTAAAGAAGGAGGAAAGCAACCACACACTTTGCTAAGATCATGTAGAGTAGTTGAATCACTAACTGGTGGGCTTGCATATTGGAAGCTCACTCAACCTCTGCAAGAGAAGAGGACCAACTAAATTGGGTGATGGATCCAGATTTAACAGAATAACAGAGTTGAGAGAGACCTTGGAAGTCTTTAAGCTCAAACCCCTTCTCAGGCAGGAAACCCTATACTATTTCAGACAAATGGTTGTCCAATCTCTTCTTAAAAACCTCTAGTGTTGGAGCACCCACAACTTCTGGAGGCAGGTTGTTCCACTGATTAATTGTTCTAACTGCCAGGAAATTTCTCCTTAATTCTAGGTTGCTTCTCTCCTTGATTAGTTTCCATCCGTTGCTTCTTGTCCTGCCTTCAGGTGCTTTAGAGAATAGCTTGACTCCCTCTTCTTTGTGGCAACGCCTTAGATATTGGAACACTGCTATCATGTCACCCCTCATCTTTCTCTTCATTAAACTAGACATACCCAATTCCATCAACCTTCGTATGTTTTAGCCTCCAGTCCCCTAATCATCTTTGTTGCTCTTCTCTGCACTCTTGAGTCTAACATCTTTTTTTATATTGTGGTGATCAAAACTGGGTGCAGTATTCCAAGTGTGGTCTTACCAAGACATTATAAAGTGGTAACACTTTATGTGATCTTGATTCTATCCCTCTGTTATAATACAACCTAGGATGCATTGGTTTTTTTGGGAGCTACAGCATACTGCTGACTCTTATTTAACTGACTGTTCACTAGGACTCCAAGATCCCTTTCACAATTACCACTATTGAGCCATTACCTATACTGTATCTGTGCATTTGATTTTCTTGCCTAACTGTAGAACCTTACTATTTTCACTGCTGAATTTTCTGAGGATATTTATTTATTTATTTATTTATTTATTTATTTATTTATTTATTAGTTTTTATAAACCGCCCTTCTCCCGAGGGACTCGGGGCGGTGTACAGAGGAAGGAATGTATACAGATTGAACAATAAAAATAATAAGAAACACTAATGAAAACAAACTGGGACCCCAATTAACGCTATCATGCCAGGCCGGACTGCTGGAACAGGAAAGTTTTTAAGTCGCGACGGAAGGTACGGAGGTCAGGGGCCATCCGGATTTCGGTTGGTAAGCTGTTCCAGAGGGCTGGCGCACCTACTGAGAATGCCCTCCCCCTGGGGGCCACCAGCCGACATTCCTTGAGCGGTGGCACCCTGAGGAGGCCCTCTCTGTGGGAGCGCACAGGACGGTGGGGTGCTGACATTGGCAGAAGGTGCTCCCGTAGGTAGTCCGGACCCATGCCATGTAGGGCTTTGTATGTCATTGTTAGCACCTTGAACTTCACACGGAAGGCAACCGGAAGCCAGTACAGCGCACGGAGGAGAGGTGTGATATGGGAGTATCGGGAGGCTCCCAAGAGTGTCCGTGCCGCCGCACTTTGCACCAGTTGAAGCTTCCGAGTGGATCTCAAGGGCAGCCCCATGTAGAGAGCGTTACAATAGTCTAGGCGAGAGGTCACAAGGGCATGGGTGACTGTACGTAAGGAATCCAGGTCCAGATAAGGCCGTAGTTGGCGAACTAGTCGAACCCGGGAGAAGGCCCCCTTGGTCACAGCTCCTATGTGGTCTTCCAGGGAGAGCTGCGAGTCTAGGAGGACACCCAGGTTGCATGGTGTTCCCAATTATTGGGCAGACAGCCCTTTTGCATTCCAAATCCAACTCTGGAATTTAGAACTGAATAATGCAGTTGATGAAATTGGTTGTGAATCAACTATACTTGATCCTAAATTCTAGGGGACTTTTCAATTTTCTAAGGAGCTATAGGAAATGAAATGGCTCACAGAAACAATGAACAGAGCGTGATTGGATAACTATGAACAGACGTACAATGTGACAATAAGAATGGCATTACTGCATCTGCAGATTCATATCCAATGACTTTTTTCAGTTATCCATACCATTTTAGATAGATAGATACATAGATAACCTTTATTGTCATTTTTTACTGTGGGCACAATGGCATACATTAAGAATGAAATTTAGTTGCTTGCTCTCAAAGTGTACACATACATAACACACATTTAAACCATACTATATACAACGTATGTATAGACCTACACCCTTACACATAAATAACATATAAATATTAATCACTGTCTATCTCAAATACATAACAGAAGGAGGAATCTTTTATAAAAGATTCAGTTAATATTTTCCACAGGTCATAGTGGGACATAATTATGAGATTCTTCAAAACATAAGAATCCTAGTTAGGTGTCATTTTTGGACACTTCTTTTGAGATGGAACTTGTAAAAATATATGAGAACATTCAAATTTGTAAATATCAAGAATGTAGATGTATGATATAGGGTTTCCAAGGCAGCAAAGGCTGTAAAGAGCACCTCCAAAAGTAAAAGTTTTATTTTATTTTACTTTATTTTTATTTTAACTTTTTAACCTCTTTTAATATTGTATTTTAACCTACCCATTTTAAACTTTTAAACCCATTTTAACCCATTTTAAACTTTTAAACCATAGTTTTAAACTTATTTTTAAACCTGTTTTAACAAACCTGAATGGGGAAAAGAAGGAAGAGACAGCACTCTGCAGCAGAAAGTATATCCAAGCCTTTGAAGCAGCAGAAAATGGAGGATTATATTGCAAACAGACAGTCTGCTCCAGTAAGTAACTCATTCTCAGGCACCTTATGAGATAAATTTAATTTATGTGACTCATTGGAATGGGACTTACAAACCAAACTGGAGAGCAGACAGCGTGTGGAGTTGTCCTCCTCCCTCTTGGAGAATGGCTCCCCTCCTTGGAATCTGGCAACAGCCTTTTTTACACAGGAGGGAGATGTAGCAAATTTGAAGGGGGAAAATGTGACAGATTTCCTCTCTAGACAATGTTTGCTTACAGCTCAAACTGTAAACTCAATATATGATCTCTTGTCAATTGTCATAAATAAGGTCGACTGCCTGAAAGAATCTTTTGCAAAGTTTGTTAGGAGGCACCCAAATACTGTAGAAGGACTTGGGAGGATAACCATGGACAGACATGGGATGGCTAACTCAGAAAATGAAAGTAGAGAAGGACCTTGTTCTCCTCCCAAAAATTTGAACACCTACAGAGAAAACACTCAATCAGGCAAAGGTCTAAGAGATGACCAATATAACTACAGTCTGCAAACTAACCAGGTTACTTTGCAAATTTATGACAAGAGAGTAAATAGAGGGCGTTGGAGCAATAGAAAAGCTATTAGGCTGTCCCTGAGCCAGCTGCTCCGCTGTGAATTCACTCTGATAGATCTACTACATGCAGAGTGGCTGCCAGCAAGAACACAATGTATGAGAATTCTCCTATCGTTCAAGCAGCCCACAATTCCCTCCATGCTCTTCAGAATGAAACCCTTTCTGAGCATCTTCTCAATATTTCCAATAAGGGTCTTTTGTTCAGAAAAAGTGTGCCCACTCCTGAAACAGCGTCACCAAGAGGGAACTGTCGCTTTAAATCTAGGCTGCAACAGCCCTCACATTACTAAGCCTGAGGCTGCTGCAACTGAACTGACCCTGAGAAAGCAAAGAAGCAATATACGAACTGTGTTACCCACAGCTGCAGGAACTGCTGAGGATGTGCCAGAGGAAATGTTGATTGACCTATTCAGTGCATTGCCAGAACCTGAGCAAGTTAACATCATTCAAAGATTGGATGACCTAAAAGAGGCACTGACAACAACTCAATCTACAGCAAAGCCTCTATTTAATTTGGCTCCACTAACCACGCAACCTTGTGACAAGATATTTAATCAACAATCTGCCTTTACCTCAACAGTAAAAAAAGATGTTGTCACACAGGCTGAGAGTGGAGTAATTGCACTGACTGACCCAGCCTCTGAGAAACAACTGAAAGACAAAGGGCTTCATCACACAGTGCCCCCTAAGATGACAAACACTAAGGACATAATCCAGCTTACATCCTCATTTGATTTAGAAGTTCCCACAACATCTTTCCACAAGATGAACCCTCAGCCATGCCCCTCCAAAAATGGACATAAATCTACATTTATAGACTTAAGCCAGAGTACCTGCCCATTGGAAAAAAAATCATTCTTGGAGCAAGAGCAGAGGCACACTGGCAACCGAGATATAGAGGAGCAACAACAAGTTCTGCAACACATGAGGAGAAATATCGAACCTCACAACAACTGTGTTTATATGGGAAGCATAGATGATATTGACCCAGCTCCAATGTCAAGTTGACATCTGGCATTTCTACCATCTAGCCAATCAACTAAGTCAGACCACCTTGCCTCTGAGAACCCCATACAGTTGATGACCTGGAACATAGCTGGCTGGAAAGGGATGGTTGATAGTGGACTAATGAGCTTTCTCTCTAGATTTGATGTAATAGCCTTTCAAGAAACCTGGCTAACCGAAGTGGATGAACCAGTACAATTGCCAGGCTTTCAGGGATGGGCCTCCCCAGCACTAAAAACAAAGAACAAAGGGAGACCCTCTGGTGGGCTATGCATTCTTATAAAGCAAGAGTTGCAATGGCAGGGAGAGAAATTATATAACGAAGATAAGTATCCATGCTTTCTAGCTGTCAAATTTGAATATGACCAGTTTGAGTTAATATTGGTAAATGTGTACATTCCTCCAAGCACATCCCAGCACTGTAATTTGGAATACTGGATGGGCTTGGAAGTTATCTAAGAAGATATATCTATACTGTACCCTCAGTCCATAGTGGTATTATTAGGAGATCTGAACACTAGACTCTGTATGAGCTTGCCCAGAAGAAGGGAATCCCAGGGGAGTTCTTTGATAACCATCCTCAGTGGCTCTCGAGAGACTTTAAAAGTAATGCCGCTGGCCTGCTCCTAGTCTCCTTAATTTTTAAGGGTAATCTCCAAATTTTGGGAGGTAAGGACAAGAATTATACATACCCTTATACATACCACTCAGCCAATTCAAGTAGTGTACTGGATCTCTTTTGTGTGTCTAGAGATAAGGCTGACCTCTTCTCAGAGGTCACAGTACACCTTAGCGACAATAGCGACCATCAGCCTGTAAGTGTGACATTGCGAGGCCGTTCAGATTTAAGACCATATAACATGGCTGACAGATGGCTCACCAAAAAGGCAGAGGTGACCTAAAATAAAAGGTTAATTTGGGCCAAAGTTGATACTAAGGCAATATTAGAATGCCTTAAAACAGAGAATGCTACTAAGTGGACTAGAACAATACAGTCATCTACTACTGACTGGATGTCAGCCTTCAATGCATTCTCCAATCTTTGTAACATACTGAAGAAACACCTAACAGCTAAACCTACTACAAAAAGAGCCCAAGTGAGTAGACCTCGCTGGTTTGATTCTGATTGCCAGCAACAGAAAAAGAAATTGAAGGCAGCCATGAGGCTTGCCCAGAGGAATCCTACTGCCCATATACAAGCTAAGATGCTGCACACAAGAAGGGAATATAAAAAAACTATAACATTAAAGAAAAAACATTTTGCCATTTCAATCTAGTCAGAACTTGAGTTGGCTGCCAGAAGTCATAATTCAGTATTATTTTGGCACTCTGTAGCAGGTATCCTGAAGGAACGGAGATTTGCATTTGACATACCAATCTCTGCTGCGGACTAGGAGAATTATTATCAGTGCTTGTTTGCCCCCACCGAACCGGTAAAGAAATTATTTTTAAACAGTGATTTGGTAAATCCTAGAACTCTCCCCCCTTGGCCACCATTCTCAGAAAAGGAGATACAGTCCATCATTAAAAGCTTAAAGAGCAATAAAGCCCCAGGCGAGGATTTTTTACCAGCAGAATTATTTAAGAAATTTCCCAACTGGTGGGGCCCTGTATTAGCAGGTCTTTTTACACACATAGATAACACCTGCCATATACCAGATGGGTGGAAGATGGCAATAGTTGTCCCCATATATAAAAAAAGGGAATAAAAAGGATCCTAATAATTATAGGCCCATCAGCCTGATTGACATTGTAGCAAAAATATATGCTAGGTACCTTTTGAACAGAATTGAAATCTGGGTAGAGAAAAACAACATCCTCACAGAAGAACAAGCAGGTTTTAGACAAAACAGATCTACTATTGATAACTGCTTTGTCTTGAACCATCTAATTGCCAAATATGCCTATAAGAGGAGACCCCTGTTTGCTGCTTTTATAGACCTTACAGCAGCATTTGATATGGTAAATAGAGATGTACTATGGAGTAAATTGACATCTCTTAAAATAGAACCCAGACTCCTGGCCTTGATTAAAGCCCTTTACACAAGTACCTGTTTGAGGGTGCGGTATGGGGTTAATGGGGCCCTGACTAACAGGATTCACACAAATAAAGGAATAAGGCAAGGGTGTATCCTGGCCCCATTATTATTTAATTTATACATCAATGACTTGCCAGGGTTAATGAAGGATACCATGGTACACATGCCTATGATCCTAAATACTTACTGTAACAGCTTGCTTTATGCTGATGATATGATTTTATTATCATACTCACAAGTAGGATTATGTAGGCTATTAAGAAGATTCAGCTCTTATTGCCAGGATAACTCCCTAATCATTAGCAAATCCAAATCGAAAATAATGGTGTTTGGAAGAAACCATCAGAGACATAAGTGGTAATTAGATGGTGAAGCAATTGAGCAGGTTAATACCTTTGTATATTTGGGAGTAACTTTTTCCAAGACTGGATCTCGGGCCTGCCATCATCAACGGAGTACATTTAGAGCAAAAGCCCGTTTGAATTTATTGTTCAAACTAAAGAACCATAGTTACCCAGGGTCCCTAGCTCCATTACTCAAGGTTTATAAGGGTACGGTTACAACAATGCTCTTGTATGGAGCAGAAATTTGGGGTCTTTATTCAACCAGTTTTAGAACAAACACAGTCCCAGCATCTGAGATGTATTTTGGGTGTAGATCCAAGAACATCTGCTGCAGCAGTTAGAGCTGAATTGGGAATTCATACAATTTAGGCATTATCTAAAATTAGAGCTTATAACTACTGGTGCAAAGTTAATGAAATGGAGACTGATAAGACTCCCCAAATTATGCCTACTAGAGCAAATAAAACTACAATCACAAATCTCCTGGATCACCAAACTAACAAATTTTGTAAGAAGCTGTGGCCTTCCTGTTTCTTGTGTAACAGGAGAACAATCTAAAAAAAGAGTTGCCCAAAGAATTAAGGATATAGAAGCACAAACTGATATAGCTATCCTTAGTAAGGTGGGTAACTTGAAATGGCTGAGTAAATACAAATGTACTTTTCAAGTGGACAGTTATTTGAAGTTACAACTCCCAAAACATCTTAGGGAGATATTTACGAGAGCGAGATTCGAACAGCTTGATACAATGGTCAGATATGGGAGATTTCATGCTATACCGTACAATGAGCGTCTCTGCATTTGCGGAGCGGCAGAGGTAGAGGACCTGGCTCACATCCTATTTGACTGTTGTCTGTATAAGAGGGTGAGAGACAGGTATCTTGGTCTATATAGCAAACGAATGACCCATTGGAATCCCCATATCAAAATAACTTATCTTATGTCCGGTCAGAACTTGAAAGTAACATTTAACGTAGCACAGTATTTAAACAAAATGATCCGGTTAAGATCTGCATATGTGGGGACGTCCGGGTGGCAAGGCTCCGTTGATGGCAGCCATTTCAGCTGTCAGCCCCGCTGTCTCCGTAGAGCCGCCAAAAACAGCAACGATCAGCTGTTTGGTGGCTCGGAAGCCCGCTCCTCAGGAGAAGAGGAGGGGGTGAGCGCCCAGGCAGGGGTAGACCTCCCCCGGACCGCCAGAGTTGAAACTCTGGTGGTTGAAGGGTTGAACCCCCCCGCAGCCTGAGTTTGCTCCGGACTCCGGGACGCCTCTGCTCCAAGGCTTTGGAGCAGAGCAGGACGCTGAAACCATCCCTGCCAGCGAGAGTGAACTTTGGATTACTTGGATGCAGGCAGAGCTGTGCAGGAGAATGCTGTCAGAGCAAGTATTTGAACTTTAACTCGATAAACCTTTTGGAGACTTTTAAAAGTGAAAGTGCGCAATAGAATTAAGTGGGTGAAAATGGCTGCCAAGTCAACTAAAGTTCCTAGGAGCGCCGGGGCTTCGCCAGCTCAGCAATCTTCATTACAGGCTTTAATGCCTCCCCCTCCGGCACCCGCACCTGCACCAGCCTTGACAATAAAAGATTTGCAGGATGTTTTGCAAGAGGCTTTGAAAAAGCAATCTCAGCAATTAGCTGAGCTTATCGAGGAGAAGAATACAGAAATAAGGGCAGACATCTTACTTGCACTTCAAGGCATGGCTGTTTGTATTGAACGTCTGGATGAGAAAGTGGAAGATCTTAGCCAAAATAATATGAGATTAGATGCCAAAATGATGGATGCTGAAACAGTGAGGGAAAAGATTGACGACGATTTACTATTGGTTCAGCATAGAGAGATGGAATTTGCTGTGAGAATTAGAGGGTTGAAGGAAGACCCTAAGGAAAATTTGAAAAAGGTAGTTTCAGAAGCTCTTGAACAGGTTCTGGGGCGCTCAGCAGAAGATGTTATGGTGGATATAGATAAAATATTTCGTGTTAATTCCTGGATTGCAATACAAAGGAAGCTACCTAGAGATGTGGTGGTTTATTTTACAAAGAGAGCAATTAGAAATGAGGTTATTCAAGCCTTTTATAATAACAAATTTACAGTTGCAGAGCAAGAAGTTCTAATTTTAAAAGAGATCCCTCCAAGAATTTTAAGGAGAAGGAAAGAATTTGCTTTTCTGGCAGAAGAATTAAGAAGACGGGATATCCAGTTCAGATGGGAGATTCCAGTAGGTATGGTGGTGATGTACACAGGCACGAGATACCGTCTCCTCACAGTTTTACAGACACATGATTTTTATGCCAATATTTTGAAGGCAGGCCCCATACCACTTCTGGAATCTAAAAGGAAGAATGGCGAAGGTGAACGTCAACCACAAAGTGAGAGTATACAAGGTGCTGAAGGAGTTACGCAGTTGAAAGATGGAGAATTCCAGAAAGCTACAGGAGTGGATCAGATTTCAGTACCAACGGAGGAGGTCAGAGACCAAAGAATGACACGCGCTGCAGCTAGACGAATGAGACAAGAGCAAGAACAGCAGAGAGCTATGACTGCATCTCAAAAACTTACTTACAGTGAAGCAGTGGGAGGAGCGAAGCCAAAGAGAGTGCAGGTGATATTGGAAGAGGCGCTCCAAAAGCTTCATGTCACAAAAGATGGCGACAAAGCTTCTAACTTGGAATGTTAATGGTTTAAATTCACCACATAAGAGAAAGAAAGTATTTCAATATCTAAAGCAATTTAAAAACGATGTTATTTGCTTACAGGAAACACATATTCGAACGGCTGATCAAAAGTACTTGGTAAACTTTAGGTTGGGCACACAGTTTATTGCTTCTGCGCCTGATAAGAAAAATGGAGTTGTTATTTATGTTAAGGATACTTTAACAGCGAGTTTAATTGAAGGAGACAAACAAGGAAGATATGTTATAATTGAACTATTAAAATAGAAGGCAAGAAAACGCTTTTGGTTGGATTATATGCTCCTAATCAACAGCAAGGAGATATTTATAATTTATTACACAGCAAGATTATTCAGTGGGATTATAAATCTTGTATTTTTATGGGAGATTGGAATGGCGTCTTGGATGTACAAATGGACAGGGAGGTCTTTTTAAAAGCACGCCAAGTCATGCTAAACTGCCTAAGTCTTTTTTTGAGATGAAGGATGACTTGGAATTGAGAGATGTTTGGAGAGAAAGGAACTTGCAAGAAAAAGACTTTACTTTTTTCTCCGACAGGCATCAATCTTTCTCCAGGATTGATTTTGTATTAATTACTAATGATTTTTTTTCTATCTAGAATTAAGAAGATCAAGATTTGTCCAAGAACTATATCTGATCATAGTCCAGTATGGTTGGAGATAGAGAAAGATAATGGAGATAGATGGTCTTGGCGCTTAAATGAAAATTTGTTTAGATACCAGAAAAATGTGGAAGAGTGTAAAAAGCAGATGAAAGAATTTTTTAAAATTAATATGCATAAAGGTACTTCTATTGAGATGGTTTGGGATGTAAGTAAAGCTTATATGAGCGGTGTATTAATATATTTGAACAATAAACATAGACGTAAATTGGAATTTAAGAGGAAAGAATTAGAGGATGAAATTAAGGAGAAAGAAAAGGCTTTAATTCTGAATCCATCTGATGGGAAGATCAAAGAGGTAATTACTAAGGGGTCAGTTTGATATGTTAATGGCAGATCAAGTGGCAACTAACCTACGGTATGCTAGACACAACACTTTTTGTAATGCTAATAAACCGGGTAGATGGTTAGCTTACTTGTTAAGGAAGAAGCAAAGAGCTTGTAATATAGATAGAATAGAACATAAGAGTAAAGTAGTGTATCAGCAGAATCTTATTAAAAAGACTTTTGTTGATTTTTATTCTAAGTTGTATGCTAGAGATAAGATTAGAGATGTAGATATAGATGGATACTTGACGAATGCTAATATTCCTGTTCTTACGCAAGAACAAAAGGAAGGGATGAACCAATTGATTCAAGGTGCTGGTTATGACCTACAAAGCCCTACATGGCATGGGATTACCTACCGTAGCACCTGCTGCCGGCATCAACTTCCCTCCGTCCAGTGCGCTCCCACAGAGAGGGCCTCCTCAGGGTGCCTCTGATCAAAGAATGTCGATTGGTGGCCCCCAGGGGGAGGGCATTCTCTGTGGGCGCGCCAGACCTGTGGAACCGCCTTCCGGTTGAGCTCCGGATGGCCCCTGACCTGCTCTCCTTCCGGCGTGATTTAAAAACTTATCTATTTGAACAATCTGGCCTGGTCTGATGGGTTTGGGGTTGGATTTAAATAAGTTCTTAACACATTTTTAGTATTGTATTCTTGGGCATAATTATTTAATTTTTTTAATCTCTTTTTTAACTTTTGTATTTACACTTTTGATATTTATTGCCCTGTACACCGCCCTGAGTCCTTCGGGAGAAGGGTGGTATAAAAATTTAATAAATAAAATAAATAAATAAAATAATAAATTGATAACTGATGAAGAAATTTTTCTAGCAATTAAACAATTAAAAGTGGGTAAAGCACCGGGAACTGACGGTTTGACTGCCGTTTCTTATAAAAATTTACAGTTAGAAATGGTGGAACCCTTAAGAGAATTGTTTAAGACAATTCAATTGGGAGGAGGAGTGCCTCCATCGTGGAAAACTGCCTTTATTTCATTGATCCCGAAGGAAGATCAGGATGCTACCCAAGCCAAAAACTACAGACCAATATCGCTTTTAAATACTGACTATAAGATATTTGCAAAAATTTTAGCCAATAGATTAATGAAGGTAATGCAACAAGTGATTCATAGTGATCAAACTGGATTTATAAGTGGTAGACAAATGAAGAATAATGTGAGACATATTGTAGATCTATTGGAATTTTTGGAAAGAAATAATCAGATTCCTGCAGCGCTGATCTTTTTGGATGCGGAAAAAGCTTTTGATCAATTGGACTGGCAATTTTTGATGAAAGTATTAGAGAAAATGGGATTTGGGGAAAAATTTTTACAACCTATTAGGGCAATATATCAGAAGCAAACAGCTCGTATAATAGTAAATAACAGTTTGACAGAATCATGCAATATTGAAAAGGGTACAAGACAGGGGTGTCTCCTGTCACCTTTATTGTTTGTTTTAACATTGGAAATATTACTGATTAAAATACGAGATTCAAATAAAATTAGGGGAGTTCAAATAAGAGATCAGGATTACAGATTGAGGGCGTTTGTGGACGACCTGGTTATTACAGTAACTCAACCGGATTACTCAGTTGTAGAATTGATGGAGATAATAATGTTATATGGGAAAGTTTCTGGATTTAAGATAAACACACAAAAAACTAAAATATTGTCTAAGAATATGACTGTACCACAAAAGGCTGCTTTAGAACAGCTAACGGGATTTGAAATAGTTAAAAAGATTAAATATTTGGGGATATATCTTTCAGCCTCAAATGTGAAGTTATATAAAAATAATTATGAAATGTTATGGGGAAAATACAAAAAGAATTAGATAGTTGGAAAAAATTACAATTGTCTTTATTGGGAAGAATTGCAGCAGTGAAGATGAATGTTTTGCCAAAAAATGTTTTTGTTTCAAATGATACCAATACTTAAAAAGGATTTAAATCTGGAGGAATGGCAAAAAGGAATTAATAAATTTGTTTGGGCAGGGAAAAAGCCATGAGTTAAATTTAAGATAATGCAAGATACGCGTGAAAGAGGTGGTCTTAAAATGCCTAATTTTAAATTATATTATGAGGCTGCTGCTTTGTCATCGATAAGTGATTGGTTTAATTTAACACAAGGGAGATTATTAAATCTTGAGGGTCATGATTTGTTATTTGGTTGGCATGCATATTTATTATATGATAAGAAGGTGGATAATGTGTTTAAGATACATATTTTAAGGTATGCTCTGTTGCGAGTTTGGAAAAAGTATAGACATAAGTTAAATTATAAGATACCAATTTGGGCAATACCTAAACATGCAATAGAAAATATAAATGTGGATTCAAACAGGATGAGACTACATATAAGGAAATTTTAAGTTTAGAAAGGAATGTATGGCAATTAAAACCATATAATATTTTAAAAGAAAAAAAGATTGTACAAACTTGGTTTCAGTATGGGCAATTACAGGCAAGATGGAAAGAGGACCAGAAAGCTGGCCTTTCGATGACTGATGAAAATTTGGTAAAACAAATTAGAGATCAAGGCCAAGCACATATTAAAAGGATATATAATGCATTGATAGAAATTGACTCAGAAACAGAACTTGTTAAAGATTGTATGATAAAGTGGGCTCAGAATTTTCAAGAAGTTATAACAATGGATACTTGGGAAAAGATCTGGGTTAGAAACGTAAAATTTACAGAGGCCCAAAACCTAAGAGAGAATTTTTATAAAATGCTTTATAGGTGGCACTTAGACCCTAAAAAATTAGCAAGTATGTATCCGAACTGCCAGCCCAAATGTTGGAGGTGTGGTTGTGAAGATGCAACATATTTTCATATATGGTGGACTTGTAAAAAGGTTAAAGCTTTTTGGATTAAAATTTGGTGGAATATGCAAAAGATATTTAAGCTTAAGTTTAAGTTTATTATATTTGTATACCGCCCTTCTCCCGAAGGACTCAGGGCAGTGAACAGGGCATATATAAAAATACAAATTACAAAAATTAAAAAGAGAATTAAACACGAGCCCAAACTAAAAACAGTAGAAAAATGTAAAAAATCCCCAATAAAAACCCCAACGCATCCCCCATCAGGCCAGGCCGGCCTGTTCAAACAGGTAGGTCTTCAAGTCGCGTCGGAAGGAGCGAAGGTCAGGTGCCATCCGGAGCTCAACCAGCAGTTGATTCCATAAAGCCGGGGTGCCCACAGAGAAGGCCCTCCCCCTGGGGGCCACCAGCCGACATTCTCTGACCGGTGGCACCCTGAGGAGGCCCTCTCTGTGGGAACGCACAGGGCGGAGGGAAGTTGACGCCGGCAGCAGGTGGTCCCCGAGGTACTCCGGACCCATGCCATGTAGGGCTTTAAAAACCATTACCAAAACCTTGAACCTCACCCGGAAGACAACTGGCAACCAATGCAGCTCGCGGAGCAAAGGTGTAACATGGGAGTACCGGGAGACTCCCAAGACAACTCTCGCGGCTGCATTCTGTACCAGCTGGAGCCTCCGAGTGGTCTTCAAGGGAAGCCCCATGTAGAGAACGTTGCAGTAGTCCAGACGAGAGGTCACGAGCGCATGAGTGACTGTACACAGGGCATCCCGGTCTAGATAGGGCCGCAACTGGCGCACCAGGTGAACCTGGGCGAAAGCCCCCCTAGTCACAGCCACTATATGATCTTCCAAAGTAAGCCGCGAATCTAGGAGGACTCCCAAGTTGCGAGCCCTATCTACGGGGGGTAAAAAAAGAAAAGGATAAAGTTTTCCCCGCAATTGTTTTTATTGGGTATTATTACAGAAGATGGTAGAGGACAGGAAAGCCTGGAGGAACATTGTCCATAGGGTCGCGATGGGTCGGACACAACTTCGCAACTAACAACAACAACAACAACAACTGTAATAGACATTAAATTGATGTTGAATTTAATTACGGCGGCAAGACTTTTAGTTGCGCAATACTGGAAGAAGGAGGAATTGCCGACTATAGAAGAGTGGACTTTGAAAGTTTCCAATTTGGCGGAAATGGCAAAGATTTCAGCATATTTGAAAGATCAATCGCAACAGAGATATATTGTGGAATGGAGAAGATGGATTGAATATATTCAGAATAAATATGGGACTAAAAAGTTTCATTTAGCATTTGAATAAGTAGTGGATTTTTATGATGTATGATTAGTTATTTGTTACTTTATTAATATTATGACTATGGAGAGTTAAAGTCCGATAGAACTTAATATGTTATTTTTGTTATTAGCATATTTTAGTTTATGTTTGTATTATTATACCCTGTATTCAGCTCTGGGAAGTTGGGGAGGGGGAAGGGGAGGGTTGGGGAGAGGGGAGGGGGAGGAGGGAGTTTTTTGTATTTAAAAATGTATTGTAAAACTTTTCAATAAAAAAAAGATCTGCATATGTGGGACTGATTGGGGTAGATTGCAAGGGCGACTCCGAAATATAATGTTATCATATTTTATCTATATCTTAAATGTAAAGGTAAAGGTTCCCCCGCACATGCGTGCTAGTCGTTTCCGACTCTAGGGGCCGGTGCTCATCTCCGTTTCAAAGCCGAAGAGCCAGCGCTTGTCCGAGGATGTCTCCGTGGTCATGTGGCCGGCATGACTACACGCCAAAGGCGCACGGAATGCTGTTACCTTCCCACCGGAGTGGTCCCTATTTTTCTACTTGCATTTTTACGTGCTTTCGAACTGCTAGGTTGGCAGAAGCTGGGACGAGTAACAGGCGCTCACTCTGTTATGCGGCACTCGGGATTTGACCCGCCAAACTGCCGACCTTCTGATCGACAAGCTCAGCGTCCTAACCCACTGAGCCACCGCGTCCCTATATCTATATCTTAAATTTGTATTTTATTACTATTTCATCTTAAATTGTATTTTATTTTAATTCCATTTTAAATTGTATTTTATCAAATTCCATTTTGGATTGCTTTTATCAAGTTTTGGTGACAGTTTGTTGCTGGAACTTTACACTTTGATATGGCCCAAGGGCTAATCAATAAAGTTGTTGTTGATATAGGGTTTCCTATATCATAAGCACTACCATCTGAATCTATGATCCATTTCTTGTCTGGGTCCTTCAGATTACAACGTGTGATGTGTAAAGCTAGACGCAAGAGAAAATGAACATGACTTTAAGAGAAAGGGTGATGCAAAAAAGCTGTCTTGGTATCTTTGTCAATTGTTATTCTTGTAAACCAAAATACATCTCCAATTCTAAAATAACACATTTGCACTCTGGCAGATGCTTTGTATATTCTTCACAGAGGACCTCAGAATGTTACATCATAGTTATTCTTCACCATATGAATTGGAGTTAACTTAAAAATAGCCACCAAATCATATGAGAGGATTAAGAACAGAAAAATAATTTAATTTTCCCACTCTTGTGGCCATAATGTAGGCTCATACAAATGTTCATTTTCCTATATTATTCTGAGAATCTCTTGAAGCTCATGGTAAAGATTAAGGGTTCCATCAGGATCAGTAAACAGAGATATTCTGCTCAAGAGCAATTCTTATCCATGGCCAAGCACTCTTGCTCTATGAAGTCAACCTGCCCACCAGACATTCAAGAAAACAATCAAACAACCTTCAGAAGCACATCAGATCTCTCAGATATCCAGGTGAGAAAGATGGGGGAAGCAACTCCAAATCTGATCAGTCTCCAAATCTCACAAATATAAAAACTGTATGTTCTAAGTACATTCTTCTATTTTCCAGCTGATCACAAGGAAAGCAAAGAAGGCAGTATGGCAAAAACACTATTTGTTGACTACAATAGAATTTTTGCTCACATTAGTAGTTGACAACTTGCTGTAGGCATGATCCCACCATTTCTGCCTACACTTGAAAAAAATGCAAAATAAATCTCCCCTACCAAAACACCCGAGTTACATATTCAACCACTGTTCAGTCTCAATTTGCCTGCCACTTCCAATTCAGTATGTTAAGATTTATCAGTGCATTGTAATCTACACTGCCACCATCCCAACCTTTTTCAGCATCTGGTTAGCAAACTCACATCTGATGAAGTGTTGCCTAGTAAATTGTTTGCTTGTTTCTCTGCCAGTATTGCTTTTGCTGATGCACTAAAATTTTCTCTGCATAGCTTTTTATCACTTCTGTAGAAGTTTTCTCTCACCATTAACCTCCAAAGTTTCCCAGTCAGCATAAGATTTTCAACCTGTTGTGTTTTTTTTGGTAACCAGCCAGCTGCCCAGCTGCCCTTGGAGGTAAAAATTAGCAAAATTCAGTAAATTAGAGAAACCAACAGATAAGGATTCTAATAGAGTCAGTCACTACAATGATTGCCAGATTTCAAAACAATATGAATAATAGTTGTCGCTTTTTCTAAACTTCTTAGTAGTTATTTACCAATAGACTGTCCAAATGCAGTCCTTTCTGAAGCATGAAGACATATATTTTGCATATCGTGTACAGCCGCTTCCAGATCTGAGGTCAAATGTCTTCTTTGTTCAGTTAACTCCTGCAACTTTTGCTCTATAAAAAAATCCAAATAAAATATTACTATATAATATGCTAAATAGAAAATTCCAGTGATTAGCAGGTATCTAGTATTTTTTATGTCACTTCCAGAGAAGAATGAACTCCTACCCTTCCAAAATATCTACCCATTTGCCAGTAATTAAATGTGTAGCATTTTCTTTTTATTTATTTTGTTTATTCAATAGCTGCCCATCTCAGTTTGAAATACTACAAAATAGATATTAAAATTATTAAACTATTTGGAAGAACTAACTCTCTATTAAAGTTTTAGGACGGCAACGGGGATTGTAATGCTGTTGTGAGAGACAATTTGCTTTAATGGTTAAGGTATCAGACTAGAGACCAGGAGACAGTGAATTCTAGTCCCCCTTGGGCATGAAGCCAGCTGGGTGCCATTAGGCCAGTCACTTTCTCTCAGCCCTAGGAAGGCAGCCATTGCAAATCAATTCTAAAAACTTTACCAAGAAAACTGCAGGGCCTTATTCAGACAGTGTCTGAGAATTAGACATGATTTAATGAAAGAAAAAAATGTTATTGTGTTGTGAATTCCAGAAGACCTGAAGTAAAGTTTGTTTCTCACACTCTGCATTATCTTTGAACAGGTGCATATGCTTGAAATTAACCTGAGGTTCAAATCTCAGCTTAAGTAAATATGCTCTGGTCCAGACCTCTACAGGGCAAAGTTAATTGCTATTTCTGCAGTAGGACTGTTTTGCTAAAACATTAATATATATTATTCTTAATTGTAGTAGGCAAATAAAATGTCTGCTCGTGGCTTTATGTATGTGGATTTAATTTAATACCTATCTTTACATCTAAGAATAAACATACTAGCAGGACAGGCACTGAAGAAGACAGTTTTTTCTATCAGATAGCTTCTGGATTAAGAAAGGCTTCCATGAAACTATTTTTTCACTTGGCATAACATGAGTAACAGTAACAAATGCTATTTTCAAACATGCATCTTCACCATAAGTACCTGTGTTTATTGGATTCAAAATGCGTGGATGTGTTTTATATATATAAAAAATCTCACATACCACTGAAACTGTCTGATTGGATAGCTACAAGTTCCTGAAGTTCTTGTAGATCTTTCTGATTAAATCCTAGTGTTTCCAGTAACTGATGTTTCTTCTCAGATAGTTCATGCAACTTATGTAATTCTTTTTCTGCAAACAAAACATTATAAACTATCATTTCAAAAATATTTTCAAGCTCTTCATTTTAGCACTGCTTTCAATATAGACATAAATTAATCATCACTATAGGATCTCTGTCCCCCAGGCTCCCACCTCACTAGCCTTTTGAAAGATCTTAAAAGGTTGGTCTTTTCCCTAAGTGTTGGGATAGGGTAAGGCTGGAATCCAATGGTTGGTATTTCCTATGTATTGCAAATTGTTGTTAACAATACAAGAAGCATGAATGGAAGGTGTTGATTTTTATTTTATTTTATTTTTACTGCTGCTGTGAGCCACTGTGAGCCACTGTGAGCTCATCAGATTGGTGATCATATAAGTCTCATATATACATTACAAAGATACATTTTCCCAAAGTCAAATTGAATAGATATGCCAGAATACCTTACTATTCCTTCTGAGGAATCTCTACAGATAGATGAAAAAGCATATAATTGTCCTCACTATTTGATAATAAGGTTTACAATACTAATATATATATATATATAAGGTTTACAATATTATTAATATATATATATATATTAAAACAATATGCACAATCAATGATGTTTGATAAAACATTATTTCCTTACCAGTAGGTTGTATAAATGTAATTCTTTCTGAAGCACGACGACATACATTTTGCATACTATCTAGTGTTGCCTCGAACTCTATGGTCAAATTTCTTCTTTGCTCATTTAATTCCTGCAACTTGTGTTCTACAATCATGATACAACATTATTATGCATAAAAATAGTTGAATTCATTAGATTCATTTTTAATTTTATCTATATTTCAAAACTTTAATGATTAGCATATGTCTACATAATAGAATGAGTCTCCACTCATTCATTGGTGATTAAATGTAGACCATTACATACACCAGAAATTAAAATTATTAAATGGTTCTCAGTGGAGAATCTATCCAGCTAAAAGTCTCAAGAATGATGCTGTCCTAAAAATACCACCATAGCTGAGAAAATGTTTTCTTAAATTTTTCTTACATATTATTACCTTTAACCAAGGACATAACTTGAAATCAACCTACAATGTGAGCTTAAGTGAAAATTTTCTTACATACTTCCATGAATTCTATAGTTGCAAATTGTTTTATTTGCAGTTGAACAATTTTCTCTGAATATTTTTAATTGCAACAGAGAAATGCTATCTCTGCTTGTAGTACAGTAAATTTCAAAAGTTAATATCTGTCTTTACAACTAGCAATGAATACATCAGCAAGATATATAATAACTGAAGAGGAAGTCTTTCACAACCAGCTGACTTCCAGATGAACCTGTGTGTACTAAACAAGCTTTCCTGAAATAATTTTTCACTTAGTAGGTAATGAATGTATTACAATACCAAAGGCAGTTTTTAAGTGCCGCCACGTGTTTGTTGGACCCGTGTCCCTCCTGGCTGGTCTATGCCTCTCGGGAGGTTACACGGGGCTGGATCCTAGCAGTTATCAATGCCTCACTAAGTGAAGGGTACTTCCCTGCCGCCTTGAAAGAGGCGGTGGTAAGGCCCCTCCTTAAGAAACCTGCATTGGACCCAGCTATTTTAAATAACTTCCGTCCTGTCTCCAACCTTCGCTTTCTTGCGAAGGTCGTTGAGAGCGTGGTGGCACGGCAGCTCCCTTTGGTTCTGGAGGAAACTGAGTATCTGGATCCGTACCAATCGGGTTTCAGGCCCGGGTATAGCACGGAGACGGCATTGGTCGCGCTGGTGAATGATCTCTGGCGGGCCCGAGATAGGGGCTATTCCTCTGTCCTGATCCTATTAGATCTCTCAGCGGCTTTTGATACCATCTACCACGGTATCTTGCTGCGTTGTCTTGAGGGGTTGGGAGTGGGAGGCACTGTTCTGCGGTGGTTCTCCTCCTACATCTCAGGCCATTCGCAGATGGTGTTGGCAGGGGGGCAGAGGTCGACCCCTAGGCCCCTTAGTTGTGGGGTGCCTCAGGGGTCAGTACTCTCGCCTCTCCTGTTCAACATCTATATGAAACCGCTGGGAGAGATCATCCGTGGCTTCGGGGTGAGGTATCATCAATATTTATTTATTTATTTATTTATTTATTTATTTATTAGTTTTTATAAACCGCCCTTCTCCCGAGGGACTCGGGGCGGTGTACAGAGGAAGGAAGGTATACAGATGAACAATAAAAATAATAAAAATAATAGTGAAAACAAACTGGGTCCCCAATTAACGCTATCATGCCAGGCCGGACTGCTGGAACAGGAAAGTTTTTAAGTCGCGTCGGAAGGTACGGAGGTCGGGGGCCATCCGGATTTCAGTTGGTAAGCTGTTCCAGAGGGCTGGCGCACCCACTGAGAATGCCCTCCCCCTGGGGGCCACCAGCCGACATTCCTTGAGCGGTGGCACCCTGAGGAGGCTCTCTCTGTGGGAGCGCACAGGACGGTGGGGTGCTGACATTGGCAGAAGGTGCTCCCGTAGGTAGTCCGGACCCATGCCATGTAGGGCTTTGTATGTCATTGTTAGCACCTTGAACTTCACACGGAAGGCAACCGGAAGCCAGTGCAGCGCACAGAGGAGAGGTGTGATATGGGAGTATCGGGAGGCTCCCAAGAGTGTCCGTGCCGCTGCACTTTGCACCAGTTGAAGCTTCCGAGTGGATCTCAAGGGCAGCCCCATGTAGAGAGCGTTACAATAGTCTAGGCGAGAGGTCACAAGGGCATGGGTGACTGTACGTAAGGAATCCAGGTCCAGATAAGGCCGTAGTTGGCGAACTAGTCGAACCCGGGAGAAGGCCCCCTTGGTCACAGCTCCTATGATACCCAGCTTTTCATCTCCACCCCGAACCAACCCAGTGATGCCCTCGATGTGATGTCCCGTTGCCTGGAAGTGGTACAGATTTGGATGGGAAAGAAAGGCTCCGGCTCAACCCGGCCAAGACTGAGTGGCTTTACGTACCAGCATCTTGTTTAGTCCAAGAGGTTCCATCCTTGGTTATAGGAGGAGAGATGTTACCTCCTGTTGATATAGCACGCAATCTGGGCGTCCTCCTGGATTCACAACTCAGTTTTGAAGATCATATTGGAGTTGTGGCTAGGGGGGCATTTGCCCAGATTCGCCTGGTACACCATTTACACCCCTTTCTGGACCAAGATGCCCTACGCACAGTCACCCACGCACTCGTTACCTCCCGTATAGATTACTGCAATGCTCTCTACATGGGGCTGCCCTTAAAGACCACCCGGAGGCTTCAGCTGGTACAGAATGCGGCTGCACGGGTAGTGATGGGAGCACCCCGATACTCCCATATTACACCCCTCCTGCGTGAGCTGCATTGGTTACCGGTTGCCCTCCAGGTGAGATTTAAGATGCTGGTACTTACCTTTAAAGCCCTACATGGCTTAGGACTGGGATACTTGCAGGACCATCTGCTGCCAGGAACGAATTCCCATCGCCCAGTACGCTCACACAGAGAAGGCCTCCTCAGGGTACCGTCGGCTAGACAATGTCGGCTGGCAACCCCCAGGGGGAGGGCCTTCTCTGTGGGAGTGCCAGCCCTGTGGAACCAGCTCCCCCATGAGCTTTGGATGGCCCAAGATCTCCAGTCCTTTCGCCGTGGCCTCAAAACACTCCTTTTCCACCTGGCTGACCTGGACTGACAGGGATTTTAATTATGTTTTTAATTTTTAACTCTAATTTTTAATTTATTTTAATTTTAATTTTAATTTATTGTACAGAGGCCTTTAATTTTAATTTTATCTTAACTTCTGTATTTATTATATGTTATTGTTGTTAGCCGCCCTGAGTCCTTTGGGAGATAGGGCGGCATATAAGTCCCAATAATAAATAAATAAATAAATAAATAAATAAATAAATAAATAAATAAATAAATAAATAAATAAATAAATAAATAAATAAATAATCAGTATCTTCATCCCAAATAGTGCACCTATGCTTAACTATCTCCAAATATATAAATTATATTTATATAATATAATAGTTTATCTATATAGCGTAAGCAACATCACATACCATTAACACTGTCTGGTTTGATAGGTGCACATTCCTGGATTTCTTGTAACTCTCTCTGATTAGATTCTAATGTTTTCAGTAACTGATGCTTTTTGTCAGACAATTCATTCAATTCAAGTAATTCCTCTTCTGCAAGCAAACAGACTCAAGACAGGTTTATTCTGAGCAACAACACAAAAACAATATGTATGTGTGTGTGTGTGTGTGTATGTATACTTGTGTGTGTATATTCAAGAAAAAAAGAGAAAAAATGATAAGAATATAATAAAGAGGAAAAAAAATAATTTATTTTCAAACTTGTCCTTCCAAAGGTTTGAATAACTTAGAAATAGTTAATGAGTTATTTCTGAAAGTGAATAGAATGTGACATTTACAAATATTTTGTACTCCATGATTACGAGCAAGATTGCTAATCCCATCACCATCATCTCATAACTCAACCCATGGAAAACCATTATACAGCAATCTCCTTGAAGACCAGCTGTCCACAGCAAAGTTGAACATTCTTCTGTGTTCTTATCCAGACAAATTCCAAGGAACTAGTACATTCACTGGGAGAGTGTTTAATATTCAGCATTAAAGATTACTAGTGATTAAGATGGATTTGTAACTGGCTGACAAACTGTACTCAATGAGTAGTCCTCAATGTTACTACATCTACATGGAAAGAAGTAAGCCATGGGGTACCACAAGGTTCCGTCTTAGGCCCAGTACTCTTCAATGATGTACTTTTCATCAATGACTTAGATGAAGGAATAGAAGGGGAACTTATCAAATCTGCAGATGACACTAAACTGGTAGGAATAGCCAACACCCCAGAAGACAAGCTCAGGATTCAAAAAGATCTTGACAAACTGGAACAGTGGGCCCTATCCAACAAAATGAGTTTTAATGTGGAGAAAAGCAAAGTTTTACATTTAGGCAGGAAAAATCAAAGATATAAGTACAGATTAGGTGAGACCTGGCTCAAAAAAAACAGTAATTGTGAGAGGGACCTTGGAGTACTAAAGGACTGACTATGAGCCACCAATGTGCAGCAGCAGCCAAATAAGCTAATAAAATCCTGGGTTGTATAAATAGAGGTACAGAATCAAAATCATGCTAAGTGTTAGTGCCTGGAATACTGCCACCAATTTTGGTCACCATACTATAAAAAAGATGTTGAGATCTTGGAAAAAGTTCAGAGAAGAGCAACAAAGATGATCAAAGCCCTGGAAACTAAAACATATGAAGAATGGCTGCAGGACTTGGATTTGGCTAGTCTAAAGAAAAGAAGAAGTAGGGGTGACATGATAGCAGTATTTCAGTATGTGAGAGGCTTGCCTTCAGAAATCGTGGGCTCTCCATCGCTGGAAGTTTTTAAGAAGAGATTGGACAGTCACTTGTCTGAGATGGTATAGTGTCTCCTACTCGAGCAGGGGGCTGAACTAGAAGACCTCCAAGGTCCCTCCAGCTGTATTCTATTCTATTCTATTCTATTCTATTCTATTCTATTCTATTCTATTCTATTCTATTCTATTCTATTCTATTCTATTCTAGAGTGAAGGTAGGCATCAGGGATTGTGTTCATTTTGTCATGTATGCCAACTAGCAAAATCCTTTCCTAGAAAGCCAGCTGCTTGCCACAACCTGTCAGATCACATGTAACCCTGGGACACAATATGATTGGATTTTATTGTTGATCTTTCCCTGGTACAGTTATATTCAGCATTTTGACAGTAGTGGCTTTGTTTAAAAGCTTAGCCCATGTACTTCCTTGCAATGATCTCCCGACAGCTCAGGAAATAACACAACTTATTAAAGATTTTAGATATAGAGCTCTGTTCAAATGTGTAATCTCAGATTGCTGATTGCAAATTACCTCAGGGTTTTAGAAGGCTCTCTTTCAATTCCTGAATATTAAAATTAATTTTCTTCCATCATTTGGCATCGAATGGGGAATATGAGAGAATGAACCAAGTATTTAAGCAAAATTTAAGATATTATATCTGTTTTCAACAAAATATTGGACTCATCTATTGTCACTTGCATAATTTGCCTGTAATTCAGTACATTCCTCCATCAGCATGTCCTTATTTCAGATGGCTTATATCTTACCTCCTCCCACCCTACTCCTCTCTAGCCCACCAGAACTCCTGCATCTACAGCTCCCACACCTCAGATTTTCTGCAGGAGAGGCAAGGAGCTAATTGTTTCTTTAAAAAATATCTAGATTTGGCAAAAATTGCATACAAGCAAGCCACAGAAAGAAACAGAAAAGATAGTGTCAACAGTGAAAGTGACTGAATGTAGCACCTACATTTTTGTCTCTTGCCCAAATTTTCAAGAAGGTGGACTTGAAGTTTATTGGCCATTCAATTGCAATTACAAGCATCAATAAAAATTCATTATTTTCCATCAATCATTCCTTATGTGAGTGGCACTCCTTCTCCTGCAATTTTGACTACAACAGATCTATTCTGCACTTTAGATACAATGTTTGGAATACCTGATTGAATAGAAGGGCTATCCAGAGTCAGAGAGATATGGGAAAAAGC
The DNA here is from genome assembly GCF_964194415.1 of Vipera berus. NCBI lineage: Eukaryota > Metazoa > Chordata > Lepidosauria > Squamata > Viperidae > Vipera > Vipera berus. The sequence goes on along the minus strand of NC_138205.1, from coordinate 114,472,751 downwards.
AACAGATGTGCAAACCCCACAACTTACATACCAATTTCATCAGCAATTGCTCTCTTGAGGGAATGACTAGTTAGCACAGTTTGGGACAATTCATGAAAGATGTTGATTGGCTAAATCATTATGCTAAACAAACCTTAAAGAAATAAAAGTGAAAGCCAAAAGCTAAGTGGCTGAATGGGATTAAAGAGATTTACTGCTGTCTTTGGAAGAAGTACAGTATGATAGCTACATTCTATTCTAGCTGAAATAGCAAGCATTTCTCCACACAAACCTATACTTCACCCACCAAACTAAAGAGACTATATTCAATCAATCCATAAATTTAACAAACTAACTTAAAAAGCAAATTCAGTAATATACACAAAGTTGACTCAAACAGAAATCTGAAAGTCTAAGTCTGTTTACAAAGCATAGCATAATTAGGTTTTTTTGAGAAAAGTTTTGAATCCATAATATAAGCAAGCAGGACTAAAAAGAGTGGCCACTGCCAGAAATGTTTGGTCAAATAAAGGGTTTCATAATTATAAAAACTGAATTCTTTGGACTTCTGTGTCCAGTACTGATTGACTAAAGCACACTTAACATACTAATACATATAAATTATAATGAATTTAAAATTAATGCAAATACATTTGAATTCTCAAATGGATTTAAAACTAGACAGGATGGAAAGGAGTCCACTTGTCTCTTTCTTTCTGATAATCAATGGTATTAAAACAATATGCATAATCAGTGTCATGTTTTCTTACATCTTTAATATTTTTTCTTACTTACCAGAAGGTTGTATAAATGTAATTCTTTCTGAACTATGACGACATACATTTTGTATATCATCTACGGTTGCCTCCAAATCTGTAGTCAAAAATCTTTTTTGCTCAGTCAATTCTTGCAGCTTATGCTCTACAAAAAATCATATTATTGTACATAAAAATAATTAAGTTCATAAACATGATCCTTAATATTATCTAGATTTACAATTTTTAATGATTAACTTCTGTCTAATATGTATGAAATCCTATATTCCCGAAACATTCATCCTTTCACAATTGGCTAAATTCCTCTGCACTTCATACAATGCATAATGGATGTTAAAATTATGAAATGGTTTCGGCAAGATAGAAACACTTTCTATATTCTTAGAAATGTAATATTGATTTTGGGATTGTAATGCTGCTGTGCCAAGAAAGTCAACAGAATTATGGACAAATTCCTATGCTCGATCTCCACAGGATTATTTTTGAACAAGTGCATATATTAAAGTTAAGCAGGCGAGTTAAAATCTAATCTTAATAAAAAAATCCCCTGATACTGGTTCTTTATGCTCTGCTTTCTATATGGCCAAGTTATTTTAACTTCTTTGCAGTTGAACAGTTTTTCTGACACAAGTGTAATACATAGGATTCTCTATTACAATAAACAAATACTTCCTGTGCTTACAGCACTGTAAATTTGGGTTGGCAAATATAAATAACTATCTTTACAACTAAGAATGGGCACACCAGCAGCACATTGATTGAAGAAAATAGTCCTTCGCAACCTAATGATTTCTAGATTAATCTGTGAGCATTTTGCAGGCATTCATGAAATTATTTTTCACTTAGTATAAAATGAATGTGTAATAGTAGAAAAACTAATGGCAATAAAATATTTTCACCCCGAGCACTTGTTTAATTATTATTATTATTTTATTATTTATTGAATTTATATACCGCCCTTTCCCGTAGGACTCAGGGCAGTTTACAGGGCATAAAAACATCAATACAAAAATTAAGAACAATTAAAAAGTTTAAACTAAATCCCTGAAAAAATATAAAACATATAAAACCCCAGTTAAAACCCCAATTAAGACTCAGCCTGGGCCGGAAAGCTTGAAGAGCCAGGTCTTCAGGTCTCGGCGAAATGATCGAAGGTCGGGGGCAGTCCTAAGCTACACGGGCAGCTGGTTCCAAAGGGCAGGCGCACCCACTGAGAAGGCCGTCCCCCTGGGTGTTATCCGCCGGCATTCTTTTACCGGCCGCACCCTGAGAAGGCCCTCCCTGTGGGAGCGCACAGGACGAAGGAAACTTGATGCCGGCAGCAGGTGTTCCCTCAGATATCCTGGACCCAAGCCATTTAGGGCTTTATAGGTCATCACCAGCACCTTGAATCTCACCTGGAGGGCAACCGGAAGCCAATGCAGCTCACGGAGCAGAGGTGTTACATGGGAGTAACGGAAAACCCCCATCACAACTCACGCGGCTGCATTTTGCACCAGCTGAAGCCTCTGTGTGGTCCTCAAGGGCAGCCCCATGTAGAAAGCGTTGCAGTAGTCTAAACGGGAGGTCACGAGCGCATGAGTGACTGTGCGTAGGGCATCTCGGTCCAGGTAGGGTCGCAACTGGTGCACCAGGCGAACCTGGGCAAAAGCCCCCCTGGTCACGGCTCCTATATGGTCTTCAAAACTGAGCCGCAAATCCAGGAGGACACCCAAGTTGTGAGCCCTATCAACGCGGGGTAACAATTATCCAGTTCTAAACATGCACTTCCACAATTTTATTTAAAGCAAGAATGTTTTAATAAATGAAATAGGAAAGTTATAAGGACCCTGTTAGGCTAACTCTGTCAGGAAACATTTATTGTGGCCCCAAGTGCTACCCACTGACCTTTTACACCTGAGAACCAGACCCTGACAGGATATAGGCATTTCTTGCTTTGAATTGCTTTTCCGGAGACCCCCCCAGATACTTTGAAAGGCTTAGATCAACTTTCCTTTAGCTTAGAAAGGGAGGACGTGGTTTTGTCTGAGGTTTCCCCTCTAGACAGACATCTTCATGGGCTGTGGAAGCAGAGCACATTAACGCAGACACTGTCCCTGGAAGAAGCCCTCCACCCATTTGAGCCAGGAAACTGGGTGTGGATTTGATCTTTCAGATGGAAATCTCTGCTGCAACATAAATGGAATGGGCCCTTCCAAGTCTTGCTAACCACCCAGACATCTGTAAAGGTTGGGGGGAAAGAGTTTTGAATGGTCCAACCTAAAACCGGAAGCAATCAATTCCAGCATCAAACAGAACCTGATAACAAAGGTCCTGCCCATCAAACTCAAACCCAGAGACTGATGAGTGGGAATTAAAGACTCTCTTCAAGACCAACGAGAATAATGGAGAATGGACAAATGGGGGGAGGGTTGATACTCTTCTTGAACCTTTTACTCCTTTATTCTGTAATTAGTCCAATAGACGGACTTATAGGCACACACCTACTCCCAAATAGGAAAATGTCTAGGAATATTTAGCTTGGCAAGTTCTGAAAACAATTGATTTTTGTCTTCTGACAGGAAAATCCATTAAGGACATCTTGACAGCCTGCCTCATAGAAATTGCCAGACATCTACACACCATGCAGAACTACACTATGTTAAAAAAACTTCCACCTCACCACCACATACTCACTATTTTCAACTGAAGACCCAGCATAGACACAGGGATAAAACAATGTTCACAATGGAAAATGATCCTCCCTCAAGGAGCCCACCTGTCAAATGCAGCCCTGATCTTCAGTGCAACCACACTGAAGATATTCTCTTAAGTTTTCATTCACATAAAACTTCCTCTGGGATGGTCTTTGCTACAAGCATACTCATATGCCCCAGATAACTCCACAGGGGGACCTTTTATCCTCAGGCAACTAACCATCCTCTTGTCCTCCTTCAGGAAGCAACAGAAGAGAGATCTACAACTCCTAACGCCAGACTGCGACTCACACACAGCCTTATTTAACCAAGTGAAATATATCACACTTGCTTTTTCCCTCATAAGTTTCCCCTTGGCTAGTAAAGGTAAAGGTAAAGGTTCTCCCGCACATGTGTGCTAGTCGTTTCCGACTCTAGGGGCCGGTGCTCATCTCCGTTTCAAAGCCGAAGAGCCAGCGCTTGTCCGAGGACATCTCCGTGGTCATGTGGCCGGCATGACTAGACGCCAAAGGCGCACGGAACGCTGTTACCTTCCCACCATAGTGGTCCCTATTTTTCTACTTGCATTTTTACGTGCTTTTGAACTGCTAGGTTGGCAGAAGCTGGGACGAGTAACAGGCACTCACTCTGTTACGTGGCACTCAGGATTCGACCCGCCAAACTGCCGACCTTCTGATCGACAAGCTCAGCGTCCTAACCCACTGAGCCACCACGTCCCTTTCCCCTTGGCTAGCTGTTTATAATTCAAAAAATATCAACCGCCTCACCTGTGCATTAGCTAAAAGTCTTAATACAATGTCCAAGCCCTAGAAGCGCTGTATTGGGAGCTTAGACAAATTCACAAAGCATCTTTGATTATTTAGTGCTAAGACACAACCACAATTGTGAGGAGTTTTGAGATACATGTTACTTTACCTTGTCCAAAAACTCCCAGCTCATAGAAGACAATATTAAGGATTTCAAAGAATTAATGAAAAACAGCAGATACAAAAAAGTCCCATTTGATTTAACAGGGCTGCTTATCAGACTTTCACTGGCTAAAAGTCCTCTTCCTGAGAGCCATCTCTATAATCGCCATATGGATCCTTTTTTGTTGCCTCATGCCTCAATAATATGCGAGGCTGTCTTTCTCCTTGCAAACCGCCTAACTGAAACCGCAATCAGATTTCCCTTATGATGCTCCAGATAGACGAAAAATACATGATCTAGCCAGATGAGCCATAGGTTGTGCAATACATACTGTATACATATATATATAGGGCAGAAAAGGGGCAGTTGTAAAAGGAATTCTCTCCCCCCCAGGAATAGAAGATTCCCCCTCCATCAAGAATAATCTTCCAAAGAATAGAAAATAAATCCCCCATAAGAATAAGACAGGAAGCCTTCCTAACTACCGCCAATCTAGCCTAAGGAAACTATATTTCCATTCATAAAATACAGAATTGCCATTCATGAAACCAGACTCTCATTCAGAAATATACAGTGTAACAAGCAATCACCAAAAGACAAAGCCAACAACACAATGGACCACACCTGATCACTCAGGTTAAAACCAAATTAAAAAAACAAAACACCTAAATCACACTTTCCTACATCCTCAAGGTACAGCCATGGAATCATACCCTACAACAAAAAGGAAACTTGCAACAACATTTAAAATATTGTCTCCAGTCACAATGACACAGAAGAAACACACACACACATCAACATGCTTAAAAAAAGGACTCAAAATCATATTTAAAAATTGACCAGATTACAGTCCATTTGCTAGCTACCCCCACAACAAACTCTACTGTTGTTGTTGGGAAATAAATGGATCTTCTTTCCTAAAGCAAATAAGATACCTCACATCTTACTTACCCACATTTGTGTCCCAATGAACATAACTGAGTTTTCCTGCTAAAACCTGGTTTTCATTTTTTTTAAAAAAGCAGTGAAACTTTGTGACAATATTCCATGGACCGGCTCATAATGATGAATTTTTCAGCAGTCAAAAAATTCAGTCACAGCACTGTAGACATTTGTTTGTAAGTAGCAATTCAACTCTTTCTGACAGCCATTCTTAGCAATAGAAAGAGCAGGCACTAAAGAATACATCAAAATATCTAATAGTGCCATCAAGTGGTGACTTCTAACGTTTCATTACTTTTTAATTCAAGCTTCATATGTATTTAAGAGACCACAATAAACATACCATTGATGCTGCCTAGTTGGGTAACCTCAAGCTCCTGAATTTCGTCTAGCTCTTTCTGATTAGAATCTAGTGCTTCCAATAACTGCTTCTTCTTCTCAGACAATTCATGCAACTCATGTACCTCCTTTTCTGAAATTAGAAACTTTATAAACAACCCCTTCAGTAAGCTGCTTGCTTTTACATTGCTTATAAATATATATAAAAAACAACCCTCGATAGTGCCAAAACTGAATACTTAAAAGACATTTAGGGTACAGAAACTTAATTTGAATATTTCAGAAGACAAGTTGATATGGAAAATATTTCTCCACACAGTCACCAGAAGAGGCACAATATGCAGAAAATTTTCTCCTTGATTATTGGAAACTACGGAATGCAACACCCATCAATAGAAGCATAATTATAATTTCTTTCAGAATCAGAGACTGAAAGTATAAATGTAAAGGTGGGCAGAGATGGAATCTTTTTATATTGGATAATGCAAGTAAGCTGATCCAGACAGAAAGATGAATCTCTATGCTTCCTAAAAAAGCACAGAAAAATCAAATATTTTAAGGTAAGTTTTGAACTCAAAATATGAATAAAACCATATGTAAATTATTCTTAGTTATTTGCACAGCATTTCAGGAGAGCTGACAGGCTACTAGAAATGGTATCAGAAAGAACGACTAATGAAATAAATGGTCTGTAAGATTAAATAGTTTATTATACTAGAAACCAAAGAGGCTTCCATGGGGTCCAGTACAAACACAAATTCTGTTAAAATACTCATAAATATAAATGGCAGTAAATATGGAAATTTAAAAAATAATAATGCATGTACCCTGGAATTGTCAAATGTATTTGATTAGATAGATGGAATGGAAAGAACTCCAACTGTTCTCACTCTTATAGCTCACTGATTCCATTGATTACGAGATTTAAAATATGAAAACAATAGATATAATCATTGCATATTTTTCTAAACTTTTAGTAATATTTTTTATTTACCAGAAGGTAATATAAATGTACTAGTTTCCAAAGTCTGACGACATATATTTTGTATACCATCTAGAGTTGCTTTCAGTTCTGTGGTCATTTTTTTTCTTTGCTCAGTTAACTCCTGCAGCTTATTTGCTAAAAAAAATCAATAATAAAATATTATGTATAAAAATAATTAAGATCATTATTATCTAGATTTCAAAAACATATTTGTTATCTTATATTAATATTTCTGGTATCATTTCCCAAGTCAAATGAATCCTGTCTCCCCAAAATTTCTACCCACTCATTAAGTGATTAAATTATGCAACATTTCATACATCCGAGAATGAATATTAAATTTTAAAAGGGGTTTGGAAGGATATTGCTTTTGTCCATAATGTCAGGATTATAATCCATCTTGATCATAATGCTGCTATGCTGAGAATGCCAGCAAAACTAAAGATGTGTTCCTATGCATCTCTCTCCTTAAAATAATACATATAGCAGAAATAAGGCTGCAAAGTTCAGATTAGAATTCAGATTAAAAATTCCCTGATCCAAGCTCCTCTGATTTTTATAACATCAGTATAATCACTATTTTATAAGTTTTCTTATACATTAAACCCATCTTTGATTAAACATATGATTCTATAGATAAATATCCAAGTGTAAGAAACAGCAGCTCAAATACCAGTGATATCGCTTGGTTGAATAGCTGCAAGTTCCTGAACTTCTTCTATCTCTCTCCAATTAGATTCCAACGTTTCAAGTAACTGTCCCTTCTTTTCAGATAGTTTGTGTAAATCATACAATTCCTTTTCTGCAAACAGAAATTTTCTTAATATAATTTTGAGTTTATTTTTTTATTCCCCACTTTTTAAGCATAGTCCTTGATTATGCTTACTGTGAATATGAGAAATGCACTTAAGATGAACATGCTTAATTTGAGTATCTAAGGCCACCTAGGGAGCAGAAATGGCTTGAATATTTCTAACTCTTTTACTTCTCTACCTACCAGAAGGTTGTATAAAGGTAGTTCTTTCTGCAGGTAAATGACATATAACTTGTATGCCATCTAGTGTTGCCTCCAGATCTATGGTCAATTGTCTTCTTTGCTCAGTTAATTCCTGTAACATATGCTCTATAAAAATCCATAATAAAATATTACTTAACATAAAAATAGTTACAATATGTTCTACATATTCATCTTTAATATTATCTATTTTGACATCTCAATTATTAGTATGTGTCTAGAAATTTTGATGTCACTTCCAACCAGGAATAAATTCACATCTTCCCCATTCACAAGATTAAACAAAGCATTTCCTATACTACAGAATGGATATTAACATTATTAAATAGTTTTGACAGGATGAGGTTTTTGCCTGTATTCTCAGGAATGTAACCTACTTTATTACAAGATTTTAACTCTGGTGTGCTGAGAAGGTCATCTTTCCAAATATACATTTGTATTTAAATATTTTAAAAAACCACAGCATACATACCATTGACACTGCCAGGTTGGGCAGCTGCAAGTTCTTGAATTTCTTGTAGCTCTTTCTGATTAGATTCCAGTGATTCCAGTAACTGTTGCTTTAGTTCCAATAGTTCATGCAATTCTTCTAATTCCTTTTCTGCAAATAGAAGTACTAGGACATTAATTTTAAGATTCTGACCTGGCTGCAATGATATTCAGACTTACTGTAATTGTTTCCCCTACCCCTCCTCTCCCTCCAAAGAAGTAGGAAAGAACATTTTTACGTTTTTCTCAGATTTATATTTTGCAAAACTGCTCACACAATTACTCTTTTCTTCTCAATGAACTGAAGCTGAAATGTAAATTAAACTGTTTTGCTGGCACTAGGCAAGACTGAACTGAAAAGTAAAAAAAGAAACATTGTAGGGCAAAGGAAAACAAACCTAATCTATATTAAAATTAGAAGTTAAATGTTTCCCTGTCCAGTCTGACTCCAGGGCATGGTGCTCATTTCTTTTTCTTAGCCAAGGGAACCAGTGTTGTCAAAAGACATTTTCTGTGGTCATGTGGCCAGCATGGTTATATGTCAAAGGCACACAAAACATTACATGGCTTCAAACTACTAGATGGGCAGGAGCTGTGGCAGGAATGAGAGCTCACTCTGTTGTGTAGTACTTGGGTGTCAACCCAGACTGCCAGCTGACTATCTCAGTAAAGTTAACCGCTGAGCCATCACATTCAGCAGTTAAAGATTTTATAATTTGTTTGTTTGTTTGTTTGTAAAAAAATAGTAAGTAAACTTTGCTCTTAGAGGAAGATCAGCTTAATACTCGATCAATCAGTAAGCAGATAGATACTGCCTAAAATATTAGAATGACCATATACCGAAGTTCATCTACCAAAATAAACATGGCTCTGCTTATATTTTCTAGTGAGGGACTATCCCAAACAATAACAGAATAATAGAGTTGGAAGGAACCATGGAAGTCTTGTCCAACCCGCTGCTCAAGCAGGAAATCTTATACTGTTCCAGATAAGTGGTTTTCCAATCTCTGCATTTGTATGTGGTAGAAAAGTGAGAAATCTGATGCTACCATATTTTTATACAAGATATTTTTATTGCAATGAATCCCTTTTTAAACTGTCTTACTTGTAATTTACAGACTGTTTAGAAATCTAAAAATGGTTTAAAATTTAATAAAATCTCATTATAACTGTTTTCTTTAAAGACAGACTTTTTAACAAAAAATAACTGAATCTATCCAGAGATTCAAGATAGTAAAATACAATTCCAAGAATAAAATTTAACATTTTCAGAGCAACCAAAGTATGCAAAGTCTTAAAATCTAGTTGATTTAACTTGATATTAGCTGTTGAAGATTAGTATTCCCTTAACACTAACTCTTAACACTAGTTAATTTTTGTTTAACAAGAGAAATAGCAAGAAAGGTGGGGTGCCATTGAAATACATTAAGAGCAGACTGTGACAACTGGAGTAAGTACATGCAAAATAAGAGCAATAACTGATTATAATAATCTTAGCATCTGTCAAAGACCACATTCAAGGCGTAAAAGAAATTTTTGAAAGAGAAGAAGGGAATTGATTTAGTTAAATGTACAGAAGTTGCTGATCCAAAGTATCATCATTCCAAAGATGGCATAAATGTTTGTTGTACAGTTGAGTAGTATGAAAATTTCAATTTCCAAACTCCAAAGATTGGAGTTTGGAGAAAATGGTAAATTAGTTGCATACATTTATTTCCCTGAATATATGAGTTTATGGATTATACAGTTTTAAAGTTATATTTGTTAATTTTTCATTTGTTCTCAGCAAGAGCTCTGATACCAATAGTTCTTTGTGTACCTCTGATATACTCACCTTGAAGTCTGCTTTCAATAGTAAGTCCTGGAGCGTGAGACCATGCCCTTTGGATATTCTGCAGATTTTGTTCTAAATGCTGAGCCACTTCATTTCTTAATTCAGTTAATTCTTTTATTTTTAAATCTGTGAAAACAGATACTTTCTCCTACATTTTGCATTCATTGTGTTGGAAAATATTAATTTTGGACTAAATAGCATTTTTATTATCTAATAATTTATTTTAAAAAATACATTACCTGACTACTATGTAATAAAGATACAGGTAGTCCTTACCTAACAATCCTATTTGGTACTGGCAACTCTGCCACTAAGTGAAGTGTTGCTATGTGTGAAATCACATGATTACAACTGTGCTTTCTGACTGGAAAGAGACAAGGCTATCTCAATTTCCCATCTACAGCTTTTCTCTGCATCTTAACCATTCACCCTTTACAATGCTTATGTGACAGTTTCTTGTTTTGTACATATAAAAAGCTATACAATCATGCTACATCTGCAGTCCTGGGCTAGGAACTATAGGTATGTTACACAAAAAGCTTCTAGTACACTTTCCCTCCAATCTCTCTGCCAGAGAAAAAAGTAACTGACTTCTGTACGCAATCTCTCCTTTGTTTATTTTATGACACATTCACATCATATTTCAGTAAAAAGGATATACAAACATATATCTAAATTACAAATATAAATTTTACTTCATTTGTTGTAGCATGCTAGAAAGAATAGGAACTGTCTCACAAAGGGGGGAAATTCCACAGCCTTAGTACTTCTGATTATATTTGAATGCTTGCTATGGAATTAATGGAAAACAAAGAACAAACAGAGTCATACTGACATTGCTTCATCTTTCATTTGCACTTCACATCCTGGTTTTCATTTCTACTAGTCTTATAATTAGTCTTATGTAGAGACTATACTTACCAGCAATAATGCTTGGTTGGGTAGCTGCAAGAGTCTCAGCTTCTTCTAGTTCCTTTACATTTGATTTCAAAATTGCAAGCAAAGATAGGTTTTGTTTTGCCAGTTTATCAAGCTTCTTCTCTACAAAATAAGAAATACTTTAAAACAGGGCTTTTTCACCGGTGGTACACATACCACTGGTGGTACATCAGCACCTGGCATATGATACGCGCACAACGGGTTGAAAAGCACTGTAAAAAAAGTGTAAAAAAACAAGTGTGAAAACAGATGAAGTGAAGCAGCAGCAGCACCGCACAGGCTTTTGGGAAAGTCAACTGGAGCTGTGTGAAATGTTGCCTGGGTTCTGCTGAGAGTCCAGGATTAGTGCACGCAGCTCCAGCTGACTGGCAGCAGCCTTGGAGGTGGCAGGCAGCCCCATGCAGTCTTCAGGTGGAGATTCAACTGGAGCTGTGTGTGGTGCTACCTGGGTCCTGCTGAGAGCCCAGGATGAGTGCAAGCAGCTACAGCTGATCAGTGTTTCCAGTGCACCAGGAAGAGAAAAGGAGGAGGGAGAGAGAAAGGAAAGGCTATAAAAGTAGCAGGCTTTAGCGGGAGAGGGAGAGAAAAAAGACAACAGTGGGGAAGAGAAGGGGATGGCAAAAGAGAGACAGAGAAGCACAGCCTTGAGAGCAGTAAGCTGGAAGTGCACTGAAGAGAAAAGGGGGGGGGGGGAAGGAGACGATATAAAAGAAGGGGGGAGAGAAGAGAGGATATAAAAGGAGGAGGGCAGAGAAAAGATATAAAAGAAGGGGGAGAAGATATAAAAGAGGAGAGAAGAGAGGATATAAAAGAAGGAGGGGGGAGAGAACAAGATATAAAAGGAGGAGGGGTGAGAAATTTGTTAAATGAGTTTTGCCCCATTTTATGACTTTTCTTGCCACATTTGTTAAGTGAATCACTGCAGTTGTTAAATTAGCAACACAGTTGTTAAGTGAATCTGGCTTCCCCAGTGACTTTGCTTGTCAGAAGACTGAAAAATGAATTTTTTTTATTTTTTTTTTATTTTAATCCCATTTATATCCCGCCCTTCTCCGAAGACTCAGGGCGGCTTACAATCTAAGCACAAATCAATGTGCTCACATCATCCTGGGACAATGCGACCATCATAAATATGAATCGGTTGTCAAGCATGTAAAAATGTAAATCACATGACCCTGGGGATGCTGCAATGGTCATAAGTGTGAAAACTGGTCATAAGTCACTTTTTTCAGTGGCATTGTAACTTCAAACAGTCACTAAGCAAATTGTTGTAAGTCAAGGACTAGCTATACTTTATCACTTTTTTCCCTTTTTTTGGTCATCAAGTTTTTGACAGCTTGGTAGGCTGATGGTGGTACTCAAATATTGCCATATCCTAAAAGTGGTACAATCTGTGAAAAGGTTGAAAAGCTCTGCTCTAAACCGGGCTTTTCAACCTTTTCACCCATTGTACCACTTTTAGAATAAGGCAATATCCAAGTACCACCAGTTACTTGACCCCCCCAAAAAAGAAAAAAAATGATAAAGTACAAGTAGTCCTCGACTTACAACAATTCGCTTAGTGACTGTTTGAAGTTACAATGGCACTGAAAAGTGAATTGTGACCATTTTTCACACTTATGACTGTTGCAGCATCCCCAGGGTCATGTGATTTACATTTGGATGATTGGCAACTGATTCATACTTATAACATTCAGTGTCCCAGGGTCATGTGATCAATGGCCAGGTCATCACTCAGATTGTGGGTGCCTGGGGGGGGGATCCGTGGATCTCTGGTGGAGGGGAGTGGGACTGGGATGGGTGCCTTCCCTCTCTCCCATTGTCCCTTCCTTCCTTCTTTCTTTCCTTTCCTTCTCTCCCTCTTTGTCCCTTCCTTCCTTCCCTCCCTCCCTCCCTCCCTCCATCCTGTGCTACGCCGCCCAGATCCCAGCCTGGTTTTGGCAGGTAGCAGCGCATTCTCATCCACACAGAGCAGCTGGGCAAAGTAAAACCACTGACATCACAGCCCTGCCTGTTCACGCACAAAGGCAGAGGAGAGCACCTGTGCCTCAGCCTCTGCGCATGCACACAGGCAGGGTGGAGAGGTCACCGGTTCACCTCCTGTTTTCAGGCACATACATTACGAACCGGCTACTACTCCCAGTCATTTTTCCCCTACCGAAGCACAGTGTTTGAGCCAGGTTCCCCAATCCTCTCCGTGTACATCGTTCTTCCCATAGCTCTCCCCAGCGCTGTCAAGAGATACCCATTTCTGGCCGCATTGCTACCGTTCTTAAGTTACATTTGCACCCGCCCGAAGGAAGAGACTCACGCTTTTCTCCCTCCTCCAAAGGAAACAAACCCGCATCGCCACCAAGTCACCCTTCCTTCAGGCGAAGTAATCTCTGGACCCAACTTTGAGACTGTTTTAGCCTAAAGCAGAGAGTCGGAGAGCTGCATCACTCATACCGTTTGGATTCTCCTTTTACGCCCTGGGAGCAGCTTGCCTTTCAAACCTCCGATATATAACAGAAAGGGAACCTGCTGCAAAGGCGCGTCTCGCAGAGTCTTTCCCAAGCGACGCCTGCACTCCACTGCTGCAGAAAAAGAAGCACTGCGTTTCCCACCACTGCAGGCAGCCCGGGTCCTGTGAGAGGCCAAGTGGGAACAAAGCAGCCCTAGGGTCTGTGCTGCAGAAAAGCCGCAAGCGCCGGTGTCACCTGGGCTCTTGCCCAGCAAACGTGCTTGCGGAAAAGAGGCTGCTTGCTAAGTGAGCTGGGCAGCAGGCCGGGATCAGCGTTTCTAAGCGTGACTCAGCTGATCCCAGGCTCCTGCCCGGCTCGCTTGCGGAAAAGAGGCTGCTTGCTAAGTGAGCCCAGGATCAGCCGAGTTGCGCTTAGAAATTGCACTCAGAAACGCTGATCCTGGGCTGCTGCCCAGCTCACTTAGCAAGCAGCCTCTTTTCCGCAAGCAAGTTAGCCGGGCAGGAGCCCGGATCAGCGTTTCTGAACTTGATTTCTAAGCGTGACTGAGCTGATCCCAGGCTTCCGCCCAGCTCGCTTGCGGAAAAGAGGCTGCTTGCTAAGTGAGCCCAGGATCAGCTGAGTCGTGCTCAGAAGTCACGCTCAGAAATGCTGATCCCAGGCTCCTGCCCGGCTCGCTTGCGGAAAAGAGGCTGCTTGCTAAGTGACCTGGGCAGCAGCCCGGGATCAGCGTTTCTGAACGCGATTTCTAAGCGCGACTCAGCTGATCACAGTCTCCTGCCCAGCTCACTTAGCAAGCAGCTTATTTTCTGCAAGCAAGTGAGCCAGGCAGGAGCCCGGATCAGCGTTTCTGAGCGTGATTTCTGAGTGTAACTCAGCTGATTCCAGCAGTGGCGTAGCGTGGAGGGTGCAGGGGGGGGCGGCCGCACCGGGCGCAACATCTGGGGGGGCGCCCATTAAGCTCACCGGAGGGGGACGATTCCGCTTCGCCGAGGGTCGGAGGAGCGAGTGAGTGAGCGAGCGAGCGAGCGAGCGGGCGAAGCGTAGAAAGCAACCGCATTCGCTGCGCCCAGCCAGAGCGGGATCCCGTCCTCTCGCGGCTGCGGATCGCCTCCTTTCTCGGGTGGGGGTGGGGAGGCTTGGCGGTGTCTTGCCTCCCTCTCTTTCTCCTGCCGCGGCTCTCCTCCGCTTGGCTCTCAACCTGCAAGCCCGGCCCCCCCGACCCAGCTCCCGCCCCCGTCTCCTCCTTTCCCGGAGGTAAAGATAACAACTGCAGCTGCCGCACTTGTGGCTGCTTGCTGCTGCTGCTCCTCCTCCTCCTCCTCCTGCCGTATTGACTCTCTGCGGCCACTCGGTTCCCCCTGCAGGAGGCGATCGGGACCGCCCCCCCGACACACGTCGCCAGCAGCGAGAGTTTCCAGCCAGGCCGGCGAATCTTTGGGGCGAGGTGCCAAAGAGAAGGAGGCGGCTTGGCTTGGATAAGCAGCGTCTGGGCAGAAAATAGGTCGGGCGCCGCAGCAAGTATGAATTCCTGGGGTACAGCCTAAGCAGGCAAAGCTGCAGGGTGGGTTGGTTGGCTTTTCCGGCTTTGGAATAACCTTGGGAAGCTGAGGCATTGTAAGTTGGAAGTCATTGTTTGTCGCCTAACATGTTGGGTCAACCCCACGCCACATGCTAAGCCATAAACCGTGGTTGGTATCCAGGGTTTAGGACAAGATGGAGAAAACTAGCCAATTGTGGGATCATAAATCTTGATGAAGCCCATCATCGCTCCATGTGATGTATGCACTCAATCTACAAACGTACGGTAGTCCAAGCCTATTCACATCTGTTGTAAGGTCATTCTCTTGTGGGGTTTATCCTGACGTCCACTAAGAGTGGAACAAACATGCCCCATTAACCATTTTCAACGCCATGTCCTCTCTTTGTCTCATCCTAAATCACAGCTGAGGCACCTTAAAGTTGCCTTGTTTCAGTTTTAAACTAGCATTTTCCCTATTCTCCAGAGACCCTTTTTTGCCTTGAACCTAACTCAGGGGTAGGCAACCTTGGCTCTTTTATGACTCATGGACTTCAACTCCCAGAATTCCTGAGCTAGTGGAAGAGACTCGAATGCTAAAATCCACAGGTTAGGGGGCGCAAATTACTTGCCTTGCCCCGGGTGCTGACAACCCACGCTACGCCACTGGATTCCAGGCTTCCACCCGGCTCACTTGCTTGTGGAAAAGAGGCTGCTTGCTAAGTGAGCTGGGCAGGAGCCCGGGATCAGCTGAGTCGCGCTTAGAAATCACGCTCAGAAATGCTGATGCTGGGCTGCTGCCCAGGTCACTTAACAAGCAGCCTCTTTTCCGCAAGCGAACCGGGAAGGAGCCCGGATCAGCGTTTCTGAGCGCGATTTCTGAGCGCAGCTCAGCTAATCCCGGGCTTCCACCCATCTCACTTGCTTGTAGAAAAGAGGCTGCTTGCTAAGTGAGCCAGGCAGGAGCCCGGAATCAGCTGAGTTGCATTCAGAAGTCACTCTCAGAAACGCTGATCCCGGGCTCCTGCCTGGCTGAGATTCCGGATTTGAGCCACCAACCAGAGAACACCGCTGTTCAGCTGGGACTCCAGATCCGACGCCACATAACGCCAGCCAGGTGCTCGCGTACCACCGGTTGAAAAGCCCTGTACTAGACAACACAATGTGAACAGTACAGACTTCAAGTTTCTAGGCTCTATAATATCTCAAGACTTAAAATGAACACCTAACATCAAAAATGTCATCAAAAAAAACACACCAAAGAATGTTCTTCCTGCATCAATTCAAAAAGCTCAGACTGCCCAAAGAGCTGCTGATACAATTCTACAAAGGAATTATTGAGTCTGCCATTTGCACCTCTATAACTATCTGGTTTGGCATTGCAACCAAACAAGATAGACACAGACTTCAACGGATAGTTAGAACTGCAGTAAAAACAACTGCTATCAGCCTACCTGTATAATGCACGAGCCAGAAAGAGAGCTTTCACATGCTGGACATAAACTATTTCAACTTCTTCCCTCAAGAAGTTGTTATAGAGCACGGGTCGGCAACCCGCGGCTCCGGAGCCGCATGCGGCTCTTTGAGCCATCTCCTGCCGCTCCCAGTCGCCTGGTGCGCGCGCACCTCTCCGAACGGGTAGAGGTGCGCGCGCAGCTCTCCAAACCTTTGGAGAGGTATGCGCGCAGCTCTCCAAACCTTCAAGGCGGCGCTCAGCCCAGAGAAGCGGGAACTGGAGAGGCCACGATTTCCCCTCCAGAGGAAGAAGGCGCTGGATGCGGCTGGCCCCGCAGGGAAGGGGGAGCGGCGGGGGGACGGAAAAGTCGCAGAAACGGCAGGAGAGATGCTGACTGGCGGTGGCCTCGGAGGAGGCGGAGGGGGGGGAGGGAGGGAAGGGTGACCGGGTGGGGGAGGGGGGGGTGAGCCAGAAGGAAAAGGGAAACTCATCCTGCAGAGCGGTTGCGAAAAGAGGGAGGAGATAAGCCAGCCCGGTACCTGGATCCGCTTCCTGTGTCTCCTCCCCTCTGCCATCATGTCCCCGTTTGGTCTCCTGGTGACGTGGGGCTGAGCCGGAAAAGGGGGAGGGGGAGACCGAGGGAGGGAGGGACGGAGGGAGGGAGGAAGGAAGAGAGACGGAGCCAGCATCAGCCAGCGGGCTCACGAGGGGCAGCAACCTCGCGAGAGGCCGCGCGCAATCCATTAGGTAACGCGCACGAGCCCTTGGGGAGGCGGGGCGGGAGCGTGGTCCGGCCGCTGGGCTTCCTTTCCCTCTTGTCCGCATCTCTGCAAGGAATTGCGTTGTTTGGGGACGGCGACGCTCGCCCATTCACACGCTGTCCAAACGCTGGTCATTTGCTGCGGGGCTCCCGCTTGGAAGGGAAGGTGCGGTGAAGAGGCCGGGCTTCCTTCGGGGGGCCTTTCATTCCTGTACAAGGGGGAAGGGGAACTCTCTGTGCTTTTGTGTGTGCGTGTGTGTGTGTGTGTGGCCCATCTGCAAAGCTGCCGAGGAAGGAGAAGCGGGATACTGGTTGGGTGGGGGAGCGGCAAAAGCAGGGGGGGGAGAGAGAGAAACGGCTCCGCCTTTGGTTCCCCCTCCTAAAGCACAGGGGCGCTAGAGAAAGTTTGGAGTTGGGTAAGGAAGCACAAAATTCAGGAAGGAAAGCGGGGCGGCGGGCGAACGGGAGAACCGGGAGCATTGGGGGGGCAGAGGGGAGCGATTACTGTCTCGCTACTAAAACGAGGGCCGGCCACTCTGCTGGGGCGAGCGTGCCTGTCCTGCTCCCTTTCTCTTCCAAGCGGTGCTGCTCAGCGGAGACGGCGACGACGACCTCGGAGTCACAGCCTAGGAATGCTAAGAATGCGGGGCGGCCGCCGGCAGTGGAAGGCAGGAAACATTGGGGCTTGAGATCTCGCTTTCCCCCCCCTCTTCCTCCCTCTCTCGTGCTTTACACACACACGCACACACAAAAGCACAGAGAGTTCCCCTTCCCCCTTGTACAGGAATGAAAGGCCCCCCCGAAGGAAGCCCGGAGACCTGCCGCGTTGACGAACACGGCAGCTGTGCAAACGGGATGGCGGCGGTTTGGAGAGTGCGCACGCACCTCTCCCAAGGACGGCGGCGGCTTTCTGACACCACCGGCTGGAATCGCACCCGTTAGCAGCAGCTCCAGGAGCGTCCGCCGGGGCAAACGAGGGGAAGGGCGGCTCCCCCAGCCTCGCAAATTCTCGGGAGCAAGGACCGGGTTTCTGCTCGGAGTTAGGGGGGAGCGCAGCTCGCATGGTCTGGCTTCGTCCTCTGGCCCGGCCCAAACGCCGCCTCTCTCGCCCCCTGCGCCGGGGCCAGGCTGGGCACGCAAGGCATTGTTCCCCTCCCACAGGGCAGCCGCGGAGCAGACAAAGAAGGGAGGGACGTGCTCCCTCCTTCTGCCCCCCTCCGGAAAAGCGGGCGGGGGGCGGGCTTCCTGGCCGGGCTTCTTTGGGATGCTGGCGCCTGAACAAAGGGCGGGAGCCGCCCAAGGTGGGCTGCAGCAACTCGCTTCTCTGCCCCCCCCTCCAGGCAAGCGGGGCTTCGTCCCCCGCCTCTCCGGACCTGCCCGTGGCGCTCTGACCCTCCCACTTTTAAAAGCCGCTGTTCTTAGGAGAAAAGCCCCCGTCGCCCCCTCCCCCCTGCGCGCGCCGGCCTGGCCCTGTTTGACGAACGCGGCAGGTCTCCGGACGGGACGGCGCGCACCTCTCCAAAGGGGAGACCCATCGCCGCGCAGGTGCCTCATATTTTGCACATGCGCAAAATGTTTTTTGCTGGACGCATGCGCGCACACTTTTTGCGGCTCCCACTTTTTTGTTTGTGTGACGGAACTGGTTCTGAGTGGCTCTTTTCCTTTTTCCGGTTGCCGACCCGTTATAGAGCATTGCACGCCAAAACAACTAGACACAAGGACACTTTCCCCCCCATGCCATCACTCCACTAAGCAAATAATTCCCACAACACTGTCAAACTACCTATTAGGGCTGTATTCCTATTATCCTTCTCATCTTTCCTATTACCTATTTCCTTATCTTCTTACAATTATAATTTTGGCACTTGTAACTTACAATTTATTTTCTTTTATTTAGTATCCTAGTATGATTTATGTTGATTGCCTAATTAGTATCTTATGACTATCACTGAGTGTTGTATCTTATAATTTATGATGAATGTATTTTATGATGATTATGGTAATTGTTTATCACTTGGTGCTTATATGTATACTGAGAGCTTATGCACCAGAGACAAATTTCTTGTGTGTCCAATCACATTTGGTCAATAAAGAATTCTAATTCTAATTTCTAGAAGCTCAACAACTTTTTCTGTATCATGGTGACCACACTTGGATGAAGTATTCCAAGTGTGTCTTACCAAATCAGCATATAGCAGCACTAATGCTTCATGTGATCTTGATACTATTCCTCTGTTAATGCACCCTAGGACTGGCCTTTTTGGCAGCTACAGCAAATGTTGGCTCATATTTTAAGCGGTTGTTCACTAGAACTTCAAGATCTTTCAAACAGCTACTGATACTGACTAAGGTTCTACCTATTATATTGTATGTGCACTTTGTTTTTCTTGCCTAAGTATAATATCTTACTCTTTTCACCACTGAATTGCATTTTGTTGGATAGGACCCTGTGTTTAAACTTATAAAGATCCTTCTTGATCTTGTGCCTATCTTCTGAAGTGTTTGCTGTTCCCCCCAGCTTGTAATTATCTGCAAATATGTTCCCCTTCTATCCCCACATCTAAATCATTGATGAAGATATTGAATAATACTGGTCCTAAAACTGAGCCTTGAGGTACTCCTCTGCATATTTCCCTCCATGTAGATGTAGCTCCATTAAAGACTACATGTTGAGTGTAATTAGTCAGCAGTTACGAATACTTCTAATGGTGCTGCTGTCTAATGCACATTTTTCTATCTTACCAAGACGTTTGTTATGCTTGTTGTCCACAGTATTTCACTAGTCCACTTATTTAGTCAGTTTGTTAAAGAATGCAGTAAGATTTGTCTAGCATGATTGTTTTTGACAAACCAATATTGGCTTCTAATGATATCTTTTCCTGCTTACTTATCTTCCTAGATCTACCCAGGTTTTGTTATTAGGTTGATTGTCATTTCTGGTATCTTTCTTTTTCTTTTTTTCCCCTTTCTTTCTTTCTTTCTTTCTTTCTTTCTTTCTTTCTTTCTTTCTTTCTTTCTTTCTTTCTTTCTTTTTTTTTTAGATGGGAACCACATTAGCTATTTTCCAGTCCTCTGGTAGTTTCTCAGTGAACCATTCTCAAGTGAACCGCCCTGAGTCCTTCGGGAAAGGGCGGTATATAAATGTAATAAAAAAAATTAAAAAAATAAATATTTCTTTGCTTTGTTTGCAAAAAGAGCTGGCCTACTAGATCACATCGGTTTCCTGTTAAAACTTTGCCTGTAACAACCTATCACAATTTATGTTTTGTATTAAACTTATTTTCTTTTGCTAAAGTACCTTCAATGAATCTAGCACTTTCAAGTTCTTGTTGATTTGCCTCCAGATTATCAACCAATAGTGCTCCTTGTTTTTCCAATTCTTTTACTCTGTTCTCTATAAAAAGAGAAAACATACTTTAAATAATTCAAGTGTTGAGGCTTTTAATATGAAAATTAAGCAAAAAAGCATTAAATTGAGTACCATATTTGTATAAACATATATCATTCTGTGAAAAGAATTTTCATAGCTGTAGAAAGAATTTAAACTCAAAATAAGATTTATTCCTATACCATCTCTAACATGACTCACAAGTAACTGAAAGTAGAAATCTACGTATGTTGCAAATAAAGTCAATACAATCTTGCATAGATTGTTAATCCACTTCCTCCTCTTGTAATTAATGGCCAGGATAAACTAATTAAATAATAAATAATAGAGAAAATCCTTTCGTAAAACAGAATTTCCATACATTTCCAAAGATAGCACACAAAGTCAGTACATACTGTCTCAAAGCACTCTTGATAGATAGCTGCCTAGCTTCTACTTGAACATATCCAACTGAAAGCCTCTATCATTCAGGATAAGTAAGCCATTATCAAATTACTTTTTGTTAGACCAGTTCAGTTACAATCTGCCTTTTAAGTAACTCAATCAACAAAGAATGAGCTATATCTCTCTTCTGTGTGACATCCTTTAAAGCAGTGTTTTTTAGTCTTGGCAACTTTAAAATGTGTGGAATTCAATTCCCAGAATTTCCCAGCCAACTTGCTGGGAATTGAAATCCACACATCGTAAAGTTGCCAAGGTTAAAAAATATTGTTTTAAAATATCAGAATGCTACATAACTCCCATCAATTTATCAAGGATGAATATGATAATTCCTTCAATTTCTTCAAAAATGCCCAGTCCTCAATTATCCTTCTTTTAGTTTCTTTTAGATTTTCTATGATGTTATAATACTATTTATATAATAGTTGAGATTGGCTTCAGAAAGCAAAATATAGTGGAACAATAATTAACAACTGTATTTATGCTTGCTTGTTTAGTAGAGATTCCTTTTTTTTCTTCCACATTTGCAAATTTTCTTCAATTCTCCCTTCCAAGAAAACCAAATCTTGCTTAACAGACTCAGTCATACTTTCAAAAGTCCTTAAACAATCTTTATGTTTTGTAGTTAGTAACTATGAAATTTGCAGTATTTAAAAACTTCTATTCCCTTCTGCAAGTTTTGCTGCTTTATCAGTAGTGACCATTTCTCTAAGAGAAGAAAAATAAAGATAAGACATGCTTTCCCCCACCCACTTTTTCTCTGGATCCTTAACTCTTTGGACCCATCTAACACCCTGTACAAACAGTCCTCTACTAACAACCACACTTCAACCCAAAATTTCCATTGCTAAGCAAAGTTAAGTGATTTTTGCCCCATTTTACATTCTTTTTTGCTACAGCTGTTAAGAGAATCATTGCAGTTGTTCAGTAAATGATGTGATCATAAATTGAATCTGGCTTTCCCCATTGACTTTGTTTGTTGGAAGCTGTCTGGGTTATGATCACATAACTCCGGGACAATGCAACTGTCATAAATACATGGCAGTTGCCAAATGTCTGAATTTTGATCATGTGGACATGGGAATGCTGGAACAGTCGTAAGTGTAAAAATGGTCACAAGTCACTTATTTCAGTGATGTCGTTACTTCAGTCACTAAATAAATAGATATAAGTCAAGGACTACCTGAAGTTCTATACTCAGATGATCTTTTTGCAATTTTCCCTTATCTCTTTCTTAAAAATAATCTATCTTCAGACTAATATTAGAGTAATCTAGTCTTCTTTCCTATGAAGGTATGTATTATTTATTTAATGATTTCAAAAGTACTTTTCAATAAATAATTCCAAATTCAAATGTCCCTTTAAATTTTCAGAGTGCAAATCAAGTACAAATGTTATTCTCTGCCTTTCACTGCCATCCTGGGATTTATTCAAAACCATTGCAGACCTATCAAAAAAATTGTTATTAATGTTTTTTAATAAAACTCGTAAGTTAAAGTCTTTTCCCAAAGACTTACCAGAAATCTTTTCTCTTTTATCTCTGTAAACAGTGTCAAGGGCAAGAGAGCAGATATACCATAACAAAATGTTCACAGAGAAAAATTAAGCTAACATTTTCCAGAATGTGAAATAATCAAAAGGAATTTTCCCATAAAAAGTTTTAAAAAATAATAGCTTTTAAAAACTAGTAAAAATAGAATCCTTGTAATAAAATCTAGTATAGGTATAAAACAAGTCAGATAAATTTTGTTATTTATTTATTTATTTAATTTAATTTATATACCGCCCTTCTCCCGAAGGACTCAGGGCGGTGTACAGGGCAATGCAATAAAATACAATATACAAAAATTAAAAAATATTAAATACTACAGCCCTATTCAATAAATTAATACAAAACTATAAAATACCCCTAAACCCATCAGACCAGGCCGGCGTGTTCAAATAAATGTGTTTTTAGGTCCTGTCGGAAGGAGCGAAGGTCGGGAGCCATCCGAAGCTCAACCGGTAGACAGTTCCAAAGGTCTGATGCGCCCACAGAGAACGCCCTCCCCCTGGGGGCCGCCAGTCGACACTCTTTGACCGACGGCACCCTAAGGAGGCCCTCTCTGTGGGAGTGCACTGGACGAAGGGAAGTTGATGTCGGCAGCAGGTGCTCCCGTAAGTAACCCGGACCCATGCCATTTAGGGCTTTATAGGTCATAACCAGCACCTTGAATCTTACCCGGAGGGCAACCGGAAGCCAATGCAGCTCACGGAGTAGAGGTGTTACATGGGAGTATCGGGAAGCCCCCACCACCACACGTGCGGCTGCATTCTGCACCAGCTGGAGCCTCCGAGTAGTCCTCAAGGGCAGCCCCTTGTAGAGAGCATTGCAGTAGTCCGAACGGGAGGTCACGAGTGCATGAGTGACTGTGCGCAAGGCATCCCGGTCTAGATAGGGCCGCAACTGACGCACCAGGCGAACCTGGATGAAGGCCCCCCTAGTCACAGCTCCTATATGATCTTCCAAGGAGAGCTGTGAATCTAGGAGGACACCCAAGTTGCGAGCCCTATCTATGGGGAGTAATATCTCACCCCCCATAATTAACGATGGAATATTCTGAATTTCCCGAGACGCCGGCACACACAGCCACTCAGTCTTGTCAGGGTTGAGCTGAAGCCTGTTCCTCCCCATCCAGACCCGGACCACCTCCAGGCAACAGGACATCACATCGAGGGCATCACTGGGGTGGTTTGGGGTAGAAATAAAAAGCTGGGTATCATCAGCATATTGATGATACCCAACCCCAAAACCACGAATGATCTCACCCAGCGGCTTCATATAGATGTTGAACAGGAAAGGCGAGAGGACCGACCCCTGAGGAATTCCATAAACGAGAGGCCTCGAGGCCGGCCTCTGCCCTCCTGTCAACACCAACTGCGAACGTCCCAGGAGGTAGGAGGAGAACCACCGTAAGACGGTGCCTCCCACTCCCAACCCCCGAAGACGCCGCAGTAAGATACCATGGTTGATGGTATCAAAAGCTGCTGAGAGGTCTAATAGGACTAGGACAGAGGAGCAACCCCTGTCCCGAGCCCGCCAGAGATCATTCACCAGCGCGACCAATGCTGTCTCTGTGCTGTACCCGGGCCTGAAGCCCGATTGGTATGGGTCTAGATAATCAGCTATCTCCAGGAACAGAGGGAGCTGCTGCGCCACCACACTCTCAACAACCTTCGCAAGAAAGCGAAGGTTGGGGACCAGACGAAAGTTGTTTAAAACAAATGGGTCCAGGACAGGCTTCTTGAGGAGGGGTCTCAGCACCGCCTCCTTCAAGGCGGCGGGAAAACTACCCTCATTCAGAGAAGCAGTTATCACTGCCTGGAGCCAGCCTCGTGTCCCCTCCCGAGCCGAATAAACCAGCCAGGAGGGGCACAGGTCCAATAAACACATGGTGGAGCTCAGCCTCCCCATAATCCTGTTCACCTCTTCCGGAGTCACAGGATCAAACTCCTCCCAGATGACATCGACAAGACCACCCATGTTCTCACCGTCAGACTCTGCCCAGTTGGAGTCCAAACTGGTCCGAGCGATTTTGTCCGACAGATACTGGCTAAACTCCTCGGCACGACCCTGCAAGGGCTCCTCCCTCACCTCCTGATTCAGGAGGGAGCGAGTCACCCTAAACAGGGCGGCCAGGCGATTATCTGCGGACGCGATGAGGGCAGCAAAGTAGTTTGACCTCACTGTCCTCATCGCCTCATCCTTATCAAAGACAGTAATATATATTTATAACTTTTACAAAAGTTATAAAAAAAGTTTATAAAAGTCCAGGAAGGATTTATAGGATGGAAATAAAAAGTAAGAAAGCTTTTAAAAAGTGTTGTTGTTGTTAGTTGCGAAGTCATGTCTGACCCATCGCAACAACATGGACAACTTTCCTCCAGGCCTTCCTGTCCTCTACCATCTTCTGGAGTCCATTTAAGCTCACGCCTACTGCTTCACTGACTCCATCCATCCACCTCATTCTCTGTCATCCCCTTCTTCTCTTGCCCTCAACCATTCCCAGCATTAGGCTCTCCTCCAGTGAGTCCTTCCTTCTCATTAGGTGGCCAAAGTATTTGAGTTTCAACTTCAGGATCTGGCCATCTAAAGAGCAGTCAGGATTGATCTCCTCTAGGACTGACCGGTTTGATCGCCTTGCAGTCCAAGGGACTTGCAGGAGCCTTCTCCAGCACCATAGTTCAAAGGCCTCAATTCTTTGGTGTTCGGCCTTTCTTATGGTCCAACTTTCACAGCCATACATTGCAACTGGGAAAACCACAGCCTTCACTATACGCACTTTTGTTGGCAGGGTGATGTCTCTGCGTTTTAGTGTGCTGTCTAGATTTGCCATGGCTTTCCGCCCCAGGAGCAAGCGTCTTTTAATTTCTTGGCTGCAGTCCCCATCTGTGGTGATCTTGGAGCCCAGGAAAATCAAATCTGTCACTGCCTCAATTTCTTCCCCATCTATTTGCCAGGAATTGAGAGGGCCGGATGCCATGATCTTGGTTTTCTTAATGTTAAGTTCCAACCCAACCTTTGCACTCTCCTTCTTCAAGCGCAAGAGGCTCTTTAGTTCCTCTTCACTTTCTGCCATTAGAGTGGTATTATCTGCATATCTTAGGTTGTTGATATTTCTCCCGGCAATCTTAATTCCAACTTTTGATTCATCTAGCTCTGCCTTTCTCATGATGTGCTCTGCATATAGGTTAAATAGGCAGGACGACAGTATACAGCCTTGCCGGACTCCTTTCCCAATTTTGAACCAATCAGTGGTTCCGTGTCCAGTTCTCACTGTTGCTTCTTGGCCCACATATAGGTTTCTCAAGAGACAAATAAGATGGTCTGGTACTCCCATCTCTTTAAGAACTTGCCACAGTTTGTTGTGATTCACACAATCAAAGGCTTTGGCATAGTCAATGAAGAAGTAGATGTTTTTCTGGAACTCCCTAACTTTCTCCATAATCTAGCGTATGTTGGCAGTTTGATCTCTAGTTCCTCTGCCTCTTCGAAATCCTGCCTGTACTTCTGGTAGTTCTCGATCCACATACTGCTGGAGTCTAGCTTGTAGGATTTGAAGCATAACTTTACTAGCATGTGAAATGAGTGCAATGGTGCGATAGTTTGAACATTCTTTGGCACTGCCTTTCCTTGCAACTGGAATGTAAACTGATCTTTTCCAATCCTGTGGCCACTGTTGAGTTTTCAAAATTTGCTGGCAAATTGAGTGTAGCACTTTTACTGCATCGTCTTTTAAGATTTTGAATAGCTCAGCTGGAATATTGTCACCTCCACTAGCTTTGTTGTTGCTCAGCTTTCCTAAGGCCCATTTCACTTTCCATTCTAGGATGTCTGGCTCGAGGTCAGTGACCCCCTCATTGTGGTTATCAGGGATGTTAAGCTCATTTTTGTATAGTTCTTCTGTGTAATTTTGCCATCCCTTCTTAATCTCTTCTGCCTCCTTTATCATGCCGATTTTTGAATGAAACATTCCCTTCATCTCTCCAATTTTCTTGAAGAGATCTCTAGTCCTCCCTATTCTATTGTTTTCTTCTATTTCTTTGCACTGTACATTTAAGAAGGCATTCTTATCTCTTCTAGCTATTCTCTGGAATTCTGCATTCAACTGGGTGTATCTTTTTCATTCTCCCTTGCCTTTCACTTTCCTCCTGTCCTCAGCTATTTGTAAAGCTTCCTCAGACAGCCATTTTGCTTTCTTGCATTTCTTTTTCTTTGGGATGGTTTTAGTTGCTACTTCTTGTACAATGTTGCGAACCTCCGTCCATAGTTCTTCAGGCACTCTGTCTATCAGATCTAATTCCTTAAATCTACTTGTCACCTCTACTGTATATTCAACAGCGATATGATTTAATTCATACCTGAGTGGCCTAGTGCTTTTCCCTACTTTCTTCAGTTTAAGCCTAAATTTTGCAACGAGAAGCTAGTGGTCTTGTTTTTAGTGACTGTATAGAGCTTCTCCATCTTTGGCTGCAGATCATATAGTCAATCTGATTTCTGTGTTGACCGTCTGGTGATGTCCATGTGTAGAGCCATCTCTTGGGTTGTTGGAAAAGAGTGTTTGCTATGACCATCGTATTCTCTTGACAAAATTCTATCAGCCTGTGCCCTGCTTCATTTTGTACTCCAAGGCCAAACTTGTCTGTTATTCTGGTTGTCTTTTGGCTTCCTACTTTAGCATTCCAATCCCCCTTGATGATAAGGACATCATTTTTTGGTGTTAGTTCTATAAGTTGCTGTAGGGGTTCATAGAAGCAGTCAATTTCATCCTCTTCAGCACTGTTGATTGGAGCATAGATTTGGACTACTGTGGTATTGAATGGTTTGCCTTGGATTCGAAGTGAGATCATTCTGTCATTTTGGGGATTGTATCCCAGTATTGCTTTTCCTACTCTTTTATTGACTATGAAGGCTACTCCACTTCTTCTGAGGGATTCTTGCCCGCAGTAGTATACCTGATGGTTATCTGAATTAAATTCACCCATTGCTGTCCATTTTAGTTCACTGATTCCTAAGATGTCGATGTTCAGTCTTGTCATCTCTTGTTTTACCATGTCCAATTTGCCTTGATTCATGGATCTTACATTCCAGGTTCCTATGGAGAAAAAGTCTTTACAGTATCAGACTTTCCTTTCACACCAGATACATCCACAGCTGAGCCTCCTTCTGGCTTTGGCCCAGTTGCTTCATTCTTTCTGGCGCTACTAGTACTAGCCCTCTGCTCTTCCCCAGCAGCATATTGGATGCGTTCCAATCTTCCAGCTTCATATCTTTTTGCCTTTTGGTACTGTCCATGGGGTTTTCATGGCAAAGATACTTGAGTGGGTTGCCATTTCCTTTTCCAGCGGATCACGTTTTGTCAGAACTCTCTGCCATGATCTGTCCATCTTGGGTGGCCCTGTACGGCATAGCTCATAGCTTCATTGAATTATGCAAGCCCCTTCGGCATGACAAGGCAGTAAACCATGAAGGGGTTAGGGTTAGGGTTATTGATAGATAACCCTAACCCTATTGATAGAAATGAGTTGATGATTTTCAGACTTATCAGTTGAAAAGGATTAGATATGTGAAGAAGTTAACTACATATATAATTTTAGAAGAGAAGATTGATATTAAATTTAGATGTAGCCATGGTAAGGAAGATTGAAAACTGTTTCTTTAAATATATTTTTTTTATTTTTTTATTTTCTGCATTGTTAAACCTTTCCTTTCTTAATTTCATTTTCTGTGCTTGTTTATCTTTTATCTTTTTTAATAACAATATTAACATAACTATATTCAGTGCTTTTTTTGTAAAGAATTCACACACGTCATACAACCTGCCTTGCCTACCCTACATGGTTTACCTTTGTAGTTGAAAAAAAACCCCTCAGTTTTTAGTGTATCTAAAAGGCTAAGATTTTGTTCAAGGTAAGTTAATACTATTAATGTTACCATGCACAAAGCTGTTGAAAAAAAGTGCCGGAACTCCATTCCAGTGCATTCTATGACAAAAAAAAGCCCTGACTATATTTCTGTTGATCCAACTGTTTTTACTCTTTTTCATGAGTGTCCATGTATTTCCAGTCTATACATCATATTTTGTTTCCTATGTAGAATTATAAACTTTATAAACCATTGTTGATTGTTGATTTTTCAATAATTGATTTCTGTTCTTTTCATTCAGATATTGTTTCCACACTGCAATATCTCAAATTCTTTATATCTTTCTTCATTTTCCATCCTGTCATATTACATTTTAATAGAGTGTAAACTGAATTGTGCTGGACCAGTATATGTTCAGTTGCTCCGTTTTATATCTAGTTTAGGAATTAAGAACTGTGTTAGTGTATTCAGCATTTACAGGGTTAATACTAGCAGCAATGTATGTAAGAACATGTAGCATTTACAGGGTTAAATGTTATTTCCTCAAGAGATGCCTTATGGGAATTGTAGTTTAACTGTTTAGTGAGTACCATGCTTACTTAGTTAAGTGGGTGGAGTTTTAAATTTTATGGTAGGACTTCCTGCCTTTGTCTTTTGTACTATCTCTCTGGAATGAACACTGGCATGGCTGGGGATCGCTCCATCTTCATCATGTAGCTTTGCACAGGATGGAAAGATCATTATTTTTTCACCTAATGGGATGGACTTCAAATTACAATCTGGCATTCCGAATGGACCAGTCCTGTAACAAGATTGCCAGGACTTAGGCCAGGCTAGAGTTCCTACTGCGTCAACGGGAAACAGCATCCCGAGGCGCCGCCTACATGCCCAATCACGGAGAAGAATCTCAACCACCAGATGTGCCAACTGGCCAGGGAGCCGGCGATACACCACCTGAATGACGAGATTCCCCCCAACAAGTAAAGACACAAGACGTCAGGCCTTCTCAGCTTAATGTAAAGGCAGAGGAATTCAGGCCAAACCCTCAAGGCCTCTCGTGTGAGCCATGGGAAGTTACCCTCAACAAGAAGAATTCTGAAGAAAACTGCCAGCTGTCTGCCACATTCTCTTGCTCTGTGAGGATCAACGAGAAGCCACTGATCGTGCCCCTGATGACCTCGACACTGTACCAGCCCAGCCTGAAGGCAAATCCCACACAGCACCAATGAGTCCTCCAACATCCTGGAGAAGAAGGTTGGATTCAGAAGAGTACAAGGTTTGCTTTGAATGCTGTGAGTCTATGGATCATGTGGCCAAAGCTTGCACAGCTAAGGGGAAGTGCCACCCAAGCGAGGGTGACAAGCACCTGGCAGCCCTGCATCCAGACTCTGAGCAGCTACAACAAGCAACTTCTACTCCTTCTTCAAACAAGGAGCCCCAGCATGGCTCCAAAGAGTGCCCAGAGACACTCACCAAGGTCAACTGCACGTCAGTAGGTAGCGACTTGCCATTACCAAGTGCATCCCCAAGCACAGAAATGCCTTTCACAATGTGCACTGTGCAACAGAGCACGGCGGGGGGGAAAGACGCTGAACTCCGCATCCATTCATTAGATGGGAGCTCACAGATCCTACTGTCGCCGTTGCCAGTAATTGAACTCCACATCTAGTCATTAGATGGGACTCACAGATCCTACCATCGCCATTACCAAAATGGGAGGTCTCACAAGACGATTGCAGTCAAATTTCAACACCAGAGGTAACAGGTACCATACCTCACCTGAAGCACATGAATGATCACCCTCCTGATCACCCAAATATCGAGGCTGAAATCTTGCCTCTGTTGGGAGTAGACACCCCTGACACCTTTGTCTACCATGGAATGGTCAGAGGCCCAACAAATTCCCCAATTGCTTTTGGGATGGAACCTGGATGGTTCATCCCAGGAACGGTCCGTGTTGACCAGCTGCAAACTCCAACCCAGGTGAAGTTCTCAACAACCTCCATTCTCAGTAATGGGAGAGCATCCCATGTCTTCACCTTTAGAACCCCAGCAAAAGACAACGCTTTCACAAGAAGAGGAATCCTGTGTACAGTAAACAGCCTGTTCAATCTTCTAAGTTTTGCTGCAACAGCCCAAGGAAAGCTTCTTCTGCGCTCACTCTCCCAACACATCTTGGACTGGGACAAGCCCCTCCCACCAGAACCAAAGCAAGACTGGGAGATCCCTAAGTTGTCTCAAAAGCGCCCATGTACAGAACATGCATGTTCCCTTCTTACTTGCCACCACAACAAAGAGCTGCATGTGTTCTTAGGTGCTGCAAAGAAGGCAATAGCAGCTGTAGGATACTTAAAAGTCTACAGCGTGGAGAGCTGCAAGGTCAGTTTCATCATGGGAAAGACGAAGCTGGCACCTCTACAAAGTTACATCGTACCCAGGCTAGAACCCTGCCATGCCGTTATGGCTACAAAACTCCCATCGAAAGCAATGAACCTTGAGTTTCAATCCATCACCTTCTACACAAACAGAAAGGTGGTGCTGTACTGCATCTACAACCAAAGCAGACACTTCTACGTCTATGCAAACAATAGAGTAGAAAAGATTAAAAAATCTCTAAGCCCTGAGCAGTGGCAACATGTGCCAACAGATCAGAACCCTGCGGACCAAGTTAAGTGGTCTATTTTTGCATCACAGTTGGCAGACTCAGTATGGCAAAAGGGTCCCGAGTTTTCGGCTCATTCAGACAGCATGATGTCACCGAAACCAGAGCAATACGCACTTCCAAATCCAGGTCAAGACACCAATGTTCGAACTCAGGCACCCAACAAATTGCTCAGACAGAATGAGAAAGCGACCATTCAGACCAATTGCTTGTCGGCAATGGGCAAAGAAACAGAGAAACTGACCGCTAGCCATTTCCTAGAACCAGCCCGCCTTAAATGCTCCTATAAACGGAGACCCCACATATTTGGCGTAGCAGTAATCATCTTGTTCACTTGTCTTAGCATTCCAGGGACTCAATTTGCAGGAGCTGGCAAGGTCTTGCAGATTGATGAAGGCATTTGTCATGACCCAGTAATTGACAAATACCTAAAGGTCCAAAATTATGTTTGGACATTCAATCCTCCCCATGCATCTCACGTGGGAGTAGTGTGGGAGCGCATATTTGGTGTAGCCTGCAAAACCCTGTACTCTATAATGACTAAGACACCCACACTGTCACATGAGGTCCTTGCTACCCTCATGGCAGAAGCTGCAGCCATCATCAAAGCTCAGCCTTTGGTTCCAGTTTCCTTTGTTCCTGAGATTCTTTTGGTTCCAGTTTCTTTTGTTCCTGAAATTCCTTTGTTTCCTTTTTCTTTGGTTCCTGAAGATCCTTCAGTTCCAGTTTCATCTGTTCCTGAGAATCCTTTGTTTCCAGTTTTCTCTGTTCCTGGGAACCCTTTGGTTCAAGACGGAGACCTTGCCTTGCTGAAAGACAAGGACACCCATCGGAGTTCTTGGCCCAGGGGACTTGTGTACCAGGTCCTACCCAGCTCTGATGGACTAGTTTGCCAAGTTGAAGCCCATATTGTGAAGCCACAAGAGTCAGGCTGCAAGTCGCAGAATCTTGTTAAACGTCTTTACACCAGACCGATCACCGAACTGGTCCTGTTGCTGAAGAAGACCGAACTTGAAGACTGAACCTTGAACTATGCATATTGTGTCTACCTCATGATTGCGTTGTTTGATGTAATACTTTGCTTATCTCAGTTATAGTTATACATGTTTTGTATTTACCTTAAAGTTATGCATGTTTTGATAACATGTTTTTTATTCTAGTTAATAGTCAGTTAACAGTCAATATTGCATGCTTGATGCTGTTTTTTGCTATTCTAGTTAGTTATAGTGGAAATTTATATTTCCAAGTGGGGAGTGTGCTGTACCAGTATATGTTCAGCTGTTCCATTTTATATCTAGTTTAGGAATTAAGAACTGTGTTAGTGTATTCAGCATTTACAGGGTTAATACTAGCAGCAATGTATGTAAGAACATGTAGCATTTACAGAGTTAAATGTTATTTCCTCAAGAGATGCCTTATGGGAATTAAGTGAGTGGAGTTTTAAGTTTTATGGTAGGACTTCCTGCCTTTGTCTTTTGTACTATCTCTCTGGAATGAATCCTGGTATGGTTGGGGATCTCGCTCCATCTTCATCATGTAGCTTTGCACAAGATGGAAAGATCATCATTTTTTCACCTAATGAGATGGACTTCAAATTACACTCTTGCATTCCGAATGGACAGTGCTGTAACCGTGAGTTATTGACATTGGAAGCATGAAATAAAAGTAGTTTGTTTATTCCATTTCATTTGAGTTTATGCTGGCTGTTTCAAGAGGGATTAGCATTCACATCTTTTTTTTGAAACAGAACATGAATTCTAAGTTTTCATAAAACCTAGTTTTTTCAGCTAACAATCCTCACATTTTCCTACAGTGAATAATGGCCATTCTAATTACTCCCATAGAGAAAATCATACTCAATGTTGTTTTAAACTTAGTCTAAGTTGACAGATGACATAGAAAACAAAGTATGATTAGCATTTGGAGACCAGTCAAGATATATCCACTAAGATTTTTTACTTCTGCGAAAAATAATTTGGATCATTTCCCATTTACCCAAAAAGCTCTTTTGTTACTTACCATTAATTTCTGATGGCTGGGTAGATGCAAGAACCCGGGCTTGTTCCAAATCTTTCATATTTAATTCCACATTTGCCCGTAGCTGGGTTCTTTTTTCTGAAAGCTTCCTAATTTCTTTTTCTAAAAATAAACATAAAATAAAACTGCCTATAAAACTCCCTATCCTGCCAAAATGCCAATGTTTTTATATACAAAATACATGATTTACTGATGAATCCAAACTCTCCTAACTTCTAAAGCACCATGGTTTGTGGTGCTAATGTGTTTACCTTATTCTGTGGTGAATCACACATAGCTAATATTTATTTATTTATTTATTAATGGGATTTATATCCCGCCCTATCTCCCGAAGGACTCAGGGCGGCTAACAACAAAACATATATTAAGTACAGAAATTAAGATAAAAATTAAATTTAAAATCATCTGTGCAATAAATTAAAATATATATAGCTATAGCTATATAGCTATAATATATAGCTATGTACTATTTATTTTTTATTTTATTTTATTTTATTTTATTTTATTTTATTATTTTATTTTATTATTTTATTTTATTTTATTTATTTTATTATTTTATTTTATTTATTTTATTTATTTATTTTATTTTATTTTATTTTATTTTATTATTTTATTTTATTTATTTTATTTTATTTTATTTTATTATTTTATTTTATTTTATTTGTATACCGCCCTTCTCCCGAAGGACACAGGACGGTGTACAGGGCAATAAATACCAAAAATACAGAATACAAAAATTAAAAACAGATTAAACCATTGTGCCCAAATACAATAAATTACTTAAAAACAGTAATTAAAACCCGAAACCCATCACACCAGGCCAGCTTGTTCAAATAAAAAAGATTTTAGATCACGTCAGAAGGAGCGAAGGTCGGGAGCCGTCCGGAGCTCAACCGATAAACGGTTCCAAAGGTCAGGCGCGCCCGTAGGGAACGCCCTCCCCCTGGGGGCCACCAGCTGGCATTCTCTCACCGGTGGCACCCTGAGGAGGCCCTCTCTGTGGGAGCGCACTGGGCGGAGGGAAGTTGACGCTGGCTGCAGATGCTCCCTTAGGTACTCCGAACCCATGCCATGTAGGGCTTTATAGGTCATTACCAGCACCTTGAATCTCACCCGGAAGGCAACTGGAAGCCAATGCAGCTCACGGAGCAGAGGTGTAACATGGGAGTATCACGAATGATCTCACCCAGAAGCTTCATATAGATGTTGAAGAGGAGAGGCGAGAGGACCGACCCCTGAGGAACTCCGCAAACAAGAGGCCTCAAGGTCGACCTCTGTCCCCCTGCCAACACCAACTGCGAACGTTCCAGGAGGTAGGAGGAGAACCACTGAAGGACCGTGCCTCCCACTCCAAATCCCCTGAGACGCCGTAGCAAGATACCATGGTTGATGGTATCAAAAGCCGCTGAGAGGTCTAATAGGACTAGGACAGAGGAACAACCCCTGTCCCGAGCCCGCCAGAGATCATTCACCAGAGTGACCAATGCCGTCTCCGTGCTGTGCCCGGGCCTGAAACCCGATTGGTACAGGTCCAGATATTCAGCTTCCTCCAGGAACAAAGGGAGCTGATGCGCCACCACGCTCTCAACAACCTTCGCAAGAAAGCGAAGGTTGGAGACCGGACGAAAGTTGTTTAATACAGCTGGGTCCAAGGCAGGCTTCTTGAGGAGAGGTCTCACCACCGCCTCCTTCAAGGCGGCAGGGAAACTACCCTCCCTCAAGGAAGCAGTAATCACCACCTGGAGCCAGCCTCGTGTCCCATCCCGAGCCGCATAAACCAGCCAGGAAGGGCACGGGTCGAATAAACACGTGGTGGAGCTCAGCTTTCCCATGATCCTGTCCACATCATCCAGAGTCACAGGATCGAACTCCTCCCAGATAACATCAACAAGACCGCCCATGTCCTGATCGTCAGACTCTGCCCAGTCGGAGTCCAAACCGGTCCGAATCCGAGCGATTTTGTCCGACAGATGTTGGCTAAATTCCTCGGCACGACCCTGCAAGGGTTCCTCCCTCACCTCCTGATTAAGGAGGGAGCGGGTCACCCTAAACAGGGCGGCCGGGCAGTTATCTGCAGATGCGATGAGGGTAGCAAAGTAGTTAGACCTTGCCATCCTCATCGCTGCGAGATAAGACCTTGTAAAGTACCTTAGTCGTGATCAGTCGGATTCAGACCGGCTGGATCTCCAACAGCTCTCTAGGCCCTGTCTCCGACGCTTCATCTCCCGGAGCTCCACGGAGAACCATGGAGCCCACTGGGATCTGCACCGGGTCAGGGGCCGCAAGGGTACAACTCGGTCGAGTGCCTCCGTGGCTGCCTTTTCCCAGGCCTCCACTAAGGCATCGGCCGAGCTGTGAGCAAAGGAGGCAGGTGGGGACCCCAGTGCTGCCTGGAACCTCTCAGGGTCCATTAAGCACCTGGGGCGGAACCATCTTGTTGGTTCAACAACCCCACAACGGGGAGTGGCAAAACAGAAGACCAACCGCAGGAGATGATGATCGGTCCATGACAGGGGCATAACAATTGGAGAACCCCCACCAAGATCATCTAACCACCGTCCAGATAGAAAAACCAAATCGAGCGTGTGGCCCCCCCACGAGTCGGGCCCTCAATTACTTGCGTCAGGTCCATGGCCATCATGGAAGCCATGAACTCCCGAGCTAACTCAGATGATCCTCCCAGGGATGGTAGATTAAAGTCACCCAAAATCATAAATTTGGGGAACTCAATCACCAGCCCCGAGAGGATATCGAGAAGTTCAGGCAGGGCTGCTGCTGCGCGACTAGGCGAAAGGTACACCAGCAGCAAGCCCAACTGAGTCCTAGGGCCACGTTTCAGGAGGAGGGATTCACACCCGGCTATTTGGACAACGGTGGCCTCCCGCAGACAAAGGGTCTCCCTCATAACTACTGCCACTCCACCGCCCCTACCCTGAGCCCGAGGCTGGTGCAGCACCCAGAAACCTGGTGGGCAAAGATCAACCAGAGGGACACCACCCTCTGGGCCCAACCAGGTCTCCCTAATGCAAGCCAGGTCTGCATGCTCACCCCCAACCAGATCCCGGATGAGAGGAGCCTTATTGACTACGGACCTGGCATTCAAATACACCAGCCGGAGCTCAGATGGCTGCTCATCCTCGCTCCCGGGGCCTCGGGACGAAACCAGAGGTTCGGAGCGCCTCACCGCTTGGAGATAGCGGAGACGCACTCCCAGATGTTGATATGGCCCTCTGTTCATACACCTGCTGCCATTTCCTAACGTCGTGGGAATAGGTAATCCCACGGCCCGCTCCGGAGCCCCAGAGGCAAACCAACCCTAGCTCCCCCCCAGCATGATCAATCCCGGACCTGGCCTGAACAACAGTTGGTGGACACCCCCCAGTTTCCAACCAACCCTGAAATCCCTCTCCCCTCCCTAACCCCACAAAAAATTTAGCTAAAAAATTAACCAGGGGCCTCTTATTAAATTTGTACCGGAGGCTCCTGTCCCTGCCCAACCATCTCTGAGGGTCCCAGCACTTGGGCCCTTCATCAAGAGGAGGAATGGAAAAAGAGGTGGGTTGCACCCAGGAAGGGGGGGCACCCCTGAGGGCGAACAAAACCATGCTGGTATAGCTAAGGCAAGTCATGATTATCAAAATAGGTCCAGCAAAAAGGCAATCCCTTGATCGATCAGGAGGTTCTTAAGTCAAAAGGTAAGTGAGTATCCAGTCTGCCAACCCAGCTCCACTGCCACTTGAGCTGGGTGAACCTCCGGAGCAGGTCAACCACCGTCCTCTCACGACGGTCAGATCCGGGGAGCAGCCTGGAACGCACAGCCGGGATAAGGCATACCGCCTAGAGCTCTCACCTCTAGGGAAGGTAGCAGATGGCAAGTCTAGGCCACTCTCCCACAGTGGCTTTGTACCCGGGCCCTTCTGAATCCTTTCGGGAGGGAGGCAGGCAAAAGAATCAGCAGCTATTAATCCAAGGCATAAAAGCCTGTAGAGTCGTAAAATGGCAAGAAATCCTGGCTGCAATGTTCTTCTCCGCATCAGGAGAGGGTCAGGCGATAAGAGAGCAGATAGGGGAGGAAACCAAGATACCCGCAGTACTTCTGCTGGGCCGCAAGCTCGATCTAGCTGGCTTCTCGGTACACGAGCAGCGTAAAGCTGGTTTGTGCCTCCCAACCGTCCAAAGCACGATATATAGTATCTGGTTTACTCTAATTTTTCTTTTTATACACATTTTTATCACTATTAACATTTTTCTTGGTTTTAATTCTTGTTTATTTATTGTGTTTATGTTGTACACTGCCAGATTCAGAGTCTGAATTGGGCAGTCTTATAAATCTTGAAATTAAATATGAATAACATTTATAAGTTAACAATGATTTTAATGCAATATAATTATCTCTACAAGATGCATAATTTTAGACTTCCGCGTGGCAAGGCTCCGTCGATGGCAGTCATTTCGACCGTCAGCCCCGTTGTTTTCCGTTGAATCGCGAAAACAGCGACAATCAGCTGTTTTGCGGTTTGGGAACCCTTACCTCAGGAGAAGAGGGGAGGGTGAGCATTCAGGTAGGGGTAGAGCTCCCCTAGACCCCCAAAATTATTATTCTGGGGGTTGAAGGATGAGAGCTCCCTCGGAGCCTGAATCAGCTCCAGACTCAGGGACTCCTCTGATCTAAGGCTTTGGAACAGAGCAGGACGCTGCAACCATCCCTGCAATCAATATCGTACTTTGGATTACTTGGAGGCAGGCAGAGATGTGCATGAGAATATTGAAATAGCAAGTATATGATCTCTAACTCCGGTGTATTTTAAAAGAAAGGAAGGAAGATGGCGCGGGAGTGAATTGCCAGAGATAATGGTGAAGATCAAAAGGACAAGGGAAATAAAACAAAATAAAAGACTGAGTGGAAAGAAGAAATTGGGTTATAAAGTGACTTTGTGCAAAATATTTGAAATTGGTTTAAAAGTGACTTGAAGATTTGGATATTTGACTGGGAAGTAATAAAGTTGCAATTTGGGTGGAAAAGTGAAAGTGAGAAACGAAAGTTAATTGGGTGTTAAAATGGCTTCTAAACCACCCAGAGTTTCTACTTCGAGAAGTGTGGGCGCATCACCAACTCAGCAACAGTCTGTACTACAGACTTTGATGCCACCCCCCGCAGCACCTACACCTGCACTGACATTAAAAGATTTACAAGATGCTTTACAAGATGCTTTAAAAAGTCAATCTGAGCAAATATCTAAGCAAATGGCAGAGCTTATTGATGAGAAAAATAAGGAAATACAAGAGAACATTTTATTGGCATTTCAGGGGCTGGCAGCTTGCACTGAGCGTTTGGATGAACGTGTGGAAGAAGTAAATCAAAATAATTTGAGATTGGAGGCTAAAATGTCTGAAACAGAGAATAAAATGGATAAGATTGACGATGATGTGGTAATGATACAATACAGAGACATGGAGTTTGCCCTGAGGATAAGAGGTTTGAAAGGAAAATTTGAAGGAGATTTTAGCAGAAGCTTTGGAACCGATTTTGGGGTGTCAAGCTGAAGATATTATGGTGGATATAGATAAAATATTTCGTGTCAACTCCTGGATTGCCAGGCAAAGAAAATTACCAAGAGATGTGGTAGTTTATTTCACAAAGAGATCAATTAGAAATGTGATTGTTCAAGCTTTTTACAATAAAAGATTTAAAGTGGCTGGTCAAGAGGTTTTGATTTTGAAAGAAATTCCTCCAAGAATTTTAAGGAAAAGGAAAGAGTTTGCTTTTTTGGCAGATGAATTAAAGAAAAGGCAGCTCCAGTTTAGATGGGAGATACCAATTGGATTGGTGGTGAACTACGTAGGTACAAGATATCGTCTTAATACAGTTTTGAAGGCACGAGATTTTTATTGCAATGTACTGAAAGCAGGTTTTCCACCATCCCCGGAATTTAAAAGAAGGAAGGAAGAAGGAGCGAGACAGGCACAAAATATACAGGGAGATGCAGAAATTATTTCATTGATTGCAAAAGAAGCTCAGCAAACTTTGGAAACTGCGCAACCCCAGGGATTGTTAGAAGAATCTAAGACTCAAAGAGTGACACGGGCTACAGCTAGACGAAAGCAACAAGAACAAGAACAACAGAAATCTATAACTACAACTCAAGAATTTACTTATAGTGAAGCAGTGGGAGGTGCGCGACCAAAGAGGCAGGTGTGTGAGGATCTGCAAGACGCAGTCCGAAAGTTTCATGTCGCAAAAGTTGGCAACAAAGTTTCTAACTTGGAATGTTAATAGTTTAAATTCACTGCAAAAGAGAAAGAAAATATTTCAGTATTTGAAACAATTTAAAAATGATGTTATATGTTTGCAAGAGATGTATATTTGTGTATCTGATCAAAAATATTTGATAAATTCTAGATTGGGCACTAAATTTATTGCATCTGCTTCAGAAAAAAAGAATGGAGTAGTTATCTATGTGAAAAAGGATTTATCAGCCAATCTAATTGAAGCAGATAAACATGGAAGATATATTATAATTGAACTTTTAATAGAAGGGCAGAAAATACTTTTAATTGGACTATATGCACCTAATCAACAGCAAGGAGAATTTTATAAATTTTCACATAATAAAATAATTCAATGGGATTATAAATCATGTATTTTGATGGGAGACTGGAATGGAGTGCTGGATACACAGAAAGATAAAAAAGGACCTTTTAAAAGCACACCAAATCATGCTAGATTGCCTAAATCTTTTTTTGATATGAAAGATGATTTGGAATTGAGAGATGTTTGGAGAGAACAAAACGTGGATGAAAAGGATTTTAACTTTTTTTCTGATAGACATCAATCTTTTTCCAGGATTGATTTTATATTGACTACTAATGATATTTTTCCAGGGTTAAGAAGATTAAGATATGTCCAAGAACTTTATCAGACCATAGCACAGTATGGATGGAATTGGACAAGGGAAAGGGAGATAGGAGATCTTGGAGGTTAAATGAAAATTTGTTTACATATGAAAAAAATGTGGAAGAATGTAAAAAAATATATGAAAGAATTTTTTTATAACAAATATGCATAAAGGTACTTCTATTGAAATAGTTTGGGATGCAAGTAAAGCTTACATGAGAGGAGTGTTAATATATTTGAATAATAAATATAGACGTAGATTGGAATATAAGCGTAAAGAGTTAGAGGAGTAAATAAAGATGAAAGAGAAGGCTCTTATTTTGAACCCATCTAATAAGAGGGTGAAAGAAGCAATTAATCTGATAAGAGGGCAGTTTAATATATTGATGGCAGACCAAGTGGCAACTAATTTACGGTATGCTAAACATAATACTTTTTGTAATGCTAATAAGTCAGGTAGGTGGTTAGCTTATCTGTTAAGGAAAAAACAAAAGTCACATAATATAGATAAGATAGAATATAAGGGCAAAGAGGTGTTTCAGCAAAATTTTATTAAAAAGGCTTTTGTTGAATTTTATTCCAAATTATATGTTAGGGATGTAACTCAAGGTTTAGATATAGATAGATATTTACAAGGTGTGAATATCCCTGTACTTGCACAAGAGCAAAGGGAAGGAATGAATCAATTGATAACTGTTGAAGAAATTATTTTAGCAATTAAACAATTAAAAGTGGGTAAGGCACCTGGAACTGATGGTTTGACAGCTATTTATTATAAAAACTTACAAATAGAAAGGGTGGAACCTCTAAAACAATTATTTAGAACAATACAGTCTGGAGGAGAAGTGCCTCCTTCGTGGAAAACAGCTTTTATAACGTTAATTCCAAAGGAAGATCAAGATCTTACTCAAAGTAAAAATTAAAGACCAATGTCGCTTTTAAATACTGATTATAAGATATTTGCTAAAATTTTAGCAAATAGATTAATGAAGGTTATGCAGCAAAAGATTCATAGTGATCAAACAGGATTTATAAGTGGTAGACAAATGAAAAATAATGCGAGACACATTGTAAATTTATTAGAATTTTGGGAAAAAATAATCAAGTTCCCGCAGTGCTGATTTTTTTGGATGCTGAAAAGGCCTTTGATCAATTGAATTGGCAATTTTTACTTAAAGTATTGGAGAAGATGGAGTTTAGGGATAGGTTTTTACAACCTATTAGGGCAATATATCAGAAACAAACAGCTCAAATAATAATTAATGGTAGTTTAACAGAAGCTTGTAAAATTGAAAAGGGTACAAGACAGTGATGTCCGTTGTCACCTTTGTTGTTTGTTTTAACATTGGAAATATTATTGATCAAGATACGTGATTCAAATAAGATAAAGTAAATTAAAATAAAAGATCAAGATTATAGATTAAGGGCATTTGCGGATGACTTGGTTATTACATTAAGTCAACCGACTTTGTCAGTTGTAGATTTGATGGAGATAATTTTGCAATATGGAAAAGTTTCTGGATTTAAGATAAATAGGCAAAAAACTAAAATACTGTCTAAAAATATGACTATAGAACAAAAGGAAGTCCTAGGAAAATTAACAGGATTTGAAATTGTTAAAAAGATTAAATATTTAGGGGTATATATTTCAGTTTCAAATGTGAAATTATATAAAAATAATTATGAATTGTTATGGTTAAAAGTACAAAAAGAGTTAGATAGTTGGAGAAAATTACAATTGTCTTTATTGGGAAGAATTGCAGCAGTGAAAATGAATGTCTTACCAAAATTTTTATTCTTGTTTCAAATGATACCTATACTTAAAAAAGACTCAAATTTGGAAGAATGGCAGAAAGGTATTAATAAATTTGTTTGGGCAGGGAAAAGACTGAGAGTAAAACTTAAGATAATGAAAGTTATATGTGAAAGAGGTGGTCTTAAAATGCCCAATTTTAAATTATATTATGAGGCTGTGGTTTTATCATCAATTAGTGATTGGTTTAATTTAACACAAGGAAGATTATTGAATATTGAGGGATGTGATTTATTATATGGTTGGCATGCATATTTGTTGTATGACAAGAAGGTGGATAATATCTTTTAAACTCATATATTAAGATATGCTGTGTTGCGAGTTTGGAAAAAATACCGATACAAGTTAAATTATAAAATACCAATTTGGGCAATACCTAAACATGCAATAGAAAATATAAGTGTGGGATTTAAACATGATGTGACTACATATAAAGAAATTCTTAGAATGGAAAGGAATGTATGGCAATTAAAGTCGTTTAATATTTTAAAAGAAGAAAAAATAGTTCAGACCTGGTTTCAGTATGGGCAGTTACAAGCTAGATGGAAAGACGACCAGAAAATTGGCATTTTGACAACTGATGAAAATTTGGTAAAACAAATCAGAGATCAAAGTCAAGCGCATATAAGAAGGATATATAATGCATTGATAGAAATAGATTCAGAAATGGAACTTGTTAAAGATTGTATGATAAAATGGGCCCAGAATTTTCAGGAGTCAATAACGATGGATATTTGGGGAAAAATTTGGGTCAGAAATGTAAAATTCACACAGGCACAAAATTTAAGAGAGAATTTTTATAAAATGTTTTATAGATGGCATTTAGGTCTGAAAAAATTAGCATGTATGTATCCAAATTATCAGCCTAAATGTTGGAGGTGTGGTTGTGATGATGCAACGTATTATCATATATGGTGGACTTGCAAAAACGTTAAAGCTTTTTGGATTAAAATTTGGTGGAATATGCAGAAAATATTTAAGAAAAAGATAAGGTTTTCTCCACAGTTATTTCTGTTGGGTGTTATTACAGATTGTACTGTTATAGAAACCAAATTGATGTTGAATTTAATAATGGCAGCAAGACTTTTAAGGACCTGCCTACGATAGAAGAGTGGACTTTAAAAGTTTCAAACCTGGCAGAAATGGCAAAAATCTCAGCATATTTGAAAGAACAATCGCAACAGAGATATACTTTGGAATGGAGAAGATGGATCGATTATATTCAGAATAAATA
This sequence comes from Vipera berus, assembly GCF_964194415.1. Lineage (NCBI taxonomy): Eukaryota > Metazoa > Chordata > Lepidosauria > Squamata > Viperidae > Vipera > Vipera berus. The sequence goes on along the minus strand of NC_138205.1, from coordinate 114,429,776 downwards.
TGGGACTAAAAAGTTTCATTTAGCATATGAATAATTATTAGTATTATAAGATGTATTATTACTTAGTTATTATTATTTAGTTATTTAGTTATGTTTAAGGGGAGTTAAAGTGCGATAGAATTTAAAGTGTTTTTTTTAGTTAGTTAGCATATTTTAGCTTAGGTTTGTAAAAGTTAATACCATATTTTCTGGCGTATAAGACGACTTTTTAACCCATGAAAATCTTCTCAAAAGTCAGGGGTCGTCTTATACACCGGGTGCTGAAACTTTAGGGACAGGGCTGGCTGGAAAACCTGGAGCAGATCTCCCATTTGGTTTGTGCAGGGAAAGCGGGACCAATTGGAGAAGAAGCTGCAGTCTGTGATTTTTTACAGGCTGGGGTCTGGGCGTCTTTCCTTCTAAAGTTGAAGAGCAGCTGCAGTCTATCCCAACTTGAAAGGCAGGTGGGGAATGCAGCAGCCAGAGCAGCTGCTTAGCTCTAAGGACACATTTGACTCAAGAACTGGGCGGGCTGGCTGGAAAACCTGGAGCGGATCTCCCATTTGGTCTGCGCAGGGAAAGCATTAGAGTGAATTAGGAAAAGTTTAATCCACTTGCACTGTTTTATGTTTACATGTTTGATGACAAACAGCCTTATGTTTATAAGTGACAGTTTTCCTACTAAGTACCTGCATGTCATAAGCATTTGAATTGAAATTACCATATTAAAATCAAATCTGATGTTTTTTAATTATTTGGTGTGCGTTGGAAGAGGGGTAGTCTTATACGGCGAGTATAGCCCAAACCCTATAATTTAACAGGAAATGTAGGGGGTCGTCTTATACGCCCAGTCGTCTTATACGCTGGAAAATACGGTACCCTGTATTCAGCTCTGGGAAGTCGGGGGGGAGGGGAAGAGATAGCAAGTGGGGGGAGGGGGAGGGGGGAGTTTATGTTTTTAAAATGTATTTTAAAACTTTTCAATAAAAAAGATGCATAATTCTAATTTGATACCCACCAATATTTTCGTGTTTTCTAACTTGTTGATAATCTTTTAAGTGTGAGTCTAAGATTGAAAGGAAGGCTGTTCTTTCTTCTGCCAGATCATTTCTTTCTTTCTCTATTAAAAAAGGAAGACATTTAATCTAACCAATGGTGCTAAGGAATTAAACATACAAAACTAAAAGTTATAATTCTATTACTTTATAGTTTTTGGATATAATAAAGATACATTCATTCCACCACTTTACCTTTTCTACACTATTATAACAATAGTTAATCTATATTAAATTTGTCATTTTAATATTTATCTTACAATTTCTACCTGAGAGATCAGCATTAGGAGGCTGCTCTTGCAATAAAGGTCTAACAACCGATACTACATTTGCAAGTAAAGTTCTCTTTTTTTCATCTTCCTCTCTTTCACCTATATGCATTGAAAGAAAATGAGATATTATATAATTATTATTACCAAATACCGTATTTTCCGGTGTATAAGACGACTTTTTAACCCATGAAAATCTTCTCAAAAGTCAGGGGTCGTCTTATACGCCGGGTGCTGAAACTTTAGGGACAGGGCTGGCTGGAAAACCTGGAGCGGATCTCCCATTTTGTCTGCGCAGGGAAAGCCGGACCAATTGGAGAAGAAACTGCAGTCTGTGATTTTTTACAGGCTGGGGTCTGGGAGTCTTTCCTTCTAAAGTTGAAGAGCAGCTGTAGTCTATCCCAACTTGAAAGGCAGGTGGGGAATGCAGCAGCCAGAGCAGCTGCTTAGCTCTAAGGACACATTTGACTCAGGAACTGGGCGGGCTGGCTGGAAAACCTGGAGCGGATCTCCCATTTGGTCTTTTTTTTTAATCCCATTTATATCATGCCCTTCTCCAAAGACTCAGGGCAGCTTACAATTTAAAGCAAAAATCAATGTGCTTAGCAATAGCCTTTATTCTATGTATATGCCTGCTTATTAGGGCTTTGGCCCCCCCCAACAGGATTATTACAAAGTCAGCTTATTGCCCCCAACAATCTGGGTCCTCATTTTACCTACCTCGGAAGGATGGAAGGCTGAGTCAACCTTGAGCCTGGTGGGATGTGAACCTGCACTAATTGCAGGCAGCTGGTGTTACTTAAGGCTCTGCGCAGGGAAAGCTTTAGAGTGAATTAGGAAAAGTTTAATCCACTTGCACTGTTTTACGTTTACATGTTTGATGACAAACAGCCTTATGTTTATAGGAGAAACTTCCTGACAGTTAGAACAATTAACCAGTGGAACAACCTGCCTCCAGAGGTGGTGAATACTCCAACACTGGAGGTTTTTAAGAAGAGACTGGACAGCCATTTGCCTGAAAGGGTATAGGGTTTCCTGCCTGAGCAGGGGGTTGGACTAGATGACCTCCAAGTTCCCTTCCAACTTATTATTATTATTATTATTATTATTATTATTATTATTATTATTATTATTATTATTATTATTATTATTAATATTGACAGTTTTCCTACTAAGTACTTGCATGTCATAAGCATTTGAATTAAAATTACCACATTAAAATCAAATCTGATGTTTTTTAATTTTTATTTGGTGTGCGTTGGAAGAGGGGTAGTCTTATACGACGAGTATAACCCAAACCCTATAATTTAACAGGAAATGTAGGGGGTCGTCTTATACGCCCAGTCGTCTTATACGCTAGAAAATATGGTAGGTATTTTCCCTTTCCCAACAGATGATGTATGAAAGAAGTTTATTAATTACTCTTATGTTGGCCCTAGAATTCTCTGGGCCAAAGCCACAATGCGGGAGATGCAGCCTATTTGGTCAACTCTGGTGCATGTTTTTTGTCCCTCAAAGCTCTGGGTTTTGGGGCAGCTTGGAATGAACATGCAACCAGGGGTCCAAACTGGATCATGCCTGTGTAGACTATGAATGTGGATCCTGTAGAGCAGGGGTGTCAAACTCAATTTCATTGAGGGCCGCATCAGCATTGCGGTTGCCCTCAGGGGGCCGGGTGGGCATGGCCAGGGTGGGCGTGGCCTGCTGGGTGGGTGTGGCTAGAGTGTGTATGGCCTACTGGGTGGGCGTGGCCAGCTCTACATCGTTCGCATCAAGGGTGCCTATGGGGGCCCGGGCAGGAGTGGGACAGATATGAGGGTGTCTGGCAGAAGGAGGGTCTCTGGGCCAGGGCCAAGGCAATGGGGGCCGTTCCCTCACTGTTTCCAGGATGGCTTCGTGGGCCACATGAAACCACTTCGCGGGCCGGATCCGGCCCCCGGGCCTTGTGTTTGACATGTCTGCTGTAGAGCTAAAGTCTCAGAAGATGCATAGAGCACCACTGGCAAAGGGCAAAGGGGTAAAACCAATAAAGCACAGGTGAGAGCCCTTATTAAAATTTACCTTGTGGCAATAAGAGTAATAAACTCCACTTACTTCTTGACTCACATTGCATCTGCAAATAAAGAGCCAGCAGCCCTATTCAGAAGACCAGGTCCCTTCTAGGTTAAGAAGAGACTGGGAAAGCCCTTGCTGGGTTGCTGTAAGTAATATTCTTGGCATGTGTTGAATAAAGTCATTTCATTTCACTTCGAGTTGGACATTAGCTAGGTAAGTCCTATGGAAATGAAGTAGGTCTGCCTTTATTATGCAGAAAAAAATTGAGCCAGTCACTCCCAAGTCACTCCTTGGAACCATGAGTTCTGCTGACCCATCCCCTTTCAGGCTCTTGTGAGATTGCATAGACCAAAATGGTGATTAATGACTTTTTGCAGGAAATATTGGGACCACCTGCCTTGAAGGAGGTGTGATATATCCCCTTTCTAAGAGGTTAGCCTTAGATTCAATCATATTAGACAACTATGTCCAGTCTCCTCCTGACAAAATAGTCTAATTCGTCCTCATTACATAAGGTTGTTATGGATAGTAGATACTCCATGGTCCTAGATGAAGTGCATTATATGTATATTATCTTTTCAGTCAGGTGATGTTACAGTACTAGACAGCATTTGTGGATGACGTATGGAAGGTACAGAATGAGAATGGTGTTGGCCCTCCTAGATCTCTTAGCAGAATTCAATACTACCAATGATGTATCCCTTCTGGATTGGCTTCCAAGAGTGGGAATTGAGGCATTATAGTATAATGGTTCTCCTTCCTCTGTGACAGGTTCTAGTAGGAATTGCTGGGAGATAAGAGGTCAAGCCCTGGACCCTGCAATGTGAGGTGCTCAGAGCTTAAAACTTTTGTTCCTTACATGACACCTCTGAAATATATCATCTAAAGGCATGGGGTGTAATATCATCAGTACACTGATGATATCTACTTATATATCTCCACCACAGATGAACCAAGTGTATAATTTAAAGAAGTAGTTTATTAAAAAAAATATGAATCTAAAGATAAAGATATGAAATCTTTTGATACTTGGTAATTACATATTATTGTTCCTAATTTATCACTTACCAGCTTGCTGTATTTCATCTGGAGTTACCAGCTCATTTAGCATTTGAAGTAACTCAAGTTCTTGTCTCTCTGGTAATTTTCCTATCTCATTGAAAAAATGCAAGTTAGAATTTTGTTAGGAATATAACTTTTGGAATCAATTCTTCGTCATTTATATCATAGCCTAATAATATAGGAGAACAAAATGTATTTTGAGATTAGATAGCCACTCCTAACCCATCCTTGTTCTTCCTCCTATATTTCTATTGAGGATAGTTATCTGGGACACTTGTAATAAAATTATTGGTGTTTTTTTAAGTAACAAGAAACTCTGTCCAGAGCAAGGTACTTATATTTCAGCTCAATTATACTTTCTTTCAAAATCATATTTACATATTCCTTTTATCAAATATTTTGCACAACTACAAAATGCTCTTTGCAACAACAGCATGTTCCAAGCATAGTAAGATTCAATTGAAATTGTATTGTTTGTCTAATTCAGGATATGGCAAAATATTCTCTTCATTATAGATTTAGGATTGGCATAATCCTAAATCTATAAACAATTGGCATTGTTTCGGACTGTTTGCAATGATGGCGTCGTCGTCGTTTTCCAGGCTTGCTGGCCCGTTCCACCGGCAATGACGGCGTTTATGGCGAGAGCGGCAGTGACATGGCGGCGGCCGGTGTTTTTGTCCAGTCAGCGGTGGCCGTAGCAGTTCGGGCGGACTATCAACTTATTTAACAACTTCTTACCTGCCTCCTTTTCCCCCTTTGGACTGGGATGGACCTGGGCACAAGCCTCAGTGGGAGAGTGGCTTGCTTTACATCGGCAGCCCCATAGAGGTGAGAGCTCTATGGGACATGCCCCACCCAGGGTGTATATTTTGGACCACCCTCGGGAGCGGATTCGTGATCCGTCGTGAGAGGACGGATTGTGGTCTGCTCCTGGGAGTAGCCAACCGAGTGGCAGTAAGTTGGTGAATGGTCCAAATGTTCACTCCCTACCCTCCGATCCTCCTATTGGATTTTTCAATTGCGGGACTGCCTTCCCTGGACTCTTTCGGACTTCATGCATTGTTATTCTGGCACAGATTTGCTCACCCTCAGGGGTGCCCCCCTCTCCTAGGTGCGTCCCGCCTTCTTTGCCAACCCCAGTCTCGATGAAGGGCCCAATTGTTGGGACCTTGAGAGATGGCCGGGTAAGGGCAGGGGCCTTCAATATCAATATAAATTTAATAGGAGGCCCCTGATTAACATTTTAGCGAAATTTTTTAGGGGGTTAGGGAGAGGGGTAGGAGTGGGTGGTGGCTGTTTGACTATGGGGGGTGGTCATACAACCGTGGTTCAGGCCAGGCCGGGGTCTGATCGCGTAGGGGGAGAGCGGGGTGCGGTTACATCCGGGACTCGGGAGCGGGTCGTGGGACTATTGATTCCCACGACATTGGGGAATGGCAGCAGGCATATGGACAGAGGGCCGTATCGTCACCGGGAGGGCCGTCTCCGCTATTTACAAGCGGTGAGGCGCTCCGACCCTCTGCTTCTTCCCCGAGGTTCCGGGAGCGAGGATGTGCAGCCTCCTGAGCTCTGGCTGGTGTATCTGAATGCCAGGTCCGTGATTAACAAAGTTCCCCTCATGCGGGATTTGATGGAGGGTGAGCATGCGGACCTGGCTTGCATCACGGAGACCTGGTTGGGTCCAGAGGGTGGGGTCCCTTTGGTTGATCTCTGCCCACCAGGTTTCCAGGTGCTGCACCGGCCTCGGGCTCACGGTAGGGGCGGGGGAGTGGCGGTAGCTATTAGGGAGACCTTATGTCCGCGGGAGACCACCGTTCCTCAGATAGTCGGGTGTGAGTCTCTCTTTATGAGATTTGGTCCAGGGGCGCAGTTGGGCTTGCTGCTGGTGTACGTTTCGCCTAGTCGCACAGCAGCAGCCTTGCCTGAGCTACTCGATGTCCTCTCTGGGTTGGTGATTGAGTTCCCCAAACTTATAGTTTTGGGTGACTTCAATCTACCATCCCTGGGAGGGTCATCTGAGTTGGCTCGGGAGTTCATGGCTTCCATGACGGCCATGGACCTGACGCAGGTAATTGCCGAACCAACTCATGAGGGAGGCCACACCCTTGACCTAGTTTTTTTATCTGGACGGTGGTTTGATGATCTTGGTGGCGGGTCTCCATTTATTATGCCCCTGTCATGGACCGATCATCATCTCCTGCGGCTGGTCTTCCGTTTTGCCACCCCCCGCCGTGGGGACGTGGAACCAACTAGATGGTACCGCCCCAGGCGCTTAATGGACCCTGATGGGTTCCAGGCAGCGCTGGGGTCCCCACCTGCCTCCGTTGCTGACAACTAGGCGGAGGCCTTAGTGGAAGCCTGGGAAAGGGCAGCCACTGAGGCACTTGACCGAGTTGTACCCTTGCGGCCCCTGACTCGGTGCAGATCCCACCGAGCTCCATGGTTCTCCGCGGAGCTCCGGGAGATGAAGCGTCAGAAACGGGGCCTAGAGAGCTGCTGGAGGTCCAGCCGATCCGAATCTGACTGGTTGCGACTAAGAACCTATATTAGGTCTTATCTCGCAGCGATGAGGGCGGCGAGGCGTAATTACTTCTCTGCCCTCATCGCGTCCGCAGATAATCGCCCGGCCGCCCTGTTTAGGGTGACTCGCTCCCTCCTTAACCAGGAGGTGAGGGAGGATCCCTTACAGGGTCATGCCGAGGAGTTTGGTCAACATCTGTCGGATAAAATCGCTCAGATTCGGACCGGTCTGGACTCCAGCTGGGCAAAGTCCGTCGATCAGGACACGGGCGGTGTCTGGGAGGAGTTTGATTCTGTGACCCCTGAGGAAGTGGACAGGATTATGGGGAGGTTGAGCTCCTCCACATGTTTATTGGACCCATGCCCTTCCTGGCTGGCTTATGCAGCTAGGGAGAGGACACGAGGCTGGTTCCAGGCAGTTATATCTGCTTCTTTTAGTGAGGGCAATTTCCCCGCCATCTTGAAGGAGGCGGTGCTGAGACCTCTCCTCAAGAAGCCTGCCTTGGACCCAGCTGTGTTAAACAACTTTCGTTCAGTCTCCAACCTTCGCTTTCTTGCGAAGGTTGTTGAGAGTGTGGTGGCGCATCAACTTCCTCTGGTTATGGATGAAGCGGATTATCTCGACCCGTCCCAATCGGGCTTCAGGCCTGGGTACAGCACGGAGACGGCATTGGTCGCGCTGGTGAATGATCTCTGGAGGGCCCGGGACAGAGGACATTCCTCTGTCCTAGTCCTATTAGACCTCTCGGCGGCTTTCGATACCATCGACCATGGTAACCTGCTGCAGCGTCTCAGGGGATTGGGAGTGGGAGGCACAGTTTTTCAGTGGTTCTCCTCCTATCTCCTGGGACGCTCGCAGTCGGTGTTGGCAGGGGGGCAGAGGTCGACCCCAAGGGCTCTCGCTTGTGGAGTTCCTCAGGGATCGGTCCTCTTGCCCCTCCTGTTTAACATCTACATGAAACCGCTGGGTGAGATCATTCGTGGTTTTGGAGTTGGGTATCATCAATATGCTGATGACACCCAACTTTTCATTTCTACCCCAAACCACCCCAGTGATGCCCTCGCTGTGATGTCCCGTTGCCTGGAGGCGGTTCGGGTCTGGATGGGGAGGAACAGACTTCAGCTCAATCCCGACAAGACTGAGTGGCTGTGCATTCCCGCATCCCGGGACATTCAAAATGTTCCATCTCTTTCTATGGGGGGTGAGTTCTTACCCCCCGTGGATAGGGCTTGCAACTTGGGAGTCCTCCTAGACTCACGGCTTAATCTAGAAGATCATATAGTAGCCGTGACTAGGGGGGCTTTCGCCCAGGTTCGCCTGGTGCGTCAGTTGCGGCCCTATCTGGACCGGGATGCCCTGTGCACGGTCACTCATGCACTCGTGACCTCTCGTCTAGACTACTGCAATGCTCTCTACATGGGGCTTCCCTTGAAGACCACTCGGAGGCTCCAACTGGTACAGAATGCGGCCGCGAGAGTTGTCTTGGGAGTTTCCCGGTACTCCCAGTTACACCTTTGCTCCGCGAGCTGCATTGGCTACCAGTTGTCTTCCGGGTGAGGTTCAAGGTTTTGGTGATGGTTTTTAAGTCCTTACATGGCATGGGTCCGGAATACCTCGGGGACCACCTGCTGCCGGCATCGACTCCCCTCCGCCCTGTGCGTTCCCACAGAGAGGGCCTCCTCAGGGTGCCTCCGGTCAGAGAATGTCGGCTGGCGGCCCCCAGGGGGAGGGCCTTCTCTGTGGGCGCCCCGGCTTTATGGAACCAACTGCCGGTGGAGCTCCGGATGGCATCGGATCTCCGCTCCTTCCGGCGTGGGTTAAAGACCCATTTATTCGAACAAGCTAGCCTGGCCTGATGGGGGAATGTCTGGGTTTTTATGGGTTTTTATATTTGACTGTTTTAATTGGGCAATTTATTTAATCTTTTTTTAACTTTTGTATCGCTATTTATATGCCCTGTTCACCGCCCTGAGTCCTTCGGGAGAAGGGCGGTATAAAAATCCAATAAATGAATGAAAAATGAATGAATGAATAAAAATTTGATTTGATAGTGCTTATTGCTTACTGATCAAATTATATCCCAAATTGTTATTACCATGTAATTAGTAAACAGTGTTACATGTGGCAAGGCTGTAACTAACAAGTAATCTAGACTATTCTTTATCTTATTAAAAAGTATTATGTGACCAAGGACGTGATAGACAACAAAGATCAAAAGATGTGAGCCGTGTAGTGATGACTACAGGATATGGAAGATTGAAAGTTAGAATTAAAAGAGAAAGTATTAATTACTACATGAAATGAAATAAATAAAATGGATATATTATGAATTTACTATAATTAAAAGGAAAAAAATGTGATATTATAAAGAGTGGAATCTGTAAACAAGAGGTATAGAAGAAAAAGAAATGAAATGTAAGAGAAACAATTATAGCAAAAGAAAATATATCCTTCAGTTAAAAGTACTTGAATACAAACTAATCTTCCAAAAGAACAAATAGAAAGTGTATACAAAGGAAGAGGACAAGAAAGATGTTTGGAACAGAATGAAAAGAATGTTAGAGACTGTCAAGGAAATAGAGAGACTTTTAGTAGTAGCATTTATCAAAAGGGTGGATGGTGAAATAATGAATGAGATGAATGAATGAATGACCAGTAGGAAAGAAATAAGCTCAGGTGGCTTGATAATATAAGAGAATGAATGAGGATCAAATTTTAAAACAATATGTGAAGAGAGATTGAAGAAGGATTCAAAGGAAGGCAAAGATTAGAAAATTGTGTTCTGGGTCAAAGTAATCAGCTCCTGAGTTTAACAAATAGTAAGCAATATATAGAATGAGATATGGTCACTATGACAGCAATGCTGATTTGTAAAAATGGAAAGATTAAGCCAAATAGTATTGATATAAAGTAGCTTTAGCAATATTTCTTACCCTTATCCTTATTTCATAATTTCTGTTATTTTAGTTTTTTTTTATTCCTTAGTCCTTTTCTGCAGATTCTTATTCCAAAAGGCAATAGCATGATTGATGTATATATTTGCAATTCTGTATTTATGTTAAATTCCTGAAGGGCTAAAAAGTATTGGCCATTTACATTCCTTAAAGTTCTATAGGCTGATCATGGCGATCATTCCCTGCATGTCAGTACAGAATTTTAGATAAATGCTAAGAATCACTGCTACAAATTGATGCTTCAAATGCTTGTAGTTTTTTTTCCAGATTAACAGTAGATCAATCTTGATGAATATATAAATCAACTATTCTATGAAAAATACATGGCAATTTGCTACTTACATTATTACCCCATAAATAAATAATAGTATCTCCTCATATAAAATTCAAAATATTCCTATATATATGACTATTGATTTTTAAGTCAGAATTGGTGCTATAGATACTGTATTTTAAGGGACGCGGTGGGTCAGTGGGTTAGGGTGCTGAGCTTGTCGCTCAGAAGGTCGGCAGTTTGGCGGGTTGAATCCCGAGTGCCGCGTAACAGAGTGAGCGCCTGTTACTCATCCCAGCTTCTGCCAACCTAGCAGTTCGAAAGCACGTAAAAATGCTAGTAGAAAAATAGGGACCGCTACGGTGGGAAGGTAACAGCATTCCGTGCGCCTTTGGTGTCTAGTCATGCCGGCCACGTGACCACGGAGACGTCCTCGGACAAGCGCTGGCTCTTCGGCTTTGAAACGGAGATGAGCACCGGCCCCTAGAGTCGGAAACGACTAGCATGCATATGCGGGGGAACCTTTACCTTTACCTTTTTATACTGTATTATAAAAACTCAAGTACTATTTATCACAAGTATAGCATAAATATTTTTATATTAAACATATATATGCATATTATACTGTATATATATATATATATATATATATATATATATATATATATGTGTGTGTGTGTGTGTGTGTGTGTGTGTGTGTGTGTGTGTGTGTGTGTGTGTGTGTTTTCTGAGGTTTTCGCGGGTGTTTGTATGTGGATCTTTGGTCATTCGGGTTTTTTCCCGCGTAGAATTGAAGGTGTAGGAGCAACGTTTCGACGGAATCCCATCCGTCATCCTCAGGCTGGTGGCTTCAGTTTCCTTCTTCTGGGAGAAGCATGTGGTAGTGGCTGTTTGTTCCTCTTTTTTAAACTGCCAGAGGGGGTGTGTTCTGTGGGTGGAGGTGTGCTCTGATTGGGTGGGGCATTAGGTGTGTTCTGATTGGGTGGGAGTGTGTTTTGAATGGTGGGTGTGTTCTGATTGGGTGGGGGTGTGTTTTGAGTGGGTGGGCTGGTCTCAGCTGCCAGCCTTAGACCTGAGCTGGTGAGTTGTGCTGCTTTTGTTCGGCTTCGTGTTTGTGGTGGTGCCATGTTTTTATAGTGGGTGTCAGTTTGCTTATTGTGTGGTTTGGAGGGGTTTAAAGTGGCTGATGTAGCAGCTGTAGTTAGGTTTCTGTTTTGTGGTTGTGCGTCGTTATCATTGTGGGTTCGGATTTGCTTTTTGAATGGTTGTGTGGTGGTGATGTCATGTGATGTTATCATGAGTTTGGGTCTGGTATCATTCTTGGTGGTTGGGACTCGTCTGTCAATCAAGGCGGGTTTCCAAATGGCTGGTAGGCGAGAGGTATCATCTCGTTTGTTCATGCTGTGGGGGCATTTTTCTATCTCAATGGCTTCTCTGATTATTCTGTTGTTAAAATGTTCGATTTTGGCGATAGTTTTGGTTTTTTTAAAATCAATTTCATGTCCCGTGGCTTCAAAGTGTTGGACCAGGGATGAAGTTTGTTCTCCCTTTCTGAGTGAGTTTTTGTGCTCTTCAATGCGTGCACTTATTCTTCTGTTGGTCTGTCCGATGTATGTGGTGGGGCAGGTGGGGCATGGGATTTCGTATACTCCTTGGTTTTCTAACCCAATTATGTCTTTGGGGTTTCTTAGGATGGTGGATATTTTTCTGTCTGTGTAGAATGCTGTTTTGATGTTGTGTTTTTGGAGGATCTTGCTGATTCTGTCTGTGGTCCCTTTTAAGTATGGGAGGAGGGCTTTGCCATTTTCTTGTTCTCTGTCTTGGGTTTTTGTGGGTGTCTCTCTTCGGATTAAGTTGGTAATCGTGTTTCTTTGGAATCCATTGGCTGTTAGTACATTAGTGAGAGTGTGTAGTTCGGTTTTTAGGTGTTGTTCGTCAGCTAGGTGTTTTGTTCTGGAGATGAGTGTCTTGGCTACGGAGTTGATCTGTGCTGGGTGGTGGTGTGAGAGTGCGTTCAGATAGCGGTTTGTGTGTGTTTTTTTATGGTAGATAGTGTGTCCTAGGGAGCCGTTGGATTTCTTGTAGACTAAGACATCAAGGAAGGGAAGTTGATTGTTAGCTTCTGTTTCCATGTTGAATTGTATTTTGGGGTGTAGGCTATTGAGGTGTGTGAGGAAGTCATCCAGTTTTTCTTTGCCGTGTGGCCAGATTACGAAGGTGTCATCTACGTATCTGAGCCAGAGTTTGGGTTTGTGGTTGGATTTTTCTAGAGCGAGGGTTTCAAAGTGTTCCATGTAGAGGTTTGCGATGACAGGTGAAAGGGGTGATCCCATGGGTGCTCCTTCCATTTGTTTGTATCTTTGTCCATTGTACATGAAGTATGTGTTGGATAGGCAGTAGTTGGTCAGATCTAGGATGTGTTTTGGGGGGTTGCATTTATTTCGGATAGCTGTCAAGGCTTCTTTGATTGGCACTTGGGTGAAGAGGGATACGACATCGAAGCTCACAAGTAGGTCACAGGGCTGTAAGTTTAGTTTACTTATGATCTCTATGAATTGGAATGAGTTTTGTATGTGTGAGGTGATGGAATTTGCATAAGGCTGTAGTTGTTTGGCAAGAAATTTGGCTAGATTTTGTAGAGGTGAGCCTATGGAGCTGACTATGGGTCTGAGTGGGGTTCCTTCTTTGTGTATCTTGGGCAGACCATAGAGCTTAGGACATCTGGATGATTTTTCTCTGGGAATGATTGTTTGCTGGATCTCTTCACTGATGGGGGTGGCTTTTATTTTGGATTTTGTGGTTTTTTCCAGGTAGGTGGTGGGATAGCACATACAAACTCCTCAAGACAGATCCCCTCTAAGACGTTGCTCCTACACCTTCAATTCTACGCGGGGAAAAACCCGAATGACCAAAGATCCATATATATATATATATATATATATATATATATATATATATATATATATATATATATATATATATATATATATATATATATATATATATATATATATATATATATATATATATATATATATATATATATATATATATATATATATATATATATATATATATATATATATATATGAATCAAGCACCAGGATAGAAAAATAAACAAACTGTTTAATATGCAAAAATAAACAGTTTATTTTTCTATCCTGGTGCTCAATTCTTTTCTTTCTAACATGCACACACCCAGGATTCGCATTTTTAGTCTTATTAAGGATATACATGTGCGTGCGCACACACACACACACAGTTTGATTAAACAATGGCAAAATACCAATTACTTTAAATTAACCAAGTTAAAAATATCTAGTTAAAAACCCTAGTATCCCTTCTGCAAATAACAGGGTTTATTTTTCTTAACTATTTCTGATTTCAATTTTTAAGACATCTTAATGAAAACACCTACACAGAATATGATCTTGAAGACACTTATCAAAGAATGCACTATGTTCTGCTCTCATATTTCAACAATACTTACCTTTGCCAGATTCAAGCAAGAGTTTCGCTAAAGTTTCAGCTTCAGGCATTCCCTTTAGTTTAGTCAAATTATCTTTTAACTGAACCATGCTTTTACTGATCAAGTGGTGACTTTCCTCCTCTATAAAATCAAAATACTTTTTAAAGTATTATAACACAAGATATAAAGATCACTAAAACCATGTGGTTTATGCATTAAGAAATATTTAAGCATTGTTATATTTGAGATCCTTTTTAATTCTTGTATTTGTACACACACACACACACACACACACACAGAGAGAGAGAGAGAGAGAGAGAGAGAGAGAGAGAGAGAGAGAGAGAGAGAGAGAGAGAGAGAGAGAGAGAGAGAGAGAGGTTTGTGTGGAATCATGTTACCTGGCAGTCATAGCATAATTGAAAAATTTCAGTTTTAGAGCAGACTTTCAGAACAAGATATACATGGCACAAAAGAATAGCATAATCATTGTATTTCCTATCTTTATGGAATTTACTTTTAGATTAGGGTTGGAGAATTTTTATCCAGTTACAGTCAAAAAAATATTTTATTTAATGGGGCTGAAGATCATATAGATTTATAGTCATTTATAATGCACACTATCAAAATTCACCTTTAGGATTTATCCATAACTAAACTACAGTTTTAATAATGTATTTTGGAATTAATATACTAGGATTGTTTAACATAAGATTTCAAGGAACACTACATAGGATATTATGCATGTTTTATTATTCTTTAGAGTAAAATAACAAAACAAGAACAACAATTACCTTTTTTAAGTCCTACTGAATCTATGTCAAGTCTTGGAATTTCTTTTTGCAATGTTAAAGGCTATTGAAAATAATTAAAAAAAGTTAATGGAACATTCCTACCTGCTTTTTGTTATGTACATTAAATCTACTGGTCTTTTCATCTACTTCAGTCACAATTTAGTGATTTTTTTCCTATCCATTCTTTATGAAATGGAATAAAATATCAATAAAGAGCTTCTGTATATTAATTTAGAGGCAACTGGGTAAAAATATGAAAAAATATGAATACTGTATGAAATTCAAAAACAATTTTTGAATGTACTGTCACATCACAACTTCACACTATCTCTGTGAAGGAGATAGTGTAATCAACTCTGCAGGCATACACCTCACTAGCCCAAGAAGTAGAAATCAAGGAGGTGAGGACAATTAGTGATAAAAGTTAAAAGAAATATTAATTGGGAAAAAAGATGTCAAGGAAGAAGCTTCACCAAAATATCAAAGGATTAAAGAGGGTGGGGGTTTTATTTATTTATTTATTTAACTTATATGCCACCATCTCATCTAGAAGTGACTCTAGGCAGCTTAGAAAAATAAATGCAAGACAAAACTTTTAAATATTAAGTGAATAAATATTAACACTGAAATTGATTTAAAATTGATAGATAGTATGAAAGGGAGCAAGATGCACATGGGAAGTATTGGGGTTTTAGTCCATTAACCATCTCCAGAATGGCAGACCATTTGGCAGAACCAGGTCTTCAGACCCATTTGGAAGGCCAAAAAGGTGGATGTGGATCTCATCTCAGGGGAAAAATTTCCAGAGGAGTGGAACCATAGCAGAAAAGGCTCTTCTGCTGGACACCACCAGCCAGAATTCCTAGACTGTGGAGGGTCTGGAGCATTCCCCTTCTGCCAGTGTGGGTGGGATGAACCAATCCCATCGAGATGAGATGGTTCCTCAGATAACCTGGACTCCTGCCATAAAGGCTTTAAAGATAAGAACCAACACCTAGAATTGAACCTGGAAGCAAACTGGCAACCAGCGCAGCTCATGGAACAGCAGTGTAACATGGACCACCCTAAGAGCCCCCAGAACTGTCTGTGTGGCTTTCTCCTGCACCAGCTGTAGCTTCCAAATATTCTTCAAAGCAACCCCATATAGAGCATGTTGAAATAGTCTAAGACTGAGATGACCAGGGTTTCAGTGACTAAGTGGGGGACTCATGATTCAAGAAAGGACACTACTGGCACACAACACAAAATTGTGCAAAGGCTCTTCTAGCCACAACTCTTTGAGGAGAAATCACAAGTCTAGAAGAACCCCCAAGTTGTAAACTGAAGCTCTCTGGGGCAATGTCACCCCATCCAAAACTAAAGACGTTAAAAGTCTCAGATTCCAAAATATCGCGTACCAAAAGCTGCTGTCTTACCAGGGTTCAGCTGAAGTCTGTTATCCCACAGCCAGATCCCTTCCCCAGCCATGAGAAGGCAGTGACAGCATTACTTAGGTCACGGAGGATGGAGATGTAAAACTAAGTATCAACAGCACACCGATGGTACTTCATTCCATGATGGCAGATGATCTCACCCAGAAGCATCATTTATACGTTAAAAGCGAGTGGAGAGAGTACCAGGATTTGTAGCACGCCATTGGGACTTGCCTTCGATAAAGGAGTAAAATCAGCTAAGACTGCACCACTTAGCCCCAAACCCGAGCTGGCTTGAAAGGATACTACTGTGTCTCCCCAAAAATGAGACCCGGTCTTATATTATTTTTGCCTCCAAAAGAGGCACTAGGTCTTATTTTCAGGGGGTCTTATTTTTTTTCCCTAACACCTGCCTCGCCTCACAGCTGCGGCACCAACATCCCTGTCTACTAGGAGCCTGATGAAGTCACCGCTACGAGAGAGCTGCCCCATGGGCCCCACATCCGCTTACCACAGGACCAATGCAGCCAGGCCTCCCACACCCCAACACATTGCACTGCTGCCCCACTTCTATAGCCGCTTGCGGCAAGACATGTGGCATGTCATGCCGCTGCTGCTGCTGCCACAAGCAACAGCTGAATTGCCCCAGAACGGCTTCACTTGTGCCCGATGTGTGCTATTTTACTCTAAGTGCCTAGACCAGAGACTCAGCAGGCTTAAAGGAAACTGTCTTGCAGCTCCGAGGGGGAAGCAGTAGTGACGGCAGAGCACTCCACTCATCACCTGGCCTGCCCTGTTGAGGCCATCCTCACCTGGAGCCTCTCTCTCCTTACCAGCCCAAGGCTCCAGTCTTGTCACTTAAGTTTAAATAGAGTGCAGCGGGAGCCAGCGGAGCCATCCCAGGGAAACTGTTGTTGCTAATGCTGCTGCTGCTGCTGGGCTGAGCCCCACCCACTGCTGCCTCCCAAGCCAGCCAACACGCATGAAAATCCTGGGCAGCAGACGAAGGTGGAGCTTGGGAGGCAGCAGTGGGGCGGGGTCCAGGCCAGCAGCTAGAGCAAAATTCTCCCCTGTGATGAAATGCTCCACCGCCGCTGTTTCCCAAGCCAGCCAACAAGCATGAAAATGCTGGGCAGCAGGTAAAGATGGAGTTTGGGAGGCAGCAACGAGGTGCAGCACAGGCCAGCCCAGAAGCAGCAGCAGCAGCAACAGCAGAATCCCTCCCTGCGACGGAGTGCTGAACTGCTGCCTGGGACGGAGATCTGACAGAGACTGGAAGCTCTATCACCTTATGAATGGGGCACTTTGAAATGGAGATATTAGCTCTGTCTCCATGCATCCCATTCACAAGGAGATGGAGCTTCAATAATCTGGTAGGATATTCCTTAATTTTTTAAAAATAAAACTTTATAAAGTGCACTTTGTATTTCTTGAAAAGACACAAAAATTGTTATTTAAAAGTTTCTGCCTCTTCAGTCAAAAAGGATATTTCTAATCACTCTTCTAAAGAAGAGTTAGTCTTGCAAGCGAAATCACAAGATGTTTGTACAATTGAGATTCCTAACATTCAATCCAATTTTTTTTTAAAAAAAAACTATATTTTCCAATACAATTTAATCTGTGGCTTCTTTTTTCTTAAATTTTACAAGGATAAGAAAACTAAGACAAACTAAGACAAAAAGTAAAAAAGTGAAAGAAAAAAGCAAACAAACTAAAGAAAAAACATAAAACACGACTCCTTCCTCCCTATGACAAGTATAAATTTGGCTATCTCCACAATTTCTCTAGTACTTCAGTTAAAAAAAACATTTTTCCCATGTACCATGTTTTCCCCAAAATAAGACTGGGTCTTATATATTTTTTTTGGACCAAAAGATTCATTAGAACTTATTTTCAGGAGATGGCTTACATACAGCAGGTAGCGAGCACATGGGAGTGGGACAGGACAATATTGAGTACAAACAGTAGGGTGTGGCCTGCTCAAGGGGTAGACATAGAGCTTCAAAGTGCAGTGGCGACTGGGCATTGGCATAGACCAACTACCAGCATAAGAGTTCAGGTGAGGGTCACACGTGCCCTTCCCAGGCCAGGCCAGGCCCTACAGCCCTGTGGCGGCCATGCTGGGCAGTGTCAGGAAAGGCACTGAGGAGGGGTCAGCCTGGCCGATGCTCCTCCTGGAAGAACAGGGGGCCTTTACCCCAGGGATGCTGGGTGGTTGCCTTCCTGGCCACCCTGCCCAAGAGGTGAGCAGGGAGGCGATAGCCCAGGGCAAAAGCGCCGGCACAGCTCCAGAGAATGTGGAGCATGCAGAAGTGAGCAGGTGTCCTGCCTGCAGCACCCATGCTGGCTGCCCCTTCCCTGCCGCATTTCTGTAGATGCAGACCTTCCAACTTCACGAGATTTTTTTCTGCAAGTTGGAAGGTGTTATTAAACTTTTAGTCCCACAAACTTTTGTTTCCCTGCATGTGGCAATGGAAAAATATGATAAACGTGATGGAGAAATGTGATGGAGCTGGAAATCAGGTTAGCAAAGAAATGCTTGGGGGTAATGAGGGCATCTGGGCAGTGGCATGGCAAGCTCTCCAGGTCTGCAGTGGCTGAGAAATGTGATAGAGCTAGAAAGCAGTTGGCAAAGCAAACCACCCCCAAGGGCTCCAGGCGCTGAAACGGGCCAGTATCTCTCCAGCAGCTGGCCAAGCCTGCCAGATGGAGGGTTGGCATCTACTGAACCACAGTGGCATTTCAGCTCTGGCGAGGTAGGGGCATCTGGCATGGGCAGGGGCTCCACCTGCCGCTTTGGTGGCTGTGTGGGCAGAACTGTGAAGCGGGCCACGTGGGCGAAACCACCAGTCAAGGGATGATGCACAGCTCCACACCTCCACAGCTGCTGCCATTGAAATGGCAAATGGGCACCAGGCACTGCAAGGTGGTATCATAGGTTCAAAGTGACAGTTGGAGGAGGAAGGAGGTGACCGCCACCACAGGCAGGTGATCTGCGGGGTGGGGCAGGGATGGTGGGGACCAAAGAAAGCCCTTCCAGTGCTGTATGCAGCTAATGCACAGCAGTGGGAGAGGCCTTTCGCCATCACTACCCCCTGGCTCAAAAACAGCGGAGGGGGAACCAGATAAGGGGACTGAGCCTCCCCCACACATTCTCCATAGCACTGCAGTCTGGCTCAGAGGGCAGTGAAACAGAAGAGGCAGGTGGGTGGGCGGGGTTTTAACTAGGGCTTATTTGTGGGTTAGGGCTTATATTAGGCCCATACCTGGCACTTTAAAGTCCATTTTCAGATCCACATTTTTTTCCACATCCCTTTCATCATTGTTAAACTCCAAATCCTTTTTAAATCAGTCTCAATCTGATTTATCCAATAAAATATGTTGTTTTTCTATATTCTCCACTATAGTATCACCCAATCTTGTAAATAATTAAGACTTGTTCCCAGTCTTAATTTCTTCTGTATTCAAATAGTGTTTCTCCATTATTAATTGGTCTATTCTCCTTTAAAAGTAATCCTTCCTTTTCTCTAGGTTCCCTATAGCCAGCCTTCAAGTCTGCTCTTATCATCTATTTATTTTCCAATCAATAAAACTTTCTCATAGGACTTCTTACAATTAATTTCAAAGATTTTCTTGCACCCTACAAGAAATACTGTTTGAAATACATCTAGCCTCTTAATTTTCCAAAATCTATTTTTTGTCCCCTATTTTCTGTTTTTCAAAAAGATAAAGCTTCTCTTGTTAATCTTTAAATTTATTCAGAACTTATTTTATATATGTTAAGAGGTAAGTCTCCCAATGCAATATAACCTGACTTCTGGAAAGTTCTTAACTCCAAAGAAATAAGTAATAAGCAACTTATTTATAAATTATAATTAATAAAAGGGGAAGGAAGCAAACTCAGTGTTTCTTTGAAAATTCCGAGCATACCACATAGGTAAAATGAATGTTCCCCAGCCCCTGAAACTCTCAAATTTTCTGTGGAACTCTATTTTGTGATTTCTTCACAGAGAATCTGTATGGAACAAAACATGGCAACTCTTGTCTTCTCCTTAATCCACAGAGGAATTCTAGAGTCTCAAATTTTCATCAACTCTGTAAGTCATGCTCATTCCACTATACTGCCCTAGAAGCCAGGCTGGTTTTTTCTAAAGTAGAACCCAGTTTCCAGCTGATGGATAAACTACAATCAATGTCTAATGTCATGGTGACCAACCATAACAAATTATGTTCTTGAATGGCTATTATTTATAGAGATACTGGAACATTCGATAAGAACATTACCACATTGGACTGCAACATGAAATTATTATAAATTGATATGAAAACAATGCAGATATAACTTAGCAAGTTTCAAAGAGAGTTGGAGAATTTGAAAATGTGATTGCTTCTTCCCTAGGCTAAAGGCTGCTGAAAATACAATCCAAAAGCAAGTATATATAGTGCTCAATGGCAACTGAGACTGAAATTGCTATTGCCAAGTGATGCAATATAAAAAATGATGTCATGTGATAACATCACCAGCACAATTTCCAACAAACCTGATTGCCATAATCACAAGAAACATGGGTTATTAAGCAGAAAGTAGTGTGATTCCCAGGTAAGGAGCACAGGAGTATCATGAGGGGTGTTATGGGAGGAGGGAGGCTCTGTTAAGATATGTCAGCCCTGCAAGATAGCCCACATAAGGAATGCAAACTATGAATACTACCATCACCTTAACTGTAAAATTACAGCAACATATTTTCCAAGATAACGGGTGTCAACTGCAAACAGGATGTCAACTTTAAAAATGAACATGGCTGTAGCCATCTTCTTTCTTTCTTTTTCTTTCTTTCTTTCTTTCTTTCTTTCTTTCTTTCTTTCTTTCTTTCTTTCTTTCTTTCTTTCTTTCTTTCTTTATTGGATTTGGATTTGGATACCGCCCTTTCCTGAAGGACTCAGGGCGGTTTACAGGGAATTAAAACAAGAAATACAAAATTTAAAAACAATTAAAAAGATTATAACAGTCCCTGAAAGAGTAAAAAACCCCAATTAAAATTAAAATTAAAATTCTCAGCCTGGGCCAGAGAGCTCAAAGAGCCAGGTCTTCAGGTCCCGGCGGAATGAACGGAGGTCGAGGGCAGTCCTCAGCTCCACGGGCAGCTGGTTCCAGAGGGCAGGCGCACCCACTGAGAAGGCCCTCCCCCTGGGCGTTACCCGCCGGCAATCTTTTACCGGCGGTACCCTGAGAAGACCCTCCCTGTGGGAGCGCACTGGACGAAGGGAACTTGATGCTGGCAGCAGGTGTTCCCTCAGATATCCCGGATCCAAGCCATTTAGGCCTTTATAGGTCATTACTAGCACCTATTCATTTTTGGTTCACACAAAGGAGGGAGGAGGGGCCAAAATTGGGGCCAAAATTCCTTGGTCCTTATCCTATCCCTAAAATAATTAACCCTGTCACAGTGGAATTGAAACTACCAGTTGTTGGGGAAAGTTCACCCTATTTCACTGCAGTCTATGGAAATAGGTGTCAGAATCCTATTTGAGACCTGTCCCAAAGAAGCCGCCAGGTCCAATAGTGGTGGAGGGAGGGACACACTCTGAAATAAAATGTATTCTCAATTCTAGGTTGTACAATGGAAAGTTACAATACCTTGTTCAGTGGAAAGATTACCCCCTTTCAGAAACCACATGGGTGAAATGTACAAACATGAAAGCGGATAGATTGATAAAGACGTTTTACAATAAATACCCTCACAAGCCTCGAGGGAATGCTTAACCTGAGTTTTCTTAGCCCTGCAGGAGACTCTTTCTTTCTGATGGGGAACCGAATGTCAATTTTAAAAATGAGCATGGTTGTAGCCATCTTCCTTATTCATTTTCAGTTGACACATAGAAAGGAAGGAGGGAGGATTGCCAGGTGCTTCGCTAGTCTAAATAAGCTTTTATGCCATGGGAACCAAGGTCAACAGCTGCTCCCGAGACTTCAGGCTAGGCGTTTCATGAAAAGCACATCAAGATGTATTGGGGAACAGTTGCTTGCATAGATTTAGGGGTGGGATTTCTTAACTTTGTATTGGGGAAATGTTACATATGTCTTCAGACTTAGTTTCACTTTTGATGTGCCGATAGTTTGTAACTAATAAAACATACTCTTTGAGGAATTTCCAAGCCTCAGAGTCCTGCTTTATTTGTCTCTGTCGGAACCATGACACAGGAAATCAGTGGCATGACCACAACATTTGTTCCTATGGAAATTTTTTAAAAAGGACAAATCATTGTAAAATATTAAAGATTTGTCTAAAGAGAAAGCAGAGTTTAAGAAAGAAATATTTGTGATGCACTAACAATAAAGATGCACTTGCATTGAAAGGACAGTTAGACATGTGATAAATAAATAAAATAAATAAAATTGCACAATGTGACAAAGGCATGAGAGAAGAGAATGCCTACTGATTGGTGTAATAAACGTTCTAAAGCAGGGCTTTTCAACTTTTTCACCCATTGTACCACTTTTAGGATAAGGCAATATGAGAGTACCACCAGTCACCCAGCAAGGTGTCAAAAACTTGACCAAAAAAAAAGGAAAAAAATGATAAAGTACAAGTAGTCCTCGACTTACAACAATTCACTTAGTGACTGTTTGAAGTTACAATGGCACTGAAAAATGAATTATGACCATTTTTCACACTTATGACTGTTGCAGCATCCCCAGGGTCATGTGATTTACATTCGGATGCTTGGCAACTGATTCATACATTCAGTGTCCCAGGGTCATGTGATCAATGGCCAGGTCATCACTCAGATTGTGGGTGCCTGTGGGAGGGATCCGTGGGTCTCTGGTGGAGGGGAGTGGGACTGGGATGGGTGCCTTCCCTTTCTCCCATTGTCCCTTCCTTCCTTCTCTTTCCTTTCCTTCTTTCCCTCTTTGTCCCTTCCTTCCTTCCCTCCCTCCATCCTGTGCTACGCCGTCCAGATCCCAGCCTGGTTTTGGCAGGTAGCGGCGCATTCTCATCCACACAGATGGATACCCATTTCTGGCCGCATTGCTACTGTTCTTAAGTTACATTTGCACCCGCTTTTCTCCCTCCTCCAAAGGAAACAAACCCGCATCGCCACCAAGTCACCCTTCCTTCGGGCGAAGTAATCTCTGGACCCAATTTTGAGACTGTTAGCCTAAAGCAGAGAGTCGGAGAGCTGCATCACTCATACCGTTTGGATTCTACTTTTACGCCCTGGGAGCAGCTTGCCTTTCAAACCTCCGATATATAACAGAAAGGGAACCTGCTGCAAAGGCGCGTCTCACAGAGTCTTTCCCAAGCGACGCCTGCACTCCACTGCTGCAGAAAAAGAAGCACTGCGTTTCCCACCACTGCAGGCAGCCCGGGTCCTGTGAGAGGCCAAGTGGGAACGAAGCAGCCCTAGGGTCTGTGCTGCGGAAAAGCCGCAAGCGCCGGTGTCACCTGGGCTCCTGCCCAGCAAACTTGCTTGCGGAAAAGAGGCTGCTTGCTAAGTGAGCTGGGCAGCAGGCCAGGATCAGCGTTTCTAAGCGTGACTCAGCTGATCCCAGGCTCCTGCCCGGCTCGCTTGCGGAAAAGAGGCTGCTTGCTAAGTGAGCCCAGGATCAGCCGAGTCGCGCTTAGAAATTGCGCTCAGAAACGCTGATCCTGGGCTGCTGCCCAGCTCACTTAGCAAGCAGCCTCTTTTCCGCAAGCAAGTTAGCCGGGCAGGAGCCTGGATCATTGTTTCTGAGTGCACTTTCTAAGCGTGACTCAGCTGATCCCAGGCTTCCGCCCAGCTCGCTTGCGGAAAAGAGGCTGCTTGCTAAGTGAGCCCAGGATCAGCTGAGTTGCGCTCAGAAGTCACGCTCAGAAACGCTGATCCCAGGCTCCTGCCCAGTTCACTTAGCAAGCAGCCTCTTTTCCGCAAGCGAGCCAGGCAGGAGCTCGGATCAGCATTTCTGAGCGTGATTTCTGAGTGCGATTCAGCTGATCCCAGGCTTCCACCCGGCTCACTTGCTTGCGGAAAAGAGGCTGGAATCAGCTGAGTCACACTCAGAAATCACGCTCAGAAACACTGATCCGGGCTCCTGCCTGGCTCACTTGCTTGCAGAAAATAAGCTGCTTGCTAAGTGAGCTGGGCAGGAGACTGGGATCAGCTGAGTAGCGCTTAGAAATCGCACTCAGAAACGCTGATCTTGGGCTGCTGCCCAGGTCACTTAGCAAGCAGCCTCTTTTCCGCAAGCGAGCTGGGCAGGAGCCCAGATCAGCGTTTCTGAGTGCGATTTCTGAGTGCGATTTCTGAGCGCGGCTCAGTTGATCCCGAGCTTCCGCCCAGCTCACTTGCTTGTGGAAAAAAGGCTGCTTGCTAAGTGAGCCAGGCAGGAGCCCAAAATCAGCTGAGCCGCACTCAGAAGTCGCGCTCAAAAACGCTCCTGCCTGGCTGAGACTCCGGATTTGAGCTGCCGAACAGAGAACACTGCTGTTCAGCTGGGAGGCTGGGACTCCAGATCCGATGCCACGTACCACCAGCTAGGTGCTCACGTACCACTAGTGGTACGCGTACCACCGGTTGAAAAGCCCTGTTCTAAAGGACACTTTTAATGTTATTATCTTAGTAGCCACACAAGAAATCTAGTATACCATGTAATAATATGTATATTAGCACAAGGGGAAATGTAAATTAAATTATAAAATTTGAAGACAAATCCTTCATTAAGGAAAACTAATGGAACAAGGGTTACTGGGGTGTACCCAGACATTAAAGCTAATGCACGAGATTAGCAGAAAGTATGCATGCTTATAGTGTTTATGTATGTTTCATGCTAAAAAAACTCTTTAGTACTCCAGAATATTCGTGCATGGACTCTGCAGACAGATTGTTACTCCTATGTATGACACAGAAAAACCAGAAAGAAGCAAGAGTTGAATTAAAAATTTTGGGATTCTATCTTCCTCTTTCTGGCAGCTTGATGTAAAAGATTAGATCAGAATAACACTAACAGGAAAACACATGATGTTCACCTCCATCTATGTTGTACTTTAAAAAAAAATTATAAAATGATCACAAGTACCTAACGCTTAAATTATTCTGAAAAATTCAAGTTTTCATGTATATGCTTTCTGCATGTAGACTAATCTGAAATAATTTGTATAATTCCTACTTTCATTAATGTTTTGCAATGTTTCAGTAATACATGTATAAACCTATGTATAGAAACAGTGGCATTTGTCCTTATAAGATTATATCTAGGTAATATGACAACTAAAAATCTTTTTTTTCCAAAGTCTTCAATAATTACCTTAAATTCAGCTGTGTCCTTCATTTTCAATTCTGGAGTAATTCGCAAACTTTTCTGTTCAGTACTTAGCGCACGTTCTTCCAAATTAAGTTGAGGAGATATAGTAATTTCTTCTCTCAGGCTTTTTAAGTCTGGTGGAAGTATTTCTACATGTTTATCTAAAATCACTGGCAATATTTTTTCCTCATCTTTTGCAGAATCAGGCAATTGCTGCTTTTCTTCTATAGATATGTCTTTCCCTGCGCTTTAAGTATAATAAAAAGCAATTATTTCCTAGGAAAAATTATAGGCAGCAGTCTTGAATTCCTTCAGTTAGTTCCCAAAGTTCTTAGTTGCAGAGAGCACAGGAGTCAATAAGGACTTCAACAGATATTTTATCGCTTTCAAAGCACTAATATTTTGTGCCACAAAGGATGGAAGTTAGTGTTGGTAGTTGCAAAGAAGGGGAGGGGTTTTTTTGATGGATTTTATCAATTTAAGTGTCCCCAATGAAAGCAATGGTGCAAAGTGAAGTTTGCCCTGAGAAGACTAAAGCAGTTTTGATTTAACAGAGCTGATGCAAACATCTACCCATAACACCCCATTTAGGGTCCTTCATTTCATTTCCACCAGGTTTTGTTACTTTTTGCATGTGAAGTTCTCAGTGGATGCAGGAGAACATCAACAGTAGTATAGTCTTATTCAGCTGCCAATGCTCCTCTTAGGTGCAAGAAGTCTCCTCCAAAAGATGACAGACCCCTCCAGCAATCAATAATAATAAGAAGGTTAAGATTGTTCACTAGGCAAAGAGCAAGCTAAAATTCTTAATTATTGAAATTATTTAACAAAATTGTGTCTATTTCTGCATGCATTTATATTGTTAATTGAAAGTGAAAAACTACATTCTGCAGTGTTTTAATTGTCATGTGTGTATAAGTACTATATTTTCCTTTTTTATAATGCATAATTGAAAGAGAGAATTTAACTTTTTCATATACAAATATAGAAATATACCCCAAAGGTATAATATGAAAAATGTTATTCTACAGTTAACAACTAAATTTGAAATTGTCTCCATTTATTTCTTTGCAGGCATAATGGTATTTATGTTATATATCATCTAATTTCAATAATATATGCATTACACTTGAGTAATCCTTTATGTGATAACTACCCAATCACTACACTATAGGTAGGTAGGCAGGCAGGCAGATAAATAAATAGACAGAATGTATGTGTATATGTATATGTATTTAACTGTGTGAGCAACTTGTTCCCGATTTTTAAATGGCTTATATGAATTGATTTATAGTTTATTTAGAAGTTTAATTTAAATATACTTCTCTTGTTTTCTGCAGTCATTTTCCAAAAATAATGTATTTCAAATATTTTCTAACTTTATACAAATGCCAAATCAGACTTAAAAATCCATTTCTTATTTCCTGCCACGATGAAACAAAGGTAAATAAAGAAGATCCAACATTGTGTAATAGGCAGAATAACTTGGTATTGCATAATTTTAGAATCTTTTAGAAGCGTAAGACACCCAGAGTAACTTGGTTGAATGGGGGACTACAGAAATTGACTGATTGATTTTGAATGAATGAATAAATAAACAAACAAGCAAACATATACATACATATTTCCCTATATATCTGAAGTGATAAAAAGTAAATTAGTTAATCCCCTTTAAAAATGCTAGACTAAATATAAAGAGATATATTTTAATTCTTTATTATATATCTATATGTGCCTAACATTCTTAATTTTGGCTGGATTAGGCCAAAATCATGTTAATCAGATTTTAGAGAACATAATTGGATAATAGTGTAACAATAGTAATTTCAAATGTTTAACAAAAATATGGTTAAATGGGGAATAACTTACCCATAGTAGCCAAAGCTCTAATCACCCTTCTTAAAACTTTGTACTAAATAGTAAATTTTTATAATGCAAAGAGTGAAATACTTTGTAGATCAGATTTTAAAGAACCTTCCAGGACACATTTCTATTATTTCTCAGCAGGAACACAGCATATATTAATTGTTCCCTTGTCAGACTGAAGTAAGACCAACATAAGAGAAAAATATCAGAGACAGGACTGCCCTACCTAGCTCTTTGCTGTCCTCTGAGGCTATCACTACATCCCAAGTATGTTTGGTCCACCTCCATGACCCATAGAATTTAAAATGCTTAAATCAGTTCAGAAATTATCTAAATTTAATTCTTCCAATCCAATGGAGGATTCTTTTTCCTCCTATATACAAGCAAGCATACAAGAAGGACTGATTCTTCCCTGTCAATCTGCTAGGACTGTTCTGCCAAATCTGTTTTAGATGTTATTCACTATAATTTTAAATATTTTATATTAGATTTTTGTTATTTTTTGTTTCATTTTCATGAGCCATTTTGAAAATGTAATTTAACCAAAGTGGCCAAATATATTTAAATGTGTTATGAATGAATAAAGCCTAAAAAAAGAACAAAAATGGAAACAATCTTTTTCAAAACAAAACATTTCTAATGGTGTTTCAGTAGTGTCTAATAAAACTGCAGAAGATATTGGAGCTCAAAACATCTTATTTATTCATCAGCAAGACCCGGCATCCTTGTATTGGTTTTATTTCATTCCTCGTGGAAGTTTGGAAATCATTCTTCAAAGATTTTCAGGAATTCTTTTAGGACCTAAAGAGCAATCCGGGATTAATTTTAATAGATTATTCTGATGTGTTATTAACAATTATAATTGTGCTTAAACAAATTGGGATGGAATATCTCTCCAAGAAATACCATTTATAGAAAAATTGTTCTATAATGGGATCTACCATAAAATCTTTCCCTTGTTTTGATTGGCAAGACATTCCTTTAGGGAATACTCTAAATATCAACTGAAGTCCCACAGTTAAGATTACACAATATTCCCAAACTGAAATAGTAGCTCATATGGTTACACAAGTTTACTTAGTGAAAAATCAAGGGGATATTTTCCCAGGCTCCCAAGATCTGGCCTCAGAATATTTTGAATTGAGCTTTTATTGTTCTATAGTTGGGCCCTGAAAGTAAATATCTCTTTAAATGTCTTCAAGCCAATCTTGATTCTTGGCAACATATAGTATTTCAAAAGAAGTTTGCAGTTGCCTTCTTTGTAAGGCAAGCAAGAGAGAGCAACTGAATCCAAGTCCAAGTCAGGACTAAAATGGAAAGACATCTGGTTTCTAGCCCAGTGATTTCAATCATTACATCAAGTTGGCTCTTGGACATCATATAGCTTCCTTATATTGTATAAGAGAAAAAAACATGAAACCACAAAACATATATTTTCCCCTTTTGGAATAAGTTTTTATATAATATCTGGTAATTTAATTTACTTTTTTATTTTCTTATTTTATTTAATGTTTTAATTCTTTCAGTCAGTATTTTCCAATATATCAGAAACTATAGTTTCACTCTCTATTTTTAAAAAAATAATTTTAATTTACAATAATGTACTTCTGTATTTCTGGAAAGTTCCATAAGCATGCCAAAATGCTACCTGATTGTTCAGCAGTGATTTTTCCTTTCTAGAGGCACAGGATTATAGACAGGTACAGTTTGGTATAGAAAAAAAATGGTAAATGTGACCAGAAAAACATAGTGCAATAAGTTGTTCTAAATATAAGAAATCATAATGTCATCCTGAAGAATGTTCAATTTCATTTACATTCATCCATTAAAAGACACTATGGACATTGGTTTTTTTCCAACTTCACCAAGAAATCAACATAGCAATCCACATTTCTCCCCCAAACATCTTAATCTTGTAACAGATTGAATAGTTTGTTGTATATTAACATCCTTCAATTATGCTATCAATTAAGTTGCAGATATAGGCAATGTTATCAACAAATGTTTTATAAACAAGTTATAATGTTCAGAAGGTAATCCCTCTATTCAACATAAAAGATTGTGCATGCCAAGCAAGATATCACTTAAAACAACTCCATTGAACAGCCATGTTCTTAATTATTTCAACAGCCATCACCATACTATAAAAGCTCTAACCTAAAATTTAATGTATGTTTCATCCATCTTCATTTGTATTTGTGCCACTATTACCTAGCATTTTATTGCTTCAACTTCCTGAAACAGTGAAGGAATATGATTTCAGGTAGTCCTCACTTAAAAAAACACAATTAGGACCAGCAACTTCATTGCAAAGATAATGAGACATCATATGACCACAACAGACTTATAACATTTCTTCCACTGCAGTTATTAAGCAAATCAATAGTCATCAAAAGAGATGTCACATCAAGAGAGATGTATGACGTGTTATTGCTGGTTTTTCCACTGAAACACACAAATTAGAGTCATGAGACTGGAGGAAGTTACAATGATTATAAACAACCACCAGTTACGAACTGCCTGAGTCTCAATCATGTGACCTTGGAGATGCTATGACAGACATAACTGTAAGGACTGGTCATGAAGTTATTTTTTCAATGCAGCTGTAATTTTCAGGACCAGACAAAACAATCATTAAGTGAGGCCTAGGTGTACTTGCTTGAGGAAATGTATATTGATTATCATCTCCATCAGAAGATTCTCTACAAATTCACTTTAATAAGACTAGGTTTCTGGACATCCCTTAGAAACCATCATAAAAAATTGGATTGATCAATTTTCAAAACCACACTGGTCTAGTTCTGTATAGGATTAGAGTTAGAGTCTAAAATATATGATGTCATGATTTGTCTGTAAAAGTGGAATAAATTCCATCTAAATTTGTCCAGCAGAAATTATCAAGCCTAAAGAATGATCTATTGATATGTAAACACAATAACAGCCTAGTATTAATTCTATGAAAATGAAATCCTTGGTGTTGATGTCCCCAGAATTTAAAGTCTGGGAATTATAACGCTAAATCCCAATAAATGACTAAGATTTTAAAATGTTATCTGCACCCTACTGTACACTAACAGAATCAATTTAGTAATGTGATTTAGGTGCTGAACTAGAAATATGTGATCAGGTATTCTAGCCCCCCTCCCCCTTTAGGCATGAAAGTCACTCTGAAGGCCTGTTATTTTTCTCTCAGCCCAATCCACTTTATAGGGTTGCTGGAGGGGGAGATAGGGAAGCAGGATGATTTCTGGAGTTGTACAAAATAAAGACAGGATATAAATCTAATAAATACATAGAGCTTCCATGCTCTTTTAACTCTCCAGATCCAGAAAAAAAACCACTCAAAATCAAGATCTTACAAAGAAGTTTATCTCAAGGGAAAAACAGAATTGTTTGAGAAGCCCAAACAATGATCTGCATTTTGATAACAACCCCATATTTATTTTTAATTAAAAAGCATGAAGACATCACTAAGGAAAAGAAATTTCTAAACTATAAACCAAGCACACTAACAGAAATATATCTAAAACTAATACGATGTGGGTTTTTTTACATATCACCTTAATCTATAGCAATAGCCCATCCAATCCCAATGTTGACCTGCTCTGTGTGAAACTATCACCGGCTAAGAGAAATATCAAAAGTGAAGTGAGCACTGAATTGATCCATGGATAAAAAGAAGAGATTTTGAAAATTTTCAGTTTTTTAAATTGAAAAGGCCAACCTACATAGGTCTATATCAGAATTGTCCTAAATTCACAAAAATATCAGAGCAGAATTCATTGTAAAGACAAATACTAGCTCAACGTAAAAAAAAACCCAAACTGCATAATGAGAGGCAATAACTTTCAGATCCATTGTACTATAAGAAAAATTGTTTTAGAATTCATTCAACCTAAATTGAGATACAAACAAAAGACTGAGAGCAATATAGAAAGTTCAAAACTATAAAGAACAATATTATTTCCCAATAAAATGAAAGTTGCTATTACTGTATTTCCAAATAAAATGAAATAGAAAAGCTGTATAAAAAAATTATCAAACTCTCCAACATAAAATATTAAATTCATACTATATATTATATATAAACCACCAAAATCTAAAATATTATGAACTATGTTTAGTAAAAATTAACAGGACAATTAAATTAAATTAAAGATTTTAAGCCATTATCAAAATATTTTTTATTTTTTTTAAACATTAAGTGTAATAAGGAAAGTGTTTGCTGATTGAGCTCAGTGCTGATCTTGTACATAGGCAGAATCTAAAACTCTTAAATTATTGAGCATTTATATAAGTTTTTTACAGAATCCAAATCTGCTGTTTAGCTATTTAAGCAACTGAAGAATTGTTTTAGGATTGACAACTTACAAGCATGGAATAAAAATGTTTAATGCAGTATATTATCTAAACAAATTCATCAAAAAAAATTATATTATTGGACAGTCCAACAATTTTTAAGATATATTAATTTTTTTATATTTGAATGTAATAAAATTGAAATAACTTTCATATTCATGATTTGGACTTGCTCTTTGGCTGTCCCAGTTTAGTTTAATATCTGTATTTTTATCATTATGTGCTGAGAAGGCAATTGATAAATTAATATTTAAAGATATGAATGTATTGTTTAACTACATTAAACATACAGTAACAGTATTACTGAAAAACGTAAACTTGTCTGAGATCACACTTGATAAAAATGTGCAGTTGGAAAAAAGATATAACTTCAGGGATAAAATTCTGTACTTTTGTACTTTCAGCCTGTAAAGTGATTTGAAAAATATTTCAATAACAAAAATGCTATTATTAAAAGTTAAGAACCACAACTGTACACTGAACTAAATTATATATGATATTTCTTAGGCATGAGGCAAAAACTTCTTTACTAGCTGGAAATGATTGTAAAGGAGTTGTTCATTACTGAAAGATATGATTCTTCATGATACTATTTTACTACATTATCAATATTTAATATTTACCCCTTTAAACGTCGCTTCTTCATTTCAGAAGAATCCTTGCGTTTTGCCACATCTTTGAAATCAACCTTTGAAAAAAAATATAATCAATTTCTGCATGTTTGCATACAAGAAGCTTGGAAAATTTCCTTTACCTTAATGTATCATATCTAATGAACTATCATCAATGCCTCATCCAAGTGAATATTCTAAGATTATTTGATACCATTTGTCCAAAGATATAAATTCTTCTGCCTTGAAAACGGGCTTAGATTAGAAGATCTCCAAGGTCCCTTCCAGTCCTATGATTCTATCTTCAAATTTCATTTTGGCAAAGAATATTAATTATGAGTCCTATATATTGATTATTTGTGAACAAATTAATATAAGCCTTTATTTGTATGTTGTTAAGAAATGAACTTTCCTCTCTATTTAAATGTTTTTGGAACATGATGAATCAAAATATTCAAGATTGTAAATAAATTTAAAAGTTTAATTTTTAGATATTTGAAAGAAGGATTTCTTTTCTTCCTCTTTCTTAGTAAGGAAACTTAATGTTTAGATTTTCTCCTGCTGAGATTTAGGGGACCTTAGAAGTTTCAAAATGCAATCAAATGTATGGCAGAACAGATTATAATCCAAGTTATTAATATTAATATGCAAAGAATATGGTGAAAAGCAACTTGGGTAATTTTAAGTGTTTTTTAAGTGTTTTTCCTTTCTTTCCTTGCAAAGAAAGATTTCTCAATGTAAAGAGAGGCTCCACATTGCAGCATAAATTTTCTTTGGAATAAAAGAATCAAACCTATCCAAAATAACCTTGTAAAATGTAATCTCAACAATTATCTGGTCTTGTCCAACCAGCATCAGTCTCAGAATGGAACTAAGTTGTTTATTTTCCAGATTCTTAGAAAATTATTCATGACAGACTTTTAAATATTAATCCTTTCAACTTTTGTATGTAGTGCTTTTATTGCCCTGTATACCGCCCTGAGTCCTTTGGGAGAAGGGTGGTATAGAAATTCAATTATAAATAAATAAATAAATAAATCCCATCTATCCTTAAAGTCACATGTAATGTGATAAGATGTAGTAAAGAACATAGAAATACTGGTGTTTCACGATTTTTATCATCATAGTGTAGACCCAAGCATAACTTCTAACACAACTAGTGAGAAATGCTTCTAGTTTTATGCCTGAGGCCCTATGGATATCTCTTGGTTCATTCTCTAGGGCTTCTCGGTTAGTAAGATAAGGAATCTGAATCAGAAAAAAAGTGCTTTTGAAACTTTCACCTAAATGCAACCATCCACTGCTAATTTGGAAAACTCACAAGTAGCCTCTGGGATCTAAGCAATGTTATTATATATTTGGGGAAAAACTAAAATCCTTGTAAACCAATGTAGAACACCAGTAGCACAATCCATTAATTTGAAGGGTGGATCATTAATAAATTGGTCTTATTCTCTGATTAATAAAAGAAGTTACTATCTAAGCTATTTCTTCTGAACAGAAACATGGCCCCATTAGCTAACATCCTGTATGATCTCTTGGTTAACATGACATCAGATAGAAAAGGTGAAACTTTGCTCAGATATCATCCTCTAAATTTTGGAATCCAAAGACTTAGATTAGAAACCTAATGGCTGATACACCTTAAAGCTGAAATGAAGGTTCAACGGAAAGTCCTAAACAGAACAAAGTTCCTTTTTTTTGAGGTAGTCCTCAACTTACAAACATAATTGAGCCCAACTGATACTAAGTGATACAGTTGTTATGTGACTTTTACCCAATTTTACAACCTTTCTTATCATAGTTGTTAAGTGAATCACCAGTTATTAACACGGTTGTTAAGTGAATCTGGCTTCCTCACTGACTTTGCTCATCAGGTGGCCGTAAAAGGCGATCACATGACCCCGGGACACTGCAACCATCATAAATATGAACCGGTTGTCAAGTGCCTGAATTTTGATCATGTAACCAGGGGATGCTCCTAGTCTTAAGTGTGGAAAATGGTCATGTCACTTTTTTCAGTGCCCTTATAACTTTTAACAGTCACTAAAAAATGATTATTAAGTCGAAAACTATCTGTATTTTGTTAGTTCAAATAAATTTGGTGTAAAACATTAGAA
This sequence comes from Vipera berus, assembly GCF_964194415.1. Classification (NCBI taxonomy): domain Eukaryota; kingdom Metazoa; phylum Chordata; class Lepidosauria; order Squamata; family Viperidae; genus Vipera; species Vipera berus. The sequence goes on along the minus strand of NC_138205.1, from coordinate 114,395,693 downwards.
ACAACATTGCTTACCGTCTCAGTTTTTATTTTCCCAGATTCTTCCTTTTTTTTATCAATATCCTCAGATTGGGAAGCTTGTTTTAAAAGCTTTTCCGTAACACCAGCTGATCCTTTTTGTTTAGAAAGTTCCTGACTTTTTCGGGGAAGCATTTCACTTGTTTTTCCTGTGTCAATTTTTTGTAATTTGGGGGTTGTTTTTTCTGTCCCACTAATAGGTACCTCTCTTAAATCATCTCCTTTAACTTTCCCTTTTGAGGCTTTCTTGACTTTCTTTGGTACCTCTTCCACACCTGCTGATAAAGGGAACTGCCAGTCTGGAATAGTTGGAGGTATTTCAGCAAGTTGAATCTTTGCCTTTTCAACTTCCTGTATATTTTAAGTTAAATACATAACAATTTCATCAGGTTTCATAGTCTTTAAACTTGAGATTTTCAACACAGCATTCTAAATATGTGAGGGTAATGACAGACATATAATCCTCTCCTTGTGCTAATTTTTTTAAAAAAATATTTTGCCCTTTGCCTCTAATTCCTTGCTGGGCCTTTGTTATCAGATTTCTATTCTGATTGAATAGCTAACGATTGTCAATACCTCCACACTTTCTACCCAGAAAGAAAACAAAGAGATGACAGTGACCTCTTAATACTATGCACCAAAATCCTCTCTGTCCAATGTTCACAAGTTTATTATCTTCCTCCAGTTTTTTTGGATATCATGGAGGAAAACTCCAGAACTGCTAAATGTCTCTTTAAATTTTATTGCAACATGACACTCTCCAGTTACAGGATTTTCTGCCAACAATGCTGTAATTTCCCAGACTTATGATATTGAGGGTCTTCAAGAAAACTTTTCTGGAGGTAAGTTCTGAGGCAACTCAGGAGTTCATGGCTATCATGACAACCATGAGCCTGTACTAGGTCATCCAAATTCCAACCCAGGACAATGGTCATCTACTTATCTGGTTTTTCCTTTCACCACTGTCCACTGCAAGCAGGTAGGATTTAGACTGGTCAGCCATCAGTGATAAATGGACCCTAATGGATTTCAGAGGGAACTAGGGGCTATTCCTGTTGGTCTGCTGTACAGTCTTCCTGAAGCCTTTGTTGCTACTTGGAACAAGAGGCTCACCAAGGTGTTAGATCAGATCACGCATAGTTGATCTCTCCTCTCTTCTGACTCCCATCACTTACTGTCTTTCACAGAAGAGCAAAAGGAGATGGAAAAGAAGAAATGTCCAGAGATACCAGCACAGTGAAGGATGAACTCAATCTATTATAGATTAGAACTACTATAACGACCTAGTGGCAGTAAGGGCAAGGAAGGGACAATACTTCTCTGCCCCTTATTACATCTGCAAATAGCTGTCTGGTGGCCTTGTTTTATGTGATACATGACCTCTTGGATAAGGAAGATCATTTTATAGGACTATACAGAAGAATTCTCTCAGCATCTGTCAGACAGTAACTTACATTCATTCTGAGTTGGACACTGGCTTTGTTGAAGGTCCCATGTCTGGGAACAGTTTGAACCAGATGGGCCTGAGGGAGTAGGGAGACTCTTTCTGGCTATGAGCTCAGCCACCAGTTCTTTGAACTCATGCCCTTTCTGGATAACTAAAGCTGTCTGACTCTGACTCTAAAGAAGCTGCTCCAGCTGAAATGGGGGAATATGAACCTTGTGAGAAAAACAAGCCAGGAATCACTTTGAGGTTGATCAAACATAGACACTATCAAAACAGCTGGAGCAGTCAGATGACAAGGCATAGCCCCCAAGATCTCAGACCTAGTGAGTAGGAAAGAGAGGAAAATAAAGATGCTCAATCTCCATGCCAAACAAAGGAATAACTAACCTAATTAAAGTTAGCTGGCTGCACCCTGATTTAAGAGGCAGATCTGGCCTATGTTTCATTGTTCAACAAGTGTCTGATATCCTCCTTGTAAATCCTGATTGTGAAACTGTGACCATTCAACTTGCTGACAAACCTGACTTGATTCTCTGAACTTCAAACTGGATTTTGACTTCTCTCCTGCATGTTCCTGTTGAAAATTAAACTATACAAGAAGTCTTCTTTCCAAGAGACTTATTTTGATTTACATTATTTCCCTTCTCTATTGTTATCTTCTCAGCGTTGAGTAAATTCTTTGCTCACCGAGTGTGTGTGTGTGTGTGTGTGTGTGTGTGTGTGTGTGCAAGAGAGAGAGAGAGGGAGGGTGGGAGGGAGAGAAATTGAGATCTGAAACAGGACACCTCAGGGGAGGTTGTGTGGGTAAGTTGTAGTGGTGGTGAACTCTTTCTTGGGTGAGGGGATTGTTCCTCTACCTCTTAAGAAGGCACTGGTTCACCCTTCCTCATGAAGCCATTGCAGGATCTCTCCATAATGGAAAATCTCCAACCGGTATCTAACCTCCTATTTTAGCAGAAGCTGATTGAGAAAATGGTCATGCAGAGACCCATGGAAGCAGATTATCTGGACCTCCTTCAGTTAAGATTCAGGTCTGGGTATGGGACAATGGGATGTGAATTGTATGTCCAGCCTTATACTACTTGATCTCTCAGTGTCCTGAATACCATCAACCATGGTGACTTTCCAAATCAGCTTTGAGGATTAGGGTCATTCAGAGAGTATTGTGCTGTTTCTCTTTACTTTCTCTGGGATGGATACCAGTTGGTGTTTATTGGGAGCGAGAGATACCAACCCCCAACATCCATGTGAGGCGCCATGGGGACTGGTACTCACTCTATCCCTATTTAACATCTACATCAGAGGCCCCCAACCTTTTAGGCACCAGGGAGCAGTTTCATGGAAGACAATTGTTCCATAGATCAGAGTGGAGGGGGGAGGTATCAGGATGATTCAACTGCATTACATTTGTTATATTTTTTAAAAAAATAAATAAACAAATAAATAATGCACTTTACTTCTATTACTATTACATGATAATATATAATGAAACAATTATATAGTTCACCAATAATGCAGAATCAGTGGGAGTCCTTAACTTGTTTTTAATGCAACTAGATCAGACATTTCAAACTCACGACATCACATGATGTCACGCAATGTATCAGAGCTTTTTCTCCATTGCCGGCAATAGGGTGGGTGTCAGAATCCATTGATATCACATTCATAAATGTATGGTTAAAATATTGTGCCTACCAGGATTCTGCCATACTGGTAGAAGGAGGGGGGATTGTTTATTCAGTCTATCTGTAGCTGCTTTCAAAGAACCTTTGATCTGGGGAAACAAATGGGGGGAAGTGATCTGTCTGTTGGGGCTGTAGGAACAAAGGAATACACAAAGTTCCTTTCTTCCCATGGAAGGACCTGACAACCAAATTGATGGGATCCTAACCAAATGGAGTTTTGAGGGGAGTGGGTTGAACCAGGAATGCTTATATAGATTTGAAATGTGACTCAAGACCAGATCCTGTCTCATATCTCCACAACCAATCTTATCCTTAGTACATTTTTTTCCTTTTGGACAACTCGGCTCCAAGAGTCCTTATTTCCTAAGATGTGAATTGGGGTGGGTCCTGACAGGGAGCGCAGGCCGGCAGTTTGAAACTCCTGAACTAGACTGTCCCATCTGGGGGTGATGGGAGACAGCGACACCTGAAGTGTATTGCTTATTCCAGTCTTCTGCATAATCTGGTTTTGTAGAACAGAATAGAGCTGGAAAGGCCCGTAGAGGTCTTCTAGTCCAGCCCCCCATTCAAGCAGGAGAACCTATACTGTCTCAGAAGGTGAATGTCTAATCTCTTCTTAAAAATCTCCAGTGATGGGAGCGCCCACGATTTCTGAAGGCAAGCTATTCCACCGGTTGTCCTCACTGTCAGGAAGTTTCTCCTTAATTCCAGACTGCTTCTCTCTTTGGTCAGTTTCCAACCATTGTTTTTCAACCTTCCCTCTGGTGCTTTAGTGAACAACCTAGCCCCCTCTGCATTGTGGCAGTCCCTCAGATACCGAAAGACGGCTATCATATCTCCCTTATTTCTTCTTTTCTTTAGACTAGTCAAACCAAGTCCTGCAGCTGTTCTTCATATGTTTTTGTCTTCATATGTTTTTGATCATCTTAGTTACTCTTCTCTGAATTTTTTCCAAACTCTCAACATCTTTTTTGTGATATGGTGACCAAAATTGGCTGCAGTATTCCAGGTGTGGTCTTACTAGGTTTTTATAAAGCATACTAATACTTCACATGCTCTTGATTCTAAGATTTTGTTTATACAATCCAGGATTGGATTAGCTTTTTTGGCTCCTGCTGTACACTGCTGGCTCATAGTCAAGTGATCATCCACTAGGGCTCCAAGGTCCCTCTCACAGTTACTGTTTATAAGCCAGGTCTTGCCAAATCTGTATTTGTACCTTTGGTTTTTCCTGCCTAAACATAAGACTTTGCTTTTCTCACATTGAAACTCATTTTGTTGGATAGGGCCCACTGTTCAAGTTTGTCAAGATCTTTTTGGATCCTGAGTTATTTTTCTGGGGTGTTGGCTATTCCTGTCAGTTTGGTGTCATCTGCAAATTTGGTGAGTTCCCCTTCAATTCCCTTATCTAAGTCATTGATGAAGATATTGAAGAGTACTGGGCCTAAGACAGAACCTTGTGGTACCCCACTGCTTACTTCTCTCCATGTGGATGTAGTGCCACTGAAGACTACTCATTGAGTACAGTTTGCCAGCCAGCTACAGATCCATCTGGTGATGATGTTGTCTATTCCACCTTTTCCTAGCTTACCAAGGAGTAGTTTGAGGTCTACTTTATCAAATGCCTTGCTGAAATCTAAGTATACTACGTCCACTGCGTTTCACTGGTCTACTAGTTTAGTCACTTTATCAAAGAATGAGATAAGATTGGTTTGTTATGATTTATTTTTAACAAACCTGTAGTGGCTACTAATTATGGATTTGTTTGCTTCTGGTTCTTAACAGATCTGTTTTTTGATAATCTTTTCTAGGATCTTCCCAGGTATTGATGTTAAACTGATTGGTCTGTAGTTTCCTGAGTCGGTTTTTCCCCCCTTTCTTGAAGATGGGAACCACCATCAGCCCTTTTCCAATTCTCAGGTACTTCCCCGGTGCTCCAGGATTTATGAAAGATGTGGTGCAGTGGTTCTGAGATAACATCTACCAACTCTTTCAGAACTCTGGGGTGTAACCTGTCAGGTCCTGATGATTTATATTCGTCAAGGTTGGATAGGTATTCTCTTACTATTTTTTTACTTATTTTAATTTTTGTTTCTAGTATGTCTTTTGCAATGGTTTCTTTGGTATGTTGGGCTATAGTTTCTTTTTTGTGTGAAGACTGATGCAAAGTATGAGTTAAGCAGCTATGCTTTCTTCCTGTTGCCTGTAATTTCCTTGCCATTTTCTCTCTTTAGTGGGCCTACAGTTTCCTTGACTTTTTTTGTGTTGTTAATATGTTGGAAGAAACTTTTTTTATTGTCCTTGATTTCTGTTTGCTTTCCTGACTTTATCTTTGCATGTTTTGGCTGTCTGCTGATAATCGGCCTTAGTTATGTGCCCCTCTTTCCATTTTTTGTATTTGTCCTTTTTGCCTTTCAGTTTGTTAGAGAGATCTTTGTGCAGCCATGCTGGTTTCTTCTTAGATTTCTTGTTTTTATTTCTCAATGGTATTGTACTGGTCTGGGCTTTTGTGATTGCATTTTTCAGGGTTTCCCACGCTTCTTGGGTTGTTTTTCCCTTTAGCATTTTCCTTCATGGGTCTTTCCTAGGTTCTCTCTGAGTTTGCTAAAGTCAGCTCTTTTGAAGCTTCAGACATTGGTTGAATTATTTTCTATTGCTAGTGTTTTCATTATATTAAATTTGTGTTATGGAATTGTGTTAGGAATCTATTTGATCTCCCACTCACTGCAGTTTGTCTCCCAGTTGATATCTGACAAGGACAAGACAAGGATGCCCTCTCTCGCTGTTGCTGTTTATATACACAATGGAAATTTTAGCTAGAGTAGTAAGGCAAGAGGAACAGATCAAAGGGCTTGAGATTAAGAAGGAAATATACAAACTCCAAGCATACGCTGATGATTTAGTATTTATATTGGAAGATCCAGAACAATCAGGTCAGAAACTATTTGAAATACTGGAGGAGTATGGAGATTCGGCAGGCTTGAAAATAAATAGAAACAAAACAAAGATCATAGCTAAAAATCTGACCAAATACACAAAAAGAAAATCTCACCAAAAATTAGGTATACAAATAGTTCCTAAAATAAAATATCTGGGAATTGTTATTTCTGCACATTGCTCATCAATCAAAGAGGACAATTATGGAAAATTAGTAAAGCAAATAAAAGTTGACTTAGACCGCTGGAAAAATCTAAATCTTTCACTTCTTGGAAGAATCTCGGCAGTGAAAATGAACATTCTACCTAAAATGATATTTTTGTTTCAAAATATTCCAATCCGATTAGATAAATTTTTTTTAAAGAGTTGAATAAACTAACTTTAGATTTGTGTGGCAAGGAAAGAAGGTGAGAATAAAACAAAAGTCTCTACAGTATGCCAAAGAGAGAGGGGGATTAGGTTTTCCGGATTGGGAGCTGTATTATCAAGCAGCGGCCCTGACATGGATTAGGGACTGATCACTTTGGAAAACAAAAGATGTCTACATTTAGAGGGGCATGACCTTCAGCATGGTTGGCATGCCCATTTATGGACAGGGAAAAGCAAGAACCAGCAATACTTCCTGAGACACAAAATTCGGCAAGAGCTAATAAAAAGCTGTAATACTGTTAAATGCCAACACTATATAGAAGCTCCAGGTTGGCTTTCACTATTAGAAGCAGTCACATACCCCAACTTATATAGGCAAGATAAAGTTATCACATATAAAGACATTTTGTCAGAGAAAGGTCATCTAAAGCAAAGACAAGAGTTGAGACAGCAGGGAAATGTTTTTGCAAAGTCGCGTGGTCACACAGAGAGACGGACACTTGAGCTGGGTAGTAACTTCTTTATTGGATCAGGAATGAAGCTGGGGCAAAGGGGTTACCTGGCTTCTATTTATACCTGCCCAGGTGAATCGCAACCAATAGATTCAAACCTGGGCTTCCCACCAGTGCAGGTGGCCAATGGATTTAAACCCTGGCTTCCTGTCAGAGCTGACCATGCCCTGGGGCTGTCAACGGCTTGCTCTATTCAGGCTTTCCCGCCAAAAGCGGTTGTAGCCTGGAGCTGTCCAGCCCCCTGCTGTGCTGACATCCCGTGTATGCTTAAGAGCATACACTACAGTTTTGGAATGGTGGTCCTATCTTCAATTACAAGCGAGGTATGTGAAAGACAAGAAAGAGTGGGGAATTAATAGACAAGGAAGAGTGGGGAATTAATAGACAAGTAATATTGATGAAATATTACTAGGTTCAGAGAAAAAATAAATTAAAAACATATATAAATATTTGTTAGAATTATATGAGGAACAAGTTAAAAAAACTATGGTTACCTGGCAATAGATTTGGGACATGCTATAAATTTGGATCAATGGCAGCAAATCTGGGAACGTAATAATAAAATTACTTTAGCAACATCTTATAAAGAAAACCTCTATAAGATGCTTTATAGGTGGCACCTGCCACCGGCCAGACTTGCAATAATGTATAGTGGTTACTCACCAACCTGTTGGAAATGTAAGAAAGAAAAGGGTACATATTTTCATGTTTGGTGGGCTTGCAAAGAAGTACAGATTTATTGGCTTAGGGTTTGGAAATGGATAACGGGAATGACGGGTCAAAAAATTCAATAAAAACCAGAGACACTATTATTAGGAATATTAGAAAAGAACATAAACAAAACTGATATGTACTTAATCATACATGTCATAATGGTGGCAAGAATTTTGATTGCTGAAAACTGGAAAGTAACTGAGGCTCCTAGCGGAGATGCGCTAATAAGGAAAATCTTGTATTGTGCAGAACTGAACAAAATGACAAAAGAACTAAAAGATCAGGATGAAACAATATTACACAGTACGGAATAAATTTTACAAATGGAGGGAAAAAAGAAGGAAGTCGATAGAATGGATATAAGTAGGAAAAGGTTAACTGGGAATGTATAGCTATATAGGTAAAGGTAAAGGTTCCCCCGCACATGCGTGCTAGTCGTTTCCGACTCTAGGGGCCGGTGCTCATCTCCGTTTCAAAGCTGAAGAGCCAGCGCTTGTCCGAGGACGTCTCCGTGGTCATGTGGCCGGCATGACTAGCACGGAACGCTGTTACCTTCCCACCGTAGTGGTCCCTATTTTTCTATTTGCATTTTTACGTGCTTTCGAACTGCTAGGTGGGCAGAAGCTGGGACGAATAACAGGCGCTCACTCTGTTACGCGGCACTCGGGATTTGATCCACCAAACTGCCGACCTTCTGATCGACAAGCTCAGTGTCCTAACCCACTGAGCCACCGCCCTTATAGCTATTTATAAATATGTAATAGTTACTTTCTTATGTACCACATGCAATGTTACCAATATGGAATGATCAGACAAAGATGTATGTCAAAGATGATACACTACGTTCAACGTTTTTAAACTTTTGTACTTAATAAAATGTGTTTAAAAAAATATTGAAACATCTTAGTACACAAGAATATTCATAATTTTATAATAATTTATGGATCTACTTTTGTGTGTGCTATTTATATACATTTACATATTATTTTTGTATGTATATGCTACCGAGGAGCAAGGACCATTGTTACAAACTTTTCATTGAACCTGGGAGCAAGTCTCACTGAAAAAAAAAGAAGAGGAAGAGGAAGAAGAGGCAGTACGAGGAAGTGCTAAGAAAATCATTTAAAAAATCAAGAGAGACCAAACCAACTCAGCATAGCACAAAGCCTCTTTTCAAAGAAACCTGAAGCATGCAGCCACCTCAGATTACAAAACCCTTTAAACACACACACACACACACATACACACACACATACACACACACACACACACACACACACACAAATCAAATTAAACCACAGAAAGCAGGCAGGATGTTGCCAAAACACAAGGCATCCTGAAGCATCAAAACAAAACCAAAAAACTCCATTTGGAGTGCAATGGAACACAGCAGTGTTGGAAAAGATGTAAATGAGAGAAATTCCATTGGAGATGCAGAGCTTAAGATGAAAGGTAGCTTCTCCCTGCCTGTTTGCACCCACACACAGACATAACTTGGGAGGGATCTCCCTCCAGTGAGACTTTGGGGGAAGCCCCCAGTTGCAAGCTGGGTTGGTGCATGCTTATCTTGCAAACGAGCTGTGCGAAGGGGGTGCAAGCCCAGTTGGGATGCCAGGAGGGGGAGAGGAGAAAAGTGAGGAAGAAGAGGAGGAGGAAGTAGCAGCAGCAGCAGGAGGAAGAGGAGGAGGAAGAGGAGGAGGAGGAGGAGGAGGAGGAGGAGGAGGCAAAAGAATAGATAGCAGTAGGAACAAGAGGAGGAAGGACACAGAGCTCAGCTATTGCAAGCCAGTTTCAAGCACAGTTGCCAGAGGATCTTTGTACTGGGCAAGTCGGCTTCTGCCCCATTCTCCCACCCCAGCCCCAACTCCTGCAGACTCGCCGCATGCCTGGTGGTGGAAGACACGCCTTCAGCACACTTTAAGCTGCAGGATCTGCTGGGTGAGATCATCTGTCTCCATGGGGGCTTTGATTTTTAGCACCTTTATGTTGTGCACAGGCTGTCCCTATTCCTGGATCAGAAGGGTCTACTAGTGATCACTCATGCCCTAGTTACTTTCTGAATGCACCATTGTAATTAGTTCTACATGGGGCTACCAGTGAAGAATATTTGGAAGCTTCAGCTGGTGATGAAAAGGACACATTATAACTCTGATGTATCAGCTGCACTGCCTGCCTGCTTATTTCAAGTCCAATTCAAGATGTTGTTTACTTTTAAAGACCTTCACTGAACAGGGCCAGGTTATTTAAAGGATCACCTCTTTTCAAATTGCATCTGCCTGACCCCTCAGACCAAGCAAAAAAGGTATGTTGCAGGTCCTGATTGTCTACATTTGGCAGGATCCAAGAGAGAGAGTTTTTCTGCTGTGGTGCTTGCCTTGTGGAATATCATTCCCCCCCCCCCAAAGATGAGATTGTCTCCTTCTTTGGAAGCTATCTGGAGTCCCTTAGAACATCGCTGTGTCAACAGCTTGGGGTCTCAAGAAACTGGAGAATTACTAAGATGGCTACATCATTTCTAATATTGAAGATGCTCTCTTTTAGTCCTTTTTAACAATACTGATTTTTTTATTATGGATACACACACACACACACACACACACAGAGAGAGACAGAGTTTATATATTGCCATCACTGTGTCACAAATTCTTCCATATCAGAATGGTAGTCCCTTCAGCCCAGTTGCACCTGCTGTTAAACAGCTGCACAGCAGCAGCATTGCTACCACCATTTCCCCCTGACTAACCAAATGAACCAGTTAGTTGAGCACAGGGCACCAAATAGCCTTTTCTACTTGGTCAAACAGGAGCAAACTGCAAATGGTCTGCTCCCAACTATTATCTGCAGCCTTCAAAAACAACTATCACTCCAACTGACAGTTCAAAAGGATCCCAAAGATCTTCCAACTTTTCTTCAGTCCACAAGTCATGACCAACATGCTTTGCTAATTCCTATACTGTGTGTCTGTAACCTGTCATAAGAATCAAATCAGGCTATGAAATACCAGGGAAATTATCAGAGTGGAATTTTATATACATTTGAATAAATTTTCAAGTCACAATATAACTAAATATGCAAGAACTAAAGATGTGAAAACATCTCTGCTTAAAGCGACCAAAAATTCTCCCCCAAAATACCTCTAAAGCTTTCTGTAGCTTCTCCTCAAGCATTTTCTTCTCTTCCTGAAGGGACTGAATGTCTTCCTATAATGTCAATATCAATTTAAATTTATATTTGGATGTTTCATTTATATTCAAATTTTCATTTATATTACAAATTTAGCTTGCCCCTCTATATTATAAAGATATACAAAAATTCATTCAGTTTTCCTAATACATCCTCGAGAATATAATTCAGTTGGTTACCAACCATTTATTACTTGCTGAATTTTTAAAATCATATTTATCTGATATAAAATCAGAAAAACTTGAGTGAAGGAATAAGCCCTCCTTCTGTGTTTTCAGCAGTATAATACATAACCCTTCTTAAGCAATTTCTTGAATTCTGTGTCCATCTTTCTTATCCTGAACTCTTACATTTTTTCTTAAATCGCTTGAAAAATAATCTTATCAATAGAAAAGGAACAAAATAATTTTATAAAATTTAACATTAAAATTTATACAAATTTTAAATGAGATAATATGCCTAGAAAATATTTATTGACATATTTGTCCTTTACCTGAGCTTTGGTTAAATCATCTTTCATTTTTATATGTTCTTTTTCCTTTGCAAAACCAGACTCTGGTTTCTGTGTTCTGTAATAATGAAAACATAACACAAATTAATAATTAGACCATCATAGTACAGCAACTAGACTGCTAAGAACTCAAAAGGAAATGCTCACATAGTAATTTCTCAATTTCCCTAGCAAAGTACAAAAAGGTCTATAAATTGTGGTAATCTAGAATGTTGTTTATATAGTTTGAATTTAGCTTGTCATTTGAAGCCAGGCATTACAACCAATCATTACAGCTATGACTGATGTGATATGGCTCCACAAATGTAAAACCCAATCTGTGCATACTGTATAGTGTGAACGCTTTTCAAAATATAAAATATGTTCAGTAATGAGTTTTTAAAATGTTCAGTATAACTAGTTCAAACTAGTTCAACTAGCCAAAGCATAAAGTGCTGCTTGTTAACATATTTAAATCATTCATAAATAGTCAAGTACAGTTGTATATTCATATATTTACATTCATAAAGAGACAGAAAGAGAAAGCTACACAATGTAAAACAACATTTACAACAGCACTTTATGCTTTGGATAGTTGAACTATTATTTAGCACTCTGATTTAGCATAAGAAAGCATAAGAAATTTTGGTAGCACAAGGAACGTATTTTAAATTTTTCAACTGGTATATCTGCTTTTAGTTTTCTGAAAAGAGTAAGTAATCTATGCTCTGATGATATTCTAGTTGAACCACTGTAATATACATGGAAACACCCTTTGGACAGTTAATAGCAGAATAATAGAGCTGGAACTAATCTTGGAGCTCTTCTAATCTAACCTCGTGCTCAAATAGGACATCTATACCATTTCAGATAAATGGCTGTCCAGTCTCTTCTTAAAAACCTCCAGTGATGGAGCATCCACAACTTCTGGAGGCAGTCTTTTTATTGTTCACACTGTCAGGAAATTTCTCCATAGTTCTAGGTTGCTTCTCTCCTTGATTAGTTTCCATCCGTTGCTTCTTGTCCTGCCTTCAGGTGCTTTGGAGAATAAGTTGACCCCCTCTTCTTTGTGATATCCCCTTAGATATTGGAACACTACTATAACGTCACCCCTATTCTCTGTTTTCATTAAACTAGATTAATTTATTTCCTGCAAACGTTCTTCATGTTTTAGCCTTCAGTCCCCTAATCACCTTTGTTGCTTTTCTCTGCAATCTTTCTAGAGTCTCAACATTTTTTTATATTGTGGTGACCAAAACTGGACACTGTATCCTAAATTAGTCATACTAAAACAATAAAAAGCTGCAGTTAATTCAAAATATACAACAGAATTTTAAATAAAATGATTTATTGAGGGAACCTCATTCTAGTTTTAAGAATTTTTATTAGTTATTGACTCATTCCAAAACTAATATAAAATGCCAATTTTCACTGTTAACATGTTTGTGTATTCTGATCCTTATCCCTAAAGACCACTATTTTGGCTAAATTAAGAGATTTATGATCTACCACTGGTCAGAGTGGTTTCACTTTCCAAACTTCAGTGGAGAGCAACATGACCTGTAAAGTACTGAATTCCTATTACTCTTAATTATAACTTGTATAATATTAACAATGGCATGTGATGTCCCGTTGCCTGGAGGCGGTTCGGGTCTGGATGGGGAGGAACAGACTTCAACTCAACCCTGACAAGACTGAGTGGCTGTACATTCCGGCATCCCGGGACATTCAAAATGTTCCATCGCTTTCTGTGGGGGGTGAGTTTTTACCCCCCGTGGATAGGGCTCACAACTTGGGAGTCCTCCTAGATTCACGGCTTACCTTAGAAGACCATATAGTAGCCGTGACTAGGGGGGCTTTCGCTCAGGTTCGCCTGGTGCGTCAGTTGCGGCCCTATCTGGACCGGGATGCCCTGTGTACGGTCACTCATGCGCTCGTGACCTCTCGTCTTGACTATTGCAATGCTCTCTACATGGGGCTTCCCTTGAAGACCACTCAGAGGCTCCAACTGGTACAGAATGCGGCCGCGAGAGTTGTCATGGGAGTTTCCCGGTACTCCCATGTTACACCTTTGCTCCGCGAGCTGCATTGGTTACCAGTTGTCTTCTGGGTGAGGTTCAAGGTCTTGGTGATGGTTTTTAAGTCCTTACATGGCATGGGTCTGGAATACCTTGGGGACCACCTGCTGCCGGCGTCGACTCCCCTCCGCCCTGTGCGTTCCCACAGAGAGGGCCTCCTCAGGGTGCCTCCGGTCAGGGAATGCCGGCTGGTGGCCCCCAGGGGGAGGGCCTTCTCTGTGGGTGCTCCGGCTTTGTGGAATCAACTGCCGGTTGAGCTCCGGATGGCACCGGATCTCCGCTCCTTCCGGCGCGGCCTAAAGACCCATTTATTTGAACAAGCTGGCCTGGCCTGATGGGGAGTTAACTTGGGTTTTAATATTTGTATATTTTTACTGTTTTATTTGGGCAATAATTTAATTTGTTCTTAACTTTTGTATTCTGTATTTTTATTATATGCCCTGTTCACCGCCCTGAGTCCCTCGGGAGAAGGGCGGTATAAAAATTTAATAAACTATAACTAAACTAAACTATACAGTTTTCAGATAACTTCAAATAAAGTAACAAATAAATAAGAAATATATAATATGCCAATATTTAAGATAGTTATTTTAAATTAATAAAAATACAAATACATATAGCACAATTTTTATGAAAATAACTAGTCTATGTATTCATTTTTCTTACACCTGGGCCTTTTCTGAAGGAACTTGTGGTTTCTCTTCAATTTTCACCTTCTCCAGTTTTGGTAATATTTTTTTTCTTGTCTCTGATATTCCTTTATCTTGCTGTCAATAAGCATTCAAGAAAGTGAGCAACAGTTTTGCATTAGTTTCTTGTACAGCTGTACTTAATAGTGTATTTGTCAAATGGTAATAGAATTATTTCTAATACATTTGTCAAAATCAGTAGATATCACTTTTCCCTTGATAATATCCCCAAGGAGGTTATTTAAATTAAATAACAACTAATTCCAATTTTTATTCACAATTCTTGGAAACAGAAGGGCAGGTCAAATTCGACTTAAATTAACTTCACACTTTGTGGACTCCAAAAATAGACATAGGACAGGACCATGTGAATGAACCTGCATTGGCCACAAAGGGCCACTGAAAGACCTACTGCCACTTTAGTCTAGTATTGTTATTATTGATGATGCTTTATTTGGTATCTATGGGTATTGTTACTTCTCTCTGCCTCGTGGATCAACTTACTTCATGGAACTGGGGAATTGAGACTGAGGAAAAACTGAGGGCTGGAGTAGAGCTTCACCGGCACCCTTGGTGGATCACTTGGCGCTGTATTAAATGCAATAAATGGATTCTACGTAACCTCTGCCTTGCCAGCATGATTGGGTCAGAACAATTTATCAGGAAACAGTTTGATTTTCTTGGAACTGAGGAAGTGGACAGGGTCCTCAATACTGAGTTCAATTACCTGCCAATTAGAGTCTTCTCTGCCATAGCTGCAATCCTTAGGAAAATCCTACCCGAGGTGAAATGAGCTCCCATCTTCCTGACTTTCAACAAGAGAAGACCTGACTCTTCCTGTTAATTTGGGGGCACAATGGGGGAATTTCACCCCAAAGACACTGATCAACTAATAATAGTTCCCACCTCCCCCATCTATATATTCTCCTCCCCATCTGTAGTTATAACTTGTATTTTACTGTAATTCTAATGTGACTTTATATACTTATGAATACAAATATTCATATTTATAATGAATATAAATATTCATTTAAACCGCCCAGTCATGTGTCATGAATAGTGAGTAGGTGATGAGATGGATGGCCAAATTAAATAAATAAATAAAATTAATTAATTAATTAATTAATTTTTTAAGATTTAGGGAGTCAGAGCTTTTTGAATTTCTCTAATGGAATCCCTTATCAGTTGGTGTTTGCATTGGAGATATTACTTTTTCTTTCTGTGCTTCTGCACAATCCTTTCAGGGAATCCTAATATGAAGTCATTCTTTCACTGGACTTCAATTTCTTTTTTATTTTTTTACTCTCTGATGTACCTTAACCTTTAGCATTTTCAACCAATGCTTTTTTCTACAGGTAGCATCAATAAATTTTCATTACTCCTTTTTATATCTGGAATAAATTATTTTATAGATTTATTACCTTATAATCTGCTATAATTATGGTCCTATTTGCTCCTCAGTATTAATCTCCCCATTCTTATCCCAGGAAGAGAATCTAATGTTACAAGTGTAAGTTTGTATTTCTAGATTTAACATAAGGGATTATATTATGCTGGCATTTTCATCAAATACAAAAATTCCTATGAGTTTCCATATGAAGAGAAACCAAGTATACCGGTAATTAAGAGAGAAGAAGAGGAGTAATTTAGTCCCCATACAGTCTTAAGCTGACCAGAAAGAGATCTGAATATGACACAGCCTGTGATTAAATTCTCAATCTTTAAATCAAGCTTCAGTTGCTCTAAGATAAAAACTAGATCAGTGTGAATTCATTACACCAGCAAGGATCAATATCAGTTGGGACAAGCCCATAGTTGTCATGGAGGCCAGAAATTTCTGATTCATTTATCATCTCAAGGAAATAGAAAATGATACTGCCAGCATTAATAGCATGAAGGACTCAATCACAAAGTCAAAAAAGAGCATAAGAAAAATATAGTAACACTATGTAACACTAGGCAGGTAAGGTGAATAATAAATTAGCAGAATCAATATGTTTTCTTTAAAGCTCAATTCAATATAGACACTTGCCCATAGTCCTCTGAGAGCCAATTTGGACAGAGGAATAACCCTTTCTATTCTTGGCCAAATTTTAGCAACACAAACTAGGTGTGCTCTGTTCTCCAGAAAAAATAAAGAAATACCGTCTTAATACAAACAGATCTGACATATCCTTATCCAGCAATATAGTGTTGATAGCCTCAGAAAAAAGCTAATAGATTAGAAGAAGGTATCAGCACCACTGTTGCCTTAATCAGGTCCATAGTACAATTCTTATTCTATACACATTCTCAGAAATAAAACTCTTTATGTTAAATAAAGTTTGTTGCTCTTATAATATTTGAAGCTTCAGTTCTATTAATAAAATTGTATTTAATTCAAAGATACCCCTGAAGCTTTCATTTTTTGAAGTTCATCCTCCATTATTTCTTTTTCTTCTCTTAGCTGTCGAAATTCTTGCTGTATTTTCTGTAATTTCTAATATAAAGAAAAGCAAGAGTCAAGAAAAACTAGGTACTTTCTAATATTTGGGACCTCAAAAGAAATCTTGTCTCTCCTTTGGAAAGTATATAAGAGAGTGTAACAAATGTAGGTAAAGTAAAGGATAGCATAAAATGCTATAGAACATTTTTTATGAATATAGAGTAAAAATAGTTGTGTTAACATGTTTTAAGCTTGATATATATTAGAAGAAAAGTATGCATGAGAATGAACAGAACATTATGTGAGCAGCTCAACACTGAGCAGAGCAAGAATATGTAATACCAATTAATTGATTGTATACAATCAAACACTTGTATGTATACAGGTTACATGTATACAGAATATCATTATTTTTTGGTACATCCATTGCTTGATTAGCAATTACATTCTGTTCCTGTGACTTCATCATTAAGCACAATGATTGTTAAATGAACATATTGACTAAGGGAAATATGCTGCAAAGATCACTGATTGCTGCCATCTCATTCAGATAAAATTCACTCCTAGGTGTCTTGTGCCTGATCTGTCCCTCTCTCACTTTTTTTGTTGTTGTTTTTGTCTTTTTGCAGGGAATGATTGCTTCAACTGCAAGTTAAGCTCAACTACAGCCTTTATTACTTCATTAGAACCCTCTGGTCAGTTGCTCTGTTGTGTGAAACTGATCAAACCTTAATCAGTTTCACCCTGATGCTTTTGTTGTCAAGCATATAAAATTTGGTTATAAATGAATGCATTGGTCAGAAAGTGATTTTTTTATTATTTTTCATTACTGCTGCATTTGTGAATGATCACTAACCGAGATAGTTGCTAGCCAAGCAGTGGCTGCATCATTGAATTTTATTCAAATTATTAATTTAAGAATTGAAAAAAGAGTAAAAATTATTACTTACACCTTCCAGCACATCCTGTTCATTTACAACTCTAAAAAATATAAATATTTTATTGATTTTTTCCTTTTAATCTTTCAGTAATTTCTAAATAAATTGAACATTTAAAGAATTTATAATCTACCTTTCTGTTAGCACAATATTGTCTTACTGTCTCTTATTGTCTTACAATAAGAGAGTACAATTTAAAATTAATTCAATTAAAATCAAAATTAAAACTAGTCATTTAAATAGCTAGAAGCTAAGAGCTTACAAAATGTACTGTTTTTATTATCTTCCTAAATGCTGGGAAACTGGGAATCAAATGAACCTCCTTGAGAAGGCCATCTTCCAATGTCCTCTATTATAAATGTGGGCATGCTCAGAAGGTCCTCAGAATAGAATATAATTCTTTATTGGCTGTGCGGTTGGACACACAAGGAATTTATCTCTGATGTGTAAGCTCTCAGTGTACATACAAGTAATAGTAATAAATCATGATTATAAACATAAAATACCTTCATCATAAATCATAAAATACAACACTTTATCATAAATTATAAGAGGCAACACTTAGCAATAGTCATAGGATACTAGCTAAGCAAACAACATAAATCATACAACAAAATTCACAATTACAAAGATCAATTATGAAGCACAATTCACCAGATTTATTAGGCATAGAGGGAGAGTTGTCCAGTAGACAATCAGAATCAAAGACATTAAAAGCTTGAAATGTCAACACCAGCATCTTAGATTGTAGGCAGCAGACAACTGGTAACATAGAACTTTTAGAACAATCATAACACATTCCCTGTGTTGTGTAGCAATCAACAGCCTAGTTCTTGATTTTTTTTACCTATTGTAATTTATGGATACATTTCAAAACTATTGCATGTTAAGTGAATTAATAAATAGGCAAGCTACAACCAAACTATCATTGTTGACTAAGCAGGCACTAAGTTCAGTAAAAATTTAAATGTAAACTTAAAAACAGTCAAAAACCAATACCTAAATTTGAGAGAACTCAGGAAAGGTTATACTTTTCTTTATCATTTTGGCAGTGATAGCTAGGAGTTAAAAAGCATGTGTCGGGGTAGGACTTTCAGTTTGACATCATGGTGCACCGGCGCAGGAAGATAGGGCTCCGTCTTCCACATTCAATTTTGCCCCGCTGGGGACCCTAAAAAGGGTCAACTAGCTCCAAAGAGGCAATGAAGGAGGGGCCCCTGTTGATCACAGAGGGGCGGTAGCCCTTCCACTGAATCCGAGGAAGCCCTCCAAACCAGCGGGGGAAAGACTGGCTTCATTCATGTGGGCAGTTAGAAGTTGCTGATAACTTAAGTCAAGCACTAACTAGCAATCTCTGAGCAATGTGGATAGAACTGGGTAAGACTTTATCTTCTTTTTATGGCCCTAACACTACTTTCCTGGAAAAAAGAATGCCCAAAACAAAGAATCCTCCCTGATGAGAGACGGAAGGAAAGTTATTGTCCAGAGAAAACTACAAGATCAATCTGGAACTAATACAGATCTATAGCTTTGAAATTTGGGGACTAAAAGTAACTTTGAGAGTTTTTTTAGAAAAAGTATTTGAAAGTTTGCAAAATAAGCTTGGATTTGGCAAGCGACATCTAGTAGAATATTATGGCATTACAATTTATTATGCTTAAGGGAAACTTGGCTTGAAGCCTAGATTCTTATCTAAGACTCTTTGCTGTTTCTGGACACTTTCACTTTTGCAGAGTGCAGCTGGGAAAAAGGAAAAACAAAAACTCTTGGGCTGCTTATCTGAGTTGGGGACCCTATTGAACTATAAAGACTACATAGAAAAACAAAATGAGTGTTCCATATTCAGTCTTAAAAGTTATCTTCAACACCTGTCTCCAAAGCTCTCAGCTTGATATATCAACAAGAAAATGTTAATGAATCTCAGAAGGAATTCTTTCCATGTTGAAATCAATCCAAGAGACAACTGTTTTATTTCAGGATGAGACTAAAATTAATGCAAATAAGATAAAAACAATTTTCTAACTTAAAATTACAAATCCAGACAATGACTGCAAAGAATTAATAATCCAGAAAACAGAAGGAAAATTAGAAGATATGGATCCAAAGATGGAGGACCTAAAGGAAGGAATTAACAGACAGCTACAGACAAATGAAAAATTAGAAGATGAAGTGATAACACTGGAAATGGAAAAGACATTGTACTTGTCAAGATCTCAGAACACATTTGAGAATAAGAAAGAAGAGTTGATCAAATGGATGATAAAGCTGTTAAGAGAAATGCTGAATATTGACAAAAGAAATGAAAAGAAAAACTGAAGGAGAAGGATGGAGGCTGTTTAATGAATATAAATGGGTTGAGTGTTCTTCCAAAAACACTTCAACCAAATTCTTTTTTTTCATTCCAAACAATATATACAAAACAGGAAGAATTTACTTGATGATTTACATGTACTGACTTGGAAAGTTATTTGGCAAAGGAAGAAAGCTAGAGTAAGACTGACAATTTTTGTCCGATTAGATGGGTTATTACACTACTAAACAGATGTTTGAATATGGGTAAGAAAATAGATAACTATCAGAAATAAAAGTATTATAACTAGGATAGGATTTGTAACTAGAATATTATACTTTGTTATGAGATGGGAAATATGAAAATTCTAAAAGGGTTTGAATAAGGGAACTTTTAGTTACCCAAATATAATTTATTATGAGAAAATTATAAGTGATAGAGATATTTTGAACATTGATGGGAAATTTAAAAAAAATTAAAAGCAGGAAAAACAGGATAAGGGAAAAAAGGGAAAAAATAGATCCAGGAAACTACAGACCTATCAGCCTGACCTCAATACCTGGGAAGATTCTGGAAAAGATAATCAAACAACAAATCAGCGAACACCTTGATGCAAACAAAGTCATCACTAAAAGTCAACATGGGTTTGTCAAAAACAGATCATGCCAGACAAATCTTATTACATTCTTTGACCAAGTGACAAAACTAGTGGACCAGAGGAATGCTGTAGATATAATTTACTTAGACTTCAGTAAGGCATTTGATAAAGTAGATCACAACCTACTACTTGATAACATAGAAAAATGTGGGTTAGACAGCATCACCACCAGATGGATTCGTAGCTGGCTGACAGGCCGTACTCAGCGGGTGGTCCTCAATGGAACTGCATCTACATGGAAAGAAGTGTGTAGTGGGGTGCCCCAGGGCTCTGTTCTGGGCCCAGTGCTCTTCAATATCTTCATTAACGATTTGGATGAGGGGATAGATGGGGAACTCATCAAATTTGCAGACAACACCAAGCTGGCAGGAATAGCCAATACTCCAGAAGATAGGCTTAAGATACAGAAGGATCTGGACAGACTTGAACACTGGGCGCTATCTAACAAAATGAAATTCAATGGTGAAAAAAGTAAGGTTCTACATTTAGGCAGGAAAAATCAAATGGATAGGTATAGTATAGGTGGTACCTTGCTCAATAGTAGTAACTGTGAGAGGGATCTCGGAGTCTTAGTAGACAATCACTTCAATATGAGCCAGCAGTGTGCTGCAGCTGCCAAAAAAGCCAACACAGTGCTAGGCTGCATTAACAGAGGGATAGAATCAAGATCAAGTGAAGTACTAATACCACTTTACAATGCTTTGGTAAGGCCACACCTGGAATACTGCATCCAGTTTTGGTCACCACGATGTAAAAAAGATGTCGAGACTCTAGAAAGGGTACAGAGAAGAGCAACAAAAATGATTAGGGGGCTGGAGGCTAAAACATATAGGGAACGGTTGCTGGAATTGGGTATGTGTAGTTTAATGAAGAGAAGGGTGAGGGGTGACATGATAGCAGTGTTCCAATATCTCAGGGGCTACCACAAAGAAGAGGGAGTCAAGCTATTCTCCAAAGCACCTGAAAGCAGGACAAGAAGCAACGGATGGAAACTAGTCAAGGAGAGAAGCAACCTAGAACTAAGGAGAAACTTCCTGACACTTAGAACAATTAACCAGTGGAACAACCTGCCTCCAGAGGTGGTGAATGCTCCAACACTGGAGGTTTTTAAGAAGAGACTGGACAGCCATTTGCCTGAAATGGTATAAGGTTTCCTGCCTGAGCAGGGGGTTGGACTAGATGACCTCCAAGGTCCCTTCCAACTTTATTATTATTATTATTATTATTATTATTATTATTATTATTATTATTATTATTATTATTATTATTATTATTATTATTATTATTATTATTATTATTTTGATTGAATAAATGGATTTTAAGTGCAAATACAATTGAGATATATTTTAGCTAGAAAAGATATTATAAATTGATACTATTGATATTATGTATAATACCAGAAAAATGTGATGAAGATGTCTATATTTAATTGTACATGTATTAACAATAACAAGAACTTTATTTGCCCAGTATGGAAAAATGCATACTACCGGAAGAAAAGAGGACCAAGGATGCACTGGATGGTGTAGTTTTGGATTAAACCAGGGGTCGGCAACCCACAGCTTCAGAGCTGAATGCAGCTTTCATTCCTCTGCTGCAGCTCCCTGTCCTCCGCCAGCATGTGCAGTCCCACAAACAAAAGAAGTTTGTGGAACTAAAAAAAAAAGTTCAATCAATCAATTCCAACTTCTCGTGGGGAAAAAAGCATCTTGCGAAGTTGGAATTGATTGATTGAACTTTTTTTTTAGTCCAACAAGCTTCTTGGTGGTGGAAGAAGTAACGGAGGTGTCAACACTGCTAACAACTTGTGTGTTACTTTTACAGCTAGAATCAGTTGTTACGGGGGGGGGGGGAGGAAGAATGTCTCTCAAGGCTGTCTTGCAATAAGAGAAGATAAGAATTTGGCAGGTTGTCTAACAGAAGGGAAAACTGACCCTTCAAACTAATTGGAGAATGTGATTAATGACAGCAATGAAAAGGAGAATTATGTTTAATATATTGTGCTAAGGGGAGGGGAATTCAGATTCCAGCTTCCCTAGCAAGCTTTGCCGATGTTATAGGGCTATAATAAAAGACTTTTAAGGTAAACAATGCCTCAGAGTCATTTGAAGAGCTCATCTGTCGGAAACTTGACAGGACTGTGTCAGAGCTGGAAAAGAGGTTAGAAAAGAAATGGTTTGGGAAGAAAGCAAGGGCATTTGGGCGGTGGTGGTTGGGGCAAGCTCTCCAGCTGTGCGGTGGCAAAGAAATGCAATGGAGATGGAAAGCAGATGCTTTTCAGCTCCAGCACTCCATCTGCCACTTCGATGGCTATATGGGAAGAGCTACGAAAAGGGCTTGGAAGGGGAGTGAAAGGGAAGAGGGTGGGTGGGCAGGTGAGGGGGGATTTATCTCATGCCGCCCCACTTGTTTTATGCCCGCTTTTGGCTGAGCCGCATCGCACCCACCAAAGCCTCTGCCAGGATGTTTGGCAGAAACCCCCCCCCAGCCCAGATCAGACACACGCGACACCTTCTTTCCAGCTCCGATGCGGAGTGCAGTCCCACAAACAAAGGAAGTTTGTGGGACTAAAAAAAAAGTTCAATCAATCAATTCCAACTTTGCGAGATCTTTTTTTTTCTGCAAGAAGTTGGAATTGATTAACTTTTTTTTTAGTCCCACAAACTTCTTTTATTGGTAGGACTGCACATGGCAGCAGAGGAAGTGACAGAGGACCACGTCAGAGCTGGAAAGAAGGTGCCACATGGGTCCAATCAGGGGCAGGAAGGGGGAGTTTCTTCCAATCATCTTGTACAGAGCTGGGGAAATGGGCCAGGTGGGGGGAGCTGCCAATGCCACTACCATGAGGCTTGGTAGATTCCCCCCCAGCCAATCAGCCACCATCGCCCAACCTATCCTTGCCTGGCTAGCCAGCTGGCACAAAGCCTCACCCCTCTTCTCCTCCTCCTCGTCCTCCCCATTTAAACGGCTGCCAGCGGCTTGGGTGCCTATGCTCCATCCAAGCTGAAGAAAGCAGAGATGCAGCAATGGGATTGCTCTCAAACAATAAGAACCTGGTGCGCTGCTCGCTCGTGTGGTCCCGCCTTATTGAGAGTGAGTAGGACGACCTTTGCTAATGCTGCTGGGCCATGCCTCGGCTATGCCCTGCTGCTGCCTCCCAAACTCCACCTTCGCCACTGGGGGAAGAAGCGGTGGTGTGCTCCATGCATGTAGTAAGGAGCAGCAGCAGTGAAGCACTCGTTCGGGGGTGGGGGGAAGCAGTGGCAGTGGGATGCTCCAAGCGGAGAGGGAAGCAGCAGCGGCGGTGGAGCGCTCCGTTGGGTGGGTGGGTGGGTGGAAATAGTGGCGGTGGGGCACTCCATGTGGGGGGTAAGCAGCAGGGTTTTGTGGTTCCTGGTAGTTTCTTTTCTGTGGGAAATGGGTCCAAATGGCTCTTTTGAGTATTTAAGGTTGCCGACCCCTGGACTAGACTGAGAAAAGTTAATATATACCACTGAATTACTAATAGACCCAGACACCAAGTTGCTTATTAAATACTTACGATGTAAAATTAGAAAATTAATAAAATATTTATTTTAAATAAATCGGGTTTCAGGCCCGGGTACAGCACAGAGACGGCATTGGTCGCACTGGTGGATGATCTCTGGTGGGCCCGGGATAGGGGTTATTCCTCTGTCCTGGTCCTATTAGATCTCTCAGCGGCTTTTGATACCATCGACCATGGTATCTTACTGCGACGTCTTGGGGGATTGGGAGTGGGAGGCACCGTTTTACGGTGGTTCTCCTCCTACCTCTCGGGCCGTTCGCAGACGATGTTGGCAGGAGGGCAGTGGTCAACCCCGAGGCCTCTTAGTTGTGGGGTGCCCCAGGGGTCGGTCCTCTCTCCCCTCCTGTTCAACATCTATATGAAGCCACTGGGTGAGATCATCCGTGGTTTCGGGGTGAGGTATCAATATGCTGATGATACCCAGGTTTTCATCTCCGCCCCAAACTGACCCATTGATGCCCTTGACGTGATGTCCCGTTGCCTGGAAGCGGTACGAATCTGGATGGAAGAACAGGCTCCAGTTCAACCCGGCCAAGACTGAGTGGCTCTACGTACTGGCATCTCATTTAGTCCAAGAGGTTCCATCTTTGGTTATGGGAGGAAAGGTATTACCTCCCACTGATAGGGCGCGCAACTTAGGCGTCCTCCTGGATACACGACTCAGTTTTGAAGATCATATAGGGGTTGTGGCCAGGGGGGCATTTGCCCAGGTTCGCCTGGTGTGCCAGGTGCGCCCCTATCTGGATCGAGATGCTCTACGTACAGTCACTCACGCACTTGTTACCTCCCGTATAGATTTAATGCAATGCTGTCTACATGGGGCTGCCCTTGAAGACCACCCAGAGGCTCCAGCTGGTGCAGAATGCAGCCGCGCAGGTTGTGATGGGAGCATCCCGATACTCCCATACTACACCCCTCCTGCGTGAATTACATTGGTTACTGGTTGTCCTTCGGGTGAGATTTAAGGTGCTGGTTGTTACCTATAAAGCCCTACATGGCTTAGGCCCGGGATATGTGCAGGACCGTCTGCTGCCAGGAACGACCTCCCATCGCCTGGTGCGCTCACACAGGGAGGGCCTCCTCAGGGTGCTGTTGGCTAGACAATGTCGGCTGGCGACCCCCAGGGGGAGGGCCTTCTCTGTGAGAGCGCCGGCCCTGTGGAATCAACTTCCCCTTGAGCTTTGAATGGCCCCGGATCTCCGGTTCTTTCGTCGCGGCCTTAAAACATTTCTCTTCCATCAGGCTGACCTGGACTGACGATAGGGATTTTAAAATAGAATATTTTTTAATATTTTATCATTTTATCATTGGGGCTTGTTAGTTTAATCTTTTTAACATTTGTATTATTGTGTTTTATTGTTGTTAGCCGTCCTGAGTCCTTCGGGAGATAGGGCGACATTTAAGTTTCCTCCGCATGATGCAACCAGCAGTTTGACATCCCTGTTCTAATGTTTCTATGATTTAAAATAAATCACAATTTTTTAGTGACAGACATTGAGATTTGGCTAGGAGAGTTAGGGTAAATTGAGCAGAAAGTAATGATTTTACTACAACTTATATGTTCAATATAATACAGTATATATATTATAATTATAAATATTACACACACATACACATATATATATTATATATAATGTTCAGATAGATAGAAAGACAGATATAATTATTCTCTATTAAGTTGCTTACTTCTGCACATTACTTTGTGAAATTTTGTAGGTTTCTTTTCTAAGAACCGCTTAATTATTTGTGCATGTCACATAAACTACCCCAAAATACACAAGATAAAATGAAACATTCCCTTCCCCATCTGCATCATTATGTTTGATTTACCTGTGTAACTTATTTGTTTGTCTTTCAAATACTTTCATTATTTCTATCATGCGATTGTTCATCATCTCAATTGTTTCTGAACAATTATAAAAATAGTTATTAGGTTGATATCTAACATTTTGATCTAGAAATAGAAATAGATGTCAAGAAATTGCACAGGATTGCCTAACAATGTCACTGCTACTACTGCTATCACTCTAAGTTGACATTATTACTATTACCAAGTTACATAACAGAAGCTAGAAGTAATCAAGTGCTAAATCAATTAACAAAGGTCATAACTGTCATAGTTAGTCTTTGAGTTACAACAGCAATTAGGACCCAATTTCTAAGCATTGTTCTCATAAAACATAATGTCATATGACAATATCACTTAGCAGTGGCAATCCATGCAGTCCCATTGCCAACATTAAGCAAGTATAATGGGCTTTAAACATGCACTTCCTTGAAAGTTTTTGCCAGTTTCCAGTGATCAATGGGGAAGTCAGCAAAAAGGTTTAAGTCACAGGCAGCTCTCTCAAGACCAGTAGGCAAATAAGTGGCTGCTGCCAGGTGGGAAAGGGAGCAAGGAGCTGAGAAAGTGGCCAGGGAAGCATGTTCTAAGTCCATGGCTTGGGATGGCTGCAAGATAATGGGGAAGAGTGTGCAGATGGCTGGGAACCGTGTACAAGATGTGGGGAAGGTTTGCAAGAAATGAGTATGTCCAGCAAACCACAGCATGAGTATAGAGGGGCTGAGAAATATATGCAAATGGGGGAGACTTAATCAAACAGATTAAGTTTCTTTCCTGCCAACTTCCCTATTGACTCTGCCTGTGAGAAACCAGCAAGGAAAGTCACAAATCACGATCAGAGCATTGCAACCCTTGTAAGCATGGGCCTGTTGCAAAGGTCCCAGATCACAATCACAAAATAATGGGAGTGCTAGGATAGTTAGAACTTCAAGGACCAGTTCTAATGACCCTTTGTTCAACATTAAGATGGCTTTAAACATTTACTGAATGAGTGGTGGTTAATTAAGGCTACCTTTAATTTAAAAAATTCTATTTTTCACAGTGAAGTATTTATTACCAGATTAACAGGATCTCATTTGTTATTATTACCACATGCATCCTTATGAACTTCATAAACTGTGCACCACACAGCTTATAAACTGCGTGAGAAATAACTAGACTCCAGATCTTTTCCAACAGCCAGACTCCAGATCTTTGTCATCTTCCTACTTCTGTTAAATCATTTCAGGTTTCTGGCTGACCTGGCAGCATACTGAATTTATGACCTAGATCAGTCTAGAGCTAAGTACTTTCTCTCTGACTGTCTAATTGGAGAATAAAAAATATTTTCTGTTTAAACTACTGGCCTTTTATTTGATTTATAATGGGCCAAAAAAAAGAGGATAGAGAAAACATAATACTCTCTTCTTGCTTGAGGGAAAATAGCCTACTGATTTGGCAATAGAGCTACTAATATTTTTATCCTAGTCTAGCCCTAATTGAAATGAAAAATAAAACTAAATTGAACCTCACTGCTTTAAAAGCTTTTTCACCTATCTAAATATTTATAATATGAATTTTGAGGATTTGAATTAAATATGTACTACCTTGAGATCAAAAACTGAATTTTGTATCATATGGGTTTATATTCCTTTCAACATAAAACTTAAGTTTCAGTGTTAAAGATTCTACAGGCAGTACTACATTTTGCTTTTCTGAGGACAATTTGAAGTTCTTAAATGGAAAGTAAAGAAAAAGGATTTTTCTATCTCAGATAGTTCAGTAAGCTCTGCCATTAAACAAAAAGGGATCAAATCCTGTCTTCTCTTTCCAACATGGATAAAGGTATAAAAAGCTTTATGAGCTGAATGCTGTTAATCAATTAACTATTATAGGATCACCTCAATTCTAATAATAGTTCCTAATATATTTTTTCAGGAAATTAATATTCTTCAACAAAAAGGATCTCTTATCTAGTAGGTTGGTTGGTCAAGCATAGAAATTCAAAATTTCTTAAAGTTGTAGTATTTGTAATAATCTTGACTATCAGATATTAAACATTTCTAACATGAGTGACTCAGGAGGGATTTTACTTTTTAATACTGATTATCTTTTTAAATAAATTAAGAGTTTGGTCAACCCAAATACTAAGGATTATTCTGCTATTTTAAATGAACATTTTCAGCATCTCTTTTATTTTTGTTGCACCTGAAAATTTTAAATCCCTTTTTACTTTGGAACCAACTTAACCTAACTAACATGAATTATATAGATATGAAAAGTAGTGTAGTAGGACTGCAGAAGAAAAGCAAGCACCTAATGGAGTGCATCCTTTTCCAATCTGAATGATTTTTCTTTGTTAGATGATAAGTGTTAATTGGTAATACAAATTGGTAAGACAAATTTTATTTCTTACACTTTTCCCTTTTGGGACCTGCTATCCGCAAAGCATGACTACAGACTTTTGAACACAGGTTTAGCCACTGGTGCTATATAATAACTGGAATAATCTGGTGAACACCCATATTTTTTTGATGATAACAAGAAACTTTCACTTACAGCATGTAAAAGACGAGCCTTAGTAGTGACCATCTCAGAAAAAATGCTGTAACTAGCCAAACTAATCAAGAAAAATGCAGTGTTGAGTTTCATGGTTTAATGACCATGGTTTATCTTCCTACAAACTATGCCAGGCTTCTTCAGAGAATTAGCCACAAAAAATTATGACCAGCCTTCATCAGCCTGCACCAATTAAAACCAGCGGAGATAAATATCAATGAAAAGGCTAGACAAAAGTTTGGACAGGTACTTAGTCACTGCCAGTTCAGTTGCCTGTACCATATACATAGCATAGCAATCTGCATGCATAACAACAACAACAAGAGTTGGAAGGGACCTTGGTGGTCTTCTAGTCCAACCCCCTGCTCAGGCAGAAAACAAATAGTTGTCCAGTTTCTTCTTAAAAACTTCCAATGTTGGAGCATTCACAACTTCTGGAAGCAGGTTGTTCCACTGATTAATTGTTTAGACTGCCAGGAAATTTCTCCTTAGTTCTAGGTTTGATTAGTTTCCATCCATTGCTTCTTATCCTGCATTCAGGTGCTTTGGAGAATAGCTTGACTCCCTTTCTTTGTGGCAACTGATATTGGAACACTGCTATCATGTCACCCCTCATCCTTCTCTTCATTAAACTTGTTGTTGTTGTTAGTTGCGAAGTCGTGTCTGACCCATCGCGACCCTATGGACAACGTTCCTCCAGGCTTTCCTGTCCTCTACCATCTTCTGGAGTCCATTTAAGCTCACGCCTACTGATTCAGTAACTCCATCCAGCCACCTCATTCTCTGTCGTCCCCTTCTTCTATTGCCCTCAATCTTTCCCAGCATTAGGCTCTTCTCCAGTGAGTCCTTCCTTCTCATTAGGTGGCCAAAGTATTTCAGTTTTAGCTTCAGGATCTGGCCTTCTAAAGAGCAGTCAGGGTTGATCTCCTCTAGGACTGACCGGTTTGATCGCCTTGCAGTCCAAGGGACTCGCAGGAGTCTTCTCCAGCACCAGAGTTCAAGGGCCTCAATTCTTTGGCGCTCAGCCTTTCGTATGGTCCAACTTTCACTGCCATACATTGCAACTGGGAAGACCATAGCCTTGACTATACGCACTTTTGTTGACAGGGTGATGTCTCTGCTTTTTAGTGTGCTGTCTAGATTTGCCATGGCTTTCCTCCCGAGGAGCAAGCGTCTTTTAATTTCTTGACTACAGTCCCCATCTGCAGTGATCTTGGAGCCCAGGAAAATAAAATCTGTCACTACCTCCATTTCTTCCCCATCTATTTGCCAGGAATTGAGAGGGCCGGATGCCATGATCTTGGTTTTCTTAATGTTTAGTTTCAACCCAACTTTTGCACTCTCCTTCTTCACTCGCAACAAGAGACTCTTCAGTTCCTCTTCACTTTCTGCCATTAGAGTGGTATCATCTGCATATCTTAGGTTGTTGATATTTCTTCCAGCAATCTTAATTCCAACTTTTGATTCATCTAGCCCTGCCTTTCTCATGATGTGCTCTGCATATAAGTTAAATAGGCAAGGCGACAGTATACAGCCTTGACGGACTCCTTTCCCAATTTTGAACCAATCAGTGGTTCCGTGTCCAGTTCTCACTGTTGCTTCTTGGCCCGCATATAGGTTTCTCAAGAGACAAATAAGATGTTCTGGTACTCCCATCTCTTTAAGGACTTGCCACAGTTTGTTATGATCCACACAATCAAAGGCTTTAGCATAGTCAATGAAGCAGAAGTAGATGTTTTTCTGGAACTCTCTAGCTTTCTCCATGATGCAGCGTATGTTGGCAATTTGATCTCTAGTTCCTCTGCCTCTTCGAAATCCTGCTTGTACTTCGGGTAGTTCTCGATCCACATACTGCTGGAGTCTAGCTTGTAGGATTTTAAGCATAACTTTACTAGCATGAGAAATGAGTGCAATGGTGCGATAGTTTGAACATTCTTTGGCACTGCCTTTCTTTGGAATTGGAATGTAAACTGATCTTTTCCAATCCTGTGGCCACTGTTGAGTTTTCCAAATTTGCTGGCAAATTGAGTGTAGCACTTTTACTGCATCGTCTTTTAAGATTTTGAACAGCTCAGCTGGAATACTGTCACCTCCACTAGCTTTGTTGTTGCTCAGCTTTTCTAAGGCCCACTTCACTTCACATTCTAGGATGTCTGGCTCGAGGTCAGTGACCACCTCATTGTGATTATCAGGGACGTTAAGCTCATTCTTGTATAGTTCTTCAGTGTAATTTTGCCATCTCTTCTTAATCTCTTCTGCCTCTGTTAGGTCCCTGCCATTTTGGTCCTTTATCATGCCCATTTTTGCATTGAATGTTCCCTTCATCTCTCCAATTTTCTTGAAAAGATCTCTGGTCCTCCCTATTCTATTGTTTTCTTCTATTTCTTTGCACTGTTCATTTAAGAAGGCATTCTTATCTCTTCTAACTATTCTCTGGAATTCTGCATTCAATTGGGCGTATCTTTCTTTTTCTCCCTTGCCTTTCGCTTCCCTCCTTTCCTCAGCTATTTGCAAAGCTTCCTCAGACAGCCATTTTGCTTTCTTGCATTTCTTTTTCTTTGAGATGGTTTTGGTTGCTACCTCTTGTACAATGTTGCGAACCTCTGTCCATAGTTCTTCAGGCACCCTGTCTATCAGATCTAATTCCTTAAATCTATTTGTCACCTCTACTGTATATTCAACAGGGATATGATTTAATTCATAACTGACTGGCCTAGCGCTTTTCCCTACTTTCTTCAGTTTAAGCCTAAACTTTGCAACAAGAAGCTCATGGTCTGAGCCACAGTCAGCTCCTGGTCTTGTTTTTACTGACTGTATAGAGCTTCTCCATCTTTGGCTGCAGAGCATGTAGTCAATCTGATTTCTGTGTTGACCGTCTGGTGATGTCCATGTGTAGAGCCGTCTCTTGGGTTGTTGGAAAAGAGTGTTTGCTATGACCATCGTATTCTCTTGACAAAATTCTATCAGCCTGTGCCCTGCTTCATTTTGTACTCCAAGGCCAAACTTGCCTGTTATTCCAGTTATCTTTTGGCTTCCTACTTTAGCATTCCAATCCCCCATGATGATAAGGACATCATTTTTTGGTGTTAGTTCTATAAGGTGCTGTAGGGCTTCGTAGAACCGGTCAATTTCATCCTCTTCAGCACCGGTGGTTGGGGCATAGACTTGGACTACTGTGATATTGAATGGTTTGCCTTGGATTCGAACTGAGATCATTCTGTCATTTTGAGGATTGTATCCCAGTATTGCTTTTCCTACTCTTTTATTGACTATGAATGCTACTCCATTTCTTCTGAGGGATTCTTGCCCGCAGTAGTATACCTGATGGTCCTCTGAATTAAATTCACCCATTCCTGTCCATTTTAGTTCGCTGATACCTAAGATGTCGATGTTCAGTCTTGTCATCTCTTGTTTGACCACGTCCAGCTTGCCTTGATTCATGGATCTTACATTCCAGGTTCCTATGGAGAAAAAATCTTTACAGCATCGGACTTTCCTTTCACCACCAGACATATCCACAGCTGAGCATCCTTTCGGCTTTGGCCCAGTCGCTTCATTCTTTCTGGCGCTACTAGTACTAGCCCTCTGCTCTTCCTCAGTAGCATATTGGACGCCTTCCGACCTGAGGGGCTCATCTTCCAGCGTCATATCGTTTTGCCTTTTGGTACTGTCCATAGGGTTTTCATGGCAAGGATACTGGAGTGGTTTGCCATTTCCTTCTCCAGTGGATCATGTTTTGTCAGAACTCTCTGCTATGACCTGTCCGTCTTGGGTGGCCCTGCACGGCATAGCTCATAGCTTCATTGAATTACGCAAGCCCCTTCGCCACGACAAGGCAGTAATCCATGAAGGGGCTTCATTAAACTAGACATACCCAATTCCAGCAAATGTTCCTTATATGTTTTAGCCTCCAGTCCCCTAATTATCTTTGTTGCTCTTGTCTGTATTATTTCTAGTCTCAACATCTTTTTTTACATCATGTTGACCAAAACTGGATGCAGTATTCCAAGTGTGACCTTACTAAGGCATTATAATGTGGTATTAACACTTCATGTGATCTTGATTCGATCCCTCGGTTAATGCAGCTTAACATTGTGTTGGCTTTTTTTTTGGCAGCTGAAGCACACTGCTGGCTCATATTTAATTGATTGTCCACTAGGATTCCAAGATCCTCTCACAGTTACTACTATTGAGCAAGGTATCACCTATACTATACCTGTACATTTCGGGGGTTTTGCCCAAATGTAGAACCTTACTTTTTTCACTTTTCATTGAATTTCATTTTGTTAGATACCACCCAATGTTCAAGTCTGTCAAGATCCTCCTGTATCTTAAGCCTATCTTCTGGAGTGTTGGCTATTCCTGCCAGTTTGGTGTCATCTGCAAATTTGATGAGTTCCCCATCTATCCGCTCATCCAATCATTGATGATGTTGAAGAGAACAGAAAAAAGCCCTGGAGCACCCCACTACACACTACCCTGCATGTAGATGCTGTTCCATGCAGTTCTATTGAGGACCACACGTTGAATACGGTCAACCAGCTACAATCCATCTGGAGGTAATGCTGTCTAACCCACATTTTTCTATCTTATCAAGTAGTAGGTTGTTGTCTAATTTATCAAATGCCTTACTGAAGCCCAAGTAAATTACAGTATATCCACAGCATTCCTCTAGTCCACTAATTTTGTCACCTGGTCAAACAGTGCAATAAGATTTGTCTGGCATGATCTGTTTTAGACAAACCCATGTTGACTTTTAGTAACGACTTTTGTTTGCTTCTAGGTGTTGGCTGATTCGTTACTGATTATCTTTTCCAGAATCTTCCCAGTTATTGAGGTCAGGCTGAGGGTCTGTAGTGTCCTGGATCCACTGTTTTCGAGTCCTCTGATACTCTCCAGTTCCCCAGTACTCCAAGATCTTTGAAATACATAGTTCAGTGTTTCTGAGACCACATCTGCCAGTTCCTTCAGAACCCTGGGGTGTAATCCATCTGGTCCTGCTGATATGAACTTGTCTAGGCTGGACAGGTGCTCACTTACCTATCTTAACTTGTGTTTCTAATCTGTTTTTTACGGTACTGTTTTTCATAGGTTGGACTGTTTTTTTCCCATTGTATAAAGACGGATGCACAAAACAAGTTAAGTTTTCTACTTTCTCCCTGTTGCTTGTCACCTTCTTGCCACTTTCTCCACTAATGGACCCATCATTTCCTTAACCTTTTTCTTGTTTATTACATGTTGAAAGAAGCTTTTTTTGTTATTTTTGAGTTTTGTTGCAAGCCTTAGTTCATTTTGAGCCTTAGCTTTCCTCACTTTATCTTTGCAGGCTCAGGCTATTTGCTGATATTCTGTCTTAGTTATGTGTCCCTCTTTCCAATTTTATATGTGTGCTTTTTTAATCTTTTAATTTATCCGAGAGTTATTTATGCAGCCATGGTGGTTTCTTTTCAGAGCTGTTATTTTTCTTCTTTGTTGGTATTGTGCTAGACTGGGCTTTTATAATCTCACTTTTCAAAATTTCCCAAGCTTCTGGAGTTGTTTTCCCCTTGAGGATTCTTAGCCATGGAATCCTTCCCAAGCTCTCTCTAAGTTTATTGAAATTAGCTTTCTTAATGTCCAACATAACTTTTGGGAGGAGTTTGATCCTGTCACTCCGGATGAAGTGGACAGGATCATGGGAAAATTAAGTGCCGCCACGTGTTTGTTGCACCCGTGTCCCTCCTGGCTGGTTTATGCGGCTCGGGAAGTTACACGAGGCTGGCTCCTGGCAGTTATTAATGCCGCCTTGAAGAAGGCGGTGCTTCCCTGCCGCCTTGAAGGAGCCGGTCGTGAGGCCCCTCCTCAAGAAACCTGCCTTGGATCCAGCTATTTTAAATAACTTTCGTCCTGTCTCCAACCTTCGCTTCCTTGCGAAGGTTGTTGAGAGCGTGGTGGCTCGGCAGGTCCCTTTGGTCCTGGAGGAAACTGAGTATCTGGACCCGCACCAATCGGGTTTCAGGCCCGGCTACAGCACGGAAACGGCATTGGTCGCACTGGTGGATGATTTCTGGCGGGCCCGAGATAGGGGTTATTCCTCTGTCCTGGTCCTATTAGATCTCTCAGCAGCTTTTGATACCATCGACCATGGTATCTTGCTGCGACGTCTTGAGGGTTGGGAGTGGGAGGCACCGTTTTATGGTGGTTCTCCTCCTACCTCTCGGGCCGTTCGCAGACGGTGTTGGCAGGAGGGCAGAGGTCAAACCCGAGGCCCCTTAGTTGTGGGGTGCCTCAGGGGTCGGTCCTCTCACCCCTCCTGTTCAACATCTACATGAAGCCACTGGGT
The DNA here is from genome assembly GCF_964194415.1 of Vipera berus. Lineage (NCBI taxonomy): Eukaryota > Metazoa > Chordata > Lepidosauria > Squamata > Viperidae > Vipera > Vipera berus. The sequence continues at coordinate 114,361,011 of NC_138205.1, read as the reverse complement.
GAGATCATCCGTGGTTTCGGGGTGAGGTATCATCAATATGCTGATGATACCCAGCTTTTCATCTCCACCCCGAACCAACCCAGTGATGCCCTCGACGTGATGTCCTGTTGCCTGGAAGCGGTACAAATCTAGATGGGTAAGAACAGGCTCCAGCTGAACCCGGCCAAGACTGAGTGGCTTTACGTACCGGCATCTCATTTAGTCCAAGAGGTTCCATCTTTGGTTATGGGAGGAGAGGTGTTACCTCCCGTTGATAGGGTGCGCAACTTAGGCGTCCTCCTAGATACACGACTCAGTTTTGAAGATCATATAGGAGTTGTGGCCAGGGGGGCATTTGCCCAGGTTCACCTGGTGCGCCAGTTGCGCCATCTGGACCGAGATGCCCTACGTATGGTCACTCACGCACTCGTTACCTCCCGTATAGATTACTGTAATGCTGTCTACATGGGGCTGCCCTTGAAGACCACCCGGAGGCTCCAGCTGGTGCAGAATGCAGCTGCGCGGGTTGTGATGGGAGCATCCCGATACTCCTATGTTACACCCCTCCTGCGTGAGCTACATTGGTTACCGGTTGCCCTTCGGGTGAGATTTAAGGTGTTGGTACTTACCTTTAAAGCCCTACATGGCCTAGGCCCGGGATATGTGCAGGACCATCTACAGCCAGGAACGACTTCCCATCGCCCAGTGCACTCACAAAGGGAGGGCCTCCTCAGGGTGCCGTCGGCTAGACAATGTCGGCTGGCGACCCCCAGGGGGAGGCCCTTCTCTGTGGTAGCACCAGCCCTGTGGAACCAACTTCCCCTTGAGCTCCAGATGGCCCAGGATCTTCAGTCCTTTCACCGCAGCCTTAAAACATTCCTTTTCCATCAGGCTGACCTGGACTGACAGGGATTTTTAAAATGTTTTTAACTTATTATTGGGACTGCTAGTTTAATTCTTTTTTAACTTTTGTATTACTGTATTTTTATTGTTGTTAGCCGCCCTGAGTCCTTCGGGAGATAGGGCGGCATATAAGTCCCCAATAAATAAATAAAACTCTAGTTTGACTATGTTCTATTGCTTGTGCTTGCATAAATTTGAATTCCAATATTTCATGTTCATTTCCCCACCCCAAGGTGCCTGTGGCTTCAACACCTTCTATCATTTCATCTCTGTTAGTGAGAATTAAGTCCAATATGGCTGATCCCCTAGTTCCCTTCTCTACTTTTTGAGAGACAAGATTATCTGCTAGGTTTGTCAGGAATCTGTTTGATCTTCCTCTTGGTTCAGAGTTCGTCTCCCAGTTGATGCCAGGGTAATTAAAGTTCCCCATTACTATTGTGATGTGCTTCCTACATACCTTAGTTAACTGACTAGCAAAAAGTTCATCTATTTTCTCTGTTTGGTCGGATGGCCTATAGTATACACCTATGGCAATGTCATTTCCCCCACTTTTATACTGACCCAAATGCATTCAAGACAGTTTTCATCATTGTTGTGCTCTATTTTTGTAGCGATGTAGTTATTTCTTATAGCAATTCCACCTCCTCTTTTATTTCGTCTGTTTCTTTTAAATAATTTAAATCCCTCTAGCTGTGTGTTCCATTTGTGGGTTTCACCCCACCATGTTTCCATAATGGCAACAATATCATTGTTGTTGTTGTTGTTGTTAGCTGCGAAGTCGTGTCCAACCCATCGCGACCCTATGGACAACGTTCCTCCAGGCATTCCTGTCCTCTACCATCTTCTGGAGTCCATTTAAGCTCACACCTACTGCTTCAGTGACTCCATCCAGCTACCTCATTCTCTGTCGTCCCTTTCTTCTATTGCCTTCAACCTTTCCCAGCATTAGGCTCTTCTCCAGTGAGTCCTTCCTTCTCATTAGGTGGCCAAAGTATTTGAGTTTTAGCTTCAGGATCTGGCCTTCTAAAGAGCAGTCAGGGTTGATCTCCTCTAGGACTGACCGGTTTGATCGCCTTGCAGTCCAACTCGCAGGAGTCTTCTCCAGCACCATAGTTCAAAGGCCTCAAACAATATCAAATCTGCCCTCATTTACCTGAATTTCTAATTCACTCTGTTTATTGCTCATACTCTGTGCATTGGTATATAAACATTTGAGTCCTTTATGACTTACTTTCTACATAACCTATGTGGTGCCTGAGTTCCCCTATTTCCTTACTACCTGTTTGATTAGTGCCTTTGGTGTGGCACTCACTATTAAAAACTTGATTCTGCTTGACAGCAAGGTTAATATTCTTATCCACACACACATTTATGTTACATGCACTGATAACCCTATTAGTTTTAGATTGCCAGGGACAGGAATGTTCTATATCAATTAACTCACTGTCCCCATTGTTCAGTTTAAATATTTCTCTAGAAAATCTGTGAATTTAATGCCACAGCACCTTGCCTTCTGATGGTGCCAGTCACAAATGTTGATGAAATGACAGGCAATTTGTCTAGACCACAGTCACTAAACCTTCAAGGTTAACACTGTCTAAGAGATACCTGTCTGAAAGTCTGTATCAATATAATTCTGAAAAATACCTGAAGCTGCCTCTAGTGATGATAAAGGTCCCTAGCAACCAAAGAGATATGAGATGTTCCCTTGTGTCTACTCTATTCTATTGAAAGCTGCCATGTCAAGTTTTATACTTTGTATAGAATATCTGTAAATCATGCTTTTTCTATGTTTGGTTTAATAAGCCATTTCATATTTTACCTCATTTATTTTATTGCTTCTGAATCTACAAACCTCCTATCCATATTTTAATGTGGCAAAACATGTTTCAAACTTATAAATGAAAGTTTAATTTGATAAATAAGATGACTTTTTATTTTTTCCCAAAAGTACTTTTTCATATGAAAGTTTTTATTGACAATTTGTAATATTTTCCTATATCTTGACTTTTAGTTGGATTAATAAATGTAATAAAGGCATCATAATCTATCAAATCATCAGATTAACAATATCAATTACCACAAAAATGTTCAATTTTTTCATAAAAAGATTTTATAAAAAGCTTTTAAGAAAGATATATTTAAAAGAATTTTTTATAAATAGGCTATGCCAGAGTATTGTAAGCCTATATTATTGCAATTTCAAAGTTTGTACTGCTTTGTGTTTATGCATATTGTTTTGCCAGTTATCTGTTTTTAAGCATACATTTATTTACTATAGTCTATCTAGTATATTTTACCTTAGAGATTAATGTTAAATTTTCAAAAATCCAATCCCATCAGCCAGTTTTTTAAATTCCATAGCTTAATTGAAATCCAAGTTAAATTTCTAGATATCAAAAGTACTATAGATTGCATGATGATCTAACATAAGATTTTCTTAATTTGGTATTTTCAATGTTTTAGAAAACATAAAAGAATTATGATAGTTAAAAATCAAGCCTAACAATTTAGAAGAAATTGATTTGAGATGGTTGTCCTAAAATATCTTATATGCTTTTCTGCATTTTAACATATATTTTGAAGCACTTACGTGGTTGTCCTGAATCTTCCTGGAAAACCTGTACCATATTCAACACATCCTCAGTTGCATGTCTCGTAGCAAGTTCTAAAACAAAGTTAATTATTTAATTAAACTATTTGTCAAATATATATAATTCATTAAAAATATAAAAAGTACTTTTTCTATGATTAAAACATTTGATTATATTAAATTTTCTATTTACTATATGTGTTATCAAGCATCTAATAACTGAGCAAATAATTCTCAAATGCTCTTGATAAAAGATATCTTATGAAGAGAATTTTGTTACTCTAACAATTCATGTTAGAAATGTACCAGAAAATCCCAGGTCTCCATTGAAAAAATTCTTAGTACTGGGAACTTTTTGTTGCACCCTAGGAACTTCTAAGAAAAGGAACAAAGAAACCAATTTTGTTGCAGGTATTTCAGTTATATAACAGGCTTACCAGTTCTGAACTTTCCCAATACAGAATACTCTGGATGAGTAGTTATTTACATAATGTTTTGACATATCAGGAGGCACAAATTCTTTCTGTTACTGCAGTAACATTGAAAGGGACATTGAAGATGTTTAAAGTGTAGTTTCTTTATTTCCTACCAGCAGAGGTAACTTAGCTTTAAGTAGTTTTCTAACTTCAAAAATCATTTACATATATAGTATGAAAGTACAATTCTCTGGAAGATACTAAAAGTATTTGTAGTCTCCGGAACACTATGGAGGTGCCTACCCTCACGTATTTTATTCATTTACATGTAGGTATTACTGCCTCTGCATCACCTCTTTTACATCTTAACTCTGTATAGTTTGTTCTCTGTGTTTGCAGACACAGTCCAGGTGCCAAAAGGTGGGTTGAAAGGCTTTTTTCATCCAGCCACAGCATGAGGGAAAGTCTGTGTTTTTTCAAATAACATGGCAAATCAGGAAGCACACATTTTGAAATCTGAGCTGGCTGACCATACAAAAAACAAACAATGAAGAGTTAAGAGATAAAGAAGTCCTTTGCCCAGAATTACAGCAGCTCAGGTTTCAAAACACATCCTCAGGATGAAAAAATACGGGTCAACTTGATTTAGATATATTTCCACATCAGAGATATTTATGTAATGTAACATTTTAGTTAAATACAAGTGGGAAAGTTTATATACCCATTTGTGCACCCATTATGCAAGGGGAAGGGAACATATATCAGTTTTCTAATGTGTCTTTCAGCATTCAGTCAGGAGGATTTTTTTCCTAATGTTCAATGTTTGATGTATTTGATACTTGGGTTTTTTTCTTTTTTGTACACCTTTTTTGTTGTTGTTAGTGTTGGTTGCTTGTTAGTCTGTTTTTTTCCTTTCCTTTTCTTTGTTTTGTATTTTATTTTTGATGATAAAAGAATACATAACCATGCTTTTAAATAAGAGAAAAGTAAAAAGGCATTCTGGAATTCTCAAAACAGGCCTTATCTCCTTCCTTTCCCCCACCTCAAGCATTGCAGATCTTCATAAGGTAAGTAAGCATTGTGAAGGTTGGAAGACTGTGTGGAATCCAGTAGGGGGGCAAAGCAGGCCCAGTGCCTTTGGAGACCCAGCATGGCAGGATGGGGAGGGGGGAAATAGATAGGTGGATGGGCTGAAGCATCTCAGTGGCTGGTGATAAGGGCAAATCGCTGGGAGAGTTCTGTACAATACTTAACTTTGAAACAGGTCATATATAGCTTTTGATAGGTCTGTTACAACGTTGAATGGTCATTAAATGAACTGTAGTACTTGAAGATTGCCTCTATAAGATTCAAATACATCAGAATAAAACCTATTATCTTACAAACTATCCATTATTTTCCAAGCTTCTAGTCAGTCTGTTCTGCTTTTGGCCTATCCTGCATTTTCATTTTTGTCCACATTAGCCAACCTCACTTTTCAAAATTATTTTTGATGCCTTGGCAGCCATAATAAATCAGAATTCTTACCTTCAATTATATTTTTTGGATCTTTTGGAGTGGGAGGTGTTGGGCTTACTCCTTTTTTCTTTTCCCTGTCAAAATGTACAGTATTGGTAATATTAAATCTAGATTTACAAATTCAGTGACAATTCAGCAAAGTTCTAAACATAATTTTTACATGTCACAGTTTATTTATATTAAAAGTACAGGGTCGTGCCGAGGAGTTTAGCCAACATCTGTCAGACAAAATCGCTCGGATCCGGACCGGTTTGGACTCCGACTGGGCAGAGTCTGACAATGAGGACATGGGCGGTCTTGGTGATGTTATCTGGGAGGAGTTCGATCCTGTGACTCTGGACGATGTGGACAGGATCATGGGGAAGCTGAGCTCCACCACGTGTTTATTGGACCCGTGCCCCTCCTGGCTGGTTTATGCAGCTCGGGATGGGACACGAGGCTGGCTCCAGGCAGTGATAACTGCTTCCTTGAGTGAGGGTAGTTTTCCCGCTGCCTTGAAGGAGGTGGTGGTGAGACCTCTTCTCAAGAAGCCTGCCTTGGACCCAGCTGTATTAAACAACTTTCGTCTGGTCCCCAACCTTTGCTTTCTTGCGAAGGTTGTTGAGAGCGTGGTGGCGCATCAGCTCCCTTTGTTCCTGGAGGAAGCTGATTATCTGGACCCGTACCAATCGGGTTTCAGGCCCGGGTACAGCACGGCATTAGTCGCTCTGGTGAATGATCTCTGGCGGGCTTGGGACAGGGGTTGTTCCTCTGTCCTAGTCCTATTAGACCTCTCAGCGGCATTTGATACCATCGACCATGGTATCTTGCTGCGGCGTCTCAGGGGGTTGGGAGTTCTTCAGTGGTTCTCCTCCTACCTTCTGGGACGTTCGCAGTCGGTGTTGGCAGGGGGACAGAGGTCGACCTCGAGGCCTCTCATTTGTGGAGTTCCTCAGGGGTCGGTCCTCTCGCCTCTCCTGTTCAACATCTATATGAAGCCTCTGGGTGAGATCATTCGTGGTTTTGGAGTTGGTTATCATCAGTATGCTGATGATACCCAGCTTTTCATTTCAACCCCAAACCACCCCAGTGATGCCCTCGACGTGATGTCCCGTTGCCTGGAGGCGGTCCGGGTCTGGATGGGGAGGAACAGGCTTCGGCTCAACCCTGACAAGACTGAGTGGCTGTGCGTGCCGGCATCTCGGGAAATTCAGATTATTCCACCTCTTACTATGGGGGGTGAGTTATTACCCCCGTAGATAGGGCTCGCAACTTGGGTGTCCTCCTAGATTCACAGCTTTCCTTAGAAGATCATATAGTAACTGTGACTAGGGGGGCCTTCGCCCAGGTTTGCCTGGTGCGCCAGTTGTGGTCCTATCTTGACCGGGATGCCTTGCGTACAGTCACTCATGCGCTCGTGACCTCTCGGTTAGATTACTGCAATGCCCTCTACATGGGGCTGCCATTGAGGACCACTCGGAGGTTTCAGCTGGTGCAGAATGCGGCCACGCGAGTTGTGTTGGGGGTCTCCCAATACTCCCATGTTACACCTGTTCCATGAGCTGCATTGGCTCCCAGTTGCCCTCCGGGTGAGATTCAAGGTGCTGGTGATGACCTATAAAGCCCTACATGGCATGGGTCCGGATTACCTACGGAAGCACCTGCGGCCGGCATCAACTTCCCTCCGTCCAGTGCGCTCCCACAGAGAGGCCTCCTCAGGGTGCCACCGGTTAGAGAATGTCGACTGGTGACCCCCAGGGGGAGGGCGTTCTCTGTGGGCACGCCAGACCTTTGGAACTGTTTACCGGTTGAGCTCCAGATGGCTCCCGACCTTCGCTCCTTCTGACGTGATTAAAAACTTATTTATTTGAACAAGCCGGCCTGGTCTGATGGGTTTGGGGTTTAATTATTGATTTTAACTAATTTATTGTATCGGGCACAATTGTTTAATTTGTTTTTAATTTTTGTATCTTGTACTTTTGGTATTTATTGCCCTGTACACCGCCCTGAGTCCTTCGGGAGAAGGGCGGTATATAAATCAAATATATATAAATATATAAATATAAAATCCTATCTTGGTTAATATAATACCTTAAGTAATATAATGGGTTATAATTTGAACATATCTTATGTAAAAGGTATTATTCATCTTCAGTGCTCTAAGAACAAACATCAAATAAGAACAAACAAGAAGTTTGGTCTGGTTTAGAGGAACATAAACCTATGCAGAAAATACTATTTAGTATAGACCATTGAAGGAATTGATTATCTATTGGGAATCAGGGCAGAAGTAATTATAAGAGAAAGAACAAGCACAGGAGAAAATGTCTGAATATTTGTGATTATTTTAACACAAAATAACAGAGTATTATCTTAACTGTGACTTGAGCTACTGATTAGCACACTGCATGTTTTAAATCTTGGGGAAAAATGTATATGCCTTGTGGCAACTTGCCTGAGCTGGGTGTACCCATGTGCAGGCAATATATTGCTACTGATGGTAAAATCACTGCAGATTGTTGTGTATTAATGGTGCTTTTAAAAATAAGCTGAGAATATAGTTAAAATTATTAATCATCACACTGTTGCTAAACAAATTGCTTTCAATTCTGGAATATGGGCTGCTTTATAAATCACTTTTGAATTATTTGCTGTATGAACTATAATATACAGACTCTACCCTACTCTACACTATGCTACGCTACACTTCACTTCCTCTGACAAAGAACTGGCTCCGAGGACTTTGGAGTGGGGCCCAGCGGAGCATCAGTGTGATGATCCCCTGGACGCTTCCCCAGGTAATTTTTCAGATATCAGCTTGGGGGCGGATGAACCAGTTGCTGGCATGTCAGGAGGAGACTTGGTCAGTGGCTCCAAGCAGTCATCTGAGAGTGATCTGGCTGAAGCACAATGTAACAGGACAGCCCTGAGGCATCAGATGGGGAAAGCATGCAGCTGCAGCTGGTTAGGGATGAGGAAAAAGAACTGATACAAAACACATAAGGAAGAGAAAAGGCAGGAGCAGTGAAAGTCAGCCAGATTACTTGCAAGGAGAAAGCCTCACCCTTCTTGATAGGCTGCATCAGAAGTTGGCTATTTAGCACAGCAGACAGATGGAGGTGATGATGGGAACAATGTATTCATTTCCTAGATGTATGTTTTATGGTCATTGCGATTTCTGCTTTGCTTTCGATTGACACTTGGGCCTTGTGAACTCTGGACCTTTCTTGCCTTGTGAACCCTCTTGTATTGTGGATTTAATTTTGCCTGCTGGCTTTTTTTGATTGGGAAACTTTCAAGTGCCTTGTGAACTCATTAGCATTGCTCTGTGAACTAGCATTGCTCTGCTTGTGGCTGGACTTAATTGGGACAATTCTGTGTTTTTGGTGAAGGGAATTGCTGAGGAATATTAATAAACCCACTAAACAATGTTGTGTGTGTGTGTGTGTGAGCAGAACAGCAAAATCAGGAAGACACAGGGGCTCTGTACCAGGATTAGAGGGGCAAGAGGAGGAAGAGAGGCCAGGAACCTTGGAAATGTTGGAGAAGCAACCGGATGAGTGGCTGGCTGAAAAGGAGACAGCAGCAGCAGCCAGGAAGCTCAGATGACCAGCCAGAAGCACAAGGTGGAGAAGGGATGCAGCTGCAGTCAGTTACTGGGGATGAACTGCCTGCTCTCAGGGCATGCAGAGCCAAAAGGAAGGAGGCATAACAGAGGTTGGTGAGGCTACTTACGAAAGTGGCAACGCCCCTCCTAATGAGCTGCACCAGCTGGCGGCTATTTAACCTGGTGTGTGGAGCAAAGCAGTGCTTGTACTCCAATTTTTTGATTCTTGCTTTCATGATTCCAGATCTATGCCTTGCTCGCTGATCTTGTGATTGGACTTTGGATTTGTGCTTGGATTCTGGACTTCGACCTTGGCTTTAGTTATTGAGGTTGGACTTTGGACTATGCCTGAACTGGACTTTGTGTGTGAATTTGCTGACTTGGACCTTGCCCTCAGGCTTTGCACTTGCCTTTCACTTCATCCCTTGGTTTTGCAAACTAGGACTTATTGTGACTTTACTTTTTTTGTGAGTGGGACCTGGGGAATAAGTTTAGGGGCTTGCAATCCTCAATAAAGTAATTGCAACTCCTAGGTATGTGTGTGTGGACTGGGACAGGACATATAGAGAATATATTTCTGCCATCATTGTCTTCCACATATGTCCTCAGCAACATCTAGTTAAAAAACCCTCCAACCTATGCTCATTTGTTTTTTCATTCTAATAATAATAATAAGTTGGAAGGGACCTTGGAGGTCATCTAGTCCAACCCCCTGCTCAGGCAGGAAACCCTATACCATTCTTGCAGAGAACAGTGTTTCCCTTTAACTTCCCTATTACACTTGTAGTAATCAGAAAAAAATTATCAAAACAATTTATATTAAACATTTATTTATTAAAGTAATTTATTGATGTAAATCTATTGTTATAAAATTAAATTATGAATAGAATACTGTAGCAGTGCCTAGTAAACAAAATATTGTACTTTCTTTGCAATATTTATTTGTAATAATAATTTTTACAACTTTATAATAAACATATTTTATACTATTGTTATAATTTCTTAATGGTATCATGTTTCATGGTATCCTTACTGTTTGGGTACGGAAAGCTGAATAAGTTTGGGAAGCTCTTGAACACGGCCTTTTAGTTCTTCAAGTCTTTGAATGCGATTCAGTAACTGATTGATGTTATTTGTTATACTTTTATCTGCTAGAGGGATTTGCCAGTCTGGTATAATTTCTTCCTCACCTAACTGAAATATAGTTAAATAACAAAGTATTATTGTAATCTGTTGTATATTAATAGAGTTTTTCTCAATTAGCTTGAAAGAAACACAAAATTCAATGCTTCAAATAATGTATTTTGTATATCATTATAGCAGAATTGTCTATACAATATTAACCTATTATAATACATATACAGGTAGTCCTCAACTTACAACAGTTTGTTTAGTGACTGTTCAAAGTTACAACAGCACTGAAAAAAATAATTTATGACTGTTTTTCATACTTACAGCCATTGTAGCCTCCTCATGGTCAAGTGATCAAAATTCAGACACTTGGCAACTGACTCATATTTATGACAGTTGCAGTGTTTTGGGACCATGTGATCATCTTTAGAAAACTTCCAACAAGCAAAATTAATAGTGAAGCCAGGTTCACTTAACAACCATGTTACTAACTTAACAACCACAATGATTCACTTAACTGTGGCAAGAAAAGTCATAAAATAGGGCAAAACTCACTTAACAAATGTCTCACTTAGCTACAGAAATGTTGGGCTCAAATGTAGTCATAGGTCAAGGTCTACATATAACATAAAAGCAAAATTTCATAAAATTATGTATAATATTTAAAATATTGCATTTACATGAAAGGAAAATGTATTTTTAATAAACTACCTACCAATCCCTAAGCATAAACAGACCAATATCTTAAAATCAATTACAAAATATACTTTGCTAGTAATGAGAAGGAGACTGACATGAAATGGAAAAATGTTATTTTGAAACGGCCTCAATACACAGCCAGGATATGCCAAGCTGAATAAAAAACAGGTGGTTATTCTTATAGAAAGTGATTGCTTTGTACTGTAATAGGCAATGAGAAAAAAGTGGAATAATAATAATAATGATAATGATGATGATGATAACAACAACATCCTATACCATTTTAGACAAATGGCTGTCCAGTCTCTTCTTAAAAACTTCCAGTGTTGGAGCATTCACAGCTTCTGGAAGCAGGTTGTTTCACTGATTAATTGCTCTAACTCAAATATCTCCTTGGTTCTAGGTTGCTTCTCTCCTTGATTAGTTTCCATCCGTTGCTTCTTGTCCTGCCTTCACGCGCTTTGGAGAATAGCTTGACTCCCTCTTCTTTGTGGCAGCCCCTGAGATATTGGAACACTGCTATCGTGTCACTCCTCGTCCTTCTCTTCATTAAACTAGACATACCCAGTTCCAACAATCGTTCTTTATATGTTTTAGCCTCCAGTCCCCTAATCATCTTTGTGTCAGAATCCATTTACCGTATTTTTCGGACCATAAGACGCACCCAGTTTTTAGAGCAGGAAAACAAGAAAAAAAAATCTTTCTCCTTCTCTCCCTCTCTTTCTCTCTCTCTCTCTTTCTCTCCCTCCCTCTCCCATTGTCCCTTCCTTCCTTCCTTCCAGTCGCCATTAAATGGATTGGACTTCAGGCAATGCTGAGCGTTACTCGAAATACTTTACATGGGTTATTGTTTGAATTATCCTTCACTAATCCCGCAAGATGGGGTACCAGCAACTCTTTATTTTGCATCCCAGAGAAATTACGAGAGAAGATTGCAGCTGGGGTCTTGTAGAGACAAAAACTATGGCTGGGTCGCTAACATGTTTATAAGCAAGCATGGCTTGTGGTTTGTCACCATTACAGATGTAACCTGAGAATTTTCACTTTGTCTGGAATTAAAGAAACAAAACAAAACCATGGATCCCTTTTTAAAGTTCACTTGGTTGACGGCTTCCTTCCATACTCTTCCCAGCAGAGAAAAGAACATGAAACTTAGCTAACTAGATTAGGGACAGTTTGGGAACTTTTTACCAGTCAGGCCCAACTTACTGAGGCTCATTTGTTTTGCTTGTCACTTAAAACAAACTTGTGGCTCCTTGTGATGTGCAGACTTCCTTCTCTCTGAATTGCAGTTCCAGATTGTTTACCAGATGTTAAACGGGATCTCTTCTCAGAAATGCAGCTGGCCCTCTGTTTGCTTTCACTCGTTTTCCCACTGAAAATCTGAGCCACTCACCTTGCTGGTCTTTGTGCAATAGGAAATGGTCCGTGTGTGAAACAGAGTGAGGGAGATTGCCAGAAATGCGAATCGGCCGATCTCGCGCTCCTGCAAACTCCCTCGCTCAGTTTCAGCTTCCCTTGCTACAAGAGAAAGCAGGCTGAAACGAGGCAGATTGCAGCAGCGCGAGATCAGCCGATTCGCATTCCTGGCAATCTGCCTCTTTCGGTTTCAGCCTGCTTTCTCTTGTAGCAAGGGAAGCTGAAACCGAGCGAGGGAGTTTGCAGGAGAGTGAGATCGGCGTTTCTCAGCACGTGCCAATTCGCGCTCCACTTGCAGAGGTTGGGGCTGGCCATACGGATCACCTTCGGACCATAAGACGCACCCTCGTTTCCCCCCCACACTTTTGGGGGAAAAAGTGCGTCTTATGGTCCGAAAAATACGGTATATCACATTCATAAATGTATGTTTAAAACATTATCCCCCCCATGGATTCTGCCATGTGGATTCAGCCTGCCTTAGGTTATTTCAAAAACCAAGGGAAATCTTTTGAACTGGGGGAACAGAGAAGAAGGCATCTGGCCTGTGTCTCATTTAATTCTGTAGAGGAAGAAGACAATAACCATAAAGATTCGAAGTTCCTTTTTTCCCACCAAAGGGATGACATGAAGTAAAATGATGGGGGCTGACCAAATGGGGTTGAGGGAAGGGGTGTTGAACCGGGAACCCTTTATAAAGTTTCAATTTGTAAAACAATACTGTCTTGTATTTCCACCACCAAGCACGTCCTAGTAAAAATTCCTTTTGGACTAGAACCGAGTCCAAGAGTTTTTGTTTTCCTAAGACGTGGTTTGGGGTGGGTCCTCTTCTCTATACTCTTTCAAGAGTCTCATCATCTTTTTTACATCGTGGTGACTAAAACAAGATGCAGTATTCCAGGTGTAGCCTTACCAAGGCATTGTAAAACGGTATAAACACTTCACGTGATCTTGATTCTATCCTTGTTAGTACAGGCTAGCACTGTTTTGGCTTTTTTGGGAACTGCAGCACACTGCTGGCTCATATTTAAGTAATTGTCCACTAGGACTTCAAGATCCCTCTCACTGTTACTACTATTCAGCAAGGTACCACCTATACTATACCTGTGCATTTGGGTTTTTTTGCCCAAATGTAGAACCTTACTTTTTTCACTTTTCATTGAATTTCAATGTTCAAGTCTGTCAAGATCCTGAAAGCAGGACAAGAAGCAACGGATGGAAACTAGTCAAGGAGAGGAGCAACCTAGAACTAAGGAGAAATTTCCTGACAGTTAGAACAACTAACTCATGGAACAACCTGCCTCCAGAAGTGGTGAATGCTCCAACATTGGAAGTTTTTAAGAAGAGACTGGCCAGCCATTTGTCTGAAATGGTATAGGGTTTCCTACCTGAGCAGGGGGTTGGACTAGATGACCTCCAAGGTCCCTTCCAACAACTTCTTCTTCTTCTTCTTCTTCTTCTTCTTCTTATTATTATTATTATTATTATTATTCTTATTATTATTATTATTATTATTATTATTATTATTATTATTATTATTATTATTATTTTATTATTATTATTATTATTATTATTATTATTATTATTATTATTATTATTATTAATCACCCTACATGCAAGAAGGTTGCCATTCTGGAAACCCCTTGGTGATGGCCTGAAGCAGCACAGAGCAGCTTTGGGTGCTCCAAGGTAGTGTAGTATATTTTCCATGCAGAATGTGTAGAAAAGTCTTGAAGAGAAATTCCTACCTGAATATGATCAGGTATTTTTGTTTATCTCCGAATTGCAACTAGACACAAGCGCTGTATTCTCCTCTTTAATGAGAGATAGGATAGGTGGGAAAAGTAAAAGGATTTTTTGGGGGGTTATTAGTAAGAAAGGCACACTGACGTAATGAAAAGGCACATAATTATATGATGGCAAAGAACATTATTGTCTGGAAATATGTGGTTTATGTATAGCAGGGGAAGGAATAGCTGATGGACTAGCTAGAGTAGCCTTAATAAGTGAATTAGTAAGAGTGGAATTTGGATGATTGATGGTCCAGTGCTGTGGAAAATAGGTTTGAAATAAGTGTGGTCCTTTTTGTTTTTATATATTGGCAATTATTACAGAAATACTTTTAATTATATTAAGATTAATCCCAAATTTCTGTTGTACCTGCTCAAATAATAAAGTCTAAGCCTTATATTGTGTCCTTTTATTTATATTCTAAAATTAAACATAAAGAAGAAACAGCACAATACATATAGAAACAATTCAGATGGTTATTACATATTTCTAAATATTTTGTTAGATCTTATCAATCAAAATTCTAGGCTTACCTCTTCCATCTCATGGACCTCCTTTTCAAACCACTTGAGAAAAATAAAATAAAATTAGATATTAACAGATAACATTTTTACAAAATAAAATATTTTAAAGATACATATCAAAAGTTTCTTACCTTAAGCAATGACTCTAATATCTAAGAAAGAAAATATATATTATAAATATATATTAAAATATTTATTATAAATCACCATCAATTTTATTTATAACAATTTAAATATTTGTTTAATAAACAAATTCATTTTCAATTTTCCCAAGGATGATTTTCTATAAAAATTATTACAGTATTAAATAATATATATTTCTCTTTATAATTAAAAATATATTCCACTTTAGAGGAAAAAACTATACCTAGAAAGTATAATCTTTTCCATTAATTTGCTTTTTATTTTTCATGGTTTGTGTTTATTTTTTTTCCATAACTGGCAGTAGCATCTAAGCCTCCAAAACAATACAGTTAGTCCTCAATTTACAACCATATTTGAGCCCAAAGTTTCTGTCACTAAGTGACAGTTGTTACGTGAGTTTTGCCCCATTTTACAATCTTTCTTGCCACAACTGTTAAGTAAATCACTGCAGTTGTAAAGTTATAATAACATGTTTATTAAGTGAAGCTGGCTTCCCCATTAAACTTTGCTTGTCAGAAGATTGCAAAAGGTGATCGCATGAATTTTGATCACGTGACCACAGGGATGCTGTAATGTTTGTAAGTGTGAAAAACGGTCATAAGTCACTTTTTTCAGTGCTATTATAACTTCAAACGGTGATTAAACAAACTGTTGTAAATCAAGGACTACCTATAATTCAATGATGACTACAAATAGAAAACCACTTTATGTCAAAAAGATTCATGGCAGGATTATTACTAGCAGGAATGTAGTCCTTCAACATTAGTTTAATCTTTATTAAACATCCAATTTATTTTTAAAGATGGATAAAGTGTCCAAACTATTATCTTTTTTTTCATTCAAAAATAAAATCCTTCAGATTAGTTCTAGGTAACTCTTCCCAAAATAGTCATATGTTCCTACAATGTATTCAAAAGGAGGTTTTATTTGCCTAAGGAAATTGAGGGGAGAAAAAAAAGCTAAATGAAATCATTTTCAATTATCCAAAATGATATTGAACTGAAACCTATTCTTCTACCATCACCACCACCACTACGGAATAACACACAAAATGTTTTGCTTACTTTAATTGCCAGTAAGCATTATATGGCAATTAAAGCCATATAATATTTTAAAAGAAGAAAAGATTGTACAAACCTGGTTTCTGTATGGGCAATTACAGGCTAGGTGGAAGGAAGACCAGAAAATTGGTTTTTCAATGACTGATGAAAATTTGGTAAAGCAAATTAGAGATCAAGGTCAAGCACATATCAAAAGGATATATCTTGCATTGATAGAAATTGATTCAGAGGTGGAACTTGTAAAAGACTGTATGATAAAGTGGGCTCAGAATTTTCAAGAAGTTATTACAATGGATACTTGGGAAAAGATCTGGGTGAGAAATGTAAAATTTACACAGGCCCAAAATTTAAGAGAGAACTTTTATAAAATGTTTTATAGGTGGCACTTAGATCCTAAAAAATTAGCAAGTATGTATCCGAACTGCCAGCCCAAATGTTGGAAGTGTGGTTGTGAAGACGCAACGTATTTTCATATATGGTGGACCTGTAAAAAGGTTAAAGCTTTTTGGATTAAAATTTGGTGGAATATGCAAAAAATATTCAAGAAAAGGATAAAGTTTTGTCCGCAATTGTTTCTACTGGGCATTATTATAGATACTACTGTTGTGGACACTAAGTTGATGTTGAATTTAACTACGGCAGCGAGACTTTTAGTAGCGCAATATTGGAAGAAGGAAGAACTGCCGACTATAGAAGTATGGACTTTAAAAGTTTCCAATTTGGTGGAAATGGCAAAGATCTCAGCGTACTTGAAAGACCAGTCGCAACAGAGATATATTGTGGAGTGGAGAAGATGGATTGATTATATCCAGAATAAACATGGGACTAAAAAGTTTCACCTAGCATTTGAATAAGTATTGATGTGATATATAAATTACTTGTAGTTATTTTAATAAGAGTTAAAGTGCGATAGAATTTAATATTTTATTGTTGTTTGCATATGGTAGATTATGATTGTTTGTATTTTTATACCCTGTATTTAGCTCTGGGAAGTCGGGGAGGGGGGAGGGGGAGGGGAGGGAAGAGTTGGGGAGGTTTGGGGAGAGGGGAGGGGGTTGGGAGGGGTTTTGTTTTTTAAAAAATGTACTGTAAAACTTTTCAATAAAAAAAAATGTTTTGCTTACTGTGTGAAGCAAAACCCCTTCCAAAATAATCACAACTTACAGAAAAGTTGATTGCTCACTTACGCAATACCAAATAAATCAGTTTATTAAGTTTTCAGGGCAAAATGTAAACAGATTGATAGTGAACTAGCACCAAACTAATTTATAATTTCAACAGTAGTATATTGATACTGGATAATTCTGAAATTGCTAGAATTTTTAAAAAGTACGTTTCAAGCCTAAGTGAAAAGAAAAAAAAATCACTTAAAGACTAAGCAATGACAATACCTTAACCTACCTTAGCGAAGTAGAATAATGGATAACAAAATGTGAAATGTTTAAACTTCCAAATGATGCCTCCTTATGTTAGCTTAAGCAGAAAAAGGATTTTCTCTTATAAATTGTTTAGCTAGGTTGATCTTTAAAATTTTGAAGTCCCCTCATTGCAATGGAGGAGGTAATTTACCATGTGCTTAGCACTGTATTTGTTCTGTACACAACTGCACAGCCTCGTGATTGGCTAATCCAGCCGGCGGGAATTCCTGGACACTGGGTTGGGTGCCTGAGGCAAGGCGGGAGATTCCAGTCGGGTGGTTGGCTAGCGTCTGGTCCTTGCCGGACATATAAGCAACACGGGGCCATGCGAGTTCAGTTCTACCCTTGCAGCTAAATAAACAGTCTATACCCAGATCCGTCTCCGTGTTATCTGTCGCCCATCCGGACACAACAGTATTGAAACAGAAGGCTGCTCATTTTAGAATCTACAGCTAGCAACCATATAGCTGATGATAGTTCTGTGGCAGTGAAATTGCCCTTGATGTAGGTAACTGAATTTCTAGGCAGCTATGCTTTTAAAGGCAGAGAAGCATCTTTCCACATCTATTCTAAATTTCAAAAGAAAATGGTAGCTATTATAGACACTATAGCTGATTTTTTTCAAGTATAACTAAACATCACAATTAACAGTAAATAAAATCTTACACTTATACAGTACAATAAACATTATGCTTACTTGCTTTTCTTCACGAAGTGCATTTTCTAATTGTGTCCTAAGTTGTGAACAACATATCAGGAAAGAAGTCATATCTTCATAATCTTCCTTCCAGTGAGAAAATATACATATATATATATAATGTATTTTAGAAATATTGTTAGAGAAATTTTTTTCTAAGATTTGTAATAATCTTTTACAATTCTTATTTTTAAAATCAATTTACAAGTTCTATCATTTTCATAAAGTAACAACAGCATTTACTTAATCTATAACAAGTAAGTTAAGAATGAAAATATTAGCCAGGACACAATCCTATGTCAACTGAAATGACAGGTTCCAGTGAATAAATTAGCTTTCTATTTATTTACCAAAATTTATGTTGCATATTCTTTTGATTTTAGGAGGTTTACAACAGATAAAACATTAATAAAATCAAAATCTATTCATAAAGCCACATAATAAAGAATATATAAAAACTATAAATAAAAGCAGAGCTACCATCATACAAGTTAAAATACCCCTTAATAAAAACTATTTTCATCACCTTCTGGATCTGGAACATCATTAAAGTAAAGCTATTATTAGAGAAGGAAATTGCCCCATAGGGGCTGATGAGCTTAATTTCTAGATTCCTGACCACCTGATTTTTTTTTTTTTGCACCAAGCAAAGAATCATCTCACTTAGCACATATAGATTAGGCAGATTCTACATGAAGAAAACAATCCTGCAGATTCAAGTATTCACTTGAAGCTTAAAATAGAGTTCTACTGGTAACATATGCAGTTCCTGCAGAACAAGTATTTTACTGCTAAACTAATCAGAAAAGTGGTTGCTATATTCTACACCAGCTGTAGCTTCTGAGTTGTCTTCAAGAATATCCTCACATAAAGCCTATGGTAGCATTGTACAGGTAGTTTTTGACTTATGACCACAATAGAGCCCAGAATTTAGATCGCAAGTTGTTGAAGTCAAGGAGCCAAAATTAATAGTATTTATAGCTAATCACAACATAATCATTCAGAACAAACTACCGTATTTTCCGGCGTATAAGACGACTTTTTAACCCATGAAAATCTTCTCAAAAGTTGGGGGGTCGTCTTATACGCCGGGTCGTCTTATACGCCGAAAAAAAACACAAATCAGTCGAGCGTCCCCATTCTTGCAAAGCCGGGCTGCCCCGCGCAACCGAGCTATCTCCGGCGCAGCTCTGGGACACGGCTGGGCGGGAGCGTCGGGCGGCTCTCCCCACACGAAGGCGGCACTGCCCGTCGGCTCTTGGCCCGAGGGGAGGGCCTCGCGCCCGCCGGACGCACCTGTCAACAGCACCGCTCTCCCCCCCGTGGGGATGCGCTTCCGCCGGGCGGTGCTGGCCGAGACGAGCCAGCAGGCAGCCGCCGTGAGCGCGGCGCTGAGGGGCAGCGGCAGGACGGCCCAGCGCCTGCAGGACGGCCAGCAGCCCCACGCGCCAGGCTGCCCAGGAAAAGCAGCCACACCGAGAGGCTGCACACCCAGTCCAGCTCCATGAGGGGCAGGGCGGGAAGCCGGCCGGGAAGAGGGACCGGGAGCCCGGGCCGAGCGCGCCTCGGCCAACGGTGAGAGGGAAGCGGCACATGAAAAAGTGGCTGCGGGCGGAGCTGCCCCGCCCTACGCCGAATGGGAGAAGTTCAAGGCCTGGGGGGAAGCAGGAGGGGCGCCGGCCGTGGCGGGGTGGCGGCTGCCCTCCGGCGCTGCCTGCCGCCCGGGAAACGCTACGCCTCGGGGGCCAGCAGAAGCGCGGGAGCAGCGGGAGGGCTGGCGGGGCCAGTCGGGCCTTCGCCTCCTCTGCGACGGACAGGGAGGGCAGGGCATGTAAGTATTTTCCGGCGTATAAGACAAAAAACCTTGAAAAACTTCTTAAAAGTAGGGGGTCGTCTTATACGCCGGGTCGTCTTATACGCCGGAAAATACAGTATTGCTAGTCCTCACTGAACAACTGTGTCGTATAGTCACCATTCAATAGAAAAAAAAAGAAATTTTGTCACCAATCCTCTCACTTAACAATCTTTGCAGGAAGCAAAGGAAAGCTCAAATAACATCATAAGCAGAATTGGGGTTTCACTTAGCATCCACTTCACCTAATGATCAAGTTACTGGTCTCAATTGTGATAATTAAACAAGGACTACCTGTATTACATCTTTTGTTACTTCTAATTAATATTTGCTTAGCATAAAACCAATATCATTCATGGTAAAATGAGCCCTATTCAAACAGCATGTAATGTTATTTACAGGTAGTTCTTCTTCCTCTTCCTCTTCCTCTTCTTCTTTAGTTTCTTTAATTTCACCTTCCTTTATATAGACACCTTCCATTGTATGTACAATCTGCAAAAAGTTCCAAATAATGTTCTAATCTCTCATTGGCAATGCTTTCTATTTTCCTAATGTTAGAATCCTAGATCATTTAGTCTTATTTGAGATAGACTTCTCTTTTCCTTTAGTTTTAGTAACTTTTATGCATTTGTGTTCAACAATCTGTAGTTTTCAGAATTTATACTATTATAAAAGAAAAGATTGCCTTAAGTCAAGGTTGATCAGTGATGACAAAATATACATATCGGGGTTTCTTGACAATGATACAAGAGTGCTTAGCATTTATTTCTTTATTTAGTTTATATATCTACACATCTCAACATTTGTGAGTCTGGGTATCTTAAATTAAAACATAAAAAATACCAAAAAAAAACTCCAGAATGAAGCCACAGTATAAACAAAACATGAAAACAATTAAAAACAAATAATCAAGTTCCACATCTTTTTTTTTTTGCAATCCTTTTTGCAATCACTCAATTCACTTACAACTATGGGATTTTCAAATAGCTCCCATCCATTTTACCAACCTTTTCTTTTTTTCCAGACCAGCTATGTGCTGCCATCTGCTGTGATCTGCCTTTACATTAGAGCAGGCATGTCAAACTCACGACGTCACATGACGTCGCACGACGTATCACAACTTTTTCCCCATTGCTGGCAATGGGGTGGGTGCGGTTTCAGTATGATGCATCCAGCCCGCGGGCCAGCAGTTTGACATGCCTGCATTAGAGATAAAACATTCTGAAAAGTACTTTAAACTAAGTAATTGACGTTATTCAAGTATTACATGATTTATTTTCCCATTATTTGCTGCATCCCAAACCCAAAGAAGACCTTTCAAAGCAGCCATAAGCTATATTGTTCAAACATTCTCTTCAATTTCATTTTTTATTATTTTATTGTTCTATTATTTTACTTCTGTTTACACTCTTTTCATTTCTTATTGTTATTGCAGTAAGCCATCTAGAGTAGCCACATGTTGAGAAAGGTGGCAAATAAATTTAACAAGTAATAAATAATAATTCTCAATCTGCATGGTTGGTTTTGGATTTTAGCAAGAAAATGAAGATTCAGCAAAAAGAATGTAAGTCTGACAAATCCTTTTGTTAAAGTCACATTTTATGGCAAATACCCTTTGTTCATGCCAAGAGAAAAATCCATTAATCAAACCAAAGCATACACTGATCTTTATTATATAAATACATGCATCTTCTGCAATGTGACCTTTTAAAATATACAGGTAGTCGTCAGCTTATGATCACAATAGAACCTGCCCATTATGGTCACATCACGATGGCTGTTAAGAGAAGCATCTCACTTAACAACCCCCCCATCCCTGCTCTCCCAAATGTAATCATTAAACAAATATGTAGGTCATTAGGTAGAACATGAGGTGCCACAGGGTGAGGAAGGCCTTTGGAGGCCTACCACATGCCCAGACCCTTCCACACTCCTGCAAACCTCTCTGGGCCTCTCAAGGCTTTCCCATCTCTGAGACACCTGGTGCTCTTCTCCCTGGACTTTGGGTTCCTGTGAACTTCAGGGTTCCACAGGCCTCAGCCTGCTTCCAAGCTGGCTATTCAACCAGGCAACATTGCACAAATTTGGTCAACAGAAGCAAACAGCACATGGAAGGCATTTACAGCCTGTAAGCCAAGGTCTATTTCACATCTAGCAACCCAAGGGTCTCCCAAGACTTCAAGGAGATATCTATTTACAGAGCTGTAGTTGTGAGTAAAGATGCAGTAGTATCAGGTACATTCACTGCCTCGATTTAATTAAATACAAACAAGGAATAAAAATCAAATAATAAATAATGTTAATGATTAACCTACCTCATTTAGATGTTTTGTAATATTCCTAAGCATGTCCATTTCATCAAACATTCTATCTTTATTTCCTGATGTAAGACTCAGAGAATATTGGGTAATGGTTTCTTTGGGAGCTGCAGGCATTAAAACCATTTCGTTAGCTTCATGTCTGCTATACAGTCTTCCTTTCTTCTTTGTTCCGGGAGATGAGATGTCAATTAGGTTTTGTTTCCTTTGTTTTGTTGCATTCATTGTGTTGGTTATATAATCTTTTCAAGAACAAATAATAAAAATTTCAAACTTTGAAAACATTTTAATACATAAAAGACTATATTTTTCACCTTGAAAATTGTCCCAATAAATTTCCTATATTCCAAGAAGTTTAATCTAACCTACCTTTAGCATACCATCCCTTTTAACATCTTTGTTTTCAGTTTTCAAGCTGCATCAACAATCCTCTAGAACCCATTTATTTTATTTTATTTTTATTTTTATTCCATTTATATCCCGCCCTTCTCCGAAGACTCAGGGCGGCTTACAAGCTTAGCAGTAGCCTTCATTCTATGTATAGGCCTGCTTATTAGGGCTTTCACAGACACCCCAAGCTGCATTATTACAAAGTCAGCTTATTGCCCCCAACAATCTGGGTCCTCATTTTACCTACCTCGGAAGGATGGAAGGCTGAGTCAACCATGAGCCTGGTGGGACTCGAACCTGCACTAATTGCAGGCAGTTGGCGTTACTTATGGAGGCATTAGCCCACTGCTCCACCAAGGCTCTATAATATTTAATATAATGGTTATATTAATTTCACTCCTAGAGAGTCAGTATTGTAATGGTTAGACTGCTGGACTAGGAGTGGGAAAAATCAAGTTCTAATTATCTTTTAAGCATAGAATACAACTAAATGACCTTGGACTAGTCATTCTCTCACAGCTATGATCAGCGTCATACTGAAAAGCCAACTGAAAAACAAACCTCTCATTACCTCAGGCATTAATAGTTTTCCTATTTAAACTACATGAACAGAATGCAGAAATAAGTGGCCCTGCAACCAAATACACACAAACACAAACACAAACACAAACACACACACACACACAGAGAGAGAGAGAGAGAGAGAGAGAGAGAGAGAGAGAGAGAGAGAGAGAAACTTTTAAATGCTGCGTTTTTTTCCTGTAATTAAGTAAAAGTAGAATATAAATTAACTTTCACATTACATTGAATATACTGCAGAGGTCCCCAATCTTTTTGGTACCAGGGACTGGTTTCAAGACAATTTTTCCATGAACCAGGGGTGGGGTGGCATGTGGGGGGGTAGGAGTATGATGGAATCATGAATTAGAGATGCTTTATAATTCTGATCCAGATAGCATAAACTCTGCAGAACGGTTTTAAACAGAAATTTATTGATCAGGAATCCTAGGCAGACCTACATTTGCTGTTAGGATCATTTGTTCATGAGCATATCTGTCCATTCAGCAGTGTAAAAAAAATAAAGGTAAATTCACCCCATGTTCATACAGAGCGAAGAAACCTTGTTGCTTGGATTTGTGTAGTGATCATACAAAGGCATAAAGCCAGGATATCCTGCAATAAACTTTGAAACTCCTCCCACTGTTCTAGATAAGCTATAGGATTTACTAAAAATTAGACTACATTTCCCAGAAGCCATCTCTTAACCCTGTAAATACATGTTCTTACATACAATTCTGCTAAGGATACAACATTAACCCTGCAAATGCTAAATACTCTAACACAGTTCTTAAGTACATGCTCTAGCCCACAGGTCGGCAACCCGCGGCTCCGGAGCCGCATGCAGCTCTTCAAGCTGTCTCCTGCGGCTCCCAGTCGCCCGGTGCGTGCACGCCTCTCCAAACGGGCAGTGGTGCGCGCGCACCTCTCCAAACGGAGTGGCGCCGCCTGTTTGGAGAGGTGCGCGCACACCTCTCCAAATGGGCGGAGGTGCGCGTGCACCTCTCCGAACGGGCAGTGGCACCGCCTGTTTAGAAAGCTGCTGCGGCCCGTTTGCACAGCAACGGACCGTGGCAGCTTTCCAAAAGAGCAGCGCCACCGCCCAAGAGGTGCGCGCACACCTCTCTGAACGGGCAGAGGTGTGCGCACAGCTCTCGGAACAGGCGGTGGCACCACCCGTTTAGAAAACTGCCGCGGCCCGTTTGCAGAGCTGCCGCCAAAGGCAGCAGTCCTGCAAACGGGCTGCGGCAGCTTTCCAAAAGGGCAGCGCCACCACCCGTTCCAAGAGTGCGCACGCACCTCTCAGAATGGGCGGTGGTGCTGCCCATTTGGAAAGCTGCTGCGGCCCATTTGCAGAGCTACCGCCTTCCTCTGAAGGCAGGTCTGCAAACTGGCCGCGACAGCTTTCGAAACCAGCAGTGGCAGGTTTACAAACGGGTGGCGCTGCCACTCGTTTGGGCGGAGATGTGCATGCACCTCTCCAAAGGTTTGGAGAGCTGCGTGCACACCTCCAAACAGGCAGCGGTTTGGAGGTCCCGGGGGTGGCTCCAGCGGCGCCCGGGCTGAAGGCAGCGCCGCAACCCAGCACCCATCGCCAGGGAGACCCATCGCCGCGCAGGTTCCTGTTTTGCGCATGCACAAAACTTTTTGGGGGTTTTGTGCATGCATGTGCGTGGATGCATGCGCACACACATTTTGCGGCTCCCAATTGTGTGTGTGTGATGGAACCGGTTTGGAGTGGCTCTTTTGTTTTTTGGTGTTGCCGACCCCTGCTCTACCCAGATGGTTATATATTGGTCCAGCACAGATGGGGTTCAGGATGATTCAAGTGTATTGCACTTATTGAAAATTTTCTAAATAAACAAATAAATAATGCACTTATTTCTATTATTATTATTACATTGTATTAGATTAGATCAGTGACTTTCTGCTTCTAAGAAAGTGGGAAGGAAAGGACAATCCTAAACTCAGCCTTCCAGGAAAACCCAGCATGTTAAGGAAGTGCTGAGAACACCATTCAAAAGACAGAGAGAGAGAGACCAAACCAATTTGGCACTGTGCAAGCGTCCAGCAGTCTTGGAAAAGATGCAGATGAGGGAGGGATTCCCTTGAAGACACTATGCTTAAGGAGAAATGTAGCTTGTCCCCTCCCCCTGTGCAAGCCAGGTAACAACGCACAGGGCTTGCAAACTTGGAGAGCTGCAGAAGAGAGGGACACACACACACACACCAAATTAAACCATGAAAAACAGTCAGGATGTTGCCAAACATGAGGCACCTGGAGCATCAAAACAAAAGCAAAAAAACTCCAGCTGAAATGCAACAGAGCCCAGCGGTCTTAGAAAAAGGGCAGATGAGAGAGATTCCCTTGGAGATGCAGAGCTTAAGGTGAAAGGTAGCTTTTCCCTGCCCCTATTTGTACCTTGACAAAAAGACACCCTCACACACACATACCTTGGGAGGGTCGCCCTCCAACAAGGCTTTGGGGAAGCTCCCAGTTGCAAGCTGGGCTGGTGCACACTTGTCTTGCAAACTTGGAGAGTTCCACGAAAGGCATGCAAGCTCAGCTGGAGTGGAGGGGGAAGAGGAGGAAAGTGAGGAAGAAGAGGAGGAAGAAGTAGGAAGAGGAGTGGCCAGTTGTAAGGGCAGCCGCCAGAGGACCTTTGAACTGAGTAAGACAGTTTCTGCCCAGCCACTCTCCCGCCCCTGCTCAGACCCCTGCACTCTTGCCTTACGCCCAGAGGTGGAAGACATGCCTTCAGTGCACCTCCAGCTGCACAGCCTGGTTCCTAACTGGCCGTGGACTGGTACCAGTCCACGGACCGAGGGTTGAGGACCCCTGATATATTGCATTAGTGTTCTTCAAAGGCAAGAAAAGTCTCCACATATATAAGATATAACAGTAGGATCCAAAAAAGGGCACAGAACTAGCCATGTGTACTTCAAATTCTAATAATTTATCAATTAGTAAATAAAGGTCATTGTCAGGCACAAATAACCAGGAACAGGAGTGGAGTTCAAAGCAGTAAAAATTTAGTACAGGGAACCTATACACAAGAATCTGATCTACTAAATATCAAGCTAAATTGGCGCTAGATAAAAGTCAATATAATTCATGGGGGGCTGGACTTGGATCTCTTGTGGAGCACAGCAATTCCAAATTAACATGTCTAATCCCAGTTTCGGGCTAAGCCTGCTCATCTCTTACATCACTCCCTCTTCTAATATGGCTCCATCCCTTCTCCATGGGCTCTTCAAAGCTGCTCTCTCTCTCTCTCTCTCTCTCCTGTATAGTTTCTTTGAAGTCTGAGTTCTCATGGGAACTTGATAAAGGAGTCAGCGAAACGATCTCAATGAAAATTTCCTCCCCTGCTTCTGAAGTAGCTAGTGAACCAGGTGGCAGTTGCTGGAAAACAGAGTGTTAGAAAGATCTATCACCCATTGGAAACTCCACTGGTCTGGTGCCTAGTTATATGCCATACACTTGAAACCTCCTAAAAATCAAATACTATATTCAATTGTTCTTACATGTTTCTAAGATTGAACATTATCCCAGAAAAATACAACATCAATTTTAAATAAACAGATTCAATAATATAATTCAATACCTGCTCTAAATAATCAGTAAACTACACTAGAGAAATAGAGGTTTTCTTCAGTTAATACATCAGTTAAAGTAATAATTCTGTTTATATTATCTCTATCCTTTAGTGATTTTGCCAGACAAATCTTATTGCATTCTTTGACCAAGTGACAAAATTAGGGGACCAAAGGAATGCTGTAGATATAATTTACTTGGACTTCAGTAAGGCATTTGATAAAGTAGATCACAACCTACTACTTCATAAGATAGAAAAATGTGGGTTAGATAGCATCACCACCAGATGGATTCGTAGCTGGCTGACAGGCCGTACTCAGCGGGTGGTCCTCAATGGAACTGCATCTACATGGAAGGAAATGTGTAGTGGGGTGCCCCAGGGCTCTGTTCTGGGCCCAGTACTCTTCAACATCATGAACGATTTAGACGAGGGGATAGATAGGGAACTATTTGCAGACAACACCAAGCTGACAGGAATAGCCAACACTGCAGAAGATAGGCTTAAAATACAGGAGGATCTGGACAGACTTGAACATTGGGCACTATCTAACAAAATGAAATTCAATGGTGAAAAAAGTAAGGTTCCACATTTAGGCAGGAAAAATCAAATGCACACGTATAGTATAGGTGGTACCTTGCTCAATAGTAGTAACTGTTAGAGGGATCTTGGAGTCCTAGTAGACAATCACTTCAATATGAGCCAGCAGTGTGCTGCAGCTGCCAAAAAAGCCAACACAGTGCTAGGCTGCATCAACAGAGGGGTAGAATCAAGATCACATGAAGTATTAATACCACTTTATAAAGCCTTGGTGAAGCCACATTTGGAATACTGCATCCAGTTTTGGTCACCACGATGTAAAAAAGATGTTGAGACTCTAGAAAGGGTACAGAGAAGAGCAACAAAGATGATTGGGGGACTGGAGGCTAAAACATATAAGGAACTGTTGCTGGAATTGGTATGTGTAGTTTAACGAAGAGAAGGCTGAGGGGTGACATGACAGCGTTCCAATATCTCAGGGGCTGCCACAAAGAGGGAGTCAAGCTATTCTCCAAAGCACCTGAAAGCAGGACAAGAAGCAATGGATGGAAACTAGTCAAGGAGAGAAGCAACCTAGAACTAAGGAGAAACTTCCTGACAGTTAGAACAATTAACCAGTGGAACAACCTGCCTCCAAAAGTGGTCAATGCTCCAACACTGGAAGTTTTTAAGAAGAGACTGGACTGCCATTTGCCTGAAATGGTATAGTTTTCTGCCTGAGCAGGGGGTTGGACTAGATGACCTTCAAGGTCCCTTCCAACTTATTATATTATATCTTGTTTTTCTTGTACTGCATTATAGTCCTTAATACTTTTCTTTTTTCATTTATTATAGATCTAAAAGAAATATTTTAAAAATAAACTGCTTTCACAATTCATACAACTCATTTTCAGCATTATTATCTTAAAAACAAGCTAGAAAGAATAATCTTAATGGTCAATTTTAAATATATTATTTTTATGTATCATTTCAAAATGATTTGAGAATAGTGTTTAGATCTAATTTGATCTCACGTGAGAGCAGCATTATTCTAGTATTCAATAAATTCCCTTCTTTTTCTAAGTTTCCATGCAAGCCTGAAAAAATGCCAATCTTTTAAGATAAGCATTCATTTTAAGTAGCATCTTTTTCCCCAGACTTGCTTATAAACTTGAAGTTGTTTTAATAAAAAGCAGAAAGTTATATGCATACTCATGCCTGATACAATATACAGTATTAATCAATAATAACTACAATAACAATTTAATACTTTCAGGTAACAGAATAACAGAGTTGGAAGAGACTTGGAGGTCTTCTAGTCCAGTGCTTTCCCACCTGTTTCATTAGTTTCATTAAGGACTACATGTTGAGGAGACTTCCTGTTTGCGTCGCAGTAAAACAAGACACCGGAAGGCAGGGTTCTGCCTTCTGGGCCAGATTTAAACCCTGCTGGCGGCCCTAAAAAGGGCCTAAAGTCACCCCAAACAGGCGATGAAGAGGAGGGGTGCCTTGTTGATCACGGAGAGATGGCAGTCTTTCCGTTCAATCCAAAGAAAGCCCTCCAAACCAGCAAGAGAAAGACTGGCTATATTCCTGTGACCGGCCATTAGCTGCTGACAACCGAATAAGAAAAAAGCACCAATTACCACATCGTAAACAGCATGCTTGCAACTGGGTGAGAATATTGATTTTTTTTCTTTAATATTTTACAACTGAATTTCCTGGGAAAGGCTCCCAAGAAACTAAACACCTCCGAATGTAAACAGAAGCGGCATTTTAATTTTATGGGGGACAGAAATATACAATACTGAAATGGAAGTAACATAAAGCTACAGTTTTGATAAATTTCAGAACTGAGATAACTGTTAAGATTTTCTCTTTTAAAAAAACATTGAGGCAAAATATAAGAAATCAGTCCTTTGTCTTAATAGTGGAAAAGGGACTTTGAATGATATCTAGCAATGGATTTGTGTATAGCACTATGATTTGCTTCCTGGCTGCTTGGTAATTTAGTTTGGGAGAACAGCTGGCAATAAAGAAAAATATTTTGGCATATTTATCACCCTGATCTTCTTGGATTATAAATACCTACTGAGCTTGGACTTTTAACCTCAAGAGCTAGTGGGAGAGAAGAAATATTTGACCTTGGACAATACCTGGCTGGGAGAGACTTCTGTGCTGTTTTCAGAGAGGTTGAATGTTGTGAACATGTTGAACATTATGGATTACAACCTTGCCTGATTTGACAATTTTTGGATACTTGAGACAAAGGATCACTATAAAATATTGCTTTCAGGACTGAATCTACACTCTGGAATCTATTGGATTATAAAGGATACATATAAAAACCAGAAAATTAGCGGGAACTTTGATTTACTCTTACTGAGACTGGTAATACTAGACTAGAGGATCTCCAGGAAAGATGTTTCAAGAAAAAAAAACACTTTTCAGAAGGAAATATATTCTATGCTAGTGGTGGCAAACTTATGGGACCGGGGGACCGCCCTGAGCCCTTTGGGAGAAGGGCGGTATAGAAATTCAATAAATAAATAATAAATAAATAACTGAATGTTGGTGGGTTTCAAAGAAACCCACCGTTTACTTCAGCCGCAAACTGCTTTAAATGTATCACTAGAAATGATGGAGACTGCGGATCCGGAGTCGAGTTCCATCTTGCAAGGTACCCCTTGCAACTGGACCTCTAGTGTTATTTTTGGTGTGAGAACCCGGTGAATGTCTGTGTGTGAGACGGTCACCTTGTTCCCGAGGAATTTGGTGGGGGAGGGCTGAGGAGATTTGAGATGAAGGGACTCAGTACCTTGCCACGCATCCACCGATTAAAGCTCGTGCGAGTTGTCCCACGTGCGATTTCTGCAGACGGCCGCGATGTGTTCTCTTACTGTAGGACCGGCACTTAACAGATCTGAACCTGCAGGTCGCCCTTGGATGGTTTCCCCCACAGCTAGCGCATTTTTGAGTGGTTTATTTGCAATTGCAGCTTGTGCATTTGCTAGTTGTTGGTGTCTTCCGCTGGCTTCCATTGTTGTCGCGCCGCGGTTGCTGTCGTCCTTGCTTTTGATGCACGGCATCTCAGCCTCCTCCGCCGCTTCTCCGAACCCGCTGTCCACAGCCTCTCCGTTATGAATGGAACCGCCTGGGCTGCTGGGTCGAGTTTGATGGGTCGCATTTACTGCTCCCCCAGCAGCTTCGCTGGCCAAGATCTCATCCTGAGCATCTTGTAATGTGATCATTGGCCGGACATATAAGCGCTGCTGCAGTCACTTGTATTGGAGCCCACACACCAATCGATCCCGCAACCTTTCTTCTAAATTAGAAAAATTGCACAGGTGTGCGGCTTCTCGTAGAGCTGCAATAAATTCAGAAGCTGTCTTACCTGGTCGCTGGCACCGTTGGTCAAACTGGCCTCGCCACACCAGTTCGGACATTCGCAGCATGAAATGATTATTCAACTTTTTCACAACGTCCCTGTACGAGACGGTCTCGATCGCTGTCAGCGTGCAGAGGCTAACGGCCAGGTCATGGATCTCGGGGCCACTCAAGCAGGTCAGGAATGCAGCTTTCTGGATATCATCAGTGATCCGGTTAGCCCACAAAAATCCTTCTACCTGGCTCAGGTGTGAAGCCCATCTCTCAGGATGCGGCATATCGAATGGCAGCACCTGCCCATACTGTGCCATGGCCATCCTGTTTCTCCACTTCGCTGACCGCAAGCTCTTGCTTATCTGGCCGAGGAAGGTTCGGGGAATTACTTTCCACCGATCCTTAGTGACTTCAGCTCCTCAGGAGAAACAAGATCCCATCCTCGTCGCCACTATTGTGTAGTGGGTTCTTGGCCACATGGTCAGACAACAGACAAAGGACTCAGCACGGCAGCTCTTTATTGGTGGTAGTTCAAAAAAGCGAACAAAGGGGTTACCTGTACCCCTTATATACTTGGCCAGGTGCACCCAATCCCTTATTTAGGTTTTCCCGCCGAGCGCTTACCAGCCAATCCAATTACAGTACAGCGCCACCTGATGGTCACAAAGAACTGCTGCTATATTTTATTATCCCCATACATAACAGAGAAGATCAGCCAGACTACTTGAGAGGAGAAACCTCTTGATGGGCTGCACTGGAAGCTGGCTATTTAGCACAGCAGATAGAGGGAGGTGTAGCTGGGAACAACATGGTTGTTTCCTAGCTGTGTGTTTTATGGTCGTTGTGATTCCTGCATCACTTTGGATTGACATCAGACCTTGACTTGAATCATTCCTTGGAAACTTTGGCCTTTGACTTGTGAGCCCTCTTGTGTTGTGGATTTAAGTTTGCCTGGTGGATTTATTTTGTTTGAGAAACTTTTTAAGTGTTGTGTATTCTGGCCATTGCTCTGTGAACTAACATTGGTCTGCTCATGGCTGGACTTAATTGGGACAGTTCTGGGGTTTTTGGTGAAGGGAATTGCGGGGGAATATTAATAAACTCATTAAATCACAGCTTGCCCGCTCTCTTTGTGTGTGTGTGTGTGTGTGTGTGTGTGTGTGTGTGTGTGTAAGTGAGCCAACAGCACACCTTCACAGAACTTGATCCTGAGCCATGTAGGGCTTTAAAGTTGCAACTAGCACCTTGTGTTGGATCAGAAGCAAATCAGCAGCCAAAACAAGCTCCCACAGAATAGATGGCACGTGCAAATCTAGGCATGCACAAAACCATGTGGACTATCACATTTTGAACCAACTGAAACGTCCAGATATTTTTCAAGGACAGCCCAATGTAAAGCGCATTGCAATAGTCAAGACTGGAGGTGACTAGAGTGTGGATAAGCATGAGCAGGGATTACTGGTCCAGGAAATGTAACTAACACATAACCCTTGGTTGCGCAAAGGCCTTCCAGGCCACAAGTGCCACCTGCTCCTTGAGAAGGAAAACCCCCAGATTACAAATCAGATCTCTCTGGGGCAATGCCACCCTATCCAAAACCAAAGATGGCATCTCCACAGATCAAAGAATTACAAACCTGCTGGCATTCTGTTTTCCCAGGGTTCAGTTTCAGTCTGTTGCTCCCTATCTAGTCCTTAACAGCCCTCAGGCACTACAAGAGGGAGGTCAGGGA
Organism: Vipera berus; assembly: GCF_964194415.1. Lineage (NCBI taxonomy): Eukaryota > Metazoa > Chordata > Lepidosauria > Squamata > Viperidae > Vipera > Vipera berus. The sequence goes on along the minus strand of NC_138205.1, from coordinate 114,328,789 downwards.
TTGCTTAAGTCACCATGAACTGAGACATACAGCTTCATGTGCGTATTAAAAAGAAGAGAAAATACTAAACCCTGCAGAATCCTGGAAAGCAAGAGTCAAAGGCCAAACTTCTCATTTCCTATCAACACCAATATCAGAAAATCACAAAGTCATCATAGTGACCTCCCACTCCCAACCCCCAAAGCCATTCCAGAAGATTACTATGGTTAATGGTGTCAAAAGCTGTCAAGAGATTAAGCACAGCAAGGATGGATATACACCTTACCGCCATCCCACTAGAGACCCAAAAGTTCAACCAATGCCATTTCCATCTCATATCCATTGAACCCTCATCCGACAGGATCCAGATAATCCATTTCATCCAGAAACCTCTGCAGTTGCTACTCAACCACCTTCTCAACAATGTTTACCAGGACAAAAATTATCTAATAGATGGAATCTAGCAATGCCCTCTTAAGAAGAGGGTGGAACATCACCTCCTCCTGCAGGTAAGCATTAATCACCAGACCCAGCATGTCTTTTGAGAGGCTTTCACAAACCAGGTTGGGCTTGGATCTAAAACAGGTGTTTGTGCTCATAATCCCTAGGATTATTATGTCTGCAGATTCTTTATTGTCTCTGACTCATACCCCATTACAGAAGAACATAAACTAGCAACAGGCTGGTTAGCCCAATGCAATAGACTCTAGAGGCTACCTAGAGGCTCTAGGGGTAGGCAACCTTGGCTCTTTTGTGGTCTTCAACTCCCAGAATTCCTGAGCCAGGGAGTTGAAGTCCACAAGTCATATGGTTGCCTACCCCTGGTCTAGACTTTGTGTCGTCTGAACCAAGAGAACTGGGATAATATATTAGATCATAATTAACCTATGTTATGGTTACGTGTACGTTATGGTTAAATCTGTATCACATAACACAACAGCTGTATCTATAATTCTCTGTGATATTATTCGCTGTCTTCCACAGACCCACCTAGGCAAAGGCCGAGCTACACTTTCCTTTTATGGTCAATGCTTTCCGAAAGCTGATCAAATGCCCATGCGCCGCATCTCCTCCTGTCCGCACGCCGCTTAAGCCGCCGCTTCGGGTGTCTTGTTGTTTCTTCTGAGGAAAAGGCCGTTATCCCGAAAGGAGGAGAGGCGGCGTGTTTGTGAGAGGCGGCGAAGCTCGCGCCTTTGCGTCATCAACTGTCATTTGGTTTGAACGAGAGCTTGAGTTTTCCGCCTCCAGAAGCGCTACGAGAGTTCCGCGGGGTCGCGCGAGTGGCGAGCTGAAAATGCGTTGTAATCTGTTAGCCTTAATCCAAAATAATAATATCTTTATTTAGGATCAGTTAAAATCATAAGAAAACAGCCGACTTAGTCCGAAGCCTTTATTGGAGTGTACCGTAAGCAAACAAAAGAAAATTAAAATTGTTACGGCGTGGAAGGTATCCCTTTTTACTAACTGCTTTCTTTCCATATCTTTTTTATTATGTCTGGTTCCTATTGGGAGCATTGAAAATCTGTTTTACATAAACTTTATTCCCAAGAAAATATGAGTGCAATTGCAGCTAATCATCAATTTCTCCCAATTCCCTAAATAGAGGGAAGATTTTCAATAATAATAATGTATTCTCATTTCATTTGTTTTATTTTGGATTATGTTACTTACAAGTTTATTGTTTTAATACCATTGCCTTCAGGAAAACAGGATTTTATCTACTAGTGGAGCCCAAATAGAGCAAAATTAATGTCATGGTAGAATTGGAAAGATTATATTGGAAAAATTCTATATTGTATCAAATTACCTATACATAGGTAGATTTTATTTGAAGAACTGCCTATCTTCCTTGGCGTCTTTCCGCCCGTAGGATCAAGTAGAGTTGACATGTTTGGGGTTCCCTTAATCAAACAATACCATCTATGGAGAGCTAGGAATCATGTCTTCTCTGTTTTGGCACTTGCCGTCAAGCATAATATCCCCTTGGCCCATGTTCTTGAAGTCTTCAGAAACGCAGCTGCTCTCTCAGGCCTTGAAGTAGGATGCTTATGGAGCACCACTGGTTATATTTTCTGTTACAGGGAGTGGGTTTGTTTGTACATGTGGGATTTTCTTTTTCTTTAGCTGCCCAGAGCCATTGTGGAATCGGGACTTCTGAATCTGGTAAATAAATAAATAAAACTAGGAACAAAACAATGACAAACACCTAGAACAATATATAGAACAATCAAGCCCAACCATTCCACTCATACCTAGACAGCCTGATCCCATGTTACCTCTTAGCAATCTGACAGGCCCCCAACATTTTAGCCTTCTAGAAAACCATAAAGACCTTGTTCTTTATCCAGGCACTAGGATAGAGTGATGGGAGCCTGTAGATCACGGATGTCCAATTTTTTTGCTTGCTTGGGCTGCCTTAAATGAAGAGGAATTGTCTTGGGAAACATATAAAATATATAATAAGGATACCTTATATGAATCACTTCATCATCATTTTAGCCATTTTTTATCCACTGCAGGATGAAGGTATCTTCTACATGTTTCCAACCAATACGGTCCTGAGCTTTCTTTTGCCAATTTGGCCTACGATACTTACTGATGTCATCGATCCATCTTGTTTTAGGTTTCTTTTGTGGATGCTTTTTATCAAGGGATCCATTCTATGACTGCCATCAGTTCTTGCTATTTGACCAGCCCATTTCCATTTCAATTCTTTTACTCTCTTGATGATAAAGGAAATTGAATGGTGTGTTAAATGTGGTTGGCAGGCATTCAGCAAGAACAACTTCACCCTATGCCTGAAGAGAAAACATTTTGATCAGTGTGTGCGACCTGCTCTAACATATGCTGGTGAAACCTGGACACTAACCTCACAATTGATACAAAAGCTTCCAGTGGCACAAAGAGCCAAGGAAAGATACATGATCGCATTACAAGACAAGATAGAAAGCCCTGCACACGGATTAGAGAACAAACAAAAGTATACAATATCATGAATCACATATTATAATAATGTTAAATGTTTATGATATTGTGTAGCTGCATTACTTGCCGTAGCCTATGGGCTGCACGTTGGACATATCTGCTGTAGATGATTGTTCAGGAATTCTAAGGTGAATTTTTTTATTGTTTTCTGACTTTGTAATTTTATTGTTGTGAACTGCCCAGAGATATGTTCCAAGATGGGTAGTCTTACAAATCTTTTAAATGAATGAATTAATGCCTTGAGAGAAGAGCCAGGTTTTTAGGACCCTATAGAAAATCAGCAGGATCAGACCATCTGAATCTCAGAAGAAACATCATTGCATAGAGCAGGTGCTGAAGCAATAAAGGCACATGTCCTGGAAGCTGCCAGATTACATTGTTTAACAGAAGGGATCAAAGCATTGTACTTTGCCAGATCTCATGGGACAAGCTGAGATAATTGAAGATTGGTAGTCCTACAAATAATTCAACCTTGTGCCATGAAAGACTTTATAGGTGATAACCAGCAACATGAATTGCACCTGGAAGCCTATAAGGAGTCAGTACTGCCCATGAAATACTAATATTAATGTGATTCGCTGAAGTGCATCTATAACAACTGCTGCAATCTGGATCGACTGGCCTTTCCGATGGACATTAGAAACCAGTAAGGTGAGTAAAATATGACTTTTAAGCTCTCTAAAATTATTTTATTTTTTGAACACATGATTATTTAAGTTCTATTTTTTTTCTTCACATTTTTTCTTCAGTTTTTAAAAACTTCATTTCATCAACTAACTTTTCCCAGCATGGAGCTGCATGATTGGGAAGAGCTTCATCTGATAAAGTTTCTTTGGTTGTACAGCTATTAAAGGCATAGATGGACGGAAATTTTTAAATCATTCATATAGTTGTTATAGTGTTAGCACTCATTGCAGACAGATTTGTCAAATCTCCCTAACACAATTATTCTCCTGTGCAAAAGTCTTACATTCAGCTTTCTAAAGTACAAAATGCCATGACAAGGAAAGCAACTCTTACATATCTTTCACTGATACATGTACATGTGCCTTCATTGTTTTAGCACCTGCTCTATGGAATGATATTTCTTCTGAGATTCAGATAGTCTGATCCTGCTGGTTTTCTATAGGGTCCTGAAAACTGGTTCTTCTCTCCAGGCATTCATTCATAAAAGATTAGTAAGACTACCCACCTTGGAACATACCTCTGGGCAGCTCACAGCAACAATAAAATTACAAAATTACAAAGTCAGAAAACCATAAAAACTGAAAACCTGGTGCCTCATTCATCCCCTTAGAATGCCTCAGTACCCTCTTTAAGGTGGAAAATGGCAGTTCTATTTACAGGCATCTAGAAATGTAAAGACTCTTCAGGGATTAGCTGATTTTTGGTAACATTGCCTAGAATAAGTACATATACCGAAGGACTACATTTGAAAAATTTTCATTGCAACCTTGAAGAACTTTTCCAAACGTTGTCAGCAAGGTGTAAATATTAATGTGAAAAAAATATGAAATATATGCAGATATTTATTAATTATTTGATTACATAAAATATTGAAATTAAAATGGAATTTGTTTTATCTTTGTGTCACCTATTTCTTAATCTTGGACTCTAAAATTCTAATCTTAAAATCACAGATTATAGAGTTGGAAGGGACGTATGAGATCATCATCATCCCCTATATACTTCAAATATAAGTCTGAATCTTCTACAATGCGATATTTGGAGATAGCTGTCACATGCCTTCTCAACCTTCTCTTCTGCAAGCTGAATATACCTAGATCTTTTAACCATTTCTCTTGGTTTTCAGATTTTTCACCCTCTTGGTAGCCCATCACTGGACTTGCCCCAATTTATCAATACCTTGTTTGCTTTTGATGAGTGGATCTGGGATGACATTTGTAAATCAAGTCAACCAATTAATTTGTAAACCAACCTAAATAAAAATGTGCATCCCTGGCACAGAGAAAATATTGAAATTGAATTCAGAATCCATGAAGCAGATGGTAAAGACTGTTTGGGAAGATGGGAGATGCTCCGTAGAAATTCAGCAGTAATAAGAATCTCCTTTTATGTTACCATATTGCAGGAAATCCTATATTTATTTTATTTGTATTCATTAGGATGTTATCTATTCACAAAACTAAAAATTCTCTTATATTTAATTTATATTCAAATAATAACATTTGGTGAATGTTTAGTTGATCTATTTCAAAGGAGCATACTTGCTAGGGAATTCAGGGAGTTCAAGTTGTCAAATTTGAAATACATTTCTCTGGATCATTAAGACATAGAATAAGAATGAATGTTAGAAAGTTCCATAAGAAATGGGATACAAGTATTAAAGCCTTAAGTAAGCACTGTGGATTTCTATTGGTTCAGGTTGTGAAAGCTGTAATCTTAATAGTAACATGTTGTCATCTTAATGGTAACGTTGTCAATCCTCCTGTTTTCCAAAACAGATCTACCGTATTACAAAATTATATGTAAAGAATTGAACTCTTTGTTTAATATAATTTTATAGTAGTGAATTAAATATATGAGAATATATGAAAGGATTTTAGGGGAAATATTTTAAATTAAGATTTAAAAATTGGTAATCCAATCTGGAATAAAAATGAGAAGTATAGGCCATTGTTAAGGCTGCCTGTTTGATTGATGACCAAATTCAGAAGTACTTCAACAGATACACATTTCAGATCAATCTTTATCAGACAAATCAGTTTACTGGCATCTATCCCTCTAGCAATGCCAGGCTGAAAGAAAAGAGAGATTCTTATTCTATGAAGTACCATTTGATCAAATAAAATGTCAGGAAGTTCTAGTCTCTGTGGCATCCAAAAGAGAATTGGCCAGGGACATATAGAGCCTGTACAAAGTGATTTTCCTGCACTTTATCATCTTCCTGTAGGCTCCTCCTCCTTGCCACATTAAATCCAGGGTCAGGCTGTTTCAGTGGCAACACAGTATTGAGACAGAGGCTTGGTGATGAGTACTTGTCAACAAATGGCAAGCAGCCCATTTAAGCCCAGGGCAAGAAAAGTATGAGAATGGGGAAGGTCAAGATGACGGGCATTTGTCAGGCTTAAAGTTACTTAAATCCTAATGTGGGAGACTAAATAAAGATATCTGTAATTACATGGCCATTCTAACATTTAGGATTGCCTCTTTTTAAATGTCAAACTGCAAATTGAATGTGTACAATAACATTGTAAAAATTCAATGATCAGGTATCCCTATCTCCGGGTACTAAATCACCTGCCTGGTACAGTAAATATTTCTTTGAAAAAGTGAAAGGAGAAGGAATTTGCCATTTGGTTCGTCCTTTGTTAGACCAAGCATTTCGTTTATGTTTTTTATCAACTCCTACAGGGACCAAGTACCTGATTGAGCTCACAAATCGAGACGCAGGTTATCAAATTTCCTAGCACTCTTAATTGAAAAGCCTGCCAACGTAGATGAAAGACCTTATACATATGTAAAGCAGGAAGTTCAAATTACATAGCCTGTAGTCTTAATGATTGATGGCTGTTTTTGAAGAAGGGCTCTTTGCAGATAGGGCAAGGCTTTGTGGGAGTCCCTTGCCCTTCCAATGACAAGGGAAGTTTGAACGCCCATTGTACTTCGGGTCCTGATTTCTTTGGGATTTCTGCCCTTTCGCGGAGGCCACGAGAAGGATATGTGCGTGTGCATGTGGGGGGTTGGGGGGAGAGGGGCACAGTGGGAGGATCCAAAAGAACTCGGTGCCAGAGCCATTTTGTTTGTGGGCAGCATGGTCGAATTCTGTCAGTCAGTATAAGGAGGGGTTTTTAAATAGTCTTTGTGGAAGAATAGTGCCACTTACAAAGGATGTTTCTGTTGAAATGAATGTCCTTAGGTGTCTCTAAGACGGTAGGTACAGTACAACGTTTGGCGAGCAAAAAATTTTTTAAAAAAATTCTCGTTCTTTGGGTAACCTCTTAATAACAACTCTTAAGATTTTGTTTCAAACCCACCAGATTTTTTAGGAGTATCTTTCTGCAAAGTATTTGTGGGATCACTTTAGATTCCACCAGGCGCTTAGGCAACGGGGTGGGAAGGAAACAAGATTAATTAGTTGAACATAATAGTAAATAAATATTTAAGGTGGGAAGAAAAAAATCCCACCCAAATCTCTATACGGAAACTGAGGGACTCTGGTGTGTGCGTGTGCGCGCTTTTCTATCCCTCCCCCACCCCCACCCCTCCAAATCAAGGACAGTTGATAATCTGAAAGTGATTTAGAAAAGGTTTTGAGCTCTTGTTCCGCAGAATTCCCAAATACAAAGCCTGGACATTTGGTGGTTGGTTGCGTTGGGGTGTGTTTTAAAAGACTATAAAATGGCACACTGCATTTCTGCATTTTTTCCAGGCTGCAGAAGAGGGGGGCGGGGGATAGTGCAGACTGTGTAGGGACACTGCCCTCCTAACCAATCAGAACACGCCTGTTTGCCATTACAAAGTTGTTAACCCCAGAGTCTTCTGGCTCCTGCTGCCTTTGCTTTTAATCTTTGGATATTTCTCAGGTTTACTCGAATCCCCCCCACCTCGCCAGATATGGAGAAAAAACCTTCGGAAGCGACTACCGACTATGGGAAGGAGATTCAATTTTCATTTGCAAAGATTTTTAAAGATGTTGGATGATTCTTTCGCTAGTTGATTGCAAGCGAGAAACTACACAAGACTGTTTCGTTACAGTCGTGAAAAGGCAGCTGGCTCCTTCCTTTCGAGGTAAGTTTTCTAATGCTTCTCACACATACGCACAAATATACACAAGCGCACAAAAACTGTCGAAATATTTCTTACATGTATGAATCAAATGTAGATTTATTTTTTTCTTTTAGATATGAGAGTTTTTAATTATTATGAAAAACGTTGGTTCGTTATTTTTGACTATTAAGAACAATTGTCTTACTGTCTTTATAGCCCCCTGTACTGGAACTGCCAACAACATAGATCTTTTCAAGGTGGAGTTAGAGTCTACAGTGAGGATAATTGTGTCCGGAGCAGAACACATATTTTTACAAAAGAGGAACTAAGTACATTGATAAAGAAACATGCTTCGGTTTATTTGGGCTTGAGATTAATTGGGAAAAGACTCCTTAGATTGGCTTGTTGAAAACTGCCCTTGATGTAACGAAGGAGGAGATCGATATAGCAGGATGTACATTAAGTTATGCCTGTTACTAAATATTGGCCTTTTTATTCACCAATCAGCTCTTTTTTTGGTTACTTGCTTTAAAACCTTTATATAAACAATATGAATGATGGTACTGCATTGAGGTGCGTGTTCTTTTGAGAAGATTCATTTATGAGATATTTTGTAATTTTGGGCATTTTTCTAGGTTTTTTTCATTTGTACACAGTGAGAAATCTTTTTTGTTTTGTATTGATCTGTGTTGGTGGCGCTGTGGTGCTCCTAAACAATTTGTGTTCGTTTCACCAAGAAAAGAGGGGGGCAGAGAAAGGTGGGGCAAGATTTGATCTATTTGTATCATTTTTTTTTCTTCTAACAAACACAGCTTTAAATATTAATACATGCATTATAGTTTGGATCATGTACAATATATACAATAATCAATATACTTGAAGTTCAGTGTACAGCATAACAGACATGTCGTCACAGTCCTTTGTTGTTCTGTGAGACTAGAGGCAGGGTTTGGATTTTTGTTACTTGCTTTAAAAAATCTGAGGTATGTGGATAACTAATTCATTATTTAGTCATTTTTTTAAAAAAAAAAATCTAGTAGCTAAAACTAATTTTATATTCCCTGTAGAAAGTGACTGTTTTTATTGTGCTATAGATTCATTTTCAGATAAGTATTTTTCATAATACTTGGCAGAGTTTTAAACCCTTTCTTTTTTGTTTAAAAAGTAAAAACACCAAATAATAGTTTGGGATTGGCTTTTTTTAAAAAAAATTATGTGGTTTTAAAATGTTCTGTAGATAGTGTATGCTTTAATTAATAGAAATAAAGCTGAAAAAACAAATTTAAAAATGTCATTTTCTATCTATTTTGAGTACAATACATTTAAACCATATATACATACTTAGATACATATATTAAGAATCAAATACCTATTTCCTGTACACATTTGTAAACTTAAAAAGATGCAAAAAAGCTGGAAAGATTTATATATGAACAATTCATAAAGTAAAAGGATCCATTATATATATATATATATATATATATATATATATATATATATATATATATATATATATATATATATATATATATATATATATATATATATATATATATATATATATTTTCACAATATCTAGGAAAATGCAACAGGTTAATGTATTAAAGAATAGAGAAATAATTGTTTTTCTTTTTAATTTTTTAATGTAGTGAATGTGAAGTTCTTTGAATAATTGATATAAGTTTAATAGAAGACACTTTTAAACAGAAGAAATTATCTATGTAGAAAAATACTAACTGACATTAAATATGTCCTTCCAAAATAGTTCCTTCTTGAAACTGAAGCAATTTTTACAGATTAAATGGCACATTGTAGAATGTATTTGATTGTTTCAGAGTTAATATTAGTTAAATCATGTTCTTAGTTAAAACATGAAACTAAATTGTAACATAAGGATTTATATGGTTTAGTTACTTATTTAGCTTATTAAATCTATAAGTATATGAATAGCAATTATTTCTACTAAACAGTATATGCTTTCATTGATTATGGCCTCACTGTATAATAACAATGGCTCTTTCAAAAGACCAATCATGGATGTTCTCTTACAGATCTAGGAATGCAACTCATGCAGCTTCCATCTCAATAAAATGTGGCAGTGCAGCATATGATTGCACCATACAGTGAGCAGCTATCTTAATATATGGTTGCATCCTCTATAGCAATTGCTAGAAGAAAAGGTGTTTAAATATTTGGTTTTTGAAAATTAGTTGTTATCCAGGTTGAGGTAGTCTTCTGTTTAAATCCTGAATGCATCCTGACAGAAAAGATAGCATTCAGACATGATATCAAACTGTGCAAAAGGTAGAATTTTGCTTTTTATTTAACCTGTACCATATACCCTTTAAATCTTTAGAGAGCCCGGAACAATATATGAGAGAGATACATAATTTACTTGTAGGTTATGTTTTTAAGTCACAAGGTTTTTTTAAAGAGTTTACTAACAGTTAAATCCTTTAAAAACACTTAGCTGTCAGGACTGCAAAACATTTAGAATTAAGACTTTAATGACTGTAGACAAATACTGACCAGTAAGGTAAAACAGCTTAATGTGGAATTTGTTCATACATACGAATTCATACATAAATGAATTAAATTAGACTTTTTAAGCTATTTCATTAAACTACCATTAATAGATTCTTGACTGATATAACATAATTCTTTTTTTCAGATGGAATATTAGAAAAGCTAGGTTTACTAGCAAATACAACTGAAAAAAATAATTTGTCCAGTTTATTACTTGTAAATAAATCCTTGAATTATTCTCCTGCATTATTTTACATTGTTAGGCTGAATTATATGATGTAGACATTATAACTGACATGGCGGCAACATTTGTGATGACAATGAAGAGGTGAAATTGATAAATTGATTCTGGATGCATAATATGGGATAAGATTGATAGGATGGTGAAAGAACAGATCAGAAAAGGAACTTAACACAGACAGCGCTAATGTATAATTATGGGTGTTTTTTCAAGAAAAAGTATGGGTAAAATAAACCAATTTGCAAAACCAAATAGTGAAGATTACTAAAGGCAAAAAAACTGTTGAAAAGGACTAGAAACTTAAAAAACATTAAAAACTAGCTAACATAAAAAAATGAGAAAAGAGGTCTTTAAAAAATTATGCTTAAGGCAGTGGTTCTCAGTTTGTGACGCACAGACCCCTGGTAGGCCATGATGTCATCATAGGAGGCCCACAAAGACTTTAAGATTTAAATCTTGAGTTAAGTCTTGGGGGATCTGTGGCCATAGAACCTGACCACAAAAGGTATTTAAAGGAGAGTCTATGGTGAAGAAAAGGTTGAGAACCAGTCTTTTAAAGTATATATTCTATAGATGGCAGGAAAAAAAATCCAGGAAGTGAAAGTTCTGCTTGGGCAGAATTTTAATTTAAACACAACGTTGCCATGGTCCACATTATATAGCATTTTGGAATCAAAGTTTAGCTTTCCTTCTGAATAACTACAAATTAATCTGCACATATCTGAAGTTCCAAAATAGGACTTGTAATTTAAAAATTTATTTGAAAATTGTTATCTTACTGCATTAATATTTTCACAGCAGGATCCAGATTACAGTTTTTGAATTTTTGTATGATGAAACTACAGTTATATTTGCTACTGCTCTTGAAGATCCTTTTTTTCTGAATAACGGTCAATATTTTCTGAACTGAATTGACAGAAGTCTTAATTCATGGAATATGCTTCAAAGACTTAAAACTTGTATTGGTAAAATGAACAACACGCTGAAAAGGTGCCATTTTGTATTTGCTGTGAGACGTAGCATAAGAAATTACAAGTAGGTTATCTTCAGTTGTAATTTCAAAATGACTAGTTATAGATATTTCAATTTAAAGCAGAACAAAAAAAGACCTACAGATGGCTCTATCTAGCTATAATTCCTCAAGCATTACAAGCAGAGAGTCAAAATGGCACTTCTGCCATGAGCTTATCTCCTCATTTGGTCTAATATTTTGGGTGATTTAATCCAATGACACATAATGAAGAGTGATAAATTGTAGTTCTTGGTGTATTGAACTCATAATTATTTATTTATTTTATTTATTTAATCCCATTTATATCCTGCCCTTCTCTGAAGACTCAGGGCGGCTTACAATCTAAGCACAAATCAATGTGCTTAGCAATTATAGTTCCATTTTCATTATTAACCAAATCAAAAGCACCTATCACTGTAATTTTATATCTTCTCAGAAGATAGTTACATTGCAATCACTAGAATTTACTTCCAGATAAGTATTTGTGAGGTGGCTTCAGGCTTTCCATGCTGTCCAAAAGGAAGCCTGTATAGCAGGTGTCCCCAACCTGTGGTCCCCAACCCACAACTGGGCCGAGGTCTGCTGGCCACCAGGCTACAGAACAAGCTAGTAAGTGTGCGCACGTGTACACTTGCACTCACCCCCACTTGCGCTAGCACCACTGCCACTATGCAAACGGGGTGTGGCAAAAACGGGGTGCTGCGTGGCAAAAATGGGGCAGTGCTAGCGCCCGCATAGCAAAAACGGCAGTGCTAGTGTCACATGGTGCTAGCAGCGCCTCATTTGCATCATGCCTGCTCACGGTCTGTTTGTGTGTACCTGCACATAAATGATTCCCCCTTCCTTTCCCTCTGGTTTGCCAACCAAAAAAGGTTGGAGACCTCTGCTCTATAGTGCTGCCTCCTGCCCCTTTATGTACAGAGATGAGTAGAAAGGTTAAAAAGGTACTTATATGCATATTCCCAGTGAATTCACCTTTTATTGTTCAATCCTGAAGAGCATTTTATTTCCTAACATTTTAATAATATGCGATTAGTCTGTGACTATAAAATTCTGTTCAGTTACATTGTGGGCTTCACAATGGCTGCAGATATAGTAAAGATACCTGAAAGAGCCTACGTTGCTTGTTTCCTTATCTAAATAAGTGAATTTGAGTGATAACTCTGGTACATCTAATCTAAGTAATCCATACTTTATGAGATGCTATACTAGTTGGATCATTCTTTGTTCCAAAAATATAAAATTCCATTTTCAGCAGTAGAATGTGCAAATGTATATGTCTCAGAATCTCACTTTTAGTCTCCTGTTTTATATTGCTGTGGAGAAAAAAATGTGCTAAGCATGCTGCTTTTTTATTGTTCAAATATTGTAATGTCTATTTATTTATTTATTTATTTATTTATTTATTTATTTATTTATTATTTTGACTTCTATACCGCCCTATTCCCATAGGACTCAGGACTGTTTACAGGGCAATTAAAACCATACAATACAAAAGTTAAAATAAATTTAAAACAAGTAATTAAATTTAAGCCCAAAAATTAAAACTTTAAAACCCAATTAAAAACCCCTCAGTCTATGCCAGTGGCTCTCAAACATTTTGGTGTCAAACCCTTTTACTCTTAAAAGTGATTGACTCCAAATATCTTTGGTTAATGTGGGTTATATCTTTCAATATTTACTGTATAATATTAGAAATTAAAACTGAGAAATTTTAAAATATTTATTTAAGTTTACAAATTCCCTGAAAGAATCTTGGGGATCTCCAGGGGTTCCCAAATTACACTTTAAGATCTGCTGGTCTTTGATATGTACTTTTCCCAGGTCTGTACTTTTTATTTTTATGTTGCATTGTATTCTCATTACTACTATTCTATGGTCACCATCTTCTAAATCAGGGGCAGGCAATTAATTTTCCAAGGGGCCAGGTGAGAAACTGGGACTGTTGCAGAGGTACAAATCAATAGGGATGTAAAGTTGCATATACATGCACATATATTAATTGGAAAAAAATAGCAATGCAGTTGTGTTGCATGCATGGCATACACTTATTTACGTATAAGTTTTAATCTCTACTTGACCTCATGCAATCCAGAGATGGGCAAAGAGTGGATGTGCCCTGGGGCTGTAAAATGTCTGTTCTAAATAATCTTACTCTCTCAAAATGTATTTAGAAATTGAATAACATTGATAACAGTAAGGATTCTTAAAATGATTAGATAATTTCCTAGTACCCCAAAACAAGATTGGGATGAAGTGTTGAAAAAGGGACAGATCTTTAAAATGGTGACTAGATAGATCATTCTAGTTGGACAGTATCATTTTAGTATGTCTGCATGGATTATTGTACTTTTCAGCTCCGATCACCTAGGAAAGGAATCCTTATATATTGTAGACTGATTAAAAAGACCTTTATACATAAATTACTTCAAAAATTAAGACATCTAAGAGAAAGGAGAGAGTTACAGCAAAAATAAACTGGTTACAATATTTCTGGATGTATCTGCCATTTTAGAAATAAGGAATTTTTTCTCCAAAAACATCTTAATTGTGACTGTAATCAGCCTCTCAAAAGACTGAATCAGTCATTGCATCTATATTATCATATCAATTCAGTTAAGATTTAAATGAAAAGGAGAAGGAAAATTATCAGCCTTTTCCACCAATGTATACCATTCATACTGCTGGTGCTTTGTACTAACTAGAACTGATTTAATTGTATAATGTATTTCTGATAAACACAGAAAAACTACTATGGAAGCTGAGGCTTAGTTCAGCGCTAGAAAAGATGGAACAAAAGGACAAAGCATATTTTCCTTCCTTTTTTCAATTACTGGCAGTGGTCTTATCTAGTCTTGACTGAAAATGTCAATTCCAAAACAGAGACCCATCTAATCAAGCATTATAGTCAATAAGAGCCTTGGTGGAGCAGTGGGCTAATGCCTCCTTAAGTAACACCAGCTGCCTGCAATTAGTGCAGGTTCGCATCTCACCAGGCTCAAGGTTGACTCAGCCTTCCATCCTTCTGAGGTAGGTAAAATGAGGACCCAGATTGTTGGGGGCAATAAGCTGACTTTGTAATAATGCTGCTTGGCGGGGGCCAAAAGCCCTAATAAGCAGGCATATACATAGAATGAAGGCTATTGCTAAGCACATTGGTTTGTGCTTAAATTGTAAGCCGCCCTGAGTCTTCGGAGAAGGGCGGGATATAAATGGGATTAAAATTAAAAAAAAAATAAAACAGCCTACAGAGGTGTCAAATGAAACTTTGATAGAAATGAAATTAATACTTGTCCTGTATTCAGTTCATCTCAGCGTTTTGCATTCAAAGATACTGGCTGTGCTTACAAATAGTATTCCTGAGTAGGAACAAACCTTATTTCCTTTTGTAAGGAAGGGCAATTCTGGGGAATATGAGGAAACTGAATCACAAGGGCCTAATCATATAATTGACATACTTGTATGATTTGCATGATGACATCACAGCACCTGTCATTTTGACATCATTGTAGTTTACTACTGATAGTTAGGTTCTCAGCTCAGACACATTATTTTTATTCTTAGTTATTTGAGCTAATTGTGCATCTACGTCAGGGGTGTCAATCTGCCGGCCCATGGGCCAGTTGCATCATATGGAGGCTACGCCTATCCCAACTCCGGCAATGCAAAAAAAAGTCGCGATACATCGTGACACATCACTTGATGTAGCGAGTTTGACACCTGTGATCTAAGTGGGCTCAATCAGGAGGGCATACAAACCAATGCTTCTGAACAATTCTTCAAAATTGTCATTTAGGGTTAATAGGTTATTGCCATAATTTAATACTTTGCTTAAACTATAAATAATTGAGGAATATATATAATTGAACTTTAAGTAAATATACATCTATAGAATTTGATTAAAATGTGACATTAGGGTCCTTTTTCTTCAGTTAAAATGCATGTGCTACTACAGCTATAACACAGGAAGGAATGAGTCAAGGTAACAAAAGTTTTTATAAGGTTTATAGGATTATGCCTTCAGACAGGCAAAATTTCTTCCCAATATCTTAAAAAATGTTTATACCTCATTCCAGTATGTGCCATGAGAATGTTTGATAGACTGGCCTGATTTATATATCATTTAATTTGGCTTGTTAGGTTTTGGTTGAGTATTTTGTCCTAATCTTAGCCATTTTTAGTTTAGTTAATAAAAGATAGCTTAAAAAATCTGTTAATTAACCTGCAATTTTTTTTTCAAAAGCAGTAGTCATTTTTGTCTGAAGCAGAAAAATCTTGAACACAGTAAATTTATTAAATATATTTACTGGAGCAAGTTCAGAAGAAATGCAACTTACAAATATGTAGAAAAAAACTTATGAATGGGGGGAGGGAATGTGGATTCTATAGAAATGTATAGTTATAACAATTAAACGAGACTAATACTTTCACAACAATATTTTGCTGCCATATTTGTTTTGCTTGTTGTTGTATTTTTGTTTAACCGGGGTACTCTATAAATGGAAAAATCTAATACAAAATACATACAAATATATATTGCAGATTATCTTGAACTTTATATGCATTGTGTAAACTTTATATGCATTGGATTTTTATTAAATGAGAAGTATTCATGTAAGCCCCCACAAGGAATTTGAAATGTGAGTTTCTGGTCCTCATCTATTCTTAGAGTAAGGCTCAGTCTCAGCAATATGGAGTGGCTCTGGATTTGAAGGCTTGGTGATTACATTGGTGATTACATTTTTCCTCCAACCTAGGTAACCCATGACCCATTGATCATTTCAGAGATATTTCTACTTAAATTATTAAGTGGTATGAACATGAATGGTCAAAAAAGCAGTGAAAGTGAATTCCTATTTCCTGCTTGCTCCCCCTTTACATTGCTTGTGGGAGGCTGATTAGGAAGTATTGGAAATCATGATCACCTGGCTGTAGCAGCACTGCGGGTTATGTGATGGTTCTGCAGCAGCTATAACTTTGCTAATACAACTGGTGTTAAGGTCCTATTCTAAAAATTTCAGTCCCTTGGGGATAATGGGCCCTAGATTTTTGGAAGCATTTTTTAAGTTAGTCCACTTGAGATAACTTAATTCAAAAATTGTTGCTCTATAATGTTTGTTTTGCCCAGTTGAAGTTACAAATGACAGACTTTTAGATGTATATAAATAGAATAACAGTTGCTCAAACATCTGGTTTACTTGGTTTGACAATTCATGCTTGAGGTGGAAGCTGTGGTCAAGAGAAGTCCGCACAGCCTCATACTGTGCACCAGTTACAACCATTTTCAGAAATCCTCACTCAGAGGTCATAATCACTATTACATCCAAGACATCCCTTGGTTGAACTATTCCAATGCATTCTTTATGGGACAGCTTTTGAAAAGGATTTGGAAGTTACAACTGGTCCAGAATGCAACCATTCTGGACCAGTTGTAATGAATGAATACACCTTGAGGCACCCATGTAACACCTGTAATTCAAGAGCTGCACTGGTTTCTAGCTGGCTTCTGGGTGCAATTCAAGGTGCTGGCTGTTACCTTTAAAATCCTTTATGATTTAGGACCTGGATATCTGCAGGATTGCCTTCTCTTGATGAGACCTGCTGTCCAATAAGATATACCCATACAGCTCTTTCTCTGTTCCCTTACAGATTGCCACCTTTAGAGGCAGAAGAAATATATCTTTTCAATCACCTCCATCCCCACCTCTGGAACAGTATCCCTCTTAGATATCATCACCTATTTTTCAGTCAGTGATAGGCTGACTATTCTAACCAGGCCTAGAGACAGGCTATCCTCCCAAACAAATAATTTTCACAGTATTTCAAATATACATACATTTTAAATGATTATGATTTTATGGTTTTAGTATTAGATTTTTGTTTTAATTCCAAATTATGGTTTTGTAAAGTCTATTGATTGAAAGGGATTGTAAATAAAGAACTAGAATTACAAATGCTATGGTGTGATATATAGTCTTTAATGCTGAAATAGGCTGTGCCACAAGTTGCATCTGACAAGCTTGTTTGAAGTTTATATGTATTTGTTCCAAAAGAAGTTCTACCTCTTGTGGTAAGTGCTGATAGGATAAACCTAAAAGAAGATAAGGAGTCAAGAAATTCTTTAGCCCCAGCACCTCAGTACTGATATAATACTGATGATTGTAAGCATTTCTTTCACAATGTGTCTTATTTGAATAAGCTGACATCGCCTTTTTCTGCTGGAAACAAATTGAAATATCTGAAATGCGGTTTTAAATACCTGTGTGTATAACAATTTGCTTGCACTCCTCTCAATTCTATAGAATTTTTGATGTCACAGAGCCCTGTCTTACAGAGGAGAGAACAAAGTGGCCAGGAAAGAAATGAAAATAGGATTTAGAGAGAATATTGAGAGGCCATCCTCTCCCTGCTGCAATACGTTTAAACAGAGCCGGGCAGCGCACGTCAACTGCCTCTAGCAAGAGGCTCAGGCCCGAAGAGATGCTCCCGGTTTCCCTAGGGCAGAGGCGTGTATTTTCTCCCGTATCTTCCTCCAGGCGGCAGTGATGGACTGGTCTCTCCTTCACTCGTTTCCCAGCGTATGAAGGCGGGGGGTGTCGTTGCCTCCGCGGCGTCCGAGCAATTGCAGTGCTTCGGGAAAGACTAAAGTGCCTTCGGCCCGGCGAGAGTGTCAAAACCGCTGCTCTTTCGTGCCCGTTACTCGTGCCCGCGCCGCGAGCTCTTTTCATCACCGCCGTGCCCGCGCCTTTGCGCGATGCAGTGTGGGAATGGCTGTGGCGCTGGGGTTGGCTGAAAGAGGCGGCCAGTCGAGGTTTAATGTCCGCCATGTTGGCCGTGGCGTACTGAGCGGACCAGGAGCGGCGAGGAGAGAAACCGGCGCCCTAGCCTGGCCTCGCCACCCGGCGCCGCTGAGACCCGCCTCGGAGCGAGCCCCGCCCCGCCGCGGGAGCCCCGGTCCCTCCATGAGAGCTCTCGGCGGGGTCCGGCTCTCAGCTCGGAGCGCTCTCGCTGCCTCCCCCCCCTTTGCCGGAGCAGCAGCAGCCGCCATAGCAGTTGCAGCCGCCGACGACTAACATGAGCAAACTGTCGTTCCGGGCCCGGGCGCTGGACGCGTCTAAGCCGCTTCCCGTCTTCCGCTGCGAGGACTTGCCCGACCTGGCCGAGTATGCCTCGATCAACCGGGCCGTGCCGCAGATGCCCACGGGCATGGAGAAGGAAGAGGAGTCGGTACGTGAGAGACCCCCTCCCGTCCCTACTCCGGCCGGGCCCCGCCATCGCCCTGTACCCAGGCCCCCACCATCGCCTCTGCGCAAGCACAAAATGGCCGCCATTTTCTCCCCGCTTCCTCCCCCCTTCCCTGCCCCTATGGGAAGAGGGTGATGTTGAACCCTAATAGCCCCGTCTGCCTTTCCTGTGTATGCCCTCCTAAGATATCTGTATTTGTCGATTCGAGTGCCAAGGCCGCCTGTCGGGCTCCCCCTCAGCCTCCCGAAAGGCACAAAGGGGATCACGTGATTCGGCGGGCAGCCGCCATTTTGTTATGCCTCTAGTTCGTTGGGCTGGGCCTTAATACCGCAGCAGCTGCGAGAATGCGAGCTGAAACGGCGCAGAGGTTCGTTCATTGGACACTAGATGGCGTCTTTGTATTTAATTAGCGGTCAGGCTACATGGATGGTTTTGAGGTTTACCAGTCTGGAATTTGCTGCTGTCTGTTCTGTAACTACCAGCTAAGTTATGGGAAGAAAGGTAGGCTCTTGAACTGTTTGGATAAGTGATAAACAAGGTGCAGGGTTCAATTTACAGGAAAAAATTACAAGAAACACGATGAAAAACCTGGTTACTGTTTGATGCTATTTAACTGAAGAGCCCCCTGGAAATATATTGCTGTTTTCCCCAGTAAAATTGGCTTGTTGAATTCACTCAACTGGTATAGAGAAACGAAATTAATCTGGTCATTTCACCAAGTTTTTTTTAAAAAAAGCCACGAGATTGGCACTAACTTAATTCAGGTTTGAGCAAGCAGCAATAAAAACAAACAGGACTTAGAAGTCACATATAATGTTTACTTACTAAAATACTCATGTTTTAACCTTTTAATTTAGCAACATTAATCATGTTTACTGAAATACATAATATGAAATTTTCTTTAGCATATAGGAAGTGCATAATCTTAAAAAACAGGATAAATCACGTAACTACCAAAATAATACTTCAGTTAGTAACATATTAATACATGCATCATACTTGATTGTAGCACAGAATCCTTGGCATCAGATATTTAAAGATTGAATTGTAACATGTTTGTCTCATTAACGTTATGGTATTTAAATTTTAAAAAAGCATGCTCTACTTAATTCATATATGTAATAGCCTTTTTTAGTAAAATGTGCTTAATATCAATTTGAAAACACCTGTTTATTTGTTCCTTGAGACCCCTGGGTTAATAAGTTTGGGAACTAAAAATTAGGCTGCATATCGTTTTTCCCAAGTTTGTTCAGCTGCCCACATTTGGATAGATAGAGATGCACTGGCTTCAGGTCCAGCTGATAGAAATTAACAGATTGATCATATGTGTTTGCTGAGATATTAAGACTCTTAAATTCAATAAGACTTTCTTACAAGTTAGATCATATGAAATTGCATTTTAAAATAAATGAGTCCTGCCTAGAATTATTTATAAATCATGTCTAAAATTATAGCTTGGATAGTCCTGAACCGTTAAACTTTTTCTAAGTCAGGTATCCCTAAATTTGTGATCATCTAGAGAAGGCATGTCAAATTTGCGACATCGCATGATGTCACACGATGTATTGCAAATTTTTCCCCATTGCCAGCAATGGGGTGGGCGTGGTTTTGGCATTACACATCTGGCCCATGGCCCGGCAGTTTGACATGCCTGATATAGAGTCTAGAAGTTGTTGAAACCTTTATGCAAAAGCAATCCTTCAAAATAAATGGAAATTAGGCAATAATAACTGCATAACTATTTGGAATGTGAAGTAAAGGAACTCCTGTTGATTAAGTTTGGCATATTTAAGAAAATGCCTGTAAGAATTAGAACGTTTCTTAAACATACAAGCTATATTTGTCTGGCAGTTGCTTGAAACATATGGAACAATATTTGGATTAAAGAATTTTACTGAATAAAAGTGAGAGCAAAAGACTTTACTGTAAATAAATAAACATACAAGACTTAGAGGAAATTAAATAGAATATAACCGAATAGATAATACAAAACATTTAGAGTCCATCAACATATTATTGCAGTATGTCCCTAAGAGGAACAAGTCTGGAACAAGAACACACTTGTCTTGGCCAAGCAACTTTGGGAGAGAAATTTGGGAGTGGGAAAAGAATAAAATTTCTGGATAGTTACTACTGGAAGTAGCAGCCCAAAAGGCACCTTACTTACTCTTGCTTTAATTTTAATTAAAACTGAGAAAACTGATATATTGCAAAACATAAACTTCTAATGCCATCTTTATTTCCAAGAACAGTAATTCATAGCCAACTTAGAAGAAACAAATGCTGGCTGCAATTTGAGTGCTTTTCTTGAAATAAGACCACAGGCTAGTGGATAGAAGAGGATAAGGAAGAAAAAGAAAGAGAGGATATGATAAAGACTGGTTCCTATAATTTGCCATATAGTAAATGAATGCCACAGTAAATCCAAATACATCTACAAATAATAGTTGCCCATACCCAAGACTATCTCCTTTTGTGTAATGTAGAATCAACTCCTATATAACTCTAATAACAAAAAATACATTAGATTCTGAAGTTCATCCCCAAGTCTTACCCATTCTTTCAACTAGAATTAGAGGAACTGTTATTGTCCTGTCCTGCATGTATCTTTCAGGATTTCTGGTTGTTTACAGTAGATATTCTAACCACTGTTTGGTGTCTTTCTCATTCAAGAAAACACATGTTTCTTTGAGAAAAATAAATCAAAATCTTGGATTTAAATTTCATAATATATTCACCAGATTTGTTTAATTTGCTTGAGTGATCAGGCTTTCTCTAATAGCATGCTATTTATGCATAGCAACTTTGGATAAGATAAATATCCTATGCTTACGTGCCAACATGATCTGTATACATTAACTCCCTTAACCATAATCTGGCTTGGTTTCTTTAGATCATTGCTTGCTTGCTTTGTTTGTTTCTTTTTAAACTTACTGCTGCATGTCTCCTGTATAGATCCAATTATTAATATTGTATGTATTTACAATAGCATGTTTTAATGTACATACTGCTAGATACTCATGTCACCTATGTTTACTGCTGTAGGGAGGACATGAAATTCAAAATTGTTTTTCTGCTTTGTATAGAAATTGTATCCAGGGTTAATATAGCACATTTGTTTGTGCTTCAATATTAACAGGATTGCTGCAAAGAATGAAATCTACTGAAATTTCAATAGTGATGACATGTTTAATTCAAATAAATAATATGAGATCAGATAATTCTCAGTTGACAATAGAATAATAGCAGTATTCTTGATGCTGTTTATTTGGAGAATTTGCTATCAAGTTTCAACGAGTCTAATTTTCATATAATAGTATTGGAATATAGAATGGAGAGAGTTATGAATATAATATTAAGAATTTGAATATGCAAAATAGTCTTATGAATAAATGAAGCTTCTTTGATATGGAACACAGAGGTCAATTATCCATTTTTGCAGTGCAGGGAAAAAATTCCAATTACAATAGTATTAGAATTTTAATTCCTTCTATTTCCTCTTTGACTGCTTCTTTCTCATTTTTGGAAGGTAAACAGAGTAAGTAAAGAAGTAATGAACCAGTTTTCCCTGACTGTATTTTAAATTGAGGCTCTTCTCTATGTGACAGTAGTGATTGGTTTCACAAGTTACAGCATGCTTTGCTTAATTGACAAGGTAAATATAACAAACCAAGTCCAATCCAGATAGACTATGTTTTTTATTTTGTTTTTTAAAAGATCAACAGAATTGTAACTGTAGAGCAGGGATGTCAAACTGCCTGATACATCATAGTGAAACTGTGCCTAGCCCATTGCTGAAAATGGCAAAAAAACCTGAATTTCACTCATTAGCAAATTGGCACTTACTACAGTAGCTTTAGTAGTAAAACAATAAACGCAAAGGTAGGCAGCCCATGAAAAACAGCCACCACATTTTTACCAACTGTAACTGATCAAGTATCAGAGTACTCTAATAATCAGAATACAAGGGTAACTATGAAAAACTACATTATTTCCATCCAAGATAGGATATTCCCATCAAGATTGGTAATCGGTATTTTTGACCATAGAGGTCACTCAGGTTTTCAATGACGTTGATGATTCTAGCTCCAACTTACCTACCTGCTCATTTTGATTTAAGGCAACCCATGTAGAACAGACAAACAACAATGTATGCACCCAAAAAGCACCAACCACAAGAGTCTCTGTTTGCAAGATTCTGCAATTTAGGTCTGCTGTCTCAGGGTTCCCCAACCTTTCTGGCTTTGCAGACTAGTGGGGATGGTTCATTGTGAGCAGCGGGCAAGTATACAGCTCCATTTGCGTGAGTGGCAGGCACACATGCCCACTGCTCAGTCAAATGTAGTGCACATGCTTGCACACTGCTTGTGCTAGTGTGAATATGCACAGGTGCTCACCTACCACTTCCTCAACCAGGTTCTGAAAGGCTGAAGATCTGCTAGTAGGCCGCAGTCTAGGGGTTGGGGACCCCTGCACTTATCTAATCACTGCATCCACTCATTACTTCTGGACATTTATAGCCTCTCTCAAGTTAGATGTTACAACTAAATGAATATATCAGCATATTATTGATGATACCAAGCCCTGAAAATTCTGATAACTGCCTCTATTAGTGTCATAAAGATAGTTTTTTGCGGCATCTGACTGCCGTTGTCCAGTATTAAAAGGCCAGTAATACTGTCTGAGGCCTGTCACTACAAGCAGAACTGCTATAACATAGTACACCAACCTCTAACTTATAGAAATGATCAGATAACCATTTGATCAAGAGCCATTGACAGATCACATTAAGTGAATCTGTTTCCTACAAGATGTTAATCAACCAGGTGCCTATGGCTGATTTTTTTTTCTTTTTCTCTAAGATAGGCTGAATCTATATTGAAAGTAGTTCAGAATTAGTTGCCTGTAAGAGCAGCTATCTAAATGAAGCAATTGGTGATAATTAGAAAATTCACTGATCCATGGAGGTTTCTTCAGCATTTGGTAGACTGCTGCTCTTTTTGAGACTGGTGTTACTACTCCATGATGATATGATAGATTCACAACAAAGGCTAACATCAACAAAATAAACTATCATTACATATATCCTCAAAAACCTACTGTTCATCCCTCATTCACTGACAGAGTATCTCCTGGACTAAATGAATTCTATCACTTTGAAAACTACCTGGAAGCTGCAGTTGGTAGAAACCATGACAGCCCATCTACTAGCAGTTGATAACTACCAAGGAGACATACCTGTGCTTAAGGCCCTATATTGGCTGTCAATAGGTTTCAGAGTGCTCTTTATGTCCTAAAAAGCCTTTATGATTGTGTTCTGCATCACTGGTTTGGTGGCAGCAGAGCCTCAGAAAGTCCATACAGAGATTGATAAGGACAGACAAGAAGATCATAGAAAGCTCACTCCCTGGTATTCAGGATGGTGCTTATAAGCGCTATGTGCTTAGAGCTCAAAGCATTTTAAGAGACCCCACACACCCACTTTACGGTCTGTTTCTGTGACTCCCCTCTTGGAAGGATGTTTTGAAGTATTTGTAGCAGGACTACCCGATTCCCTATGCCATCCGTCTGGTAAACTCGCAAGGTTTGTTTTTCTCCCCGTGCACATGTATACATAACCCGAACTAGACTGTTTTCTCTGTGTCATATAATATATGTGGGTATATGCATAATTCTGTATTTATTTTTGTCATATTTATGTAGTGTATATCAGAGGTGGTGACCCTTTGAGAGCTGAATGCAACAAAATTTCATTTTAATGTATGCCTATTAGTGTACATTCAAAGTGACAATAAAGTTATTCTATCTCCAGAACTCTATTCTCCAGTAAAAACCAACACACTTGTAAATATGTCAAAAGAAAAAAAATCTTGAAGATCCTGCTTTTTGTGAGATTGTGGGTCCAGTAACAATTGTTTTATTTTTTATGTAATGGCTTCAAATTGTGGATCAGCCTCCATTTGAATATGGGGTTAACTTTCCCACCCTTATAGTTTTCTGAGAAACATTAATAAATGTCATCTTGCTGGTTGATTTATAGTTATGCAGTTCTCTCCTATATCATATGTGATTGATATAATGATAATTAAAATTTGGAAGGTTGGAGCTGTTTTTCTTACTGTGAACATTTTAATGTCTAGCTTTATATTGTTTTATACTTAACCATGCATGTTTATTACTTACATACTATATTATACCATGGATGTTTTAATTTTGTTGTACAGAGTTGACGACATATAAACCCAATAAATAAATAAATGGAGGCCAATGAACATCAGACAATAAATTTCTTCCTTCTGTGTGCAGATTTGACATTTAGCCCCTTGTTTGTGGATTGATCTTACCATTTCATGTAACAATTTGAGGTATGTGTTAATAGTTACAGACAAAAGCTTCTGTTGCTGTTTCAGTCAAATGTGGATACTTTAAAAGTTAATTTTGTAATAAAGGTGGATTTTTGTAAAATGTTTTATAACAAAATGAGTCATAATAAATAGGCAGAATTAGTTTATTACAGTGACTGAGTTTGCTCCTCATGCAAAGCTGTAGTGTGGTTTGGCATGTTGACTTAATTCAGCTATTGTGGGTTGTATGCCATGGTTTGTGACTTTGTTACAGAAAACTTCCTTTTGCAATGCTCAGTGCAAAAGAAGACTTAATAGTGAGCAAAAGAAATTAAAGGATATAGATGTATAAATAAATAGATCCTGTTTATGCCAATACTATTCTTTTTCTGTCGTTGCAAACCATTCTTGCTTCCCTCATATGTTTAAACTATTTCATACATTGTCTTTTGCTGTTAAATTTTTCAGTCTTTTTATGATTATATCTCCATTCATCTGTGGAGATATATGGATTCATCTCATTCATTTTGCTATACAGTGATCCTTCATATTGTTTTGAAATTCTGGTTTTATTCTTAGCATCTTTCATATTAATCAGTTCTATATTCAGGTCTCTTTTATTCATCAACCCTTCTTTCTTGGCCCTATTCTTACTTTATCTTCATATATTATTTAAATACTTCATACCCATTGTGTTCAACTTTTAAATTTGCTTTAACATACTGAACTCTCATTTTTATATTTAGCTATTCGCTAGTTTCATAGTTGCCTTGTGCAGAAATTCTCAGTGGTTAACCATGTTATTATTTAAACAACAATATAAAACAACATGTTAACATTAAAACATTAAAAGTTAACAAAAACTTAAGAAAGGAATGAATACATAAATGGGGTAGAGGTGAGATCATCTTAATCTACTAACCATTTCCAGAGTGAGACCCCCATCGAGGGGGCCAAGTCAACTGGCAGAGCTAGATTTTCAGGTCTCTTGGAAAGTGAAGAGAGAGAGGGTGGATCTCACATCAAGGGGCACAGTGTTTCAAAGGGTGGGAGCCAGAGCAGAAAAGGCTCTTCTCCTCAATCCGTATGACTTTCACAATACAATATAATAACAATAAAGTACAATAAAACATCCATAATATAAAATTAAACGTAAAATAAAACAAGAAACATTATTTCATTTCACTCATCACAGGTTTTCTGGAACAATTCAATCTATAAAAATATTGAGAAGGCCAATAATGTGGGACAATTTCATTTCTGGTGGAAGGCTATCACTCATTACAAAAGCATGAGTGAATCAGATACATTGAATTGGGCTACAGAAGACAATCTTATGGGACTTAAAGTGCCAAGGAACCAAAGGTTTATAGGTCAAGGCTAGTGCTTTGAATTGTATGTAAAGATGATAGTCAATGCAGAGTCTAAAGGACCAAGTAAAATGTTTTTATTGATATATGCCAGCTAACGAGCTGCTGTTTTGGGGACAAATTGTGGCTTCCAAATAATCTTCAAAGCAGCCCCATGTAAAGCACCAATCCAAGTGAATAATGAAAAGGAAAGAGTTGTTATTATCTTAAGAAGATGGCCACATCTTCTTTTGACACATCCAACTCTCATTTCCAAGTAATTTAGTGGGCAAATATACATACTTACACACAAGCCTTTGTAGGTTTTTTTTCAGAAACATATGTTCTTCCCAGGAGAGATAGTCTTTGTTTAGCAACCATAATTGGGACTGACAATTCGGTCACTATGTGTGCAGTCACTAAATGGGAAATCATATGATTGTGACTCAGCTTATAATTTTACTTCAGTTTTTCTCACTCCCCTGCCTTGGAATTCTCACCCCAGGGCTGGGATAATTAAGAAGAAGGGAATTAATGTTTGTGAGTAAAGAGGCACACAATGGGGAATATACATTGAAAGGAATGATCTAGTGTTATTTCCTTATAGTGCTTAAATCTGGAAGCCACATATGTGCTAGGAACAGTCAATATATTTCCCATTGCATACCTCACTCTGGCAGAGGAGAGAAAAGAAGAGTCATGCATAGAATAATTCATATTAACTTATTGTAATAGTAAACATTTCACAGAGATTGCCAAGGTTGTAAAATAGCATGTTCATTGCAAAGATATTTTGCATCACTGTTGTAACTTCAAATTGTCATTATAAAGCATTTAATATGCAAGAGCTATCCATAGACCACATACTATCCATTATACTTTTTACCAGCATTTGCACATCATAACATTTTTCTATCCATGTTTCCATCTTTACAAGTTTTTAATCAAGAGTGACATCATTCTACAGTGAGGAAAAAAATTATTTGATTCCCTGCTGATTTTGTAAGTTTCCCCATTGATAAAGAAATGATCAGTCCATAATTGTAATGGTAGGTTTATTTTAACAGTGAAAGACAGAATAACAACAACAAAAATCCAGAAAAATGCATTTCAATAAAGTTATAAATTGATTTGCATTAATTAATGAAATAAGTATTTGACCTCTTTGCAAAACATGACTTAGTAGTTGGTGGCAAAATTCTTGTTGGCAATCACAGAGGTCAGATATTGTAATTTTCTACCAGGTTTGCACACATCTCAGGAGGGATTTTGTCCCACTCCTGTTTGCAAATCCTCTCTTGAGTCGTTAAGGTTTTGAGGCTGACATTTGGTAGCTCGAACCTTTGGCTTCCTCCACTGATTTTCTATGGGATTAAGGTCTGGAGATTGGCTAGGCCCCTCCAGGACCTTAATGTGTTTCTTGAGCCATTTCTTTGTTCCTTTGGCCATGTGTTTTGGGTCATTGTGATGCTGGAATACCCATCCACAACCCATTTTCAATGCTCTGCTGAAGGAAGGAGGTTCTCACCCAAGATTTGATGGTACATGGCCCCCTCCATTGTCCCTTTGATGCGCTAAAGTTGTTCTGTCCCCATAGCAGAAAAACACCCCCAAAGCATAATGTTTCCACCTCCATGTTTGATGGTAGGGATCGTGTTCTTGGGATCACAGGCAGCATTCCTCCTCTTCCAAACACAGCGAGTTGAGTTAATGCCAAAGAGCTCACTTTTGGTCTCATCTGACCACAACATTTCACCCAGTTGTCCTCTGAATCATTCAGATGTTCATTGGTAAACTTCAGACAGGTCTGTAGATGTGCTTTCTTGAGCAGGAGGACCCTGTGGGTGCTGCAGGATTTCAGTCCTTCATGGCATACTGTGTTACCAATTGTTTTCTTGGTGACTATGATTGCAGCTGCCTTGGGATCATTGACAAGATCCTCCCATGTAGTTTTGGACTGATTCCTCACCGTTCTCATGATCATTGAAACGCCACGAGGTAAGATCTTGCATGGAGCCCCAGACTGAGGGAGATTGATAGTTATTTTGTGTTTCTTCCATTTGCGAATAATCGCACCAACTGTTGTCACCTTCTCGCCAAGTTGCTTGGTGATAGTCTTGTAACCCATTCCAGCCTTGTGTAGGTCTACAATCTTGTCCCTGACGTTCTTGAATAGCTCTTTGGTTTTGTTCATGGTGGAGTGTTTGGAATTTGATTGATTGCTTCTGTGGACAAGTGTCTTTTGTAAGGTAACAAGCTGTGATTAGGAGCATTCACTTTAAGAGAACGCTCCTTAATCTCAACTTGTTACCTGTATAAAAGACACTTGAGAGCCAGAAATCTTGCTCATTAAAATGCAAATCAATTTGTATTTTTTAAAAAAGCTTTTTTTTCTTATTATTCTGTGTCACTGTTAAAATAAACCTACCATTACAAATATAGACTGATCATTTCTTTGTCAGTGGGCAAACATACAAAATCAATAGGGGATCAAATAATTTTTTCCCTCACTGTACTTGCAGTTTTTCTTACCATTTATAACAAACATTCACTCCATTTTCCCAATTAAATATAATTAATTTGGTTTTTGATCCAGTAATTTTAACATCCATATGAAATATACAGATAGCCCTTGACTTTTGACCACAATTGAGCCCAAAACTTCTATTGTTAAGCGAGACAATTGTTAAGCGGGTTTTGCCCCATTTTATGATCTTTCTTGCCACAGTTACTATGTGAATCACTGCATTTGTTAAGTTAGTAAAGTAGTACCTCAATGCTACTGGGAAGTGCGACAAGTACTAAAAACAAGTACCAAACAAACCCTGTAACATACCACATGACCCTGTGTTTTGGCTGGGAAGGACTTTCTATCTGTCTCTTTTCCTACATCAGTGACATTCTGAGCATGGTCAACATCCTGTCTACCCTCTGTGGCTTATCCTCGCTTCCTTTTGCAGCAACCTTCCTGGCACAGCCGACTTCCTGTCTGTTTTCCACAGCTGACTTCCTGTCCATTTTCCACAGCCAAACCTTTCTTCCTATTGCAATACTAAACAAATGATGCATACCAGGATAATACTTTGTGACAAAATACATGAGTATCTAATTCAAGTTTTGAAGTGGTCAAATACCAAGGTACCATTGTAACACAGTTGTTAAGTGATTCTGGCTTCACCCTTGACTTTGCCTCTCAGAAAGTCTCAAGGTGATCACATGACCCCAAGACACTGCCATAATGGTCATAAAAGGTAATAAATAAGAACCATTTACCAAGCATCCACATTTTGATCACATAATCATGGAGACGCTGCAACCATTAAAAGTGTGAAAAATGGTCAGAAGTCGCTTTTTTCAGTGCCTTTGTGCCTTCAAACAGTCACTAAACAAATGGTTGTAAGTGTAGGACTATTTATATTCCATAAACCTGACGGATGTAATAAACACATCAAAGCGAATACCAGATTAGGATCTAATTCTCTGAAATGATCATAGCACTGATGATGTTATTTAATTTGATAATAAAACATCTGCAAGAAAGCAGCCAAGCTTAGAGAGCACCGAGGACCCACAGTTCAATCCTGAGCTGCACATATTATCTTCTACCTAAATATTCATATTTGGTCAAAGAGATTGTGCAGAATGAAGTATCTAGAGTAGACCATGGGTGTCAAACTTGCCGCATCACATGACATGTTGTGACGTATCACGGCTTTTTTTGTATTGCTGGAGCTGGAGTGGGTGCAGCCTCCACATGATGCAATTGGCCCATGAGCCAGCAATTTGACATCCTTGATCTAGACTAATTAAATACTTCTGCCCTGCCACCAGATGTTTTTAAATCTTTCCTGGAATGTTGGGTATGATGAGTTGTAAGGATGGTTACCTTACAAGTACTGGTAGTTCTTGAGTTAAAATAATTGGGACTAGGATTGCCGTTACTAAGCCATGCTATCGTAAAGTTCAATGTCAACATGACAACATTGCTTAGCAATGGTAATCCAAGAATTCTAATTGTAATCCAATCCCAGGGGGAGAGCGTTCTCTGTGGGTGCGCCAGACCTATGGAACCGCTTGCCGGTTGAGCTCCGGACGGCCCCCGACCTTCGCTCCTTCCGGCGCGACTTAAAAACATCTATTCGAGCAGTCTGACCTGGTCTGATGGGTTAGGGTAGGGGTTTTAATATGTTTTAATACTGTTTTAAACTGGGCTAAATATTTAATTGTTTTTTTAACTTTTGTATTCCGCTTTTTTATATTTATTGCCCTGTACACCGCCCTGAGGCCTTCAGGAGAAGGGCGGTATAAAAATATTGATAAATAAATAAATATTGATAAATAAACAGGAGTTTCAGATATGAAATGCAAGGATGGCGCTAGTGATGGTACAGGTTGTGCACAAGTTGGGAAAGTGCAGCACAAGTGCAGGGAAGGCGGACTCAAGGTTCATGCAAACTTAGGTTAGGGAAAGAAGGTGTAGCAGATATGTAACCACAAGAAGGCTGACTAAGAGCACTGGTAGGTGGATATGGACAAGCTCAGTTACTGGTCCTCACATACAACCATTGCAGCATGATCAGTATTGAGGCACTTGACAACTGGCATGTATTTACAATTGTTGCAGCATCCTGGGATTATTTGATTACCATTTGCAAATTCAGTGAGGGAAATCAGATTTGTTTAACAACTGTGTGATTAGCTTAAAGACTAGCAAAAAAAGAAGAAGACAAAATTGGGCATGACTCGTTGCTTAGTGATGGAAGTTCCATTCCCAATTGTAATTGTAAGTCAGGCACTAACAACTTCATTGCTTAGTGATGGGGAGTTCCAGTTCCAATTGTGAAGGACTAATCTGGAAATGATTTAAAATAAATTTGTAAAAACTGTCTGCTCTTCCCCAATATGCCTACTGTTCGTTATAAGAGAAGTGTGGGTGACTTTAATTACTAACTGAGGGATAAAATTATTTTTTGTACTATAAAATATTGCTTTATATGCTGGATGCTAGATTGCAGGGGGTGGATGAGCTCAATACTTTTGTTAGTATTTGAAATGACGTTTGATGCCTGAAAAACATGTGCATCAATCCAAGTGTGAGGAAAAAATGCTTAGACATTGATTAACTTCTGTGGATTCTTTACAAGATTGATGATCATTATGTAGTACAGATAGTCCTCATTTAACATCCACTCATTCAGTGATCAAAATTACGACTGCTAAACGAGGGGTACTTAGGACAGGTCCTCATAGTTGTCATCCCAGTGTCCCTGCAATCCCATGAATGCAGTTTTAGATGCTTGGTGACAGCTTGTATTTATGAGAGTTGTTGCATCCCACAATCATGTGATTGTCATTTGCAACCATCATTGCCAGCTTCCAACTAACAAAGTCAATGGGGAAGCATCTAGGAGGTTGCAAATGGAGAGTATGAGGGATTCACAGCAATTGGAACTGCTATAGTAAGTTAACGCAGTCATGTGGTATTATGCCTTAGAACCATGTAATTTAATGATGGATTTCAATTCCCTATTGTTATTGGTAAGCAGAAACTGCCTATACAACTTTTCAACTTGTTTTGCTGGTGAAATTCTATAATGGATTGTTCCTACTCAATCTTTAATAATCTACTCTTTGATACAAATTTTCATAGACTTGCAATTTTTTTACTGTTCTGCCAGCATATATGAAGAGGAGATACAAGAAGGTTTCTGTATTGTAGTGCTTTTGTATTTTTAAAGTACCTGTTCTGGAAGACTTGGTTTGCTATGTGCTGTTCTGTAAATTGTATCTACTTCCCTGGAGTCATATGTATCTACACAATTTTATAGAGATGTAGTTGGATTTCACATAGTAAAAGAATTTGTGATGGTAGATTTTGATTCCTTTGCAATTTGCATTATGTACAAGAACAAAAAACAGGCAGTCATGGCAGTAAAGTTTTTAGGGAGATGAAAAACATTAATACATATAATTGGATGACTGATAGCATAATAAGATGTCTGTGCTCTATGGGCCAAACTTTTGTATTTGCTTGCTTTTTATTATTATTATTTTAGAATTGCTGAAACCAAGCATTCTAATAAAAATGATTCTTCTTGCATCATGATAGACTGCAAATCATTCAGATTATCAGCCAACCACAATACATTCATTTTCTTGAATTGACTTAAACATTGGGCCCTATCCAACAAAATGAAACTTAGTGGTGAGAAAAGTAATATTCTACATTTAGGCAAGAAAAACCAAATGCACAGGTAGATTAGATAGTATCTGGCTCAATAGTGGTAACTGCAAGAGGTATCTTGGAGTCCTAATTGACAATCACTTAAATATGAGCCAGCAGTGTGTCAAAAAAGCCAACACAATCCTAACAGAAGAATAGAATCAAGATCATGTGAAATGTTAATAGCACTTTATAATGTCTTGGTAAGCTCACAATTGGAATATTGCATCCAGTTTTGGCCACATGACATAAACTTGATGTTGAGACTCTAGAACAGGGATGTGAAACTGCCGGCCCATGGGCTGGATGGGTCATGGCAAAACTGTCCACCCCATTGCCAGCAGTAGAAAAAAAAAGTCATGATGCATCTCATCACATGACATTGCGAGTTTGACACTGCTGCTCTAGAAAGACTGCAGAGAAGAGCAACAAAGAAGATTAGGGGACTGGAGGCTAAAACATTCAAAGAAAGATTGCAGATGTTGGGTATGTCTTGTTTAATCAAAAGACTAGGATGGTGTGTTAGCTGTGTCAATATCTTAAGGGACTGCCACAAAGAAAAGGGAGTCAAGCTATTCTCCAAAGCACCTGAAGGCAGGACAAGAAGCAACGGATGGAAACTAGTCAAGGAGAGAAGCAACCTAGAACTAAGGAGAAATTTCCTGACAGTTAGAACAATTAACCAGTGGAACAACCTGCCTCCAGAAGTTGTGGGTGCTCCAGTACTGGAGGTTTTGAAGAAGAGATTGGCGAACCATATGTCTTAAATGGTTTAGGGTTGGACTAGAACAGGGGACCCTAACCCCCCAGGCTGTAGAAGCATCAGGTGAGTGCCTATTGCTTGTGCAAACAGAGATGTGCGCTCATCCGCAGCTCACATAGAACCATCCCCTTTCCTCCCCCAGGTCCACAAAGCCAGAAAGGTTGGGGAATGCTGAATTATAGAAGACCTCCAAGGTCTTTTCCAACTCTGTTATTCTATTATTCTGTATACAGAAATAGAGCAATCGACCTTCAAGTCCACGTATTTAGTGAAGACTATAAAAATATTATCTATAAAGTGTGGGGCAAACCCCCCCTTTTTTACTTCACCATTCTGTAAGCAATCCTATATCTATATAGGTAGTCTTTGACTTAGTCATTTTTCTAGTGACCATTCAGAGTTACAACAACACAGAAAAAGTGACTTATGGCCATTTTTCACACTTAATTGCTGCAGCATCCCTGCAGTCACATGATCAAAATTCAAATGTTTGGCAACTGGCATAAATTTATGCCAG
The DNA here is from genome assembly GCF_964194415.1 of Vipera berus. NCBI lineage: Eukaryota > Metazoa > Chordata > Lepidosauria > Squamata > Viperidae > Vipera > Vipera berus. The sequence continues at coordinate 114,294,874 of NC_138205.1, read as the reverse complement.
TTGCAGTGTCCTGAGGCATGTGATCACCTTTTGTGATTTTTCTAAAAAGCAAAATCAGTGGGAAGCCAGATTCACTTAACAATTATGTTACTAATTTAACCACAATGATTGACTTTAACAACTGTAGCAAAAAGGTAATCAAATGAGGCAAAATTCAGTTAACTGTATTGCTTACTTAGCAGTGGGAATTTGGGGTCAATTATAGTCTTAAGTCAAGGACTACCTGTATTTGTGTATTGTTCTCTCTAGTGTAAAAGTTTTGATTACTAAGCAGTCAAAAACAAAATACCCAATTTGTTATGGAGGTCAAGACATCAGGATAGAAACCAGGAAACCATAAAACCACGAGTCTGCTAGGTGATTTTGGCTCAGAAATTCTGTCTCAGCACTAGGAAAGAAACAGAGGCAAACTACGTCTGAAATCTTACCAAGAAAACTCCAGGAATTTGTCCAGGCAGTCTTCAAGAGTCAACATTGACTTAAAGACACACAGAGAAAAAAGAGATCTGTGTATTTTATTTACATGAAATAGACATGCTTGTTTTTTATTCAAGATCAAGACCAATTTGAGGGTAGTTGTTCATTAAATGTGGTTTTCTGTTTCTGAAATAGGCCAAAAAAATTTTTTTTTGCTGATCAGAAGAACAATTTAAGATTATTTGAAATCCTAATTTCTATGTTTCTGCTTTTATTTCATTTATGTCTGATTGTTTTTTAGTTTGTTATGTAGTTTTTAATTTGTCATGCTGTATGCTGCTCAGAATCACTATAAATAAGCTAAATAAATAAATACAATTATTCTAATGTATAAACAGTACAAATATTTCAGCACTTTAATAATCTTAAGCACTTGAAAACTTAATGTTTGGAAAAATTATGATAGTGCATGCCGATTGTTTTCTGGATACTCCATAAACTGTAATGCCTAGAACAGGTTGAAGTGCATTTGTCACATAGGGGTAACCAAGGTGATGATAGGCAAGAGTTTTTGGCAGTCTATTAAATAAAATAAAATAAAATAAAAAGAGAACCTAAGAAATGGGATCAAAATATAGAAGTTAATGTCAGCCTTATGCCTTTAACACATTTGAGATTATTCAGGAAATTCTTTTAGATTGATTGGTGCTTAGTATTTATGTACTTCTGGTCCAAAATAACTAAATTAATATAAACAAAATGTGTGTGTGTCCATAAGACAATTGCCTGCCTGCCTGCCTACCCGGCGGCACTCTTCCTCCTTTCTGAGGTTTTCATTGTTGTGAGCATTTCTGTTGAGGATTGGCAGTGGGGGTGGGGTAGGGGGTTGTTTGGTTTTTATTACCACCACCACCCTGTCTGCTGGGTGGTTGCAGCAAGTTTTAGTCACTTCACATGATGCTGGGACACTGTGACGATTATAAATATGAATTAGTTGCCAAGCATCTGAATGTAAATTACAAGACCCTAGAGATGCTGCAACATTCCAGCTGATCGGCGCTTCTGGGCTCAGCAGAAGCACCAGGATCAGCCCCGAGCTCCACCTGGCACTTCTGCTGAGCCCTGACAGCCCCAAAGAAGCGCTCAGCCCTGACAGCCCTGCAGCTCAGGCTTGTGCGATGCTGCCACCAGTTCAGCTCATTCCCCTCCCCCGTTACCACTTTTCTAGGATGGTTGCGTACCACCTGCCAGGTGCCAATGTACCACAGGTGGTACCCGTACCTCTGGTTGAAAAGCCCTGCATAAGAGGATCTTGCTAATCTTTTTGATGTGTTGCAAATGGTTCAGAAAACAGTAGTAAGTTGGTCCAGACCGTGTAGTTTGGTGAATAATATCTCTTCTATCCTCTTGCCTAATTAATCACATTTAGACAATAAAACTACTGTTAGTTTAGCAGTAACAGATTCAATTCCTAAATAGTATTGGAAGCATACAGTATTTTAATCTGTAGGAATTAATATTTGGTGATTATTGAAAATGTGACAAGGATGGATTTTCTGCCTCTAATCAGATTTCTGCTTTGCATAGTTTAAAGCATATGAACAAAATAAGGGCATGAACTACCTATTTAAATTATTTTATAAAAAGCCTTAGGAACAAACAATCAGTGTTTAATTTGTTTTAACTTATTTTTATTATCTCAAAACATGTTTCAAAAAGTATTATTATTGTTGTTGTTGTTGTTGTTGTTGTTATTATTATTATTATTAATTATTATTATTATTAGTATTATTATTGGCAAAAATGACAAATGCATTCTGAAATCTTTTGGCAAAGTTTTCAGTTTTGTGTTTATGATTTTGGCTTACTAAGTGTGAAAATCGATTAAAATATAACTTCAGCAGATGCTAAATTCAATAGATACAGACAAAAATATCTTGCTGAAACAATTTAGTATTAATTCAATTGTTCTGTTTCCACATTAACATCATTTAGACACATACACATACAGAATGTGTATATCATCTGCCTTTTTTTGTTAATGAACTGTAGGAACATCATCTCCAGCGGGCCATTTCAGCACAGCAAGTATATGGAGAGAAACGGGATAATATGGTTATACCAGTCCCAGAAGCAGAAAGTAATATTGCCTATTATGAATCAATATATCCTGGAGAATTTAAAATGCCAAAGCAGCTTATTCACATACAGCGTGAGTATATATTTATACCGAATATTTAAAATTAATTGGATTGCTTTTTTAAAATAAAAATAGTTTTGTACATTCATAATCTGTTTTGGATATAAAAAAAGGTTAGGGTCATGTAAGTGAGTATTTGGATTTACTAACTAATTTACACAAAAATTATTGAGCTCAAAAACAATTCAAATTTTATTATCTATGTGCTTTCTTATATAATAAAATACAACAGAGTTTAAAAAAATGAAACACAGGTTGTCCTCAACTTACAAGCAGTCATTTAAAAACCCTTCAGACTTAGAATGGTTCAGAAGGGATCCTTTACAGCAGGGGTGCCCAACACCAGACTGCAGCATGCCAGAAACCAGTCCATGCGAACCATTGAAGCCCCATCCATGGGATGCAGACAGCATGCAAAACACGCCCCCTCCAGTCTGCAGAAAAACACCTCCATGGAACCGGTCCCTGGTCCCAAAAGGTTGGGGGGGCCCTGCTTTGCTGTCTAGAAAGCATTCCCAGCTATCAAAAAATGTCACATTGTGTTCCTCACATGGTTACATGATCATAATCGGGATTTTTTACAACCTGTTTGCACTTAAGATTGGATGACAAGTGCCCCGTGATCATGTAATCACTATTTGCAAAATCATCTACCTTTTCCAGAAAAACAGTGGGGAAGCTAGCAGGGAAGGTTGGAAGATGTTGTCACTTGTCAAAAGTTTTCCCCTCCCCTCCATTTAATAGGCAGGGGAATCCTTTGTTGGGTAGGAGAAACAAAGCAGGAATAATTGCAATCTCTTCTTGTTTCTCCAATCCAGTACACGAGTTCCGTTCAGGGAGGGGAGAAAAACTCTTCTAAAGGGCTGCAGAAATGGAGATCAGATCATGAAGATCTGAGCTCTATTTTTATAGTCCCCCAAGAAATTGCCCTCCTTGTCTGGGAACATTTGCAGCAGGCTACAGAAATAAGTTTGGATCTCGAAGATCAGAGGTTTGTTTCTGCCTGCTGCAGGTGTTCTCTTCTGCGCAAGGAAGGGGAGCTGCCTGTTTTCCTTTTGCAGGGTTAACAACTCATGTAGTCACTTAACAACCAATTGGGAGAGCCGTGAGGGTGTCATGCTTAATGACTGCTTCATACAGTGACTAAGATTCCAGTCCCAATTGTGTTTACAAATCAAGGACTACCTGTACACAGTATATTTGACGTAATGTACTTGTTTGCAATGTCATAGTACTATATGGTTTTACAGGTAGGCTAAACTAATTTGTAATGTGTTCAGAGTTTTCATGAACAAACTGAAAATTTATGTACTCACTTCAGTAATAGTCTATATCAAACTTTTAACATTGTCAGGTAGAGTTTTTTTAAATTTGGTCAAAGAAAATGGAATTGTAGAGGTACTATACAATGAAAACAATTCTGAATTTTATTTAGCTGTCAATATTCTACAGATTACAAATTGACATATTTCTTTTTTTCTTTCACATGGAGTATAGTACAACAAATGGTGGTGTAAATAAATCAATAGGGCAACATTATAAGGGCTTGTCTAAAGGATCAGGGCCATGATACCATCTTACAATATGGTGAATCCCTTGGGCTGTTTGCATTGTGTGTAGGTGGCTGCTGGCACTAGCACATTTCTCTGTGAATTCCCCATTGTGTGCCTGTGTACTTTGTTGTAATCACTTTCTCTCCAATCTCTTGATTCTGCAGGAGGGAGGGGAACCTTCTGTAGGCAATCTCTCCTGGCCTGTACCATTCCCACCCCCAAAGTGCAGAGTTTGGAGAGAAAGGGAATACAAAAGAATAAACAGTCAAACAATGATGAATACTGGACTGTTTGCATGGCCCACACACAGCTGTTGGCACCAGCACATTTCCCAGGAGAAAATAAGCAAAAGAATAGGTCGGATATTGGAGAAAACATATTACTATAATGGCAATCACGTGACTGATGGACAATGTAAAAAGTTGTAAATGTGGACATTGGTTATAAAATAATTTTTTAGCACCATTGTAACCTGGAACAACTGCTGAACAAAGTAGTCAATGAGCAAGTACCATTGGTAATGGGATAGATCTGTCAAGGCTGTCTTATTCATCCCTTAATATATTTAAATAGTACTTAGTGAAGAATTGAGTTATCCAATGAAGGCTATTTTATAAATATTGACATATTCATTTGATAATATTTCAACCATGTATCTACATTTTGTCTAGATAGAATTTAGCTACCCTAAATGCATTTTCTCAAGGTTTAAGAAATATAAGTTTACAATCAGTAGATTTTAAGATGGCAGGAATATATGTGCATGTTTTAAAATTCTTCTAGTTTGAAATTTATATTAAATTCTATGTACTTCAGCTCCTATAAAATAAATTGTCCAACTGCACTTTTGAGAATTACATCTAAATTACTTTATACCATTTTGCATAGATTATGTAAAACACATTAAAATATCTTTCTCTGTCCAGCTTTTAGTTTGGATGCTGAGCAACCGGATTATGATTTGGATTCAGAAGATGAGGCCTTTGTGAATAAGCTGAAGAAAAAAATAGATATTTTTCCTTTGCAATTTGAAGAAATGATAGATAGACTTGAAAAAGGAAGTGGTCAGCAGGTATAGTATTGTTTCTAATTTGAAATTGTTTAAAGAATATAAATACATAAAAATGACATATTTGGATTTTACCTTTAGCCAGTCAGCCTGCAGGAAGCCAAACTACTCTTGAAGGAAGATGATGAATTGATTAGAGAAGTGTACGAATATTGGATTAAAAAAAGAAAAAACTGCCGAGGCCCCTCTCTTATCTCGGCAGTGAAACAGGAGAAACGTGATGGGTCCAGCACAAATGATCCTTATGTTGCATTTAGAAGGCGAACAGAAAAGATGCAGACTCGAAAAGTGAGTATGGAGTTAATATCTTACTGCAGCTACAGATTGCTGTATAGAGCTCTTTTATAAAGTGACCCAGATTCTTTTACAGAAAAAAGAGTAGGGGGAGGGAAACCCCTGGGACAATGTTAACAAAACGCTTTGTGGATAAAAATCACTCTTATTCACTTGGACTCGGAAGCTAATGGGACATAGTTGAGAGAAGTGAGGTTTCCTGGGAAAGTTTGAACATATGAATCCTGTAGAATTGGGCAGTTTGGGATGAGATGAGTTGATCCTACTCCATTTGACTTGTGCACGCTCGCAAGGAGGGGTTGGGGAAATGGGTCCAGCCATGGTACACACCTTGTGAGATATCTTTGAAAGAGGCATTGTATATCCTTTCTTAAGAGGCTAACATTTAACCCTGCTGGAGTGGACAGCTATCACCCATTGTTCTCAGGGAGGTTGTTGAGAAGGTGATTGTTTGACATCTGCAGAGGACTCAAAAAGAAATGGATTATCTGGGCTCTCTTCTGGGAAATAGCATTGGTCATGATAATTTATGCTTTATACCATGTTGCCCTGAAAATAGGACCTACCCCGAACATAAGCCCTAGCCTGATTTTCATGCCTATTGCAAATATAATCCCTACCCCAAAAGTAAGCCCTATTTGAAAGCCTGTGCAGCCACCAACCCGCCCATTCTGTCTGCTTGCTAACATGTGGTGGGAGGGGGGTGCTGCAGCCACGAGGCGGGGGTGGGTGGAGTATGAAGCTTCTTACTGCTGCAATGAAGCCGGAGGCTGAGCGATGGACTGGTGCTGCAGCCACTAAGCGAGGCGATGTGAGCGGTGGAGGACAAAGCCTTAACAATATCCTTGGCCGCCCGGCCTTCAGAGCCCTGATGCTGGCAGAGTGGTATGGTGGCTGAAGCAGCCCCTTTCCCGGCTTCCCCAAAGAATCCCTTCACTAACCTGCTTTCCAGCTCATTCTCCACCACTGTGTGCAGGGCATCAAAAGCCTGTGGGACTACCAGCAAAAAAAAAAAAGTACAATTAGCCCTTCCAACTTTGCGAGATCTTTTTTTCACTAGAAGTTGGAAGGTTAGATTGTTGTTGGGTTTTTTTACCGTAGTCCCACAAACTTCCTTTTGTTGCCCTGCATGTGAAAGCTGGACCATAAAAAAGGCTGAGCACCAAAGAATTGAGGCCTTTGAACTGTGGTGCTGTAGAAGACTCCTGCGAGTCCCTTGGACTGCAAGGCGATCAAACCGGTCAGTCCTAGAGGAGATCAACCCTGACTGCTCTTTAGAAGGCCAGATCCTGAAGTTGAAACTCAAATACTTTGGCTACCTAATGAGAAGGAAGGACTCACTGGAGAAGAGCCTAATGCTGGGAAAGATCGAGGGCAATAGAAGAAGGGGACGACAGAGAATGAGGTGGCTGGATGGAGTCACTGAAGCAGTAGGCGTGAGCTTAAATGGACTCCAGAAGATGGTAGAGGACAGGAAGGCCTGGAGGAACATTGTCCATAGGGTCGCGATGAGTCGGACACGACTTCACAGCTAACAACAACAACATGTGGAGAACGGAGCTGGAAAGGAGTTAGAGAAGGAATGTGGTTGCCCTGGGGTGGGAGTAAGGATTTGGCATCCTTACTCCCACCCCAGGGCAACCATATTCTTCACTAACCTTTCCAGCTCTGTTCTCCGCATGCAGGGCAACAAGTTTGTGGGACTATGGTAAAAAAAAAGATTATGGGAACTATCACATGGATGTTAAAGGATGCATCAGGGTTCAAACCTCTCCCCCTTCTATATGAGGCCAGAGGGATGAAGTCATTTGACAATTTGAGATATGATATTGTCAGTATACAAGTTATAAACCATCTCAAATCAAGTGAGAGATGGATGGGAATCTTGCCTCAGTGGTGACTATTAACTGTGTGGATGGGGGGGGGAAGTTTGAAACTGAACCCAGGCAAAGCAGAGCAGCTGCTATTTCATAAATTAATTGATTCTAGCATAACACCAATGTAAAGTCTTGCTGGGGTTGTGCTTCCTCAGAAACAACTGATGTGCGATCTCAGGGTCCTGGACCTCTAGCTCCTGTTGGAATAGGAGGTAGCAGTTGTGGCCAGAAGAACCTTTGCTCACTTTTTCACTTGTAAATCAGTTGTTCTTGTTTCTAGAACTTAAATCTATCACTCATGCCTATGTTACTTATGTATAGATTACTACCAGGCCATGGCCACTGGGCCATGTGAAGAGATGCCATGGGCATGCACACACACGTGTGCACTCACTCCCCCACGCTTGCACTAGCACTATCCAGAGCATCCGGCTAATGCTGGGACCACCCTGCCCTGAGCTTCCCACTGGCACTAGTGCCACCCTAAGCATCCCGCTGGCATTAGGCCATCTGGCCCACCGGCCCTCACGCTGCCCTGAGCATCCCACCAGCGCTTCCTGCTCCCGAGCTTCCCACTGGTGCTAGCGCCGCCCCGAGTATCCTGCCGGCACTAGTGCCACCCCCAAGCATCTCACTGGCATTACTGCCATACCGAGCATCCCGCCGGCGCTAGTGCTGCCCATAGCATCCCACCAGCACTAACGCTGCCCCATTTGCATCACTTGTGCATGCACAGCCCCATTTACATGTGTGCATGCACTTGTGCGTGGCCGTTTGCGTGCATGCATGCACTCACACATGGCACAATTGTGCGCACGTGCATTGGGCTCCGTTTGCATGTGCGCATGTAGCAGTGCCTGCCTCCCTTTCTGGGCCAGCAAATCAAAAAGTTTGGAGACCTCTGTTCTAAAAGGTACTATCTTTGAAAATATCCATAGCCTCTAATTATAGCAAAATGTAAGAGTTCATGTATTAACATAAACAACTTAATTTTTCCATTTAACAGCAAATAAAGCAAGAGCTGCAGTAGGTTGCCAATCTGCTTCTGTGTACAGTTCAAGATGCTAGTACTATCTTTAAAGTTGTCAGAGACTGCTTACTCCAAATAAAATCTGCCTGCCTAATTCTGCATACAAAAAATGCCTAGTGAGAATCCTATAAAGTTGATGAATGGGGATTCAGAAGTCAGACTTTTTTACTGTACAGGAGTTCTTCTCTTAGGAATGGCCTCCACTAGAAATAAAAGTTGTAACTATAGATGATTACGAAGCTCTTAAAAGCATGGCAATTCCAAAGAACATTTATGGACTAAAAAGTTGTAACTTCATTGTATCTGGAATTATTGTGAGCATCATTAATAATTATAAATTATTAATCTACAATTATTAGTTTGGCTATTGCATTTTTGTACTGTAATATTGCAGTTTTTTTGTTTTGAACATAGTCTTTATAAATATTTCAGATTTGTGGTTGAAAAATATTCACAACAATCAGAACTGAAAATATTTAATATTTTGATGTCTAAAATATGTTTCGTTTGTACATTTACCACATTTTGCAGAATCGAAAGAATGATGAAGTTTCTTATGAAAAAATGCTTAAACTGAGGCGGGATCTGAGTCGTGCAGTAACAATTTTAGAGATGATAAAGAGAAGGGAAAAAAGCAAGAGAGAATTGCTGCATTTAACATTGGAAATTACGGAAAAGAGGTAAAACAGTTCAATTTTGCTTTTAAATTATTAAATAAACAACTTATTAAATTGGCAAATAGATAATATTTTATGAAATTGTAATTGATTTTTTTAAACAGGTTTTGTTAGTTTTTCAGTTAAAATCTACATATTTAGAAAGCATCATGATGACTTGGTAATCAGAAACAGAGTTTTCAGTACATAATTCAGGTTACATTATCAAGACATCACTGAGATGTCTATTTCCAGGTTTAATAATTTACATGCCAACCTTAAGTCACAAATTGAAACCCAGACTGCAACTAAAGAATTTACACTTCAGAATATAACAAAATTGGAAGATATTACTATTGAGACAGAGGAATATAAGCAACAACTATCCCAAAACCCGACAACTTTAAAAGTACAAGGAACTATCACTATGGCAAATAACTTTAAGGACCAACAACTTACTATGGGAAAATTTAATGTGCAAGATAGTGATGCTAACATAGAAGACGTGGAAGATCAACACAGACAGTTTCCTGAAAGCCTGGATAGCCAAGCATTAATTACAAAATTGGATGACTATTTAAAGCAGATGAACCCAGATGGAAGAGGAATCCAGACCGAACTGAAGATAAAAGTTTTTAGAGCAAATACAGAGACTAGAACTAACAGGCAAAAACATAATGATTACAAGTGGTTTGGTTTTTGTGGACCACTGATGGCTAGATGGCCTCCTTCGATTCAAATAATATGTATTGAAGGGAGACCTATCTGGCAATTCAAAGACCTTGGTCTGGAAACCTGATTGGCCAAAAAAAAAAAAAGTCAGAGTTAGATTTAAAAAGTGAGTTCTTAGAGAACCATTAAAGGTTATCCTTTTAGTAATCAGTGACCTATCAGGATCTAAAATAGAAAACGTTTATGAGATAAAACTAGAATGTGTTTATGTATCTATTAGGCTTATTTTAGACATTATAATTTGTGCACTGACATAATGGAAATTTGGTTTATAGATCCCACGTTTGATGTTAAAAGACGTTTGATTATTCTATTTAAGAATTAAGAATTAGCTAAAATTTAAAACAGAATCTGGTTGTGTATAAATAGTTGTAGATTGATAAACATAGGCTGTGGTCCTGTCAGTAACGTGTGATGTATTAGGATGTGAAACAGGCAATGTTTATTAGGTAGAACATAGCTACTCAGCCACTGTGTACATGTTAGATGCTATAGTTTTTGCTGTAATGAAATCAGGGAAATTTGGGTTGTGAATATTATTTGCTATGTTAAAGGCTAAATTTGAATAATATAATTAAAATTAAAATTAGGTAAACTTTAATAACAGGACATAGATATATCTCAATGAAATTGAATTGACAAATTTTTCAACTGACCATGCTATTTCTAGGAATTAAATGTTAAGGGAAATTGAAATTGTAATAGATTTTCATTCCACGTATGTACGTAGTGCTTATCACCAAATATGTGGGTATGGAGATAAAAGGAATATTTTAGGTTATCAAACAGCTTTTTGGTTATTGTTGGCAAATCTTGCTATTTTGGAGAAAAGGATTATTAGAGTTTGACAAGTAAGTCTGATTTGCTTTAAATGATATTGTATTACACTTAAATTGAAAATACTGACTAAAATATTCTCACTATTAGCTGAAGTGTATAAAATATTTAATACTCTAAAATCTTTGATTGTTTGAAGCTTAGAGTGCTTTTGTCAAGGTGAAGGCAGCATTAAAACAACTGTGAAGTTAGACCAGCCCTTTTTGAAAGTTATATTTTTTTCCAAAACTGAAAAGAGATATGTTGACCTTGGAACACTTAAGATTTGAAAGGTTTTGCATGCTTACTGCAATCATCCTTTCAGAATGTATATTCTGAATATATCTGTAATGAAAAGTTTTCTTCTTAAGACTTGATGTAACACTCGCTTCTAGATCAGTAGTTCTCAGCATGAGCAGTTTCTAGTAAAAAATTTGAACTTCTGGATTGTCAACAATGTCCATGCTGATGGGAAATTCTGGAAATAAATTTCATGTATCTGGAGATTGCCCAAGTAGAGAAATGCTGAAGTAGGTTCTTGAGAGAATAAAGAAGCAAACATTAAGTATATAAACTAACTGTAGGAGATGACCAGGCTGGGCCCAAGGGTGGAGTCAAACACATCATCAGTTTGGAATTGTGCTATCACCAGAGACTTTCAAGTCCAGCCCCCATGTGAATTCCATTTGACTCTTATCTTGGCCTTTAGTAGACCTGATTCTTGTGTATAGGTAGCATGGAATAAATTCGTAGTACTTTTGAACTCTATCCTGGCTCTTGATTTCTTGAAACTGATTTTAACATTAGTTCTAGTAAATTCAAACTTTTTCTTTACTTTCCAGATATAAGTTGGGTGATTATAATGGAGAGATCATGTCTGAAGTAATGGTACATCGACAGCCTATGAAGCCTACCTATACAATTCCTGTTGGAATAGTTCCTAATAGCATTCAATTTAAACATCAGGAAAATATGGAATTGAAGGAATTTAAAATAAACAAGGTGACTCTGTCTATCCATCCATCCATTCATGATTTTAGATTCTACTAATGCTACTTTGTAATTTTATGCTATAAGTATGCTTAAACCATGTAAGTTCTTAATTTCATTCCAAAAGACTTCAAGATAACTCTAGGTAGCTACTACTTACTACTATAGTAAGTAATTTTGATAGACCATTATGTTAAAGCTTCCTATGAATTAATCCTGGTTGATCTGGAAAATCTAAGCAAAATGAGACCTTTGCTTAAATCCCAGGTAGTTTTATGGTTTTGATTGTGAAGTTGAAAAAAAAAATTCTTCTTAGAAATATTCATAAAATCAACCATGATTTACCGTCAATTTGAAAAAGGACTTACTTGATTCTATATTAGTTAAGGAAAAATTTGCTTTCCCTCTCACTTTATCACAATGATGCATTTAAAAAAAGAAATCTTTTAAAACCTACATCTTCTCCTTAATGGTTAAGATGTATCAAGTTAGATAAAACTATTAATGCATTTTCTCTTCATGCAGCAAGAGAAAGCCGACGCTATACGGCCAAAGAGAAAATATGAGAAGAAGCCCAAAATTGTACCTTCATCGGCTGCTAATGCTTCTCAGCAGACAATTCCTGCTTCACTGCCAATCTTTAATGCTAAAGATATGAATCAGTATGACTTTCCCAGCTCTGATGAAGATCCTCTTTCTCAAGTATGGCATCTACAGTCCTTTGGTTCAGTGAGAAGAAATATTCTTTCCTCCTTTTTCTTATCTACTGTTTTCTTTTTAAAGGTCTTTTCTGGCTCTTCTGAAGCTGAGGAAGAAAATGATCCTGATGGGCCATTTGCTTTCCGTAGGAAAGCAGGCTGTCAGTATTACGCTGTAAGTCTTGAGTTTCTATAGTATTATATTTTTACACTTATATTAATTAAATTCTTGTTTTAACCTTTTTCAAATATTTCTTTTCAAAGCCTCATTTAGACCAAACTGGTGACTGGCCTTGGAGTACTCCTAAAGGGGGAACGTTAGGAGATGAACGTTACAGATATTGCTTAACCACGCTTAATAGGCCGCAAAGGTGCATTGGGTTTTCGCGTAGACGGGTTGGACGTGGTGGAAGGTAGGCTTATTTATTTTAAAGCTCACTACAATAATACCATACTGATGTACACTTTGAAATGTAGTTGTAACATGTTAGTTACATTAGTACATAAATTTTAATTAGACATGTGTATTCTTAATCCATATCTTTGATTTAATTATGATCTCCCTTCTGTTATAAAAAGCTTTATTGTGACTTTTCTTCTTCTCTTTTCCCCTTTGAATCCATGATTTAAAGGCTAGCACTAACCATATTTTGTATGTCATTGCACTGCGTAAGTACCAGAAAATAATGGGAAGAAGACCCTGAAACCTGTGATAGTTCTTGGGTATGGAAATTTTAGGTATGGTAGTTCATCCTCCTTGACAATAGGCTGTGGATCTGTGCATCTTCTGCTTAAAGGTGTACATGTATTGAGGGTCTTCTGAGATCATCTTTGTTTATGTATATAACTAGAAAACTATAGATAGGCTTTGAAACAGCTTGATTTCTCATCAAATGATTTCCATGGGCATAACCTTTTTTCTACAGACTATATAAAAATCGACATTAAATTACATTAGTAATTTTTACTACAAAGATTCTGTGGCAAAATAGTAATTCAATCATATCTCATCTGGATTCTTTTGTAATGTGTTTTATAACACATTAATTTTAGTATGTAATTATTTTTCTTAAAGAATATTATCCGGCTAATCTGGAACCTTCAGTGCTTTACTTTATAAAAATTAGGTATAAAAGTATGTTACATTGCTACTACTGCAGATGCATCACAGCCTGGAATGAAGTATATATATTTCAGCATTTCTAGTATAGCCTTGTTTATATTTTACAATGAAATTTCTTTGACAAGTCTCCATAATTTACTTTCCTGTCATCGCATTCAAAATTGTCTCAATTTAGAAGCTTGTAAGAAGAATACACCAACTTTTGTGCATAGTGATGTAATTTTTAAAATATTTTAAGAACAGGTAGTCCTCGACTTATAAACACAAATGAGCTCAAAATTCCTGTTACTAAATGAGACAGTTATGTGAATTTTGCCCTATTTTATTATCTTTCATAATAATAATAATAATAATAATAATAATAATAATAATAATAATAATAATAATAATAATAATAATAATAATAATAATAATAATAATAATTTTATTTGTATACCGCCCTTCTCCCGAAGGACTCAGGGCCGCAGTTGTTAAGTGAATTGCTGCACTTGTTGAGTTAGTTATTAAGTGAATCTGGCTTCCCTATTGACTCTGCTTGAAGTGTGAAAACTGTCATAAGTTACTTTTTCAGTCACTTTTTCAGAGCACTTTTTCAGTGCTCTTGTAGCTTCGAATGGTCATTAAAGAAAGGTTGGAAGTCAAGGACTATCTGTATTTATGTTTACTTTTTAAAGCCTGGATTATTTTTCTAGATCTAAAAGGATGAGGGCTCTTTTTTATCTTAATTCAAACTGGATTTTTCAGAATAATCATTCTCTAACTATCTTAGCCCTTCATCCCTATTAGGTTGACACTATTAGGTCTAATTACCACTCATTTTAAATTTGTTTGTGATCCTCAAATTATAAAGTATTACCTTCACAATTAAGGATCAATTAATTTTTAAAGAAAGAAAAATCTTGTGACTTCTTAGTAAACTTTACATACATTTGAGCACTGAAAGTACTTCTAGTATTCTGGTATCCTTTTTTAATAGTGACATCTATCCAGACTGCTCTTTGGTTTTGCTGTCCTAATCTATCGTAAGGTACAATCAACCACTTATATGATAATATCTGTTTGTGGTGGTTCGACATTTGGTTCAAATAGACAAAGATTGTCCTGTTTCATTTCAAGTAGGAAAGTAACATTCATGTAGCAGATTAGAATTTGTCAACCTGAGGCTCTTGGTTAAAGTGGCTTATGATAATTTTTCACACCTATGACTTGCAGTATCCTCCTGGTCATGGGATCCAAATTTGGACACATTGCAACTGGTATGTATTTATGATAGTTGCAGGGTCCCAGGGTCATGTGGTCACTTTTTGCAACCTTGTGACAAGCAAAGTTAATGGGGAAGCCAGATTTACTTAACAGTCATGTTACTAATTTAACAACTGCAGTGATTCACTTAAACAACTTTGGCAAAAAAATGCAAAATGGGGCAAAACTCACTTAACTGTCTTAACTAGCAAAAGAAATTTTGGGCTCAATTGTGCTTGAAAATCAAGGACTACCTATATGTAACTCTTAAATAGGGCTGAACTTATTTAAAAATGATTTGAAAGAACTGTTTTTTACCTCAGCTAAGCATAAAATCTCTTTACAATATCTTAAAAAACCCAGGTTTCTTTCAGGTTTCCCCATAAGCCTATTATTAATTCCCATTAAGAAATTCGTTTTAGTCTATCCCTTAAGTATTAGCGTCTTATTTCATGCTAATGTGGAAGCATGAAAAGAGACATAAGTAGAATGGCAATAGAGGGCTTTCATAGGGACTCTTACCATTTCTTCCAAATAATTTTCAAATTGTATATAACACTCCTGTAAATGTTTTTCCAATGGTTGAAACAGCCAATTCGAAAAATATTTTCACACAGAATTTCCTTGCTATTTTTTCTTAAGAGTTTAAAAATAATGTTTGGATGAAGATAGGAATAACACTTTGGCTAGTATGTGATTAAAAATAATCTTCTTTCTATTTTTAGGGTGCTCCTGGACCGAGCATATTCAGAGAACAACAGTGCATTCTGTCAGCTGGATTCAGAAACACTTTCCTCACACTCTTCAGTCAATCAAATTGCCAATACCTCAGAAACAAATACCTCGGACAGATATTTATCTAAAGACCTCAGTCAGATACTAGTCAATATCAAATCACGTAGATGGCGTCATTTTAGGCCTCGGACACCAACCCTACATGACAGTGATAATGATGAACTTTCATATAGGAAATTGCACAGGAGTGTTAATCGAGCAGGCACAGCACAACCTGGGACCCAGACATGCAGTACCTCTTTTCAAAGTAAAGATAGCAGTGGTGCAGCACACTTTGGTATGTTGATTTTGACAAATATAATTCTAAAAGTATTGTTGCCGAAAGCCTAATTTTTATTTATTTATTCCCTATTTTCCGATAGTGGTTGATGTTTATGCTGCATGTTTAAATGCCATGCTAAAGTTAAAGATTGATATAGTAAATTTGGTCCAGATTTAGTTTGTACTTTAATTATAGCTATACTGTAATAATAGCTGTATTGAATCCAATCCATTTTGTTTTCAAATTTTTGGTAGAATTATATAGAGTTCATTCCTTACATTTCTTATTTATTTTTGTTGTTTTATTTATATTTATCAGTTTTGACCATTTATAATTTGATATTAAGAATGCAAAATAAGGAATTGATTTGAAATGTTCAAAACATCAACACTTAAAATCCAAAATTTAGTGATATACACAATCATGAAAAGTCATGCTGGTTTAAAAGACCAACTTATCAGTTATATTTTATCAGCACAAAAAGTTTGGTGAGCACCACTGAAAATTCCAGCCTGTAGCCCTTTGGCAGTGTAAATACCCATTTAATCAGATCTTAAAGAGATGGTATAAATAAAAAATTTTTTTGAGAAGCCATTAATATGTTGAAAGGATGCAATTCTATCCTGAATTCTTGTAAAAGGATCTTGTTTTTTTTTAAAGTCTTACAAATGATGTCTAAAAGTGAACAGGAATATTATTTTAAGACTACAGTGAGGGAGATATTTTTTGGAAGTTCAGAATTATATTTATAAACTGTAAACTTCGATGAGTCAAGCAGCCTAGGATACGGCCTTTTGATTGAAGCGCATTGGTATAGAATTCTGGAAGCAGTTGCTAAGACTTGTGTTGGTTAAATATGTAATTTGCAAATGTAAATCTTGAGAGTGTAATGTTTCAATTGTGGTCATCATCTTTTGTTATCTTCTGTAACTGATATAACACCTTTTAAATTCTGTTGGAACGGTTCTGTAGCACTGGATATCTGTTTTTTAAATAAAAGACAAGGAAATCATCTCTAACATGGATGAATAAAAAGATATATATAATAATGGCCGTAGCAATTTTATTAAGACTTTTGGTCATTTCAGTTGTTGAATCATTTTCTTTATTATAATTGCTTTTTTATAAGTTTTTTATTTTTCCATTATTACATTCACATATTTGAAAAACAACGTGGTGGTTGAGTACAATAATTCCATTACATTTAAATATCATCAATACAAATCTCAAAGAATTGCAGTAACTAATTCCCTATCTTTCCTACTTAATATGTACTGTCTCATATTCATATCAATACAGTTCTTATTCTATCTATCAAGCAGAAAATAGCTTTCTAACATTCATCAATAGTCTTCAGTTAATTAATTTAACATTCAGTTTTTTAGACAGTCAATGACCTAATAGATTTTTCTTAATTCTAATTTTCCATTAATATTTTAAATTTAATGTTTAATCTTTATCATTTTCAAATTTAAGTGACCCCAATTTCTTTTGCGCTTCCCCCACAGTCTAGTGTTCAGGATACACATCTATATAGATTTTCACCGCCTAGAGCAACAAATTAATAATACAATACCAATTAATAATACAAAGTAATATTCTTATTTTCTTGTAATCCTCAAATTTAATAACCCAGATTTCTTTTGTTTCCACGTTTAGTATTTCTTCTTTTTTCCTCTTTATGTCTACTATCTCATATTTAAGACTATTTTTACTATTAGCATTATACCACTGACCATTAATGTTTATACTTCAAAATTTTACTTAACCAAAATTTTTCTTTTTCTCAACTCATAACAATATGTTATATTCAAATCTTAGTTGTTTTAACATTCAATCTTTTAGCCGATCAGTTATCCAATAAGCTTTTCCCAGTTTTAATTTCCCCTTAAAATTCCAAATTTTTAATTAAGTACAATTCCTTTATCACAATTCCTCACAAAGTCTAGTATTTAGGATACACATCTTATATATAGATTCTTACCATCTACAACAAATTAATAACAATATAATGTTCTTATTTTAGTATTTATACTTCTAAATTTTGCGTGACCAAAATTTTCTTCAAATCATTACAATGTCTTATCTTCAGAATACATGTCTTATCTATTTGAGTATATTCTATTTTAAATACCTTGTGTGAATCACAACCCTGTTCCTTTTCAGTCTTATTCTAGTTTGCTTTCTTTGCCAAATCATTTTCCGTAACTGCTTTTAAATCATCAAACAGATTTCCTTGTATTGTTGTGGCTATTGTTTGGCTTTGAAAAGGCCATCCAATTGCCATTTTTTGAGCAGATCTAGCAGGTCTCCTTGATTTTCAATCTCAACGTGATTGTCCCGAAGTGTTTATCTTCTTTCATCTGTTTTTCTTTTTGATCCTCAGGTTGCTTCAGATGTATCAATTTCTTTTCTGTATCTTCCATCATCTGTACTTGTTGAATAGTTAAATCTTCTGTCATAGTATTTGATTTTTCATTTTTTTTCTGTAGAATTCTATTTAGATAATTCTTCAGTTGTAGTCATAATTGAGTTTGCAGGCTGCTTTCTTGTTTTTTCCTGCCATTTCTTATTTCATCACCAGCTGTGAGAAGAGTTTGAACAATCGCTTTTAACATGCAAAGAGTTTGCTCCTAATTTTTCTCTGTAGAAAAAAATCATTCCTGTTCTTCCATTGTAGTTTATTAAACTAAAAGCTTACAGTTAGAACATCCACTAAGTGAGGAGCAAAGCTAAATTTCTTGCAGCTGGTGCTTCAAGGTTGAACGTATCCTATCTATTTTCTAAGCTGTCAACAAGTCTCTCTTAAACAATAACAGGTTTCAATCTCAAGTTTAGCCACAAGATGTCACCCCATAGTTGTTTTGATCTTTTCAGTTTTTTTCTTCTACTTTAAAAGAAAAAACAACCCAGGTCTTCAGTAAGAATAAAGATCAGGGGGAAAAATGAATAGAAAATTGAAAATCTTACAATCCACCAGTTTTAGAAAATATTCGGATCCTAGTATTTTTTTAATGTTTTTAAACTCCCTTGGGTAGTTGGTCACTGCTGTTTGTGGAGGGAGGGCTAAAATCTCCCTTCCCTCACCACAGGGGGGAAAAGTACTTTAGCAGCTTATGCAAGTAGGTAATTAATTAGGATGTAAGAGAGGTAGATCTCACCCAGTCTCTTCCACGCTGCTTTAGAATTCCCAGATGGTAGGTGTGACTTCGGCTGTCTGCAGCCTTGTGACGGTCCATATCTCTATGTTCGGTCTTTCGTCCACCGGTTTGGAGGAATTCTAACAGGAGAGTTACCGCTCTTCTGCGATGGCCCCTCCTTGCTGGTTGCCTCTCTGGGGCAGCTTTCTACCCTTTTCAGGGTCCCCCAGCAGTACGAAACTGAACGTGGAAGACGAGACTTGTCTTCCGAGCGTCCATGGCGGCCGCACAAAGATTCAAAGCTTATTTTTATAACTAATTTCATCACTGTTTGAATTACATAATTGATTCCAGACAGAAGTATGAGGATATTGGAATAGTATTTCATATGAATATAAAATAAGTTAGAACTCTTGAACCACCAAAGAAAACCATCTTAACATATTCGTCTTATCTTGGCAGATCTTCATTATAGCTGCCTGTCCTGCTCTACAGTAGTGGCCAAAATTGTGGAAACCTTTTGGGAAAAGTGTTTTTTGAAGTTTGATGGTTAATAACACCACTTTTGTTTTTTTGGAGTAGTACCATAAAATTATATACCAATGGAAAGATAATTTAATCAAGAATGTAATGCAAAATAGTTTGTTCAATTATCTGTACTGTATTCTATGAAAAGTTATAGCCAAATAACCAGAAAAAGGAAGCACAACTTGCTTAGGTTGATATCAAGTAGCTTTCCTTCATCTGATTGTAGCCAATGAACATGTTTAGGGAGAGAATCAGGTGTCATCTTGTTTTGACAATGAGCCAATCAGATCACGAGTAGGATTCAGTTGTTGATATCATGTATTGAATCTGAGAGGAGGACATTTGCCAGTGTGTTATGTGATCGCTATCAAGTTGATTGCGTTTTTTTTTCTTCTTTCATTTAGTGAACTTGTAAAACGTAATAAAATTAAAGTAACAGTGCAAAGAGTTGACTGCTTGCCCAGAAAGCAATGTAAAATAGTATTATTAAGTGAACAAGGCTACAGTTATAAACAAATTAGAAGAAAAATTGGTGGAAACGTAACCAAAGGTGGCATTTCTAAATCTTTCCCAAAAGATTTCCACAATTTTGGCCTCTACTGTAATGAGTGCCTGCTGCTGTATTGTTGTTGGGGTTTTTTGTTCCACCTGGAATAAATAGCTTACATAACTAGGAAACATTAGAAACTATAACTAAAGAAAAACTAGAATTTGACTATAAACTCGGAAATAATTTTAAATATATTCTACAGTTTTCATAAACCTGGTTCATAAGCTGACTGTCTCAAAGTGTGCAGTAAGGACTTTTGATGTTACAATTCAGTCATGAAACTTTAAACAAAGCTTCCAAATTATGTAGTTTTCCCCTTCTTCCCATTTTTACAAGCCAATTTCATATTTGTCATTATTCAGAAAAGTCACAGTTTGCAGCTGTTACTGAATATGGCAAATTGTTTGTGTTTCTTTTCCAACCTAAATTGAAAACAAGTTATAAAATACTAGATTGTAATGAACTGTATTCATTTGTGCCAGTAAACTGCTATTTATTCAGTGAAAAATGTCATAGAAAGAATGTGTTTTTGTAATCATGCCATTGTGGATCAGGAGGTCTTTCTTAATGAAACTCATGCTTAGTCATTTTGTCAGTTAATGCTGTGTTCTTTATCTGGGATTTTCCTTGAGGACTACTAGGAAACTAGCTAGTCCATAATGCTCTGGTGTGTGTAGTTACAGGCATAGCCCAATACACCATTTATTAATTCATTTATGAAAATGTATATGGCCGTCCAACTCACTCAGTCTAGGCTGTTTATAAAACTCTTGTAACACTGCTGCTCCTTAATCTGCATTGTGGACTTCTGGGTACAATTCGAGGCCCTATTGATCATCTAAAAATCCCTTCAGGATATAGGGCCTGAATATCTGTGGGACAGCACCTCTCCACTATTCTCTGTCCTTCCTATAAGATCGAAAAAGATCTTATCCTATGAGGCTCATCAACAAAGTAGCAGCATCTTATGAGACTCCATAAGTAAGCTGCCTTTTTTGTCATAACGCACCTTTGGAACAGTATCCTCCTCTCTACCAAAACCACGCGGAAACAGAGGTTACAAGTAGAAAAAAATTAATTATGCCTGAATATTGGAAAGTGAGAAGAGTATGATGGCTCAGCCGCTAAAGACACTGAGCTTTTGTGAGCTGGAAAGCTGACGGTCCAGGTTTGAGACCCTTTACTTTCCCAACTCCTGGCCATCCTTGGTGGAGCAGTGGGCTAATGTCTCCTTAAGTAACACCAGCTGCCTGCAATTAGTGCAGGTTCGAGTCCCACCAGGCTCAAGGTTGACTCAGCCTTCCATCCTTCCGAGGTAGGTAAAATGAGGACCCAGATTGTTGGGGGCAATAAGCTGACTTTGTAAAAATGCCGCTGGGGGGGGCGGAAGCCCTAATAAGCAGGCATATACATAGAATGAAGGCTATTGCTAAGCACATTGATTTGTGCTTCTTAGATTGTAAAGCGCCCTGAGTCTTCGGAGAAGGGCGGGATATAAATGGGATTAAAAAAAGTTCAAAAACATGCAAATGCGAATAAATAGGCACCACTTCAGTTGGAAGGTTACAGTTCAGACAACTCTGGCTCCCTTGGCTAAGAAACAGATGAGCATCTCTCCCTAGAGTTTGACACAACTGTACAGGGAAACCTTTACCTATGGGAAAGTGAAAACAAATGGGAATTAAAACCATCCATAGTATTTGAGGAAAAGTCTTGAAATAAGGAATATTTTTAAACATTGAACAACATTGAAATCCAAATCTTAATTTTAAAAACAGTATGTATTTATAATGTACACTGAAGTTAAACTTTAGTTTTAATAATCATTCACATCAAATGATTAAATTTCTATGTAATAGCAATAGCAGTTAGATTTATATACCGTTTCACAGTGCATTACAACCCCTCTCTAAGCGGTTTTTAGAGTCAGCACGTTGTCCCCAACAATCTGGGTTCTCTTAGCGACCTCTTAGCAAATAGGGTGATCACACCCTATTTAAGGCAGTCTTTTAAAATGTTTGTATATATTCTGTAGTTGTATAAATTATTTGATCTCACTGCAAAAATAATTCCTTAACTGAAAGCTTAAGTAACATTCTGATCAGAAAGGGTGTACAAACTTAAGAGATGTTTAATTGTCCAAGGTAAAAGCTTATTTGCTGTCATGATAATATCCTGTCTTCTTTTGATGGTAGTCTTATAAAGGCAATGATCCAATAACACGTTACTGCCTTTATATTGTCTTTTCATACTGCAGTTCATTTCCTGCCTTAACTTTTAATAAACCATTTTCTTCTCTATGATCTAGGTTAGTTTTAGATTAGCAAAGATTGTTTTCTGATTTGTTATTGACATAATCTCACATGAGCTGAAAAAGTACCATTGGCCCAAATGAGCTTCATTGGATAGATGGAAAATATTTTCCACATATAGGAATTATTATTCTCTTAATCATTTTGTTAAACTGAACAGTACTTATGGAAAAACATTCGATTATTAGTATTTTCTCAGGTTTCGTAATATTTAAATTATAAATAATTCATACAGGAGAAAAAGCAAATAGAATAATCAGATTTTTTAAATTCTTTAAAATCAAGGTGTTTTGCAAGCATATTCTTCAGGGCAGTTTTCATGTGTTTATTTGCACTGCTGTTTTCCTCAATAAATTCTGCACAGATAATGTGTGCTTCTACCAAGACTTAGTACCAAGACAATGTTTCAAATTAAAACAAATTCATTGGGCAGCCCTGAAATGTTTCTTTAAAAAGGTTCAAGTTCAAAACAGAATACTTCATATTAGTAACAAAGCTGTTTTAACTTTGGAGCACTTCCAAAATGTTGGAAATAGCTTGGTACACAGGTAGTCCTGAACTTACGACAGTTCACTTAGTAACTGTTCAAAATTACAATGGCATTGAAAAAAGTGACTTATGACTGTTTTTCACACTTACAAACATTGCAATATCTCCGTGGTTATGTACTGAAAATTTGGATATCTGTCGACTTGTCTCATAGTTATGATGGTTGGAGCATCCTGGGATCATGTTATCACCTTTTGCAACCTTTTGACCAGCAATGTCAATGGAGAAGCCAAATTCACTTCACAACCATGTTACTAACGTAACAACTGCAATGATTCACTTAACAACTGACAAGCAAGTTGTGACTATACAAATTGAATTAATACACTTTAAAACTATCATAATTAATTGTGCACATTTCAATAGGGTCTCTGTACACTGACCATTTCAGTTTGCATACTTCTAATCCTTAAACATATATGCAAATATGGGCATGCCTGAATGAACCTAAGTATCCTAATTTTATTTAGAATCAAGCATTTAAAAAACTATATTTTAAAATTCAGATATACACTTAGGGGAAGAAGTTTTTTTAAAAATTATAAATGTGAATTTATATGAGCTGGAACAAAAAAACCCCTACATATACAATTGTTTTTGTTGGGGGAAAATATACCTGATTTGTGTATTCCATACAATTTTGGCTTACACATCTGAAACCATTGTTTCATTTGTCACATGAAAAATCATTTTTGAAACCAAACTTTTCAATAGCAATTTAATACAGATCAGAATCCACTTATTTAAAATGGAAAAAAAATTCTAAGCATTCCTAAGGAACTCTGTGTTATAACCAGTACATTTATCCTATTACTTTCTCTCTTTTATGAGTGTATATAAGCTGTGAAATCAGATGAAGAAAGTCTACCAACGTGAACAGTGATGTGAAATACTGCATAAGTATTTTTTGGTTTGGAAGTTAATTTATATTAGGTTTTGTCCAATAAACACCTGATATATGCTGTAGCTACCAAATACACACATTTTCTTATGTATACATTTTCAGTGGAATGGAATTAAGAATTTGGGAATTAATATGAATATCTAATTATTATCCTGATGAATTTCTTCCACCACTGTATCCTTAACAACATTTTTGTATAGGCTTTTCATTACATATTTCAAAAGTAAATACCACAAACAGTTACATTAGCATAATTGTATGTTATACAATATTTAAACAGATGAATATTAAGGCTGCATCCAGCCAAATCTGTTTCAAACGTAAATGTTTTTGCTGCAATTTAAAGCCTAAAAACCATCATTCTTTGATAACTGGGGGTGAGAGAAAGGAAATAAAACTCAAAAACTCACTTTTTTCTACATTGGAATACACTTAGACCTATAGATAGGCAAAAGTTCTATGAAGGTTAGCTTGGGATGGTATTTATGAAGGTTGTTAATCAAAAGTGTATGGTGCACCAATGTGTTGCATTATTACATATTCTTTTTTAGTTCATTTTATGTGTATTGATTAGTGCAATACAAAATGATACATAAGTAATCTGTTTTTTAAACTTGGCATGAAATCTGTATTGTGCTGTCGTGTATGAAATTAAAAAGTAGGTTATAATTTTTAATTTTCTGACCAAGTTTCATCTAAAGTAATACCTATTAAAGTAAACTTTTGTATTTAAAACAAATTGAATTTGGAAAACTTGCCATATTCTAGAAACAAAGTTTAGAACTTATTATTCTGTCTAAATTCACAAAGTTGGCATTAGGGAGATTTTCATTAAGATGCAGTGAAACAAAAATTGCAATGAAACTTCTCTATTTTCTATTTTTAGAACTCTCCATAGACAATAAGTAGTATAATACAGTCTTTCTTCATTCCTCTGTAAATCAGCATAATCAACTCTGTTCTTATTGACTGGATTTTTTCTCCCAGGTGGGTTAATTGAGGGAAATTGAATTATTACAATGTACCATTTATATTCTAATACACACATACATGCATACATACATACATACATAAATTCTCAGTTAAATATCAATATTATCAACATATTTTAGCTGATGTATCAAAAATTATACTATGATAATCATAATACAGCAATTTGCTGTTCTATAACAGCAGTTCAGATGTTTATCCTGCATGGTTTACAACCAAGCTTTATTTTGGAAGTGCAGTTAGTATGAAATCCCACTAGAGCTGGAGTACTAAATAAATGTACTATGCTTAAGACCTGTGCATTTATAGAATTCTTTAAACTAAGGAATGCACATATTAGGTCTACATATTTTGATACAGTATTCTCTCATTTTATATTTTGTTCAGCATTTACAGCCGAACAATACCAGCATCATCAACAGCAACTGGCACTAATGCAGAAACAGCAGCTTGCACAAATTCATCAACAGCAAGCAAATAGTAATTCTTCTGCGAACGCTTCACAGGTGAGGGAATTGCCTGTACTATGATTTATTCCTCATTTTTTTCACCAGGAGTCATCTTTAATTCTCAACTGTTGCCATAACATCTTGCAACTAACCAACAGAAAAATGGCTTTCGTTTGAATCTTCATCTTAGCCTTACGCTAGTGTTTAGAAGTGATGCTACAGGTGAGTATAGATGGCACTACTGCTGCCCCTTGTATCAGAAAAAGAGGTGATTCAGCATTATAAATATGTAAGGGAGGAAAACAAGAATTGTCTTTTTGATGTGAACAACATTGCAATATTGAATGCATATTCCAGAGAAACAGAACTTGCATTACTGCTGGCAAGTCTTGATGGATACCACATGTATTCTAAAGAATGCTTTTAATTTACATTTGCATTCTCTTCTACCCTCAAATAAATTTACAGATCAATCCCTACATTATACATTTTAAAGTTTTCAGTGTTTTCAGAAAATAAAGCTTTTTATCTCATTAGTAATTAACTTAGGGTTAGAGCAAATAATCATGATATATATTATTTGACTGAGTTTATTGATTTATTTGTTTTAAAAATATAGGAAACTATGGTTTAAAAGGCTGAGAATATTTTTAATTTTAACTGGGTTTTAATT
This sequence comes from Vipera berus, assembly GCF_964194415.1. NCBI lineage: Eukaryota > Metazoa > Chordata > Lepidosauria > Squamata > Viperidae > Vipera > Vipera berus. Next base: position 114,269,025 of record NC_138205.1, on the reverse strand, counting down.
TTCTCAGGGTTTTATTTAATCTCTTTTAATTTATTTTAACGTTTGTATTGACTGTTTTTTAAATGCCCTGTAAACCGCCCTGAGTCCTTCGGGAAAGGGCGGTATATAAATCTAAATAAAATAAAATATAAATAAATAAAATAAAATGCCAGTGAAAAACCCTTTTTTATTTATTCAGAAAATACCAATAATTAATTTTATGGCTGTATATATACTTACTCATGCTACTAATCAAGTATTTGCTTGAAAAAAATGAAATGGGATTTTTAAGTAGATCTTTAGTGCATGCTTTTGTGGTTGTTATTCCTCTTAGGATTGTGTACTATTTCCTCCCCTACATTCTATACTATATACTATAGAGTAGTTTTGAAATTAAAAAAAAAACATTCCATACTTTCTCTTAACAGAAACTGGTGGCTTTTCCATTTCTATTGTTGGGCTCAGTGGTACATTATTGTGGTGTGTGATTTATAGCTTGATGTTATTTTTTTCTTGTTAAAAGGGTTTTAGTTCCAAGACATTGGATTCTGTCAGTGCTCAGTTTGCTGCTTCAGCCTTGGTTACATCAGAACAGCTCATGGGATTCAAAATGAAGGATGATGTGGTGCTTGGAATTGGGGTGAATGGCATCCTTCAAGCCTCAGGTAAGCAGTAATGATTGTAGTGTCAAAAAGTATAATTGCGTGTGGGTGGGGGAAGAGAGAGAGAGAGAGAGTTAAACTAATAATTGCCTATTGTCATTTGGGATGACTTACTTTTTCTTATTTCACAGGAGTATATAAGGGCTTACACTTCAGTAATACTACGCCTACAGCACTTGTACATACAAGCTCATCAACAGCAGGTTCAGCCTTGTTACAGCCTTCAAATATAACACAGACTTCAAGTTCCCCCAGTGCACTGAGTCACCAAGTAACTGCTGCCAATTCTCCAACAACTCAGGTTCTGTTTGGGAACAACATTAGATTAACTGTACCCTCATCTGTTGCCACTGCAAACTCTATTAATACGCTCAATGCACGGCACATACCTAGGACTCTAAATGCTGTTCCATCATCTGCCTTAAAGCTGGCTGCAGCAAACTGTCAGGTCCCCAAGGTGCCAGCCTCATCCTCTGTGGACACAATACCAAGGTAAGTTCTTTTCTTATACTTTGTCAGGTTGAAAAAGAAAAATTTTAAGCAAAATAGTATCGGTAGAAAATTCTTTCAAACTGTCTAATTTCTGCGTTAAGAAAGTGAAAATGGAAGTTCTATAATTAGAAATATTGAATACATTTATGATAAGTTTATCAAAAGTGGGATAGACTACTTTTTGTAAAACTTGATTTTCCAAAGAAAAGGGGTCTTTTTTGGTGCTGCTGAACAGAAAGCACCTAGAAAAGTCTTAATTAATTCACAGCTTCTAATTTTCATTGCTTTCATTTAATAAAATTTGAACCTCCTATTCATTTATTATAAAAGATTATAAAAAAATCTCACTTGTTATGTTTTTAATCTTATTCTCAGTTTTGTTTTTCATTTTTCTATTTTTGTTGTAGATTTGGGTATATTATATTATATTCCAAGTATATTAATACTAATACCTCCAACTTGGAGATGTGTATATAGTAATACTTGCAACATTAAGGTTGATGTGCTCAAGCCCTGAAAATAATAATCCATGTGATAAAATTACTGCTTATTGTCTCCTTCCCCCTAATCTTTTTTTTTCAACATTAAAATCAGTGTGCTGTAATCATTAACTTATTGGAATAGCTCTGAAGAGACTTGGGCCATCATTTGCCATGGGAGCTTTCTCAGATCAAACTACATTACATTGTGGTTGTTCTGCAGAAAAATGAGAACAGGGAGTGCTGTGGATACCACCTTCAGCTCCTGAAGAAAAAGCAGGATATAAATCTGACATGATTAAATAATAGGATAGGATATTACCTGGAAATTCCAGGTTTATAGATAGGAACTCAAATGAAAAAAATCCAGATTTTTCCACTGATTTCTTCAAGTTATTCAGGATTCACTTAAAGAATCCTACGTTTGCCTTTTTAATCATTTTTATTGATATTGTCATCATTGCCCCATTTGGAGGTTGGAGGGGATGATGTTAGATTAATTTACTTATATCCAATCCCGGCTACATTAAATCTGCAGGTAGTATTCTTTTCTTGGAGATGTTTAGGAATACATTGAATTGACCATCCAAAAATAAATTGATTATTAAATACTTATTTTAGATTGGTAGAATCTGTTGGAAATATAAATATTGGTTTATTTTTACACAATGTTTCCATAAGTATGAGACAATACAGATTTGAAAATGAGAAGAAATATATTACTACGCTACACCAAGTTCCAAAGATAAAAAATAAGCACTTTTACCATGTTCTTAAGAGTGGTTTTTTTCCTATTTAGATACTCAACCAATGTATTTATGTTCTCTCTACTTTTATATTTCAGGGAAAACCATGAAACAGAAAAGTCAGCACTGAACAATATAGCAGACAATACAGTAGCAATGGAGGTGACGTAGTTTCTGTAGTAACGAAACTTCAATCTTTGGGAACTTGTTTAGGTGCTATGCATCAGTAGCAATTTGAATGCAAGGGATGATGGAATGCAGCATATTGTATTTCCATGGCTGCTGTGGGGACTTGACAGCAATGCACATCTCTCATGCTTTGGTTTTTCTATTCTTACTGTTAATAGGAAAAAATCAATACCTGTAAATTAAGATGACAGCAATTATCTGTACAATACTGTGTATTTGTAATACCCTTGTATATATGTTACTTGAATACAGAACCGTTCATTTGTGATGCTTTGCACTTGGGGCAGGGGGGAGGGAGAATTGCAACAAAGTAAGAGTGTAAGAAGAGAGATTGTATAAAGATGAAGTGTCATGACATCATGTGCATGGTGCGGAACCTGCTGTTTTATCTATTTATTGTGCTGTGTTTACAGTTTTTGTACACTGTACCTTCATTGGTTCCTGTGCTGTAGTAAATGTGTTAGGTAGCTGTGGACTCCTTGGTATTTTGTAAATGGTATTAACATAACTTGGTTCCCCCTCTGGATCCTTGAGTTTTTTTGTGTATCATGTGAAAAATGGTGACATACATAATTTTTTTAAAAGGCATCAGTTTAAAAATGGGGAATGTACTACTCAATATGATCTTCCTGCTTTAAAATCACAAGGCAAGTAACAAGCTAAAAATGAAGTCTCATGGATTTTATTCAACTGACTAGCTCACTTGTGTGCAGTTTCTGGTACCTAAAAGCACTAAAGTTATGTTGCTGCTCTTCATATAGCCCCCTCTGTTGTCCCATTTTTATGCACCAAAATAGTGGTGTCAAATCAAGTATGCAAATGGAGTCCTTGCAACTGGAGTTTTATGTTGTCTCGCCATTCTTTTGATCACAAATTATATTTTTTATTGTGTAATTGTTATTAAAGACTTCATTCTTCACTTGTTCTTTTTGAAAAAATGGCTAAAAGGGAAAAGAATGCAGTAATTGCTGTACGTGTCTCATCATTCCAATTTCTAAAAACAGCCAGCTTTCCTTCCCCCACCCCCTTTTCTTTTAATAATCTCCAAAAGGCTGCAAGACCAGAACCACAACTGTTGGGTGCCTTTCTTTGGAAATATTTGCCCTCTCTTCTGTGAAGAGAATGGTACTTAGGACTCTACTACTAGTGCTTTGTCAGTACCGGTCTGAATGCCCATTCTGATGGCGTACATTATCTTTAAGGTTTTTAATCCCACCTGGAATTGTGATAGAATTCTCACAAAATAAACCCAGGGCATTACATGTTGACAGAAAAGTGTGTGGTGTGTTATACTAATTTCATTTTATGAATTTATTTATTCTCAGAGAATGTGATCCAAAACAGCTGAGCATGCTTGTTTTAAATTAAAATATTTTAAAAGTAATGCAGTAAATGAATTAATAGGGATCACTGATCAGTGGCTTCCAATAAAATGGGACAAAGAACTGATCTGGTTTGGATCTTAAGACTTGACTTCGAACTGGAGTGAAGCATTGGTGAATCATGCCTGGTACAAGAAGCCAAAGCAGAAAAAGATGTGTGTATGTGCTTTTTCAAAAATTTCTAGAATCTTTCAAAGTTCATGTTTACAAAAACATTAAAATGAAGTTACAGATCATTGTAGACAGAAATATCCAGATGGATTGTGCTTACATAAAAAAATAAGATTTCATTGAACAATTGTTGAGTGCAATGTAATGGTAATCTCTGATAAAATTCCTTTGTCAAGCTTTTCAATTAATTACATTATTAATTTTGGCAAGTTACTTTTATTTGCCTAGTAATTATATCTGAGAATAGGGAGGTAAATTATGTATTGGGAAGGAGGAAAGCAGTGTTTCTGAGAAGAGAGTTTGGAGAGATTCTAACAATTATTGGCTCTGGGAACTCCAGCATTTTTAAAACAGAAAATATCCCTATCATCTGGCTAAGAAAGCAGGAATGAGGTCTAGCCCCACTTTAGCCATGAAAGCCAGCTGGGTGACCTTTGGCCAATCACTCGCACCTTAGGGGTTGTTGTGGGGAAAAAATAGGAGGAAGATATGTTAGGTATGTTTCCAACCATGAGTTATTTGTAAAAATAATGCAGGATACAAATAAAAGTAAAATCAATTAATTTGTATTGGCATTTGAAAAAACGTGCTTCACTATATAGTGGCTGTCCCTTTTTTCCCACTAAAAGTGCTATAATGTTGAGTGTGTAAACATGACATTTTGCTATCTTTTCCCTTACCAGCTGCAGTAAAGAAACCTAGTGATGAACAAATAATGGAATAGTTAGTTTTTAGCATCTGGAAGGAGACACAATAGTTTGAATCTTCATCTATGAATTTCATTAAAAAGATCTTCACCTAAGTGGTGAATATTGTCAGATGCCAAATCTGAGAAACTACAGAATTACCTTTACCATGGGTACAATTTTTGTGTTGTAGTTATTTTCATTTCATAATTGATGTGCATTTTGCACTGTGTATTTTTCCCTTGATACAATGCAAATCTACAAAATGTCAATAGAGCTGGAAAACAAAGTTGTAATTTCTTTAAAATAATTACGATCTTTCTTACCTAATTAATGTGTAAAACAAACTAATCAAGAAACTGAAAAAGATCTTTATTTTTAGCATATCAAGCATCATTCAACTACTTAGGTTTTCAAGTAGTTCATAATGCTTGAAAAAAGAGCAATGTGTGCAAAGTGGCTGCTTGAAGCAATCTTTGGACTTGAAGAACTGTTAAAAGTTTGGTTTGGGTATCCTACTTTTTGGCACACGGCTCATTAAAAGTTGGCTAGAGTTTTCCTAATGGGTATGATTGCTGAATCTCTGGTTCTTTGTGCAACTAAAATTGCCAGTTTCCAAAAACTGGAAATACCATAGTAGCTTTTAGCACACTAGTCTAAAAAACACAAGTGTGCTGTAGTGAAAAACAGAAAAATAAGTAATAAAAATCCTTGCTTTGATTTCCCCCTCCCAAGGAAAAGAGGGTACCTTCTGCATGGGTTCATAATTTATATAATTATTTTGTATTTAGTGCTCCTTTTGAATATAGATAACATACTGAACTATTAAAGTCAAGACTAAGTGTGCTTCGCTTGGTAGGTAAAAATGGTTAGGTTGTGGTTCAAACATGTATAAATCAATTTCTTAATAGGCACAGACTGGCAGAATGTATGCAGAAGCCTGATAATACCCTTATATTAAGACTTTTACATTTTAATCATTATACAAAGTGATACATTATATTTGTCTCCTCTTTCCTGACTAGCCCTTTATTCTCTGCAGGAAGAACACCATCAAAGGTGACACACCAGTGTTTACCAACACCTGACAACAATTGTTCTCAAAACTTGCTCTTTCTCCCATAATTTTCAGAGGCTGTGTAAAAATGGGATGTACTCTTCCATAGCTTCTGGAGCTTTTCAAAGTCACACAGAATGAAGCATGCTTTGCACTGAGGAGAACAAAAAGTTCAGCTCAAAAGAAAGTGGATAGAGCACAGCAAATGACTGTGGCAGAAGCTGGGTCCTAAAGGGAGTCAGAAAAGAAGCAAAAGGATTTCCAAGGACCTTGCTTCCGCCACAGCCATCTGTTGGCTGCATGTGTTGTGCTGTAGTCGCTTCTTCTGAGCTGTACTTTTTCTTCAACTTATACAAGCTGCAGAAATATTTTCTTTACTTCTTTCCGTTCTTCTGTTCTTCAGCCTGGCAGTCACTCATAAAGATAAGTAACTTACAGATTTTGTCTGTCACTGTGCATTCAGTAAATTTAGCAAATTTTAAGTGGTTGAACAGGATCAGGATTGGAGGGCAGAGTCGCAATTTAATTTCAATACCTAATGAGGAGGGGATCATCAAATCTATCCCTCCCAGCTTTAATGTTTTGTTTTACTGAAGAAATGTGGATTTCTGGAGGGTAAGGAAGGAAAAGATTTGGAGAACATCCTTCTGAAGCTGCCATCTTTGCATCCAGGTAGCTGGTTTCCCCAAATCTAGCAAGAGCCAGGAGTAATTTGCAGTCTTCCGAGCAGAGCAAAAAGTTCATCTTGAAGCTACTGCATTTCCATGCAGGCGACTGGCTTCCCCAACAGAAGCCAAGAATGGCTTGTGGTCTCTTGATCAGGGCAAAAACCTCTAAAAAGAGCTGCCATTTCTGCAAGGAATTGTCGGAGCGCTGAAAATAGCTGCTTCCAGGAGGCATGAGGAGTGGGTCAAAGCACTGCAAATTCCCAGCAAGGTGGGATGAGAATAGAGAGATGTGCAATAGCATCCCTGTGGTCATTCATAAGGGCAAATGACGACGGGCACTGCAGGCACATTGAAATGGGGTGGTATGTATTTTTTGAGGGGGGGATGTTCTGTTGTAACTGGCCATTATGTGACAGGTTATATCTCAAGGACTACCTGTAATCAATCTTTCCATAATCTAATTTCTCTAAAGAATTAAGAGAAATCAGAGAAACAGATGACAACAGATATGACTCTTAAAATCAACAAGGAGGAAATTGAATTTGTTCAAGAATTTATCTTCTTTGGATCCAAAATTGTTCATGATGGCAGTTCTTTTCCTGAAATCAAACACAGGATAATCTTAGTTAGAACTGCAATGGTTAACAAAATAAGATCTGGAAAAGCAGAGATATTGATATCAATATAAAAAGGCTAGTTAGAGTGATAGTCTTCTCTATAATGATCTATGGGTGCGAGAATTGGACACTTAAAATGGCTGATGGAAGAACAATTGATGCCTTTGAAGTCTGCTGGTATAAGATACTGTATATATTATAGACAGCCAGAGCAACTAACAGAGGCTTGAATCATATAAAACCACATATCACTGAAAGCTAAAATCATAAGACTACGTATGATTTACTTTGTCCATTCTATGTGTAGAAATTCATTAGAGAAGGCAATGATGCTAAGAATGGTTAATGGACGAGGAAGGGGCAAGCAAAGAACAGGCTGGCTTGATAACATCAAATCTGATACAGAATTGAACATCCAACAATTGAAAGAAGATGCTTGACAGGGTAGCATGGACATCACTTGCCTATAAAGTCATCCAGAGTTGGACATGACATCTTGTTTGTTGTTCCTACTTTTTTTTTGATGCTGATAGCTTGCATTTGGTCATCAAACATCTTTCTTATTGCCTGATTTTTCAGTCTTTGTTTTTTGTTTTAAAAGTTGGTTGGATTTTTTTCTCGATATTTCTTACTTCTTCCTATTGTTCCTCAGGTTCACATAAATTAATGGAATCTTTATACTGATTTCATACTCTGACAACATATTTCTGGCATATTGTAGCTACCACTACTACCATCCATTAATACTTGATACTATTAAATATCCTGGCAGACTAGATTGATTTTCTCTACTATGCCTAATACATAATCTCTGATTTCAGTGCTATCTGTCTACTAATACTTATGTCTATATGTAAAGTCTGCCTTTATGTTTTTTGAAACAGGTATTGGTAATAAATGAAGAATTTATTCTGCAAAACTATGTAAATTTCCTATTTGCATTATTGTAATGACCCAATCAAGTTGGTGCTGTAATTCGTATGCTACTATATTTCTCTAATTTTTTTTCATTGTTATCTTCCATTTGTCACAATAGTGCATTCAGCAGCCTTTGCAACTTGCTAAAACATTCCTCAGTATTTTCCACCATGAATCCACAGGAGAGACATAACCCCATACAGCAGTTCACTTAGATCTGCTGGTTCTAATAGATATGAATATACTGTTTATTTGGTTATAGCAGAGCATATACTTAACAATATCATTTCTGAATTATCACCACCTATCTGTTCCTTCTTATTGTGCCTTGTGTTAAATCAACATGTGACCATCTAATTTAAAGGTGTCCATTCCTATCCATCTGTCTCATTTTTTCTCAAAGTATCCAACTGAATCCTCCTTTATCTTCTTGGACAGTTTTAAGTTTTTCCTTTGTCTAATTCCCACAATGTTACAATTGTATCAGTATAAAAAGAAAATTAAAGCTTATTTTTTGAAGCTTCTAATCATAGAATTGGAAAGGACCTAAAGATCATCAACTGCAATCCCTTGCACTGTTCCAGCTCTATCAACTGATTACTCAACCTCTGAAAATCTCCAGGAGAAAAAACAACTACCATACTCCATGTAGATAATTAGTCCACTGACTGACAGCTCTTACTACCAAGAAATGATACCTAAAATATAATCTATATCTACATCCCTGTGGTTTCATCCCATTCATCCTAATCTTACCCCCTGGAGCAAGCAAAAATAAATCTTGCGTCTCTACAATGTGACAAACAAATATGGAGAAAGCTGCCATATTTCCCTCTCAATCTTCTCTTCTGCAAGCTAAACATCTAAGTCTACTAAACATAGGGTTTGGTTCCCAATCCTTTCACTATCTTGGTAGACCTCTGGACTTGCAGTAAATTATTCTTTTTTAAATTGAAACATACATAACTGAACACTATTTCAAGTGAAGCCTGATCAAGGAAGATCAGAGCAAGATAATTACACTATGCCCCTCTTAATGCTCTTTAAGATGTTTTTTGACTTCTTTAAAACTGTATTACACTCTTAGATCATATTCTAGCAAATATTTGATTAATATTTGCATCCTCTACAAAAGTAGTTGTGATTCGTGACTTGTCACCAAAGCACACAAGCCACTCTTTGTTGCATCCCCTAAAATTCTAACTCACAAGGGACACAAGCCATTCTTTATTGCACCCTGAAATGTCATCTCACACCATTTGGGGGTGTGGATACCTCAGGTTGGGTACCCCTGCAGCACAAGTTTTTTTCATATGATTATCATGATTTTGAAATTTATGCTTAGTAGTGCTGTGCAAAGCATTTAAACAAAAAACCTCTCTTTGAAGTGTTAAAATAACTACATCCTTCCCAACATGTATTTGAAAGCTGTCATTGATTGTGTGTGCAAATGGCTCTCGTGTCAACAAACAAAACTTTGCAACCTAGACATTGGGAAAAATGGTGCACAGAAAAAGGAAGATGCAAGATAATGCACAAACTACTGATGATATTAAGTTAATTTGTCAAAATAAATTTTAATTTATTGTGGCCTCTGTCCAGTCCCCTATAAGAATTCTAGCTCTGACCAATGCAAAGATGAACAGAGAAACTAGCTTCCACTTCCTGTACATCTTTTTAAAGTCATCACATTGTTAATGTCTTTAAGTGTATAGAACTAAAACCTTCCTGCCAAAATAAAATGATTTGGGAGGGGGGAGGAGTAGAGATGATAACACCTATCTTCAAAGCCCCCAAATTAATACATTTTAATAATTTAATAATTATTGCAGAACTGTAATCATCAGTTATGCCCTCTCATTCACCTTTTCCCCTATTTTACTAAGCCTGCTACTCAGTAAAAAAAAAATCCTGAACCACAAATCTAGAAAATGTGTACAACTCTGCCATCATGTGGTGGTACCAAACAATAGAACAGTTGGTAGATAAAGCTTACAATCTTATTTTACTGAGCACATTTTTTTTGTTTATATTTCTAGCAGTGCACTGTCCCAATGCTGTTTTTAATAAGGTCGGTGGCGCCTCTTAGCATCCCATCTTCATTCAGCAAAAATAAATAAATATTAAGGTAGCAATTTTAATAAAGCCAGATTTATTTCTATAACAACATTAAAATTATAATTGAAAATATTTTAAAATATGGTAGAATAAATAAACTTTCAACTCAGCTAGCACTAACTAGTTAACAATATATAGACAGGATCAAAATGTGAACCAAGAATTGCCTAATTCTTTGGTGGAAAAAGCAAGACCAAATATTCATTAAATGATAAGAAAGTTGGGAGAAATTAATGTTAATAGTCATGGTTATAAAAGGAATATCCATGTTGATAGGAGGCAATGTAGATAGATAGATAGATAGATAGATAGATAGATAGATAGATAGATAGATAGATAGATAGATAGATAGATAGATAGATGATAGATAGACAGACAGACAGACAACCTTTATTGTCATTTTACTGTGGGCACATTGGCACACATTAAAAATGAAATTTTGTTGCTTGGTCTCAAAAGTGTCCACATACAGAACACGTTTAAACATGCTATATACAACTTATGTATAAACCTTCACAATTACATATAAATAACAAATATTAATCACTCTCCATCTTGAATACATAGTAGAAAGAGGAAGCTTTAGAGTTCACAAGGTTAATACTGTAAGGAACAAAATTGTGACTGAATCTGGATGTTGTGCTTTGGATACCTTGAAGCCTCCACCCAGAAGGTAGCAAGGAAAACAGGTCGTGAAGAGGATGTGTAGTGTCCCAGACAATCATGCAGACCCTGCTCAAGCAGTGCTTATGTACTATGTCCTTGATGGAAGGGAGGGAACTGCCAGTCATCTTTTCTGCCATCCTCACCCCTTCTGCACCACTTTCCTGTTTTAAGCAGTGATGCTTCCAAACCAGACTGTAATGCTGTATGACAGGATGCTCTCGATCGTTCCTCTGTAGAAAGTGGTCAGGACAGGGAAAGGAAGTGGCTTCATTCCAGAATGCAATAAAGATTGTTATTGCCAACTGCTTGGATAGCTTCCACAAGAATTGAACATAGAAGCCCACAGTATAATTGTGCAGTATAGGAGGAAGGTTTCCTTCCCATTAACAATACATCTCCCCTATGTGCTTGTCAGCTGTAAGTGGAATTCCTTTTAAATTAATCATAAAGAAAAGCCTTTATCAAGTTTTCTCGAGAGAATGTGGAAAACAGAATTGAGAAAGTGATGCTGGGGAACTACCTTAAGTCTTCTGGAAAATCCCCTTTTGAGTATAAAATTTACCCACCCATTTGTGAGCAACTGTTCAAGCCAGTTCACTATGAAAGAATTGTCGTATATGTAGATTAGATTCTATAAGTTGAAGGATCTTAATGGAAGCAAAAGGAGGAAAAAGATGAAACATGCCTTGCGATATTATGACTCAAACTCAAACTCCAGTTCTGACATACAGTATTTACATGTAACATTTCAGTCCAAATGTAAGAGGGTGGAGTTTGTGTTAGGATATCATATTTCAGTATTTGAACATCCTAGTGGTTAGGAATGTATGACAATGGATGCTGGAACCTCTATCATTTGCCCATTGTATCTGCATTTCTGATTAGCTTTAGCATTTGGGATTTGTCTCTTTGAATTTCCATAGCGTGCTAATCTATGGAAAGTTGAATTAATTCCATTAATTACATATGCACAACATACGGAACCATAAATTAATCCCACTATCTGAGTTTCCTTGCCTGTACATTGAGACACAAACTAGCCAAGGTAGGTTTTATCCTAAATAAATTCTATAAATTAACCTTTTGATTTTGTCTCAAACTCTAATCAGAGTTTAAAATTTTAAAATTGTTGTGAAAAACAAATGAAGAGAAAGTGCATTGTAATCAAAGTTCATTTGTTACCTTCAATCCATTTTGCATTAGATGGCCAGTTCATAGTTTCTATTTTTTTGTTTTCTTCCCTGGAATAAAAAAAAAGATTTTTGGTTGATGTTAGAACCACTGCAAATGAATTGAGGAAATCCTGATTTATGTCATCTAACCCTTGATGAAAAAGAATCAGAAGCAGCAGGGAGGCAGCAGCCAAGGTGGCCCCAATTTGTCAATACAAGAGTCTCTTATTACTAGGCTGAGTGGTGGTCAATTCCCCCTATAAAGTTTTGAATGACTTGTGGAGCCATAAATTAGGCAAGTAACCCTATCATTAAAGATGGGCAAAGGTTCAAAGATAAACTTATGCCAAATAAATAAGCAAATCATACAGCTTAGTATGTAACTTTTTGAAAGCTAATTTCTAAGCTTGCAGCAGTCCAGGGAGCCAACTTCCAAACAGGACTTGAATCACTGCTGTCATATAATTTAAGAAAATTATAGATGTTGCTTTAATGGAATAGCACTGCAGTTTTATGAGTTGTCAAATGAAGGGTAAATTAAAATCCTTATACTCAATAGCAAAAACTAATGAACAACTTTAAAATATAAACAACCAATTAAAAGTCTTCTAAACATTCAGCTCTCCAAGCCAGTTAAAAAACTAACTAAACTGGGTACTTCAGTTCTTACTTGGTATTTGTATGTGTTAATGGGTGATATTGCAACAAACAAAAAGTCTTTTTAAATGTATTTTAAATAAATGAAGTTCAGTTGGAAATTACTGTGTAAGAGGAGGTATTAGGGCAAAGTTTCGACGAAATCCCATCCGTCATCCTCAGGCTGGTGGCTTCAGCTTCGTTCTTCTGGGAGAAGTGTGTGGTAGTGGCTGTTTTTTCTTCTTTTTTAAACTGGCAGAGGGGGTGTGGTCTGTGGGTGGATGTGTGCTCTGATTGGGTGGGGGGTTAGCTGTGTTCTGATTGGGTGGGAGTGAGTTTTGAATGGGGGCTGTGTTCTGATTGGGTGGGGATGTGTTTTGAGTGGATGGGCTGGTCTCAGCTGCCAGCCTTAGACCTGAACTGGTGAGTTGTGCTGGTTTTGTTCGGCTCCGTGTTTGTGGTGGTGCCATGTTTTTATAGGGTGTGTCAGTTTGCTTATTGTGTGGTTTGGAGGGGTTTAAAGTGGCTGATGTTGCAGCTGTAGTTAGGTTTCTGTTTTGTGGTTGTGTGTCGTTATTATTGTGGGTTCGGATTTGCTTTTTGAATGGTTGTGTGGTGGTGATGTCATGTGATGTTATCATGAGTTTGGGTCTGGTATTCTTGGTGGTTGGGACTCGTCTGTCAATCAAGGCGGGTTTCCAAATGGCTGGTAGGCGAGAGGTATCATCTCGTTTGTTCATGCTGTGGGGGCGTTTTTCTATCTCGATGGCTTCTCTGATTATTCTGTTGTTAAAATATGTTATCAAGCCAGCCTGTTCTTCATTCCCAGAAGAACGAAGCTGAAGCCACCAGCCTGAGGATGACGGATGAGATTTCGTCGAAATGTTGATATATATATATGTTAAATGCTTGTTAACTATTTAGATTACCTTGCTAGGCCCCAAACATGGGACAAATCTTTATTTCCTGTTTCAGCCTAACTGAAGGCCATCGACAGGCAGTAGTCACAACAGTGACAGCTCATATTTGTGTAAAAAAATTTTTTTTAGATTGCTAACAAAGAATTAAAGGGAGACTGATATGCATTTCAAACTTATTTGTTTTCATCAGTCAGCCATACCCTTCTGAGATTCGAACCTGGGCTGATTGCACATTAGGCAGTTATTTTAACCTCTAGGCCACAAGCTCTATCTCACTTTGTTAGCTGAGAAGCAAGGGAGATATGTGTTAAATGCTTGTTAACTATTTAGATTACTAGAGGTTAAAATAACTGCCTAATGTGCAATCAGCCCAGGTTCGAATCTCAGAAGGGTATGGCTGACTGATGAAAACAAATAAGTTTGAAATGCATATGAGTCTCCCTTTAATTCTTTGTTAGCAATCTAAAAAATTTACACACACACACACACACACACACACACGTGTGTGTGTGTGTGTGTATACTGATTGTGAAATATACATTTATTGTAATCTTAGATTTTTTAAAAATATAAATGTATAGTTTTGGTGGAAGTTAGGATAAAGGTTGGAAAATTTAAAAGAAATCATGATTGAATGTAGTATTACAAGAAGGACTAGGAGTAACATGATAATGTTCCAATATCTAAGAGGCTGTCACAAAGAAGAGGGAGCCAACCTATTCTCCAAAATACCTGAAGGCAGGATAAGAAGCAATAGATGGAACCCAAGCAAGGAGAGAACCGATCTAAAATAAGGAGAAATTTCCAGAAGAACAATTAAGCAGTGGAACAGCGTGCCTTAAAAATTTGTGGGTGCTCCATCACTGGAAGAGATTGGATAAACAGAAGTCTGAAAAGGTATAGGCTCTCCTTGTTGAGCAGGGGTTGGACTAGAAGATCTTTAAAGTCCCTTCCAGTTGTGTTACACTGTTATTCTGATTCTTTTTTGTGTCTTCAGCTAAATATTTTTGTCCTGACTAAAAACTTTTCTTGTTATAAAATTACAAAGCAGAAATCAAATATGGAACATATTAAAACAAAACACACTAAACATTATTAAAATAATTCAAACTGAGTATGAAAAGTGAAAGTAAACAAATGTTCAGAGTCTAACTTAATACTGAGTTTGTTTTATAAGTGGGAAAGGCTCTTCATAGCAGAATATAGAATCCAATGTAAAGCTTGAATTAACAGCTCCAGATGTTAGAATAGAAATAGAAGAAATAATGTATCAAAGAAAACAAAAACAAACATATTCCAATCCAATTTTATCTGAACAATTACCTCAAAATTCTGAAGGCAGAAATGAAGTTGTGATGATGCACAGGAGACTATTTGAATGACTATTTAGCCTGCCTTGCACACAGTCAGTCGTGGGATTCAAATATGTGAACAACCAGTTCTCTGTGTGGATGCTGCTTCCAGAAATCCTTTCTGGGCCTGGGCAACAAAAAATTAGCTACTGGTTCTGCTGAACTGGTGCGAATCGGCTAAATCCTACCACTGCACACAGTGCTATAGAGAAAATTGTTCCATATCTAGTCACTATCTAAATCCAATTCATTTGGCTCCTGCATATAGAATGGGAGTTGAATATTTTGTTCTCAGTTGCAAAATATAATGGATAGAGAAGAACTGCTGAAAATTGCCTTAACAGTCCTAGCATTTTTTCAGTACTCCTGTCAATGGCTTTTCCACAATGAGGAGATATCTTTAAAAACGGAAAGCATCTAATCTAGGTGTACAAGCATTAAGATCGATTATTGTGGGATTCGTTGTCTAGTTTGAAATAAAGAATCATCAGCCAAAACTTCCAAGAGAAAACAATGCTATTTTATTTTTACTACTTTCAAAGAGGGTGTATCACATACTGGCAAGTACAGTGGACATACCTTAAATCATCAGTATACTTTCTTTATATTCTCTATCAATGTTGCAGATTGTGGGATACAGAGGCATGGTAAGAATTTTAAAAAGTCAAGATGGCAACCAAGACAGTGCAATGGAAGCCCCCTTTTCCTCATTGGCTGAGTGCTGAGGCAATCACAACCTATCTGAGGTGCCATTATTCCCCATCCGATTACATCTCCCATTCCTCAAATTCTATCGCCGCCTCTTATTTACAAATTACCTTTTATAGCTATTAGTTCCTGTGGGCTGTCTCTGACTCAACCATCATGCCAACTAATTCTGGTTAAAATTAGCTTTGAGTATAGCAGTGGCTTCTGATCCTTGCTCCTAAGTTCAGTTTCCATGCTTAAACAGAATTCTTGAGGTTAGAAAAATATACTATGTATTCTTCCAAAAATTAGCATGCCCTTCTACAGTTTCTGTAAAAACAATACATTCTTTTCCTCACATTATAGATTTGAAATAAGACTATAGAGCATGGGTGTCAAACTCGTCACATCATGTAACATGTCACAATGTATTGCAAGTTTTTTTGCATTGCCAGAGGTGGGGTGGGCGCAGCCTCCGTATGATACAACCGGCTTGCAGGCTGGCAGTTTGAAACCCCTGCTATAGAGGATAGAATAACATTTGATTTTGTAAACTAACAGAATTATTATGAACTAGTTGTCTCTCTATACTAGCTTTCCTCTAGTCTGGTTAATGGAAAATGTATTTTAATACATCTAATGGATAACAGATTGAGACAGGCAACTTGTTTTTTGCAGGACTGTGAACACCACAATATTTTGTTGCTAATATTTAATTGATGCAGCCCTTGGATTAAAAATGAACATTTTAAAAAATGGGTGCCTTCTTCCTGAAGCCATAAAAAAATCTGTTTCCCTAAGCAAATGTAAGAACTGTAATATACCTCCAAGTACTTCATTAGAAAAATAAATGATGCTGCTATCACTAGCCTCAATTAGGCAACAGAGTTGGTTGCTACACAAAATGCTTTGCCTAAGCCTCTCTAGAGGAAAAGGCTGAAGAGAAAAAACAAAACAAAGCTCTAAATATTTCTGCTAGAGAATATGCACTATTGTCTTCAGTCTTGTTTAAGATAGGGATGGCCCAAGACATTTTGCTGTCTTAAAGAATAAAATGGTCCCCTCTGTTAATTCCACATAAACTTAATTGACAGATGAGAGTTCTGGTAATCAGGAAGGTCCTCTATCATGCTGAAGAGAATGGGCTAATTTAGGAACTATAAGGCAGGTTGTGGGATACAGAGACATGGGAAGAGTTTTAAAAAGTCAAGATGGCAACCAAGATAGTGCAATGGAAGCCATTTTGATTTTGTTGGCCTTTTCTAGATGCCCCTGGTATTATAATACATACCAGGGGCTCTTTCCCTCCCTCACCCATATCCCCATTCTTCATAACAAGATGAGATAAATTCAGAAAGAATGGCTGGGGAATTATAAATGCATTTATTTCTTGATATAGTTATTTCATAACTCAGAACAGGTCTGAAAATCTATAAATACTACTATGCCAGGATAACTCCCTAATCATTAGCAAATCTAAATCGAAAATAATGGTGTTTGGAAGAAACCATCAGAGACATAAGTGGCAATTAGATGGTGAACCAATTGAGCAGGTTAATACCTTTGTATATTTGGGAGTAACTTTTTCCAAGACTGGATCTTGGGCCTGCCATCATCAACGGAGTACATTTAGAGCAAAAGCCCGTTTGAATTTATTGCTCAAACTAAAGAACCATAGTTACCCAGGGTCCCTAGCTCCATTACTCAAGGTTTATAAGGCTAAGGTTACGACAATGCTCTTGTATGGAGCAGAAATTTGGGGTCTTTACTCAACCACAGTTTTAGAAAAAACACAGTCCCAGCATTTGAGATGTATTTTGGGTGTAGATCCAAGAACATCTGCTGCAGCAGTTAGAGCTGAATAGGGAATTCATACAATTCAGGCATTATCTAAAATTAGAGCTTATAACTACTGGTGCAAAGTTAATGAAATGGAGACTGATAGACTCCCCAAATTATGCCTACTAGAGCAAACAAAACTACAATCACAAATCTCCTGGATCACCAAACTAACAAATTTTGTAAGAAGCTGTGGCCTTCCTGTTTCTTGCGTAACAGGAGAACAATCTAAAAAAAGAGTTGCCCAAAGAATTAAGGATATAGAAGCACAAACTGATATAGCTATCCTTAGTAAGGTGGGTAACTTGAAATGGCTGAGTAAATACAAATGTACTTTTCAAGTGGACAGTTATTTGAAGTTACAACTCCCAAAACATCTTAGGGAGATATTTACAAGAGCGAGATTCGAACAGCTTGACACAATGGTCAGATATGGGAGATTTCATGCTATACCGTACAACGAGCGTCTTTGAATTTGCGGAGCGGCAGAGGTAGAGGACCTGGCTCACATCCTATTTGACTGTTGTCTGTATAAGAGGGTGAGAGACAGGTATCTTGGTCTATATATCAAACGAATGACCCATTGGGATCCCCATATCAAAATAACTTATCTTATGTCCGGTCAGAACTTGAAAATAGCATTTAACGTAGCACAGTATTTAAACAAAATGATCCGGTTAAGATCTGCATACGTGGGACTGATTGGGGTAGATTGCAAGGGCGACTCCGAAATATAATGTTATCATATTTTATCTATATCTTAAATTTGTATTTTATTACTATTTCATCTTAAATTGTATTTTATTTTAATTCCATTTTAAATTTTATTTTATCAAATTCCATTTTGGATTGCTTTTATCAAGTTTTGGTGATGGTTTGTTGCTGGAACTTTGCACTTTGATATGGCCCAAGGGCTAATCAATAAAGTTGTTGTTGTTATAAATTCTACTAATAGGTTAGGTTTATCAGAGCTCCAGTTCTATCCTATAAGACCCAAGGTTTGTACCTATACGACCCAAGGTTTGTACCTATAAGACCCAAGGTAAAAACTATACATTTTATAAAAAAATCTATTGCCTTCTTCAATAACAAAAGATTTTTGGACAATTTATTATTTTAAAAGACTATAAAATATAAAACAATAAGAATATTTATCTAAAACAATAAATAAAAAATAGGAGTTTTTTGTAAGAAAATATGCTTAGAATTGGGTATAAAGAAGTTTTGTGATATATATGTAATTGTTATTACAAACATGGATTACTTCAATGAACGATATAACCAATAAGTCCTTATATTTCTCAAAGAAGTAAGGGCTGAGATACCTTGAAAAGCAATTTTTAACATAGTCCACTATTTAAAAAATAAATAAATAAGCCCATATCTTTACATTCATTATCAGCTTCTCAGTTGCCTCTGATTATTATATGTCGAGGGGCAGAACTTGTAGATTTAATGCAGAGTCCTCCAACATTCCTACTTAATTTCACTAGTCATACCCAAACAAAGATAAAGTAAATGTAAATGTAAAATGAGAGTAAATGTAAAATAATTAAGTGGACTCTATCCCAAATTTGTACTCATTTCCATAATAGTAATAAATGTTATCATATGAAATGCCATAATAAATCAGCAGAGAGATAAAATGAAGTATCTAATACTGGTAACAGTTCTATTGCTTTCCATATAAATATTTGCAGTTTTACAGATAATGGTTGAATTCCAAATTGTTATGTATATCACTTATCACATAATGAGATTACCATCTTCAAGAATGCTTTAATGCACCAATACACACTCTATGGAAATATTTATTTAATTATATCATCCTTTATAATGGACCGCAGTCAGCAGTAATGCTTCTGCAGTCTGACTGAAAAATGAATACTGCCTTATTGGCAGGCTTACAGTTCAGCAAAATGACTTCCAAAGTGATTGCTCATTGCTTTTCTCTCAAATTAAACTGTCATCATTTTCAAAAGAAATGTTTCCTCTTGATACAAACTCCATCAAAGTATGTAATATCAACCTTCCCTAATTTGATGTCTTGCAGATACATTGCCTGAGTTGGAATTTATACACTTGAAAGCATCAGGTTATATACCACATTATCTTGAATAGTGATCAACCTGAATTTAACATAGATAGTCCTTGAGTTACAACCACAATTGAGCCCAAAATTTATGTGGCAAAGTGAAACATTTGTTAAGTGAATTTGCCACATTTTATATGACTTTTCTTGGTATAGTTCTTAAGTAAATATTTCCATTTGTTGTTAGTAACATAGTTGTTAGCTGAATCTAGCTTCCCCACTGACTTTGCTTGTCAGAAGGTCACACAAGGGGATCATGAGACCCTAGGGACGCTGCAACCATCATTAATATGAGTCAGCGGCCAAGCGTCTGAATTTTGTTCATGTGACCATGGGGATGCTGCAACAGTTGTGTGAAAAATGGTCATAAGTCACTTTTTTCAGTGACATTCTAACTTTGAATGGTCACTAAATGAACTATTGTAAGTTGATGACTACCTGTACAATACTCCCTATCCAAGGATAAACAGACACAGAGCAAATTATACTTATAGGGCTTACCCAATACATCTTACTTACCACAGTATGAATAATGTCTGTAGAGGATATGTCATCATGGCATCCCTCTATCTCATTCCATTTCCTTAGTTTGTGCAAAGGCAGGTTTAGGTATTCTGGTAAGGGAATAGTGTTTTCCTTCTTATGCCAGAACAAGGTCTCTTATGAGGACAACTTAGGACTCATGAAGGAGAAGTTTTATTTTGGCTTGAGGTCAATTGAGTTCTGGCTTCTGCAGCTACCTTATTTAGGTCATTTATATCAAACTTTCAACATTTTAAAGTCCTACATAGTATGGATCCAGGGTACTTGAGGAACCATCTCACCCCAATGCTACCCACACCAGGAGAGGGAGCATGCTGCGGATACCATCAGCCAAGGAATTTTGGCTGGTGGGCTTCAGAAGAAAAGCCTTCTCTACTTATGGCTCCTGCCCTCTGGAACATCTTACCCCATGAGATGAGATTGGCTCCCAGTCTCCTTATGTTTCAAAAGAGTCTCAAGACCTGATTTTGCCAGATGGCTTGGGGACTCAATGGGGGAGCCTCATACTGTAAGTGATTGATTAAAACCTAATTCCACCTCCCGACCCTTTGTGTGTCCGGTTCCCATCTTTCCCATGTGATTTTAATGTAAAATTGTAATTGTCAATTGTATTATTTGCTGTGTGCTACGACTATTGATTTTAATGCCTTTTTTGCTTTAATGTTTTATACTGTAAGCTGCCCATAGTTAAATATAAGATAGGTGGTAAATAAATTTTCTATATAAATAAATAAACCCTGTAAATAATTATTGATTGTACAATTTCTGTGATTGCGCAGCATAGATTCTTTGGCCATGATTAGATAGAACACTCCTTTAAAGTTATTGGCTTAGATAGGTAAGCTTGTTACAACATGACCTTCATGGAGAGCTAAAAACTTGTTTTACTGCACTAAATTGCTTTTAAGGAACCAATTTCCTAAATTAAACATACAAAGGTTGGGTTTTCACTCTATGCTAAGCCATAGTTTTTTTAAACAGTGATACATCAAAACACAATTGCTAGGTAACCATAATACACCAAGTTATAACATAAAGGTGGTGGAATATAGGAAAGATATTGGGGAAAGAGATGCTGCCTGGGAAACCATCAGACATACAACAGAGGCAGGAACCCCGTGATTTAACAGTCAGAGAAACTTAGGAAGGACCCACCCACACAGATCAGGCAATTAAAAGTAGCAGAAGGAAATTTATACCTTAAGTCCTGTAAAATTCATATCAGCCCTCCCAGATAAACCAGACTGGAAACATGACAAGATGAATTAATTCTGCTTTATTGTAAGGCAACATGAACAGAATGTTGCAAGGGCAGGTCCTTCTTAAATCATCACTAGAAAATTATTGAGCTGACATCACATTATCAGAGTGAATGGAAAATTTTAATTGTTGAATTGTTGAATCATTAACTTTATATTTTTAAAAATGTTCAAATAATATTTGCAGATTTGAGATTAAAGCTGATTCATCAGAAATTGAATTTTGAGTGAATTGTACATCCCAAATATACCTGAAAAGATGGACATCAGATTTTATTGGAGTTTATTGACTTTTATAAGTCCTGCAGATTTTTGACATTTTGTTGGGAACAGTATTTTAAAGTATATTAGTAAATTTAAGAAATCTTTATATGCTACAGACATTAATGTAATGTTGAATTATATACTAAAGTTCAGGAATGTGACTATTTGCAAGGAATTATGCTTGTACTCTCTCCCCCTCCCCTCCCCCCATGTGTGTGGGGTGATGGTGGTGGTATGTGTAATAAAATACCATTGAAGAATTGGAAAAGTGATATAATTTCAGATATTAAGGACTGGTCTTTGTGTATCATCTATTCTGGAAAAGGAAATACTTTCTACTAATCAAAGAATGAGACAACACATTCTTCTTTGACATAGATTTTATGGTATTTTATAATAATACCTTTATCTAAGTAGAATGCGGTATTATACATTTTTGTAAACTAAGGACTTTTTAAAATATATAACATATTTTTGTTTACTTTTTCCTTTCTTCTTGTCACTGCGTTTTAAGTTTTGTCAGTAAGCTCCTGGCAGTCTGTTTCTTTGCAAGTGAATTGTTATCTTATCATTGTAATCATGGTGAGTGTCACATGTTTAGCCAGTTTACTGCTGTGTGCGCATGCCTAAAACAAAAGTTACTTTCTCTTTCCTCTTCTTTGTTGCTCTCTGGGGAGATAGACATGTAGCCATGAGTCTTTCTGTGTTTTTACAAGTTTCTTTGTAATTAAAAGGTTAATAGTAGAATATATGCTTTGGGTTTTCTTTGTTTATCATGCATCGAAATGAACCATGGTTCATCACCCTCTGAGAGTTTTGATTACTCTTCTGACATGGTAGCAGAGGATGGTTTGTTTGTTTTTTTATGCTGGTAAGTTAGTTAGTTCAGCGACTGATTTACGCTGTGCTCAATTTACTGAAAATGCTGATACCAAAGGAAGACAGTAAGGAGTCTAACGAAGAAGACTTTACTTGCTTCTGTCACGCGTCTTGGAAAAGAAGATTTAAGGTTAGTTACACCGTCTTCTATTTTTACAAGCTCTAATGCAGCCATCTCAGAAAGTTTTCACACTCAAGGAGCTCATGCTGAATATGAGTGGTTCCGTGCCAGACCAGTGAAACATGGGCAGGATGTAATTTATTATTCTTCTCGTACCCCTGAACAAACTCTGCCTAAAAAGGCTGTTCAAAGTGTTTTTGCACAAATTGAGATTTTTGAACAGAGGCTCCAACAGGCGAAAGCATATGCCTCAATGATTAAGCAGCGTGAGAGGGACCCTGCTTTTATTCAAAGCCCAGATTCGGCTATATTGCTTTCTTCTTCCAAGCCAAAGCCACACCCACCAGTGGGTGTTATGTTAGACGAAGGGGAACAGAAAGATCAAATGGCACGCAAGGCTACAGTGATGCCTGAATCTAATGTTATAGCACTATCTGCTGGTGAATTTGTTTTACAAGATAGAAATGATTTATTATATGTAATGCAAGAGCAAATTAAGAGAATGCAAAACGCGTTTACACAGATGTCTATTCATCAATCATTGCTCCAAGCTGATGATGCTAGAAGTCCTGTTAATACTGCTACTAGCCAGATTCCTGTCTCAGATAGAGCACAGCAGCCTTTAGCCCAAGTGCAGTTACCACTGGGTTCTCAAATTCAAAGGCCAATGCCAACTGCAGGCCAATTTAATGTAGCAGCTCAAGTGCCAGTGCCTTCTGCTGGCCAGGGTGGAATTGCGGCTCAAATGCAGCCACAGCCAGCACCGGTACCAGTGGCAGTTCCAATGCATCTGCCCCAATTCTTGGCACAGGCGCCACCAGTGCCTCCTGCAGGTCAAGTCCGGATTGCACAACCTGTACAGCCAGTACCTCAAATGCATGTTCCTCAACAGGCATCTTCTATTGTACCACTGGCTGGCGATTCAAAATTGAAGCGATCAGAACAAAATTATAGGGCATGGGTCAGTGAAGTTGGACTTTTGCTTCGCAGAGAAGGTACTCATTGCATGGTATTTAATCCTCCTAACCAGCCATGGACTCCTGATATATGGGACTTGAATAATAAAGCATGCACATTATTGATGTCAATGGACACTGAATTGCAGCTTACGTTTTCACAAGATGCAACTGCTAAACAAATTTGGACTCATTTAGAAGCATGTTATAGGCCTACGTCAATTGAGTCTACATGTTTGCTTTTGTTCGAGTTCTATGGCTCTAGATTAAAACCTGGTGAACATATTGGAGAACATTTAACTAAAATGAAAGGGATAAGAAGAGAACTGGGTGAAAATGGCTATCCTATTGATGACTTTCAAATGATCAGCATTATTAACTCATTGAACTATGAATGGAAAGATGCTATTACCAAGATTAATCAAGTGCCCATTGCTCAACACACAGTGGATCATGTATGCAGAATTTTAACCAAAGAAGAAGCACTTATGCAAGCCGCGCCACATTTGAGAGGACCACCTGCATCAAGAGCTCCAGCGAGGCGTTCCTTACGTGAAAGAGCCTATGTTCCAAGGATGCCAAGATGTTACTCTGCAATCGTGTGGGACATGCCACCCAGGATTGTCCCCAATGATTTCCAGTGCCCGCCATGTACCAGCCCAGAGGAACAGATTCCAGAGGAGGCAGAGGTAGAGGCAGAGGACAAGTTCGTAGTCGTGGTCCCAGGCGTGATCCACAAGCTCCACTTGCCACATTGGCTTTAACCAACGATCCACAACCTCAACCAGAGTATGACAGACAACTTCTTTGGACTTTGGACAGTGGAGCAGCATTACATGTTACCTATAGAAAAGAGCTTTATACAGAGATGCACGAGCCTGAACCTGAACTTTGTGAGCTTTACTTTTTCTTTTTCTTTTTATTATTTTAATTTTTTTTTACAATACATATCCCCAAAACCCACCCACCCCAAATCACCCCCCTTCCCCCCCACTTCCCAGAGCTGAATACAGGGTTATAGATATAATAATCATATTCTAACTAAAATTATCCATAAAAATATGGAACGCTTCACGAATTTGCGTGTCATCCTTGCGCAGAGGCCATGCTAATCTTCTCTGTATCGTTCCAATTTTAGTATATGTGCTGCCGAAGTGAGCACAGCTTTACTCTTTTTCAAATCATCCTGTTTGGGTCAAGGGAAAAGGAACTGTTTATATTGAAGAGCTCGATGCATTTATTCCTGATGTTTATTATGTACCATCAGCTAATAGTAATTTGCTTAGTCAGAGTCACTTGTCTAGGGTATCAAAATTCCAGGTTCTTCATCTTGAAAAGGCAAGTTATATAGTTAAAGATGGAGATATTGTTGCTGAAACCATGTTGATTGGTGGTGTTTATTACATAAAGCCAAAGTCTAAGCTGCAAGAGCAGGCAAGTATATTTGCAGGACCGTCTGCTGCCAGGAACATTTTCCCATCGCCCTGTGCGCTCACACAGAGGGACTTTTCAGGGTGCTGTCGGCCAGACAATGTCGGCTGGCGACCCCCAGGGGGAGGGCCTTCTCTGTTGGGGCACCTGCTTGGTGGAATCAACTCCCCCGGGAGCTCCGGATTGCCCCAGATCTTCGGTCCTTTTGCCGTGACCTTAAGACATATCTTTTCCAACAGGCTGACCTGGACTGATGATAATGGGGTTTTTTATTAAGATTTTAAATGTTTTTATTGGTTTTAGTGGGACTTTGACACAATTTAATTCTTTTTTAATATTTGTATTTATTTGTATTTTATTGTTGTTAGCCGCCCTGAGTCCTTCGGGAGATAGGGTGGCATACAAGTCTCATTATAAATAAATAAATAAATAAAGTATACAAGATCCAAAAAGGGAGAGAGCAGGCCCAGTGAGAGATGTCCCAGTGAGAGATCCTGTTATTATTTCAAAGGCTCCTAAAGCCAACAAGAAGACAAATAAGACACAGGTTGCTCACGGCAAGTCTGAGGTTCCTGATAAACATGTTAATGTTGAGAATTCACTAACAGGTAAACTTTTGCATTACAGGTGTATTCATAAGTGGCATAGAAGATTGGGTCATGCCAGTTTCTGTGTTCTGAAGAAGATGCCAGAGTTCGCAAGAGGTTTGGATCTAAAGGTGTGTAAGGTGTTCTTGGATTGTGCTGTCTGCAAAAAATCCAAATCCAAAGCAGCAATTCCAAAGGCTACACGCCTGTCAACACATATTTTTGATTTGGTACACACTGACATAGTGGGTCCTTTTACACCAACAATTGGTGGTAAAAGATATTTATTGACAATTGTTGATAATTACTCTAGATATGGATATGTATTTCCTATGAGAGAAAAATCTGAGACCTTTCAGATCTTTAAAGACTTTGCTGCTCTTGTCTATACCCAATATGAAGTCAGCATCGCCAGAATTCAGAGTGATCACGGTGCTGAATTCATGTCTCAGTGTTTTCAGGACTGGATGCGTAAGAATGGCATACTACACCAGACCTCAGCTCCTTACACTCTGGCTGAAAATGGAGTGGCAGAATGCAGAAACGGGGTTCTGCAAACAATGATGCGTTGCCTACTTGAAGATGCTAACCTCAGTCTCCCATACTGGGGTGAGGCTATTAACTATGCTAATCATATCATCAACCGTACTTGGAGTAATGTAATAAATCAGACCCCTTATTTCATGTTATATGGACACAAGCCTGATCTCTCGCATCTCCATATTTTTGGTTCATACGCTATGGTGAATATTCCTTTAGCTCAAAGAAAGAAAGGGGGTCCTGCAGCAAAAAGAATGAGATTTAAGGGTATTGATAATTCAAAATGGAGCATATACATCGACTCTTCTCATGTAATAGTGATTTCACAATCCGCTACTTTTGAGGAAGATGCTGACTGGTCCAGGATTCATTCTAACGATCCTGGAGTTTATTTTCCTAGAGATGCTGCTGCTAATGCCATGCAGCCTGATGATCAAGATTCACAGGCGAATGTTCCTTCCACGAGTTCTTCTCAACCTACTGTTCCGTCTTCGCAAGCTGCTGATGCTGCCGCTGGCGACGATGAAGACGAGGACGAAACGGAAGAAGAATGGACGGTTGGTCCGAGACGTTCCAAGAGGCCCACAAAGGGAATCCCTCCAAAACGGTATTTGTGGCAAGTAACGAAAGCACCTTTACCTTTGATTTGTAATGTTACACTTCCTCCTGAAGTTCACACAAATCAAACATCTTCCTGAATCAGAGCAAGATAAATGGTATGAGGCAATGCAGGCTGAAATGGACAGTCTAAAGAAACTTCAAGTGTTTACGCCTGCAAGCCCTCCAGCAAACAAGAAAGTTATTGGCACTCGATGGGTCTACAGAATTAAAAAGAAGCCAAATGGTGAGTCCTTGTATAAGGCCAGACTTGTAGCCCAGAGCTTTTCTCAATGTTATCCTGAGGACTATACAAATACTTATTCACCCACAGTGCAGACTGAGTGTGAAAATCGCCTTAGCCACTGCAACTGTCCTTGGTTTAGAGGTTTTCCAGTTTGACGTTGAAACGGCTTATCTACATGCTGATCTAGATGAAGAAATTTATGTGAAAGGTCCTCCAGGTTTCTGACAACAGGAAGGGGATACTTGGTTTCTACACAAAAGTCTTTGTGGTCTGAAACAGTCTGGTTTAATGTGGTACTTATGTCTTTCTGACGAACTAAATTCAATGGGCTTTATTAAGTCCGAAACAGATGAATGCGTGTTTACTAAAAGATCTGATAATAGGTATGAGATAGTTCTTGTTTATGTTGATGATATTGCTTATATTGGTCCAAATAAGCAGATGAGTGGGTCATGCTCAGGGGTGACTCTCCTCGGGGGGAGGGGCTGCTGGTGAGGAGGGGACTGCAGGGGGAGGCAGGGCTGGGGCGATGGTGTGCATGTCCACAGAGCGGGCTGAGTGCTGCCTCTAGCACACGTGCCATAGGTTCACCACCACTGCCCTAAGACCTGGTTTTACTCCCGGGATTGGGTGGGAGTCCCCCTGAGGTTGTTTTGCTCTGTTTGGTTGCCATTTTAGTTTTGTATTTAAATGTTGCTGGTTTTTGCTTATCTCAGATTAGCTTGAATTGGGCAGCTCAAAAAAAACTTGAAATAGAATGAACAAGAGAGCTGATTGTTTCTGGCATTATCTGAAGCCAATATTATTGATTTGTGTAACTTTAATCCTATTGTTTCAATCCAAATAAAGATGTTGGGGATGTACATTGCTCAGAATGAGTTATGCCTGGAACAGCCTATAAGATCAATGAATAACTAACTTAACCAGTCTACTTAATTAATCCAATTTCCTGGTTTCACTTGGAACACAGAACCATTCACGAATGACTGGGTTCACACAACACGATAAGATGAAATGCTACTGGAATAGATTAACATTCCTGCAAAGAAAGATATAGGTATAGAGTTTGAGTACCATGATCCTGAAGTAGTTGACCACATAATTTATATATTAGGTAAAGCTTCGTGGAAACAAATAGAACTATATAGAAATAAGACAGTCGATTGTTGTTCCCTTCTCTGCACAAAGATTATTCAGTTTTCTAGTTAGCCCTGAGATCCCTGATGGTCTCTCATCCTGGGATAAAGACGGTGCTTTTCTAAAATGAACCAGTCAATCTGGGACTGTAAAACAGGGGTGTCAAACTCAATTTCATTGAGGGCCGCATCAGCATTGCGGTTGCCCTCAGGAGGCTGGGTGGGTATAGCCTGGGTGGGCG
Source organism: Vipera berus (assembly GCF_964194415.1). Classification (NCBI taxonomy): domain Eukaryota; kingdom Metazoa; phylum Chordata; class Lepidosauria; order Squamata; family Viperidae; genus Vipera; species Vipera berus. The sequence continues at coordinate 114,240,695 of NC_138205.1, read as the reverse complement.
TGGCCTACTAGGTAGGCGTGGCCAAAGTGTGCATGGCCTACTGGGTGGGCCTGGCCAGCTCTACATCGTTTGCATCAAGGGGGCCTATGGGGGCCTGGGCAGGAGTGGGACAGATCTGAGGGTCTCTGGGAGGAGGGTCTCTGGGCCAGGGCCAAGGCAGTGACGGTCGTTCCCTCAGTTTCCAGGATGGCTTCGCAGGCCGCATGAAACCACTTCACGGGCCGGATCCGGCCCCCGGGCCTTGTGTTTGACGTTTCTGCTGTAGAATGTCCTAAATTCAACCTCCCCCTTTCCAGCATCAGAACCTCGTCCCCTCGTTTGCACAACACGTTCCAGATTTCCGAGGTGGGCGCCTGCGCATCAATACCCTTCCTGCTCGAATCTACAACTTTCCGTTTGTTCGTCACGCGCGTTGTTCTCCAGCCCCACCCTCGACCGATGTAGTCCGCTGCTCAAATCGATGGTTCCCTGTGCTTCACGCTGAAAGAACACCAGCCGTTTCGGCGCCTGCGCAGAGAGTGAGAGGGCAAACAAGCCGTTGGCATCCCTGCAGAAGGTGACGTCACTCTTCCCAAGCCAGCTGTCAACTCCGCCCTCATTTTAAAAAGGGGAGGTCTCGGTTTCGCCGGTCGCGGGTGCCTTTATGGCTGCCATATTGGGAAGGAAGTCAGTGCAGGAGGTAGCGGTACAGTAAGGGCGGAAAAGCCCTTCTTCATTCCTAGTGCGGAGAAGGACGTAGTTATTCCCCTAGACCAAAGAAAAGATAATTCGGCGGTGGATTCAGGAGCTGAGCGGCACGGTAGCTTGATAGGCAGCATCCCAACGGGAAAAACGGTGTGGCTGCAGCGGGCGGCGGCGGCTTTGGCCTAAGATGGCGGACCCGGCGGAGTGCAACATCAAAGTGATGTGTCGCTTCAGACCCCTCAACGATTCGGAAGTGATTCGAGGCGACAAGTATATTGCCAAGTTCCAGAGCGAAGATACCGTAGTTATCGCGGTGAGTGGAGGGGCGGGTGGCTGGAAGAGGCTGGGTGGAAAGGGAGCAATGAAAGGGGTGGCAGCGGCGTCTTCGGGTCGCCCCAAAGGCTTGGCCATTGGCTGGAGGACCGGGTGATGGTGGGGCAGCAGGTGAAGGTATTGGGATGGCTTGATATTGGAAAGCTGATACTGGGGCCAAAAGCAGGGGCTGCGCCCGGGATGAATGAGGGTGTGAGAGATCTGGAGGTGGGACTGCCCGAGTGGAGTTGTGGGAGTAAAAGGGAAGGGCTGAACGAAGCCTGGCATCCCATGGGAAGTGTTTGTTTAAGAGCCTTCTCACATAATCAGGGAAGAATTCGAGCAGCTGTGAACTCTTTGGTCATTATCTCATCCACATATTGGAAAAGGTACCGAACTTACAGAAAAGCAGTCGGCTCCATGTTGTACGCCTTATTGTGAAGAACCAGCGAGGTATTCAAAAGCATCAAAACAAAACCCACTGGTGACTCTTGTGTTCACAGAATATCGAAGAGCTCCCTTGTGGGGCTGTGAAGTCTGTAGTAAGTGCATGGTAGGAGCAGTAGTGGGATTATCTAACAGCAAGTTAATTAATAGCACCTGACACATTTGTAGTAGGTAGATTTCTATCCCAGCAAATTCTTATAGATCATTGGATAGCAAACTTGAGGAGCTTGCATAGATTACATTAATTTGTTATACAATATTGTACAAGTAGAATTAAAGCACAACTTGAATCCTATTACTAATGTTATAGGTGTTTGCAGAAAAGCATTTAATAATTTAGTGCTATATGTGGGACAGAAATATTAATGCCGGTAAGCTTTTATGCCAGATTCTTAATGTTTCTGGATTTGGCATTCTGGAATATCTAATCTTATTTTTCACCTGGTAAGCTTTTATGCCAGACTCTTAATGTTTCTGGATTTGGCATTCTGGAATATCTAATCTTATTTTTCAGGTTTTCTTCAAACAAAAATATGAATGTTTACATATGGAAGATAAGCTTTATGTTATTGATCAACTGTAGTTGATGCTGAGCTGTGTCAGCAGCTACTTTATAAAAAGTTAATTCAGAACTGAAGGAGAAAGGTTTGGGGAAAAATAAAACATAATTGGTTTGACTGCTCACTTTATAATACCTCTGTAATAATTACTATTAACATTTTTTTCTTAATAAGTTTCAGATGAATTGTAACAACATCTGGAAGTCCTTTTTAAAGTTTTGTCTGATAGCTTATTCTAATTTAATATAGTGAAGTTTTGTGAAAATAACTTTTTATGAAGAGCTGAAAACTAAGTTAACTAGATTATTCTTATTGTTAAAATAAAACTTGTATGAATGACTTGCATAGCATAAAAAATCAGCTGAGCATTTGAAAAATTCCTTATAAATCTGAGGAAATATGAAAAAATGGAGTATTACTGGTAGATCCAAGAGGTCTCCCAGGAAGAGCATTTCAGAAATACATTTCTGACAAAGCTACTGAAAATATTTTCCTTTGAGTTAATTTTATTCAATTCAGTTTTACTCGGTTGCCAGCAAGAAATGTGACATAATTTCTTTATGGCAACCTTCCCTAACCTAAATGGTTTTATTTGCTGTAAATTTACCTCCATTGTAATAGTTATTCCTCATTACTACTGAGCAGTAGCTGGGGCTGAAATAGCCGCATATTTAAAGACATGTTGCAGAATTTGCTTTAAAATTTCCAGAACAATATCTCTCACTTGGAGTAATAAATTATTGTTTTGGTATGTTTGTCCTAAGCTTTAAAAGATTTTAAAAACTGATACTATTTTGAACTGTGCTTGGAAATGGTGGAGGAGGAAGTACAGATTTTTTGAGGATATGCTCCAAATCATAAACAGAGCTTTGAAGATGGAGAAATAACAAAAAAAAACCTTGTTTTTCTCATGGTTTGAAAAAAGTCTTCTGTTTTTGTCCATATTTTCCTGGTTTTTCATAATTATGGTCCTAGTCTATCAATATCAAAATTACACTTTGAATTAATTCTTTGGCAGTCTTCAGAAGAAGCCTTGTGTGCATTACATTAGAGCAGGGGTCTTCAAACTTGGCCCTTTTATGACTTGTCGACTTCAACTCCCAGAATTCCTTAGCCAGTGTGCCTGGCTGAGGAATTCTGGGAGTTGAAGTCCACAAGTCATAAAAGGGCCAACTTTGAAGACCCCTGCATTACAGGCATCTGACTTTGGAGCTATAAGAATTGAATAATTTGAGGTATGGCATTGTTTATAGAATGGGTATATTTGGCACAATAGACAAAGATACCTACTTGGCCAAATTTTATAAAAAAATAGAGAAATTTTTGTGATATAGAAAACTTCCAAGTGTCACAGAATTATAGCTATTGGGACATTTTTTCTCTCTAAGGCTCATATTTACTTCATACATACTAAAAAAAAGTCATAAAAGGGAATTAAGATACCACCTTGGAGAAAATTGATTCGAACTGTATGTATAACTGCCCAAATGTAGATTATAATCAATATCTAAAATGTTTTCATTTTTTTCTAACTCCTTTTTTCTTTCTCACATTTATTATATTTTTACAGTATTCCCTACGCATTTAAAATCTTTTAATAAAAACTGTTTTGAAAATATAGCCCATACAGTATACTAATTTCCCAGCAAGGTTTCCTTTTTGTTTATTTTAGATATTTGAGTTGGCTTATCATATCTTTGTGTCTTTAGTGGTTCAGTCTGCTCTGAGTTCATTGTATATAGACTACAATTGTACTAGAGGAGAAGTTAAAACGGAAGTGAAAATGAGGCTAGTCCTGACTGAGACCTAACAAACTATTAACTTGCTGTGTGGAATAAGTATGCTTTCAGCAAATGAATGAGGGCTGTTGAAATATAGACTAGGGCTTTTCAACCTTTTCACCCATTGTACCACGTTTAGGATAAGGCAATATCTGAGTACCTACAGTCGCCCAGCAAGGTGTCAAAAACTTGACCAAAAAAAAGGAAAAAAATGATAAAGTACAAGTAGTCCTCGATTTGCTTTAGTGACTATTCGAAGTTACAGCGGTACTGAAAAAAGTGACTTATGACCATTTTTCACACTTATGACTGTTGCAGCATCCCCAGGATCATGTGATTTACATTCAGATACTTGGCAACTGATTCATACTTATGACCTTCACAGTGTCCCTGGGTCATGTGATCAATGTCCGGGGTGTGTGTGGCATGGCCAGCTTATCACTCAAGTTGCCGGGGACCTGTGGAGGGGGAATCCGTTGGTCTCTGATGGAGGGGGGTGGATGCCTTCCTTCCCTCCCTCTCTCCCATTGTCCTTTCCTTTCTTTCCTTCCCTCCCTCTTTGTGTCTTCTTCCTTCCCTCTCTTCCATTGTCTCTCCTTCCTCTCATTGTCCTTCCCCTCCTTCCTTCCCTCTTTGTCCCTTCCTTCCTTCCCTCCCCCCTCCCTTCCAAGCAACCTGCTAGTCCAAACTACAAATATTGCACCTCACACAACCTGCCCATCTCCCATTTTCAGGTAGGTACATTACAAACCGGCTACTTCTCCCAGTCATTTTTTCCCTACCAGAGCCCAGCATTCGAGCCAGGTTCCCGATCCTCTCTGTGTACATCGTTCTTCCCATAGCACTCCCCAGTGCTGTCGAGAGATGCCCATTTCTGGCCGCATTGCTACTGTTATCAAGTTAATTTTCACCTGCCTGACGGAAGAGAGTGATGCTTTTTTCCCTCCAAAGGAAGGGAGACAAACCCGAATCGCCACCAAGTCACCCTTCCTTCGGGCGAAGTAATCTCCTTGCAATGCAAAAACCTGGGAGCGCCGTCTTTTGCAAAGGGCAGCATGTGCGCCCCATGAGCAAAGGAGGAGAGCAGCCAAGCAACCTGCTAGTCCAAACTACAAATACTGCTTCTTGGGATGGGGTGGGGGGGATGGAAAGGAAATGTCTGGAAATCATGCAAAAACTTTTCCTCTTACTGCTATTCTTCCAAGTTGCAAAGGAAAAGCAGAAAGAAATACTGCTTCTTGGGATGGAGTGGGGGGGGGACGGAGAGGAAACATCTGGAAATCATGCAAGAACTTTTCCTCTTATTGCTATTATTCTTCCAAGTTGCAAAGGAAAAGCAGAAATAAATACTGCTTCTTGGGATGGAATGGGGTGGGGACGGAGAGGAAACGTCTGGAAATCATGCAAGAACTTTTCCTCAATGAAGGCTACTGCTAAGCTTGTAAGCCGCCCTGAGTCTTCGGAGAAGGCCGGGATATAAATGGAATAAAAAAAAAAAGCAGAAACAGCCCAGCCGCGTAGGTCAAGCTCGGCTCTCTTTCTCCCTTAAACGCGGTTCATCAGGAGCTCTGGTGCTTCCCACGCTTCCAGCGGGGAGACTGGAAGCTTTTTCACCGACCTGGGGCAACTTTGCAAAAAACAGCAAAAGAGCACGGAGAAGCGCAGCTCAGCTGTACTTGCACACCCCGATCCCACACTCCTGCCCCGCTCGCTTGCTTTCCACTTGCTTGCGGGGCACTCGGAAGTGGGCGCCGCTTGGAAGCCACCCGCACAGGCCGCTTGGAGGCCGCCCGTGCCCGCTCAGAGGCTGGCGGCGCTCAGAATCCACCCGCACAGGGCGCATCAAAGTCATCTGTGCCCGCTCAGAAGCTGGCGCCACTTGGAAGCCACCTGCACAGGCTGGTTGGAGGCCGCCCACGCGGGGCACATCGGAAGCTACCCACACCTGCTCAGAAGCTGGCGCTGCTCGGAAACCAACCGCGCAGGGCACTTGGAGGCTGCCCACGTGGGGCGGATCAGTCACCCGTGCCTTCTCAGAAGCTGGCGCCACTCGGAAGCCACCCGTGCAGGCTGCTTGCAGGCCGCCCGCGCCCGCTCAGAAACCACCCGTGTGGGGCGCTTAGAGGCCACCAGTGCCCACTCAGAAGCCAGCGGCACTCAGAAGCCATCCGCGCAGGGCGCTTGGAGGTCGCCTGGTGCTCAGAAGTAGCCCGCGCTCAGAAGCTGCGCTCTGGGTGCAGAAGCGCGGCTCACCTGTAGTTGCACATGGCGATCTTGCACTCCTGCCCCGCTCACTTGCTTTCTGCTAGCTTGCGGAAAACATGCTGCTTGCTAAGTGAAGCCCCAGGATCAGCGGGTTACATGCACCCTTCCTCGTTCGCTGCTCCTCAGAAAACAGGCCATGCCAATCTGCCCCTTTCTTGTCTCCGCCTTCCTTTTCTCTTCTGGGTGCACTGGAGGCTCCAGTCCAGTTAATATGTCACCACAGATCCTGGGGATTCAGGCAAGCTCTGCAGCTCCAACTGATCTCCTCCAGGTCTGTGCGGCTCCATTTTAATTTGTTCCCTCCCCCACTCCAATTAGCTAGGCAGGCTCATGGACCACCAGCCAGGTGCTCGCGTACCACAGGTGGTACGCATACCACTGGTTGAAAAGCCCTGATATAGACTACCTGTTGCAAGCAAGCAATTTATTAAGGAGGGGATATCTATATTTCTTTAATAAGTTTTAAAGTTTATTGTAAAATATAAAACTTTAAAAGCAATTTTCACATATTGAAATTTACTGAAGTTACAGAAGAAGAATGTGTTTCTACAATATATACATTTTGCTGATACTTGTCATGTTCTAATAAGCTAATTCAGATATGTAACATTTGTGTTGGGCTCAACAATGAAATGTTTCCAATTTCTCAAGGTACATTAGGGCCATAATTTTTGTTGGTGCTTAATTTTTAAAGTATTCAGGACTGCTAATTATTTTGCAGGGCACATTTTTATTTTAGATTTTTTATTCCTTTATTATTTTTTTAAACAATTCAAGGCACCAAATATATATATATATATATATATATATATATAGTATTCCTTCCTCTTTTCATTTTCCCCCCACAACATCCCTGTGATGTGAGTTGAGCTAAAAGCCAGTGATTGTCCCAAAATCACCCAGTCAACTTTCATGCTTAAGGTAGGACAAATTATTTGTGCTTTATGTGCAATGCATGCCTATCAGGCACACACACAGAGATAAAGGTTTCTGATAAACAGACAAAAGTATATATTGACAGAATTATTTAAAATTGGGTGCATGGACCTTTTTATTTCATGATTGATGGACATCCACTATTTTTATTTGACCTTATAATGAACAATTATTTTTGATGCTACACCCTTAAGTCTTCTGTCAGATGCCAAGGTTCTTGGGGGGGTTGATTTTTTTTTTAAATTGACTGGTTTTCACCGATTCCAAAATCTGATGTGATGAATGGATTTTTTTTCATGAGATCTCTGCAAAACATGAAGACATGCTTCATGCTGGGTAAATCAGATGAAAAGTGTGTGAATTCAATTTGTCAGAATAAGGCAAGTAGTTCCTAAAAAAATGAACTCATGTTTGTTCAGATTAAAGGCTGCAGTCCAATATTTTCTCAAAACAGTTAACCAAGCACCTGTGGAAAGTTTGTAAACAACATATGGACAGTTACACTTTCCCATGTGTTCCTTATAACTGGTGACAAGGGCTTGTTGATCTCATGAGAGAAATTACAGCAGTTGGAATTAATAGTCATGAAAACCTTTGATTGTCACTCTCATGATGTCATTCGATTAGGAAATTTATATCTTAAGCAATGTTTACTTCATAACTTTAATAAAGTTTAATGTAAGTTAAATAAATACTAGAGCTATGCATATATTAGAAATGTTAAGGGACAAGAACTTTGGATAGTATATGAGCATAGCACATCTTTTTAATGAATAAATGAGTACTGTATAAGAATATCTTAAAGTAGCAGAATCTTTTTCACCTCACAGAGCCTAGATAGGCCTTTTTTCCTGTCTAATAGAAATCAACAATGAATGTAATAATAAACTTCTTTAATATTCCTCATACTTCTCTAAATCTAATTTCTTAACTTGTAAAGTGTTTTAATTAAAACAAAATGGAAATTCTTGATTATAAATTTGTAATGATTAGAAACAATTTTCCCTAGAAATTGGGAAGCTTTAATATCAGGAGACAACAAATTTATCTTCAAAATCAGTAAACTATTATTTATGTATTCTCTTCAGAATTAATGCTACTTGTTTTTGCTATCATGTACTGGTATAAAACAGATTTCAGGTTTTTTTTAAGAATACAGTGGTTTTTGTGAAATCAGCTTTGTAGTGATTTATATAAAACACATTTAACAGAGTTAATAAAAGAATTAGTATATTCTTAATTTGTAAGAAAGGGACGCGGTGGCTCAGTGGGTTAGGACGCTGAGCTGGTCGATCAGAAGGTCAGCAGTTTGGCGGGTCAAATCCCGAGTGCCGCGTAACAGAGTGAGCGCCTGTTACTTGTCCCAGCTTCTGCCAACCTAGCAGTTCGAAAGCACATAAAAATGCAAATAGAAAAGTAGGGACCACTACGGTGGGAAGGTAACAGCGTTCCGTGCGCCTTTGGCGTCTAGTCATGCCAGCCACATGACCACGGAGACGTCCTCGGACAAGCGCTGGCTCTTCGGCTTTGAAACGGAGATGAGCACCGGCCCCTAGAGTCGGAAACGACTAACACACGTGTGCGGGGGAACCTTTACCTTTACCTAATTTGTAAGAAGAATATTAAAAAAATTATTTTGAACCAAAAGCTGCGTGGCTGTTAAACCTGCCTTTTTTTAACCATGTTGGAAACGAGACAATGTCTGAAAGTATTATTTCTTGAAGCAGCCTATTGAAATCAATCCTAGTTAGCATTTGATAGAATTATGAAACATCTCTTTGCTTAACTCTTTAGGAGTGTTGAGTATAATGGTAATCTTTAGACATTGAAATATATGATTCAGATTTGTTCTTAATTTAAAATTAGCAGTGTATTACAATTCTTAAAAAGCTCTTGTTTTATCAGTTAATATATTTTTGGATTACTATTTTTATAGTCTTTAGACTGTTCACTACTTTAGCATCCAGTACTGTTTATACAGTATTTCAATCTAGTAAGGGAAGCATCATTTAATATTTCAGCTAAAAACATTTCTAGAAACTATAAAATATATATTTATCATTCCAGTGTTTGTTCCTTTGGCAGAAAAATTAGTAAGAATTGTATTGCATTTTAAACACAGGAAAAAATATTTATTTATTTATATCCCGCCTTTATTATTTTCACAAATAAGGGAGTGAACATATCCAATACACTTTCTTGCTCCTATTTTCTCTACAATAACAAGAACCATGTGAGGTGAGTTGGGCTGAGAAAGTATGACTGATCTAAGGTCATGCATCTGGCTTTCATGGCTAAGATGGGACTTCTAGCCTGGTCTTAACCACTTAATCACTAGGCCAAAGCTGGCTATCATCAAAATGAGATGAAATAATCAAATTATTCAAAGCTAAAATTAACAGTTTCAGGTTATATTGGATCCCTGCATCTTTTCTAACATTTTCAAAGACGTCAGGCCAGTTTTAATGGTTAAATCACTGCTTTCAATGTCTGAAAAAATTGCTGGATATTCATGCGTGTATATTTATTTAAAATACTCTCAATCATTGGGTAAAATTCACCTTGAAAATCACCTTTCCTTTTGCTGGCATTTGTAATCAGTTTTATTATTAAATCGATTAGATGGGTGATATAGAAGTCTAATAATTAAACTGAAAGAAAATTAGTTTTTTCAAGGAACAGTTTGAGGTTTAGCAAAAAAATATTTTTGTTACCAAACATTTGGTATACAACGTAACCCATGACCCAACATTAATTGGAATACCAAAGGATTTATTCTAAATTTATAACTTTGTTTATTTTTTCCAGTCTAAGCCTTATATATTTGACCATGTATTCCAGTCACACACATCACAAGAACAAGTATATAATGATTGTGCTAAAAAGATTGTCAAAGGTAAGAGGAGACAATTTTACTTAAATAATAATAAAATACTGGAGTCACAGGTGTAGTTTTGTGTCTTATAACCTGTTTTGCCTTTTAAAACACTAATTTAGTAGCAAGACCAAACAGTATAGTTTAGGTTCAGAAATTAGCTTGTTCTTTAAATCTGACACAGAGTTAAAATTCAGCCTAATGTCTGAAGGGGGAGATGCTTTTTTCATATATCTTTCAGAAATATGCCAAGAGACCCACTCCAAAATTTACGAAATAAACCCAAATTTATAATAATAATTAGTAATAGTAATTAATATAATAATAATAATAACAGCAGCAGCAACTGGGAAATCAGATAATAACAAGACCTGGCAATGGCTAAGAGCAGGAAAGTTGAAGAAAGAGACCAAGGGACTAATTCTGACTGCACAAGACAAAGCCTTAAGGACAAATGCATACAAAGTCAAAATTGAGAAGACAGCAACAGACAGTAAGTGCCACCTATGCAAAGAAGCTGAAGAAACAGTGGACCACCTGGTAAGCTGCTGCAAGAAGATCGCACAGACTGACTACAAGCAGTGGTATGACAAAGTAGCAACAATGGTGCACTGGAAGATCAGCAAGACATATCATTTGCCTGTAAGCAAGAACTGGTGGGATCATAAAATAGAGAAAGTCATGGAAAATGATAAAGTTAAACTGTTCTGGGACTTCAGAATTCAAACAGACAAGCACCTGCAACATAACACCCTCGACTTAACAATTGTTGATAAGAAAGACAAAAAAAGTCTGGATAGTGGACGTGGCAGTGCCTGGAGACAGCAGAATAGACGAGAAAGAACCAGAGAAGATAACAAAATACAAAGACCTACAAATAGAAATAGAAAGACTTTGTGGCAAAGGCAACCAAGGATAGTACCAACAGTAATAGGTGCCTTGAGTGCAATCCCAAAACAACTGGAGCACCACTTGAACACCATTGGCACTGAAAAATTTGCCATTAGTCAATTGCAAAAGGCGGCCTTACTAGGAACTGCTTTCATCCTGCGACGATATCTATAATACCATCGAACATCTACATCTGCCTATCCCAGGTCCTTGGTAAGGACTTGATAGGTAGACAAAAATGCCAAATCCAGTCTGAACATCTGGCTGACTGTGCAATGATCAGTAATAATAACAACATAGTAATTAAATAGATAATTCAATTCAAACTGATTTTTCTCTGTGTGTAGTTTCTTGTAAAATAAATATATTCACCTTCACCTTTAAAATAAGATTTTTCTTTAGAATTAATTGCCACATTAATTTTTTTTCTCATACATAGCAATTGACTGTTGGATAGAAAACCATGTATACATTTTTTCTTATTTCCACATACTGCAGACATACTTTCGCTCTCTTCCTCTCAGTTACCCTTAGACCATTAAAAAAACAAACAACTCTTACCTATTCTTTATATCCTGTTAAGCTTATTGAATGTTATCTATTAACACTCATCTTCTAATCAGGAACTGACAGTGTAGGAAGCATTGTACTTGCTTCTTGCTTGCTACTGAGAATAATCATAAAGACATAAGAGAATATGAGGAAACAAAATGGAAATGAGAGGTGACAATGAAAGAGAACTGAGAGTGCATAGTGGTTGTTTTCTCCTTGCACTAAAGATTGTATTGCTAGTGAATAAGAAGTACAAATCATATAGGATACTGTGAGAAAGCAGCAATAGCAAGGATGCAAGGACAACATTGCAAAGATTTTGTCCAGTAGTTTCTTTTTGTGGAACATATGGAAGCACCATAACTCAGCCATGCTATCTTTAGGAAGAAAGTCCCTGGCACCTAGTGGATGTTTAAGGATGGGGTTAAGTTATACACCTTTATTAATGTTTAGATTGAATAGTAGAAACTCTGGTAGGGAGATAATATGGACCGAAATTCCTGATGTGCCAAGAAGTTAAATATTTGCCCAGATCAAATATCTATTCTTCCTTTTTCCCCACAATTGTCTTGCTTTATTAAACATTTTTATTGCATACAAAAGTACTGATCTCTCTGGAGCAAAACTTAATGAATCTTCCAAAGAAGAATATTGATTTCAAAGTACAGTGCTTTGCATGAAGCTACTATGGAATCTATTATTAATGTACATTCTTTCTACTGTAGATGTACTTGAAGGATACAATGGTACAATTTTTGCTTATGGACAAACATCATCTGGGAAAACTCACACTATGGAGGTAAGGTATTACTAAATATGGTTACTTGGTGCATACTTCTCTTTACACATTAAAGTGTATTTAGTGAATAAGATTTATTTATTAAATAAATAAATAAATAAGATCCAAATGAAGGCAAACTAGCAATAAGTGTAGAAATAAATGAAAAATTATAGCTCAGCAAGAAATTTCTTAGTAAAATTATGTAGTAGAAAACTCATAGACAATTATAAGCATTAATATTGTTTCTAGGGAATAATATTTCTGTTTATCAAGTTACCAATAGTATACATTCCATTTTAAGTAGCTAGTAAGTGTATTGTAACCACAGGTCACAATATGTAACATTCCATAAAAAACAACAAAAAACAAAGTGTAAAATGCAATAATAAAAAGAGGATTAGATGTAAAAAGATCCAACAAAATAAGGCTAGACTTACAACTAAGAACTTAAATATTTACTTCTAAATTTAAATGATAGCAGAGGAAAAATAGAGCTTAGTTGCTGATAGTTGGGAACACAGTGAAATAAGATATACTTAGTCCTTGATTAATGTCCACTTATTGAGCAGTTGTTCAAAGTTATAGTGGCACTAAATTAGTAATAATTTCTACCAGTCCTTAAAGTTCTGGACATCTTACCCCCCCACACACACACTCACATGATTGCAATCCAGTGCAGGCAACTAGCTCACAGTTGCAGTGCCATATGGTCACCTGATTGCCAAGTAAAGTCAATGTGGAAGCCAGCAAGGAGGGTCATAAGTTGCTCCTGTAAATCATTCCCACCACTTTCCCATGTGCTTTGCTGCACTCCACAGAACTTACCTCCTGGCCACATTTGTACCAGTCTGCAGCAACTATCTGTACACACTCATATTTCTGGATCACTCAATGCCTGACTGTGCTCACACTGGATTGCACCAACTGTCTGCATGTTTTCCCATCCTTCAGAGCACCCACTCTGCATCTGTCTGTAGTTGTACCAGACTGCAGCAGCCACCTGTGTGCATTCCCACCCACTGGAGCACCTAGTGATGCTGCAACAGCCACTTACCTGCCCTCTGACCTACTTGTAAGCTGCTTGGGACTTGGGACTTCCTCCTAGCTTCCCCACTGATTTTGCTAGCAGATCCTTGTCACAAAGAAGATCCTTGCTTAATGGTCCTCGATCCTCACTTAACAATGGCAACAGGGATTGCCAGGATTATGTGATGCCATCATGTGACATATTTTATGACCTCATCACTTAGCAATAGAAATTACCATCCCAATTACTATTATTAAGTAAGGATTATCTCTATATGGTATAATGAGAATTTGGTAAATATTATTACATCCCATCAATTTCAGTGGAAAAAATAAAAGTTATTTCTCAGAGTTGATACTAGTGGGTTAGTAATTAGCTGGATCATGCCTATACATTTTGCTTATAATAATAGCAATTAATATGCCTGCAATCATTGGTGACTGGTTTACATATTGTTAAAAAAATTAAAGCAAGGAAGGACAAAGAACAAAAAAGAAGATAAGATAGCAAAATTACAAAGCAGATAGAAATAAAAAAATTCTCACAATCCAACGAGGGTTTCAAAGAACCATGGGTAGACTGGGGCCATTTGAATATCATTCTAGAGTGCAAATGCTGCTAGAGAGGTCTCAAAATATATCATTGTTTAATAGAAGGCATCCAGATGTTAGATTGGATCAGCCAGGTAGACACTATAAGAGACAGGGAGTCCCTCAAGTAAGTAGGCCCTATGCCATGGAGGACTTTAGAGGTAGCGATTAGCAACTTGAATAACAGGTGGAAACAAGCAATCACACAGCTAGTGAAGTAGAAGTGTTAGATGGACATATCAAAGCATGCTTATCGCTGCCTATGTTGCTGAATTCCGCATTGTGGAGCAGTTGAAGGTTCCAGTTGATTTTTATGGGCAATCCCATGTAGAATATATTGCAGTAGTCAAACTGAGGAGACCAGCCCGTAAGTGACTGTCTGAATTATGAATTATAAGCTGATTGTGAGTATAGTTTTTCAAAAATCCTATTCTTTTCAGACTTATGTAATCCTGGCAATAATTAAATTTATTTTTCTTTGAAGGGGAAGTTGCATGATCCAGATGGAATGGGGATTATTCCAAGAATAGTGCAAGATATATTTAATTATATTTATTCCATGGATGAAAATTTGGAATTTCATATTAAGGTAATTTATTCATTCATTTTGTTTATATCAATGTATACCTTACAATATGAAACTGGATGGCTAGCATATTGTAAAAACAACAGGTAAGCTATGAAAAGAAAAATTAAAGAAACATCACATCTGAGGTCATTTGTGTATCTTCACAATTCAGTGGGGTCACAGAGTGCCCTGGCCTGGGAATAAGCAAATCCTTAATATAATAATATTATATTGAATAATAATAATAATCTAAAATTGTCAGTACCGTATTTTCCGGCGTATAAGACGACCCGGCGTATAAGACAATTTCCAAGATTTTTCGTCTTATACGCCGGAAAATACTTACATGCCAGTTGCCAAGTGTCCGACACAAGCCCGATTCAGATTCAGCCCCGTCTGATGCAAATGGTTGCAAAGCCACGCGCTCTTCCAGGCCAGACTCTGCAAACAGCACGCCAGAAGCCGCAACCACCGCGGGAACTCTGAGTCCCCGCCTTTCGGCAGCCTGCACAGCCAAGCGCGATTCGGCTTTGAGATAGCATTTGCAGACGGAGCAGCCGCCGCGTCTGGAGCCAAGCCCCACCCAGGAGACGGTTGGCCAGGCGGGCCCGAAAGACGCACTAGAGAGCCGGGCTTGGGGTGGCCATGCCGAGGCCGGCTGGCGAGGGCCGCTGCATGGTCTGCGGGCAAGAGGGGCGCTAAGTACCGCTGTTCCGCACTCTGTGACCAGGCAAGTGATTCTTCTGGTCGGCGCGGGTCAGGCGGTGCCTCGGCAGGAGCAAAGGTGCTCCCTACTGTCGAGCAGCGCGCCTCTGGGGACCGCCTGCCCCTCCTCTTTTCGGGGACCTGACAGCCAGCATTGGAAGCGCCAGCATGGCCAGTCCTACAGAAAGCAACGGCGGCGGCTGCAGTAGCCGCCCCAGGAGCTGACGAGAGTTTGCCCTCCATCACCCGTTCGCCATTGGCCGCTTAACCACGGGTCGCCATCGCCTACCTCCATTCACCCAGCGATCCCGCTGTCCAGCAGAAAAGATCAGAGAGGTGAATAGTATTTTCCGGCGTATAAGACGACCCGGAATATAAGACGACCCCCAACTTTTGAGACAATTTTCATGGGTTAAAAAGTTGTCTTATACGCCGGAAAATACGGTAGATATATCTGCCTTACAAACACCAACTGGAACCAATCCCACAAGTAGAAAGGACCATCCTAACACTTGTAAGCCTCTAAGCTGGTCTAGAAGTCCACCATAATTAGCAGTACTGAAAACTGTTGAGAAACCCAAGAATGTCAGGATGGATGTACTACTACAATCCCAACTTAGTTAGAGGCAATTTGTAAGCGTGACCAGTGCCTTATTAGTACTATAAAGTGATCTGGAACCCAACTGAAAAAGTTCCGGATAATCCATTTGCTTCATTGCCCTCTGGAGCTGACATGATCTAATACACGAGTAGCCTTACAGGCCCAATGAAACTGTCCACTACATTGAGACCAGCATACTCAAACTCTTTCCAAATAGCCAAGTCAAACTATGCCTCAGTCAAGTTCATAAGAAATTTATGATTTTAATTTTTATGATTTTAAACTTTTAAGAACATTTAATTTGTCTCAGAGCAGATTCTGTTAGATGCATTGAATTGTCTTCTTGGTGGCCTTTAAGATGGATTGCAAGAATAAAGAGAATCCAGAGTTGCTTTTAAGGGGTTGAGAACCCATCTGAAATAATTGGGAGGTATATAGAGAGTACAGGCAATTTCCTATTGTAAGAGCAATCCAATTTCCCAATGTGCAACTTAAAAAACTTTAGTTTGAAGTTATATACAGACAAAGGTTTTCTTACCAAGCTATTAAACTTTACTAAAGCGAGCCAATCGGAAAGTATTCTTGGTCTGAGAATGTAAGATCAGTTCTGTCTTCCAAAAATTGATGACTACTTGCCTTAAAACAAGGTACCGTATTTTTCGGACCATAAGACGCACCTGAACATAAGACGCACCCAGTTTTTAGAGCAGGAAAACAAGAAAAAAAATATTCTGAACCAAATAGTATCAGTATACTAAAACAGGGCTTTTCAACCTTTTCATCCATTGTACCACTTTTAGGACAAGGCAATGTCCGAGTACCACCAGTCGCCCAGCAAGGTGTCAAAAACTTGATACCCCCCAAAAAAAGAAAAAAAATGATAAAATACAGGTAGTCCTTGACTTACAACGATTTACTTAGTGACTGTTCAAAGTTACAATGGCATTGAAAAAAGCAACTTATGACCATTTTTCACACTTATGACCATTGCAGCATCCCCAGGGTCATGTGATTTACATTCAGATACTTGGCAATTGATTCATATTTATGATGGTCACATTGTTCCAGGGTCATGTGATCGCCTTTTGCAACCTTCTGACAAGCAAAGTTAGTGGGGAAACCAGATTCACTTAACAATCATGTTACTAATTTAATTTCTCTCTCTCCTTCTCTTTCTCTCCCTCTCTCCCCTTCCCTCTTTCTTTCTCCCTTTCTCTCCCTCTCCTTCTTTCTCTATTTTTCTCTCCCTCTATTTCTCCCTCTTTCTCTCCCTCTATTTCCCTCCCTTTCTCCTTCTTTCTCTCTCCCTCTTTCTCTCCCTCCCTATTTCTTTTTCCTTCTCTCCCTATCTTTCTCTCTCTCTCTTTCTCTCCCTCTCTTTCTCTCCCTCCCTCTCCCATTGTCCCTTTCTTCTTTCTTTCCTTCCTTCCTTCTTTTCTTCTTCTCTCCCTCTTTGTCCTTCCCTCTCTGTGTTAGAGCAGTACCCACGGAAGCGGCCCTGCAGCCTGGCTTTCTCTTGCAGAAAGCAAGCTGAAACGGAGCGAGGATATTGCAGCAGTGCGAGATCGGCGTTTCTCAGCACATGCCGATTCGCGCTTCTGGCAATCTCCCTTGCTTTCCACTTGCGGAGATTGGGGCTGACCATATGGATCACCTTCGGACCATAAGACGCACCCTTGTTTTCCCCCTCACTTTTTTGGGGGAAAAGTGCGTCTTATGGTCCGAAAAATATGGTATATTTGAGACTTGGATAAGATTAGTCTTCACACTTTCAAAATGTGTATAGTTTGGAATGCCATGGAGATTTGAAAATAGTAATTTACTGCAAAGATTACATATTTTATATTTACATATCATACATAATATTATAATTTTAGGAAGAGAATGTTTGTAAATAAGCCAGTGATGTCTAACTTTAGTGACATTTTTATTAAGTTGCAGCAGCATTTTCGTTTTTCTAAGCTTCAGTTCTTATTGTCACAGGTCTGCTTTTTTAAAATTGTGCCATTTTAAATTTTTAACATTTGTGAACTTTATAACACTCTGGCTATCAAAATGGTTCAGAATAATGTATTCAGGTTTATAAATGAATCATAGGTGCATTATTTTAGTATTTATTGATTTTGCATAAGTGAAAAGTTACAGTTTCCTTATGCCATATTCTTTTAGGTATCATATTTTGAAATTTATTTGGATAAAATAAGGGACCTTTTGGATGGTGAGTATATTCTTTCTTTTGAAGATGAATAGATGCATTTTTCTTGCAAACAAGCATAACCAAACAAAGGTATTGTTTATTAGCACAGTTGAGAATTTTTGGAGATTCTAAATGGGGAAGTAAGACAATAATGTGCATATAATAATAGCATTAGGATGGGCAAATTAAAGAATTAGCATATAATGGGAATTATGTCTTGGCCTTATAAAAAGAAGTAGACAGAATTCATGATTAGTGGCAAAATGTATAGGATTTTAGTATTACACTTTATATAGTAATATTGTTTTGTACAGGTAGTCCTCAGTTAATGACTTTCATGTTTAGCAATTGTTTAAACTTAACAACAGTGCATAAAAGTAGTTTTATGACTGGTCCTCAAGTTTAGATGTTTGCCGCATCCCACAGTCAGGCAATCACCATTTGCAAGCTTCACGGCTGGCTTCCAACAAGCAAAGTCAGTGGAGAAGCTGGCAGTAATTTTCAAATCACTGTTATGTAATGTTTCACATAATGACCATGCATGATTAGCTTAATGATTGTAGCATAACTGATGCAAGTCCGATGTGGTGATGTGATGTTTCACTTTACAACTACATTGTTTAGTGATGGAGTTGTCAGTCCCCGTTGCTGCTGTTAAGTGAGAATTATCTCTGGGCTGAACACAAAAGGCTTGTAATGAAAGCTGAAGCAGATCAGAATTTTGAAAAGCATAGGCTAGCCCTCTGTTGCAAATACTGCAATGCCGTTGTATAAATTGTAAAGTTGCAGTTTGAATAGTTGCTGTTACTTCAACTTAGTAATGTGATTAGAAAAAGTATAAAATGTAAAATTCATGTGAATACTGTTTTTTTGCTAGGAAAGAAAGCTAAGGAATTTAAAACTTAGTGGGGAAAAACAACAATGGACTTAAATTTTAATAGCAAATTTTACAAATGTCAAGTTTGTAACCAATTAGAATAGAATAGAATAATGACTTTATTGTCACTTTGAATGTACACTAATCGGCATACATTAAAATTATATTTTGTTGCATTCAGCTCTCAAAGGGTCACCACCTCCAATATAGACTACATATATATGACGGAAATAAATACAGAATTATACATACACCCATTTATATTATATGACATAGAGAAACAACACAGTCTAGTTATGAGCATGGCGAGAAAAACAAATCTTGCGAGTTTACTAGAGGGATGGCATAGGGAACAAAGCTATTACAGAATCGGGTAGTCCTGCTATAAATAGTTTGAAACCTCTTCCCAGAGAGGAGCAACAGAAACAGACGGTAAAGTGGGTGTGTGGGGTCTCTAACAATGTTTTGAGCTCTAAGCACACAGCACTTATAAGCAGCATCCTGAATACCAGGGAGTGAGCTTCCTATGATCTTCTCGGCTGTCCTTACCAATCTCTGTATGGACTTTCTATCTGAGGCTGCCCCCAAACCAAACAGTGATGCAGTTTGTTAAAACTCTCAATCGTGCCTACGTAAAAAATGGCCAGGACAGAAGGAGAAAGATGTGCTCTCATCCGACGCAGGAAATACAGATGCTGGTTTGCACGCTTCACTAAGGATGATGTGTGGAGAGACCAATTCAGATTGTTAGTTATCTGCACCCCCAGATACTTAATGCTGTTGACTACCTCTACAGCTGCATCCTTGATACTGAGTGGAGTATAACTATGCCAGTTCTTTCTAAAATCTTTCTAATCTCTAATTAAATGAAGGTCTACTTTTGTCTAATAAAGGAATAATTACATTATGGAATAATTGCTACAAAATGGTATTAAGGTAGTATTAAGCAAATCCAGAAGTATTTGTGGAGAATTATGATTGTACCAACAGTTATTAATATGACAGTAGTTTATGTCCACAGTTATAAGTAACTATGTCCAGATAGTAGCAAGAAATGGCTTTTATTGTTGTACTCTGTTTTTCAGTCAAAGGTATCTCTTATATCAAGTCAAAACCAGAATATGCTTAGTTCTAGGCATCCTTATTTAATGAATAAATATCAACTATTGTAATTTTTTCCCTTTTAGTTTCAAAGACCAATCTTTCTGTTCATGAGGACAAAAACCGAGTACCTTATGTGAAGGTGAGTATAAGATCTGAGTATGTATCTTGGATTCTTTAGATGTAATTTGTTTAATTATTGATTATGTTAAAATATATTTTCACAGGGCTGCACTGAACGGTTTGTATGTAGTCCAGACGAAGTTATGGATACTATAGATGAAGGAAAATCAAACAGGCATGTAGCAGTTACAAGTAAGTGATTTGTTGTAGTTTAATTTTTTAAAAAGTCAGTTTATTCTAATTAAGAATTAGGATTTTTTCCAGTGGGTAACTAAATTATATATACTTTTTAACATTTCTACAAAAGATAAAATATAAAAACCAGGGAAAAAGGAAGTAAAAAGGAAAAGTGAGGGGGAGGAATGTGCAAGAAATAAGAAAAAAGAGGAAAATAAAGAAAATGTCATGAAATCCCAAAATTAAAATTTTAATTTCTTTCAGCTTCAAGTAAAAAATCCAAGATCCACAAAAACAAAACCAGACAAAGTTTTTTCTTTAATCAGAGTAGTTAGCTTCGCCATTTCAGCCAGATCCTTTAACTTCATCACCCATGCTTCAAATGTGGGAATCTGGGCCCTTCTATTTCTATGCATACAAAAGTCTCCCTGCTTTTACTATATATAGAAACAAAGTCCCATGTTTTTTCTCAAGCTGCATATCCATCAAACCTAAAAGAAAAATCTCTGATTTCAATTGCACAGTTTTAAAAATTCTCTGAATGAAAGCACATATCTAATCCCAATAATTCAGATAACTACCTAAATTATAAATGCATATAATAGAAATAAAATTAATTTGGTTTTAAATATTGGCCTAAATTTTACCCTTTCCCATGTTTCTTTTCTATGTCAAGGATAATTGGTTTTCCTGAATAAAATGGGAATGAAAATATACTGGCAATATATGTAGCAGTGATTTTCCATTTCCTATTAGGAAGACTTAGTTGCCCATGGAGAGACTTCAGGGCTATGATTCCTTTACATAAGCAGGTTATAAATTGCATGTATAATCCAATACATTGAAGGACTCCAGGATGAAAAGACTTTAAGAATTTTACAACTGAATCTTTCCTTATTTGGGGGGTGTGTGTGGAACAAGCCATTTTTGTGGTGTTGTCTAGATAGCCACAAGGAATCAAGCTTGACTTAAGAGCATCTGGTTGCTTTATATACTTCCTTATTGCAATGACAAATGAACATGGCTTTAAAAATAAAAAAATCAATTTTGTAGATTTGGTACAATTCTTTTTGATGAAGGAATATATTGTTTTCTTACTAGATGTATTGATTTTATTCTGTTTTGATTTTTGCGACACTTATAATTCAATTATTGAGTAAAGGCTGTTGACAGAATGGACACATATAAAGCCTTAAAACTTCTTTTACAGATATGAACGAACATAGCTCTCGAAGTCATAGCATCTTTCTCATTAATGTAAAGCAAGAAAACACTCAAACAGAGCAGAAATTGAGTGGAAAACTTTATCTTGTAGACTTGGCAGGTAGTGAAAAGGTAATAGTTTACTGTTTTAAAAAACATTTCCAGATTATTTGTTGATTCATTTTATAATGTTAACACTGCATTTTAATATGGGTTACATGCACTTGCAATATTCTTCTAAACACTTGCTAGAGCTTTCCTTTTAAAATGGCATGTGACTTACCTATAGACTTAGCAGGTCCTCCATAATTTTGAAAAAATACTAGGAACGTAGTTGGGATCAGGGTACATGGGAAGAAATGTTATAGTGGGAAAGGCAAATACTATATTGCATGTGTGTTTCTAACTACAGTCCAAAACTTGTAAAATACAGATTGTTTAGCCTTACAATTTTTTACATTATTCTAGGTTAGTAAAACTGGAGCAGAAGGTGCAGTATTGGATGAGGCTAAGAATATCAACAAATCTCTGTCAGCTCTTGGAAATGTCATTTCTGCTTTAGCTGAAAATAGTGTAAGTATGTTAGTGATTTGCAAATGCTTGATGCAAATTGCTTATTTCAGCTAGGAAATTTGTTATCATGTTAATTCCTTTCATTGCTTTAGTATGTGTTGAATATTTTAATAACTATAATAAGCTCAATTACATTATGCATAATTATAGTACTACGCAAAATTACATAGAACTTCCTGTTGAAAATACCATACCAAATTAAACTTAAATATTCTTGGTTTGGGAAAGTACAAAATATTCTCACTTGTCTAAAATAGGGTATAGTAAAACCCTTTTTCTTATTTGCAGACATATGTTCCATATCGAGATAGTAAAATGACCAGAATTTTACAAGATTCCTTAGGAGGCAATTGTAGAACCACAATTGTTATTTGCTGTTCCCCATCATCTTACAATGAATCTGAAACAAAATCTACACTGTTATTTGGCCAGAGGTGAGTGAATAACCTTAAGCATGAGATTATAAAAGCAGAATGATTACACTGAAGCAGACTTTAGACTGCCACAAAACTTGATGATGCAGGTTTTGAGCTATTATGTACATAAAATATACATGTATTTTTGCCTAATGTTTGTTTCACTAAAATATTTTTCTTAAAGCTTGATGGTATTTGATTCTGTAAGTTCCTTGTCAATTATAATCAGAAATAGAAAGTTAGTCCTTTGGGGGATACATTTCTGATTGATTTATTTTGGGAATACAAAAATACAAATTGATGTATGTTTGGGATACAAAATTATACGTAAACTGAAGTTTTTTCACCTGGCTTATGTTGCACACTTCTATTTGCAACTAGTATTATTTTCTGCTATATGGCTTTTCACAATCATACAAAAGATGAACTAGATACAATGTGCCATGTTGTAAAGCTGCATAAAGATGCCAAACTATGTACATATTGTTGTAATTGTTCAGAAAAGGGATTAGGGTTGAAGATAGGGTTGAAAACATTTAAGTCTATCAGTTTAAACAATCCTATATTTAGTTAACCTTGCCACTGCCTTTATAGAGCCAAGACTATCAAGAATACAGTGTGTGTTAACGTAGAATTAACTGCAGAACAATGGAAGAAAAAATATGAAAAAGAGAAAGAGAAAAACAAAACACTGCGCAACACGATCCAGTGGCTTGAA
This sequence comes from Vipera berus, assembly GCF_964194415.1. Lineage (NCBI taxonomy): Eukaryota > Metazoa > Chordata > Lepidosauria > Squamata > Viperidae > Vipera > Vipera berus. The sequence goes on along the minus strand of NC_138205.1, from coordinate 114,217,735 downwards.
AATGAGCTCAGTAGATGGCGCAATGGTGAGTTATTCACAGTCTTATTTTGAGATATTTTTTTATTAAATGTGAAATGGCATTACCATGGCTTTTGATTAAAAATAACTCATATGATGTAATGGGACTTGCAAAGCATTTTCAACATATTACAATTGTCTGTCTTTAAAAAAGGCCTTTTTTCAGCATAGCATTGAAATTAACTAAAGTTCTCTACAGTGTTGCAGCTAAATATGCTATATATCTAGTGATTAGGTGGAAGTCTTATGAAAATATGTTCTAATACTAAATTGTTTTACGTTTCATCTGTGCATATATGGACATTCTGTATTCAGTCCAGAAAGACAGTATTTTTGGTGTATCTAGATGGCTTTTATAAATATGAATAATGGGATTTCAAAAAAAATTCATGATATATATACTTGTTTAAAGTGAAGTCAATTTTTAACATTTTCTTCCTGAAAGTAATTATATCCTGGGGAATTTCTGTTTTAAAGGTGAGACTGTACCTCTTGAGGAACAGTTTGACAAGGAAAAGGCTAATTTGGAAGCATTTGCTGTGGATAAAGATATTACAATCATTAATGATACCCCAACTCCTACTATTGGAGTGATTGGCAATTTTACTGATGCTGAAAGGAGAAAGTGTGAAGAAGAAATGGCTAAAGTGTATAAACAGTTAGATGACAAGGTATGTTTTACAAGCTATATATTGTATGTTTATGTATTTAGAGAAAACATACAGGAAAGTGAATAGACTTGAATTGTGACCTTTTGCATGAATGTTGAAGTTAAAGGTTGCCTGCTGAATGTAATTAAGTGCATATAATGGAACACCTAGTGAACGACAACATTGAGCAGGGAGTTAGTCAAGGATCTATTATATATATATTTATATACAAATGAAGTAGTAATTTACTTATTTATTTAAAACATTTATATGGCTGCCTATCTTCCAATCATCTCTAGGTAGCACCCAGTCAAAAGTTAAAATAATATATAAAATCATACTTAAACTTTAAACAGATTAAAACATTAAAAACAAGAAAGACCTGGCACCAGGTTTACCTTCTAATGTGCAATTATTCAATCTTGTCCTACTGCTTGGGAGATAAGCCAGGTCTTCAATGCTTTACGGAAGGCTAAGAGGGTAAAGACTGCTAAACTTCAATGGACAGATTGTTCCAGGAGGCAGGGGTTACCAAGTAAAGGCATGCTTCTTACCTCCCATAAGATGGTAATATTTAGGGGAAGGACTAGAAGTGTGCCCACCATATATATTGGTTGAGGGCTGTAGGATTGTTTGTAAATTATTCCATATTTTTGGCTGAACCAGGAAGATTTTGGGTGCATGATAGATTGTATGATGCAATGAGAACTATGGATCTGAAAATTAATACATCAAAGACCAAATTTGAAAGGGAAAATGGAATGAATAATTGCAAGTTATTGATCACTCAAATTAATTTGATTCAATTTATTCAAGCATGCTGTTTTTTAAATTGGCAGTCCTATCTTATTGCCACTGATACTGAATGACAGATATAAATAAATTTGTCTAAGCTTCAAACCATCAAAGGAGGTGCTGATCTAAGAGGTATGTTTTTTGAACTGAGCATTCACATTCTGAGAATCTGACAGGCTCTAAAGAACTTCTGCGAGCATCTTCAAAGTTTGGGTCAAATCTACTTTATAATTACTGTTTCTGTTAAGACAAAACAAATGTGATAGAACTGCTTCCATCCTATCATAAATTGCATTGAAATTTTAGATTTGAAAAGGAGACCTTCCTGGCACTAGGAACACTTCTTATAAATCTCTTAAATGTTAATAAAAGCTACATGACATGTACAACATCTCACTATGCTTTTTGGACACTGATTGTTTTCTTAATATTAAATAGAATTAATAAACTGCTTATTTTAATGAGTTTTACAGTTGAATAATTATCTTTCCCCTTTTTTATTCAGGATGAAGAAATTAATCAACAAAGCCAATTAGTGGAAAAACTGAAAACACAGATGTTGGATCAGGAAGAGGTGACTGTTTACATATTGTGAATAGAGGAAAAGCATAATGGTGCAAAATAAATGCTTATTGTAAAAAAAGTGATTTATGTTACTAAATTATGAAAAACATAGCTCTTGCTGTCAATATTTTACAGCTAATTTTATTAGCTGTTCAAAAGAAGATTCTATATTTTTAATTATAATACTGGTTTCTATTGACCTATGTTACAAATCATTGAATGGAGATGATGATGATAATAATATAATGATGATAATAATAATATAATAATAATAACAATAATTAGTAGTAGTAGTAGTAGTAGTTGGAAGGAACCTTGGAGGTCATCTAGTCCAACCCCTTGCTTAGGCAGGAAACCCTATACCATTTCAAACAAATGGCTGTCCAGTCTCTTCTGAAAAACTTCCAGTGTTGGAGCATTGACAGCTTCTGGAGGCAGGTTGTTCCACTGATTAATTGTTCTATCAGGACATTTCTCCTTAGTTCTAGGTTGCTTCTCTCTTTGGTTAGTTTCCATCCGTTGCTTCTTGTCCCGCCTTCAGGCACTTTGGAGAATAGCTTGCCTCGCTCTTCTTTGTGGCAGCCCAAAATATTGGAACACTGCTATCATGTCCCCCCTCGTCCTTCTCTTCATTAAACTAGACATACCCAATTCCAGCAACCGTTCCTTATATGTTTTAGCCTCCAGTCCCCTAATCATCTTTGTTGCTCTTCTCTGCACTCTTTCTAGAGTCTCAATATCTTTTTCACATTGTGACCAAAACTGGATCTGTAAATAGAGCCTGACAAGATTTAAAATAGTGAGCAGTGTCATTATAGAGCCTTAAAATAAATTGTGTACAGTAACAATCAGTGACCCTAAGCTCCTGTAATACGTTCATTGTTGCTTAAGAAGCAGGTATTAAAAAATATTTACTGATGGACTTTTTTTTCTATAGCTTCTAGCATCCACCAGGCGGGACCAAGACAATATGCAAGCTGAACTAAATCGCCTTCAAGCTGAAAATGATGCTTCTAAAGAAGAGGTAAAAGAGGTTCTCCAAGCCCTTGAGGAACTTGCTGTCAACTATGATCAAAAGTCACAAGAAGTTGAAGACAAAGCAAAGGAATATGAAATACTAAGTGAGGAATTGAATCAGAAATCGGTAAGATAATAGAAGGGGCTTCTTCAGTAAACCAAACTTTGGTTGTCAGGTGACACTGTATAATTGTTAATTGAAAACCTCCTACGTGGTTTTCCTCCTAAATCAGAGGTCCCCAACCTTTTGGGTACCAGGAACCGGTTACGTGGAGAGAGGTTTTTGTGCAGACTGGAGGAGGTGTGGTATTGTGTGCTGTCTGCATCCTGCGGATGGGGTTTTGCTTCTTTGTGCAGACCGGTTGCTGGCATGCCGCGGCCCGATACCGGTCCACAGACTGGGGGTTGGGGACTCCTGTCCTAAATAATAAGGTTCCCCCGCACATGCATGCTAGTCGATTCCAACTCTAGGGGCCGGTGCTCATCTCCGTTTTAAAGCCGAAGAGCCAGCGCTTGTCCGTGGTCATGTGGCCGGCATGACTAGATGCCAAAGGCGCATGGAACGCTGTTACCTTCCCACAGTAGTGGTCCCTATTTTTCTACTTGCATTTTTACGTGCTTTCGAATTGCTAGGTTGGCAGAAGCTGGGACGAGTAACAGGCGCTCATTCTGTTATGCGGCACTCGGGATTCGACCCGCCAAACTGTCGACCTTCTGATCGACAAGCTCAGCGTCCTAACCCACTGAGCCACCGCGTCCTTGTCCTAAATAATACTGTTTATTTAATATTTATTGTATTTAAATGTTTTAACCTTCTAATCATTCTGTTATTTATGGCATCATAAGCTCTCCAAAGAGGGATGCGGTGGCTCAGTGGGTTAGGACGCTGAGCTTGTCGATCAGAAGATTGGCAGTTTGGTGGGTTGAATCCCGAGTGCCGTGTAGCAGACTGAGCGCCTGTTACTCGTTCCAGCTTCTGCCAACCTAGCAGTTCGAAAGCACGTAAAAATGCAAGTAGAAAAATAGGGACCACTATGGTGGGAAGGTAACAGCGTTCCGTGCGCCTTTGGCGTCTAGTCATGCCGGCCACATGACCACGGAGACGTCCTCGGACAAGCGCTGGCTCTTCGGCTTTGAAACGGAGATGAGCACCGGCCCCTAGAGTTGGAAACGACTAGCACGCATGTGCAGGGGAACCTTTACCTTTACCTTTTTAAGCTCTCCAAAGTTGCTTGATAATGAGATGGGCCTCATAAGAATTAATAAATAAGCTGTTCAGCTTACTGTTACTTTGATTCTGGGTGGCTATGTTAACTATATATGTTATTATTCAAATCCATATATGGATTAATTTATAAAAATAGATACATTGGGTATCTGATGTTCAAATTAAATGATTAAAGCTTATTTAATTTGCACTAACATAGCTTCATTTGAAAATATTTCTATATGCCTTCCTAATAGAAAAAAAGGAATATGACGTAACTTTAGAGACATTAAAGTATATTTCTACTTACAACTGCTGTGAAAAATATCCGAAGCTACTTATTTATATTTTCTTTTTTTCTATTTTTCTTAAACTTTTTCCTTTTCGTGCACTTTTTGCTTTTTCTTTGATTTAATTTTCTTTTCCTCCTTATTTTACATTATTTTATGTTAGCTCTTATCTTCTTGTATAAATGTTTCGATAAAAATTATATATAACTAAATGTCTTCTTATTAGTAATATAATTCAAACGTAAAGACCTTGCTGCCTTTATGTTCTAGGTATAAAGTGTCATCCATTGCTCTAATTAGTAATTAGTAGTATTGCTACTAGAACAAATTTGTTTTTAGTACTTTCAGAAATACAACCTGTTTGAGAACAATTGAAAGTTTGAGGCAGTGCAATGTTATAATACTTCCAGTCTTTCTTATTTGCAGTTTAACGTATTTCTGTAGACTGTACACTCTAGTTAATGTTAGTGACATACAAGTTAATATTAATGAGAAATTGAATAAAAGGCAGATCGAGTCCCAAATGTCAAATTGCACATTCCTCACTTCAAAATACAATAAAATATTCTATTCACAGAAAGCAAACCGATGCTTCTCAGGAAGATAGCATACAACCTCTGTATTTTTGTTTTATTTATTTTAAAAAATGGATATGTACGATCAGTTACAGTAGTGCCTTTCCACATTGCTTTGGGCCTTTACAACTTTGAATACCAAAGAATTTGGTTCTGATAACATGCATTCATAAATGTAATTTGTATACTTGACCAGCTTTGTGTAATATACATCTTATTTAAAGATCCCCATATGGATTGTATCTATGATGCACAACTTCCCAGAGGGCTACATTTAATTATATGCCTTATGTCATGGGCTTGTTGTATCTTGTCTGATTTTCACTGACAAGAAACTTCAAATAGAAGCTTGTATTTGGAAATTTAAGGTTCTGCATACCCTTTTTAAAAATATAACTTAATCTGAATTTTTTATTTTAAAATGATTGTCTTCACCCACATTGAAATGTAAAACATTTTAGGATGATAATAAATCAATTGCAACTTCTAGGCCAGGGCTTTTCAACCAGTGGTATGGGTAGCACCTGTGGTACATTGGCATCTGGCAGTGGTACGCAACCATCCTAGAAAAGTGGTAGCGGGGGAGGGGAATGAGCTGAACCGGTGGCAGCACAACACAAGCCTGAGCGAGAGATGGCTGGAGCTGCAGGGCTGCCAGGGCTCAGTGAAAGCACCAGGATCAGCGCCAGTCTCCAGCTGGAGCTCAGTGCTGATCCTGGCGCTTCTGCTGAGCCCAGAAGAAGCGCCGATCAGCTGGAGTGTTGCAGCATCTCCAGGGTCTTGTAATTTACAATCAGATGCTTGGCAACTGATTCATATTTATGATGGTCACAGTGTTCCAGGGTCATGTGAAGTGACCAAAACCTGCTGCAACCACCCAGCAGATGGGGAGGGAATAAAAACCAAATACCCACCCCATCCCCGCTGCAATCCTCAACAGAAATGCTCACAACAATGAAAACCTCGGACAGGAGGAAGAGCGCCACCAGGTGGGCAGGCAGGTCTCTTAGTCAGCTGTGGCTTGGGGGGCACTTTTTCCAGTGCCATTGTAACTTCGAACAGTCATTAAGCGAACTGTTGTAAGTCAAGGACTACTTGTACTTCATCACTTTTTTCTTTTCTTTTTTTTTTTTGGTCATCAAGTTTTTGACACCTTGCTAGGCGACTGGTGGTACTCAGATGTTGCCATATCCTAAAAGTGGTACAATGGGTGAAAAGGTTGAAAAGCCCTGTTCTAGGCTATAGAACTGGTTAATAATTAAGTTTAAATACCAAAGATAAATAGATGCAGAGGCAAGAGTTAAATGTGGGAATTCCATTTTCTGCTTCCAGCAGTTGTTCTGAGATAATGTTTTTCTTGAACAGCACTGTCCAAAGGTTACAGTAATCAGAGAAAGCTCTGAGCAGTTAAGAAATAAAAAGAAAAGCAACCAATACTTTAGGGTTTATGGGAGTTGGTAGTTGTTTTTGTACCTTCAATAGCTTGACTGAATAATTGTGCCCAATGGCTTTAATGATGACTGGCACCGAGGCAGAAGCTTTCATGATCATGCCAATCTTTTGGAGTACAGTGAGAATAATCCTAGAATCCTATCATTCCTGAGCTCATAGAACATAGAAAGAATGTTGATGTCAATGCTGCTAACATCAGATGTTCTTGCTTTGACAAAAAATGAAGAAGCAGCTATTTTATATTTCTACTTGTGCATCACTTTTAGAGTTAAAGTTAGATAAAGATGGGAGGGCGAAAGGAAGAATATGCATGGGGGATTAGTTAGACATAATAACATAGCAGCAGAGCATTTTCAAGATTGTATGTAATAAGAGGTGATAAGAACTGGGGTTAAGCTAAGGAGGGAAAACTTACCTTTCAAACTAATTGGAGAATGTGATTTATGATGGCTAACTAAAGGAGGGAATTATGCTTTAATATTGTGCTCAGGGGAGTGGAATCCAGATTTTGGCTTTAACCAAGTATTGCTGATGTGATATTGCTCTAATAAAGACTTTTAGGGTAAACAATGCCTCAGAGTTCTTTGAAGAGTTCATCCTCGGAAGCTTGACAGATGAAAATTGAAACTCTTGGAATTAAAATAGAATTCTTGAATTCTTGCACAGTGTTATATCTCTTCTGTGTTATGGCTAACACAGAAGAGATATCCAAATATAAAATAATTATATTTTCAACACTTTCATAAAAACTCCATATCAAGTGTTTTGATTAGACTCATTTTAGGTAAAACAAAGCAAACCTACCTTTTATCATCAAGAAATTATAAATTGTTAACAATAATAAAATAGGTTGTGGAATGTAAACTCATGATATTAATTAAATTATGAACATATTATGGAAGAAATACCAGGACATAAGCATGTGTTTGTTTATCTGGCTACAAGGGGAAGAAAGTTTGGATTGATAGAATTCTCAGAGTTACAGTGAAATTAGGTGGTTTCTAAATTTAATAAAATAACAAATACGTCTACAATATCTGTTACAAAAATGATAGATTTTTTTTCAGCTGACTGAGGGCATTATTTAAAGATGAAAGATGTTCATTATTCTGATTTTTAAAGTAATCCCTATTTCATTAACTTTTTGATTTTTGGCTGCTGATAATATTATCTGGATAACAATATTTTTTTCTGTTCCAGATAACATTAGCTAGTATAGATGGAGAGCTTCAAAAACTTAAAGAAATGACCAATCATCAGAAAAAACGTGCAACTGAAATGATGGCATCTCTGTTAAAAGATCTTGCAGAAATAGGAATTGCAGTTGGAAATAATGATGTAAAGGTAAGCCATCTAATGAACCATTAAGATTCCAAATCCATTCTGTCCCTAAGTGGCACATCCCTATCATTGTATGTCTTCTCTTTTCATTATTAATTTGTCATTAGAATACTCATTAAAGTATTTCTTCATGAGAAATATTACATAAACGTATGCATTTCTTTTAAGACAATTTTAAAAGTATGCTTACCATTTCCCATGAGAGCATGTTATTTTGATGGCAATATAGCACAGTATTGATAAGCATAATTTATAAGAGTTCATCTGTAGATATTGTGAGAAGTGAAAAAAACAGTTTTAAAACAAATACTTTTATGGAAACATTTAGTGTTAAATCATAATGCCCCAAATTTGCCAAATGGAAATGGAGTTAGATATATGTTGTACGTCATTTTTTGCTACAATCTCATTTAAAATAGAATTTCATAATTAAGAATACGTTTGACACTTTAATAGGAAGGAAATGGTCTGATGCTAATAATATATGAACTCGGAATAAGTTGCTGAATTATTTTATGAACTTGCAATTTTTTGGAGCTAAACAGTAGTTCTTTCTTAGCAGCCAGAAGGAACTGGTATGATAGATGAGGAATTCACAGTTGCAAGACTCTACATTAGTAAAATGAAATCTGAAGTAAAGACTATGGTAAAACGATGTAAGCAGTTAGAAAGTACGCAAATAGAAAGCAATAAGAAAATGGAAGAAAACGAAAAAGAACTAACAGCCTGTCAGCTTCGTATTTCACAGGTAAGTTTGATTTTGTTTGTTAAATACTTTGTAACAACCTTGTCCAATCTGATGTTCTTCAGTAGCCATCCTACCTGGGAATTTGAGGATCGTGTTTAGTATAATACAAGGGCATAGGACAGGGGTGTCAAACTGCTGGCCCACAGGCCAGATGCATTATAACGAAACCGCGCCCACCCCATTGCCGGCAATGGTAAAAAAAAGCCACGATACTTTGCGACACATCACGTGACATTGCGAGTTTGACACACCTGGCATAGGAAAAGGAGATTAGGGTCCCCTAATTTTATAATGGTTATTCATTTTCCATCCCATCTGCTCTTCCTGTACAGAACAGAATGTTAGCATTTTGTTGCCTGTGAATGTGCTGAGTCCTTATTGGGCTAGAAAATATTTTATTTATTATTTATTTATTTATTAATTTAATTTGTTTACCGCCCTTCTCCTGAAGGACTCAGGGCGGTGAACAGGGCAAAATTTTAAAATACATTTTCTGAATGCTTGAAAATCTTGGGGTTCCTCTATATCCACTGATACTTTGTGTGCTCGATATACCATTTCTGGTACAAAAGTAATGGCTATACACTTGAAATGGAACAACTTTTTCTAAGCTGAATATTAGATTTTATTTGCTTGAACATTGTAGCTCAAATTAAGCTTGAGACCATTTTTGATGGGTTTGAACTTGGTGGAGTTTTTACACAATTAGTATACAAAATCTCAGCAATTTTCATATTTTAAGCTTAGGTTACAGCTCTCAGCGTATGAACTGTATCTAAGCTACAGTTGTAATAAAATACCGTATTTTCCGGCATATAAGATGACTGGGCATATAAGACGACCCCCTACATTTCCTATTAAATTATAGGGTTTGGGCTATACTCGCCGTATAAGACTACCCCTCTTCCAATGCACACCAAATAAAAATTAAAAAACATCAGATTTGATTTTAATATGGTAATTTTAATTCAAATGCTTATGACATGCAGGTACTTAGTAGGAAAACTGTCACTTATAAACGTAAGGCTCCAGGTTTTCCAGCCAGCCCGCCCAGTTCCTGAGTCAAATGTGTCCTTAGAGCTAAGCAGCTGCTCTGACTGCTGCATTCCCCACCTGCCTTTCAAGTTGGGATAGATTGCAGCTGCTCTTCAACTTTAGAAGGAAAGACTCCTAGACCCCAGCCTGTAAAAAATCACAGACTGCAGCTTCTTCTCCAGTTGGTCCCGCTTTCCCTGCACAGACCAAATGGGAGATCTGCTCCAGGTTTTCCAGCCAGCCCTGTCCCTAAAGTTTCAGCACCCGGCGTATAAGACGACCCCTGACTTTTGAGAAGATTTTCATGGGTTAAAAAGTAGTCTTATACGCCAGAAAATATGGTATCTTATTGGCTTTTATAAGTTCAAGATTTCTAACTAAACAAAAATATTGTAATTATAATATTCAAAGGAAATAATTGTTTCAGATGCTGGCTACTCCCAATATTGTCAGAAAATATGCAAGGAATCTAGATAACTGATCTATTATTATGGCACAATGATTTTTTCTTTCCCAGAATGGCCTTAAAATCCTAATGAAAGCCTTAGTAAGCACTTTTAAGGTAGAAAGGGAATATACTTATCCCCATTTGGATAATGCAAATTGTTTTTATAATGGAGCAGTTTAAACAATGCAAGGGATTTAATAGATTTCCATATTCTTGGACTTTCTCAAGTGTAATTCCCACGTTCCTATGTTACACCTTGGTGTATCATTAGTGTTTCTTGAATAAAATTCCCTCTTATGATTCACTAATAGAGCAAGGAAAATAAAGACGTTAAAAATTGCTGAAACTGAATTACTTAGAGGAGAACACATTTGGCTTTGCATAATATAGATGATACAGAAAGTATTCTTAGATAGATAAACTTTATTGTCATTTTTTGCTATGGGCGCATTGGCACACATTGAAAATGAAATTTTGTTGTTGGCTCTCAAAAGTGTTGTTAGTTGCGAAGTCATGTCCGACACATCTCAACCCCATGGACAATGTTCCTCCAGGCCTTCCTGTCCTCTACCATCTTCTGGAATCCATTTAGGCTCACGCCTACTGCTTCAGTGACTCCATCCAGCCACCTCATTCTCTGTCGTCCCCTTCTTCTATTGCCCTCAATCTTTCCCAGCATTAGGCTCTTCTCCAGTGAATCCTTCCCTCTCATTAGGTGGCCAAAGTATTTGAGTTTCAACTTCAGGATCTGGCCTTCTAAAGAGCAGTCAGGGTTGATCTCCTCTAGGACAGACCGGCTTGATCGCCTTGCAGTCCAAGGGACTCGCAGGAGTCTTCTCCAGCACCATAGTTCAAAGGCCTCAATTTTTTTGCACTCAGCCTTTCTTATGGTCCAACTTTCACAGCCATACATTGCAACTGGGAAGACCATAGCCTTGACTATATGCACTTTTGTTGGCAGGGTGATGTCTGCTTTTTAGTGTGCTGTCTAGATTTATTTACTTTTATTTTATTTTAATCCCATTTATATCCCGCCCTTCTCCGAAGACTCAGGGCAGCTTACAATCTAAGCACAAATCAATGTGCTTAGCAATAGCCTTCATTCTATGTATATGCCTGCTTATTAGGGCTTTTGCCCCCCCCCCCCCCCGCGGCATTATTACAAAGTCAGCTTATTGCCCCCAACAATCTGGGTCCTCATTTTACCTACCTCGGAAGGATGGAAGGCTGAGTCAACCTTGAGCCTGGTGGGATGCGAACCTGCACTAATTGCAGGGAGCTGGTGTTACTTAAGGAGGCATTAGCCCACTGCTACACCAAGGCTCATTATTTGCCATGGCTTTCCTCCCCAGGAGCAAGCATCTTTTAATTTCTTGGCTACAGTCCCCGTCTACAGTGATCTTGGGGCCCAGGAAAATAAAATCTGTCACTACCTCCATTTCTTCCCCATATATTTGCCAGGAATTGAGAGGGCTGGATAACATGATCTTGGTTTTCTTAATGGAAATATTATGTATGTGTACACTTCTCAAAAGTGTACACATACATAATATACATTTAAACATACTATATACAACATGTATAAACCATCAACTTAGTCTTTAAGTGTTCTGTAAATTGTTCAATAGATGTTTCTCCTTGATATTTTATTTAAACCATCAGTTTTCTAAATCTCTGATACATGTCTCTAATTCACTGGAATATCAATCCTATTTTCATCTTGAAGCATGAAGCCAAGATCAAATCACTTACAGAATATCTTCAGAATGTGGAACAGAAGAAAAGACAGCTTGAAGAGTCTGTGGATTCTCTTAACGAGGAGCTAGTTGGTCTCCAAACCCAAAGTATGTATTGCTTTATCTTGCTGTTTTTATGTGGATGGTTAAGAACATGATTCATAAGCTGAGAAGTTGAAGTTTTAAATTATGGCAACCGGTACATCTCTACAATAAGGGAATGGTACTGTATTTGCTAGTAAGCATGTTTTAATCACATATGTAGGGGGGTATATTGATATTAAAGTGATAGATTAAGCCAGGATGACAAGTCCTCAGTTGGCTCTATAAGCTCTATAGATGACTATGAATTAATCACTTCACCTTATAGGATGATTTCATTAGAACAAGTTGGGGGAAGTTGTTATGCTTTGAGCTGGTAAAGAAAATAATATATAGGTAGTCCTTGCTTACCACCATCTGTTCAGGGTCAAATTAAAGTTATAAGGGGGCTGAACAAATGATACTTCCAAGCAATCCCTGAAGTGGCAGCCATTGCAGCCCTTATGATCAAGATTTGGGTGCTTGGCAGAGCACCCAACCTTACCAGAGGAGGGTTTCAACTTCCTCTGATGGCCTATTTCCCTTTCCATCATCTCTGCCCTTTTGACTGCACTCCACAACAATACTTCTCAGTGGTGGCGGTGGTGGGACAGATGTAGAGGCCTGGGCCCTTCAGCAGTCTCAGCTGGCTGCCACCACCCTTCAGCCTTTACTTTAATCCCAGTGGTGCTGCTGCCAAGGAGTGCTGCTTCTAGCATCACAACATGTGGGCCAGAGTGCAAAGCTCTATCTGCCCCTATCGTCTGTGCTTCACAGGCCTGCTGCATGCACTTGACTTGCCCTGTCTTCCCTTATTGCTGATGTTTGCCTGGTCTTATGCAAGGCAACTGCTGACCAGCCAGAGCCTCTTCCCACGTCTACTCATGTTGTTCCTCGAACAGCACATGCCCTCCTCATGTTGCTTTGGAAGGCTTGGAGAAAATTGAAAAGGCAGAGGAGGCAGTCCCTTACCTTACCAAGGCTCAGGTTAGAGAGTAAGCCAGGAATGGCTTGGACTGGGGTTGGCCCATGGCTAACAGCCACTGGGATTCTCTTAACAATGGTAATGGGGATTGCTGGGATTACTGTTGTTAAGTGATCCAGTCAAATGATGTCATGGTTTACGATAGTTTCACTTAGTGATTGGAATTCTACTTTAATTACTGTCATAATTCAAGGACCTATAACTCCAATGAATAATTTTTTTGTGTGAAAGACAGGTTGACTAGTGAATTTCTTAGAAATATCTACTAAAGCAGAATTCCTTAATGGGTTGCCTGCTAGTTTGATCATTCAGGATAATTATATTTATGTAAGGTACAAGTATTAGAGGACTTTTTATACTATCTGATCATGAGTTTTAAAGATGGGTTTCTCCCCTTTCTTTACTAGAAAAAGTTCATGAAATGGAGAAGGAACATCTGAACAAAGTTCAGACTGCAAATGAGGTCAAGGCAAGTCAACCAACATTTTAATTTTTTTAAAATGAATTAAATTCAATGTTTGTCCTTATGCTGTAAAATAACCAGAATATGTGATTCTTCAGCAAGCAGTTGAGCAGCAAATCCAAAGTCACCGTGAGACTCATCAGAAGCAGATTAGCAGCTTGAGAGATGAGATTGAGGCAAAAGAAAAATTAATTACTGATTTGCAAGAGTAAGTTTTGCACTGCTTTGTTGTAATGAGTGGGATTGGTGGGAATAACTTATTTTTGCTTATGAAATAGATTTTTAAGTGCACTATGTTCTTTTATTTTACATACTTACATATTCAGCCTTTTTTAGGAGGTGGATAAAACTTTGGTGACCACAGTGGCCAGAAACATCTTTTCTATATTCATTGTTTTCACTTTTGCAGTTTTTCCTCCCAAAATTAAAAAGCATAGTAGAAATAAATAAAACATCCACTTCAAAGAAACAATGACATACTTCAAGTCTAGGTAACAGAATGGGTTCTTGTTCAGAACTGGATCTATTCCATCTTTTCACCTGATTTGATTGAAGGATTTGGAATTGGTTAAGATAGGGGTCTCCAACCTATGGTTTGTGGTGCACTGCTGGTCCGTGGCCTACTGGACAAGCTGGCCAGTACGCGCACTCACCCCCACTGGCACTAGAGCCCGCAGACCATTTGTGCATGCGAGGGTGGCTAGTGCCTGTGCAAGTGGGGCCAGTAGCATGCACGGGTTGTGCGGCCCGCTGGCTCAGGCGCACAGCACTAATAGAAGTGGCAAGCGCAAGTGTGCATGCGCAAACCAGCCACTAGCTATGCAGGTTGCGCAGCTCATTTGCGCATGTACACAGTGCTAGTGGAGGCAGCGGCTAGCACCTGCACGCAAGCGCAAATGGGGCTACTAGTGCCATCCAGGTGCACGCTGCCCTGTTTGCACACAGCCCTGTTCGCGTGGGTGCAAATTTCCCAGCTGCTCCCTTTCCCTCTGGGCTGCCAGCATGAAAAGGTTGGTGACCTCTGGGTTAAGGAACATAGTTCATCTGCAGGAAGTGATAATAAATACTCTGTATCCATCAGCATGGAGAACAACGCTAAATGCAAGATAAAGCAGAAACCATCACTTCTGCTCTCACCTTGCAAAGTGAATTGAATTTCCCTGTTGGAGGGAAGCATGACTGACGAAATGGCAGGAGCTGCTTACAGTTTCCAAGTAAGAGAAAGTGTGAAACACCAACTAAAGATTTCTTCCTTCCTTTGCTTTTTTTGTGATGAGAGAAGGCATGCAGCAAATGAAGACATATTATGAAGGGAGAAGGTCAGTACTCTCCTGCCCCATTGGAAAGGGTATGACATTTTGAAGGAAAGTCTGCAGGACTTTCCACTTCAATGCCCTTTTCTGTCTTGCCAGCCTGCATTTCCCCCCAGTTAACCTTGTAGGATCTTTGAGCAAATTGATTTCAAGAGTGGTTGTACTTGATTTGTGCCACTTTATGTGTTTTGGCTAAGATGTGAACAAGCCAAACAGTTTTCTTGGAAATATTGGATTTGAGGTACAGGTCTTGCTGCAGATAACATGGAGGAGGCTTGATTGAGACTTTGTCAGTTAAAATGGGCATTAACTTCCACATTCCTACTATAATATAACAATTTTTATTTAAAATCGACTAAGTTCATCTGGTAGCTCAGAAGTGTAAGGGTTTAAACCAGTTATCATCTAGTTCTAAAATAAGTATTAGGGCCTGTATGGTTGATTGTCATCTTGATTTTGAAATAACAAAATTGGTAATCAGTTTAATATGTCACAAAATAAATAATCACCCTTGTTCCACGTCATTTAATTTTTGTTCTGTGTTCAGTCAAAATCAGAAGATAATACTAGAACAGGAACGGCTCAAAATTGAACATGATAAGCTGAAAACTGTGGATCAGGACAAAAGCAAGAAATTGCATGAACTTACGTAAGTAAAGACAATTTATAATATAATAAAAATTTGTCAATGCTGTTCATTTTGGTATACTTTTCAAGAAATTGGCTTCCAGGCCTGTGAATTCTAATTTGAGATACTGTGTTCTTTTACCATCTTATATTTTCCTACAAATGGTTGTTACTTAGAAAATATTTTCAAACTAATTTAAAAGCTTTTGTTCTTAGAAGTTCTGGAACTTATTTAGAACTGGATTTTAATAAAAATTAAATTTTTGTTCATTATCTTTCTCTTACAAAGAAAGATAGAAAAGATATAGCTTGTCCTTAATAATTGCTAGTATGCCAAGTTTAGGTTTTTTTAGTTCTGAGATAGAAGAAGGGTGTAATTACTGAGTTTTGGCAGGTGGCTGATTGTGCCATTCTTCCAACAATATAATTGTTTTAAAGATGGATTATTTTGCATTTGTTCCATTACATTTCATGCAATATACATACATGCTTCTGCAATATTTATTGCAAGTGCATATGTTAAATAATATAGATAAAATGCCAAATGATTTCATTTGTTTGATAGCTTCCAAACTATTGTGGAATTCCTTCTGTACAAAGGAGGTCAACATTGTTTTTTTAATCAATATTTTTCTTATGTAAATCAAAGTTTAAAATGTGGAATCTATTTATATGTTTAAATAGTAGTTTAGGTTTTATTTTTCATATTATTTAAAAGTCCCCAGAGAGTTGAGAACAAGTACTAAAAGTTTAATAAATTTTAATTGATGATTTCAGTGTAATGCAAGATAGAAGAGAGCAAGCAAGGCAAGACCTAAAAGGTTTAGAGGAGACTGTGGTAAGCTGTATATTCTGAAAACAATCTTTGAAATTCTTGAACTACTTTACCAAGAGTAGTCTTAATTCTAATACTCTTATGCTGTTAGGCCAAAGAACTTCAGACTCTGCATAATCTCAGAAAACTCTTTGTTCAAGATTTGGCCACCAGGGTTAAAAAGGTAATGTCACAATTAGTTCTTTATTTAAAAATGAATTTAATATTTTGGATTTTCATTCTGCAAGAATCTGAACTGCAACCATATCTCTCCTTATCAAAGAGTGCAGAGATTGATTCAGATGATACTGGTGGGAGTGCTGCTCAGAAACAGAAGATTTCTTTTCTAGAGAACAATCTTGAACAGCTCACAAAAGTCCACAAACAGGTAAAACTGTGATAACCTTATATTTTTGTTTGCAGTATTTAAAAGAGCTAGATTAACAATGATTTTATAAAATTTTGTAGCTTTATTCTCTAACAACAACATTCTTACATAGCTTCCTAAATAAACCTCAGTAACACAATGGGGTGGTCACTGACCTCAAGTCAGACATCCTAGAATGTGAAGTGAAATGGGCCTTAGGAAATTTCACATGCTAGTAAAGTTATGGTTAAAATCCTACAAGCTAGATTCCAGCAGTATGTGGATCGAGAACTACCGGAAGTATAGGCAGGATTTTGAAGAGGCAGAGGAATTAGAGATCAAATTGCTGGATCATGGAGAAAGCTAGGGAGTTCTAGAAAAACATCTACTTCTGCTTCATTGATTATGCTAAAGTCTTTGACTGTGTGGATCACAACAAAGTGGCAAGTTCTTAAAGAGATGGGAGTACCAGACCATCTTATTTGTCTCTTGAGAAACCTATATGCGGGTCAAGAAGCAACATTGAGAACTGGACACGGAACCACTGATTGGTTCAAAATTGGGAAAGGAGTCCGTCAAGGCTGTATACTGTCACCCTGCCTATTTAACTTAAATGCATAGCACATCATGAGAAAGGCAGGGCTAGATGAATCAAAAGTTGGAATTAAGATTGCCAGGAGAAATATCAACAACCTAAGATATGCAGATGATACCACTCTAATGGCAGAAAGTGAAGAGGAACTAAAGAGCCTCTTGATGCGGGTGAAGAAGGAGAATACAAAAGTGGGTTTGAAACTCAGCATTAAGAAAACGAAGATCATGGCATCCGGCCCTCTCAATTCCTGGCAAATAGATGGGGAAGAAATGGAGGTAGTGACAGATTTTATTTTCCTGGGCTCCAAGATCACCACAGATGGGGACTGCAGCCAAGAAATTAAAAGACGCTTGCTCCTGGGGAGGAAAGCTATGGCAAATCTAGACAGCATACTAAAAAGCAGACATCACCCTGCCAACAAAAGTGCGTATAGACCATGGTTTTCCCAGTTGCCAATGTATAGCTGTGAAAGTTGGACCATAAGAAAGGCTGAGCGCCAAAGAATTGAGGCCTTTGAACTATGGTGCTGGATAAGACTCCTGCGAGTCCCTTTGACTGCAAGGCAATCAAACTGGTCAGACCTAGAGGAGATCAACCCTAACTGCTCTTTAGAAGGCCAGATCCTGAAGTTGAAACTCAAATACTTTGGCCACCTAATGAGAAGGAAGGACTCACTGGAGAAGAGCCTAATGCTGGGAAAGATTGAGGGCAATAGAAGAAGGGGATGACAGAGAATGAGGTGGCTGGATGGAGTCACTGAAGCAGTAGGCATGAGCTTAAATGGACCAGAAGATGGTAGAGGACAGGAAGTCCTGGAGGAACATTTTCCATGGGGTTGTGATGGGTCAGACATGACTTTGCAACTAACAACAACAAAGAAAGATCTATGAATATATCAAATGTCATTAGCAAAGACTCAGCATTAGTGGATCAGCTCTACATATAATGTTCCCCCCATCACATGGCAATCAATCAACATCTAGTTAAACTGGAATTACCTCCTTATTAACAATTAGAATCTAAAAGGAACTAGCATGCAATTAGAGAAAGAGAACTACTTCTCCCAAAGAGCTACACAGCTGTCAAGACACAATCAGAACCACCAACCTATCAGTCAAATGATCTTCTGACAACAGGGCATCAATCACTTGCAAATCAGTATCTCCTTAAGAGGATAATCCTATTCAAAGACCTGGAAAGTAGGCAAGATAGTTGGATATATAATGCCTACTAATCAGTAAAATTTATTTCTTCAAAACTCCTGCACCAATGAGGTTACATAAAGAGTCAGTTTGATCTAGTTATGATTATGCCAAGTTAGAAAGCAGGAGTTTGTGGGGTTTAGCCCAATTTTAGGCATGAAAACCAGCTGGGTGACTTTGGGCCAGTCATATTCTTTCAGTTCAGTTCACCTCATAGGGTTGTTGTTATGGGGAAAACGGGAAGAGAGGAATATATGCTTTGAGTTATTTATAAAAATAAGAAAGGTAGAATATAAACGCCAAGTTTGCAGAAAATTAATACTGTGATATGCCAGCTCTGAGTTACATGGATTTGCTGCCATCACAGCCAGTATTGTATCCATGTTAAGAGTTGGAGTTAGAATCATTCCTGATTATTAACCATAGTTAGTAAGACATATCATCAGATGTCAAGAAGCTTTTCTGTTTCTACTATGACATTTACTCAGTCTACAATTTTGACAATTTATTCATTTTCTGAGCTGTCAGTTTGTGTTAATAGATAGTATAGATTTCAACCTTCAGAATCAATTTGGATAAGATAGTTTGGGATTTGTGGGGACTCCAATTTAGGACTTAAGCAGCTTTTGGAGTTGCTGGTGGAAGAGGGGCTTGGATAAAATATCTTAAGGGAATCAAATGGAAAAAACAATAATAATATGTTTATGATTGATTCATTTGTGTTGATTTTATTAGAATGTCAAACATTTTGTGTGATAGAAATGGTTTACTGGATACTTATTATAAATTGTCAATAATCTGTAAAATTTGCACAAATTCACCTGGATTGTTCTCCCTCCCCTCCCCCCCCTCTCACTCCCTCTCCCTCTCCCTCCCTACCTACCTATCTATGTCCAGTTGGTACGTGATAATGCAGATCTTCGTTGTGAACTTCCAAAACTGGAGAAACGGCTTAGAGCTACGGCTGAAAGAGTTAAAGCTTTGGAATCAGCATTAAAAGAAGCAAAAGAGAACGCTTCCCGAGATCGCAAGCGATACCAGCAAGAAGTAGACCGAATTAAAGAAGCAGTGAGATCAAAGAACATGATCAGAAAGGCACATTCAGCACAGATTGGTAAGTAGAACAAATGAAGCATAAACATGATGTGCTTACACACAGAAATTTTAAAATAATGGAATATAACAAATGTGCATATTATTGGACTGTTAATCCCTTAATTTTACTTGGGTTGTTGTGGGAGAAATTTTGAAGGTCTCAAAATATGTTTTGTGTATAGCAATAATTTAAATACAGCAAGTGTTTTTTACAGTACAAAGGAATTGAATGACTTCTACTTACAGTTAAAAGTACGGCACAAAAGGAAAGGGAAATGGAAGAGGAGAGAAAACCACTAATTCTTTTACTAGAATCCAGTACAGAAAAGCTGGTGGCCTTTGGCACAATAGAGGGAATTGGACATTCAGGGAGAACTGAATCCAATAGCATGGAAAATCTATGATTGCCTGAAAAATTAGGTTTTAGCTAATTTTAACTGAACCTCTTGATATTCACATTTTCACATCTTGGTATGCAAACGTTCTTTAATGTTTATGGATTGTAAAGAACAGAATGCTTCCTTTCTCTCCCCCTTCCCCCAAAAGAGCTTTATATAACTGAAGTAGGATATAACCTCAGTAAGTAAAAATAAATCTCACTTCAGAAAAGAACCTCGCACCCCTTGAAAATATTGTGGGATACAGCACATAGAAATAAGGCTTGCCAGTGGAAACAGAAGCTAGTGTAACACACACACACACACATAGACACACAGTATTTGCTGCTTTATCTACCAAAATCTGATAGTGTGATGCTGTCTTGTACCTATTGGAGCACTCATGTAAAAATCTTTTTTAATATCCTGCATTTCAATTTTTTTTACAATGCATCATAGAATATGTCATTCCACATTAAATATAAACATAAAACCCCCATCATTTTGTGACACATCAAGATATGTTTTTCCTGTCTAGCATTACCTACCTTAGATATATGTAATAACTAGCTCACAGCAGTATAAACCTTAATGGCCAGTCCTGAAGACACTGAAAGTCCCTTAGTCCATTGGACAAAGGAACCTATAATAGGAAAAAAGAAAGCAAAAATTAGTTAATTACAAATATTCAATTTATTGTAAAGAGCAATCTTCAACTGAAATATGTTGAAATACTTTTCTGGAACTTAAATGTTTCTTGCTTCCATTTAATCTCTCATTGATCACATTTTAATTTGTCACATAGCCTTGCTTTATCCTTTACACTTTTTTTCATATAGCTAAGCCTATTCGTCCTGGTCAGCATCCAGCTGCTTCTCCAACTCATCCAAATGCAATTCGTGGTGGAACTGCTTTTACCCAAAATAGTCAGCCAGTTGCTGTACGTGGAGGTGGAGCTCGGCAAGAGAAAGCATGAATTTTGATGATCAAGGTTGGTTGATTACTTTAAACTGGTAGTTTACAAAAAGCAATGAATTAAAAAGATACCAGAATTGTGCACTAGGGTTAGAATCATATAATCATTACTGACGTGGAGATTGTATATTTAATGAATAAACGTATATAGTTATGAATATTTGTGTAAAATTACACTTTGGAGACTAACAATTACAAGCATGTTTCATTTATGCATGTTCTTTGGTTATTTCTAGATGGTGAGAAGTACATACAACATGATCAAAATTGGATATTCCGCAATGAGAGTCATTCCTTGAAAATTAGAAAATTATATAAATTTGTACCATCTGTACAGCTCTCCTCATTTTTGGATTTGGCTAATGGAATCCCAGCAAATTAGAATTCTTTTTTCTTTTTTGGAAAATTGACGTATAACTTAAAATGTAGGTCTCATTACATGATCTGTCGTTCACGTCTTAAATTTAGTCTGCACTGTGCCAAGTTGAATGTATGTTAAGCAACATCTTAAAATTTCCTAGTTTAATTTATGTATATTTAATGGTCTTAGGAAGTGTGGAGCTATGTTGAAATAAGTTTTAAACTTTACCACTTTAATTACACTACTTGACTCACTCCTGAATTAGAACAACACTGTACATTAATTTTGCCTATATGGCTGTACATTAATTTTGCCTATGTGGCTGTATAGAGACTAAGACTAAAATTATTTGTACAGTGTGAAATTACTGAGATGTACTTATGACGACTGTTGCCTTTAGGCACTGAACTCTCAAAAACATAGAACTAAGAAAGTGTTTTTGTAAGGCTATGTAACTGTTTAGTTAAATATCTCTTACAGTTAATACTGTGTATAGCAAGTAGTAAATATAGATTGACATGGAAAGATTTGGCAATGACTTTAATTTGTCCTATTCCTGACTATACACAGAATAGCATGATGAGATGAAAACATTCTGCTTCTTCTTGATGAGCCTATCCCTATCCAATCATCAGAGCTGTATAAATTTGGAGGAGAAATCGGGAAATTATTTTACATTATTTTTATTTCTTACTGTAATAAACTTTATTCTATAAGTAAACTATACAGTGCTCTGTAAATGACAGTTTAGAGTAGTCTGCAAACTACAAATTTGATTTAAAACTCGAAAATAAGAATGGATTCATTAATTGTCAGCAAACTAAAAAACAGGAGTAAAGTTAATTATTTAAAAAGACCAGAAATATTAGATGACTATGGAAATTGAGATGAACTTTCAGTGAGATGAACTTTCACTGTAATTAATTTTAAATTTAGATTTCTGTAAATGTATGTTTTCCAAACATCTTGTCAGACAAATTAATTACTCTTCTATTAGTTTTTACAAAAAATCCCAAGCCCTGTTTTTTAAAAACATACCCTATAGAATGGCACTTCAGGAAGTTCAAATAATACCTTTGATAGGAACTTCCTGCATGATAAATTCTAAAGAATTTAGAAGGCTTTCTCATAACAATCATAAGGTTTGTAGGAGTAGAAGAATAAACTACAGCAGTGGAGATGCTAAATAACTGCTTTCCTGGAATGCATTTAATGCTAGTTTTATATCTTGCTACAGTAAGTTCACAAGCACTTGGGGATAAAGGTTTTCTGAAGATTTCTATGACTTAACTTTTTTTACAAATTAAAGTATTTATATTATGATGAAGCTTAAAGATAGAAAAATTAGGCTTTTTCCCAATAACCTCTCATTTGTGATTTTAAAAATTTTTAGAGTCTGGATTTTGTTCTTAATCAGCCAAACTGTTGTTAGTTTTGGAATTGACCTAACACAGTATTGTGTTTAAAATCAACCCTCCAGACATAAGATGAAAAGACCTCTGCAACATAAGATAGGACTTGTACAAAGGGAAATGCATATTTAAGTAATAGTTCTTAGTATTTTCAGTTGCAATAGCCTATGTCACTTTCTCAACAGTAACTATAATGTTCTAATCCCGATTCAGTTTGCACAATTCAAATTTGATTTCTTGGCAGGATATTCAATGAAGCAGGATATTTTCTCATGGTTGTTTATGGTAGTTTCATTCCTGTAAGTAATGTATCACAGGTTTTGGTGCTGATATGGCTGTGTAAATTAAATAAACTGTACCTAGCATGTACCTCAATATGTACATTTTTTATACCTGGAGGGTTTTTTATTTTAATCCAATATGAAGTTTACTAAGAATTGCAACTTAGACTTTCAAAACAACTCCCTTGTTGTGGTATGTTGCATGACAGCACAACTGATGGTTTTGCAAATTTAAAATCTTCAGTCTACATTAGAAATGTTAAATGCATTGAAGTTTCAATTTATGGTCCTTGAGTTTTCTGTTTCTCTAACTCATTTTCTAAAAATGGCTTAGGATAAGAGTTGAGTAACATGGAAGACACTATTTATGGAGATAAACTAAATAATCTCCCTAACATTGCTGATAACAATTATCTCTAATTTAGACATGAAATGAAAGAGTTAGCCTATTGGCACATTGGTTTATTCTCAGTATATTAGGATAAATAAATGATTTGGACAGGATGCCATATAGCTAACTACTTGCATGCTGTAAATGTTTTGTGTCTCAAATAAAGAAAATCTTTGAATTCTAGTGAAATTAATGAGATGTAATTTAATTCTCAAGTAGAATCTCTCATGACATATTAATATGTAGTGTACTAAGGATTCATATTTATTACAACCAATATTCTAAGATTAATTCTGGAAAGAGTCTTCAATAGCAAGCATAAAATTTTCTCCTCACTGCAAAGGGGAATTCGTATTCAACAACACATAATTTTGTATGGATACTTGTAGAATCACTGTGTACAGTAGTGGCCAAAATTGTGGAAACCTTTTGGGAAAAGTTTAAGTAGAAATGCCACCTTTGGTTAGGTTTCAACCAATTTTTCTTCTAATTTCTTTATAACTGTACCCTTGTTCACTTAATAATGCTATTTTACATCACTTTCTGGGCAACCAGTCAACTCTTTGCACCATTACTTTAATTTTATTACGTTTTACAAGCTCACTAAATGAAAGGAAAATAAACCCCAACCAACTTGATAGCGATCACATCACACACTGACAAATGTCCTCCTCTCAGCTTCAATACATGACATCAATAACTTGAATCCTACTGATCTGATTGGCTCATTGCCAAAACAAGATGACACCTGATTGGCTCTCTAAACACTCATGCTCATTGGCTACAATCAGATGAAGGAAAGCTACCTAACATCAACCTAAGCAAGTTGTGCTTCCTTTTTCTGGTTATCTGGCTAACTTCATAGAACACAGTACAGATAATTGAACAAACTATGTTGCATTACATTCTTGATTATCTTTCCATTGATATATAATTTTATGGTACTATTTTTTTTAAAGTGTTATTAGCCATCAAACCTCAAAAATACACTTTTCCCAAAAGATTTCCACAATTTTGGCCACAACTGTAGTCCCAAATAGATATTTTATCTCAGGTGTTTTCTCCCCCAAACCGGCTCAAAGCTGAAAATGCCTCTCTATTTTCCCTAGAAAGTACCCCTTTAGTTCTTGTTCTACAAACTAATGCCATTTTTAACAATTGTGTTTCAATGTACAACTTATAATAATTCCCATTCCTACCAACACTGCTTCCATTACGCAAAAATTAAACATTTATTATCTGGTGAGGTTCCTGATAGCATTGATTAAATCAGGGGTGTCATTTTACCTACCATCCTTCCGAGGTAGGTAAAATGAGGACCCAGATTGTTGGGGGCAATTAGCTGACTTTGTAATAATGCTGCTTGGGGGGGGGCGAAAGCCCTAATAAGCAGGCATATACATAGGATGAAGGCTATTGCTAAGCACATTGATTTGTGCTTAGATTGTAAGCCGCCCTGAGTCTTCGGAGAAGGGGGGGATATAAATGGGATTAAAAAAACAACAACTGCCGGCCCGCAGGCCAGATGCATCATCCAGAAGCCATGCTGACCCCATTGCCAGCAATGGCAAAACTGTCCCGATATGTTGTGCGACATCATGTTATGTCACGAGTTTGACCTGTGGATTAAATGGACAACTTCCAGCTAGCCGAAAGGAATTAAGCTAAAGATATTGGCCACCAGAGGGAGCAGCTATCCCTTTGTTCTAAGTACATCATTTTGAAAAGTTCAAGGTATAGAGAAAATCTTTTGTATCAGTTAATGTTACCTATATTCTGGATCACATGACATAGGAAAGGGAGGGGACTCTGAATGGAAAAGTTGACAACATTTTGACCTGCTGCCCTTTTGCCCCCCTACCTCCAAAAAGAAAAAAAAGATGATTTTTTTCCTTAGCACTCTCATCCTAATATGGTCTGTTTTAAACTTTTCTGCCATTGATTTTCTGCTCAGTTTTCAGATAATCATTCTGGTGACAAAGTTCTGTCTCCCTTTAACTTAATTTTCCCTGCTATTCCATTGTTTTGGAAAAAATAAAAACAAAGCTGGTTCAAAGTATTTTATTAAATAATGTTTAAAAGAATGGTTAAAGAGATGCTTTTACAAAGCAACAAAAGTTATACAAGTCTCAGATAGGGTGACACTGCTCTACACAGACCTCAGTGTGTAATCTGGGACTCACGACTCCTACTTGAGCAAGTGGCAATCGTCACCAGGAGGGCCTTCCTGCAACTGAGTTGTGTACCACTTATGCCCTTTTGTGGACTAACAATCCTTGCTCACAACCACTTCTGCTCTAGTCACCTCCGTCTTGACTACTGCAAGATGATCTACACAGGGCTGCCCTTGAAAGCATCTGGAAGCTCCAATTGGTTCAAAATGCAATAGCCCACATGGTTTTGTTCAGACCCAGAGGTACAAAAGTATCACCTTTCCTGCAGGAGCTGCATTGGCTGCCCATTTGCTTCTGGGTGCAATTCAAGGTGCTGGTTGTCACCTTTAAAGCTGTGGCTTGAGATGAAGGGCTTCTCCATGGTGGGTCACTCCCTTTGGAAATTAAACTGGCCTTCACTTTTTGCAAGGGCCTGAAGACCTGGTTTTGCCAATGGGTCTGGAGAACCCAGATTGAGATGGAGCTCATCAAATGTTGCTAAGGGAGAGGGTTTTTTGCTTTTACTGTTTGCATGTTGGGTTTCTATTTTTTGTATACTGCCCAGTATCATTGAGAGTGAGTAGATGGACACATATATTCTTCAAATACATACATAGCTGCAAACTTCTGATAATCTAGCATAGGTTTATCCTAGTTCAATACTTTAATAAGTGTTGAAAATAAAGATGTGCAATTTTTGGTACTTACAGATTTCATTGCTGACTCTCAGGGAAAAAGAGGCTGGTGAACTAGTTAAGTGAAAGACTTATTAGTCTACCTAACAATATTTTTAAGTATCCTAGGAAGCAGAAGATAATGAAAAATTAGGTATAAATGAAAATACCTCAGTTGCAACTGGTATGGCCAGTTTAAAGAAAATGATGGGGAAATAGCTGGAAATGGCTGAAAAGAACCAAACTTAATTTGAGCATGTTAAAAAATGAAAGAGCAATTATGGAATTGCTTGTTATAAGGAATAGGAATATTTCTTCACATAATTCAAAATACTTCATATCTATCATCACAGGTCATTTTGGTCATAAAAAGTTGTGGTTTTATAAAGACTTGGCTGGTTTCCTCTGTTCTATAAATCACAATTTTAAAACCACAATGGCTGGGTTTACACATACTAAGCCAAAACCAAGCAAACCACATTTTGGCTTACCCATGATATATAAGCCTAGCCAGTTCCTGTTTCTGAGACTCTTTAGTATTAACACTGTTACTGTAACCTTTTCAAGAACATGAAACACCCTGTTATTTCTTATTAATGCTGAGCTTTCCTGTTTCTTTCGACAAAAAAAAAACCTATTGAAATAAACATGTTTTAATGGTTATTAAATAATTATGGAATCCAGTGAAGTATATGAGCTTGCATGATGGCATATTTAACCAGTGCTTGAAGTAAGATTTGTTAAGTCTTCAAACTGGCATATTTCATTTCAGTAACTCATCATTTCCAGTGAATGATGAAAATCCAACGTTCACAAAGATAGTTAAAAGAAAAGTAAGCTACTCAAGGCCTTTTAAAAAATGCTCATATTTGTTGAACTTTCATCCCAGACTTCTAGTTGCCCTTTTTTCAAACTGGCTTTGCTGTTATACCTAGGGATAAACCTATCAGGTCATTTCATTCATGATTCTTGTTTGAATAGTGAAATAATCCAAATCTTGATACAGTTGGTGGAATATCTTTGGGTTGCTTTTTTTTTAAAAAAATGTTGATTTTTCATGGTGAGAAACTGGTTCAAAGGATATAAGAGAAAAAAAAAATAAGAAATTGAGAGTGAGAAACAAGCAAATACCTTCTGTAGTTCCCACATCTTGTTGATAAAGAATAGCCTTGGGTTGGAAGCAATGGAAAGAGATAAGCCAAAAGCTTTGGTCTCTCTGAAACTTACAGGGTGTTTCTGCTTCTTCTCTTCCTAACAGCTGCCTGCTAGAATTGGCAGCCAAAGATGGGAGGAACCTGGTAAAGAAAGCTTTTTAGCATTGCTGAAGATTAGCTAATATGCTTGAGTTTAATAGTATCTAGCATGTTTTATTGATTATAGTCTGTTCTAGCAGATCTTTGTAACTGTAAAACAGGATTTTTTTAATGAAAGAAGTATCTTTAGGGAAAGTAAACTAAAGAGGTGCAGGCTACTAAATGATTGAAGAAGTACAATACATTTCTTTCATGTCCAGCTTTCCTAATTGGACATGATTAATAATGAATTGGAACAACACACTGAGCCTTACACATTTTTAAATTGCCTGTGAAACAGCTTCACTTATGATGAATCCTTAGATTGTATTAGGCTCAAATTCCCTTTCCCCATCCTAGGGCACTCATGTTTCTGCTTGTCATACAGCTGTTGATCAAACAGCTGTGAAAAGGGGTTTTGTCTGTCACAACAGGGCTGAGAGAAACATTACTACTGCCTGATATATAATTTGAGGATCCCTAATTTGCCAATCTTAGCTTAGCCAATCTTAGCTTAGAAAACATATACTGTATGGTCTCTGATGATCACTGTTTGAATGGTATGTTCTTTGAAATAAATTATTCACCTGTTTAAAAGTCCATTAACTCATCAATCATAGAACAAAACCTAAAATCAAATACTGATTGCTAATCTTGGTATATTGAATAATATCCTGGTTCTGTTAATTGCTAATGTTTTCTATTACAATGACAGAATCTTATTTAGGCAAATAAAATGATACATTCTTTTTAAATAGTGTACCAAAAATCTAACTGGTTCTCCAAAGCAGTGCTGATCCAATACATGAAATTTGGTAGCTATATTGGAGTAAAACACATATAATATTTTCTTTTTTATTCATTTTCTCTGTGAAATAAATATGTTCTTTCCCATTTATCACAGTTTCAAATTGTAAAACTCTTTGCCAAGAAAACTGTTGTAATTTGTAAGACCCACACATATTTGTACTATACAGTAGTCCTCAATTGAGCCTAAAATTTATGTTGCTAAGCAAGCCAGTTGTTAAATGAGTTTTGCCCCATTTTATGACCTTTCTTGCCACAGCAAGTAAGTGAACCACTTTACTTGTTAACTTAGTAAGATGGTTATTAAGTGAATTTTGATTTCCCATTGACTGTGCTTGTGAGAAAGTGACAAAAAAATGATCACGTGAGCTGGGGCCCTGCAATCATCATAAATATGAACCAGTTACTAAAGCGTCCAAATGTTGATCATATGACCATGGGGATACTGCAAAAGGTAAGGGTAAATGTAAAAGACGGTCATAAATACTTTTTTTCTGTTACTTCAGGATGCTATTTAAATACTGAGATGTCTCACATCCTTCTGTGTGACTCAGTAGGCATCTTTGTAGTCCACTCTTTTATCCAAAGGTTGCATTCTAGGTCTATCAGGAAACATGACATTTTGCTGCTTGCTTGCTTTCATAACCTGTATTTGGCTATTGTATTGAGAGCTAGTAGTACTATTTAAATAAGGGACGCGGTGGCTCAGTGGGTTAGGACGCTGAGCTTGTCGATCAGAAGGTCGGCAGTTTGGTGGGTCGAATCCCGAGTGCCGCGTAACAGAGTGAGCGCCTGTTACTCGTCCCAGCTTCTGCCCACCTAGCAGTTCGAAAGCACGTAAAAATGCAAGTAGAAAAATAGGGACCACTCCGGTGGGAAGGTAACAGCGTTCCGTGCGCCTTTGGCGTCTAGTCATGCCGGCCACATGACCACGGAGACGTCCTCGGACAAACGCTGGCTCTTCGGCTATGAAACGGAGATGAGCACCGGCCCCTAGAGTCGGAAACGACTAGCACGCATGTGCGGGGGAACCTTTACCTTTACCTTTACTAGTACTATTTAAAATGTCAGTATTGGCTTCTTTACATTTTTGAGATTGATAACAGAATAACAGAGTTGGAAGGGACCTTGGAGGTCTTCTAGTCAAACCCCTGCTCAAGCAGGAAACCCTATACAATTTCAGACAAATGATTGTTCAGTCTCTTCTCAAAAAT
The DNA here is from genome assembly GCF_964194415.1 of Vipera berus. Lineage (NCBI taxonomy): Eukaryota > Metazoa > Chordata > Lepidosauria > Squamata > Viperidae > Vipera > Vipera berus. The sequence goes on along the minus strand of NC_138205.1, from coordinate 114,188,380 downwards.
CTCCAGTGATAGAGAACCCAAAACTTCTGAAGGCAAAGCTGTTCCACTGGTTAATTGTTCTAACTATCAGGAGATTTTTACTTTTTAGGTTGGTTCTTTTCTTGGTTAGTTTCCGTTCATTGCTTCTTCTTTTTTCCTTCAGGTGGTTTGGAGAATAGGTTAACCCCCTTTGTGGCATATTTTCTTAGATATTGGAACATTGATATCATGTCACCGCTAGCCCTTCTTTTCATTAAACTAGACATACCCAATTCCTGCAGATGTTCTTCATATGTCTTAGCCTCCAGTACCCTAATCATCTTTGTTGCTCTTCTCTGCACTTTTTCTAAAGTCTCAACATCTTTTCTACATCACGGCAACCAAAACTGGGTGCAGTATTCCAAATGTGGCCTTACCAAGGCATTATAAAGTGGTATTAACACTTCAAGTGATCTTGATTCTATCCCTCTGTAAATGCAGCCTAAGACAGATCTAGGACAACATGCCATGGCCAACTTGCCATGGCCAATCGCTGCAGGACAACTCGCCATAGGACAATTCATGACTGTATTTATCATTTCATTGTTATTTTTATTATTGGTGACCACATTTTCATCATAATTATTGTAACTATTGCATTTCAGGGTTGCCTTTCTTTATTTTATTATTATTTCCATGGTTTTGTTGAAATTAATTTGACTTTTGTATTTGTTGAATTGTCCTGCAATGAGTTTCTCCATGGCAAGTAAGTCACGGCTAGTAGCCATGGCAAGTTGTCCTATTCTGCCTAGTCTTTAATTCACAGAACTCCCATGAGAACTTAGACCATCACTAACTAAAGATTTACAAAGGATGCAAAAAAAGATGGTAGATAATTAGAGTATGTAAGCTAGTGCTAATTTTAAAAATAAGAATAGAAATATACAATCTTGTTTCAAATAAGAGCTGTTAGGGAGTAGAGATATCAACTTGATCTCTCACTTCTAAGAATGATTGCAACACATTTATCACATTACTAAGACATTATTAAAGTTATGTTGCATACAGATAGGGCCACATTTATTCTTTTCCTCTGCATGATGGGTATATTCAATAACTCACTTTCCAGAAAAGCTAATATCATTTAAAAGTATCCAATTAATTTCAGATCGTCTTCTTTGGCACATTCTTATGTATGTATGCCTATGTACTATGTATGATGGAGCAAAAGAGCCACTGTTCCCCACTGCTTTTCAAGGCCAATCCTGCTGGCTATCTCTTGTCTGGCTTCACCGCTTAGAGGGAATAAACACAATGGAATACATCAGAACAGCCACTCAGGCGTGCTAATCTCTGTGTCAGGTCATTGAATGGGAAAACAAGGCAACCATTGTATCTCTAGGGGACAAGAGAAACCTACAGATATGTAGAGAATAAAGATAAAAACCAAATCGTACCCACTTGAGAGAGAAGGCAGAAAAGAAAATAACATGTGCTTTCTAGTGTTTTGTCTTTTATCACTGTAAAGCTAAGTAAATAATTCTGTTCCCACAAAGCCTTTTGCAAAAGTGTTTACCTGTCACACGAATTGTCTTTTGTCACTATTTTGACATGTAGACTAATTCCCACCATTATGAGATAAATAATTGTCATTGCTTCAGTATTACACCAGGCATTATTTGCGAAATTTAATGGTGGCATTTCCAGAATAAGGTATTATTCCATTACACCATCCTGAGGATGAGTAGAAACAAATCTAACAAGCAAATATAAAAACCACACATAGTTAGAATAGTTGTCCTTGGATTTGACTCCAAGAATTAAGTAAAATATAATATGGTTTGCATTCTAAGAGAATGACTGGCCCAATGAAATTTTTTACAAGTAATTGACATTTTTGATATTTTGAGATAAGACTTAATCCACCTACTTCCTGTGCATCTTACTCCCTTCCTTGCCAACTTTTAAAATTTTAAGTTAATTTTAAAATTAATATTTTAATAGTTTAATGTTTTATCTTATTGCTTTTTCTCAGTTGTAAGCTATCTCTCTAGGAGAGATGGATTTAATTTAAATTTAATAAACAAACAAATAAAATAGTAAACTACCTGGGTTTTCAACAATGGAAAGGGAGACAAATTCCTTAGCTGGTTGATAATGTTATCATGCCCAAAATATGCAAGATTCTCTACAGAAGATAATTTGGAGTGATATCTTTGTTTGGAAATAGACCCAAGTGACTAAAACATGTAACTTTCATTAATTCAGCAACATACTTATTAATTTGCTGAAGTAGAGATTAAGTGCTTAAAATACTGCTGAAACCAAAATGCCCTTTGCTGCCATTTAAAATCAGTTTAAGCTGTCAACTCCTGAGGAGCACATGTCCATAGGATATGGTGAGAAAAGTCAAATGTTGACCATAAATTGCAATTGGAGAGCTGCCTGTTTTTTAATGTGCAAAAGCACATTGTGGTCATCATCTTGACTTTTTTGATCACAGCCTGCAGACACCCTTGCTTGCATATAGCTATATATCAGAGTTCATTTATTAAAATGTATATGCTGCCCATCTCACTATGAGATGCGTTTGGCCAGCTTACAGCAGTGATCCCCAGCTTTCTGGCTCCACAGACCAGCAGGGGTCGCGGTGGCAGTGACGGGATGTTTTCACAGACACAAATGGAGCTTCATGCACTTACCTGTCACTTGCACAGGTTGGTTCCCAGTGGGCCATGGACCAGTACTAGTCTGCGGATTGGGGGTGGGGACCCATGGCTTACAATATTGTAAAAGTGAAAGTACAGAACATTAAAACATTAAAAGAGGGAGTCAAAAAATTAACCGGTTTCTAGGAATCCACACGATCTGCTTCATAATATCCCTGGACACAGTGCATCATTTACCTGTCACTTTCCTTTCAATAGGTAGGCTTGTAAGGTGGCTTTGTTTTTATTCTTTGAAAATTGCTCCCAAATACCCCACATTTGGAAGTGTCCTAAGACTCTTGAGATTTTTCCAGTCTCATTCAAAATCTCACATGGAATCATGTTGAGAGATTTCACACGAGATCTTGTCTGCTTTACATTGATTGACTTTGTGAAAGTCCCAAGTGCCGCTTTGCTGACCCCTGCAATATGCAGAGTAAAATAGTTAATTCAAAACACACAGTAGACTGTGAGATGGAGTAGAATAAGTACCACACTTTTTCTGTTTGTTAACAGAGCAGTCCTAAAATAATCCTGAAATTGTCAAGTCTCCTCCAAGTCAAGTTCAACTGTTAGTGACAGTACTTATCTTGGAAACAATATGGCAACATTACCTTTTTATATATTTTTGCTATCTAGCCTATAGCCCTGATATTTTCTAGGTGTCTCCAATCATATACTAATCATGTGCAAGACTGTGGTGGCTCACAAATCATGACTAGAGGTGTCCATCTAATTAGGCAAGACCTTGCATAGTTATCATATGTCAACATCAAAAACAGGTACAGGATTATTCTAATCTGACTTTTTTTTTTGCTCCAATTCCCAGCACGTTTTTCATCTCTAGTCCCAAAATTATTGTCTTTGTTTACCATTTTCCAAGTACAGTAGACCTTCCTCCAAAATATTTTTATGTTTACATTGGAAGTCTTTTGTATCTCCGGCCATGGTGTCCTTCTGAACTGCTTGGGAAAGATTGAGATAGGAGGCATAATTCCTAGTTCTTTGGCAAGCATGGTCCAGTTGTAATGGTAGTGGTAGAGAAGTTGTCCCGGAGCTACTTTCTCGTGAGGTGATTCAGCCTTTGGTCCTCTTTCCCTATCATTAACCTTTATCCCTATCATTAATCTTTAGCTACTGGGAAAGGTAGATTCAGACTGCTATACCATAATTATGATGACAATGTACAAATTCCCACCATCACTCTATGTGTTGGAGATTCTATTAATGTCTTGTCATGGCGGGTGCAGGCTGTAATGTCTGGATGGGCAAAACAGGTTAAAGTTGAATATAAGCATGATGGAATTGCTCTTTGTGCTGGGGGCCTCACTTTTGACTCTGATGCTGCCTCTTAACAAGGCTTCATTAAAATTGAAGGAGAAGGTTTGCCCCTTGTGGGGCTTCCTGAATATGATGATCCTACTGTCTTTTGTAGGTAGAAGTTGATAGGTGGAGGTTATGGTCAGAGTGGCCTTTGCCCACGTGTGCTGGTGGGACAACTACAGCCTATCTGAATTGGGAAAATCTTTGTCATGATCACAGATGCTCACATCACTACTTGGTTGAACTACTGCAAGGCACACTGCTTGAGCCTGCCTTTAAAGAGTAGGAGGTGCAATGAGTGCACAATGCAGCAACCCATTTATTAGCTGCATATATCACAAGAAGCACATTACAATTGTGCTGTGAATCCTATGCTGGCTTTCCACAGATTTATTGGTACAATTCCAAGTGTTAGTTTTGACCTGCAAAACATTATGTGGCTTGGCATCTAGATATTTTCAGAACTGCATTCTATAATCAAAATTGATCTAGCCAATTCAATTATCCCAGGAAGAGTTATTGCTAGTACCCACATCTGTAAAGCAGCATCATTTCTTTGAAACAGTTTTCCAGTAGAGATCAGATCTGTAATTTCTTTTCAGAAGATGCAAAGGACAAAGAACAAAGGATTTATCTTTTTTCATCTTAGATTGTATGTTGTTAGTAGATATTTAGGGGTTTGTCGTTGTTAAGGGTTTGCTATCTATTTATTTTGCTTACTGCTTTTCTTATTTTCCCTTAGTGTGCATGATTTATTTTTTTCTAGATGTTTTAATATTATGCATCTCATTATTCCACAAAACCACTAGAACCCTAGTAGAAACTTGCAATATACTAGTGTCATGAATCAATCAATTAGTCCATCAATCAATCTGCCAATAGGAGTTTGGCAAAATACAACCCCTGATCACATTAGCAACCAATGGTCATGAAACTTGCCAGGTTATATATATAGCAAAGAATGCATTGAGATAAGGTTAAAAACTCATACTGAAAAACTATATGTAACTTTAATCTGTTCCAAGATTGTTCTGAAGATGAGATTGCTAAGGCATAGAATTGCTATGGATAGGACCAAGTGAAGAAAGATTCTCTGCCGAAATAGGATTTGAAATCAGCTGAGTTTCAGCTTTTGAAAAAATGACCAAAAATAATGTGCAAACTTTACATTCAGTAGGTGTTGCACAAGGTTATTGTTTTCCAATGACATTCTCTGAATTCCTTATATCATATTTCAACATAACACAGTTTATTTTAACCCTTTCTCTTCTCTTGCTTGCTTTCCAAATCCTGCCTGTATTCTTATGGCAAAAAAAAAAGCTTCAGAGCACCAAGGATATGGATTTAAAATTGAAATGTTTAAATGTTGTTGTCAGACCACTAGATGCTTGAAAATAAACAAATCTAATATTTCACAGAAGGGGACTTTCCTATGGAATGATGCTAACGTCAGTTTACAATCTTGGTTTATAGGGGGAAATTTAGTTTTTGGTATTTTGTTCAATAATCTAACCAGTTTGATAACAGCTTCAGGTTCATAATTGGGGCTGGTAAATAGTCTCTTATTAAAATGCAAACATGTAATTCTTTTTGAATGTTTTATTTTTTGGATTTTATAACATGCTCTGACGACATTGATGTTTAATTAGTTAGTTTATTTTAAAAGACTTATGTAGCCACCCATATTTTAGCCACAACCCTGAACAGCTCACAAAATAGTAAAAACAAGAATTTCTCCTCCAACAATCAGGATAGAACTCAGTAAAGGTTTGTGGTGTCCCAGGTCACACTCTACTACACATCCACATCTTCCTGAGCTCCAGTCTCATCCTACCCCTATCAACAATTTTGGTTAACTTTGTTGGCCTCTTAATAAAATTGCCATACTTTCCTTCATTAAGATTAAAAGGAATCAGATTTACATCTGCACCAAGAATCCTTGGAAAAATAATGGTAATAAACATATTAGGTCATTTTATGAGAACATTTGTAATCACACATGTCCGGAATTATTCAAAACAAAGATAAATGCATGAATCCTCTAAAGGCTGAGGTGAGAAACCCAAGATTTGGAACTTGTTATTTCCTCAACTATTTCATCATTCTAATGAATTTATAGAAAATCTGGCCTGGCTTTTCAATATACAAAGCTGAAATAGAAAACATTATTTAATTTACTGACAATAAAATTATATTTAAATTATTTGCAGACTATCTTGAGTGAACTAGCTTTTTCTAGAAACTTTTACCATGATCCCAAAGAAAATAGAACCCTGAAAAGTAAAATTACCATCCATATCCTAAAGGAACATAGCAGGTTTTTTCTGAAATCTGTTACTGGCCATTCCTAGTCATAATTTAATGTATATAGTAATTGCTTTTTTGAACCGTGTGTTTAGAATACGGTATGTTTGCTACAGTTGTTGACTCTCTTAATATAACAGCTGGGTGTTGATTTTTTTTCAGTGCCTTGAACTCAGCCTTGGCTCTTGGTGAGTGCCTGGACTTGTTTTCTTGACAAAATCTGCGGAAGTAGCTTGTCTCTGCCTTCTTCCTAGGGCTAAGAGAGAGTGACTGGCTCAGAGTTACCCAACGGGCTTCATGCCTAAGTTGAAGCTTAGCTTACTAAATTTCTGAAACACTTGACAAATATGTCTAATTTAGTTAACATAAGTATATTATTACATCTTTGGTTATTGCCTAGCATTGAAAAATGCAATGATTTGAATCTGCCTCCCTCAGCTAAAGATGCTTATGAGTTGACCTTTTGCATTTTATCACAATTTTTGTTTCTTAAGTCTTTAGAACTTATTTTACTAGCATGTGCCCCAGAATTTATTATTATTTGATAGTTCCCATGCTTTCAAATTCCTATTCACATTTGTCATCAAAGCTAAGGTTCAGAGATAGCTCAGGAATATACATCTTTGTATGTACTTTAAAATATACAGTAGAAAAATGGGAATAAAATATTGGCTCACTCAGTAACTAGGACAGTGAAACTGCTGGCCTATATTTTTGAAGTCATGGCTTATACAATTGTAATATAGGATAACTATAAATACTGACCAGTATTTTTTTTAAATTAACTGAAGAGACTTATAAAGTTCTGGCTGAGAAATGTGACAACCTTCTTGTATAATTTTTTTCTCCTCTGAAAGTCACTAGAAGGACCTATATATATAAAAGCTCTGTGGAACAATTTCATTTTTGATTGTATTAATAGTAGTAATTGCTTGTTAGAATAATACCAACAAGTTTTAAAAGAAGCTATTATTTTATTTGTTACAGGTTTTTGATTTTGAGCCTGCCCAACATAGTCATAAGTCATGACAGTCATAAATGGTTAGGTTATATGACTGGCCTGATTTTATTTTTTACAGTGATCATAAAAAAAAACAATTGTTCAGTATAGGTGGGTTTTGCCAAAAACTGAAAGTAAATGCTTTGTTCAATGAAACTGATGTAAAACATGCTGCCAAGAGTCAGCCTGTTGTAAGATGGACAGCCAATAAAGTTAACAAATAAATAAAACATGACCACATGACCACAGGACACTGTAAATCGCTATAAATGTGTCCATGTTGCTAAGCACCCAAAGTTCAGTCATATTACCCCAGGCGGATGACTGTCGGAACTTTGAATCTGGGTTGCAAGTAGCCTCTCAGGAGCAAGAAACCAGAAGCCAGTTCAAAAGTACTAGAGTTTATTTCATGCTATCTATATACAAGAATTTGGTCAAGGCATTGATAGTCAAGGCAAATTGGTGCCAGATAAGAGTCAACAGAAATCACAGGGGCTGGACAGAGGTCTCTTGTGGTAGTGTAGTGACTCCAAAATGATGACTGGGCTTCTACATGGCTGGGCTTCTACATGGCTCCAAGATAGATTTGTTATAACTTCAAACAATTGCTAAGCAATGGGTTGAAAGTCGAGGACAACCTGTATTTGTCTTGTCTGGTTGACTTCTATGCATTTCACAAGGCTAGGATTTCTTTATTCCCTGTGATAATAAAATTGAACTGATTTCTTCTCTGGCATTGCTCAGTTATCTGGTAAGTATGGACAAGGAAACCATTACAAAAGGTGGACTGGGAAGGATCAAGTTCAATCTCACTCTTAATTATGGAAGCTCATTGGGTGACTGTGGGGCATTCATCCTCTTCAGCCCAACCTACTTCACAGGGCTGTTCTTGTGGAGGGAAAATGAAGAGATATAAAAGTGCCTTGAACATCTGGATGAAAACTGGGATGTAATCTAATAAATAAAGAAATAAGAGCTGACACCAGAACAACTGAGGAAACTTCAGAAAAGCCTGCAAGGAAATCCTGAGTGGTTCTGCATCAATCTTTTAATGAGAAAAAAGGGAGCATATGTTACTCCAGAGTTTCAGAGAATTAAAATCTCATAAGCTCCTACTGAATTTTTTTAAAAGAATTCTTTCTTTGTTATCACTTTGAAATAGTTGTGCCTGGAAGAATACAAGAACTTCTATCTACCCAAACTTTAATGTCTGCTATATAGTTTCAAATGTTATGTATAATTAGAAAGGGACGCGGTGGCTCAGTGGGTTAGGACGCTGAGCTTGTCGATCAGAAGGTCGGCAGTCTGGCGGGTCGAATCCCAAGTGCCGCGTAGCAGAGTGAGCGCCTGTTACTCGTCCCAGCTTCTGCCAACCTAGCAGTTCAAAAGCATGTAAAAATGCAAGTAGAAAAATAGGGACCGCTACGGTGGGAAGGTAACAGCGTTCCGTGCGCCTTTGGCGTCTAGTCATGCCGGCCACATGACCACGGAGATGTCCTCGGACAAGCGCTGGCTCTTCGGCTTTGAAACGGAGATGAGCACCGGCCCCTAGAGTCAGAAATGACTAGCATGCATGTGCGGGGGAACCTTTACCTTTACTTATAATTAGAAAGGATATCAGGTCAGTGATAAGAGCATTTCCTTTGTAAGCCCAAGTCTTTAATTAAACTGCTATCATTTTCACTAAAAAGGACCAGATAATAGATGCTTAATCTGAGATTTTCCAAATGCCATTGCTGATCTCAATAAACTAATCTTTTCAGATGGCTGCTATCAGCTCTCAGCATGGACAATATTCATAGAGTTGCAGATCTTTGGTAAAGTCTGGTTTGATAGATAGATAGATAGATAGATAGATAGATAGATAGATAGATAGATAGATAGATATAGAGATACAGACAGACAGACAGACAGACAGACAGACAGTCAGACAGACAAATAATACTGAGGCAGATGACCATTGGCAGCATCCTCTGATCTTATACAGTACAATACAATAATAATAATAAGTTGGAAGGGACCTTGGAGGTCATCTAGTCCAACCCCCTGCTAAGGCAGGAAACCCTATACCATTTCAGACAAATGGCTGTCCAGTCTCTTCTTAAAAACTTCTAGTGTTGGAGCATTCACCACTTCTGGAGGCAGGTTGTTCCACTGGTTAGTTGTTCTAACTGTCAGGAAGTTTCTCCTTAGTTCTAGGTTGCTTCTCTCCTTGACTAGTTTCCATCCATTGCTTCTTGTCCTGCTTTCAGGTGCTTTGGAAAATAGCTTGGCTCCCTCTTCTTTGTGGCAGTCCCTGAGATATTGGAACACTGCTATCATGTCACCCCTCACCCTTCTCTTCATTAAACTACACATACCCAATTCCAGCAACCGTTCCCTATATGTTTTAGACTCCAGTCCCCCAATCATCTTTGTTGCTCTCCTCTATTCCTGCCAGCTTGGTGTCATCTGCAAATTTGATGACTTCCCCATATATCCCCTTATCCAAATCGTTGATGAAGATGTTGAAGAGCACTGGGCCCAGAACAGAGCCCTGGGGCACCCCACTACACACTTCCTTCCATGTAGATGCAGTTCCATTGAGGACCACATGCTGAGTACGGCCTGTCAGCCAGCTACGAATCCATCTGGTGGTGATGCTATCTAACCCACATTTTTCTATCTTATCAAGTAGTAGGTTGTGATCTACTTTATCAAATGCCTTACTGAAGTCCAAGTAAATTATATCTACAGCATTCCTCTGGTCCACTAGTTTTGTCACTTGGTCAAAGAATGCAATAAGGTTTGTCTGGCATGATCTGTTTTTGACAAACCCATGTTGGCTTTTAGTGATAACTTTGTTCGCATCAAGGTGTTCGCTGATTTGTTGTTTGATTATCTTTTCCAGACTCTTCCTAGGTATTGAGGTCAGGCTGATAGGTCTGTAGTTTCCTGGATCTATTTTTTTCCCTTTTTTGAATATGGGAACTATATCAGCTCTCTTCCAGTCCTCTGGTAGTTCCCCAGTGCTCCAGGATCTTTGAAAAATAGGGTTCAGTGGTTCTGAGATCACGTCTGCCAGTTCCTTGAGAACCTTGGGGTGTAATCCATCTGGTCCTGGTGATTTGAACTCGTCTAGGCTGGACAGGTGCTTACCATTTTCTTGCCTATCTTAACTTGCGTTTCTATTCTGTTTTTTATGGCACTGGTTTTGGTAGGTTGGACTGTTTTTTCCCTTTGTGTAAAGACAGATGCAAAAAACGAGTTAAATAGTTCTGCTTTCTCCCTGTTGCTTGTCACCTTCTTGCCACTTTCCCCCACTAATGGACCAATCATTTCCTTAACTTTTTTCTTGTTTCTTATATGTTGAAAGAAGCTTTTTTTGTTATTTTTGACTTTGGTTGCAAGCCTTAGTTCATTTTGAGCCTTAGCTTCCCTCACTTCATCTTTGCAGGCACGGGCTGTTTGCTGATATTCTGCCTTAGTTATGTGCCCCTCTTTCCACTTCATATACTTGTCCTTTTTATCTTTCAATTTATCAGAGAGTTCTTTATGCAGCTATGCTGGTTTCTTTTGAGAGCTGTTATTTTTCTTTTTCATTGGTATTGTGCTAAACTGGGCTTTTATTATCTCACTTTTCAAAATTTCCCAAGCTCATTGAGTGGTTTTCCCCTTGAGAATTCTCATCCATGGATTCCTTCCCAAGCTCTCACTAAGTTTATTGAAATTAGCTCTCTTGAAGTCCAAGACTCTAGTTTGACTGTGTTCTATTGCTTGTGCTTGCATAATGTTGAATTCCAATATTGCATGATCACTCCCCCCCAAGGTTCCTGTGGCTTCAACACCTTCTATCATTTCATCTCTGTGAGTGAGAATTAGGTCCAATATGCCTAATCCCCTAGTTCCCTTCTCTACTTTTTGGGAGACAAAGTTGTCTGCTACGCTTGTCAGGAATCTGTTTGATCTTCCATTTGGTGCAGAGTTTGTCTCCCAGTTGATGTCAGGGTAATTAAAGTCCCCCATTACTGTTGTGATGTGCTTCCTATATATCTTAGTTAACTGACTAGCAAAAAGTTCATCTATTCATTTACATTTTCTGTGGCATTTAGACATTTCCTTTAAGCCTAGAAGCAATCATCATAATAAACATATCTAAAGCTCAAGGCATTTATTTCTATCTTTAAAGTTAGCATTTCCTGGACTGCATAGAAATAGTCCTTGATTTATGATTGGTCATGTAGCAGCAGTCTGAAATTATGATGCACCTACTGAGAGCTACTTACAATCTGAATTTGATGTTCTGCTAGTTGCCCTCCTCTATAGTCATGTAATCGTATTTTGGGTGCTTGACAACTGGCCTGCATTTATGGTCATTTGCAATAACTATAAAACATAAAGCTGGGTGCATCACAGGCTAAATTACAGTTGTAAATCAAAGATTACGTATATTCCTGGCAGTTCTTGTGCTACAATTTCATCTTCCATTTCAGGTTGAAATCTTTGAAAGTCTTGGGACCTTTCAAGATGGTCAAAGATGGCAACTGGGATGATGTGATTGAAATTCCACTTATTTTTATGTGTTGCAATGGTATTTTGCAGAGTTATGGCCACCATCTTATCTTTTTTACCATAAACGGCAGATACTTCAATATCTAACAATCCTTGACTTTGCACAAAGTGAGACATGTTCACTCCCCCCCAAGGTTCCTGTGGCTTCAACACCTTCTATCATTTCATCCCTGTGAGTGAGAATTAGGTCCAATCTGGCTAATCCCCTAGTTCCCTTCTCTACTTTTTGGGAGAGAAAGTTGTCTGCTAGGTTTGTCAGGAATCTGTTAGATCTTCCACTTGGTGCAGAATTTGTCTCCCAGTTGACTTAATCCATACCACACAAAATATTTATGAGGTAGTCTGAAAATTATAAAACAGTCACATGATCCTGGAAAATATTGTAGCTACTTTAATGTATTGCCAGTAGGTATGGATTCATCATTTTTAATTTTTGCATTAAGATTTTTATTGCAGCAAAAGTTAGTTTACATCAACTTGGTGGAGACTTCCTCTCCAGATCTGCTTAAAGTGAAGCGCCCATCTTCTCCAGCTAGCAAAAATATGTGTATTGCTGGAGATGCTGGAAATACTTTACCTATTTCTAAAAATTGCCTAGTTAGGGAAGAATGTTGCACAATATACTGTGTTTTCTTGTTCCATAGAAATAGCAATAAGACTTATATACCGCTTCACAGTGCTTTACAGCTCTCTCTAAGTGGTTTAAAGAGTCAGCATATTGTCCCCAACAATCTGGGTCCTCATTTTACTGACCATGGAAGGCTGGAAGGCTAAGTCCACCTTGAGACAGTGAGGATTGAACTGCCAGACTGCAGGCAGCCAACAGTCAGCAGAATTAGCCTGCAGTATTGCATTCTAACCACTGTGCTACCATGCCGCATATATAATTGCTTCAGCGGTCAAAATCTAGCCAACTTTGATTGATTTCAAAAATTAATCATGGTTGGTAGTCGTTAGATAAGGCCAATGAGGTAGGTGAGATTAGGAAGGGAAAAAAATATTGCAATCAATGGCAAACCATTGTGATGAAACTGGTAAGAGAAATGCACACCTGGAAGCAGGAAGCAGGAAACCAACATCAACTACAATAACCTTTCCCGCTCTGTGGACCGACAGTGGCGGGGGAGAGAGGATGGTTTTGCACAGACTCGTTGCTTGAACAAATGGAGCTTCACCTGCTCGCCTGTTGTTTGCATGGCCCAGTTCCTAACAGGCTGAGGACAGTATTGGGGACCCTCTGAATTAGAACTTATTTTACCTTGAGGACATTAGGTTAGCTGTAATTTAAACTATTCAAAAAAAAATAATTTACATTTTTTAAAAATGTCATTTGAATTCCAAACAACACACAGGTAATATAAATGGCCAATTAGGCCATTTTATGTATTTTATTTGCCTACTGTATGCTTCATTCTCAAACTAATCACTACTAGTCCTTAATCCTTTGATATTTTTCAAGCATATCTCCAATTCAGATTTTTTTTTACTTTCTATCAGTTTTTCTCCAGAGAGCCATCTTATGGTGTTCAGGTAATTTTCTAGAAGGCCAGGGAAAGTAATTTCAAGTTCATTAAAAAGCTCCTAGATAATCATATTGCATTATAAAATTTAACTGCATCTTTATTCAACAGATGACATTTTCTAATGTTAATGCTAACTACAACTACTTCAATTAAGATGGGTGTGTGACTTGGTTTGTTGCAAAACAGAGAAGGCCTCTTGATTCAAATTGCATAATTTAATTTGGCTATTCCCCAATGAAGAAATAGTATTGTGGTAAGTAAACAACATTCTTATGACATGCACAGTTCCATTGCTCTTAATATTTTTCCTAGGCTGTTCTCATGAGGGTTACAAATGAAATGTTAGTAAAAATACTTTTGGAAAACTGGTTTTGAATGAGCTGTTGATTAATCATTAGATATAATAAACCTAAAATTAGAAGGCTGTGTGAAGGAACACAGTTCCACCCTAGGGATGGACTAGACATGAACTTCATTTGCCCTCCATCCCCAATTTTTTCCTAAATTTGGAGGGTGTAAAAATAAAAGAAGAAAAGTTGTAAATGTAGCGTAGTCTCTAACAACTCAGCTTATCAAGGCTGCATCAACAGACGCCCTTGGCTAACCTATAGTGTAAATAAAAATGCTGTCACTAGACATCAATTAAAGAAATACAGGTTCCTGAAATCTGCACACCTTCCAGTACTATGTTTTAGGATTTCTGCACTTTCTGAAAAAAACCTGCCTATTGCTTTACTGTATTGCATTTGCAAATTTAGTTGAGATTTTACTGATTTTACTGAGCATTAAAGAATTGCATGTAGTGTTTGGTCACTCTGTTTACTAGTAGGATAATTCTCTAAAATCAAAATGGAACAAAATCAATTTTGCTGTGTTGAGAGAAGCAAGCAAAAGAAAGTCTGTTGTTGTTTTTTAAAAAAATATTGTTTTATTGTTTTATTATAAAGCAGAAGTAGTACATTATATTATTTAGGCACAATCAAAGTTATATAGTGTTGAGGTTATTAATAATTTGATAATTTAGATAACATAAGCTTTCAACTATTTATGTCAATAGTTAATATTAGGTATGATTTCTACAATATAAGTAAAAATTTGAAATTTAGAACATCTGTCCCCACTCTTCTGGCCTTCCGGGATTTTTAGTCTGTATTTAACTCTTGAAGTTTTAAATAGTTTTTATATTGATATTGATATTTTTATTGTATTGTAACCTGCCCAGAGCTGCTTTGGATGATGACATTGGCAGTATATAAATGCAATAAATAAGTCCTGATCAGGCCAGGGGCTCCAGGCAAAAACCTTCCAGAAAAATCCCACAATACATCTATCCCATAGGAAAATGAGTTGAAGAGGAAATAGCCTGCTACACCACAGGAGATTTTTCAGAGGTGTGTCTGGAGGGATGGAGAAGGTAAGATGATGGCCATAATTAATTAATTAATTAATTAATTAATTGGCTCTGTTGCTCATCTCACCAAAGCAACATTAGATGGCTTACCATATAAAGCATTAAAATGTTAAGACAATAAGAACCATAGAATTATAGTTGTATGAGCCCTAGTGGTGCAGTGGTTAATTGCAGGCAAGGCCTACAGCCTTGAGTTTGATCCTGATGGGGTTTAAGATTGACTCAGTCTTCCATTCTTCCAAAGTTGGTAAAATGAGGATCCAGTCTGTTGGGACCAGTACGCAAATAATGCTTCT